>NC_079288.1:121318614-122624686 GCF_023638135.1 Falco biarmicus | reverse complement strand
TTCTATTTCCAATTTAACATTGCGACTACAGTATTTATTTTCCATACTTTTTGGCAGCCAATTGCGGGGTGTGTGTGTGTGTGTGTGTGTGTGTGTATAAAATCCCCAAAGCCAGAAAATTAAGAAACAGAATGAGGCTGGCTGACCTACAGACCCAGCAGAGAGTGCAGGAGGGCAAAGCAATCCCCACCGGGTATTGTGGCAGGGGGCTGTGTCTGACAGCCGGTCAGGAACAGAATCCTCTCTGTGTTCAAGACAACGACTGGCAAGCAGAAGATCAGAACTCTCACCTCCTACATGCAGTTTGGGTTTGGGGAGACAACAGGGAAAAAAAAGTTATTTTTAGCACGTGAAATATTCAAGGGCATATAGGGGTTTGGAAGGATGGGACTAAGTTTTAGCTCGTAGCTGACCTCTTGCCTTAGCTCCTTCTTCTCAGATGCAGCACTGAAAGCTGACATTCATCCTCTGTCTTAATCATTCCTGCCTGTTGCCACAAGCTGTCTCTGAAATCTAGCACAGGCTACCAGTGTAACTCTAAATGATACAGCAAACTACAAGGGCATAGCTATGATGTATGCTCTGCAGTACAGACTACGATACCTTTGTAGGTTTGAACCATGCCTAGCTCACTGGGATCTATAGGTGACACTATAACTTCTCAATCAGCATCATGAAAACATGCAACCTTTAAGAAGCTCATCTGTAAGGCAAAATAACTGTTCTGCAAGGTTGTGTGGCTCTTTGCTTTTCACCTAAGTGACTTGGTGTCAGTGTTCCCTACTGAAGCTATCAGCTGGGAGAACAGCTCACACTATTTTCGCACTCTAATTTCCTCTTTTTATAGAACAGCAGTAAATACATTTGCTAAGGCAAATTACTCGGGATTTTCAAAAGCATTTCTTATGTAGCTGCTCAATCGAAAAAATGAAGTTTGGGAGGAGGTTTAACCACAGTTTTCACTGACATCGGGGTATACGTTCAGCACTTCTCAAATCCTATCCTATTGGCATATATAATTTATTCCTGCATGTACTGTATGAGGAATGAACACAACATAATCTCCCTTCAAATACCGAAGGAGTCAGTTCCAGCTGTGCCACTCACAAGGCAAGAGTGACAACAAAGCTCCACTGTAAGAGGCGAGGAATCAAAAGTACTATTATCAAACAGAAATCAAGAAAACTGAGCCGATCTAAACCTTCACTTCTATGAATACACAGTGAGGGGAAAGAGGTCAGAGGCAGGAACATTGCAACCAGTGCCCTGATTCTGCCATACCACCTTCTTTCTATTTCGTGCACGCTGTTGCCTGCTACCACTACAGTCAGCAATTTGCACATTTGGCAGTAGGAGCCAAGCTACTGATGTATTTGCTTTCTGGGTAGCTGCCTCCTCTTGGAGTCTATGAGCAGTAAATGCCACCATAATGTGACTAATTAAAGTCTAAAGCGTCCATGATTAATGTCAGATGCACACATATTAGAGCATTCAGGTAATAGTGACATGGTCTAATTAGGTCAGCTGATACAGTTAGAGATAACAGACCAGCTTTGAGCACATAAGCCTGATTCTACCGTTCCAAAATTAATATACAAAATACTACTATTCCTCAGAAATCTTGTCTCACTTATAGCTAGTATACCTATAGCAGACTCTTAATAACTTTTGTCTTAATTAATACACTCACCATCCTTGCTAGTATGAAATGCCATTATAGAAAAAGAAGTTAGATTTTACTGTTCTTGCTACACTAAACCTCTGTATGGTTTATCTATGACCATAGCCAAAAGTTTCCATGTTATCCTTATTGATTGTATTCCCTCAAGCTCACAAACTACCTCCTGCTTCCAGTCAGAGCAATTCTTTTAAGTTATCCTCTTGTTTCTATCTGTGAGACTGGGAATGAAGATGCTGTTCAGATGCTGTGTCTCATGGGGCTCATCCCATACTATTATGGTCTGTCCTCAGGCCTACCTGGCTGGATAACGGGGGAAGGATGAGGGAGACAAACCTTCACAAGCCAATGCAGAGCCATTTTTCAGCTAGACTTAGATCTTTTAAAAACGCTCCTTTCCAATCAAAGTAACACCTTATTTGAAGATAAACAATACATTTAGTTTCCTTTATTCCCAATTTAAATGTTATTTCAGTAAATGAAACCTCTCCATTGCCATTTTAATGAGATTTCTTAGAATTTCCTAAACGCTTCTTTTAACTTCCTGTTTCATAGAAGTTACTTGAAGATGAACAGGTATGAAAAAAATGAAGCAAGATTTCTCCTTTCATAAGAGAAAACAAGCAAGAAAGGTCCATGGAAGCAAGAAGCAGTCTGAAACTACGTCAAAACTGAGACAGCTGGGAACAGCTCCAGACTCCTGGCCTGGCTGTCTACTGAGGTTACATCGTACGTTCATTCAAGGGACACGGGTCGATCAAAGCATCTCCTTCCTGCACGCCCTGCCGCCAGTGGGAAGACCAGGAAGAAACCACAACATATTCCAGACTCAGCCTTCATATGGAGAAGCCGGAGCTGTGACTCCATGGCATGCTGCAACTCATGCGGACTGTGTGATTTAGACATGGACTTAACTTATCCTTAATGGTGGTATCTTATGTTCTCCCCTGGCAAACGAGCTGCCAAAGGCCCGTCGAGAGGGAGCCCTCCCTCCATGGGCAGCACACTCACATGGATAGCTCTCTGCAGCAGCGCACGGCGGCTGTCTCCGGCCAGGTCTTCTAAACTTGTTAAGCAGCAGCTGCACAAGGTAGGAAGAAAGCATTTGCACCATCTCAGAGCTACAGGAGATATAAATCAACTCAGCTACTGCAGATACATCACATTTCCCCTGCCTTCCAGAAAAGGCCCTCCTCCACCCTGGAATGGACAGCAGCCCGTGGAAAGCCCGTGACAGAGCAGAGGAAAAGAGCAAGATGGAAGGAACAGCAGAGAGAAAACACTACAACCTGATCATAACCCCCTCCCTGCTCCACACCACTTCACTGGCTTCCTTGCTGAAGGGACTGAGTGTAACTGGTGGCAGTAATGAGAGGAATCTGGAGTGAAGGAATGAAGTTGATCCTGGGCAAGTGGGGGAGAAAGGTCTTTTACTTATGTCTTAACATTTCTCTTTTTTCTTCCTAAATTAGTAATTAAATATTGTCATGGGTTTGCATGGCAAGGGTTTAGTAGCGGGGGGGCTACAGGGGTAGCTTTGGTGAGAAGATGCCAGAAGGTTCCCCTGCCATGTCCAGTGGAGCCAATGCCAGCTGGCTTCGAGGTGGACCCACCACTGGCCAAGGCCGAGCTAATCAGTGATGGTGGTAGCACCTATGGGCTAGCATATAAAACGGGAAAAAAAAATAAAAATCTGTGCCAGCAAGAAAGAGGAGTCAGACTATGTGAGAGCAAGAGCCTTGCAGACCGCCAGGTCAGTGAGGAAGGAGGGCCAGGAGGTGTCCAGGTGCTGGAGCAGAGATTCCCCCGCAGCCTGTGGTGAAGCCCACGGTGAGGCAGGCTGTGCCCCTGCAGCCCGTGGGGAGGTTAACGGTGGAGCAGGTACCCGCCTGCGGCCCGGGGAGGTTAACGGTGGAGCAGGTACCCGCCTGCGGCCCGGGGAGGACCCCACACCAGAGCAGGTGGATGCCCGAAGGAGGCTGTGACCCGCTGGGAAGCCTGTGCTGCAGCAGGTCCCCAGGTCCCATGGAGAGAAGAGCCCGCAACTGAATTCAGAAAAACTGAAACAGGTTTTCTGGCAGGACTTGTGACCCCATGGGGGACCCATGCTGGGGCGGTGTGTGAAGAACTGCAGCCCACGGGAAGGACTCACATTGGAGGAGTTCATGGAGAACTGTCTCCTGTGGGAGGGACCCCACGCTGGAGCAGGCAGGGGAAGAGCGTGAGGAGGAAGGACTGGCAGAAACAACGTGTGGTGAACTGACCATAACCCCCGTTCCCCGTGCCACTCGGGGGGAGGACACAGAGAAATTGGGAATTAAGTTAAGCCCAGGAAGAAGGGAGGGGAGGGAGGAAGGTTTTTTTTCTGATTTGAATGCTAATAAACTAAACTAATTTCCCCCAAGTCAAGTCTGTTTCGCCCATGACAGTATTTGCTGAGTGATCTCCCTGTCCTTATCTTGACCCAATGAGCCTTTTGCTATACTTTTCTCTCCCCTGTCTGGTTTAGGAGGGGAGTGACAGACCAGTTTTGGTGGGCATCTGCCATTCAGCAAGGACAAACCACCACAAATATATATAAATTGGCAACAAATTAAATTAATTTTTCCCGAGTCAAGTCCATTTTGCCTGCAACAGGAGTTGGTAAGTGATCTCCCTGTCTTTAGCTCAACCCACAAGCTTTCTCTTTCCTATTCCTTCTACTTTCTCCCTGCATCCCACTGAGTGAGCGAGCAGCTGGGTGGGAGTTTGGCTGCTGGCTGGGGCCAACTCACCACATAGAGCAGAGAATCTGGGACAATGCCTGAAAGCAACATTTGGGTTTGTAGGAGGAAAGACATGGGGAGGCAGATGATGAAAGTGAAAATGATATCTCAGTCCTACCTTGTGTTCTCAGTTACACTCTGGTTTTGCAGAAATGATGTCATATTAACATAGAATTAATCTGAAAGAAGCATCTGGCCTCCAGTTCTCACCATAAAGCACATACAGAGCTATCCCTTAAGCTATGCTATGGGGCCTGTGGACTCTCTCCCACTTGACTTGAGCAGCAATAGTTCCAGTGAGCACATATAATTATTTGTTTGGATCACATTCGAATACAGAATTATGCCACGGAAGTTATAATGATTTCTGTATGAACACTAGTTATTTGTAAACAACAGGTGTAGGCATGATAATAATCTTCAAAATTTCTAGGTTTAGTGAATTCTGAAGGTTGACTTGGAAATGAGACAGATCAGTTAAAAAACAGACTGCAGAGAAGGGATTTCAGCACTGAATGATCAGGTTCTGTTCTTTTTGTTGTGACAAAATCCAGGCTTAACCTTAGTCCCTAAAATACCCTCCTCCCTTATTCCAAGTTTCTAATCTAACAGCTCTTTCTCCTGCAATTAAGACAGACCACTTCTTAGAATATTCACCCTCCTTTTTATGGTCTGCGTTTGAGTCTGACAATGCTGGTATGTCTGAGGGTTCCCTGGCAAAGAAGCCCAGATGTTGCTGGTGCCCGTGTGTCTAACCTAAGCCAATTCTTGGTAGCATGTGACAGCAAAACAACGACTTGGCCCATATAAACCCCCACTTGTGCAGCTGACCATTCAGATTCCAGATGTTCTGAGGAGATCTCTTAGTATTTCACTGGCAAGAGATGGTAGTTCAGCTTCTAGGGTTCCATGATTCTTTGTGGGAAGACAGGAGGCCAGACACGTCCATAGGTCCCTGGCTGACCTAGGGAAAAGAGTTTTCACAATCCCATAAGTTTTTTTTTTCTCTTCCTGTGGCATTTGGCTGCTATGTTTCCAGGCTCCCTTCCTAGCGTACCCCATTTACAGCAGGCAGCTTTAACTTGCCAATTATTGTAGATTCCTTCCTTCATTGCTTAACATAGCTGCACCAAGTGTTTTAAATTACTTTGGAAACTCGGCAGCAAAGTCCAGGGTGTCACCTGTGGTTCCCTGCTAGGTGTCAGCCTTAGAGGTGGGTTTTTATTTCCCAGGGTGTTCCCAGCTCACCTTGGATTGCAGAGGGCCTAAAGGTGGCAGAGCTAGGCTAGTACAAATCTGGCTTCCCACATGCCCCTACAAGCCACGGTGTTCTCTGTTGTTCATGGTCCCCAAGAATGTCAGATGCAAGCCTGCTTGTTAACTACTATCTCGCTGACAGCCTCAAGAATATTACAGAGCACAGTTTTTTTACTATTGAAATAAGGGCTCAGCGACAGCTCTTCTAAAGGTCTGTAAGTAGCTGTGAATACTCTTAGGGACACACTTCAAGACAAGGTTGCAGGCAGTGGTACACCCTGGGCTGAATGCAGCTCCTTTGTGGTCCAAGTGTGTCACTTTAACAACAAGAAACGAAGTAAAGGCAGTGTCCAGATCCATCTTAATGCATGGCTTGATGCACAAAGACAAGACACTGCTGAGAAGCATCTTGCCTCAGCTTCTCTTCATTTCAGAATTTATCTGGACACGGGAGCTGAAGCAACGTGTGCATGAGAAAGAGGCAGGAAGCATGGAGGAGGGATACTGCAGCCGAGTGCACAGCAAGGAGGAGGAGGTAGGGTCCGGTGTTGTGCATCTCTGTGTATTTTAATTTTGATGCTTTTGGTTTCTCAAAGCTTGGCCAGCTTTTCTAGGCAGTCTTTATCCTCTGTCTCCTCTTTACACCCTTACCACAGGACAACCAGGGAAAACTGCTGGAGCTGAGACACTTCTCACAGAAATTCACACACAACCAAATCCAGGATAGTTTCAACGCGGCCAGCAGGCTATAAAAGGAAGAACTGGAGAGGAGGCCTTGGCAGTAAAAATATGCAAGGAACAGGAGCCCACACAGATTCATTCAAGAGTTATTTGAGACACTCTTGGAGATAGCCTAGGGGATCCCATTCTGGAAGGTCATATGCGTCTCATGAATCCCATGTCATATCCGACAGTCCTGTGTGTAAATGTACAGCAGGAAGACAAGGAGTGAGGAAAAGAAAGAGAAAGAGTGGAAAAGCAGTTAATGGAACAGGAGGTAAGAAGCAGTTGCATCAGGTCTGCAATACTTGGTTGGTTTGTTACCTGAAGTGCAGAAAGGTACCCCACGTGGTTCCAGTGCACTGAACTCAGACTTCTACCTACCCTTCACGTGTGTATGCAAACTAGATACAGCCTTACCTGCTGAGTAACTGAAAACCATTTGCATTCCTGTTTGAGCAGTCTAACTTTTGTGTGTACATGCAAGTGTGTGTGAAAGTGCTGGAATTTACATCTCCAGATTTCATGCGTGGAGTGGCTTTCTCCAGTCCCAGATTCCACAAGACCCTCACTTGCCTCAGCAATGTCACTGGCTTCTGCCCCACTACTGGTGTAACAGTTTTGGGGATTGAGCTCTAATTTTGGGAAAACAGTAAAATACATCTATCTAGTCCAATGCTTTATTTTGATAAAACTCTAATTCACAGCTAAGCCTTGGAGGCTGAGTAGAGTTTCTATTAACCAATATCACTGTCTCAGAAGTATTTCAGACTACATAATAGGGCCTGTAAACATTTCACATTCTGAGAGAGATATGAAGTACATTTATTACCATTTTTGGGAAAGAATTAGGTTTTTTTAAAGTCTGTTTTATTTCCCAGCCTTCAGAAAGCATGATGGTATATTACATACGTTTGAAGTCTTCCTTCTAAACCAAGTGATTAGCTTATAAAGAGCAACTAAATTACAAACAGTATATACCCATAACATCAGCTAATTTTAAATGTAATCAGCATATGCCATGAAAGAAATATGTCATAAAGGAGCACACTCAAGAAATGAGAATCAGTCTGGAAATGTTATGTGAGCCTTTCAGATTAAAAATAATTCTACTCACAGATGAGAAATAAAATACATACGCTGCATACCGGGAATCAAACCTGGCCATCAAGTGGGGGTATCTGACATTTCCATCTTCATCAAGGGGGATTCTGTCAAGTGGCAGCTCAAACTCTTCATCAGTAATCTCCACGCCAAACCTGAAACAAACAGCAGTTAGCAGCACTGGCTTGCGGAGTTCACATTTGGGTCAACAGTACCCACAATACCCTGAGCATATGGCTGCCATTAACTCTTTGTTACTGCTTCGGTCCTCAAGATCAAGAGCACCACGTGAATATCAGAGGTTAATCAGGGTTTTGATCGCTTCAGCTTTCTCAAAGAAAGAAATTCTACCCTAGAATCCCGGCATTGGTGGGGCACAGAAATAGAAATACTAGCATATTGAACTGTGTGCAATTGTCCTCTATAAAAAGTTATTCATTACACTAAAACAGTGGTATTGCTTAAACTAGTTAACTCTGAAAGGCTTTTCATTTGGACTGTTTAGCATGAAAGAAAATGTAGAGAAAAACTGTCTTTTCGGGAAACAGCTTCTTAGTGCTTTTGGAAAGCATTTCATAATGGCTTTAAAGACATTTTGCATACAAATATTTAAAAGTGGCAGTGTTTATTCATCAGCAAGAAAGTGTTTTCACCTCTTCAGAACAATTAAAACATAATCCTTGAAATACTGGCATAAGTAGGAATGACTTAAGCAATAATAAAGAACAAGGCATTCATTCATCATTTTGCAAAGCCACAAAAACTCAGCTGACTTTTGGGGGGATGTATTTTCTTTTCGGCAAGGCAATGAAAGTGTATGCAAAACACACTATTTATTTGTTGTTTTGGTTTCATCATCATGCTTTCCCATTTTACGTAACTCAAGAAACCCTTCTGTCAGAGTGCCATTTGTCCTTAACTGATTTTGGGGATTTCTGACTCAGAGGTTTGGAGCATGGAGAATGGCTCATTCTGTAGAATCCTTAACCCTGCTTTATTTCTGAGGAAGTCTGCTGAGGAGGACAGATACAGCTGCTTTTGCATTTGCCCTCAGCTGACAGCATCTTATTTTATTGGCTTTCAGCTTCACTTATCTACATTCACTTTTCATTTAGACACGTGCATTTAGGGAAGCTGGAGTTCTGTCAATATACATAAACCCACACAGAAAGAAGGTAAACCTGTAGAGTTTTTTACCTATGAAGAATATAAAACCTAACTTGGCTGGGGAGTGTCAGTAAGAACAACTTTTCAGGAATCTATAATGGTTCTGGGGTTAAACACTGTTGCACAGGTCGTTCAAAGACCAGCTATTTGCATACGTGATAAATGGACAAAATCTATTTACTTCCACAATCAGTTAAACAAAATCTCCTGATTATTGCTGTCTCCTAATCCTTCTCTCCATCACTTGCATCAAGGGATGCCATCCCAGAAACTAGTTTAGTCTGTACGTAAGGCATAAGCGGAGGGGAGTCTATGCTGAGAACCAAAAAGTTAGGTAAATTGGTCAACTTCCAGCTCTGCAACCAAAACAGACTGTTCAGTCATTAAATTATTCCTCTCTGTGTAACCATGGTTAAGAAGAAAGCTAAACAGGTTCCCTGTAAAGTAACATGAGATCCAAGGAAGAAAAAGAACAGCACTTAGTGCAATATTTACGGATTTGTATAGCAAGCATATGTATCTGGGGTAAAGAAAAAGGCTTTTTACATTCATCATCACTATCTTCAAACAGACAGGAGAGCAAAAAAATCACTTACTGTTCAAAAAGCAAAATTAAGCTTTTTGAATATTGTTGTGGAATTAAAGACAAAGAATTACTGTGACCTAAAAAACTGGAACAAGGAGGGGAAAGTAGTCTCGTAAGTCTGGAAGTTATGTCTTAATGTTTATTACCCATTTTGTCCTCACTTTTAGAGTAAGACGAAATAATTACTGAAGGGAGGCCCTACTTTTCTCGCAGCTTTGTTTGCCGCGGTACAAGAACTTGTAAAGCCTAGAAGGAGACAAAAAGTCACACACAGGTCACTCCAGCACCTTTAGTTGCTAATAAATAATCTTTCAATCACTAATTAGGCAGACTTCTCTGGGGGCTCTGGCTTATATTATTTTTCCCTCTCCATAGAAAAAGACGGGTGCTCTGATTGTGCCACTATTAGTTTTTGTATGAAAAAACCCCTCCCATAAACTATGGGGATTTTGTTGCTGGCCAAGAAAATTTTTGATGTAAAATGAGGGAGAAAAATCTTTACTTCTTCTGGTAACCAATCGGAAAAAACCCTCAGCAAAACCCCTTGACAGGCAAATGAGTAAGGATTTTCTTGGTACTGAACCCGATCTGATCTTGACTTGTTACTCATTCTATAGGTTCAGTATAGCCCTGAATAACTGCTTCTTTGATTTCACTTAGGGAAGCTAGTAACTTGTTATTGGCTGGTCTGAGCCAGATAGGCAGTTCTCTAACAGGGAGTGAACCACGTCACTGCAGCAATCACAATGAGGGTTTCTGGTCATACTTCTTTTGTAAGAATAACGTCTCAAATTGCTCTCCATACGAAGCTACGTGAAGACACTACCGAAAAAAAAAAAAGGTTGTCTAAGTTTAATGCTCAGAAAAGTTACTGAACTGTCACTTGCCAAGAGGGACTGACTTACACACGCACGGAAGAATTAACTGTGTCTTTCCTCTGTATAATTTCCTATTCCCAGCATTAGCCTGTAACTGATCTGTGATACCCCACCTGGGCAGCTGATCTCTGAAACCCCAGACATATACTTGACAGTGTACAAATATATTTTATGAGCAAAATACCACCATCATTTAACAAGATAAATAAATAATGCCATTTCAACGAGAAGGCTGGGTAAGAATCACGCTCCCTTCAACGCTTCGCTGTTCACCTCTGGTAGTACAAAACCGCCTTCAAACTGTTTTGACTGAAGCATTGCCAGTGACACACAACTCATCCCTGAACACGGCTGGGGAAAAACAGCGGTCTGGAAAGACCCCAGAGATCTCTGGGTGCCACAGTCCCCCTTAGGAGATGGCAAAAGTAATTTCAGTGTTGAAGGTCCCCAAGCTTCCCAAATGCATCCAGGGAGATGGGAACTGATCCTGAAGGTGTGGTCTAAAAGTATGCCCATATCCATTTACTTCGTAGGGTGGTGAATCCTATTGGAAGAGGAGGGGAATCGATGCAAGGTTCTGGAGGGTTTCTATCCCTGCCTTACGTCATATCTGCAAGGTCAGAAGACAGACTGGTCTAAAGGAGTAAAACCGGGGGAAGGGAGGAACAAGGCTGCACCAACTTTGCATACTGACATTTTCTCCATTATTAAAATTCCAAAGACCTATTTTACATTACTGATCTCAGGATTTCTGGAAACATGCTGTGACTACATTACATCCATCGTGCTCACTGGTGTGGAAACAGAAAAAGCATTGAATGACGAGAGTGTATGGCCTATACCATTTGTTATCCCAAACACTGATATTATACCTTCCATTCTGAGCTTCCCCTCAAGCTTTACAAACACTTCCATGATTTACAAAAGCAGTAAACAGGAGGATCAAGTGCTCCAGCATGCAAATGCAGCCACCTGAAACTAAGCAATGATTTAATCAAACACAGCAGCACGCAACAAATGAATCACTGGGTTCTCCAGGGCACATTTTCAAAGGCAGGTGCAATGGGCAGGGCTTGAGAAAAAGATATCTATTAACCGGAGGGCTAAGCCTATTTACACAGAAGCTGATGCAAAACGCAAGGGACTGGTTAACAGTGAGGTTGAGAGAAAACACTTTGGCAAGAAGCCCAGAACCCTGGCAAAGGGAACACCTGCAAAAAGTCACATGTGGTTTATCGTATCAATACCTACATTTGCACATGCAGACGGGGAAATTGTTATTTCCATTTTATCATATGTTTAATATCTGCAATATCCCCAAACAAAGGCAGTTCTCACCTCTCAGATCTTAAATCAAGGAGACAGAGAGGAAGATAAGGTACATTGGGAAATTCAGCAACTGTTTTAGTCAGCGTCTCTTAATCATCTATAAAGACACCACTACTGGGTACCAAAGTAACTGTGCTTTTAAGAGGTCATTAGTGGAACAGATGCAAAAGAAATCCTCTGCAAGAAAGCAATTGGGAAGAAGCACAGAAAGCAGAGATGAAAAACTTAATAGGGTGTCAAGACTAGCACGCTACAGGAGCAGAGATGGCAAGGCAAATAAGACAGCAGACCAGGTCAGAGGGATAAGTAAGCCTAAAACTCTGATGGGCGTTTGAAGCAAGAACGAGACATTTATAGTGATATGATTGTAAGGAGAAGTAAGTGGGAGCAATTTTCAAACAGGGCATGATATAGCCAGAAAGATAAGCTGAGGGGATTATTCCAGCAGTGTGACCTCAGATCTGTCCATGGAACAAGGGCAAGGCAGAGGGACTTGGAATTGTTGAGAAATAGCAGGCAGTTGTGAGGTGCACAGCCATAAGGTTCCTCTGTGCAAACCTGTTGGAAATCATGGTTTCTGCTGGCAGGCAGAGCACGAATTCACTACATGCTGCATTTGCTTATAAAAACATGGCCTCTCTGCAGCACATGTTGTGTATTTTATACAAGATCATGAGGTATCTTGACTTGGAAAGCAACATTAACAAATCAGAGAGTTGCAAAGGAATCAGAATCAATCTCTCTTGGCATTTTTTAAGGAAACAGCAACAACAGGTTGAGTATTTCAATATTTATGAAAAGAGAATTTAACAATGGACTTCAAAGAATCTAAAAATTTCATTTTATTGCCATAAATCATAGGTTCTACCTCCCTCCAGAAAACCTTCCTTTTTCCACCTCTCATGGTACAAACACCAAAAGTATCTGCATGTCCTCATCTGTGGTGTTGGTGCCTATCTGGCCCTTTAATCCTCTCATCACTCTTAAGGAAGACACCAGATGTATCTCACCAGTCTTCATCTGTCAGGCAGCTTTCCTGAAGGAGAGACCTAACACGTAAAAACTAGCTTAGAAAGCTGAACCACTGCAATCTCTGTGTGAAACACTGCCTCGGAAAACTGATCTGCAAGATTCAGAGGCAAGGAAAGGAAAAGAAAAACCAGATTGCCTCCCACTCATTCTTTCCTTATATGCTCATGTCCCTCTGCTTTGTAATGCTTCAAATAACCCAGGCGCTGCAATTCAACTCCAAGTCATCGTTAGTTCATGCTATTGCGTAACACCTTTCTTGCGGGATGTTTTCCCAATTAACCCATTTTTTTCACCCTTTCAGAGTTACTCCCCAACATGTCAGATTAACTAGGCCCCTCCATTCTTGGCATTTAGGGGTGCTTTGTCCACAGCCAGACAATGCTAGGAAATAGAACCAGGTCCTGTGAACTCTCATGCTGTTTAAACCATTCCTTTAATCCAATACCTTTCTACCCTTACCACAAGGAATCTCACAGGTCCCAGTTCTGTGCATCTTCCCCTCAAAGCTATTTCAAATGATACCATATGTTTTTTGTAGTACTGTAAAAGTCACGCTCAGAGGAGGTCTAAGCAAAGCTGTGGTTAAAACCTGCCAGCTGTCACCACCTGTTTGTACTAAATATGGTCAAGCAGTAGAAACAACAGGAACTGGGAGAAAATGAAAATGGGAAAAACGTAGCTGTGCTTGCCTATTACATACCTTTCCCTGGTAAAACTGACACCAGCACCGTTAAGGATCTATTGCTGCAAGCATTGTCAGCTACTGGGGTCCAAGCTCCGAGACATCAGTCAGTTTACCAAATGGCAACAGGAGACTTACATTGCCAACCGTACGTTAATTACGGGAAGTACAAGGCCTTACTTCCATCTCCTTACTACTGCTCCAACAGCAGGTAACGAGACAAAAACCACCTCAAGAGGCCTCGCGGGGATTCTGCCAGAACACAGGACCAAGAATTATCAGAGTTATCTTTCTGCGGGTGCTAAGCTCGGAGAGGTTGTCATAAGCAGGGACACCGTGCAGGACCACTGCAGTGTCCCCCATATACACTCTTGGGGCTGCTTTACAGTGTGCTCAGATGTAGCTTTCATGTCACTGGGGCCTAAGAACACCTGTTATCCAACAGTTACCCAGCAGCCTCCCATCACCTATGTGAGATATGTGAAGGAAGGTGATGTAAACCCCAGCTGTTCATCCAATTGTTGACATTATATGCAGTGGAGGGTGTGAACTGCTTTGGCTGATCCTAGTAGCACTGCCATGCCTATAAAACGTGGGTGAAAAATCCAGGCTGGGTAACAGGCTATCAAGCAGAATAAAGGATTATTTCTTGCTTCTTTCAGAAGCAGCTCCCTGACTCAAAAGCTGCAGTGTTTGGTACCTGGAGGGTACAAGAGGTGTCATTTCCCAACCCCTGGAGATGTTACATCAGATTTCCAAACTTAGATGCAGACGCAGCGAAAGAAAGCATTCAGATAGTGCAGGCAGCAAAAGAATCTTCGTTACAAAACACAAAAAACAATGATACAAAAAAGAAGAGCTTTTCATCCACACTGAATGTTTTCTCTGAAAAAGAACTTCTGAAACGTCACAACTAACTTGGAGGTATTTTTGCTACAGCAAACCAGAAATCTTACATTATATGGACTAGAGCAGTTGCTACTCCATTCATTTTCACAGAGGCTCTCTGGGCAATTCCACCAAGCACCCCTCAGCTAGAAGCAGTGTACCAGCTGCAGCTTTGCCGGCACCGCCTGCTCTCCTCACAGCTGGGATCTGCACGCTGCAGCTGCTCCCTCATGCTCACAAGGATGCTAAAAATATAGCATTTCCTGCTGAAGCACAAGAGATACCTCGTGTCTGATACCCTCGAAAAATAGATGTTCAACTCCAGTACAGATGTTACTGGAGGTCCACCAGTGAGATCACCGTGCTCTAAAATCTGCCTTGCATGCAGCTGAGTAAGATAGGTAAGAAGGCTAAGTGCAAAGCAAGTAGTGTACGTGCAATGCAGGCAGCCTCAAGAGAGCTATATCCTTGTGTAACAGGCTAGGAAAGCTGATAGCTTTTTTCTCTGAAAGCAGATGTAGATCTTTCCCAAACTGAGTGTGGGCAAAACTCGGCAAAAAAATTTCATTAAAGCCAAAGGATCCAAGTCATGATCCAACAGGCTTAAGCAGGGTAATTTGTAACAAAGCTTAGCCAGGGCAAATACTACAAGTAGCTTCTGAAAACGTCATTAAAAAATTGCACAACATGTCACACCATACACCATCTGAAAATATCTTTTGCACAAGTTAACATTTTGAACAATGCCCTCTCTGAAACAGCTTTTCATAAAATATTTGTTTCACTGGACTTACACTTTTGATTTTGTCACCACATTCCTTTTACAAATGAATTTATATATTTTAAGTGACTTTTAAAATTTTTGGAATAAAGTACAGAAAACTATTCCAGAAAAAGATAAACTAATCAATTTCAAACACCACAGCAAATAAACTTGAAAATGCTGACATTTTTCTGAAACAGCTGATTTTGTTTTGAGCTATTGTATTAAGAGTATCATATGCCCTGATAAAGTTAATGTTACCTTGTCATATTTTTTAAATGAGTCAACTGATTTTAAAATACAGCTTTCTATCAACTAAAATGATAGAAGTTCAGAATTCTGAGAATTTCCCTGCAAGTTTTCTAGATGCATTAGTAGATAAGTGTAATGCTACAAAAAACATGACAAAGCACCCGGTTAAGTACATCTTTTAACCTTCGACTCACTAGCTCACAGGCTCAGTGATGTGGACCTGTTCTTAGTGTGGTCACTTCCATTTGCCGATGTGTAATGCTCCTTGCAGGCATGGAGGGGTGTTACACCCATTTTTCCCATATGCACCTATATACTCGGGATCAGTAAATGCACACAACTTCCTCATCTTAATATTCTAACGACTATAACAACTCCAGCTGAATTCTTAGCACAATTACACAGGTTTCATTCAGTTGAATTACACTAAGATGAAATTGGTATGAAAGAGTGAAAATTAGAGCTCTTAACTCTTCTAAATGCTAACTGGACCTTCCACCTGCAGCAAACTGTCAGTCCAAACCATTTAAAGCCAGATTCCAAGGTCACGACTTGGGCCAATCTCCTCTTTGCAATTCACCTCGAGGACTGATTGAGTACTTCAGAACTTGGCACAGCAAATGCAGCACGTGTACAAGAGGCAGAGATTTCTCCAACAAATTCACCAACACGGACTTTACGTTTAATTGTAGCTGAAACATAGCTTTTCTTCATTCCCTTATTATGTCAAGCTCTACGGAATTTAGTTAAGACATCTATTGTACTGGAGAAAATTTAAAACTGCATGCCAGTACTGTCAAGGGCTCATAACATAATTACAGGTCTCTCCCGCACTCCACCCACTCATTCCAGCAAAACTCCCAATAAATTCAAGGAGAGATCTGCCAGGCTGAGAGCAGCCGAGTGTCGAACACAGCCTGCCGAGTGCTTCCCTTACCCAAAGGCGCCCTGCCATCTAGTGGAAAGGACACTCGGTTTTTCAGAAGAGGAACATACGGACACCTTCCCCAATTGTAGTTCATGTTTCAGATGTAACAAAAAAAACCCCCACAAACAAACAAGTTGCAAAACATCATACACTGTATATCACATTCTAAAGACCTACGCAGAAAGCCACGAAGAAAAAACACAAACACGTGAAGTAAAAAATGAATCTCCTCTATCCATATTGTATTGAAATAGATAGCGTATGACCAACTTTTTTATTTAGTTCTGTAGCATACATTAAATATCAAGTTCCTTTTCCTAGTTAACTGGTAATGAGAGATTCATGCATCATAGCTTCAAAGGACCAAACCACTGGATTACTTTTTTCCATATACAGTTTTCTCTAGCTAATTGCTCTAAAGCTGAAGCAGGAATTACAGACCACATGGTGACAAGTAGTCATTTAGAAGGGAATAAGTGGAGGTGGGAGAGATTAATTAGGGGAATAAAGGAATGATGAAGTACAACCACAGTATACCAACCACCTATGTCACAAACTGACAGGTCTATTCCAGAAAGGTCACTTCTGTCATTTTCCCCATCCCCAGCCAAGACATTCCCAACCCCCCCACCTACACAACAGCTTCAAACCAGTATTGAGGATGTGCTGAAAACTCAGTTTTTGCAAGGCTGCACGATTGCTAGTGCTGACATGAGAGGAGATGGGGAACGTGATGGGAAGGGAGAAAGCTGAGAACTGCCATTGAGTCATCAGGATTCTTACACCAGCTATGAAACTGTACCCTCAAATTTCTGATCTACTATGCATTAATGTTAAGCAGCTGGCTGGAATTGAGTTAACTTCATAGCAGCCCGTATGCTGCTGTGTTTTAGATTTGTGACTAAAACACTGGTGACAATGCACCAGTCTTCTGGCTATTGCTGAACAGTGCCCACACAGAGTCAAGCCTTTCTCGTTTTCTGCTGCTGCCCCCCTCCAGTAAGTGGGCTGGGGGAGGGTGGGCACAAGAAGATGGGAGGGAACAGAGCCAGGACAGCTGACCCAAACTGGCCAAAGGGTTATTCCATACCGTATAATATCATGTTCAGCAATAACAATTGGTGGCGGGTTGTCTTCCAAGGTAACCATCGTAGCTGTTGCTCAGAGACTGCCCTGGCATCAGCCTGCTTGTGGGAGGCACCGAGTGATTGCCTTTGCATCACTTTGTATTTTTCCCTTTGCTTATTAAACATCTTTATCTCAACCCAAGGGTTTTCTCACTTTTGCTCTTCCTATCCTTTCCTCTGTCCCATCTGGGGGACAGTGAGAAGCTGTGTGAGTACCCTTCGCTGCTGCCCAGGGTCAACCCATCGCACCCATCCAATTAGTTTTTCATAGCAGATACCACAGACAGACATTTCAGAGCTGATGGTCCAGCTCCAGTCTTTTGCTCTGTTGATAATGCAACAATGTACTGAAATGGCACCTCCAAGACAAGGAGGTCTTTAAATATGCCCAAAGGAAAAGTGAGGTAGAAAGCAGCAGTGAAGAATTAAAGCTCCTGGTGACAACCGGGACAGCTGTTATTTCCTTGTGGAAAGGAGACTGCAGGAGAAACAGCAGAGCCTGCTGTTTCCAGCTTGGAATAAGCAATGCAAAAAAGGATTTTATTCCCAGAGCTGAACACAGAAGACAGCTCTCTGTGAACACCAGTTTCTAAGCTGTTTGACAGGATAGCTTCATATCCCCCACAGTCTTGGGAGACTTGGGTTGTATCTGTGGGAGCGGGAAGCGCAATCTCCTCCTCTCTGACAGTAAACCTCGTTTACTTTCCAGCTCAGAGTGACTCTTCTCCATCCAGGACAACACCCAGAAATGCCCACTAGTGAAACGGGTGAAATGACTAGAGAATCCTGGACACTAAGCACCAGCCATCCACAAGTACACCATGGCCAGAAAACACAGAAGCTGGGCACAGCTGGGCTTCCATCTGAAGGGATCAGGAGGGCTCTTATGTAAAGGCGTCTGTTGCTGTGAAAACACTGACAGCAGAAAAAACTCAGTATCTGAAACAAATCTGACCTACAGGAAAGTGCTGAAGAGGAAGAAAATTTGTGCTGAAGCAATATAAGTTGGTGACTAATAACCCCCATGAAGCTGATGCCTCCATGCATGCAGGCAGACTGCAATCAAAGCATTATCAGGAGCTGTCAAACTCATTCCTGAATTTCCCTGTTAGAGATGGCAGGAAACGTGTACCCAGGGAGACAACTCTTGAAGCTTCAGAGATGTGTCTGCCTTGCTTACCTGGTGGTAGGGGAAAATTGCTCTAACTGTTCAGAATGAAGTGCAAATAAAACCAAGTAGTCATGCAATATTCCCTTTAAAGCTACACAGGATTATATAGTGACCTTTACAATCATTTGAAGCTACAGATATGACATTGCCTTGGACAAAGGGCAAGAATCTTGAACGTGACTGACCAGGACATGCAGGAATAATCATTCTAAGAATAATGAAAAGCTCGTCATGTATTTAATCTTCAGAACATCAATACATTGGGCACACTGAGGATGGGGAGGTAGCAGTGGATGGTCCAGCTATGGCTTGAAAATGAAAAATAAACTAGAAAATCCATTATTTCCCTGACTTTTAAATAATCTGGTTACTTCACATAGTTTCTCTTACACAGAAACACAACATGTATGTCTTGAATGCACTTAGCTGCAGGCACTGTGAAAAAGTGTGCTTAAGGAGACACTCCTAGGAAGTTAAAATTCTCCCTCCCCACAAGCTAGATGGTTCTGGATAAAGAAAATCATTCTTACCTGCACTTAGTTGCTGCCTGAAACTCCTGCTGACTAATAACCTTTCTCTTAATTTTTTCAGGTTTTCTGAGAAAAATAGAAAAAAGACAAAACAATACTAAGAAAACACAACTTCATACACATTGAAAATAAATGAGCCCCAGATTAAAGGAGTGACTTACTTTAACCAGAGATTCCGTCACTTGGAGAAAGGGTCCAATTCCATTTCAAATATGTTGCCTACCCTATACGGTAAGAGGAAAATGGTTTCCCTTCCCCCTCCCTGTATACAGCTCCAGCCCACACTGTACAGGAATGGCATAAGACTTAATAGGGTTTACAAAAATACCGCCTTATATAAACAACATATCAGAGATCTCAAACAACTGAGCACAGTGGTGAATCATTCAGGATGCTTTGCTGGCATGTTTCAAAGTAAACATTTACTTCTGAACTGGTCCTCTGTGACCAGAACTCCTCCAGAGTAAAGGCTACTGCACTGAAAAGCACCCCAGTCTCCATTTTAGAAGCATTAGCAAAAAATATATAGCATGAAATCCACACTCAATTTTTGTTAACACTGCCAAACGCCAACTGCAGGGCAGATACAGCATTCTGCAAAGATGAGACCAGGCATCATTCTGGGGTCCAGCAGCTACCATTTCTGGTAACCGAGGGGCAGAAATAGGCAGTGAATGGAGCATGCCAGATACCCACCAGCTGATGGCCAGATGCTAAGGTTTCCAAGCTACCAGGGATTCTCTTCCACAAGGCATATTTCCACCTGGCTCCTTAAACCATTTATCTGTCAGCTTCATGTTGCAGGAGGAGTGCAAAGGTGATAAGGACTGACGATTTCTCCACTGATCACTGCTTGTGGTTTGCCTGCCTCTGTTAAGGGATGGAGAGCACACTGACGGATGAGCCTCTGCAGAGCAAGTCACAGTAACAAAAAAAAATAAATTAGGAGGACCCACAGTATCAAAACACCTAGGATCTATAAAAGCCACCTAATGGAAGAAGGCTCATTGTGCTTGAAAGTGTTTGCAAATTTCCCTTCCTGAAATGAACTTGGGGATGCTGCCGCTTTCCATACAATGGAACCCCTGAATTCTCAGCAGCTCTCCTTTCACATTGCAGGATTGGTGCAGGCAGGAAACTGGTACGCAATGCACCTTGTCCCACTGCAGATACTCAGAGTCCTTGTCTACATGTCAACTAGCTAACTATAAAGGAAAGATATAGACATATCTAATGCATGATTTTTTGACACGTCTCAGAAGGTGCTCATGTGGTAGCATCGAAGTGTGAGATCCTGTCCAAAGACTATTACCTTTGGCAAAAGATCCCTCTTTTCTATCACAGGAGATTTTTCTGTGTTTCGAATTTTGCAGATGTCAGCAGTTTACACTCACAAAGGGGTCACAAATTAAACAAAGTAAATGTGGCTGATTGCACAGATGCTTACTAGAATGTAGCAAAGAGTGAAATGAATGAAATCGGACTGAACCAAACAAATGTCGTCACTCCACATGCTGGACTGATTCTCCCATCTCCCACTTCTGTGTGAAATCTCTGAAAGAAAAGACACAGATTTTACCCGTTTCCACTTTTCTCAACCCACACCCTCAAGTTCTAAGACTATAAGTAAAAGTGGTCTGGTTTTTATCTTCCATTAGAATTGTTTTCCACTGCAAATGCTGATGTGGTGGAACCAAATACTAGCCAACCAAAAACCTGAGCTATGTGGACAGCACTTGTAGTCAACCAGGTCTTCCTTGTAAGGAATTTAGTAATTCTACATAATAAGAAGGAAAAAACCAAAGTTACAAAAGTCTGAATTACTGATGGAAATTTCAGTGCTGCCCACTGAAACACAAAGAAGCATGCCAGAAAGTATGATTTCTGGGTCACAAGATGCTCTGCACAGCCATGAGGACACTACTGGTCCCCAAACCCAACAGAACTACTAGCTATATTCCGTTGCTACAAACTGAAATACTTGTGATGATACGAGGGCACATTTCCACTGGCTGAAGCACTGTAAGAAATGAGAGGATGAAATAATACACGTACTCACATACTGCTGCTTTCCTAGTTATATTTTGTTAACGTTTTTCTGGATCTTCCCTGCCTTTTCTGTTTCCCGCGAATCCCAACAGCAGAGGGCAGCGCTATAGCCTGGTTTAGTCTGACACCAGCCTCTGAAAAAAGACCCCACGTGGATTTTTTTTTCCCCTGCTGTTTATCAGAAAGGCTATTCCAGGATACTTGCACTGGGCACAGGCCCAGCAGTTAGAGGCCCTGTCTACTTCGTAGGTATCTCCGGCTTCCCGAGTCACCCCGGCTCTGGAAGGCCCTGTCCCAGGCTGACCTTTTCAGGGGAAAATTAATCCTGCTTCAGAAGGCCAATGCTAAAATAAACCCATGCTTGCTGGTGAGTGGTGAGGCTGCAGGGAAAAGGACCCTATGTAAATGCATGCTTCTCATCCCTGGCTGTAACCAGTCTCCTTCCATCCCCATCACCACTGCTAAAAGCTGAGAACAACCTCCCCTGCTGAGCAGTGCCCAGTAGGAGAAAGTGCATAGCTTTGGGACAGCTTTCCCAAAAGCCCTGTCAATGGGACCTCTTCTCTGGAAGTGAGGGTATTTTAGAAGTGGAGGGAAAAGGGGAAGAGGAGTGCTCCGTCTAAAGGATTTTTTTATCTTGCTTTGCAGAGGTGAGGGGCAGAACAGGAGACCAATGTGTGTAATAAATAAGCTGCTGGGTACCAGGGGCACGGCTGTCTCACGTTCCATTACGTTCTTCCTGCCTGTGGATTAATACCGGTGAATGCGAAAGCCTGCACCTTCACAAATGGTTCACAAAAATGAAGCACGGCACTAATGGAAATACAAGGAAGACACAGAGACTACTTTCAACCGCGCAAAGATCTGTGTATTGTACTTGAACTGTTACCTCTGACCTGAGTCACTGGTCTAGTTCTATGTGCAGAAAATGGGTGCCAGTCTACAACACTGTAATATCTGAAAGGAAGGGCAAATAATATACAAGCAGCAGACTCACACAGCTTGTGGGTGACCCCTCTTTCACTATGATCCTGGAAGTAACTTAGAAGGTCCAGATAATTTATCTCTGTCTATTTCAAGACTGTTTCATATCTGGATGACTGTTCCCACGATCTCCATTTTCCCCACTACATATACTCAGAACATCCACTCTCTTTTTTTTTCCCCATTATAGTTTTATGGAAGATAGACAATAGCTTAGTTTCTTCCATTACTGCACCCTACTATAAGTTAGAAGAAATTAAATAGAGCAGAAGGACAATTCTTCTACAGTGTTGACCTGTAAAGACACTTTTACAGCATATATTCATTCATACCTATCTATGATACAACTTTAGACACTATATATTAATTTCAAATAATATAGCAACACTTAAGAATGTTTATTAATACAGCACCTTCCTTTCTTTCTTATGACTTATAACAAAGTATTAAAAGGTCTGTTATTCGGCAGTTCTGCAGACCTTTCTTTCCTTCATGCATATATGCTGGACTTGAGGATTTTTTTCTGAAATAAATACATTTCTTTGCTTATGTTTTAATGATTTGGGTAGCTTCTGATGAAAAAAATGCTGTTCTTGGTGAAGTCCTGACTAGTTCTGCTCCAGGTAGTTTTAGACGAAAAGGGTTCATGAGGAAAACACCCAGGCATAACAAAGGATCCCAGCTGGGGAAAAAAATGAAAGTTGCTACTAGCATGCCTATAATTTAAAAAGAATCTAGGCTCTTCATTTCACTGTCCCATTTCACCAACCTCAGCTGATCTGTTAAATCAGAATACAGTCTTTTCTGGAGCAATGGCCCCAGATACCACATTTTCTGGAGCAACAGTCCCACTCCGTCATCTCCAACATGACCTGAAATTAGGCTGCAGACATACACATCTATTCTTAACAACTACCTATCTATTCCTTCATTGTGGGAATATCCTGTATACAGGTGTAGGGCAAGTATATGAGCAAATACAGAAAACTGTTGCACGCTCAAGGATATCTGATAAAGCTAATTTCTCTATTAACAAAGCTCCTTAGCAGAGAGGTAGCTTAGAAAAAAATAAAGATTTTTGCTAGCTGTGTGGAGCTGGCCTTAATTTGCCATTTTGTTGGAAAATAAAAACATGTCTGGCATAATAATATATTTGAATTATAATAACAGTGTATTCGTGAATATTCAACAAGCATGTAGGGTGATAAGAAATTGATGATTCAGCCACTGAGCAATATAATTCGTTATTTCTCACTCACTTGAAAATAAGCTTGAATGTCTATTAAAGCTGTTGTGGCAATAGCTGTTGCAAGTATGTCTAACAGTGACATCTACACTTAATGCTTGCAATTGTTTCTGTAATATAAAAATATTACTACGTTGTTTTGCTATTGCACTGCAGGTTATCTGACCAAGCACGAAGTTGTGATTCAGTTAAACACGTATTGTTGCCAGAAATGATTAAAGTTTGTCCTATAACATATGAAAATAAAATTACTGTAAGCAAGAAAATTACAAACTAGTTCACAGAATACTAGTCTAAAGTAAAATCACAGAATGAGAAACTCTACAAAATATCTGAAGATGGAAAGAGGTTAAGCATGAGCTAACAATATTGACACTGTTATTAAAAAGAAAATTATTATAATAGATGTATTGTCAGAAATATGAGATGGAAACCAAATAAATCACTTCAATTATTTCACTTAATTCAAATCTGTCAGCCTGAAATGATGAATTTTTAAAAGATAAAACAACCAGAACAGTAAAATTACACACAGAAGCAACTTAGCAAATAGAACTGAGAAGTAAAGATGACAAACATAAAAAGATGAACATAACTTTCTGACACTCCAAAATTACTGCACCACAAAGGATGATTAAAAAAAAAAAAAGAAAGAACAATGCAAAGACCAAGTACTTTCAATAACCCATTAAGACTTATCTAAAAATGTTTAGAAAAGTAAGCTTGAACAAAACAGTAAAAAAACCCCAAACACTAAAAAAGGCTATGAGATTTCCTCATATACACTGATTTGCAGCAATGTTCTATCAGTGATTCAAAAGGATAATTACTAGTTTACATGAATATAAGAAGAAAGAACAGGTCCCCACAACTCTAAGCAGGCAATTGAACAATATGCAAGAGTCACAAGAGCTATAGAAAGCTGCACGAGACCCACCACTCAGTATTGCAGGAATGCTGAGAACAATGTTGCACTATGCAAAGAGGGCTAGGTTACCTACTAGATGTTTTTTCAACCCAGAAGATTTTTTGAAGAAAGAAATGTTGCAAACAGCCAAAAAGTCAGAAAATTTTATTTTAATACTTTCACTTTTTACTAGCATTGCTTTACTAAGCTTTGAAAAGAAATCAGACCTGTTTTCTAGGTCATGCAATTCAGGCAGGTGCATCTGCATTCTGCATTTATGCAAACCAACGCTTCTCCCGTTTGGAAACAGACAAACATAAAAAACCACCAGTTAAGTAGGAAAACTAGCTTAACAACTCATTTTCCTGATCAGGACATAAACCAAACTGCTGGAAAGTGTTACCTGCTAGTAGCAAAGGAAAATTTTATCGTGTATTATAGAAAATACAGACTGTTTCAGCCCATAATTTAGCTTTTCTCTGATCACATACCTGCCCAGATATTGTTGATACTATTTGCAGCAGTCACATCTTCCAAGAAATCTGGTCAACACCATGAGAAGCATATCTCTTAAGAGTGAACTGGAACATGTAGAAAAGCGAAGTATAATTTTAATCATCTCTTAGCACTGATTTAAAAACCAAAAGCAAACTAGTATCTTTAAGAAGAGTAAGACAAAAAACGGTAGGAAATAGAACATTTCAAGGTACTAAGTAGGAAAACTAATCTTTGAGTATCTATCAAACATAAAAGATCAGCACCCTGGACATGTAAGCTCTTCTTGAGAAAAAAACCTTCCTGACCTTCTCTTTGCCCAGAAGGTCACAGTTTCTGAGCACAATGATCTCCAGATCCCATTTCTTCATACAAAGTATGTTCCAGCTAGAATTTTTTTAAAATTGAAAATTAAATATATGAACATCAGAGATCCTCTCAGCATGTATTTTTTTCTGGAAGCACAAAACCTGAAAATCTCTGAATCCAAGAAGGGATATACACTCCACCATGTAATGATGCATGCTTGGCAACAACTATTTTCTGCTGAGATCTACACCAAAAGAAAAAGTACAATATTCCTTTCAGCTGCAAGTAGGCTTTCAAATTCTGCTTTGTGCCTGTTCTGAAGAAGCTTTGCTGGTATTATTGGAATAAAAGTGATTTTGACTTTTCATATTGCAGTGGCTTATGTTGCCAGTTTACAGTTTTGAGAAACCTATTAACTATTAGCCCTGTTCCGACACCCTTACTTGGTTCCTTTCCAGACTCATTTCTATTGTCTTCAGCAGGTCTTGCCCAAGAATAATAGAGTGAGGGCACGGTTCAGTGTGGATAAACTGATTTTGCAATAACAATGAAGTAGCGTGTGTAACACTATGCAGTTGCGCGCTAATACCTGTGCAGAATGTTACTAGGTAACTGAACTGTACAAATTCAGGCCAGCTAACCTTTTCTGTTTGATTGAGAGCATCACAAACCACCACATATCAAACTAGACAGGAAACAGAACTTCAAAAGCAATGGAAACTACCAAAGTTACTCTTTTGACAGCAGTTATTTGAATACAAAACCCGAGTTCAGGATGTGCGTTACCCCATTTACCTACTTACATGCATTTGAGCAGATTCCTAGCTCATCTACTTCAGCTCTAAGCTGTGTGCCAGACTGGGACAGCACCCTGATTTTACTGTTGATAAAACTCTCTTTGCTTCTGGCTCAGTTTCCAATGTTAGCTGGTTGTCCTGAGCCATTAAAAAATAGAGGTGAGAAGGGAAAGGAAATTTAAAATTTATATACAAATAGTATGTAAAGAAGAACCTGGCAAAACTAGGAAACTTACATTCATGCATTGCTCTGCCACATGCTGACAGAATGACCTTGAGCAAGTCACTTCACTTTTCTTTGCATTTTCTTCCAAAATACAGTCTGAGGATACTGAGTTATACTTGATATCAAAAATATATTTACCAAAAGAGAGTTAATAAATAGTAAATCAACCATTATGGAGTCTTACAGGTCATTCATTTGTTTATATCCACGGCTTAGAAACTGTCCACAATGCCTCTGACTAATGAGTTTACCATAATCTCTAATGTGGAATTATATTTTTGGCATGAATGCGTTAATTATCAAACAATAAACAGATGTTCTAGAGTACTTTAAATGTTTATGAAAGCCTGTAAGATCCATGAATTATTTACCACAATGCAAACCTGTGACATAAAAGATGGTTTATGTTCTCAAAGTATGTTGAGACCTATGAGGAAAAATTACTTAAGTTCTAAATCTCAGCAATATTGTTATTCTGCCTACAGCGTACCAAGATTTACTATACAGTCCTATAGTGAAATGAAATTCATTTCAGAGTAAAGACTGTGATTTCAGTTCTTCAGACAACTAGTGTAGCAGGAATTGACGCCTGACTGATTTGACTCAAAGCAACGTTGTCATACCTGATACTGCAACAGAATTAAAGAAGAAACTGAGGTTCTGAAAACTGTGTGAAATAAACCTCTGATGAAGAGCCAAATCCTACAGGATTACTGCTTGTTTTCTTTGTTCCCGGCTCCCTGTGACCCGTTCTCTCCAGTGACCTTTGCCTTTTCCTCCACTACCTCAGAGCAGCCACTAGTGAAGGCAATGGATCATTGAAAATTGAAACAAATTAACCTTAGGTTAGTTGCCTTCACCAGGGCAACCCTTAACGCAGCAGAAGACACTCAGTCAACACATACACTTTCATTACTAGTTCAGTGAAAAGGGAATGTCAAAAGTATAACATGCCTGGCCAACACACTGCACAACGAAGAAACCAACCAACAGAGACCAGACTGCCTAACCTGGTTAACCCTGCTTGTGGGATACTACTCGACATCTCTCACCCTGCCCTCTCGCTGCAGCTTGTTTCTGTACGCCTCCAGCTTTCCCTCCCCACCTAACCTGGTCTTCTCTCTCACTTTTTATTCCTTCAGCTGCTCCTTCTTTTCTCTTAAACAACCTACCTGAGGCACTGAGCTCTGCCTCTTACTCTGCCTCCTTTTTGCCCTTACTGACATTTGCTGCACCTCCACATCTCCATCCCCACTCGCGAGACTTTAACATTGCTCAATCAGCCCTTCTTGTGTTCCCGTTCTGTCCTTCTGCCCATTCCACTCCCCTTTCTTCTCTTCACTTACTGCCGCTGGAAGATACGCTTCACGTATTTCCCACAGGCCTATTAAATGTCCTGGATTAAATGTCCGCATGTCCTGGATCCCCTTGTCTGACTCCCCCTCTGCAGCTTCAGTCTCTTAAAGAGACCTCTGTTTCTCACACCATCCCACACCTTACTCACACTGGGGCTGCCCTCACCCTCCCTGTCACTTTTGATCTGGTTTTGAGCAACAGCTCAGCTCTTTTCCCCTCCAAAGAATTCTCAGCGAGCCAGCCAGGTCCTCCTTATCAGCCTTCCTCTGTGGTTTCAACTGACTCCCTTCCTTTCCTCACAATTTCTCACACTCATCCTCGTGAAGTTTCCAAGCTTCATGCTGATGTCCTGCTGACACCCTATAGCAGACACCGATACATATCCTTGCCCTGGTCCGTTCATGTCACCTGCACCCACACATACGTCAGCCTGCCTTCAGCTTCAGCTTCCTGGCTGGCCTGCGATCAGGCTTACTTCATCCACAACCATTTAACTGTCCCCCCCTTCCAGTTGTGCCACCCTCCTAACTTTTTCTCCTACTTTTGCAAGTTAACTGAAGACCTGGCTGCCTTTCACCACTTCGAATGCACTTCTCAAATGCTCTCTTCCTGAACATCTTCTGCACAAATTCTTACCAAAGGAAATATTAACATGGTACTCTCCCCTTCCTGCAAGTGTATTCCTGTGTGGCATGTTGGGGATTTTTTCTTTCCTGCTTGTCCACCCCACGTTTGTCCTGTTACAATGAAACTGCTGATCTGTTTCATATCCATTTTCATCCACTTCCTCAGTTTTCTTCTGAAATTTTACAGATGCTCTAATAAACAAACATACCCTATGTTGACTCCCACTGCTATTTCCAGCACTAACACTTCCCTCCTCAATGTGCTGCTTACACCTACTATCCAGTTTTCCCCCTCTCCATCTCGATGTAGGCTCCTAAGCCAGATAATACCAATACCCAGATAAAATTGCCCTCACAAATATTTGCCCAAGACAAAACTCCAAACCCACACTCCTTCATTCTTCTTGATCATCTTTGTCACTACCAACCCTGTTATTTCTCTATAACTCTCATTCTCATTTAGCCTCTTTGGGCATTCTTACTCTCTTCCTCCTGACCACAAACATAAACCTACAGGAGAATTTACTACAACCCTACAAATCCTTCCTGAAAACCCTCCACATACTTTTTGGTATTGGCATTCTTGCCAATGCACTGTCTACCCCATCACTGCCTATGCTGGGAGGCAGGATGGTCTGACCGACTCCTTGTGCTCCCTTGTGTGTCTGCTGTCAGACTCAGACTGCTGACTTTTGAGAAAAAGCTCTCACATTTTGTGCCTGGCCTGGCCTCAACACTAGGGCTCCCGGTGTCCTGGAAATGCAAATAAACACGGGTACACACTATTTTGTAAAAGTTGATCTCCTACTATTTCGAGCTGGCTATTCACATGTCAAAGCACAATGCAGTCAGTCACTAATACCTCTTGAAAATGTAAGTCTAGGTTATTATTTTTAGCTCAGAATTTTTAGGAAAAAAGTGTTTTTATGCTGTCAGCTATAGAAAGCACCCACAAACTCAGCCTAGAAAACCAGCTAATCCTTTCCAAGCTGCGAAGATCTAAGGAAGATGAGGCTTTCAATAATTCAGAAAGGAAAGCTTGCATTTTCAGAACTATTGTAACCATTTCTCTACGAAAGTAACAACTATTCTGAATATAGAGCACTAAACACCAAGTGTATGAAAAGCCAAAGTTCCTTTTGCTTTTTTTTAAAATGACATTTCCAGCTAGTGGAAATGCTTATCCTTGAGTTTGGTGGTACTGGTGGAGTTAGCAGTAAGTTCCTTACAGGATACATTTGAACTCCTACAGCAAGTAGCATAAAAAGCCTCGGTGACATACATAGGAAAGATCCAGCTCGGGCATTTGCAGCAAAAAACAAACAAACAAAGAATAACTCTCAGAGTAACAGACACATGTCCTGGTCTAGCCTTGCTTTTGCTAAAACTGTTTGGAAGCTGAGTATCTCAAGGCAGTAGA
The DNA here is from genome assembly GCF_023638135.1 of Falco biarmicus. NCBI lineage: Eukaryota > Metazoa > Chordata > Aves > Falconiformes > Falconidae > Falco > Falco biarmicus. Next base: position 122,595,414 of record NC_079288.1, on the reverse strand, counting down.
TAAGACATCTGGGCTCCAGGAAGGGAGAGCAAAAGCAGAAAAAGTGGCTATTGGCTATTCATTTTTTATGCACTGCTTTCTTAAACACTGGCAGTCACGGGTAAATAGTATTAGTGCTACAGAAATATTTATTAAACTAAAGAGCCTCTGTGGAGTAGGATGATGATGCACAACAGTAACTTCACAAACTAACTGGGATTCTCATGTAAAGACTTTATTACAATGTCATTTTTTTTTTTTTAAGAAAAGGCAATTTAAATGGGCTAACCCAAAAATGGTGTGAAAGGGGCAGGCAAAAGACCCTTTCAGGCTAGATCCCACCATCAAACTCTCACTCCAGGCCCCCCACTGTCCTTCCTCCCCAGCAGTATCCCACTGCCACTCTCCCACCTCTCACTCACCACACACCAGTCAGCAGGACACTGGTTGACACCTGAGTGCACACACTGGTGAGACCTTATCAGTCTGGACAGTCGGGCAGCAACTGTGAGCATCACCATCCCACGGGTCTGTATGAAACCAGCAGTAGAAGCTCTGAGATGTTAAAAGGCACGTTTACTCTCCTGTGAAAAGACAAGACACCAGACCTGGGTGAAGTATGAGGAAGAAAATGGAAAATCAAGGGTACCAGGCAGCTACATACATTGAACGGTACTCCTCTCAACTCACAGTCTAGTTCTAGGGATCCCCTACGCTTCTTGCTTGCACCTGCTTTCAGTCCTTGCTCGGAGAAAAGGTCTCTTCAGGGGGGCTCTCTTCCCCTTTCTTAGAAGCTAAGGAAAGGCTGCATCCACCTGCTCAGGATGGCCAAGGAGCAAAGGGTGCTCCTGGAAGTTAAAGCTGTCGTCCACTTCCCAGAGTTGAGGTTCATGAGAAGAGATCTCTACCTCAACAGAGCAGCAGAGGGCAAGAGAGACAGGGGATCAAATTTACCGTCTCATTGACTTGTGCTACCAAACGCGTCAGTGAGAAGAGATTTGCTGTCCTGAATAGAATGTCTTTTTGTGGAACGGCCAATCTTTTAGCACTACATGAAGATGAATCCTATTTCCATTATTGACACCATGTTACCAAATCAAAGCAGACTCCGCTACCCTATGCATTCCTCAGTATAACACTGCCCTAGGGGCACATCTTTGTGCCTCTTTTAAGGCAAACTCCTAAGTATGCATCTACAACCTGCTGCATCAGCTTTCCCGTAACTATTCCACACAACTAAATCACCCAACAGCGAGTGAATCGTAAGTTCTTGCTTTCTTATGGGGGTTAGCCAAAACGAACAGATCAGAAACAGGGAAACGAAGTGAGGGAACCATCTAATCTGCATCTGAGACTCAAAAGTTTCCCTAAGAACCAGACAGTGAATGAAGGCAGGGTTTGACTACAGCCTTGACTCTCACGTTCGGTGTGAGACAAGCACGTGAAGCGTGCCTAGGCAGTGCTGCCCGGAGTCCCCTCTCCTCCCTCCCCCTTCAGAGGGGACTGAACGCCACTCTTGTGAGGGTCTGGCCTCGCAGGGTTGAAATGAGGGTACGATGCAGTAAGGCACGTTGTCTCCTCTTCAGGAAAGCCAGGTCCTGGAGCATGCCAGGGTACTTAAATACCTCGACGCCTGCAAGCTCGTGCAGCGTATCAGACATGAAGTTGCTCTCTTTATCCTTGGTTCAGAGAGGTCTAGCCCCATTCCTGGCAACGGACGCTCGTGAACCAACCACCACTACATCACCTCCAAGCTGACTACGCACCCCCAGTGACCTTTGCTGTAGGGCATGCCGGCCACGCCAGGATGCCTGCCCAGCGCCCAGATCCCCCTCGCTATTCACGGTGTGAATGCGCCCACACGAAGCCAAGGCTTAAAGCGCTCCTGCTCCACCGAGCTGACCGGCCGCCGCGGCCAGGCTTCTCTGGCCTGTGTGAAACAGTTAACGCTGCCACAGGTCCTCCTGCCAGCTTCCTCAGTCCCCTCCTGTGCCTCCCAGGAGCTATTAATACAGCAGGCACATGCTCTGACATAGCGTTCCCCGGCAGCCACCAGATAACTTTAATTTGCCCTTTAAACGTCCCGAGCGCGCTGGCCCTCGCCGTCCCTCCACGGGGCAACATGGCGGCACTGCCCCGCGCCCCCCGACGGGGGCGGGCTCCGGGGGGTCCCAGCCAATGCCCGCGCCCCGGGGGTGCGCCTCCTCCTATCGCGAGAGGCTGCGGGGTATAAGAGGGGCGGCGCGGGGCGCGGGGCCATTTGGCCGGCGGTGCGCGGGGGCGGCAGGGCGGGGGGGTGCGCGGCTCGTTGCCTCTCTCCGGGCAGGGGGTGTCGGAGCGGCTGCCAGCATGGGTGACCAAGCGCTCAGCTTCCTCAAGGATTTTTTGGCCGGTGGGATCGCTGCCGCCATCTCCAAGACGGCTGTCGCCCCCATCGAGAGAGTGAAGTTGCTGCTGCAGGTGAGGCGGCGGCGGCGGGGGGCGGCGGGCACCGGCCGGCCGGGCTAAATATGGGCAGGAGCTCGGCCGGCTCCGGTGACGCGGGAGCCGCCCGGGCCCTGCGGCACCACCTGGGGGCGGCGGGAGCTGGGCCAGGCCCCGACGGTGCCCTTCAGCGGGCCGCCCTGGCCGCGGGGTCACCCCTGCGGGGTCACCCCTGCGGCGGCCCCCTCCCGACCGCCCTGCCTCTCGCCCTGCAGGTCCAGCATGCCAGCAAACAGATCACGGCCGAGAAGCAGTACAAGGGCATCATCGACTGCATAGTCCGCATCCCCAAGGAGCAAGGCATCATCTCCTTCTGGAGAGGCAACCTGGCCAATGTCATCCGGTACTTCCCCACCCAGGCCCTCAACTTTGCCTTCAAGGACAAGTACAAGCAGATCTTCCTGGGGGGAGTGGACAGGCACAAGCAGTTCTGGCGCTACTTCGCGGGGAACCTGGCGTCCGGGGGCGCGGCGGGAGCCACCTCCCTCTGCTTCGTCTACCCGCTGGATTTCGCCAGGACCCGGCTGGCGGCTGATGTGGGCAAAGGAGCCAGCGAGAGGGAGTTCACTGGCCTGGGCAACTGCATCGTCAAGATCTTCAAGTCTGATGGCTTGAAGGGCCTGTACCAAGGGTTCAGTGTGTCCGTCCAGGGCATCATCATCTACAGAGCGGCCTATTTTGGGGTTTATGACACAGCCAAGGGTAAGAAGTGCATGGAGAAGTGACTACAAGGGACAATCCATCCAGTAAGGGCACTCAGTGGTATAAGGACGAGCAGGACTTGGCTCGGCACCCCTTCAGGGTGCTAGAATGTGCACTGGTTTTTCTGAAATGCATTCCTGCCTCCCTCAGCTTGCTGCTCTGAGGAGAAGCCTTGGGTTTGCAGTGTGTTTTTAGACACTTCCTGGTTTCTTTCTGTCTTAACGCTTGTACAGATGAGCTTGTATGGTAGCCTGTTCCTCGTTACTGCTAGAGACCCAAGCCAGGGAGGGTTTTGCAGGAGACACTTTTTGGTCAGGGAGCAGAAAGAGGGCTTAGATCCCAGAACCCAAAAGTCCTATAAACTTGTTTCACTCATAGTAGCTGTTAATGGTCAGCTATGGATGAATGAAGAAGTTGCAGGCTTGACTGAGTGACTCTTGGAGTTGGTGGGCGATTGTTCCTTCCACAGCCATCTTTCCCACAACCTTTTCCCTCTGTACTGACTCTTGTCATTTGTTCTTGACGACAGGTATGTTGCCTGATCCAAAGAATGTGCATATTGTAGTCAGCTGGATGATCGCCCAGAGTGTCACTGCAGTAGCAGGGCTGGTTTCTTACCCTTTTGACACTGTGCGACGTAGGATGATGATGCAGTCTGGCCGAAAGGGAGGTAAGAATAAGTGCTCCTATAGTGTTCTGGCAGCAGAAAGTACCCATTGTATCTCAATGAAGAGATTTTTTTTGTGTCTTACGGAAAACTAATGACAGTCTCATTGGAATTCTGGAAAAAAAATACCAAACCCCCAAAAAACAGCCATGGGAAGCAGAGTGCTGGTTATGTCTCTCATGTTCACTTAAGAGGCTGTGAATTGATTTGTTTAGATATCCATGTGGAAAACTAAAATTACTTTTCAAGAATTGGTTACTTAATTTTAAATTCTTGGCTATACTTTGCCTATTCCTTGTTGTTTTAAATACATGAAAGTTGAACCAGTCTTGCTGTGTAACTTAAAGCCTTCTGACCTTTTTGTCTTGTTTCCACAGCTGATATTATGTACAAGGGCACAATTGATTGCTGGAAGAAGATAGCTAAAGATGAAGGATCCAAAGCGTTCTTCAAGGGTGCCTGGTCGAATGTGTTGAGAGGCATGGGTGGAGCTTTTGTATTAGTACTTTACGATGAAATCAAGAAATACGTCTAAAACTTAACATCCTAATCTAGTTCAATTGTTCTCAATCAACTTTTTTTAAAAATGTGCTGTTGTGATGTAGTGGACAACAAAATATTTCCTAGGGAAACGGAATAAAGTTTCATAACATATCAGGTTGAGATGAGAATACATTCATTTAAAAATTGTCCACTACAACACAGTTATATTTTGTATGAAAAGTCATCCAACATTTGTATTTGAACCTGTGTATATATTATACTTCAAATTTCAGGTAATACATTTTATCTAGAGATAAGACTTAGGTGGTGTATGCCTAGTTTAAAATGTAATATTCTGATCTCTTTATTAGAATGAGATCTTCAGAAATACCTATTGTACCACGTGGAGTCTCTAGGCTACCCACCACTCTGATGACATTTATAACATGAATTAAAATCATGTTTTCTTTTAAAGCTGTATTTTTTTTAATACAGTATCAAGTGAAAAGCATGTCTGAAGATACAAACTATATTAAAGCACCTGGCTGTTCCTCACTGCAGCCTCTTCACTTGACACATACAGTTGAAACCATCATCTGATCCTTCAAACATACTTTATAGAATATGGAAATAGTGTTTCAAAAATTCCCTTTATCGTCACAAAGCCAAAAGTTGTCTGCTATGATGTTCAATTGAACTAACTGAAGTAATGAAATAAATTAATACATTAATGAACTTTTTTCTGTTGTTTTCAGTACATGTCCTTTAAGGTAATGAGCACATCAGCACACTATTACTGATTGATACTGCCTAAGCCTTTTGGGGTTTTTTTCAATAGAGCTTTAGGTAGGTGAAATGGTTCTTGATAATTCCACAATAGCAAAACCAAGTGGATTCAGCTTGAGGGTACTAGAGCCAGCTGTCTTACAGATAAGCTACCCTATAGTCTTAGCTGCTTTGGTAATTCATTTATACTATCCTTAACTTTGAAGTAACTGTCTTTGATAGTGAAGTTATTACTGCTTATTTTACTTGTAGTATTGTAGAATGAAATACTTCCCAGTTATTAAAATAACTATACTTCCAACTACACCATTACTAAACAGCTTGAGCTTTTAATTACCAGTAAGATCAGAACATGCTTAATACAGTTTTTAAACTTTAGTCTGTGAACTCTGAAGAATAGGCTAATTAGGCAAAGGAGGGAAAGTGAGTTGCATCCACTTCAGTTAGACTAGATAGTAAATACTTGTTTATCCACTAAGCAATACTCAACTTTCAACTGCATCTCTTACTTCATACATACGGCTTCCAGTTATCCCTTTCCTATCTTGGACATTAAATTTGTCAGATGCAGGTAGTCCTACCTGGAAGCAACATCTATCCACCTGCAGAACTGAAGCTTTTGGGAAAAAATGGGTCCAAAAGTGATAGTCTGTTTTAAAATTACCTAAATCTATTTTTTTTTGTCTCACAAAGATAATTGTTTCATCTCCCTTCTTTTGTGGTCACCATCTTAAATATTTGCTTTCCTGGATACTTGGTCTGTTTTCTTCCCAGCAGTAAATAACCATGGTTGCAACCTGTTGAACCATAAGTTTGTGAAGAAAGTCTTCCTACTGTTTTTCAAAGTGCTTATTGCATTAGTGTTTGTTAAAAGCTTTACTTGCCTGCCTCTGCCCTTTCTCCTTCCTCCACACGTTCCGAATGGTTCCTTGCGAGAAGCCTGCTAACATGCTGCAACTACTCATTTCACACTTACCTCACTGTCAAGGTGGCATTTGGATGTTTTAGAGATCCAAGCTGGCTACAAAGATACCATAGACAATGACAGACTGTAATACACAGAGGTACCAAACCTTGAGGGGAACTGTATGTGTGAATGAGCAGTAAGAAAATTAAAAGAATGCAAGAGAAACTTCAGGTGAGTGTAAATTAAGTTGTTAAAAAAAAAAAAAAAAAGAAAAAGGGCAAAACCCAAGGAGGGAGCAAAGGCTATTAAAAAGGAGAGTGAGGAATATCGATGCAGGAAAATTCCACTGCGGGAAAAGACAATACATGAAATAATATATATGGAAAACATTTAACAGGTGAACAGCTCCTTATTGCTGCTCAAATGCACATGTACATCCTACAGCAGATTCTAGGCAGTACTCTCCATAAAGATACTTGGGGTCAGAGTTCAAAACTGTCATGAAATGAAATAACCATTTACCTAAAAGCAGTGCTGCACTGAGTCCATGGCTGACGTGCTAGAAGTATAACCTAAAAGTCCAGCTATCAGCTCTGCGAAGCTGGAAATTTGAAGACTTGCAGACTACTAATCACTACTTGAAGTCCAGTCAGATAAACCTTAGTTGTCACTGACAATTGATATCACTGTCCCAATCCTTCTGCACCTTTGCAATAGTCATGGACAAACTATGCAGGCAAAACATGCATCAACACTGTTATCCCCCTTACATCTCACACTTGAACACTGGGAAACCTGCTCTGAACAGCCTGGTAATACATCCTACTAATACAGAAAAACAAAGCCCAACTACCACCCAGCATATACTGTACCACCCAGCTCTGAAAGGATGCTACCGAGGGAGGGAACTGAGGTACATTGATTTTTTGGATGAGATTAATTCAGGAAATTCAGTCAGGTCTGAAAGATAAACTTGCCTCTAAAGAGGATGGCCTAGTGCATAGAATCTATGACAGCAGATTGAACCTTCCCTACCTTTCTGAAGGTGATAACCTCTACTCTCTGCCCTACACTCATCACGGAAGGAGCAGCCATTAATTCTTTAAAGACCATAGCGAAAAGTTGAAGACATGGTGAGAAGCACAGCAGAAGGGAGAAAACTGTTGTTAACCGCACCCCCCCCCCCCCCCCAACAAAACCCAGAACACCCCACCTGCAGGGATGCCACAGTTCCTGGATAATCTCAGCTGGAGATACCACTAGCTACCCTAGGGCATCAGGGAAAGAAGCATCATGCCTCAGGTGGCAAATCTCTGCCACCCATGTTCCCCTTGGGAAGTCCCTCTCACTTAAAACTACCAAAATCTCTCAATAGCTTGCTCAAGTCCTAAAAGCCATGTGCAAAGAACCGAGACGCCAGTTCCAAGCTCTGACCATACACAATACAGTGGACATAACTATGATTTTGTATACAAGCACCATCTGGAACAAAAATCATGGAGATCAGCATTTCAGGACTCTGCAGTGAGTAACACAGGTAGTCCTGGAACCAGAAGTGACAGCTACAAGGATCAGTGCTGCCAAACCCTGTCTCACCTTGGCCAGGAGAAGAGTTACCAGGAGACATAGCAGCTTTCTTGACCAAGTTACTAGAACCATGCATCCTGAAGACAAACCAGATCTGCATCACAAGCATTAGCAATCCCTGCTGGTATCCAAAACAATATGACCTCAGTGTAAGTAAAAACCAACAAAATTTCAGTCCTGGAAGACGGCTCCAGCTGCAGCTCTTATCTCTATGTTTCTCATTCATCAGGTGGAAATAACATGGTTCACCCATTACTTTGCTCGAGACTTGGAGCAGGTAAACACCACAAAGATTGCACCTGATGCTCAGTGGACCTGGCTCATAAGGTACAATTCTGTGCACAAGCAGCCTTACCGCCCACCCCCCCACCCCCATTTTCTTGTTGGTATCACAATCGAAATACTCATTACCTGCACGTGACAGTCATGACTGCACAGCTAGAAGGCTTGATGTGACTTCACTGCCCTCACCACCACCACACTGATGTGCAGACTGTCCTCCAGGGAAAAGCATAAGCTCTTACCTACCAGAGGACTCAAAAAGCTACCCAGGTTGGAAAGGCAGGAGGATATTTTTGTCTGTTGACCAAGGAGAATGAAGAAAAGCACTGGGATAAAAACCTGTTAGAAGCAAGTGTCTCAGGCTTTTTACAGGGGTTGATCCTGAAACTCATTAGATGACAACCAGGAAAATACAGCTGATGATACTCTACATACATCGCAGAAGACATAAATCCAGCCAGCCACTTGATTTAGGACAAGTCGGACAAACCCTTACCTGAGCAGCAGGACGACAGCAGAGATGCCTCAGGATAGTCGGTAAAGACTGCAAGAAATAGGACAGAAGACATGCTCTGGCACAGGGAAGCCTACACATTCCATATGAGGAATGTCCTTGTGCAACACCTCCAAATGAGCTTGAGTCTCTTACATTCACCGGGATTAAAACTGAGCTCTGTAAAGGATTCAGTGGTCAGCTTGGGAAAATGCCCTTCACGTGTCACCTATCCAGACACATCATCACACCCTGTTCTCATACAGTCAGGGATCTGAGCTAGGACCTTCTTTAAGACATTCAGTATTGTAGACAGACTACACAGCAGAACCCTGTTCTGGCAGAAGCAGGGCCCACAATGAGGCAGGGAACACTTCCAGAGCAAAAACATGACAGAGGCATCAAGTCCATTTCTGGCAGTGGTGAGATCAACACACCAGTGCTGTCACCCAAACTGGCAATCCTGTCACTTCAGCAGGGCGATCAGCTCTTACCTGAAAGAGCGTGCCAAACCAGTGTGACAGTTCACTTTAAGGAGGAAGCAAAGCAGCTTGCACTTCTCTTTCAGAAACATCTTCTGGAAGGTATAAAACAAACCAAAAAAAGCAGAAGAGAACATGAAGTGGCAGCTTACAAAAAAGACAGAAAACAAGTGTATTAGAAACAGGTTTTTTGCTATAAAAAAATCTTGATGAGCTTATCTAAGTTAGTGAAGACATGTCAGTATGGCTTATTTAAAAAAAAAAAAAAAAAGAAACAAACCCACAAGTTCACTAACAGGTAAGTGTATCAACAAATAAACTGATTCTTTCCTTTTTTTCCACTACACATAGTACAAAACACTTTTATCCCATGACCTTCTTTACACTTCAATACCGATTATAAAATTCTGAAAGAAGCCACTGCACTAACAATTCACGTTAAATATTTTATTTCTTATGATTTACAAAAATGACATACAAAATTGACAGTCTTTCATACCAAAGTTAAATAAAGTAAGATGAAGCGATTAAAAGTAATCCATTTCGTGAATTCCTTCACAGAAAAAAAAAAAATCTATCATACGAACATTCAAAAGGATTTAAACTGTGACCCTGATATTCACATTCAAGGACAAAAATCTTCAAATAGTCAGTAATTTTTATAAGCACAATAGTACAAATAAATACAGCAGCACTATGCAAAAATATTCCTTACAGTCCCTATCAATGAATAATAATTGCAATAAAAACCTGTTTGCCACAATGCTGTTTAAAGTTCAAATATTGTCAATCAGCTAAACTTAATTGGCAGGTCACCTGGTGCAGCAGCTCTGCCAAACTATCACACGGGACCAAGTAAAAAAGTTTGTTACAACGCAGAACACCTGAAAGCCTAAGCCCTCATGCAAGCACGAGCAAAGAATAATAAACTTTCCTTTTCACAGGGCTAAGGCCCAGCATTACTGAATACAGCTTTTTTCTTTATGCATAATACAAAGATTTCCTGTGTATATCCCAGGAAAAAGCTGGGGAAGCAAGCAGGGTTCCAGCGGTATCCATGGACAGTGGCATCACATTTATGCTCTTTATAAGACTACAGTCCTACAAAATAAGTCCACTGAAAGTTTGCTTTTATACATAGAATAAAGCATACCACCTACTATTTACGATTACCAATTCCATTAAATTCTGCTGCCCTTGTAAATGGATGTTACTACTAAAGCTTATGTGACACTACTACAAATATTTGGTATGAACATGACAATAAAAAACAGGTTAAGAAGCTTAACAAGATTTTCTGTTTTCTACTTGGTCTTTGTTTTTAAAAATCCTGGTTAGTAGTCACTCTCAAAATCAGATGTTCAAGTTTCCTGGAGCTCAAGTTTATATCTCCCCACCAAGAAGGGCAAGGATCTGCAAAAGCAGGGCCATGAAATACTTTCCCCTTGCTTAGTATTCTCTACCTTGAGAACTAACTAAAACTTACTCAGAGTGAGTAAGAATGAAACTGAAAATGTTGTTCACTTCAGTCTTTACTCTTGTTCAAATAGCATCAGATGCTTCTTGCCTACACAAAGATCCCAACACAACTTCCAAGATTCTTTTAAATCTGGAAGAGACAGAGCCTTGAGTACAAAACAAATGTTCCAACACCTGGAGTGCAAGAGTAGCAGAACATAATCTTCTGCAGCCTCTACTGTAGCTGACTAAGCAGGAACACGCAATCTGCTCGTCACCCCTTCATGCTGTACCAAGAAGATTCTTTCAGTCATAAGAACATGACCTACAAGGTTCAGAAGGCCTAAAGCCAGGATGATCTAGGAATTAAGTATATACGTACGAATTTAATGCAATATTTTAAAGTATTATTATTGTTAATATTTTCTTTACATCTTGCAGCTATCGTGCACTAATTATGTCCTTCCATGTTACAGATACAAATTCCACTTACGATTTCAGAGCTAAATAATAATTAGCAATTGCTATTTTAACTTGTTTGTTTAAATACCTCCTTCTCTTTTATAAGTTCTTCCTGCCATGGAAAACACTGACTGAAGTGAAAATGTTCACTTAAAACTGTTTTACAAGCAATTATGTCATATGTAATGCATTTTAATCACTGAACAACGCAGAAAATATTTTGCGCACATAGAATTTACAAAAGCACTAAAAATAGAAGTCTGAGGATCATCTCAGAATGTGAGGCAAAGAACGCCCTTACAACCAAGCAGCACGAACATTAGTGGGTTTAGGTCTCTGTAATGCCCCACTGGCTGAATCAGACATGGGTTTTTCATTCCTCTGGCTCATTGTACTTGGTACAGTGGATGCTCTTGACGTGCCTCCTGTTAACACACACAGAAAAGAGTGAGAACGTGTTACATTAGTAGATTAGTCCTGCAACACTCATTGCTATAGTCTCCAGAAGAAACAACAAAATCGCAGTAAGTTGAATACAAACCCAAAAATGATACGAGTTGTTTCTGAACAGTCAGGATAAAGTTCAAGCCTATGCTGCAGTGCTGTGGTTCTTTAACCCTACATGTATGGCTCTAAGGGAACACACGATCTACCTCCAAACATTACACACAACTTCTAAGAGAAACAAGGCTACTTTAGATTTAGATTCTCTGAAGGAGAATTCGAACATTCTTTGGGATTTTTGTTTTGGGTGGGGTGGGTTTTTTTTTTTTCTCCTTCTTTCAACAAAGAGCGCTGACAAGACGAGAAATATTTCTTTACAACAGGCATTTTTTTTGACCTTGGAAAAAATTATTAACAAGATAACTGATTAGAAATTTAGGACAGTAAGTAAACAATGCAAACTGTAATCATACTTTCAGTATGATTAAAAAATCACTAATGATTTCTGTGTGATAAATGATCAATCTAAGGAAGACAGAATTTGCTATTCTTCGCAGTAAGTGCTTCACAATCCTGAATTATAAAAAGCTAAACACATGCAAAGAAATGCAAGAATCTGCAACTTCAAAGTACTTACTTGAAGGACTAAGCTGACTGAAAGCAGATTTTCCTCTTCTTACAGAAGGTGAAGAACTTAGATAACTCATCTGGCGCTGATAGTCCATCAGTTGTTCAGAACGCCTCATACCAGCTGTTGGTTTCACTGCTTCCAGTCTTTTCAGGAAAGCCTTAATATCAAAGAAAAATACAAGAAAGTAAGAATAAACAAGAAGCTACAAAACATTCACAGCTTTATTTTTATTTGAACTTCAAAAAAAGCCCCAAATTTTTAGCACTGCACAACACAAACTCCTCCACTGGTGACCAGCACAGGTTATTCTGCTCACATCCGAATCTTTTCTCAGTGTTGCGACACAACTAATAACTACCCCTTAGATGTCATCAATTCTACATTGAGGATATCTTCAATACTGCATAGTTCTCTGAAATTTATGATAACACATTTGTCTGATGATTGTTAAACGTGGTGGGAAAATAGGCTGCACTCTTCTAATCCTACCTTTGATTACTCCTCTCTTCTAAATTTCCAGTTGTTTTTTGGGGGTTTTGTTTTTCTTTTTGTTTTGTTTTTTTTTTAAGCTCTGCTTTGCAAGCCTATTTAGACCATTTTATACTGCCCTACAGGATCCCCACGGAGAATTACTGACCTCAATTCTGTGAAAGTAATGCTGAAAGGAAAGCACCAACACCCACAGGACACTATTTGTTTTATCCATAGTATAATTTTAAAAAGATTGTTACAGACATAGTTTCCTCTCGTTGAAAGTAACCCTGGCAATCATGCAGCAAGTATTAAATCAGAACAGCTGCTTACACAGTATTTGTAAGATAAGACAAGTTTCCCGTTCTGCATTACTACTTCTACTTGAAACAGCATCTATGGTTTAAGAAATTTCCATACTCCAAAAACAGAGCCTGACGGCAGGACAAATTTGGAAGTACCTAACTACATACAACTTCCAATTAACAACTCCCTATTTTTAATATATTTCGCCTCCAGTGCTTGCCTCGCATAGATTTATACATTTCCTCCACTAACTAATCTCGATTCATTTGATGGCCTACAACCATCTGGCAATGACACAGCCATTGCTGGCCAGGGCTGTGGTATGCATCCTGTCAATGACAGACAATGCAAACTGCGATTACACAAGTCTCCAAAGTACCAAAAATAAGCATGTTAATAAAGATGTATTGTCTAGGTGCGTAATTATATGGTAGGAGTCAAGAATCTGTACAGCCATTAAACTGCACTTTGTATGGAATTATCATTCTTCTCCACTCCCAATCAGGTACGGATTATTCTTCTTTTAGAAAAAATAAAAAAGTTTACAGAAAGTGACTTAGGAAATAGTACAGTATTCCCAGGATGTCAGCTGCCATTGTCTAGCTGTAACAGGAATCTACAAACTCTTGGTAGTTTATGCATAGGCACTGGAAACCTGCACAGAGTGCACAAGAGAGGAAGGACAAGTGATTTTGGCTCAGAAATAGTATGTCACAAGTGCTTGCATCAAGTGCCAGTCAGTTCATCGAGTGGAAATACCTAAGTAAGCAAAAGTCAAAGGAAGACTTCAGCTAGAAATAGCTCTTCACTAAAGCCTGCTGCAGAACATGAAATTGTAGACTTATTTCTAAATGTTACACCCACCATTTTACTCACAACCTCATCTGCATCTTCTCATACATCTACACACATGTAGACTTTCAGAGATCACTTATTTACCTTCAATATTAAAAATGGAAGCTCTCAATACATTCAGTTCAACCACAAATGGATCAGGTAGATTGTAGAAGTGACTTCCCTGTGAAAGTCGAGCATGTTTCGAGTCTACACTGCAACTGTAACAGCCCCATAGAATTTGCATACCTCAACACTGCAGTAATTTCAAGCTTGAATATTTTTATATGCCTGCTTTGCTCTAGCTTAAATACAATTCTCTGCTTTTGCTTTTACGTTTGCCTTTTGACAATTATCAAGTCCCCATTTACTAAAGAAGAAAAAAAACACCACCAAACCAAAAAACCACACCTCTCTCCATACTGAAGTACTGCTTTTTGAGCAGGTTAACACTGGACTTGATACAGCCCTGAGCTACAGAAAGAGCAGATACAGATTCTGCGGTGCACGAGTGTTCTAAGAAAAGCACTTGCAGAGAATGAGAGAATCGCTCCCCTGGTTGCCTTGCCCTCTGCTGTGAACTGTACCAAGGGCATGTTAACTTACATGCTATTTGTGGTCATGAATTTTGCAGTTTGCAGAACAGCTTGCTGCATACAGAAATTAAACACCACAGTGAAAAGGCAGTCCTGACCTACTAAATCTGTAACCTGGAACTAATCAGATTCTTATGTTTTTATTATCAAGCCTACAATCTTGAGGTCCTTAAACAGAAACAACCTTGTATAATGGCGCAAATACTTTGAACAAATGTTCTTTTTCAATTATACATATAAATCTACCAATTCTGTCATTATGTTTTCCTTTTGAGAGACGGACTGAAGAATACTGCCACTTTCCTTGTTCTCTTGCAGTGCTAAATCTCTGGAGCCTTAATCCTGCACCACTAAAGTAAACAGAAATTCCATCATTGATCTTGATGACGAAAAGAATCAGAGCACATAACACAATCCAGGTGTTCAGAACCAAATACATGTTCCCGTTCAGACTTAAGGAATAATAAAAAAAAAAGTAACAGACACCAATGGCAGGAACGTCATCAGTTGCTCTAAATTGCATTGTAGCTCCTCAGAGCTCTTGATTTGAGCTCAGTACATATATATCACATCATTGGCGACCTCCCTGCTTGGCAAAAGTCCCCCTAGGCTTCTATGTCTGCCATCTTCTTTTACTTTAATGCTGAGTTTACAATAAAAGTAAAATAATAATATATAATAAAAAAGAAAAAAAAAAATCACAGGATGATTAGCTTCTAGGAATAGAACAATCCTTCATAAATCTAGGCACCTGGTCATAGCTTAGCATCTGTGAAGACACTATAATATATAGTCAGTGACAAAAGGAAGTGTCAGATTGCCTACAATAGGAGAACAAGGGAACGTGACACTGGATCAGAAGATTGCTGCTATACAGTGGGCCAAGATAAATGCTGCTAATTCATTTTTTTGCATATCAGGAGAGCACTAAAGCTAGTTCTAGTGCTGTCAGAACAAGGAAAAAAAAAAAAAAAAATCGGTACACACTTTTCTGCAGCTATGTTGAAAGAGGAAGAAAAACCCCATTGAAAACGCAGAAATGTGGCATTCCTAAACTGAGTTCAGAAAGAAGGCAAAAACCATTACTGTTTGTTTTACTTTGCTTTTTAAACATATAGAGGCTTCAGTTTCACCTCCTTTCAATCCTAACCAGCTGACTAGCGTGCCTTGACAGCTGTTCAAATTTATTTATATTATGCCTCCTCTAGTGTCACTGATGTTAGTGACCACACTGTCCCCTTTGCAGAGTCCAGGTGGGGGAGGGGGAACTAGGTAACAGTGCATTCAAGGACAGCTTTCTGGTTTTATTAATACAAGTATCTGCAATTTTCTTCAATTGCCAGTTACGTTAATTAGCTCTAACATGACAAACTCTAAATGAAGAACTTCTAAGAGTTTTTTGACAATCTACAGAAAAGTATTTTTAACCGAACAGCTATCAAGTTTACACGTAGCTGGCACCACCAAGGAAAGCAGGCTAAGAGTAAAAAAAATATATCCCACAAAACTCAGCAGTGTGCAAAATAATCAGAACTTTCTTTGAACCCGCTGATTAGTCAGTCTTTATTATAATTGTTACAGCAGCATTCAGGATTCTTGAGTCTGGGTCAGGAATCAGCAGACCACACACAAAAAAAAAATAATCCAACCACAAAAGAACCTATAGCCTAATTACTATGATCACAGAACTGCATTGTATTTGCACTGTACTGCAGTATATTGCAGCAAGGTACATCTACGTGCCAATCCCATGTCCTAATAGCTCCCCCTGATGAGAGGGCCGTGGAAACTTCTTTTTTGCACTGCACTTTGTAATCTCAGAAACCACCTTGTCTTTAGTCTTGGCATACAATGGCTTTAAACCACTAAGTAGAAATACCTTAAAAACCCCTGTATGCTCGAGTTTCTAAGGAGCCACCAAGCCAACGCAAATACTTCTGAGCTCCTAAAGCCCAGAAGACTACATTTTCTTCCACAACTGCATTCCCTACGGCTCTGTCCACCAGACTGAGACCAGTAAGGCCGAACAGCCTTGGTATTCTTTCTACAACCACATTAAGTATGCAGCATCCAAGACTGATGCTTTCAGACTCCAGGGGTGTTCCTTGGGGACAGGACAAAGGGAAGGCAGAGAAAAAGCAGAATAAATCAAGAAAGTAAAGTACAAGGTGCCCAGGCACAACCCTCAGACCAGTGCCATTCCAAATCCTGTTTCTTTCCATGCTTAGAAGTTATCTCCCTGGTTGTGGCGTGGCATGACATGGATAGCAGGGCAGGTGCAGTGTGGCACAGGACTGAAGGCTGTGGCTCAAGATGAGGTGTATTCTTTGTACGCGGTGGCAGCCAGTCAGGGGAATGGCCAGAGGCATTATCTTTCCCTTACCCTCTTCTCCCAACCCAACTGCCACAGCACGTCAGCACCATTAAATCAAGCTGGGACAAATTAATATACATTGATTTATAGCACTACAGTACTTGCATTTCTAAAGGAGGTTAAGGTTTCCCAACAAGACAAAGGCAGCCCAGACTGCAAGAGAAGGGCAACAGTTTCGCTGAAGGATCTTTGTGCTGGTAGAGGCCACAATGACTAGGGCAAGTGGTGGGGAGAAGCATTAATGGCATCTGCAGCACCGATGACTTGGGGAACCAAGTAGGTGAAAAGAGAAAGACAGTCCTGGCAGAGAAACAAAGTGATTATTTTTTTATTATTTTTTGTGTGGGACGGTGACTATACTGGAGCTGGGATCAGAGCTGGATCTGTTGGGGCTTAGGGTACATTTTGGGGGAGTATGAGGCCAGGGAATGAACAACATGGGAGTGTTATACGCAGTGAGTAATAACAGCATGGGGTAGGAAGAATGCACAGGGATGCAAGGGAACACCAAATATCCACAGAAAAGAAGAACACTCTCATCCCCCTTGATCTAAGGTTTGAAAACTGCTGTCCCAGATCTGCTGAGATCTTCTAGTGAACTTCCACTGTGAAATCAAAAAGTCACTTGTTCCCTAGAATTTGGCTGAACACAGCAGCTTAGCTCACCAAGGTAATCCAACAACTAAATCCTACTCAGAACTAATAAAAATTATGAAAAAAACCCAATACAGAAATTAATTACTCCTAAGTTTAGATGACGTGACTGAAAAAAGGTGTTGTGGCGGCAAATCTGTATTTAAGGGTCTGCAAAGATGTACCTGTATATACCAGTATACATTTCTGCATGACACCATAAACCATTAGAAGTTTACATTGTGTGTAGTGTCCTGTCTATGAAGTTGACTATCTTATTTATACTGGCAGAAATAATATGTCAATATAGACAGAGACACATATATACAGACATGGGAAAAAAAGAAGCACCAGTCACATATCTCCCTTTCCACAGGACAGGGGACTGGGTTGACAGTACCTTCAAACACAAGAGTAGAATGTTTTCCAGATCAGCAGCATCCTCTATTGGCAAGAGACAGACTCTGATCTTGCTAGTTCAGATAAGCAATCAAAAGCAGGTTCCACTTGTGAAAGCACACAGTCAAAAGCAGCAAGTACAAAATTCTGACATTAATTTTAACAGCAATCTATTTTGGTAATTGTGCTTTTTCCACAAATATAACTACTGTTCTTCAGAGCAATGAACCTTTTCATTCCATCACATCTCTTTCTAGCAGAGTCTGTGGGAGCAACATATATTCCCTGTACGTCCCTGTGCGCTTTCACAAAGCTAGAGAGCACCAGACCACTTAAGATTCCTTTCTGATTTCCTAATATTTGAAACACTTTTCATGCACCACCTCCGATGCCAAATGCCTGCACCAGAACTTTCTGATAACAGTAAATCTAGGCATTACTCACAGAATGCTCTAGCAGAACAAGTGAAAGTTTTGCCTAGACAATGGGGAAAACCTAACCTCAGGGCAAGGAGTTACAAAAGCTGAATCCAACAAGGGAAAAATAATAATAATAAAAAAAAAAATCTCTGCATCAAGACTTTTAACCCCCTGCACAGACTACTACTGTAGATTTCTATTTTTGAATTATTTACAGAACTCTGCATCCTTCTCCAACAAACATTTCAAGGATGTATCAAGCAGCATATCCTGTATGTAGTACCTCAAGCCTTGTATAAGAAAAAAATCCTGTCAAGTAACAGAAGAAAGACTGATCAGGAAGTTCCATGGAATTCTAGCTCTTCAGTCCACAAAAGTGAAGAAAGCAGTTTCATAAAGCACATACTTTTAGCTATATAAAGCAGAAAACCTCATCAATGGGCAGGGTAGGGCAGCTTTTTCATTTACGGTCTCTGAGAAAAGCATGTCATACTTGTAATCCCAAAAGGTAATGCTAGAAAAATCAGTGTGTTACAATTGAGATGCTCTAGGTGCACATACCCTTCAAACAGAATAAAAAAGTAAAACAGAATTGCTTAAAAATTATAGCAATGGTAAATAAAATGTAAGTAAAACAAAACTGATGAATCACTCTCACACAAAGAAGGGCAGAATGTATCATCCTGAGTTTTGGGAAAAGAATAAACCAAATGTTTTTACAGTCTAAAAGAGCATCATGTCCTGACATTAATTTCTAAGGAATGACTCTGGTATCAAACATGTCTGCTCATGTTGCTGATGATAACAAGTATAAATGAGTAAGTAAATGAAGGATATTATTTCTTGGACTACAAGCAACCACCATTAATTGCTAACATGTACTAAAACAGCAACATGTGAAGTGACTGTATGTGTTTAGGTTTGCTGAAGTTTTGATTCAGAAGTTAGAAATGCAAGACATTCTTGGGCAAAATTGCAATATATCATAAGACAAAAGGTTTGTGGCTTTGAGAAAATGGAAACATATTGTAAAATATCAGTAATCATCTACTGTTACATAGTACAGCGTATTACTAGCAGATTGTAAGCAACTGTGACACAGCACTTCCTTCCCATAGCCTAAGAATACACTCTGATATTAAGTTTCATGTGGAAGAGTCCTGCTTTCAACCTTTTGAATAAACAGAGGAAAACACACCCCCCCCTTGCCCAACACATGAAGAAAGCCCTCCGACCAACCTAAACACATCGAAGCCTAAAAACATTTCCTCCCCAGACAATAAGAAGTATCACACATCTACAGCAAATATTTATGCCAAATTCTTTCAGCGTGTGATGTTCTTTTGGTCAACTGTAGTCTAGTAGAGCTGAGAATAAAGTTTCCTACTTTGAAAAGTTTCAACGATCTAGATGTCTGAAAGCTGGAAGAACTAAAACCTAACACATTTTCCTGAATAGGTCAATTAGATTTTCTCCAAGTTGAATCTATATTTCAGTATCTATATAAAAGGAAATTGCAACCTACAGAGAAGAAAAGTCAATAAATTATTTCCACTATAAATTTTCCAAATATTTTCACTATATTTCATTTCCTTTTCAAACACACTAAAGAACAACTAGAAGATATGAAGGTGTCATTCTATTTATATATATATATTACAATTAAATCACTATAAATATCTTCTTCAAATCAGTATTACTTTTTATATTAAACAACTCTGCCAATATCCTTATGAGTCTATTTGTTTTCCACTGAAGTTATTGTGATTGCCATTATATTCAAATACTGTGACAAGCAGAGCACTGCAACTGCTGAGAGACTGAGAGCTATAGTGAGTCAAAAACCAAAATTGACATTCACGTTGTATCCTCTGTATTTCATATACAATGGGTTTGATGCCATCACACTGACTGATTCATTTTTTGCAAGCCTGTTCTTAAGAGACTAGTAACCATGATGCATGAAGCAGGAGGAATAGTTAGACCGCTCTCCACAAAAAGTTACGAGCACGTTAATAATAATGGTTGTTCCTCTTAAACGGACCGATACTAAAGCAGAACAAACTCATAATAATAGCACATCCCCCCACCAAAAAAAGAAAACCCACCACCCCACATATGAACAGTTATGCAAACAGCATAGTAATGGCAATTCATTGCAGACCTACTGCAGTAAAGCACCAAGCGCTGCCTTCACAGTTTTGTACGTATTTAGCAGTAGTTCTCTGACAACAAATAGTTCTTCATTTACTGATCCAAATCAGTTCTCAAAACTTACCAGGTTTTCTCTTTCAATTCTTTGCTGCTCCTTTTGCCTGTTGAGGGCACTGTGGTACAATTTAGGAGGCGGTACAGATGGCTTCTTCAATGTAGCACTTTTTCTTGGCTTTGCAGACTGTCTGGACAGTTCTTTTAGCAACCTTTGGTTTTCCCGATCAATCTGTCTTACTTCTTCATTTGTGAAAGAATAATTTTTCCTCGTTACTTTAGATGGTTGATCGATGGTTAGTTTTTGTTCTTTTTTGTCCAACTGTAGGAAAGCTTTGAAATGGCAAAAATGAAGATACTTAGATTTAAAAAAAAACCCAAGCCAAATACAAATCTTGCAGTCTGTTATCAGGGTTTATTTACAGATCTGAAAGAACAAGGTACATTTCACCTCCCCCAACTGAATTCCAGATTTATGCATTTCAGAATTTTTCAGGGATGCTCAGATGTCCTCAGTACATTGGTTTTACACAAGTTTCACCACAAAAATCAGGCCTAATTTTGGCCTTAGTTAAAACCCATCTGCTTCCTTCTCACTAGGAATTACCCTCCCGCCCATTTATGATTAGTAATCCTGAGGAGTTGAACAGATGCAGCAAACAACTGAGCGATACAAAAGAATCAGCAATATGCACACACCCTGTAAGCATTTGCGTAAAATACATTCTGATTTTTAAGTAACAGATATGTCAGCCTTATGTGCGCTGTCATTTCTTCTGCACTGTCAGTTCTCCTGATCCCTGCTTCGACCGTGATCACCCCTGATCTCTACCCTTACCAGTATGCTTGTGCAACTTCTACACTAACACAATATGCTCAGGCTTCTGTCCTGAAATATTTTTACTGTAGTTACTATGGTACCAGCAATCAGTACAGGCAATTATATCTATCTATCTATATCTATGCCAACAGGGCTACCGTTATACAGCACTAAAACAACATTGAACGTAATCATCACCATGGTGGTATCATTTGTGGTACCAATATAAGCATCAGAGGAGTCTTCCAAGCAATAGGAAACACAACTTCAGGAAGCCAGGACTAGAAATAACTTAAGTAACCAAGAATTAAACCATAAATTAGTATTTAGATGTGTCAGATGTAAAGAGTTAAACTTCACTCCAAAGCTATCTAAAATACCTGTCTCAGCTGAGAAGCAGAGCAGAAATGATGTTTCAGACAAAAAACTGACACTTGGAAACGCATGACTCAGACACATAATGCATTTCCTGAAGTTATTTTGTTGATCCTTTGCTCCTGAAGCAATCCTACATCATATCGGTGCAGGAATTGCAAAGGGAAAAATGAAAATTAAATTAAATGGATAGAGAGAAATGAATAAGCACATATAAGAAAAGAAAAATTACTGGGGCCTGGCAATTTAACAGTAAAAAAACCCAACAAGTTAAACCAGGATGTGAGGTTTCAAGACAAAAGAACAAAGAATGCACACTTATAAATATACAGCAAGGCAGATTTGCAGAATTGCAAGACAGTAACTTGAAAACTTCACTCTCCGCCAAATCTGGTTATGTTTATTATAGTTCCACTGGAGCTTTGCTATTGACCTACTTCTAAGCCTTTGCTTTCTAAAGCTCTGCAGTAGATCTTCTAGCAACTGTTTTAAAAGCTTTGCTGTCACGTTACCCCCAAATCCACTGCATTAACGACGGTACAGGGGTGGCAATACCAGGTTAGATCAAACAGATTTTTGGAGCTAAGACACAGGCAAGCAAGGCTTACTCAAGCCATTCCCCATGTTCCTCCCATATCACAGTGTCTCCAGAAGATACCCATCACTCTTACTCCTAAAAGCCCCACGTAAGTAAAACAAGCACCCAAAGCAGAAAGAAAAGCAGGCATGCAGTAACATTTCTGCAGCAAACACTTTCACATCGGCAATTTTTAAACTAAGGATGTCCAAGGCATCCTTTAATAGCTTAAAAACCTCAAGTAATGATGAGCGTGTTCTTACTTCAAAACAAAATGAAATTAAATCTGTCTTGCAGTATCTCAACTGAGTTTATTCCAGAACCGATGCAAGAAAATATTGCTACTGTCGAAGAAATTTAGAAACAGCATCCAGAACTCAGAATCCCTCTGGAAATCAGTAAGCGTGCACCGTCAGTATGCTAGCCAATATAGGCAAGAACTGCCCCTAGGCAGCTCTAACCGTGAGGCTGAGGCGTCCACATTAGCAAATACTGTTTTAATTTGCCAAGAGGAGATGCAAATTATTTCAAAATCAAGACACAATGCAAACTAGTGCAGATCAAGTGTGCCAACCAACAGGTTAATAGAGTATAAACGTCTTTGAAAGCATTTTTACAATTCAGGAAGTTATTCTCAAGGGAAAACATGTACAGCCATCAACACCATTTCAGGAGACAAACCTGGGATGAGACTCATCTGGATACACCTACAAGGTATGAGAAGAAATGTACAGACAATAACTAGAGCCACACAATTCACACTGTAACATCAAGCTACAGCATTTTTCTTAGTAAAAAAATTAATTAAATACGTCCTTATGCGAACATACAAAACCAGCACTGCAGAACACAGCTGGAAGAAAGTAATCTGAGCAGACATCTGAAGAAGAAACTAGAAATCGTGTCCCTTAATTGATAATTGTATTATTACACAGCTATGAAAGGTAATTTCATCTTCTGCCTTACAACCATAGCATCTCACAGGTTAAACAAGACCACACATCGTATCCAAGAGCAGAAATCAGGTAGTGGTAAAGAACAGTTGTTCAACTGAAGTCTTGACCTAGCTTTGTAGCACCAATGCTATTATGATGCTGTCCTGTACAAGACACATTTAAGCTTCTGAATAACAGTCAGTGAAAATTCCAAACAGCTCTTTTCTTTCTGTGAAAGATGTGAACCAGTCAAATTCCATTTAAAGCAACAGCATTCTGAATGAGGACATTTCTAATTAGAAATACAGGTTTTGTGTCTTCACTGGTACACGATCATTTTAATTCTCTACAGGGTAGCTGGCTAGACTTCAGTGAGGAGTGTATACTCTTTTGATGCAGCTATGAACTATAACCAGTAAACACAGATTAAAAACGCTTAGAGATAAATAAGCATCAAGGTAATTACTTATGTTTTGACTTGCTCATTTTTCTGGAAAACCTCTGTTAACTGTGATAAAAAAATAAAACCAGAGTAGTGACATGGAACAAACACCTTTCCCTTTCCCCGCAATGCTGGTCAGTAAATGCTTTCAAAAATAAGGATTCAAGGAAGCCTGCAGCGATTGCTACCCGCAGGGCTCAACAAGCCCTGTGTTAATTTGTCACTCAGATCTCCTCAGGGGCAGTGGTATGCAACTTCTGTAACATTAAACACCACTGGTATTTTACTAACAGCTCTTAAAACAGTGTGGATACGTTATCTATGTACATTCCCATGCATTGCTCTACTGGATGCTGCTACTTGCGCAAGTAAGGCATGAGAAAATTTTACTAACTTCACTCTTACCTTCCAGCTTCTTCAGTCACACACTCCCCAACATACACACTTTTCCTCCTTCATTCACCTCTCCTTTCTTCCTCCTTTCCTTAGCTTCTGCTAATCTTTTTCCTTTCAATATATTTTCCTTCTGCAGTGTCTCACCCACACCTTTTATCAGCTCACCACAAAGACAGTTTTTCCCACTTGCAGCAGGCAGAACAGAGACATCAGCCCACTCTCTTCAGTCTGCTGTTCATTCTTAGCCTGGTATTTATTATTTATACTTGGTGTAGAAACTGACTACTATTGCAGACAGCTTTCTGTTAACCTTGAGTTTAAGGGCTCCCTAACAGCGATAACAAGTTCATCACAACTCAAAAGAAACGTATTAATAAAGTGAAAGGATTGTTAAGGTCACGATGAAGGTTCTGCTGTGAAGTTATTCAGCAAAGCCGGAGCAGAAGACTGCCAAAACCCAGCAACTAATCTCTTGATACATTGTTGAATTACAGAAGACTCATTGATTTTGCACCAAAAGTTCAGACCCCATACAACATAGGCAGCAGCAAATTTTCTTCAAGGGCATGGGGTGAAAAGATCAATCTAAAACTCTCTTGTTCCTCACTAGTTTCTTCAGTTCCTCAACTTATCTTTTTATAGTTAGCCTTCTGTACAACCTAAGGAAGAACCATATCTGAAATTTCACAAGCAGCTCTTCGCAGCAACAGTGCTGCAATACACCAAGGCACTGGATCAGACAACACATTAAAAAGTAGTTGGTTTGTTGTTGAGTCCCTACCCCTGCAGGTATTTCAAAACCATGTAGATGTGGCACTTAGGGACATCATTTAGTGGTGGACTTGGCAGTGCTGGGTTAATGGTTGGACTCTATCTTCAAGGTCTTTTCTAACCTAAATGATTCTATGTTAAGTTAATAAATTAGAGTTGTGTTTTATTTAGTTAAGAATATGTTAAGGAAGAATTTAAGCTGCAAACACCGCTTCAAAACAAATGATAACTGACTGAAACCTATCTACAGGTAACCTTTTCTAAACCACAGCAAATGCAACATTGATCTCCTTAGGAACTGAGCAACAGTAGAGTTTGAAGTTTAGGAGGAAAAAAAAAAAAACACAACCAAGCAACAGAATGCATACTGTGTCAGCTGCTGAAAGAGGATCACTAGTACTACAGGGTAAGTGCTTGTTCCCCAAAAAACCAAGCAGAAGGCAGGGGACATCCATGAAATCACTACACCTTAAACAATGGTCAAATAAACTGCAGCAGCAATCTAATGAAGCAGTGAGCAAAAGGTTCTGCCGGTCTTCCTGAAGCAGAGGTGACACTATTTCCACAGTCCAGAATAAGGCTTCTGACCCCAGAACTCCAAATCTGTAGTAACAGCTTCCACTAGTTCCAAAGTTACCAGGCTAAAAATCTGTCCAACCTGCACTCTGCAAAGTACTACTTATACAGCATCATACTCCTATTCTCTGCACACTTACTACAACAGAAGATTAGGTAACCCACAGCAGGTATGTGTGTCCAGTACGCCTTGAATGCATTTCTAACGTTAACTGGCAACAACCTTGTTTTCTTGACAAAGGCTGTAGGTGTGTCTAAGCAAGGTCAGCATATGCCTACAAAATCACAGAGAATTCACCACCAACAAACAAAAAGGAATCAAGACCCCATGTAAAAAGGTAAATACATTTATTCTAAATGCTATTAAGTATTTCAGGTACAGTTAGCATTGTATAACTCAAATAACTGAGTTTCAGAGTTATTTCAACGGTTTATGCAGCAATGCACCCACGCTGCTCTTTAATCACAATGCATGTTTCAATGGTTTATTAGACTTTTTGCAGTAGCCAATGACAACATGGGGTAACACTAAAGTTTAAGGTCATAATTTAAGGTTCCAAAGAGTTTGTAAGCCTTGGAACAGTTAAAAATTATTTACATGTAGCTTCATATTCTATCAGTGCATAATAATTCAAATAAATCCCTACTTACCACTTCACTGTCAGCCAGACTATAAATCAGTAATTTCAGGGAGGGGGATAACCAAGCACCAGCATTTGCATAAAGACTTGCACAGTGTGCAGTCTCCTTCTCATTTATTAGTAAACAGGAAAAGAAAATTCGCTGGTATTCACAGGATTTCTATGAAAGCTGGTTTCCATGGAGAGACACCTGACTTTCTTTTAAGCAATAAGCAAGCTGTTTATTGCTTTCAATTTGCAAGCATTGAAATGACCTTGCAGAGTGAGAAAGGCCAAATCTTATATAAAATACACGATAATTAGCAAGTCAAATACATTAAGACAACAGTCCTAACAGCATTAACGCTAAAATTAAAATAATGCCAGTTAAATCCTAGTAGAGGAAAATGCATTCAAAGTGCTTCAGTGCTTACACTTTTGAATTTGCCTGTTGTTTTGTTTTATACTGCTCCATTACCACATCTGTAACACATCTGAAAAATGAAAGAGGATTAAGTCACAGTTCTTCATCAATGTCTAATAGTTGCAAGCTAAAACTATTTCCATGTAATACCTCTAAACAAATATTTCCTCAAATATCCATTATTTCATTTCACAGAATTCTTTAAAAAGGATTTTAGAGAATTCATAATTTTTTTTAAGAATGTGCTTTTCAAGTATAAATTTTCCCTTTTTAAATATGCTTAAATAGAGCTGCTAGTTATTTCCTGATGTCATGAGAAAGCTAACAGATACCTTACAGATGCAGAACTAATTTTTCTTCCCCAAAATTACACTTTTTGTTATGGGTGTTGGGAAAGTCTGATTCTTTTTACAAAGATTTTTTCAATCTGTTTTCGAGTTCTAAATATAAGAATAAGCCTGTAATTGCTCTTCTACCTCAACATGAGTTACTAGACTTGTGAAAACGATGCAAATGTATACATATATACACACACAATTAGTTCAAAACGTTGAACATACAAACTAAAAAACTCAGTGAAAAAACTATACATTTAGTTCAACTGTAGAGTTTGGGTGTTATGTACATACATAAGAATTTGCTTTAATTTCAGATACTGTTTAACAGTTACTCCACAAATATACTAGTTCAGCATGAATGAGCACACAGATAACATAACCCTAAGAGGGGAAAATTCCAGTTATAAAAAGCTTATTCTATTTCCTGAGTGACAAATTATAGCAAAAAAAAAAAAGTTACAGAATTGCTACATGTTCTGCTGAAGCTATTTAGTTTTCTACAATAGCTTTTATTCAGAAACACAGAGCTTTTATTTTCATAATCATTGTATTTATGTCACAGTGCTTTTCACGAAGTGAGCTCTTGACTATTTTACAACAGAAAAGTCAAAGGCATGGAAGAGGCAGAGAGATTTATCAGAAAGTATATAGGTCAGTGAGAGCTTCAAGGATAGCATTCAGGTCTTCAGTCCACGGCCCACTGTCCTACTTAACCCATCACACCACCTCCTCAAGTTAATAATAGCTAACACCACGGATTTACAGACTAATTCTCACAGAGACTTCTGCAAAATAAGCAGGTATCAACCCCATTTTACAGAAAAGAAAACATGAAGTGCTAAGTTCTTTAGCACTATTGATACCCAACATAAACCCAGATAAATGGATACACAGCATTTTTAGCATACAACTCTGTATTCTGAACTACAGAAATAAAGTGACTTGTCTGAAGACAGAGAGCAAGTCTGTAGCACAAGATGGAAATGGACGAGTTCTTAGTTCACTTGTACGCTTAACCCATCTCTCTATCTACATAACCTCAATTCCTCAAAATTACATGGGACATTGCATCAAGACATAAGACCAAACAAAACAGCATCAGAAGATTTTCCAATCTTTTTATTCCCACCTTTCTAACATGGGAGCTTCATGAAAGTACTTCCAAAACCAATTTTTTTTTCCCCAATTTCCTTGCATTGGCATATTTAGTTCTCTTTTTGTGTTCAGATTACTTAAGTGTACAGCAAAGGAGATAACTCTGACATTTATTATTATAGCTTTTGAAATTGCTCTGAGTTATTATTTTAATTTTCTGAAAGTTCTTTAAGGTTTATAGCAGAGACAGCATTGACTCACAAAAGAATTACATACAAAAAAATTACATAACATCATGAAATAGCTGAAGAACTGTATTATCACCTGAAAAATTATAATCACACTTTTTTTTTTCCCCCATGCAGGTAGCAAAAAGAGAGAAGTAAAGAGTACGGAAAGATCTGTACAATATGAACCCTATCAACGTTGAGTAACTGAAATTGTGAGTACCTTCTTGGCCACACTGATAAGATACTTGAATTCCTAAGCAGTGTGGCTGTCTGATTCCAGTGCTACAATAGTCCTTAGACAACATAATGACAACAGCTACATGACATCAGTCTTCTCATTGTATTGAAGTTATGCAAGCCTCCTAAACATTAACTTCTATGTCTGTAGAAAAGAGGATTCAAGTGACTTATATTTAGCATTGATAAAAATTTTAAATAAGCACGCCACCTAAACAGCAAGTGATTTTCATAAGCAGAAGTAAAAACCACTAGCAAGAACAATTAAACGTCAGCAGTTCACAGCTACCAAAAAAGTATTGCAGATAAACCCAAGAACTTTTATGCACAATGCAGGATTAATAGCTACTCACCAAGTCCAGTAACTTTAGCAACACGGTCCAGGTGGACCTAGATTATAACATGATTCAAGCTGGCTTTAGTACCGCAGGCTCTGCGGCTTCAGGGCTTCAGTACACGTGAGTGGGGCAGGCTCTGCTCCTCAAGGAGGATGCTGCAGAGAGGTGCTCCCTGAACTCCCAAGCAACTCTGAACAGAGCATCAGACCCTGCACTGGAGCGATTTGGAAACAAGCAACAGAAACTGACCCAAAAAGTTGAGTTTAACGACCTACCCTGCACCATCTCTGCTTTCACATGGAAAGCACAAACATGCCTGCAGTTTCTACTGATGCCGTTCCCACTGCAAACTGTGGGCTCCTTACATCTGAAACACCGTGAGTGTGCACCCCATACCTTAACGTTGTAGCTCACAGATACATCAGCTCCACAATTTCTTCACTACATGTGTTTATCTGTCTTCCTTCATGCTGCATCTGCTCTCAAGTCTGCTCTATTGTTCACATGCTCCTCCCACATCAGCACGTGCACAAAGCCATGCCAACTCAGCCATACAACCTGCAAGTGCTGAAAACCGCATGGTTTTTTGTACTTCATCCTTCCCTTTGAAACAGGGTTTGACTCCTGTCTAATAAATGCCAATGTAAGGACCACATTCACACGCTTTGACTTTGGCAACATGCAGAACATGCTTCTCCCCAGTTTTCAAGCATAATCCTCACGTCACCCCCAGCTACAGTTACCAAGTAGATTTCTGCCACTTAGACTAAAAGTAGTTCAATTATTTTCCATAGGGCGACCGGAGACTGCACAGCAAGTTGCAGCACCTGGTACATAAAATGACAACTTCCTGATGTAGTAACCAAGTGTTATCACTTATCTTTATGGATCTCTTGTTCAGAGTTCTAGCCACTAAAGAATATTCTAAAACCAGTGATAATGCTGCACAGCAATACCCATTCAAAGTGCAATATACAGAGCATGGAGACTATTGAGTTTGCCAACTAACTGTTATTTGTGAGTTTAAGTTATTCAGAACAGCATCATTTACAATTTGGCTTCTATCAAGAACAAGCATAGCTTTAGGAGATATAAGGGCATGATAAATTTTTTAATCTAAATATTATTGTTTTAAATGCTCATAAAAAATGAGTAGTTTGCCATATGAGCACAAATATATATCACACACAAGAGCATATAATATAAAGGAAAACTTATTTCAACTCTTTTTTCATTTAACTGCAACATTTTTTCTAAATGCTTAAAATCAATTGTTTTAAGATACACAAGCTACCTTGCTGCTTAATAACCAGATTCTTGTTCTAGTCCAAAACTTGTTCTTTGAACACCATGCAGCTTTTAACAGATTTCTTCCCTTTCTCTGTTCTTGTGAGTCTTTTTTAACTGAAGAGATTCTAGTCTTCTTCCCAAATGATCACATTACCAATGCACAGAATTGTACAGAATTACTGCATGCCCCCTAGAAACAACAAGTAACAGATCACACTGACATTCTGCCAGTTTCTGGGGACCTTGGGAAATTAAACTCACGTAACTGATGTAAATGCTTAGGCCCAGCTATATTACAAGCATATTTGACAAAAATCTCAAATGGAATGCTTCATCAGTATAGATTACTGGTAGATTATTATACTTCAAAACCAAATCTGAGACATTCTGATGATCATTTAAATACAGCTTCACGCACTCAGGCCTGGGTTTATACTGTTCTCGCTTGACAGTGTTCATGCCTATGCAGTTCCAATGAACATTCAATGCAGGCTGGGGATGGAGCGGGGTTTGTTTTTATTTTACATGAGTATGGAAAAACTGGAAGCAATAACTCAGAATATGATTAGCTCCTATTTTCCCAGACTAGTTAGTTACTTTCCACCGTTAATAATCCCTCCTCGTTTAAACCTCAAAATACTCGAAGTAATTAAGCTATGCTGTGCTTGCAAATTTAGAGAGGCACTTAGGAGTAATATACATGTAAATCAGGAACATTAGCTGTCAGACGATATGAATTGTACCTCTCATTACTCAATCTTTACTATTGTTATTTAGAATTGGTTTTCAGTTTGGGGAAAAAATTCTTACCACCACCACCTGCCCCCAAACAGAGATTCATCTCTGAGTATACGTACTCTGAGCTCTAATGCCCATTTGTTTTGGGGATGAGATTAATCCTTCCATAATCACCAGTTATTAAATAGCTTCTTGCTATCAGAGAACAAATAAAGATGTAGGACACCATAATTTCAATTGCCTAGCAACAACTCTTCTAACATCATGATTTGACAAGTGGTTGGAGCCTTTTCTAGTATGAAAGAGTTGCTGGAGCACAAGGAATGCCAGAGATGAGAATCGGCTCTACCTTTCTGGATGGCTAGCTCTGCTTTTCTTACCATCAGAAAAATTTCCATGTAAGTAAAATCCTCATTTCTACTCATAGGAAAGTTAAATGATGCACACAATATATTTTGAATTCTTACTCACTAGAGGCTTAGCCTGGCAAGGTGCAAAGAGAAGACAGTCAACACAGTTTTATTCATGCCAGACCTACCACAATACAGCAAACTTGGGTTGAAAAGTACCAGACAAAGTGTAAGAGGCTTTCCTCACCTGAGGTCAGCAGATTTCTTGAGCCAAGTCTCTTTTATACTATAGATTTTACTACTGAAAACTGGGCCATGAAAACAAGTGCAAAAGCACTGTATAGACCTTAAAATATGCCCTTGAGATCATCCAATGCATTCTCACCCCATACAATTAAGGTTTGCAATGAATGCAGTGAAAGAGATTCCAAGTTCACTCTCTTAGACTTCATTATTAAGATTTAAATCTATTTAAGAAGAAACCACTTAAGTTTTAGTAAAGATTATCTGTTATTTTTCTCTTTAAAATACCTTTACTCCACTTTATGGTATTTTAGAAGGCAGACACTCCAGAAAAAGAATTTCAATTAATTCTGTTTCATTATCAAAAAGGTACCAGAAGTTTAAATATGAATACTATTTATCATACAATGTAGTTTTGGATTGCCTTTCAATTTGGAAGGTTGATAACTCAGCACTTTATCAGAAAGGTTGGTGTTTGAATTTAGATTGTAAGTTGTGGTATAGTCCAGAAAACTCTCATTTCTCAAAACACACTTGCAGTTTTATCATTCAGTTTGTTAATACAACAAATCTTTTTTAGAGATTCACCCCATCTATATATCTTAATTCTAGGTATACGCATACCAACACATGCTGCTTCTTTCCACGGCAGAATGAGTACTATCTACATAAATAAGAATTCAAAGAATTTGATCAATGCAGCTTCATCACAAGCCAGTTTTAGGAATAGACGTGGCACATTAAAACCTCATTCTCTTCTATTAGAACTCAATTGTTCCCAATAATATACAGATGTCATACTTTGCAAAAAAAAAATAATTTAGAAGTCACCTTTCAAAAGCTGATTCAGGTCCATGGCATCATGCAAGACTTTTCGACTATATCTGCGATCAAACTCGGAATCTAATGAAAAAAATACAGATATAAGATTGGATTTCCCAGCCCCATTGGTTTTACAAATTTTGTGTTGTACTTAAATTCTTGAAAATTACCATATAATTCTTGGTTCACATTTTCCTGCCTCTTTATTTTTAGTTTCTTATCATTTGAAGCTGCAAGTTCAAAAGACTGGATAGGACTGATGTCTGGAGTTGACAGAGGTGTTACGTCAGTCACTGTGTCTTCAGACTCCTCCAAGTAGTCACCAAGCTTTGGTTTTCCTTCTGCTAATTTCATTGCCGACTTGAATTTTTGCTTTGGAGACAGAAGAGCATTTCTACAAGCATTTCTCTTTGAGGAAGAATGAGATGAATCTGATAAACAGCTGTCGGAATCTGTATCAGAACAATCTGTATCTGAGCTTGAGGATGAGGAGGAGGAGGAGGAGGAGGAAGAAGAGGAAGAAGAGCTGGTATTAGTATATTTTTTGCTAGCCTTCTTTATGTTGTTTGACTGCTTAGCTGACTTTGGTCTAATCTTCTGGGTTTTGCCGTCATCACTACTATCTTCTTCATCTGTATAGTAATCTTCTTCACCTTCTTTAACTATTTTGGGGATACCAGCAGGAATAGTCTCCTGTGTTCCCCTACTTGCTACAGATGTCACTTGAAATGTATCTGCATTCTCCGCAACTGTAGAAACTGGTAAAGATGAAGCATCTCCAGGATGATCTGTGCTATTTTCTAGGGACTGATCCTTTCGCAAATCTTCCTGCCTTTCTTCACTTTCCTCCTCACAACACTTCACATCCTTTAAACTAGAAACCAAATCAGGGCCCGCAAGAGCTGCCTTTGTACTTCCTTTCTCTATGCATTCACCATTTTCTTCAGCTTTCTTTTTCTCTTCCTCAAAATCACTGTCAAAGAAAGCATGATCCACTTCACCATCCGATATATCTTCAAAGCAGTCCATAGTGAAATAGGAAGAGCCACCTGCAACCATCACAAAAAGTTTCCGAAGGTTAGCATAAGAACAGATCCAGCTACACTTTCAGTATATCAGTTTTGTTCTTTACTCTTCTAGCTCTAGTAATTTACAGTTCTGAAATTAACGTTATGTTGCTAGGGACAACTCTGTAGTGAGTTCTATAGAGAAATTTAGTGCCACCTTATCACACACAGCTTACATGTTAGACTGAAACGCTTTCCTTTAAGACAACAAAAGCCATCATGATTTCAAAACTTTTACTCCTAAGGAAATTAGTCAAACACTGTTAGCAGCTAAGGAGTCTTAAATATTATAAATGAGCAACTGAAGTGTTTTCTTGTGTCCCTTTAAGCTAGAGCTACTAGTGAGCTATCATTAGTTTGGGTTTTATATTTAAAACCTTGTTTGTGTGTGGTGGTCATTGTCTTGGCTGACGCAACCATTCTGCTGTAGATTTTCACCACTTTAAGTAGGAACAATTTCAATTTACATCAAAAGATCCATGGCTCTGTAGGTTAAATTGTAGCATGTACAGTGTGTCAGTGACAATGTTTTAGTTTGATCAGGAGCCTGCTTTTCTTGACAGTCCTCTAACTCACACTGCGTACAGTGAGCAAACTTGATTCTTTCAGATGAAACAAACCTTTAAAGCATGCTCTATGCATAAAACTTAGGCACTTAAACCAGCAGTCACCATTCAACCCATGGAACCAGATTACGGCTAGTCCAAATACATACAAAGTAGACATCACTTCCTAAGCACTAACTGTTTCGCTCTACAAATCTCGTTTCTACTGTGTCACACTTCTTGCAAAAATATATGGTGTTAGATCCTATGCATGTGGCAGGAGAAATAGGAAAGTGTCCACTCATTAGTAGGATACACACAGAATTAAAATACAAAAGCCCAAACACTCCACAACCAAACAAAATTAGCTAGTATCAAAAATGACTGTTCCCATCTAGCCAGCAGCACTTTTCTCCTATTTGCAACACTCTGTAGAACCAAGAAAACCAAAGGCAGTGGAAGCAACTACACGAGGCAGGAGAACCAGAATCTTTTACAAGATGGCGGGTCTGCCTTAAACCACATATAGTTTGTTGCCATGGCAAACAAAGCTGCAAAAGGAATTCCTAAACTTGCTTTGAAACTGCAAGACTATTCCCAAGAAAGCTTCTAGCTAAAATTACTTCAAAATACGGAATTTTTAAAAGTCTATGTCACTCAGTTATTTTGCCACTTCTCAAATAATAACTCAGTTTTAGAGGAATTTGAAGCACGCACCCCAAATACAAAAAGCACAACACAAACCTTAAAAACAGAAAGTGTGGAATTCCTATAGTTTAAGATTCACAAAGCCAAAGAGCTGAAGAAGACTTGATAAGGTTAGGTGTTGTATAAAGCTGAAAATGCTATTAAACCATAGAAGCAGAGGTCAGCTTTGGTACTACTGAAAGAGAAACTCTTTAAAGCACCTAACTCCTCCAACAGCAACAGAACAAAGGAGTAAACCACCTGGGAGTTCTTAATTTCAAATGCTACATGGAATTTAGAAATTTTTTATATACATGCCACTTCTTGTGACCCCTGGCTTCAGGCAGCTTGCACAGTCTGCAATGCCCAACTGCCATGTGAATTCTTGGAAGTTTTTCTAGAGCAGCTTTCTAGAAGATAATGCATTTTAATATATTAAAACATGCACAATAGAAAAAAAATAATCAGAAGAGTAAAACATTATCTACATTTCATTTTCTACTTCACGTAACCTAAACCAGAAGGGAACCAAGCAGAATTTTGGCATTACCTGTAGACTATAGATCATGAATTATTTATTTAGCAAGTACAACTTGGGCAAAGTAAATTCTATGAACAAAATGAATATACCAAGTACAGTGTTAAAAACAAAACAAAAACCTTTCTTGTCCATGATGCAAGGTTTTTATTACTTAAAGCACTAGCATCTCACCAGTTTGTAGCTTCAGACAGATTATGACTGAATGGTAAAATAGGCATTTGGTGTATTTCAGTTGTCTCAAAACACATTGACTTGATACACTGTTACCACTGTTGTACATGTGAAAGCATAGGGGATAAAGCAAAAGCCAGGTTTTTGCAGGTGGATGCAAACCAGTTAGTACAGCTTGAAATATAAAGCGTTGACTGTAATATACACAACCATGTATTTTTATGAAATAAAAGTAACTACTATATAAATAAAAATAACACTACTCCTGCAAAGAAGACTAAACTAACAGTATCTCACCAGCTATAAACATCATACATGGTCACGCCACAGCTTCTCAGATGTCTCTTTTCTGCACACAATCTCTTAAGTGAGGATGGGATTTAACCCAAGATGGTGGCAAAAGCTGATAAAAGATAGCAAGGAGGCTGCACATTCCTCTCCACCATTAGCACCAGCCAAGGAGCGCACAACTTCCCCACTCCGCATGCCTCAGCGATAGCCTACCTGCCAGTGGGCTGTTTCCCGTGAAGGCTGAGCCATAACCGATTCATGGACAGCAACCACTGCTACAGGAGACATGCAGTTTAGCAGTCTGACTGCCCAAGGAGTAGCAGCTGTAACACCAGTCATTTCATTGCCAAATGCCTCTTTCACTTTTCCGGCACAACCCCCTAAAGACTTTAGCCTTGATCTTAATGGAAAACAGACATGCTGTGTTGGTCAATTTATTTCACCGACACTCTTAATCATTCAAAAACTAAACATTAATTCATTTTGTAGTTTCCATTAAAAACAAACAAGAAGAAATAAATGAAGGGATGGCATTCTTGGTTCCTATTCCCCTCGTGAACTAGAAAGTCTTTAAGGGAGCTGGAATTTGCCAAGAAGCAACAACACAGAAAATGCAATTTCGCTGATAAATCACGCCCAAAGTAATAAATTGGCTATGTGTGCACACACACCATCCCCCTCTTTATATACAGGGCAGAGTGTAATTTTATTTCTGTGAGAAGTGCTTAGTTCTGCTACGCTATCAATTGTTAAAATACAGAATCAACAAGTGATATTCTGAAATCCCAAGAAAACTTTTCATTGGAGTCAAATACTTGTCATTAACTGCTAATTCTAATGACCATTGTATTTATTTACCAAAAAAAAAGTTTTCTGTGGCTTTCTGCCATGAAACCTTCTAACACAAATAGATTAACTCAAATGAGCCATTATTAATGGTTGGCCATTAACTATTTGCCATACCTCCTTGTACTGCAGTATTTCCTCCCCCCGCATAATTCTCTACCTCTCTCCCCCTATTTTTTCGTAACTGTAACACCCATCCATTACCACAGCCAAGGGCACCCTTCCGTCTTTGTCTCTTCCTCACGACAGTTCCTCCTAGTTTATACCACTTTTTAATCCCTTTGCCTGTAAACACCAAGCTTGACCCATTTAAGATCACAAAGCAGCCAAACAGCCAAGGAGAACATGCAGTCTGGCTGCCAGGAAAGTAGGGACCCACACTTTCTGGTCAAGAGCTTGATGCACCGAGCATCTGACTGAGACCACATCCACGTTCTTACCAGCCAGACAACTGCAAAAGCAATGACCACTCAGCTCCTGTACAGGCCAACCCCTGCCAGCTGCTGCACTGCCCAAAGGACAAGCAGCATTCTGACATCCTCCCTCAACATTAAACAAAGATCAAGATCTTATTCATGCTAAACAGAGTGATCTTCCCCTGCCAACTACAAACCCGCCAGCTACAGCACCAAAATATTTTTGTAGGTAATGCCTAACAGCAGGCCTTTAGGCATGGCAGCAGTATAAAGTACCTTATACAAAGGTAGGATAGTACATAAAAGGTGATACAGTGAGGATACAGGTTTAGATGTGGTTTTGTGTTTGAATATACTGCATATTCAAACAGCATATACTGCCTTTTAATAACATTTTTTGAATGTTGGGAACTAACACAAAGTGCATTAATTACCTACTGAAAGATTCAAGGCGTTTTAACCTTGGTTAAACTTTAACAGTTATCCAATCAATCTTTCACTTTTCTAAATGCAGGCTAGCTGCAATACATACATTAGAGTACTGAAATAAGCCACAGAAGAAAAAAAACCCACACAAAGTACAAGCAGTGATCAACTTTCTTTTCTTTTTAACATTCTACTTTCATAATTGCGGAAGAGGATAGTCCATATGGAGAGGAAAGCTGGGGTTTTTTTTTTCCCTATCTAGTAACATACAAATTCCTAGCATCCAGAATACCACCACACTGAATTTCTATGCTATACATCCTCTGAAGGCCCTAAGTGATTTCAGGACATCTTAAGATTCTGGTATTTAACAGAAGTGGAAAACAAGCCCCTTACACATGCTGTGGGCTGAAACAGAAATTTCTGACGTTACTGTGTGCATACTGTGCATCACCATAAAGGTCATAATACAGCACAGCTACGGTACTCTCAGGATGAGTCAACGATATGTTTCCTGCAACAAAAAGGAACAGACATCTTAGGATGTATTAAAAATATATATGTAAAGTATCAGAGCAATAATAACGTATTCAGCTCCAAGAAGGCACCTTCTGATTTAGGGTTATTAGTTTTGCTTTGTAAGCATAATTCACACTGAAAGAAGTAAACAAGCAGGCAACCTTCTCCCAGCCCATACAATTAGTGCTCCCACAGATAGCACCTCTCCTTTCAGCTGGAAATTTCTACCTCTTCGGAAGAGGGACCCACCCTCCTGATCTCAGAGAGCAGAAACAAGTGTTTTGAGAGCTAAGGGGTTGGAAAGCTGAAGTGTTTTAATTAAAAAGATTTATACCGTCAATGGCACATGTTCTTTAGCACACTCCAAACACCCCTGTTTACTTATTATTGCCCCTCTGTCAAGAGATCCTGCCCCCTTAAACCTGCTGACTGCCAAATCGCTTCTTTGTATGGTGAACCTGAAGGAGGGTGAAAATGCTAAACATTATCATTTGACTAACATTTACAAGAATAACAATCATTAAACACATTACTATGTAGAAAACACACTAGTCAAACCCCACCCACCTCTGTCTCATTCCCTTCCTCATTTTTCGCTAAGGCTTAAATAAATTAATAATTCAAAAAGACAAATTTGAAAATGTGTAGAAGAGAGCAACAAAAATTTTAAGACAGCTAGAAAAGTTCAGCTTCTGGGGGGTTTGTTTAGTTTAAAAGAGAGGAAACAAGTCTCAAAACCTGTAAAAGACTAACCCAAAACTTAGTTTGTTCTCAGATACAATCAACAGTGGTAAAGATCAACTAGTGCAGCTGCTTCCAGCCAGGTGACAAACCATGCATACCAAGCCTATACCTACCATCTCTTTAATGAAAGCTTTTATTTCTGCTACTAAGAAACAACAAAGCACGCAAAGGTGGAAATACACCTCTCAGTAAACTATTTCCCTTGAGGGAAACCTCCAATGAATGAAAAAGCCAGCCTGTTCAGTAGATATTCTAGTTTTCCAAGCTCAAAGCACAGTACCTGCTATATCTGTTCTGCACACCATATGCTCTCCAAACTTGGTTACCAATTTCCCCAATCCAAACCGTGACTGGTTCACAACCAATCTATAAAACCCAAGGCCTCAACCCCAGCTCACAATAAACCCCAACACTACAAACCTATACAAGCTCTGCTCCTCCACACGGTTATACACCCTGCCCTAGAGCTGTTCCTACACCCTGAGGTGGAAGGGCTGGTTGAGGCACAGACAAATTATTCTGCAAAACGCTACAAAGCAGACAGGAGCTGGAATTAGAATCTGAAACATTTAGGTTGGAAGGGATGCTCTGAACATTATCCACCTCAGTCCACTGCTAAAAGCTGGGTCACCTTCAAGTTGGATTTCGTTTTGCTCTGGGCCTTCCTTGTACAACGAAGTTTTCAAAAACTCCCAAGGATGAACACTTCACATCCTATGTGGGCATCTGCTTCAGTGCTTAACAACCCTCACTGTGAATTTTTTTTTCTTTAACCAGAATTTTTTGCATCACATCATGCAACTGTTAGCCTTTGTTCTTTCATGGTGCACCTCCAAAAAAAATCTGGCTCTGTTCAGCTACAGGTAATCACATCACTGTTGATGAACCACCCAGACATAACTACATGGGAATGAATCCCTGTGCTCAGATTACAACCTGCATGTAAGTATTTACTACTGATTCATTACAAACTTGTTGGCTAGTAAGACTGTAGTAGATTTGTGCCTGAACTCAGTAATCTGAACAGGCCGCAGAACCACCATTCATCCCTTACAGACCAGATCTGACAGGACCTAATTCAAGCTCAGATCAGAACTAGTATTGTTTCCAGTGTACCTCAAACCACTTGTCCAGCTGATTCTCTGTGCCTGTCTACAGAAGAGGAAGGAGGGAAGACCTGCTACTTCAAATTTATGGGGTCAATATACGCAACTTGCTGCCCTTTTTCCTCTTCTTGAGTTTTTTTGTTTGCTTGCTTTGTTTGTTTTGGTTTGGGTTTTTTGCCCTGGTTCTCTCTACTGGACACAAAGGAAGACTTTTTCCCTGTATGCTGAAAGATACAGTTTAGTAACTCCCAAATCTACGACAAGTTAACTCTCAGAACAGCAGTTCTGTCTCCAGACGCAGCCCCACTGGAGATGCTCCAAAGCCCTTTAGAGTCCTTTTAAAAGGATTCCAATAGAAAGCCCTGAGTCTCCTAGCTATTTCAAGCAAGGATTCAATTCAACAGATGAGCACTAGAAAGTTCTGGAACAGAGTCAAGTCCCATCATCTGTTGTAGCAAATGCAAGCACATGACCACCAGAGCACCCTAGATGACTGCAGGGTCAAGGCTTTCAAGTTAATGTACAAGGCAGGGGCAGTGGTGGTGATAGTGGTGTGGAGGTGTGGGCAGAGAAGCAAAAGAGGAAAAAAAAGGGGGGTGGAGGGGAGGCAAGAAATGACCAGAAATAAGTCATTCTCCTACTATGACAAACTGCAATACATCATGCTGAGAGGCATGGATCTTTGATCTAGGAATTTGCTGGTATACACCACATTAAATGTTTGCTCTTCAGCAAAAGTCATCTTGTGACCTCATGAGCAGAAAGGTTGGGCAGCAGACTACTGAGCTTAAACGATGGGCCATCAGACCTGTCTAAACAGGTCATGACTACTCACTCACTGCTCAGAATTCCAAGAAAACAACCAGCAAACCCTCCAAACCCAGAGGAAACAGAAGCAGCTTACAATTAAAATAAAAAAATAAAAGACAACAAATCATACGTTGGTTGATGAAAGTATCAGCAGCTTCTGGAAGGATTTCCTTCACAAGGCCCTCCATCCTTACAAGCTTAAGTGGCACCACCCACATCAAAGTCTCACGGGCCTACTGCCATACACCGTTTCTCGCTGCCTGAAAGAATCCCACCTCCAGCTACCTCAGGGACCAAAAGGCAGTAAGATGCTAGCGGGAAACTGGTCACAGGCATTGACCCTTCTCAGAAGTGACCCAAGCCACAGTCTTTCAGTCACAGACAGATGTTCAACAGTTCCCGGTGGCAAAGTTATTTGTATACAGGCATGAAAAGCTCAGAAAAGGACAGACTCTACTGCCAGCTATTGAGAGTGAAGAGGAAGGTAAAAGAGAGCTGAGTTTTCTCATTCCTACTGTACTGGTAAAGATCTACACACAGTATTTCTGCCAGATATCAAGATTTAAATATTGAGACAGCACGCATCCAACCAGGTATCCACAACTGAAGGAAATTAATTTGGCACGGCAGTCCACAATGGCGTGCAAGAAAAAGGAAAACAATTCTTCTTATTAAAGCAAAAATTCAGTATACCTGATGTGTCAAGGCTGGAGTTGTGTGCCATCGTCCTGGTGCACCAGATTACCTGTGCATGCCTGCCTAAAGATTCAAGCACACCAGACAAACATCAGATCCCTTAGGATCTGCTGAGACTAGACCAACCAGTTGCTACAGACTGTTGGGAGTCAGGTATTGCTATCTTCCAAATGACAATGGCTACATCACTTCATGTAAGCAACACTCACATCTTTATCAACTGTCTCAAGAAGTACAACCCAAGGGTGGCACAGACCTCAGCAAAGGTCTCCGTGTACATCTCCAAGCTCTCAAACCACTGATCATTCCCCATTTGAAACTACACGGAGGCACAAAACCACTCTTTCATCACAGTTCAAAAGTAAATGAGAAACAATTCTTTCACCCATATTTGTACAGTAACTTTCCCCCTACTCTCACCTTGTAACAGACCAGCCTATGTTCCTGCCTCACTCACTGCATGCAGTACAGGTACAGCCGAGAAATGTTTATAATCCACAGATACCCATCTGCTACTGGTTGAGAAGCCAGACCTCAAAAATAAGTCTGTAATAGAGTTCAAGAGCACTGAAACTTTCCTCCAGGAGCTGACCATCTATACTACGCACATGCCACTTACCTTGGCATTTTCTGGATTTGCCTGAGCCAGTCCTGAAATAGATGGCAGGACCACAAAGGAAGCAAGTACACTTCGCAAACCACTGACAGACTTCAGCAGCAGATAAATCACAGCATACCACAAAGTATCAGGCCATCCCTAACAAGCGGCACATGAACTTCAACAACAGAAATGCTCACTGAACTAGAAGTTTGTTTGTGCTTCTGATGTTACGGATTTAGTACACTTGGTGACATGACAGCCCAAACAGGCACGTCATCAGCGTTTCCCTCAACACTGCATAGATGTGCTTCTACACAGATTAAAGAGATAACAAATTTTGTGACCACAAGATGACACCTAATATCACAGTTTGTAGGACAGACATCCAGTTTTACAGAGGTAACGATCACATTCTCCACAGCCATTGAAAATAAGGTGCAATTCTTGTAATTTCCTTACTTCTATGTAAGAGGAACAAGCACGGTCTGGTACAGATGAGCACGGGAAAGGACAGAAATTCAGTCACTAAATCACTATATAAAGAACAGCTTGAATACCACTTAGGAATAGTCCAAGTATATTTATGTTTCCTCAGAATGAGTGTAGGGGGCAAATAAGGCAAAGGCCTCCCGAGAACTTCTCTTGCATTGTATTTTTATGACCTGTTAATTTTTTCAGACGAAAAACATCAGTGGGGAAAAGTAGATAAAATGCTAAAACACAGGGCCCCCTTAAATGCAAGGTAATATGGGTTTCCTAGAGTTCCAGTAATGAAAACCTTCAAGAATGACAAATACCCATTATTGAATGGTGACTTAAACATCAGCTGAGATTGCTGGATAGAAAAAAAAAAAAATCTTAACCAAGGAACACAGGTTGTGTTTTAGACCATTACTATCACCAGTCTTGGTTGAGCATAAGACCAGGAAGCAAAGAATGCAAAAGCTTTAAAAAGCAGCTCTGGTTGGAAGCACTAAGGTACATCTGTGATAGTAACAGTCTACCTATCTCTCATGAATTTAAGGGGATACCCAGGCTCATCTAGGAACTGACTCACTTTCAAACTCTTACCTCTAAGCTTTAGGTATATTATGATGCCATACAACTGGGCAGACCTTAAGAAGCCTGCAGATGCTCCTGTCATCTATGCCACAGAAGACCATATAACCACCTACCCCACAAACTTTGAAAGACTCACACCTGTACGTGTTGCTGGGTCAAGCCTCTAAAGGGAACGGCCAATTACACTTTCAAAGCCTCAACAGGGTCTGCAGTCCTGATGGCCCTCTGAGCCCAGGTAAGTCTTACAGAGAAACATGGGACCCTCCAAGTGCCCTTTTAAACCCGGGCAACTACAAAACCAAAACCCAAACAGGCCATAAAAGCTTTAAGCATCCAGAAGAGTATGTCCCCAAATTACTTGTTCTCTCCTTTTCTCTGGTCTCTATTCTGTGCCACTACAAGGATTATCTAGGCTGAGAAAATACAAAGGAACAAGATACGCACTGCAAAAACAACCCAGGAAAAAGTGGTGGGAGAACTTGCAGCATTCCAAAAGCCAAGTCCAAACTGTTGGAAACTGTATTTTAAAATGCTTATTATTTTTACAAACCAATTCTTAAGCTAATGTCAGGTGACTAACTGTCTAATAATGATGACTTATAGCTCCTCTAAAGAATTTATCCTTGTGGTATTTTGTTCTCTCTCCATTAACAACTTCAGTAATGGCCTTTATTCAAAAAAGAAAAAAAAAAAAAAAAGAACTGTTTTTTCCATAGAATCAAAAGTGTGCACCATACACACTATGCTCTGTACTGAGCACCCCATAACAGACCAAAAGCAGGGATACAAAAGAAATTTAGCATTGCTATTTGTTATGTTCATTCCATCCCATAGTTTTCCTGCTGTTTCTATGAATACCGCACAGAAATTTTAACCAATTTTAAAATATATGCATGTCAAAATGCAAACACTAGGTGCTTTTTGTATACGTTCTATAGGAAGAATGAACAAGTATAAATATTTGCATATTATAATAAAAGCAGTTTCTGAAAAATTGTGTTTAACAGAACTGTAAGGGAAAAACTTCAGCCAGGCATAAAAGTTACACGACCTTCAATTACGTCCCGCCATAAGCCACGCTGAACTGTATCTTAAAAATGCCAATTCCCCTAACATGCTGTGAAAACTCCAGAAAAAGAAAACCAGAACCTTACGAGCGCAACATACACTGCTTTTTGTTGTATCATCTCACTGAGACACTTCTGCATGAATTCAGTACTCTGCTCTGCTGCGAGGGATGCACCAACCCCCCGGGAAGGCCCGGGATTTACAATTACCCCTTTTGCGATTCCCACAGGGGCCAAGAGGTTCGGTGGCTGGTTCTTTCTCCAAACTACAGTCCCACCTTGGGAACTGCTGGTGCAGAACACAGCCCCGCGCACGGCAGGGCGCGTTACAGCACCGGCGCCTCCAGGAAGCCGCAGAGTCGTGACTATTGCGATGATTTAACACGCTTGAGGCAAGCCGTTTACGACAATCATTTCAGCTGACTTAATTCCCACTAATTAAACCCAACACTTCACTAAACTCTATTCAAGCATCGCTTCAACCTGTCCCTCCCAGTCGGTAACTTTAAGGATGGCACGCACGACGCAGCAGCTTGCTCCCAAAGCCAACGAGGGCCAGTGCCCTGGAAGAAAGTCTCCCAGGTCTTTTCCAATCCCCCCACGGAGCAAAGAGGGCAGGCACAGCACTGAAGTGGGGGGTAAAATACATATTACAGCGGCATGACTAAACTCTGGCCAGCTGCAGCCCTCCAAATAGAGCACGCACAGCATGCCTGGGAGACACCTAGATACACGTCACTCCGGCAGGGACCCAAAGACAGCAAATTAAAAAAATAATAAAAACATAAACTATAAAATAATTAGAAATAATATAGGTATATATATCAAAAACAAAACACATCCCCACCTTCTCTGACCTGGCAACAAGATTACCACAGGCGGGGGAGGAAAACGCCCGGCTCCCGCTCCCGCCGCCCCCAACCGCCGCGTACCGGCTCTCCCGGCACCCTCCGTGGGGGAGGAGGCACCGGCCACCCCCGAGACGGATCACGGAGGCCCTACCGCCACCGGGCCGGGCCGGCAGCTCCCTGGAAGCCGCAGCAGCCGCTGCCTGCCCCCCCGGCTTTGTTGTAGTAACCGCGCAGGCAGTCGGGGCGGATACTCACTCACACACACACGGAAGAGAAAGAACGGGAACCGGTAACCGCGCAGTGCTGCGGCTCCCGCTTGACTGCCAGGCG
Source organism: Falco biarmicus (assembly GCF_023638135.1). Classification (NCBI taxonomy): domain Eukaryota; kingdom Metazoa; phylum Chordata; class Aves; order Falconiformes; family Falconidae; genus Falco; species Falco biarmicus. Next base: position 122,550,934 of record NC_079288.1, on the reverse strand, counting down.
CCTACGCAGCCCGGGCCGGCCCCTCGCGTCGTCGGGCGGGGAAAGGCGGTGCCTGAGGGGGGCGGGAGACAAGCGGGGAGGCGGTGGCGGAGGCTCCTTTCCCGCCCCTCTCAGCTCCGCGGGAACGGGGGAGAGAGCTGTGACTCTCGCTGAGGCGATGGGGCCCCAAGCTGAGGTGGTGGTGCCCCAAGCTGAGGTGGTAGTGCCCCAAGCTGAGGTAACGGTGCCTCAGACTGATCTGGTGGTGCTGCAGTTTTGAGGTGATGGGGCTGCGTGCTGAGGTGAAGGTCCCCAGACTGAGGTGACAGGGTCATATGCTGAGGCGATAGTGCCCCAGGCTGAGGTGATGGGGCTCCGTGATGAGGTGACAGGGCCACGTGCTGAGGTGATGGTGCCTCAGGTTGAGGTAATAGTGCCCCAGCCTGAGGTGCTGGCACTCCATTTTGAGGTGATGGCATCGCAGAAGGAGATAACAGTGCCCAAGGCTGAGGCAATGAGGCCCCATGCTGAGACGATAGTCTTCCATGTTGGGGCAACAGTGCCCCAGACTGAGGTGATGGTGCTCCAGATTGAGATGATGGTGCCCCAGGTTGGGATGACGGCGCTCCTGGTTGATGTGCTGGCAGCCCATATGGAGGGGATGGTGCCCTGTGTTAAGGCAACATGACCCCATGCTGAGGCGATGGCCCCCACATTACAGTGGCAGGGCTGCGGTGCCGAGTGACATATCCTGAGGAAATGCAGGGGGAAACTGATCTGTAGAGCTTCTAGGGACATCTGACCCAAATCTTTGCTTTGGATCAGGACCTTTCCTGGAGTGAACCTGATCTCACCATCCTTGAATCTCAGTATAATTATCGAAGAAACATGGATGAAGCCTTCAGGCAGAGTTCCATTCCTTCTAGAAGCACTGACTAGGTAAGTGGTGCCTACCTACTAGCGATCTGCCATTGGGAAGTGGTTGTGTCCTGTGTAAAGGTGGGAAAGGTTCCACCTCTTTTGAAAGGGTCAGTTGCAATATCAGACCTTGGCATTTCTTTAATAACAGTAATGTTACTTTGTAACGAAGTAGGAAAGAATTATATGAAAAGAAAGACTTCCAGATTACTGATCCACACATTCAAAACTAAAAATTTAACTTTACTTTGGCCCCGTTGTCCATCATGAAAAAGATTTAATGACATAATCACATATTATTTTCTGAGCATACTGAATTTTGAGTTGATTTGGGCTGTACAGCTAAGACAACTGTCGTGTATAGCCCTATTTCACTTGGCACATGAACATACACCAACACAGAAGCACATACATATGTGACTATACATACATATAATCAATATATGTAGTAAATGTGCCAGAATGCTAAAAGTAAAGAAAGAAAATCTCTTAAGACAACGGAATGTCCCTACATTAACCAGAGTCTAGTCCCACTTGTGCTACACAGTGTTTAATGGAGGTTCTGCAAGTAATATAGACTAACTTTTCATACTTAGTATGTGTTTCATTGTTATTTTTCTGGAACCCTACTGAACTCACTGTTGAAATGTTGAATAATCACAATTGCAGCTGAAATCAATGGAAGCTGTATTTGGAAAACATCAAGTGCTACAAAATGCTGAGCCCTTGCTGACCTCACAATGTGAGGTCTTAGGTACCTTATCTTATGTAGTACCCACTTATCTAAGTGGGTGCATTTGTCCTTTTTACCTGCATGTTCAGGTTCCTATCTGCAAACAGGCAAAATACAATACCATTGTCTCAAAAGGTGTAGTGAAAAACAAATAGTTAATGTTAGTGTAACTTACATATTTTGTGGAAATGTGGGCCACAAAAATCAATAGTTATCTTCTGTGTGCAGTTCAGCTGATTTTCAGTAAAGGAGGAATGGGCCTAATGGAAAGACAGTGAGTGTATGATCCTGTAAAGGCTATATCATAATGTCTTTACAAATTCTTGTAAGGAAAAAAACATGTCTAAGTAGAAGTTTTGCAGTTGTTATATATAAACATTGATGTAAAGTTTTATCAGACAAATTGTGTCTGCTTTTATAGAGGCAGATTGTTTATAAGGTTTCCACTGAAATGTGTCTGCATTTTAAGTTTTCAATCAAGTCCAAAGCATCTATCGTTGCAGGGAATGTTTTAAAAGGCAACAAAGGTTGACAATTTTGAGCCCTTTCATTCTGCAAGCCTTTGAGAAATAATCACAATCATTTTCTTGATTGTCTTGAAAGGTGTCAAATAAGATTCAAGGTACTGAGAAATATGACAATCCCCTTTTCTCTTGCTTGATTAGCTAGGGTTAATGAAATCAACAGCATCAACCCAGTAAAATTGTTTTCTCTCTCTTCTATGGTTGTTTCTAACAGTGTTAGTTATCACTCTTCCATACCAAGTTTAAGACTTCACAAGTACTTCTGGGTTTTGTGCCCGAGAGGCTTTTAAGAATTTCTGTAAACTCTTGACGTGACTGTAACTACAATGCAGCACCACAGCAGTTATGAAAAAGCATGAAATTACTTCAGAGTTGTAGCTATGCTAAAAATATAAACTATGTACTTTACACACCTTTATTTTTGCCTATAATAAATTTCTATTTTAATTTGCTAACCTTTATAACAATATGATCTGAGCCAGAAGGGCTCACAAAACGAAGTAAATGTGAAAAAGCCATTAGGAAAGCGTTCATTTTAAGCTTGTCTAAACATTTTCGAGGTGCAAATTTATTGAAGTTTAAAGTTTGCAGTACTGTGAAGGTGCAAGTTGCAAGACAGTCACTAAAAGATGCAGAAATATGTTCAGACCAGTGGGGCTTTGTCTGGGCTATGTTATAAACAGGTAAACTATACTCGTAGCTCAAAGGAAAAAAGTGAAGGTGCTGACTCTTCTCTCAAATAAGACACAATTTACATTTTAAAACAAGATTAAAATAGTCTTATCTTTGTAGGAAAGGTATTTGCTGTAATGCTTGAATAAGGTAGAAATTGAATTCTTTATCTCATAAACTGGTTCCATGGCTGAGTAAGTAAGTTACAGAAAGAGAATAAAATAACCCCATGGACAGAAAATTGACCTCTGAAGCCCTTTTGTCTTGTACAGGAGGGTACTCTTTGAAGTACAAAAAGGGAAGTTCAGATAACACTGAAGGAAACTTGAAAATTGCCATTGACTTCAGCGGAGCTAGGATATCCTCTAATATATTAGGAATTGTCCCTCAGGTTGAAAAGTCATAGAATATTACTAAAAACTGAAAGAAAAACAATAGACTTTCGCTCTAACTCTATGGATACACACTTCAGTTGATTTAGACATATCTAATTCATGTATGCTTGGTAAATCATAGCCAAAATTGGTGAGATTACTCATTCAGACAAGAACAGGTTTTGTGCATTAAGTGCTGCAGGACTAAACCATTATTGCAGGTAGGTTTATTTTTTCCTCTTCCTCTTCACTTCTGAGAATTAATACTTTGATAAGAAAATAATTTCTGTTGACACAGGACTAACAACATTACGTGGTCTGCTTCAGGTTAATTTAAAAATTCAATTCCCTTAAGTAGTTTTGACAGAGGCCCAGGCAGTTTCCTGAACGCATTTGCAGTAGGAGGCATCTACACACTCTGTCTGGTTTCTTGTGTGGATCTTTATTAAGATCCCAGAATAGATCTTGAACTCGGTCCAAAGTCCTGTATTTTCTGAAATCTTTGAGGAATAAAGTGTGTGCTGGGAGTTGGATCTTTGCTTTTTCTCTTCTACCTGATGAGAATAAAATAGCTTTATAGGAAACCTTCTGGCATGTTGGGTCTTATCCAAAAGCTTTCAGACTCTGCAAGAATCTGTTGGTCTTAATGATCAGACATACTGAAAGCACCATGGTCCCCAAGCCCTTTGGTGAAGCATTAGGATGTTTTGGCACATGGTAGTTCACATGGAAAGGGACTGTCATTGCAATAGTGTTTTCCATTATTATGATGTAATGATTTTCACCTTTAATCACATTAGAGACATTACTTAAATCAGTTTGGGACACTGTGAATGGTTTGAGCTAGCATTGAAAAGGTCTTTCTGCAATCTAATATCCACTAAATAGAATAAACTGTGTCATAAAATTATATTTAACTTACTGTAAGGACTTTGGATCAGATTAAGGAGCAGCGTCTCTTTTGGTCAGTGACTAACACCGCAGCTAAAATCACTTCAAAACTACTTCAGGATTTTGAGAGGAAATCCATTGCTACGTAAACCTCTAGTAGATAAAGGCATGTGTATATGGAGACAGTTTCATACACGAGTCAGATCATACCATCAGGCACTGTGGGTTAGGTTAGAACTAGTTTAGAAAATACTGTTGTGGAGTAAAACTTTTGCTGGAACGTGGAATCCCGATTAGCTCTGTGCCTGTAGCGTGCACGTTTCTATCACAGTTTTTCACCAAGAGCTGACACCGAACCCCCTGTTACAGGGCAGTGTCAGGGCTGTCACTGAGCCTTTGGACACCTGTACTATTCATGCTCAATGCCTCGGCTCGCTTAGTATTACAGTGGCACAGGGAAGTTTGGTGTCTGGTTTTGAAATGGTGCTAGCTGCACTCATGAAGTTATGTGGAAATGTAAATATTCACAAGATCAGGGCCTTGATATTTGTACCTTTTTTTCATCAGGCTAATATAATTAATTTTCCAGAAGAAACTTTTTCACAGAATGTGAATAAATCAAAAGGGCTGTAACCTCAGCAACAATAGCTGTCGTTTCAAGATAAGACTGAGGGCTATTTTTCACATTAAGACCGCCAGAGCCGTGGCAATCTGAAAAGGGCTTCCCAGAAGTGTAAACATTTCTGCAGTGCTTAACTTTCTTAATGGGGTATCTGCTCTTAAAATGAAGCCCATGAGTAAATGCTTGTAAATCCACTTTTGCGCAGTCTGGCTGCCTTACGGAAAGCATTGCCCTTTAGGCCTACTTTGAAGGGATCAAGGCCTCTCACTTTGGCTGTGGTTGGAAACTGCTACACACCTGCCAGTTCAGAGGAGCTGTAATCGCACCAAGCCTATGGCGAGGCGAACGTGCATCCCCAGCACAGCTGAAATACGGCAAGGCTTCTGCCACCCGAGGAATTTGTTCTCAGACTCTGCCACAAGCAGTTATAAAACATCAGACCGGCGGAGGGAGGGTAGCAATGGGAGAACTGGCAGGCTTCGTGTGGGGCGGTGGCGCTGGCTTTTGCACAATCGCTGTTGTATCATTTCAATCACTGTTCCATCAAGTTTTTATTTCTGAAACACAGTTATTTAAGTTCTCCTCTGGCTGACCAAGGGGGTGTAGGCAGAGGGGTGTGTACAACGCTTACTCAGGAGGGGGCCTGGTCTTCAGTGATGCCCCAGGTCAAGGCACTGTCCTGAGCTCAGGGCCTCGGTGCTACAGCCAAACCATCCTGGGTCCCGCTGGGCCGAGCCGCGGCCTCCAGCCTGCAGCCCCCCAGCTCTGCCAGGCTGCCCGTGTCAGAGGGGCGCCCGGTGCTTTCCGCGGGGCCCAGCTCCACACCGCTGCCGGTGGGAACCCCCGTGGGGAAGCACCTTCGCCTCCTCGTTTCGCCCGGGCGCGGACGGCGCAGCGCCGCGGGCCATACCCCGGCGCAGGGAAGCCAGGCCACGCCGTGGGGCGGAGCGGGGCGGGGCGGCCCAGCGGGCCCACAGGTCCCCGGCCCTCCCGCCTGCCAGGCGCCGCCCGCGCCTCCTCCCCTTCCCGCTGCCGGACACCGAGTGGCGCGGCGGGGCCTCCGCGACGCTCAGCGCCCGCCGCCCACCGGCGGACAGGGCTGCCGCCTGAGCGGCCGCCAGGAGGCGGCTGGGCCGCCGCGCGCCCGCCTGCCGCCGGGCATGAGCTCCGGCTCCCCCGGCGGCCGCAGCGGTGCTAGTGGCGGCGGGAGGCGGAGGAGGCGGCGGAGGAGGAGGCGGAGGAGGAGGAGAGGGGGGAGCCCAGGAGCGGCGACCTTCGCAGGGGGCTGCCGCGGCGGGAGATGCTCTTGCTCCCAGCGGCGCCAGGAGCAGCATGTTCCCCGGTGCTGACAGCGCTAGCAGTACGGCCGGGCAGCCCGAGGCAGCGGGGGCCGCCGCCCCTGGCCCGCTGGGCTCGCACGGCCCCGGCGGCGAGGCCGGCCGCCGCAGCGCCCCGGCGGCCGCCGCTGTGGCCGGCGACGGCGAAGAGGAGGCGGCAGAAGACGAGGAGGACGAGGACCTCGGCTCATCCCGCTTCGTGCTGGCGGCGGGGCTGGGGCTGCTGGCCGTGTCCGTCGTCCACCTGGGGCAGGAGCGGGCCGAGGCGGGGGGCGGCGGGCCGCCGTGCCTGGCCCTGCTGCTGCTCCGCATCGCCCTCTACGCGGGCTGCGCTGCCGCCGCCGCCGCGCTGGGCACCCTGATCGCCCTGATGTGTGGCGGCCGCCGCCGCCGCCTGCCGCCTCCGGACTTCGCCGCCGCAGCTCCGGTCCTGCGTGTGGCGGGGGTAAGTGGCCGGGAGCAGGAGGGGAGTGCAGCCGGGCGGGCGGCTTCCGCGACGCGGCCTCCCCTTCCCGGCAGCGGGAGAGCGGGGAGGAGGGGGACGGAGGTGGCGCGGCCCTCGCTCCTGCCGGGCCGCCCAAACCCGGTGTCCCGGTGTCCCCCCGGTGCCGAAGGAGTCTGTCCGCTCCCTGCCGCTCGACGGGGCTTTAAATGGGAAAAGTTGTGCTGGAGGGTGGCAGGCGTACAGGAAAAATCAAGACTGCTCTGAGAGAGACCTTCGGATTGCGGAGGGCTCCTGCGACAGTTTGTTGGCTGTCCCTCGCATCCTTTTCTGCTCCTTCAGTTGAGATGTCATTAGTAAAAGAGAGGTGTGCTCAGAGAGCCAGCATAGTGCTGCATGAATGCATGCTCTGAAGTTGGACAGCTTCAGATGGTGTTTTCATAATGCCTTAAGGGAGTGCCAGTGTGTTCTGAAACTGCTGCAGACTTCTGTGTAAAACACAAATTTGTTTCCTGTACATTCTCTAAAATGTACTAATTAGTGCTTGTGAGCTCTTTGTAGCTCACTGCTTAGTATTTTTTGGTTTCTTCTGAATGGGCCTGGTAGTATAAGGTATTTGGAGACTGACTACAGGTGCTGGTCAAAATAACTTTCCTCCCATCCATGCACCTGCCCCCCACTGAGTCATCTGGTGCTCCGGAGCTGAGCCTAGACGGGCCTGAAAAACTGCTGCTGGAAATGAGGATCTGCCTTGTGCTGCCAGCTTGCAGGGATGTGGCATTTGACATCGCAGCTGGTGACGGCAGTCGAGTGCCCTTGGCCTCTCACTGATGAGTTGAAGACCTTGGTGGGGTGTGTTAGTGTGTGAAGTGCTGCAGTAGTAGACAGCACCACCTCAGTGCTATTTCACTTCAGTAGTGTCAGGCAGGATACCTGAGAGCAGTCTACAAAGGCAAAGGAGCATAATTGTGCCACCTTGGCATACAGCCTAGCTGTTCTGGTGACCCAGTTCATTAAGTTTAGTACATGTACTCTTCCTGTTAGCAGCAAGCAAATAATGCTGTCATTTCAGTGTTTCTGGGATGCAGTCGATGCAGCTGAATTTGCAGAAAGCAGAGGGTGCTGGCAGGGCAGAGAACCTGTTAGAAATCACTTGCTGGCATAGTTGGTTGTCTTTCCTTCTTGCCAATCAAATCAGCTAACAACCTGCAGTAGTAGTTCATTGTTCTTTGACCAAGGGAGGGAAAGAGCCAGTGTTTGCGAGCAATATGTTTTTCCAGGCCTGCATTTAAGGAAAACTGGCAGGACATTATTGTCAGTAGAAGGGATCATTTGGCTGGAGGTTGGTGACTTCAATGAATAATACAACTTGTAAAGGTGCATTCAGGCTCTATTTGTGGTGGTTGGGTGTGTATGGTACTCATTTTGTCTTCTCAGTAGACTTTAAATCCTCTTTGCTTTGAAGACTCGACATACTCAGTTTTTTTGAAGGGAGCAAAGAATAGTGTGTATGAGTTTTAGAAATGGGGAAGTGCGAAGACATAGCACACAAAAGGCAGCAACCGATAAGCAGAAGGTACCTATTCTGTGTGTAGTGTAGGAAGTGGGTACAGCTAGGGATTGTTCAGCTGTTTTTTTGTCATAGGAATGCTGGGAAACAAATGTGTGTTAAGCACCTGAGTAGTAAAAGACTATATGCTTTTGTATTTCACCATTCAACTACTTTGCACCAAATAGGGAAAAAAAAAAAAAAGAAAAAAAAGAAGAAAAATGCATCGGTAATAAATTCCTGTTGCCTTCAGATTTGCAAGATTAAATATTGCAGTGATAATGCCATAGCTCCAGTGACATTGATGTGCTGATACACTTAGCTGAACACCTGGATGTGTGTTAATATACTTTTAGGAGAATATATGGTCTACCTAGTACAAAACAATCTTTATATAAACTTAACTGAAATCTCTCTCCCTGCTACTGCAATGAGGAGCAACTTTCATATTTGTGAAACAGCCAAACGATGGAAATCCTTTTAATTTGGGAAGCCAAGAATTGAAGGAAAAAAAAATGTATTGCTTGCTTTCTCTCTCCCTTTGTGAAAAACATAATACATGTTTCACTTCTGTTCAGTGGTTTTAGAACTGTCCAGAAACAAACACAGTCCACTTCAGTATACTGTACCATATGCACTTTCTTTTTGTGGTATGTTACTGCCTGTTATTCAACATGTTCTATTGTGTCCATCCATTGGATTCATATGCATAAACAGTGCATACCTGCTCTTGCTTTTTGTAGTCTAGTATGTGGTATTTGTATTTATTGTAGTTCTGTGGTATGTGTTCATTGTTTCAGAAGGTAATTGAAATCTGGTATTTAAAAGCTGCTACTAAAGCAGCAGTACCTGCTGCTGCAACCCCTTTCCAGGATTCTTTCTTTACCCTTTCCCTGATTCAGTTAAAATTTTTCTTTACTTCTGCTTTTCACTGTTCTTAAAATTTAACCTGGCTGTATGAAAGAGACTGTCAAAAAAGGGTAAAATACCTCGCTCCTTTCTATTTAGAAGCTGTAATTCCAGGCAACTTACGGGAGTTTCTCATGCCTTTAATTTAGTTTTGTTGTTTTCTTTCTCATACAAAATGGCTTTGGGGCTGCAACGCTCATTGGCATACTTTTTCTGAACAGAATTTTGTATATGGTAAGTAGATTTCTTCACCTACATGTCGCTGAAGAACCAGTTAGGTAAATAGTAGTGCCTATATAGTCCACGTATGGAAGTGTTGGCCATTCACTAAAATGTTTTTTGCAAAGTTTCATCCATACATTTATTTTTGAAAAATTTTGTACTGTTTTTGAGAAATTGGTAATCTTCTTATTGTGCATACTTTTATGTTTATACTGATTTATTATCGCTCAGTTGTTACTCTTCCATTTTTCATAGAGCCTTATGATCCCGTTGTCTCTTCTGGAAGCCAGTAGAAGGATGACTGTAAAGCTAGAATTTCTTCAGCCTTGTTGCATCTTTTCTTCAAGAATAGGGAAGAACCCTCTGTTGGCCTAATGATTTAAAATATTTTTTTTTTGTTTTGTTAGGAGAAAGTCTAATGGCTGGCATCTTGCTCTGCATGTGTCGTATGTACATGAACTCAAGGCAGATAGGTTCATTTTTTGTTCTCTTGAGTGAGTTTCACGTTGGGGTTAACAAATGAAATACTAAGTGTTCGGTAATAAATATTTACTCTAGTGGCAGTCAAGCTCAGCTCTTGGAAGGTGAGTGGGAGTACTCTTTCAACTTCAGAGGGATTCGGATTGAGTTCTTTATGCTGTGCTGAAAAAAGAGCTTTATGTAAATTCTCAGCTCTGCAAGCACTTACTATGTGAGTTTAGTGCTGTTGATTTTCATGGACCTGTTCATGCAAGCGAGTAACTTGGGTGAGGAAGTGCTGTGTTACAGGTTCAGAAGAGTAAGGTGTGTGCCTTTTTTACTTGAACTTGCTACTAGAGAAGCCATCTTTCCAAATGTGAAGCTGTGCTTTGTCCTAAATACTGTTTGTGTAACCCCTTTGGGACTTGAAAGGTGAAGACTTTCTGCTAAAGTAAGGTACCTCAGCAAGAGCATCTGAAATCTGCTGAGAACTGCAAAACAAGGTGCACAGTTTATATCCTCGTGATGAGATGTGCTTTCAGCATAATCTTCCTGTATGTGAGAGCTGTGATCACAAGGTATATCTGGGTAGTCTTCTGGCTTCCACATAAAGCTTTGTGTTCTTTCATATTTTCCTTGGAAAGAGAAGGGAAGAGAGGTGTACAGGCAACTCATAATATTATTTACTTATTAATTCAAGCACTTGCAGGCATTAATAATACTGGCAAATAGTTTCTATTGATATTAAAACAGTGGGAGTCAAACAACCTGAAATTATATATTGTTATTGGTCAGGTATTTTTAAGCACTTCTCAGGAGCTTTTTGAGGACAAGATTGTTTGTGGTGGTGAAGGACAGCAAAATGCAAGACAGTGAAAAGGCATGGTGACCCAATTGTACTTTCATGAAAATGCCTGTCTCAAAGGGGATTTTAACTTTTCAAGTATCAGTAGACTTGTTCATACCAAAGATAGCCCTGGTTAGAGCATGGATCACCTCTTTAAATTCAAGCTTGCTACCTACGCTGCTTTTAACTTGTGTGGTTGTAGGGGAGGTGGCTTTGACTCATATGAAGAACCATGTTAACCAAATTAGTCGGAAGGGGAAGGAAAATGCTTTTTCCCACACTTCTAGCATGAGTTGCTTCGCTGCCCAAAAAACTGGTAGGACAGAGTTTTCTTTTCAGCTTAATGTTTTGACTCTGGTTCAAAGCAAAAACTCTGAAAAATAGAGTTGGATTATCAAATTAATTTAAATAAGTCAAAACCCAAGGATTACTGTATTAGATTTAAGTGCTGCATTTTAAATTCAGATTAAATGAAGGCTACTGTGTATAGAGAATGATCTACCTAGTCTGTCTTGCAGGACTAATAGAAAAGTAAGTAATAAACAAGTTTTATTCTAGCAAAAATGGTACACTGGTTCTAACGTCCTGGGTTTAGTTTCTTATGATTAACTGTTGCCAGTGATTTGGAGTATCTCTTTAAAACTCAAATATTTGGTCACTTGTTCACTTCTGTTTAGTAGCTCTCCATTTTCAGAAATACTTTACCCTGACTTTCTGGCCCGAGGGAGACATACCCAACTGTGATTTATGTTCCTAAAAGCTTGTTCCATCCTTGAACATGGAGTTTCTGTGAATCTGGCATTAATGCAGGGGCATGGGTAAATCTTTTCTCATTGAATCAGGTGGTTGTTGAAATGTCTGGATCCTGGAAGATAGTACTAGTTTTTGCTTGAGCTGTAGGAGGTTGAGTTGTGAGATTATTGGAACTGGTCCGAGTGATTCAAATAGGATGGCAGCTCAACCTAAGTTGAGTGTCTGTCGTGGTATCCAAGCTGAGTGCTCTGTTCTTTTTCAAGGAACATAAGGGAAGCAGAGAGAAAAGACGCACAGTTTAATTTTCCTTCACTGTTGGACTTCTGCCATCAGATGAAGCTTGTGAAGGTAAGCTTGCAGGAGCCCCAGCAGCTGTAGGAAGTGGAAGGTTTTGCCATCCGTGGGCATCATTTCAAGCATGATGCAAAGCAGTTCCTGAGGTAACGAGCAGTTCAGAGCAACTGTGAGGCAGAGGAGAAACTTCCTAACTCCTTTCAGTATTGATCTTTACACCTTAGTAAGTCTTCAAAAGCATTTATGGGGTTTTTATCAACCTAAACCAAGTGTGCAGTACGGTCTGTCTCATTCTCTGGTCCATTAGGGATTATTGGGGGTTCTGATATTGCAGGATTTCTACTGTTACTTTTGCCAGTCATTAGTCTCTGCTTGCTGCTCTTCTGTCATGCTTGTTTTGGATCCTTTTGGGCTTGCAACCAAATACTCTGATCTGCTGCCATTCTTCTAATTTATCGGTTGTTTCTGGGTTGAAAGGAGAGGATATGTTTGTTTGGTTTGTTTTTAACAGAACTGAGAGTCTGATGCTTTTATTCTTAGTGCTATCTCTTATATGGGTAGGTTAGCAATCCGCTTTTGATGATGCAGATGAGCTTACTACTAGGGAAGTAATGAAAAGGTATTGTAGCATTGCCTACCAATTTCAGGGATATTTTAAAACTTTAAGAGAATGTTGCATCAATTGCAAATGTTCACTTACAGTTCAGTGGAGGCTGTTACATATATACATTTCTGCTACAGTTTATTTTTAGGGATCTGTGGAATAGCTGTTAATGCTAGGGATTTATAAGCTTTTTCAGAATTGAAGTTTTGTCAGGACTGCGCGAGTTGATTACCTGCAGGTATAACTTTGAAGTGATAACTTTATCCTCACAGGAGACTGATCTCAGGAAATGAACTGTTTTTCAGACTGTCTCTCACTTATTTTTCCCATAACTCCTTAGTGGTGGGTAGACTTAGTTTTCCCTGTATATTTTTATTCATCATGTATATTTAGAAATTTCTTGTCTTTGTCATGCAACCCTTTCTGTTTCCTTCCATTGTATCTTGTGTTGTTTTCAGCTCTGCATTGTATTGTGCTTGACATTTAATTTTCTTAACATTGTGTTAAATTAGGCTGCTTTTACCTTTGTAGGGACTGTTTCTCACTTGAAAAGGGGTTTATGACTGAGAACTAGTTCATTTCTCCTGATAACCAAGCCACGCTAAGTCAATAAGGTGGTGATCTCATTGGGAGCTTTCTGTCCAGGTCTCTGGCAAGGGAGTACTGAAGGTGGAACCAAAATCTCTGTAATAAGATCAAGAGTGAAAAGATTTTTGCATTCAAGATAGGCCTTGGGATTGAAAATACTATACACATGTATTAGAAACAATCTGGAAATAAAATCTGATCAAGTTTCTTCTTTGCCTGGTGTTGGTTCCTTGTGCTCTGCAAAGGAGAGCAACAAAATTTACCCAAGGAAGAGGCAGTTACGTAGAATAGAATATCCTTTCCCAAGCTACCACCTTAACTAATTTAAAAAAAATAAATAGTAATATTGTGTAGTTATAAGGGGAGCAAGCTTGTGTTGTGTCCATGGTACAGATTGACTGATCATATAAACCTCCCATTTTTTCCCCTATTAAGTATGCACAGTGAAAGAGGACAAGGTAATGTTAATAAAATCAATGATGACAATTCTGCATGTTTTGTGATGCTCTCTTAAAAAGAGAGAGCACCCTACCTTTGTACAGTGAAAAGCTGTGTGGGAGGGAAGGTACAGCAACAGACAACGCAGGAGTTTGTGATTGTCAAGCTGAGACTGCGGCTGAGGCGTGAGTCTGTGTGCAGGTTTTTTGTGGCTTGCCAGCAATTCAGTCTTCATAGCACATGGCTTTTTTGGCCTTGAAGTATAGGCCATGGGTTCTTGTTGTCTTGTTTTTAACAGAGGAGGAGAGCGTGGAGATGTTTAGTATACTGACTGGGGCTGTATATGTACACTGAGAATTTATGTAAGCCTTTATTTTGGTGGTCATACTAAACATCACAGCAGAGAAAAATGCTGTATTTCTTGCTGTGCAGAAATTTGAATGCTAACTTACCCATTATTTCTTAGCTGTACTGATAGGAATGAAGGTATTACCTGAGGAAAGTGTCACTTTCATATTCTTACCTGTCTAGTATTGTATGAAATCTCAAGTGAAGGAAGTTCTGCCCTGATGGTAAGGTTGTTATGCTACTAGTTTTATCAGTTTTGAATATGGTACATTTAAGATAGAAGTTCCCAATATAAGAAAAACGCAGTTTGTGTTCCAGAAGCTGTGTTAGTGGAAATAAGATATGCTGATATTATAAAATAGTTTTTGAGATAATGATACTTAACATAATAGGATTAATATGCTTTAAGTATGTTGATTTTTAAATTGGTAGTTATGGTATCCCTTAATATATGTAGATTAATACTTGATGTGACACGTTCATACTTGCTTTGCAATCTTAAATACCACTATAGGTATTAATTAAAAATATTAACTCTTGTGAACAGAAAATTTATTTTTGCATCATACATTGAAGAAATATTTACTACTATAAGAGATCATCTATCCAGATCAGTTAAAGGTGAATGTCTATCATCAAAGCCCAGTCTGATGTTAATATATGTTTTACAAAGAAAAGAAGTTAATAGGGCAGCAGTGGGTGGAGCAAGTAGCTTTGGGTAACTGGATAATTCCTGTATGCTGAATTAGATGCAGTCTTTGCCTTTTAGATCAGTGATTAAACTTAATGGCTCAAACGCCGTGCCTATTTATATTGTAGGATCTGTCCTGAGCTCTGTTCTAGTTTTGTTGTAATTGAGTTAATGTAATAGAAATAATTGTGGTTTTTTTCTCTGCTTCTGGCTTTAATTCCATAGCAGAGTAAGTCTGTGTGTGGTGTGCCTGTAGCATGTGCCTGGCTTTCTGCTGTTAAGTTTCAAAAATTGCATTTGACGATCCAGTGTTGTGAATGGGTCTCGATATTGGAAGGTACTCCTGTGTTGTTCGTGCTTTGCCATTTATTTCGCATAGTTACTGAAACAACTTCTTAATTCTTTATTATTTAACATTCATAGTTTTCTTCATCATTCAGATTACTTAAATTGTTTAAATAAATAAATGACATTTAACTTAGTTTTTGCATCTGTAGGTTCTTGAACCTAAGACAAAATTTCAGGCTCAATGCCAGCCATGAGTTTTTTTTTCTGGGCCTTTCAGACTGTTGTTTTCTGCATCTTAAATAATTCTCAGAAGTTTCAAACAATGAGTATTGTTTGGAAGTCTCCATGAAATATGTACGTCCCTTTTTTTCAGCCTATAAACAAAGTCAAAATTGGGGAAAACTTGAACTGTTCCAGGAAACAGGCTTCCCTGTTAGCAACCTCATTCTTTGCACGTGCTTTTGAAATGTGCTTCACCCCTACCCCTTCAAGTAATTTTGTCAAGCCTTATTTAAGTTTCAGTCTGATTTCTGCCTGCCTTCAACAACAAACTGTTATGGAGTGGAGCCCATTTTTTATTACTTCTGTTTTTAAAAAAAATTTTGGTAGTGGATGTGATAGTGCAAGTCAGGACTAATGGGAATATAGCAAGTTTTATTCAGTATAAAAAAGCATATAAGCCAGAGCTTTGACTGTTAAATCTATTTACGAACGTCTTTGGCTCAGTCAGGATTATGCCAACTGTTTCATGAAATGTAGCACCATTTTCCTTTAGATGAGTGATGTGAAAAAAAAATAATGAAAACATTCAAATCTAGGCTTTCTGACTGATCCTGTTCTCTGTATATGCCCTCCATCAGACTTGAGGCAGAGGTGGGAAGAAAATCTTCCCGATTCCAGCAGATTCCAGAAGTGAAATCTGCTGAAATCATATCAGCTGTTAGAGCTGAGTTTGGGCTGTGAATCTTCATAAATCTTTCTCTTATCACAGGCGCTGGTACACCTGTGTTACCGGGTTGTTACTGTTGGTTTTAAGGTGTTTGTTGCTGTGTGTCAGCTGACTCAGGGGTACTTGCTTACTTAGGTAATTCATCATTATTGTTGTCACAGAAATGGAATTTTTTTGAAAGCAAATCTAAGCTACCAGGACTTGATTCTGCTAAGTGCAGGTTGATAAGACTGAAAGGAAAAGGAATTTGATCAGCTGTTTAAGAGAAGGCAACTTAAGATCTGATCCATTATCAGTCACTAAATTCAATTAACAGTTCTCTGAAGGATCATCAAGAATCATAGAAGACTTTGAGTTGGAAGAAATGTCTGGAGGGCATCTAGTCCATCCTCCTGCTCAGAGTGAGTCCATCTAAGATTGCTCAGGGCTTTCTCCTGTCGATTTCTGAATATCTCCAAGGATAGAATTATAGAATCATTTAGGTAGGAAAAGACCTCTGAGGTTATCAAGTCCAACCATTAACCCAGGACTACCAAGTTCATCACTAAACCTAAGTACCGCATCTATGCGTTTTTTAAACACCTCCAGGGATGATGATTCCACGACCTCCCTGGGCAGCCTGGTCCAATGTTCGACCACCCTTTCAGTGAAGAAATTTTTTCTAATATCCAACCTAAACCTCCCTTGGTACAACTCAAGAAGTGACAGGACAAGAAGAAACTGCCTCGCATGGGAGAACAGACTGACACACACCTGCCTACACCCTCCTTTCTGGTACAGCGCCCCCGTTCTGGTATTTGATCAGCCTCAAAATAGTTTTGACTTGTAATTGATGGGAATTTCCAGTATTGCAACCTTGCATATTGTCCTGTGCATCTGCAAGAAGAGTCTGGCTCCCTCTTTGTACCCTTTCATTCAGTAGTTGGAGACAGCAATAAGGTCTCCCTCAACTGTTTTTTCTTAAGCCTGAGCTAACCCGACCAATGTAATTCTACTGCATTTAAACATTTCTGTTTATGCAAATATTAGATTTTCCATCTACTCTTGAAAACTTGTTTTTAAACAAAGTTGAAACCTTGTTTTTAAGCAAGGTTTGTTTCTTGTTCTGCTTTTCCTCCAGACCATGTGGTGTATGCAATATCTGTGAGTGTGGAAAATTTCTCGGAAAATCTGATATCCCACGTATCTTCCTTTGCCCTGCAGTAATTACTTTTGTGCAGCAGCAGAATCATCATTGCTGCTGGTGGTATTCACTTACCTTTTAAATTATTTGTGATCATTTGTCTTACTACTTCCCGCTAAACACTGATGTTACTTTTTGGGTTTTTTTTTTTTTTAAATGAAAAGCCAATGCCTTTTAGAAGGCAAACATACCAATCATAGAGGGCACTGTCAATGAAATACATTTTTGCAAGCTGAAATGTGAGTTTGTCTTGGTATTTAAGAGGCAGCATTTCCCTGAGGCAGTAATTGTCTTGCTCTTAACATGAATTTTCAAGGTGGAAATATAAAAGGATCAGTTCCTGCTCTGTGCAGTTGTGTAGACTGGATGGTTGGGTGGTGATGTGGAGCAAGGTACTTGCAACCATGGATCTCCTCTGAAGTTTTGGGGTTTTTTTTGGTTTTTTTTTTGTTTTGCTCCCTCTGCTGCAAAGAAGTCTAACTGAGGCAGGTAAGGAGGCAAAAGTAAGAGTTCAGCATTTATAATTTTCTTATGTCAGCTTGTATTTAAACTACTTTTGAAAGGAGTAATTTAGCTAGTGCTTTGTGAGAGCACTTACTGATGCCTTAGGCAGAAAAAAAACCCACTTCCTGCAAACTGTGTACAAATGAGAACTGCTGGTGCCTAAGTTAGGGGCTTGAGGTTACTGACCTCTATGCATGTATGACTCAGTTTAGCAGAAGGATTAGTCTTGTAGGATACCTAAGCTAAGGAAGATGAGTATGTTGAGCATAGAGCTTCAGTGAGGATTGTGGCCTTCTGTTGAGGAGTGTTTTCTTCAAAGACCTGTGTGACTTTGCTTACTAGAGCTTTCTGAATCCCTTCCCCCTTCCCAAATGTTTAATGTTTCTGTGAGTGTGTCTCTTCTCTTTTTAAATTGGGGTGGTTATGAATCATCTGATTTCCTGCTGCAAATAAAGCATAAAAATCCTGAAGTAATTGTGTGACACAGCTTTGTGGGGAGGAAGCACAACAGCGTTAGCAATCAGAGGTGGTGTGTTTGGGCCTTACAAATATTGTTGTATTTTGCAGCTGTTTAGGTGGTATGGTTTAAGCTTTTGCCAGTATTGTGTTCAGGTAAAAGGGGGCCGTGAAAATCTGAAGTGGTTCACTAATCAGATAATACTCTGTTCCTACCCTTACTTAACTATAGTTTTGGTAATAAGGAGGGGTTACAAATGGAAGTAAACATGCTGAACTCTTACTGTTCTTGCCGTTGATAGTGTTGTCAAGGGGGGGAAAAAATGGCTGGAAGACCACAGCCGTGGTCTCAACTGCGCAGTTGAGTCTAGCACTGTGCAACTGGGAGAAGTCTAGCAAGTATTACCGTGTTCACCCAAAAGCTGAAACAAATTAACTGTGGATGGAAGGAGGGCATTCAAGGCCTGGAAAGAATCTATGGCAGTGCTGTGTGTTGGAAATGAGCAAGTCTGAGAAGCTTTATATTTGCTGTTAGTGTAGTGCTTAGACTCCTTCATTGGTGTCCCGTTAGGTGTGCTTCATACTAGACACTATATGTGTGTATCTGCAGTAGAAGAAAAACATATTACACCAAAATACACTAATAGCCTACAAATTGGCTGAAATAATGGCATACTAACTTTAAAAACAGTGTTTTAACTTAATTTCATACTGCTTGCTTATTCTCTATTTAGTGAATGTTGGATGGATTGGGACGTTTCTGAAGCGGTCTCGTTACTGAGGAGATTCTGAACTCCCATCAAGGGGAGTGAAGTAAGCTGAGTGGCAGTGGGGACACCTTCTATTTCTGATTCGAATTGTACTCCTTTCTATATAAGGACCATGTGAATCATGCCTTTTGTCTATGCCCTGAAAAATGTTTCTCCGTCTGCCCACCTATTTATACACTATAAAAGCTAATACTCCAATGTAGACAACTATTTATATAGTACGGCAGCTTAAAATTCAGTGGCCAGAAGTGTCTTTGAAGGAAGAAGCCCAAGAGAATGTGAACCAAATTTACTGTAGCAGATACAAGGGCTTCACTTTCATTTTAAAAATCGTTTATGAGGCTAAATGAAGTCCATTGTGACAGTAGGATGCAATGATGTTCTATTTTCTGTTGATCTATCTTGGAGATCTTAGAAAGCTGTGAAAATACTGAATAGATGAGTTCCAGTTGTTTTATTAAATGCATGTCCTATTGTTAGTGCATTGAATTGCAAGTCAATACAGCTCTCCTCTACCAAAAATACAAGATACCTGGGAAGTTGTACAGTGTACAATATATAAAAATGGGTGTTAATATGTGCTTAATGAGCAGTGTAGAATAACCTCACAGACAATTAATACTTGTCCTTTTTAACCATATGGGGTGACAATGTATAAAGACCAAATGATACACTACTGTCACCTTGAATTCCAGTTTTATTCCTTCCATCATTTTTTGGTTTATTCCTTCCTCTTACGATGCATGTTCTCTTTAAATTTCAGAGTAATTGGTCCGGAAGCTCCCATGATTCAGTCCAATCTAGGAGAGTGGTCATTTCTCACAACATGGATAAAGCACTGAAAGAAGGTAAGTCTTAACTTAGACAAAGGAGCGTTAAACTCTGAATATTTTTTTGTCCTCTTAGCAAACCACATGACTGCACAATAATCCACAATTTTAGAATATGACACTGATTTCTTCCTTGATATAAAAGTGCAAGGTCTTGGTCTTCCCAAGAGGTCCACTGTAGTAAGTAGTGTGCTGATGTTTTTGCAATTTAGCTGATACCTTGTCATTTTAGTGGCTGTTTTTTACAGAAGTATATGGGTCCTTAATGCTTCTGCGCAAAACAAAAGGATAGCATTTAAAAGATTCTTGATTTGCTTTTCCTGAACTGATAAATCCTGTAGACCCTTACAGTCTTCTATTTAGTGCAATTCTTGCCATGAAAACTGAATCTAAGATCAACATTTTGAATTTCTGGCTGATACGGTTTATGAATTCTGTGGATCATTAGTACATTCACTAGGATTTGCATTGTAAAATGTGAACTATGATCATATGGATTTAAAGTATCTTATTTACAATTCTTTATTTTAAAGAATAACTCCTACTGCATGCATTTTTTTTTCAACTGAATCCTGGTAATATAAAATATTGTAGAATTTAGGATAGTGTCAGTTTGAAGTACGAAATAATGAAAAAAAATTGCTTCAAAGAGTATGCTAGGTCGGAGTGTAAAGATGATGGGGGAAACTAGCTTGTATATTAAAAGAAGAAAACATTTAAAGAGTTGTGTATTGTAGCTTTTAGAATATATTTATAGTATTTGATGTGATTTCAGTTGTATATTTTTTTTCCCTTATCTTTTTTTCACATCTGGAGAGTGTATTTTAAAATTATCATTGCTTTAAACAGGTTGGTTGTCTTATGAAAACTTCTTGGGATGTGTTAGTTTTTGAAGTTACTTTTATGAATAGCTATTAGCAGTATACGTAGCTAAAATATAAAAATCCTACTGTATCATGTTTCTGTGAAGGTGAACTATGATACTGTAATTTCATTTTAGGCAGCATTTTCATCTGGAATTAGTGAGATTATAGGATTCTTAATGATGTGAAAAGGATAGTAGAGTCTAAACATTACATGTATGAAACAAGCACAGACAAGCTGTTTGCTTTATTCACTCACACGCATACTTTACATTTTGGATAATCTGCCGTGGAATCTGAAGCGAAGGCTTGACATAATTAGCACAGAATTGGAGATAGTGGGGTTATTTGGAGACAGATAACAGGTATTGTAGAATACTGGGGAAAACATAGTTGTGTTACACTTCCTTCCTGTCATTTGCACATACGAGTAACTTGTGTCTGTAAAAAATATGGGAACTGTCTTCATCTAAGGTATTTATCCCATAGATTGTTCAGATGGATGCATGAGTCTGTCCTTAGTAAGGCTGAAAGTAAGTTAACAGTATTTAGGTGATTCATTTTTATGGAGTTAAGGATGTTCTGTTGTGACAGCTTACTTGCCTTTCTGGTATTTCTTTTCAGAGTAGCTTTTACTCTCCATTCTCACTCTGAATTTTGGAGAGCAAATGTGTCGGATTTGGTTGTATTTCTTCCAGGCCTAAGTGACAAAGCCAACTGCTCTTCTGTTAGGCGGTTTGACAAGGATGAGACTGTACCTTTCACTCTACCACACAAAGACTTGAGCAAGTGTTTTGATTTTGGAAGGTGTCCGAGTCAACAAGTTTGAGATACTGAATGAATCACAAAAGAAATACTTCACTTGTTAGAGTAAAACGATCGGTCTGTCTGAAAATAGACAGGATACATTCCTTGCCCTGTGACAGTTCTGAAATTTGTAGTTGTCTTGATATTATGATTATTTTTCTTTTAAAAGTGCATGGTTAGATAAAGCTTTATTACTAATGATAAAAAAAAGTGCTGTCTTTATTTCTGTTTCCAGTCTTACACTGATGAAGATGAAAGTATTTGTAAATCCCAGGAATTGTTGCCGACTTCTTGCTGTCTATATGTAACATGCTGTTCAAAAAATGTTTTAAAAGGCCTTACTCATTTAATTAGGAGACACTCATTTCTCCTGAGGTTTTAATCTTGGAGACCAGTTCAGACTCCTACTGCCACTTGAGATGTTGAGTAGGTGTTGTCAGATTATCATAGTCAATGGTGTTTTGCAGTGTTCTTTTAGTCTGATTTTACTTCTCTTTAACTCAGAGATGCAAGGATAACTTGTTCGGAGGAGCTAGCATAATCTAATTTCAGAAATGCTATTACAGGTTATGAAGAGATGGCCCTTTGGTTAATTCTGACTCCTTAAGTTTGCTTAGAGTTTACTGTTAGTTGCTAGCTATCTTGCACCCCTCAAAAATTGCCTGTTGGCACTCACTCAGTCATGCCATGCTTTTGGTGGTGCTACAGCCAGTCTGTAGGGATTTTTCTCTCTGGGTTTAAAAGTTGCTTTCCTGAGGTAGAGTGGTATGTCTCATTTGACAAGCTGTCACTTGCTTTACTGCATTTTTCCTGATGTTCTCATCATAATCTGTTAATGGAGTTGAAAGAATAGATAGCAGTCATCATCCTTAGTTTTAACTAAAGGAGTCATGCATGTTTCCATTTTAAAACCATCATTCTGATTTCAATAAAATTAAAAACATGATGGTGGTTAGATAGGTTTCTTGTGATGGTCATTGGCTGATAATTGTTGCCTATGTCCTGGATACCTTCTTGTCTTGCCAAAGCCTGTGTAAGTGTTGTTGGGAATTGTCCTTCTACAGTGTTAGTCACTTAGTGCCACCAAGAAGGGACTCCTGCTTGCATTGGTTTACAGCTCAGTTCTAAATTTTTTTCCTATCTCCCACTGACGACAGAGTAGTATAAAAAGATGGTGATTCAGAGTGCTACTTCATTCTGAGTTATAGTATACTTGTAAAGGTGAGGGAAAGCTGCAGATTAGCCCTGCTACTGTGAGGTGTGCTTTAGGAAATCTAAGTGCTCAAAATTAGAACAAACGTAACATTATAACAAGATTTTCCTTGTTGAATATGGCAGAAAGAGAAGGCCTTTTTTGTTCTAAGCTCCTGAGTCCCTCTTTCAGCTGGTAATACTTGAGTGACTAACACAGAAATGTTGTTTTCAGGGGTTTTTTCAACCTTTTTCTCCATAGATAGATTTGGTCGTTCTTTTGCTTTCGTTTATCTTATGTGAAGAAAAGATGACCCACTCTTAAGATAATTTTAGCCTTTTGACATTTCCTGTTGCATATCTGGTAGCTTCATGTTTTCAGCCCGTATCATATGGTAGTTAAGGAATGTGTCTCTTAGGAGAGACTGCTTAGTCAAGACTCATGCTGCTGTTGCAGCATACAGTCTGGGCTGAAGGCTGTAGCTGTCAATGAGACTTACCTGCCCTGTGTGTAGCCATTCTTCCAGGAACTTAATTTAATCTGCCATTTTTATTGTCCCGTATCCTGTGGTCTTTTTGTTATTATTCTTTTGCCCCATATTGTGTGGTCTTTTTGTTATTCTTCATAGTCAGGCTTTGTTTTCACTGCTCTAGTAGTGCCAGGAAAATTGGTCTCCGTATTACTTACCTGCTTTACTGGATAATTTATGAGTCAGTAAAATAGTGTGGGCCATGGCGCAAATGCCAGCAAACCTCCACTGGTGAAATTCTTCTGCTGTGAAAATTGACTGTTTATTAGTTTTCTGTGTTCCTCGATTCTTAAAATATTTCATGCCACTGAGCCAGCTCTTCTTTCATTGTGACTTATCTTCCTTTAACCCTGTCTTGAGGTGACCTTGTTTGAAATATTTTTGGAATTTAATTAGATTGTATCTGTGGATCAGATCTTGCCTGTCTGTGTTCTTATTAACCCCTTAGAAGAATCCTGTTTAGGATGTAAGGCAGGACTTCCCTTTACAGAAAGCGTTTTTTCCCATCTATCTCATTTTCCAACTTAAGATCCACACACTGACATTTAGGAAAAAAACACAGTAGCTTCTGCCACTCTTTATTTGAAAAACTGTATTCATTTTTCACAGCTCTGAAAAAATGAGTTGTTTGGGTCCAAAATACAAGCAAGACTTAATTTGAATTCATATTCTCTCTGCTACCAGCATTCAAACGCTTGGAGCTAAGAACTCTTGGCAAAGGGTACATGGGCAAAACTATTTGAACAGAAATATGTCTGATTTTTTTTAATCTTTGTAAACACTTTTTTTCTCTATTTTTTTAATATATTTGGAAATTTCTATGTGTTTTTTACACATAATTACTAAAGAAGCAAATGTCAAGAAGATATTAAAAATAAACCAAACAATGTGGAATGGGAGACTGTCAGGGTAATGATCCCTTTTGCAGGTGGGCTATCCATCTATGCACAATGATAACATCTAGTCTATTAAACTTAACAGTTTCGTAGAGTTTGATTAATGTTTTGAAAGGCAAGTAAACCAAGAAATGCTAGTGTTTTCCTAGCACAAACTTCAACAAGAGAACAGAGAGAACTATAAATCACTATCATTAGTGACTGGGGCAGGTTCCTAGTCACTGAAGTCTGGCCATTTATGCAGTATTTTGCCAGCCTTTAACACCACGGTCTAAATAAAGATTTAGTGGGCATGAGAAACTTCAATAAAGACAGATAATACTAAGTATAAAACTTCATCATCTTAATTTGTATTGTATAGCTAAAATATAATATAAAATACAGTAAATGAATAATGGCCTTTATCTCTTTAAATTTAGAAATTAATGTCTTGGAAATGATAGAGGTGCATATTCAAAGTATTTATTAGCAACTTTTAGGGACTTCAGTATAGGGGCTTTAATATTTTAGTTTGATTTTTGAGGATGAAGATAAGGTACTTTTTGGTGTGGTTTGGTTTTGGTGGTTTGTTTTTTTTTTTTACTGAATTGGCTTTTGGCAGGGGGGAAAAGTAGTAGCTGTAACAAATAACTAAGTATTTAACATTTTCTTCTATAGAACAGTTCTTTGCCAGGTACTTACAGTGCTATAGTCTGTCATCTTTTTCCATTAAATTTTTATTGAAAGTATTTTTGTTCAAGTATATCTTATGATAACCACATCACACATGTTAAACGTAGTGTTGTAGTAGCACAGCATTATAATAACCTTTCTTGACTCTGGTGGTTTCCCTATGCAGCTTCTCAACACAATTCATATTAATGTTGCATTTCTATTTTACAGATTGCAATACTTGCTGTCGCAGCAGAACTCAAGCTGGTGTTGTAGCTCTACTTTCTCTTCTGCTGTTTATAGTCACAGGAGAGTTGGATTTGACTGTAATTTAATATAATGATTCTGGTCTCTCCAGTGTTTTCAGGAAAAGATATTTCCTTCTTGCTTGAATCTTGGAAGTCGGTTTCTGCATTTGCATAAGGAGAATATTTCTGGGTTTTTTTTGAATGGTGTTTTGGGAAAATGGGTAGGAATTTAGTCCTTGTTATTCAGACTTGTATGTTATTTTTCATAGATTTGGGTAATGAATCTTAGCAGCACGAAACTTTATGTAAATCTCTGCAAATTTCATGTTTGAACCTGGTCTGATCTAGTGGCTTTTGTGGTACCGCAGAACCTCATCAATGAATGAATGTGGAAGAAGAAGAGAGAGCAGTTACTGTAGATCTGTGTGGGGTTAGGAATGAAGTAAGGACCTAGAGGAGATGTCCTCGCTAATCTCCACACAAGCTTCTGGCTCTCTACTCCCAACGTTTTAGTTTACAGTCTTTAAAAAGAGTAGTTGAAGAGGCTCAACTGCACATTCACACGTTAGTTGGATTATAACAACTGGGGACTTGGATCTTGTGAACTAATTTAGAAAACCCAGTAGAAGTTTCTACAGTTATGCACTAGACTCATTGCTGTCACTGCATCTAATTTGATCAGAAGAAATTGGTTTGATGATTGTAGAGACCAAGTTAGTGGTAGTAATGTACTGTCCTGAAAGTGTGTTCTGCTTTTCTTATTTTCTTGTATTCTGACCAGTTCTTTTCAACGTTTTAGGGAGCGTGCAGTGTAAAAAAAAAAAAATGTGAGTAAATGCATGGGCAGATTTCTCTGAAGGAAGCAAGTTGTGCTCTATCTTACATTTCTTTCCTGTATTTCTTCAAAGTGCTGAAAGAGGCACTGGTTGCATAGATAGGCATGAAACTAAAGCAGCAGCAGTACATCATGGCCAGGATGCATCACATACGCATGAGGCAGTGTCTTACACTAGCACAGACTGCTGTTAGTGTCTGTAGCGGGTGTCCTTTAAAAAAATTTCTTTAACAGAGGCCTAAAAGCTGTCTCATTAGTAATTTAGGCATACATTCTAGGCTCTAAAGTACCCCAAATTTTATAGGGGACAGCATGGCTGAACTGTTGTGATGCGGGAAGGGCAACAAGGCTCAGAAAGTGACAGGGAAACTACAGAAAGCACGTGAAGGAAGAGATTTGTATAAGGTAGGTGAAGGAAAACATGGTTTAAAGTTGGATAATCCATTTAAGGTATTGAAAGTGTGTAAGTGGCAGAGGGAAACAGAAGTGAAGTATTTCATACCTGCATGACTTAAATTTTGGTGATGATTGGTAATCTTTTGCCTTTAGTTTGCTATTGCCACTAGATTTCATGGTTCTTTTACGTTGATACACCTAGATGAAGAACCATACCATCATCTTGCTGTGTCTGATCAGGAGTCTTCCTACCGTAATAGATCTTGCTTCAGGTATTTCAGTTGGGAGTATAGTAAAGTTGCAGGAGTTGTACTCTCTTAATACTTTACTAATAAGTATTGCTATATGTTTGAATGTTGTGCTTTGCCAGAGCAGAGAGACTTAACATTGGATGTGCGGGGATTATAGAGTGAACTAGGAACTGAGCTCATCTTGGAGAGGAGTTGCCTAAAAATACAGTAATAAATTAAGGGTCAGTGGCAATAGATCTATGTTCTGAAAAAGAATATACTTTAAGGGATTGAATTACAAGTTTTCTTCTGGTTTTGTTGAGTTCTGCCCAATAGATACGTGTAGGAGGCACCACTCTATACCAGGACTTGGTGGCTTAGGCAAAAGGTGCTGAAGAAATAACGCTGCTTTGCACCCTTGCAAAGAGTAGAGAGGGTGTCTGTAAGAAAATCTGAAAAAGTCATTATCTGGCAGTGATGACTGTAATAAATACCACAGTGCAGTGTTCTGCATGCACTTGAGAAATTACGGGTCTCCTGTAGAGTAGATGAAAAGGAAAAATCCGTGCTGTGATTTGTTTTCCACAGCATTTCAGGTATTGCAACAGAAGAGAGTTAACTAAGCTATAACAAAAAGGTGGTTGCAGAAGGACATGGGGACAGCTGTGGAAAAATAGATACTTAAAATGTGTATTGTGATGGGAGACGAGATAAGTAATAAACTTAAGTTTTTAAAATGCTGTTCCCCTTTGCTCTTTAGTGTATTAAGGGATTATCCCTCAGCTTGCTTATCAGAAGACTGCTACCTTTTATAACTGTTTTTATTGCTCTGTAGATTTTGTGGGTGAGAGTTTTCAATTAAATATGATTTCTTCTGTTTTAGAGAAGTAATGAAATTGGATATGTTTCAACATTGGAAGTGTCCATCCTGCAGTATGGCTCTGCATATTTTTGTTTTCTCTCCTGGATTGGAAAAAAGAATCAAAACTACTCCCCCCCAAAAAAAATTAATTTAAAAGCCTTGAAATGACTTAGCAAAAGGCTTTTAACTATATATTTCAGCATACTCGGTTTCTCTATAAACCTGAGGAGGTTGATTTATGAAGTATTTGACTAGAAGTTTTTATCAATTTTAGCATTTTGAAATGTTTTTAACAAGGTAATGTTGGATGAGGTCTGCTAGTATTTCAGGCAGGCAAAAGTATTCAACTTAAGTTGTTCTGTTATTAGTTCACTGTCATGATGGCGGGGAGCTTTTTCTAGGTTACTCGGCTGCTGAAGAAACAACTTCTGTTGAAGTGGAAAGTAAGAAATAGTGGAGTCACATGATTACTTTGCACCACGGGTTTATACTGACAAATAAGATGTACTTCTGGTATAAAAAGCCGAAGCTGCTCAGATTATCAGGCACATGGCTTATTTTCCCTTTGCTCATTCAGTTATCCCTCTGATAGATGCAAACTGACTCTGCCTTCTACCCCAGCTTTTTCCCCACCTTGTAACTGTTAAACACAGCTCATGTGCTCCCTGAACAGCTCCTCCTCCCCCCTAGACCTCCAGGGCCATGTGTTATAGTGAAACATCAGTAACACTGGCAGCACGCATACATTGTCAAAAAGGAAAGTCAGAGCAGTAGAAGATGGTGTTGCCATGGGACTTGCATTTACAGTAATCTTGGTTATTGCTTGTAGATGCGGTTTGGAATACCTCATCGTTTTTGAAGTTCATGCTGTCTTGCTAATCTACTTGTTCTCTCTTAAGCTCTTGTGATCCTATAATGTACTTTCTGCAGTGTTGTTCCGTATTGTATATGTCTTTTGAAATCCAAAAATTCCACTACCTCCCCTTCTAACTCTGGCTTTGGAGTGGAGGCTGTTGAATTCCTCTGTAGAGAAGGCTGGTTTCAGTCTGCAACAGCCTAGACACAGTCAGATCATATATGATGGTTCATATAACCAAATCCACTGTTGAGAGACAGGTATTAGTTTGTGGTCTGTGTGAGCAAGTAACCTGACTGAGCAAATCCACTTACAAGCTTTGCTTTGCAAAGTGACCTCCAGTAACCTGTTAGGTGTGTGTTTCTGTAACTTCGCCAACCCTACTTTCTTTGGCAAGAATTTAAACCCAAAGAAGAAGATAAGTAACATATTACCCATCTAATTTTTGAGGAGGAGGGTGGAGGTTGAAGCTTTTTCTTTCTTGATGTGCCTTCCCCTTTTGCAATGTTTGCTATTCAATGTTTTGTTTCTCCTTTCAGTGTTTGACTACAGCTATAGAGATTATATCCTGTCCTGGTATGGGCAACTCAGCAGAGATGAAGGACAGCTGTACCAGCTGCTATCTGAAGATTTCTGGGAGATTGCCAAGCAGCTGCGACAGAGGCTGAGTCACATTGATGTAGTTAAAGTTGTTTGCAGTGATGTAGTGAAAGCTTTATTCTCACACTTCTGTGACCTTAAAGGAGCCAATACCAGGTAAAAACAAAACTCTGCATTTCATTGGCATTTTCTGTTTCTCTTTTTACTTTCAGATGTGCTACATCAAAGTAATGAAGAGTGTAATGCTTTTGTAGGCAACCGGTAAAGAAAATGGTTCAAGTTTATTACAGATTAGGTTTTACAGATCAAGCAGACTTCAGTGCATCTATAAGATCTGTGGAAGGAAACACTTGTCCACCTTTTTCTCAGAGTTCGGATTCACTGCTGTTTGTTTTATCCTTGAGTCCTTTGCTCACGGTAGGAGGTGGGCTGTGTGAGCAGTTCCTGCAAGTAGTGTGAACCTGTAAGGGAAAGGAGAGGCACTGTCAGAGCAGTCAACAGACAAGAAAGTAAGTTATTTGCACCTTCCCCAAAATAGCACCAGAGCTAATTCCATTCAGTGTTGCATTTCTTCAGCCCCAGAAAGCAAAGCCTTGTGGCTTCTGTAAGTGGCCTGTCCTGCAGTAACAAGATTTTTCTACTGGAAATCTTGTTGGCTGGATTTTTGTTATCTTGCAAATTCTATGCATTTCCTTTTTGGCAAGGCTCTCTGTCCACTTAAAAAGGTCCACTGTCCACTAAAATACTAGAGTTGAACCCAAATTGTAATTGCACATAGGAATTCTTAGCCTATGCAGTTCCCACATCTGAATGCACGATTTGTGTAATTGTGCATGAAATTTGGGCTTATGTCTGCACTTACTGTGTTTCGGTTATCCTAATTGAAATATGCTTTGGTCATTCAGATTTAAACTATACATTTTAGGCTATGAAGTTGTTTTGCGTATAGTTAAATCCACATTTTTAATACCCCTTCAGAGGAAAAACATCAACATTTTTCTGTCGGTGACTAGTCTTGTGTGTTGCCATACATGCTTCTTTCTATTCTGGAGCAGAAGATAGGGTTAATGTATCTGTGGTAGACGCCAGCTTTATGTAGGCTGATGTGTAGGAAATAAAGACCAAAAAACACCTAAAGGGTGATTTACATTCGAGAAAAGAAAAAAAATTAAGGTGTATGCACCTTGCAGCAGATCTTGCATTGGATTCCAGATAGTGCTTTCCTTCGGCTCTGGAATGTGATAGAACTCTCTGTCAGGTAAAGCTCCTAAGTGTGCTCCCCGATTTTTAAGCATTGTGCTTACACTTGCCCTTTATTGCAGTAAAGAGCTTGCTTTTGGTAAGAGTTTGATTTGAACAGTTAAAGGATGAGGATTTACACTTAAAAAAAAGTATTGTTTTCTTGTTTGAAGCTGGGGCCACAGACGTGTAATTCCAGAGTTATTAATTATTATTAATACTGACTCTTGATGTGGTTCCTTCTCTACTGAGAAATATGACCACTTCGTTTAGGTTTTTGTTGGATTGTTACTTCCACTATATAGAGCTAAAATAAATTCTCTTGGGTATTTTCCAATTAACTTTATCACTTTGGAATGGTAAATGCACCTTAGTCAATGCTGGGTAAGGCAGGCTGCATTAATGTGGTAATGAAAAACATCCTATCAAGATAATGGGTTAAAAAACCCCAACAAACCCCACAGCTGTAACTGCAGACTTTGTATAGGTTGAAATAGGATCCATTGACTGTTTTTTCACATACTGCAAGGCTGTGAATTCATAAGGGGGAAGGTCTGGTTTTAAGGTGCCCGAGAGCAGATCAGGGGCATGGTGCTGCATGATGCAGGATGTGAAGCACTGGTATATCCTCATGCTGCTCATCCAGACTTTCTCAAAAAGTCTGGGAAGCTTTATGGAAACTGCACAGGACTTGCTTTTTCTTGGCAGATGGAGAGAGGGCTTAAATGCTGTATATGTACTGTGGCAAAGTCAGCAGAAATGTGACATTGTGCTCATATGCTACAGTCTGAATTTGTACTGCTAGGTGATCTGAGCATGCGTGTAATAAGCCTGGAAGCGCAGCTTTTTAAGGGATTTTGTGGGTTTAAGAATAATTGAGTTTTACGCTAAATGGCCTACTGCTATGGATTTTGCTGTGCTAGAACCTCCTGACGTTTTAAGCTGTAGGCTGAGAACTACGAAGTCAGTCACTTCTAGCTTGGAAGATAGTTTCTTGGAAAGCCTTCAATTAATTTCTATTTTGCTGTCCTGCTTTTGGCTGGGATAGTTAATTTTATTCTTAGTAGCTGGTATAGTGCTGTGTTTTGGTTTTAGGATGAGAATAATGTTGATGACACACTGATGTTTTAGTTCTTGCCAAGTAGTGTTAACACTAAGTCAAGGATCCTTTTCGCCTTGCCCTGCCTGTGAGGAGGCTGGGGGGGGTGGGGGCCAGCGGTGAGCAGGTGGGCACAAAAAGCTGGGAGAGAGCATAGCCAGGACAGCTGACCCAAACTGGCTAAAAGGATATTCCGTGCCGTGTGACATCACGCTTAGCATGTAAACTAGGGAGAAAGCTGGCCAGGGGCCGCTGCTCAGGAACTGGCTGGACATCAGTTGGTGAGTGGTGACCAATTGCATTGTGCATCGCTTGTTTTATGTATTGTAATTCTGCATTGTTGTTATTATTTTCTTCCTTTTCTGTCCTGTTAAACTCTCTTTATCTCAACCCACAAATTTTACCTTTTTCCAATTCTTTCCCCCATCCCACTGGAAGGGAGTGAGCAATAGCTGCGTGGTGTTTAGCTGCCTGCCAGGTGAAAACACAACTGCCACAATTCAAACACAGAAAATTCTTTTTCCTAAGGTAGGGGGGACAGATCTTCTTGATCTATCTTTGCTTTCTGTCAGTATTTTAAAAACACTAGTAAATTTAAATTGGCATTCATGTGTTTCCTCTCTGTGTCTCTAATAATGAATCCAGTTAGTTTTGGATGGTAAATACAGTGGAACAGAGACTGTAATTGGAGCAAGGTGTCTTTCCTGTTGTGATGCCTGCTGGAGCACTGCATCTTGTTTCCTGTGCTGAGTTTTTACTGCAGTGTGACAGCGAAGGGCATTTTGTCTGTTACCTGGGCTTTTGAAATTTGAAATACCTCTCGTACCATCTCTGGAGGGTGTGCCTCATAAGTCACTTGGTCTTGGTTTTCCTGTATGACAACAGATAAATCCACTAAAGTAATGGAAAGGAACCTTCTGTGCACAGGAACACAGACATGTCTTTTTCCAGTGTAAAGTTCACGTGTTTTGTCATTGGATGCATGTCAGCCCCAGAAATCCTTTTACTTTTCTGCTTCACTGACTAACTTGGACCTGTGATATCTGATAGATCAGAGTGTCTGAGAAGATGGAAGTAGGTTGTGCAACCTTTCAGAAAAAGGAATGGTATTACAGTCCTTCCCTTTGCTCTTGCATTCCTTCTGGCTTATCTCAATCATTGTGAGGCTCTGCTTAGTAGTAAACGCTCAAGGTAAAGGCCAGCAGAGACCAACAGATGAGGAAAAATACTTCTCTGAATGAGGGAGAGTATGAGAAGAGGAGAGCAGGGAATTAGGAGAGAGAAGCCTGGCAGTGTTAAGTCTGTTTCTCCTTTCTTTATTCTCTCTCCTGGCTTTCTTCAACGGTGACTGTCTTTCCTGTGCCTGACAGACACTTCTACAGAGTGAAATAAGGGTAGAGACACTCCTCTAGCCATGAGCATAACGGTCCGAGGTAATACAGAGCCGCGTAAGCTGTAGGCAAGACAGTTTTTCATCTTTCTGAAGTTTTTCAGCTTATATGCCTTCCTGGGGTGTACCTTGAGTTCCACTTGGTGCTCCAAAGGATCCTGTCACTTTTCACTTAAAATTTGTGGCAATTCAGAGTATTTTACATAGGAAACCATTTCATTCCTAATATTTGCTCAGCATAGAAATGGAATGTGATACTTTCCTATTTCCAGTGTTAGCTAGTTTGAGAGATAGAAGAAAAATCACCCTTGGATTTATTGATGGAAGCCACTGCTTGTTTCCCCTACGTTGCACGGAATCAGGAATGCGTTTATAACAGGATTAGCCAAGTGCATCCTGCAGGGTAGAGAGGACAGTATTTGGCCATTCTTACTTTGTAGCAGCTTTTATCCCTTCAGTTCTTTATAGTTCATTCAAGTGTCTTTCCTTGGCTACTTTAAGCAGAATATAAGCAAGCTGAGTAAAGTGGTGTATAATGCTGGAAACATCCTTGTTGGTATGCGAGTTCAATGTTGTCTGTGGTGGTAGTATACTTTCTTGGGGGCTAGAATTACCTGAGCCTGGGAATGTAGTCTTACTGTGGTAACATATGTATGTTGAAAGCAAGAGGCAGCTATTCCTCTGGATGAATTGCACTGTCAGTATTGGAAGGTCTTAGCAAAGTGAAAACAAATAGTGTCTTTCTGTAAAGCATTCACATGAGAGGAAGAGGAAGTTCACTTACGCTTATTGTAGGCCAAGAATAACCACATCAAATAGTACTACAGAACCAGTAACATTTAATAAATAACACGCTGTGCTGGTGGTCTCTAAACTGCAGTGTAGGCAAATAAGATTTGAAGAGAGTTTGCCTTTTCTTGAACCACCTGACAAGCAGCACTTTTTGAACAAATCTCAGTGAGAAGAGGTCACTGTGCTACTGATTCCCAACCCCCTAAATCATTTGTTTGGGAGTGTTTTATGTTTGTCTTTTAACCTATACCTGGGACATCTTGATCCTAAAGGCAGAGAAAAAATTGTTTTATGCAAATACAGATATGTGGTGTTGCAGGCTGCTTCTGGCAACTTGACTGCTACATGACATCTGATGGGATGCTCAAGAAGTGTTTGTGTGGGTGTTTCTGGACTTGCAGCATAAGTCATGAGTTAACAAAATGAATGCTTGAGGGCTGTAGGCTACTCTCAGCACTGATGTAGAACCCCGATTCAAGGGCTGAAAGCTCTTGAAAAATGTGAGAGGGGAAGTGCTGTGGGAAAATTGCTATTTGAGTGATCACTGTGACGAATAATTTGGGGATTTAAGTTCATGTTGTACATGTTTTGATAATATTCCTTTTGGTTTTTTATGTATTACTGCCACGGTAAGGAGAGAAGACAACTCTCTTTTATTGGCCCATGTGAACGCCTTTGCATGTATAGGATACATAAAGGTGGTATTTTTTGTGATTACAATATGTAGCGTGATATGATACTAAGAAATAAAAGGTGCTGCCATCACAAACTGATCAAGAGCAGGTTGATGCAAAGGGAATTTAAACATTTGAGATTTAACTTGGTTAATCCTAGAGATGCATCCAAGTTGTCAAGATAGCTACTAAACACCTCCCACAGTTCTTGTTTTTCTACTGTAATTTCATTTGCCACCCACAAACCAGGAATACCAAGAACTGCTTATCACACCCAGTCTCTGGAAAGGAGTAATAAGAGGTTTCGTCTGAAATTGTGGAGGTTTGTTGCAGTGGGAGCAGCTGTATGAAAGTGCTGAGAACAAAATAGTCATGAACAGCCAAGGTCTGCCCACGTTATTAAAGTTAACTCATGGGTAGCACCAGGTCTAAAGCTCACCACTGCCTTCAAGCTTTGGTGTGAAAAGTTTGTGTTTCCTGTTGATGATTGAGTATGACCTAGACACCACAATAAGCTTTAGGACCTCCTGGTGCTGATACGATCATACCACAGCTTGTAAGCCATTCATGAATTCTTGGAGTCTGTTGTCGATATGACATGTCAGATGCTCTTTCCTGAAAGAGGTAACTGACGCGTATAAATGATATGGTTATCTTCACAGTAAATATTAAAGTGATTTATAAAGCTTGCTGCTGTATGTTGATAAAAATGACAGCTGTGGAAATTTTGGTGTTGGCTTTGTCTTTATTCTTTGTTGTGCTTTTTGGGTTTGGTGTGGTGGTCTGTTTTCAGAGGATGCGGGGTTTTTTTTAGTAGGTACTTTTTTTAGGTGTGTTTATGATGTTGACTTGTAAGTATTTCTTAGAAAACTCAAATAGATCAAGCAGTTGTCATTCTGCATTGTCAAGAAGCTTAGAGATCTGAGTGAGGGTGATACAGGTGCAGAAGTGCAGGCTGCATGTGGTTCTGTTCTCAGAATCAGTTTAATGAACACGTGGTGTTGAATGTACTGATGAAAGTCATTTAGAGTTGTATGTGTGCTTCAGCTCACAATTGCACTGATTGATACTTAAATGTAACTCTGCAAGACTGTCTCTTGAAAGACTAAATAAAGAAATAACAAGGCTGAATGGAACATTTTGCGATTATTTATTTAAAGAAAAAAGACCCTTACGTAATTTCTTGTATAGTTACTAATTTTTTTACAGACTCCTTGGGGTTTGGGGTGGGTTTTTGTTTTTAGTATTTATTTGCTTGCTTCCTATTTTCAAAGCACATGGATTTATCTAGTTTGTCAACACTAAGTTCCTGATCATGCATGTTTCCTAATCATTGTCTTTATTTTGGGGTTTCCTGTCCTTGAACCAGTGGTGCTGCCAACCCCAAAGCTGCAAAATCCCAAGTTGCATGGACAGTGATAACTTTGGGGTTGGCTTTTAACTTTTTTCACCCCTTTTCAGATTCATTTTTAAGCTTTTCCATGCCATCTTGAGGGCTGAGACTATACAAAATAAAAACAATGCTTCACATCAGGGGCATAAACCCAACCACAAATACCAGGAGTTTTTTTAATACTTCTGACTGTTTTTACAATGACAGTCTTTAAAATGAATCTTTACAATATAGGCAGTTACCAGGTGGTCCTTATTAAAACTGTGGGTATCTAGAGTAGATCCTAGATAGAGATTTCCATGAGGTCTCTGTATTGCGAAACCTGGAAGCCCAGTTGTGGATGATAGTCCAGTATTAAGAACTGCAGTGGGTCCTGCAGCCCTGAGAAGTGGGGAACTGTTGTCCAGAGGTATTGATAGTGGCTCAGAGTTGCTTAGTTATAGCATAGGAAGGAAATTATGTTACTTCTGTAACACTGGTTGTAACTGTTTTAACTGCTTCAGCAATACCACAGTAAATCTACTGTTGTGCTTTTCTTTATAAAGTGTTGGATGAACTCGCAGGTTTGCAACAGGGTAAAGTCTTAGTAATGATGTTTAGGGGCACACACAATCAGTTATTGCACAAAACAATTTCAGAGCACGGGACAGTTAAAGCAGGTGTCAGTTTAGTCCCAAAGAAAAGTACTGCTTGGAACAGACGTGGTACAAAGGAATTAGCTTTGTTAGACCCCGCCTATGGATCTATATTCACAGACCGCTGCCCGATCTTCCACTGGTTTAGGGGGTAACTGAAGGAAACCCCTTTGTTTTCTAGCACTATGAAATAGCAATAGATAGCGTTAAAAATTCAGAGCAGGCTTAAAGATTTCATAAAATGAAAATTACAGAAAAGGAACTTACACAGGGTTAAGCCTGGCTTTGTAGCTCATGGCAGAGTGAAGAGGGATATGACCTGTAAGCATGCTGTGTGAAGCATGGGTTCTGTCTACTGTTTTAAATCACTGAAGACACCTGCATCTTGATACACCAATATATGTCACTATTACTTTGGTATTGATTGTTCAAGAAGACACAAATGAATTAAGTTGCCACTTGCCATTATTTTTCTATTGCCTAAAGAGATTAAATGAGCCTGGTTTACAAAGCCTGTATCATGCCTGTTTTGGAACTGTTTGCTAGAGTGCCACATTTATATTAGTTCACTGCACACAGTTGTGCTCACAGTTTATGGATAATTGGCAGGGCTTTCAAAGCTCTCTAAAAATATCTGCACACAGTTTTACTTAAGAGTTTTCTGTGATTACTAAGTGACCTTGTGTTTGGAAAATCCAACCACACATTTCTAATAACATGTTCAAAATTGAATAGGAAGAGAAATAATGCCTTTGTTACTATTCAGGTTATTTAATGGGGCTTAATATCTTTATTGACACTGGAGTTATGTAGCAGCACTCTGCTTTGTGTACATGCATGCAGACTGCAGTTAGGTTTCTGCTTTTCCTCTTGGTCTGTGCTAAATGAACAGCGCCTTCCTTTTTTCTTGATCCCATTCTGACAGAGTTGAAGACTGAGGTTTTATATCAAGCCTTAACAATATGCCTGATCAGAACACCACTGCTTCTGTTCCAGGAGAGTAAGTGGACACGGTTTGGTAGCTGAGTGGTGGTATTAATACTTCTGTGATTACTCACAGCTCCTTTTTTTTTTTTTTAATAGATATCAGTGAAGGGGAAGCCCGAGTTACAAGGGATGCTTTTTCTGGGCAGACCTTCTGTTGATGCGCAGTACGTTTTCCCTGCAAGCTGATCAGTGATTACATTGAGGCAAATAGAACTGTAATGCTTCATGTATAAATGCAAAGGAGGATATAAGCCCAGATGTCTTTTCTGTTTTACCACTGGCATACTGGTTTATTTTGTAGCTGTTAAGCCTTCCCCCAAGCTCCCTTGCCTGCTTTCAGTCTCCCCTTTATTTCTCTTGCCCAAACAGCAATGAAAACTGCAGGATTCGTTGACACAACTGTTTGGCATTGATATGCAAGGCTTGATTAGAGTTAAATTTCCTGAAGACCTTGTTTCTCTGGTTTTTGGTTGTGGTTTTTTTGGGGTTTGGGTTTTTTTTTTTCTTTTTTTTTTTTTCATAAAAATCTGGTGGGGTATTGTGCTTTCCCTTCTGCTTTTTAGATCACACTGTAGGTACTGTTTAGCTAGGAAAACAATGGAAAGAACCCCTTTTCTAGGGAGTCATGTATTCTTAGGTAATGGAGAAAAAATTAAAACTCTTCTTAAATGGCCTGTCAATTGGAGAGTATGCAACTCCACGCCCCCCTTGCATTCCTGTGGGCAGGAACACATTAGATCAGGAGGGTAAGAATCAAATATTTGCCTTTCTGCTTGTTTATTCTGTTCCACTTTCTGTTTGTGTTCTGCTGATTGTGTATCAGAAAAGTCCTGGCATAGGTACAACTCAGCCAAGCTGTATGTCTTGGGTATTGACTGGGAATGAATTTGTACAATGGGGAGACAGAAATTCTGAGAAAGGACTTGTCTTGCATGGATGATAGTATAAGTGCAGTTAATGCTCCAGGGTGTTTGCAGTCACAAACAGACCAGCATTCCTCCAGAGACTTGTAGGGAGGCAAAGACGATTCATCTCAGTTGAGAAATTTTATGTGTGTTACAGTTCTGTTTTCTGCTTTGCACATGTTGTGAAAGTATAGCTTGATCTAATAACTATGCAGTATGTCCCACAAAAAAGGGAAGAGCATTGAAAAACGATGGTGTGTTTGTGTTCACGGGGGGAAAAAAAATCTTGCTTTTAGTGTTGTTAATACACGTGACCAAGTTGTTAGGTTAGTTTGCTGATAGCCAGCTGATGTTCGGTGTAAGTCATCCTGTTTGCCAGAATTTTGGGTATGCTTCTAGCTGTGTTTCTAAATGGCAGACTTTGGGTGGACCAGCCTGTCCAGAAAAGGAAGCCTTTGCTTCCTAGTAAGAGGTACGTAACAACTTTCACGTAAGTACGTAAACAACTAAGACTTCCTGTCTGCCAGTAGTCCGCCTGGGACGTGTCTGGTTTTGGATAAATAATGAATGCCTTTTAGGGAAAGCATGTGATGAGGAATGTTTGATGCAGTGTAGAGAGGGCTTTAGGATATGTCTGGAGTATGCATGAGGAATGGAAATGTACTGAGTGAAATAGCTAGGTATTCAACTGCCAGAGAGAAAAGATCCTACCAGAACATGATAAACAGCTTTCTGAGCTCAGTCAGCTGCACCACCTGTGCTGGTTGATAGTGAAGACAACACATCATCTTCATAAACCAGTGCTCCTCAGAAGAATGGAGTATTTGCATCCAAGCTGTTCCAAGGGGCCTGTTTTGAAATTTGTCTTACTTGTAACAATTGAAACCCCCTCAGTGATCCACGTTGGATTTGGGATTGAATAAGAGGCTTCAGTCAAATTGAAACCAAATGTTATCTTTACATTCTTGTTGTTCTGAAAATTAATTAAAAATTTTGTCACCTTGAGGCAAACTACTTGTATTACTAGAACAGAATTAGAGTTATTAGAGTGTTGTTACTATTCCAACATATTTACTCCCTCCTGGACTGACTAGCAAATATGAGTTGTTACACAATGCTGCCTGTCACTAGTGGCCACGTAGCAGTGCGTAACTGAAAGCTTTTACTTTGACTGTATATAGTTCTTGGTCACTTTTTCACGTAGAGACTGCTTGGAGCAGCTCTCTGAGTAACATTCAGTTGACTCTAGCCAGGACAGCAGTGTCCATCTCTGGGAATGAAGCAGATGTTACGGACAATGGGAGGAGGCACTGGTGTGAGATGTGGCAGACCTGAGCCTTTGTTAACAGCTTAGAGCCTTCTACTGAAAACTAGTCCTGGCTGCCTTGGAAATTGCTGTTGTGCCTCTCAGGTGACACTGCTTCTGTCTTGCTGTAACCACTGTCATGCTTACCTTGCTGTTAAACTGTAAATCTGTGACTGGAGCACATCAGGCACATGGCCGTGAAACAGCTGCTAGGGCACCTTGTCTCTGCTTCTGCACCTGTTTCTGTATAAAGAAAAGGTCCTGCTGTGACCTGCACTGAGGAGTTCCCTTGGCAGGTCCAGTCAAACATGTTCTGAGAAGTCCAGAAAGCCTTTGGCACCTGCAAGGAGATGAACCTGGTTGGTACTGGGCACAAAATCAAGGTGGGGGAGGTTTGCGTGGGGAGCTTGCAAACAACACAGGCTGTACTATCATGAGCTTGCTCATCCAGCAGCACATTGCTGTGCATGTCCCACCCAGTGCTTTACAACCATCCCTTTGCTGTTAGTTCTGAAAGACTCTGTCTTGCCATCTTCCCAAAATGCGCCTACTGTGATTGCTAGGAGCAAGGAGGACCCATTTGCCTGTTCAGTGGCAGGAAGGGGAATATGTTTGTATAATACATAGTATAGCACGTTATACCTGTTCTAATTCCAGGCCTGATGTACTTCCTTTAAGTTAGGAGCCTAATTCTTTCACTAAGTGCAAAGTGAAACCAGCAAGAAATTTTGAATTTCTTCCATCCATTAGTATCCAGCTTGCATAACCATTACGGTTAGCGAGTGGATGATGGTGAATGCCTTCTGCTGCAGGCTGAGAGCAATTCTGGCTGAGTGTATTCTCCTGCTCCTCTTGAAACTGAATCGGAATTAGCCAAAGGCAAGGACACGGAAGGCAGACAGGATGGGACCCTCACTCTAAAACATTTAGGATGTGACTTTGTTCCCTAGTTACTTGTTCTTTAATCTGTGGTGATTTATTAGTATAAAACATAAGCGTATTCCAGCTTCAGCCTGCTGATCAAAGGACTCAGCTTGAGGCAAGTTCTCTTGTTTCTTCTCTGAATGGCTCTGTGATCTCTGCATGCCTGAGATGCTTGGATCCAAGCAAGTCTTGTTACTTGATTTGGCCAAGAGATGAGTCACCAAATCTGTCATTTGATCAAGAGGTGACTCGGGATGGCACTTGGAAGATGCAGGTTCAAACCTATCCGACAGAGCAGAGCCTAAAGTGCAGGGCCTCTCGCCCACCGTGGGGTGAGCATGCTGCCCGCAGGGATATTGCCCCAAAGGTAGGTTTGCACGCACACTCTGAGCCCCTGCAGTTTCTCGCTTTCCAGTTTCGTGCTTTGTATACCCCACTGATACTGGTAACAGTGTGGTCTGTTCTCACTTGCTGAGCTACTGAAGGGACTTGGTAGCCAAATTTCTTTACACTTTGGGAGTCAGTTCACCTTCCTCTGTTTGTCATCATGATTCCACCCTCTTTCTAAATCTGTGGGTGGGTTTTTGAAATCTTTTTCTGAATTGGTTTTCTACCAATGTAGATGGCTGGTAACGCCAAGTTTGTTATTTTATAGGCAACTTGCACAGACTAATCTGATGTAGGCTGCAGGTGGCAAGTCGGAAACTCCTGTTACAGGAAAATTCATGTCAAACAGGCCAGTTACTTGCTGGGAGATTTATTTGCCAGTAACAAAGGAAAGGTGGTAGCTTCAGTGTCTTAACAGGTAGACCTGTTTCTCAAACTGGGTGTGATCCCAAATCCTCTGCAAGGTTCAGGTTTATAAATAGTTTGCTCTACAAGAATGTATTTGCTAAGTTTGTCTTGTCTGAAAAACTGGACAAAATTTCACTAAGTTCAGTGATGGAACAATTGGGGTTTTTATTCAGAGAAACTTTTCCTCCTACTTGCTAGGCTGTTGCTTTTTGATGCAGTTTTAAAATACGGTATTTTGGCAGGTGAAAACATTGACAGGACAAAGGAATTTGGAAAAGTATCTTAACATCATGCAGAAAAATCAGCAAGCTTTGAAAAGTATACATGCGTTAAAGTGTTTCTTGACTGAAGTTACATATCTGATAATGTTACTTGGATATTTTATCAATTAGCAACTAAACATGATGCAAGTGGTGTGTAAGTTCTCTCTTTTTTTCCTTTCTTTCTCCCCACCACCCTTAGGCAGGAAGAACCACCGAGACCTTTTTTGCTGCATCCGTGCTTGAGGAGCTCTGATGAAGAAGTAAGATTCCTGCAAAAATATTCTCAAATTCTGGTGTATTGTCTCCTACCCTCAAAGGATGTCCAGTCTGTCAGCTTGCGCATAGTCCTTGCAGAAATACTTGCAACAAAAGGTAGATCAAAGATCAGAGATGATTAACCATTTGCACCTGTACAATAGTAGTAATTACAGACTTCGTTATGTTAAAGTCTTGATACTTTGCTTTTAAATTCTGAAACTTAATTTCTGTGATAACCAGTAGGACACTTAATATTCTCAAAATCAAGCATATACTTACCTGGCTCTTGATGCCAGGCTGTCTAGCACCTTGCAGGATAAAACACAATTTATCCGTTCAGTTTTCCTATTTTTAACATAGAAGAACACTTTTTCAGTCTTCTGTGGCATTGTTTAGTGATTATATGAATAATTCTGGCCTTTTATATTTTGTTCAGATACCAAGAATCCATAGACTTAAGGAGGTGATTATAACTGAATCATGATACTAGATTTGATAATTTTTTTTTTTTAGACTTGGATTTAGCCAGTGTGGGTTTTTTAACTAAGGGGTTTCTG
The DNA here is from genome assembly GCF_023638135.1 of Falco biarmicus. Classification (NCBI taxonomy): domain Eukaryota; kingdom Metazoa; phylum Chordata; class Aves; order Falconiformes; family Falconidae; genus Falco; species Falco biarmicus. The sequence goes on along the minus strand of NC_079288.1, from coordinate 122,509,578 downwards.
TTCTGCTTTTTAATTTATCAACTACACTTCAATCTGATTACAAATACACTAGTCATTCTTTATGTCACTGAAGTCAAATTCAGAAATTAGGAAGACTAAAGTATATTACGCGATTCAGTTTACTTTTAATTTTCGTTTATAGCGGCTGTAATGTTATAGCCTTCAAGGCACAGCAGAAAGAAAAACACTGGGAATTTTCTCAGTAGAACTCTGTCAACTTAAATCTATTTGTGTAACAGAATAAACAGTTTTATCAAGAAGGTACATGCAAGCTCAAATGTACCATGCAGTCCAGACAACTGGTTTTAGATGTTTATCAGCTTGCGTATTTATTCATGCCTTTTATCTGCAATTTTCTTTTAAAGGACAGCAGTTGTTCTTCAGCATAAGGATTTTGTTTTAAAATATTTTTCCTCTCCAGTACTGAAACCAGTGGTGGAACTGCTGAGTGATCCAGATTATATTAACCGAATGCTGCTCAGCCAGCTGGAGTACAGAGAACAGATGAATGAGCATCAAAAGAAAGACTACACATATGCTCCTTCTTATGAGGAGTTCATCAAGCTCATTAACAGCAGCTCCGATGTTGAGTTCCTGAAACAACTGAGGTATTTAATGTTTCACTGTAGCTCATTCAAAACCAAACATGCTTCTTTTGCCAGCCCGTTACTGAGATTTGAATGAATGGTGATTTCTCTTTTTAAATTCAACTTCAGATTTCTTTTTCTTTTGACGAAGCAGAGACAGTAAGGATGATAAGCCGCAACAGTGGTTAAATCTCTGATGTAGTCAGTATTTTAGCTTGGTGGCAGAAAATGTTAGAAAATTCTGCTTGGTAGTATACTGGAGATAACTGTCCTGTTGAAAGGCATACTGGACCCTTCTTTACAGCTTGCCTCGGTGGAGTTCGATGAAATAACATGTTGAATTCCCACTGGTGGGTTGTTATCTCCTGATTATCTTTATGGAGTATGGCTGGCCATGGTGATCTGGTGGCTGTGAGCCATAGTGATCCTATGGACACTGGCTATTCAGAGCAGCTTGCTGTGTTTCTGTGACGTGGAAAGAGGGGTTCGATGTCGCAGCACTCTTCAAACTAGCCGGCTGCAACAAGGTCTTTTTACCATCTCATACCAACATACTCTTCACGACAGTCCCTCTGCTGCCTTCTCCTGGTCTCTCCTCACCCAGGGCCCACACTCCCTTCTCTCTGCTTCTTCCTCCTCTGTCTTCCTTGGCTGCTCTCTCTTCATCGGCTGCCCAACCCCTTAACAGAACCAGCCACACCTGCACCTTATCTACATCGGCCAACCCGCTGCCCCTGAAGCCAGCCACAGTTGTAGATTATCCATGGTAATTAACCCAGCTTCATTCTTCTACAGTTCAAGTTCAGCACATTTTACCACTGGATCTGAGGTTTTTCTGTACTGTTGCAGGGGAGGGGTTTCCCAGTTGCATCCTTCTTAACATGTTAATGAACTCTGAAGAATTCCTTAAAGACCAAAAAAACCCCAGCATCGAAGCTCCTACGTATCATGGGCTTGTTCAATGTCCTGTTTTATAATAGCACCTGCCCACTTTCTTACTAACTCCCCACCCTCGAAAAATTTCATCTCTCTCCTTCCATCTTTCATCGTGAGATACCACTTGCATCTCCAGCCTGCTTACCCAAGTAGAAGATGTTTATGCTTGCCTTACCTAGATGAGCTATTTCTCCTCAGATTTCTGATGGAAGTGAAAGGATAAGGAACAATTGACTGGGAAGAAGGGAGCAGACATACTGCTGCATCTCCTTAGATGACCGTGAGTTGGTTTTGTTGAGCTGCATCAAAGCTTTGGAGGGACTGTTGAAGCCATTTCTAGAGTGTTTGTCCTAACCTGTTGTGACCAACTAGAACTGGTATTTTTCCCTCTTTGCTGACTCCCTTCAGTTATTGTTGCAGGTCAGCTCTCTCTCTTCCTAAATGGCTGCAGCAGCATCTGAAAGACACAAGCACATTGATCTCCTTCGCTGCACTGTTATCTGTTGTGACCCACGCCTTTTATTAGACTTGACTTGATCAGGCCAAGTGATGGTTTAGCAGGGTGGAGTATGTGGGCTGCATAAGTAACATCTTACTTTCTCTGACTCTTCTTTTTGAATCTGAAACCACTTGCGTTTCTGAGATTGGAAAATACATTTGGGTGATGGTGAAATGATTCTGTTGCCTGGCTACTTATTGTTCATCTGCTTTAAAATTTGCTCTTTACTCTGGGCCAGTGTGCCTTTCCTGAGAGCAGAAATTAGTCTCTATTAGACTGTCTAAAACCTAATTGACATATTTATTAGCATAATCACACTAATGGATCTGTTTCAGAAGAAACCCAACTATTCTGTTGTTGTTGTTCAGGCACATTAATGCTCGATGTGCTCTCTTTTTAGCTAATAGGTCACTTTAAATTGTGTTCTTTAATACCATCTAGCACATTCGCTTTATGAAATTATGTGGGTTTGGCTGCACTTAGGTTTTTTCTTCCTAGCCTGTGGAGTCCAACTACCATCATCTTGAAACGGGTTCCTCTACACCCAATGAAATGTTGAGCTGGTCAGTATTTGAATGAAAAATGTCTGAGAAAATGTATCTTGTTTTTGAAGAGAGGCAGCGCTGCTCTTTCCTCTGTTTCTATAGGGCTGGTCCCTGGGAAGGTGGTTAAAGAACATGTTCCCCTGTGGGGGGAGAGATTCCTGTTCTGTTTGTTCTCCAGCACTGTAGGTGCACCTAGAGAGAGATGGACCAACCTGCAGTCATCTCAAAGTTGTGTAGTATATTTTGCGAAGCTTTCATAGTTTACCAGTGAAAGTTTCCAAATTTATGTCATGAAAACTAAACAGTGATCCATATATGGATGGGGGAAAAAAAAGTGATATTTTAGGTGAACAAACTAAATGGTATTTCGGGTTGTAATTCACAGTAGTGAACCATGGGAAATATCCATAAGGAAGGAATTAAAGAGGAAGAAACAAGCCACTGTACAGTTACCACTGAGAAACCCAGAATCTGTTAGAATGACAGGAGTGGGGAGAATGCTTCCAGTTCTCTTCCTACAACCAATAAATTACGGGCATGTTGCACTTAAACAAGTTTTCCAGTTAGATGCTATTTTGGGCAATAATATTTTGTTTATCAAAAATTCCTTTTCTTGGTTTTATTTAGAAATGATTTTTCACTGTCCGTTCAAAGCCAGTGCATGGCATTCATGCACTAAGCTTTCTCTTATGACTTCTAGCATTGCCATGTGACATCTTGGTAAAGAACAGATATAAGTAGTAACAATTTTCTGTGTAGGCTTAGCTTTGAGGGAGATTTATCCCAAGGCACTACAGTTGCTGGGAAACTAGGTTTGTGTTGGTTTTTTTTTTTTTTTTAAACATTCCTGCCATGCTCTTATCTGCAGATTAATTACTATCTAGTTACTAAAATAAACATAAAATACCTTGCTCCATGAGGGAGGCCATGAGGGACTGGTAAACATTTCTTCAGACTCTTGACTGACCATAGTCAAGAAAGCGTGGACTCCTGGGTGCTCCTTGATGGATGCACATGACATTACAGGAGAGAAGTCCTCTAAGGCATCCTTCCACGCTGATCTCATTAACAGAGTTTTACTAGGATTTCTTGTGACTAGAACCAGGTATTTGTTACAAAGTAAAGACAGATCCCCAGCTTGGATCGGTGGAAACCTGTGGGTGAAGGGTGTGTGTTGCTTTTGCCCAGGAAATCAGAAAAGAGTGGGAGTCTGTGTATGTTGGATCTCCTTGTAAGCAGGTGTGCCAGCTCTCTGCCTTGCAAACAGCTGTCCTTGAAAGGCTAGTAATGGTACTAGGATTTTTTACACTTTTTTTTTTTCCCCCTCTCCTTGCTTAGGAGCAGTATCTTAAGAAGAAATATCGTATTGATTTTTTGCATTGCTTTTATGGATTTTATTTTTACAACTTATTTAAATGATGCAGGAACTACTTATCATTAATTTTGGAGATACTTTTGAATTCAAGGTTCGTTAATATCTATAGCAGGCCTCTAACGTTTGGTCACTGTATCTATTAGTAGTACTTCTGTCCGTGTTTTTTGTGGAAACATCCCTTTCATTTTTATAGGGGACATTTGGGGACCTGATGTTTGTTCTTATTTTGCTGATTTCCAAGGAGCTTTTTGGTTGTTTGTGGGTTTTTGTTTTGGTTTTTTTTTCCCCTTTCATACCTTTGCAGTCTGAAAACGTGGATTTGTTTGGGGTGAAAAACCCCAAACTAACAAAGCTTCCAGAGAAGGGTCTGTTATATGGTTATCTATAAACATCCTTCAAAGTCACTTTTCATAATGTTTGCCTGTGTTGTTGCTAGTCATGAAGGGAGGCAGTTTTATTCCTGTTTTATCAAGTTTCCACAAAAACCATGTTGCCCCTGTTTCTTTCAAGAAGGAAAAGTTAAACAGTGAAATTTCCCCTGCATTTTCCCTCAGATTTAAGTTAGCGTGGATAAATTCGAAGTCTCCTACAAATAAGAAAGAAAAGATGAATTCTTCCGTGTCAGATGTGAAACAAATTTACTTGCTCTGTCAGAAGACTAGAGATAAAAGATGTAATGAGTTAACGTAGCTGAAAATAAATAGTGATAAGGAAATAAACTGGTGGATAGTTTTCATTCTACTTTCAAGATCAGTATTACATTTATTCTGTTATTTGTTAGTATAGCAGCAAAAGGTCACTGCACAGTTCATGGTAAGAAACATTATCACTGGCTCTGTGTCATCTTTTACTTAAGAAATGGGGGAAAGAGATTAATATAACTGAATAGGGAAGAGGTAAGAGTGGGAAGAAGTTACATGGATGTGAGCCCATGATTGGTCCAGTTCACTTATTGAAAATAAAATTAATACATGACATTTCAAATTTCCTTAGATGTTTACTTACCAGCACCAGAGAATATGTAGCAGCTAGAATGTTTGGAACAGGATTTCAAGGAGAAAGGTTTGTGGTCTGGCAGTGTAGCCAGAGTGGTGTCTCTGTGGTGCAGTGCTGTACAGTGCTCTCATTGAGTAGTAAACAGCAAGAGTACAGCGCTTAGGAAGAACAGACTAAACAGTGTTTTGGAGGATGTAACTTGGAGGATCTCCCTTGCTTAAGGTAATATATGAGGAACAGGAAACAAAGAGATGCTGTATTACAGTATCGGTAACAAAACCACATAAAACCATGAATGTGAACAAATGGCATTAAATTTGGAAGGAAAAATGTTGCAAGGTTAAATTGGAAACTACCTTCCATGTGCAGTATTTACTTGGTTGTTTGTACCTTGTTTGATAAAATCATAATGTTCACAGTTACCGTACAACACCTGAGAGAGGTGAATGAGTGTTGTTTATAACGCACTTACAGATACATAACCTAAGGCAACAAAAGTCCATGTGAGCTGCCCAGAATCATTTGGGAAGTCTGTGTCTGAGCAGGGAATGAACTGTGGGACTGCTGCGCACAAAAATACCACCCTCACTTTGGTGCCCTCCTTCCTCTGAAGGACTGGGAAAGAACTGGTGGGCAGATGGAAAAAACCAAGATAGAGTAATGGCAAAAGGAAGTAGGCTTAGAAAAAGTAAAGCATTGCGAGCAGGTTCTGAGGTTTCAACTTGGTAATTGAGGGAGTTGAGTAAAGATTACTGCAGAAAAAAAAAAGATAAACTCTGAAAGTGTAGTTATAAGTGAGCATATGCTGTGTGTGTAAAATGGTATGTCTATACAAAGAGGCAGCGACAATCAAAATCCTTAGAGTTATAGGAGGCAAGAGGAATGGGGGGAATTGAATAACGTTGGTGAAAGAAGTAGACATGTAAGAAAAGGAATATATTTTAAGGGTCGTAGACCCTTTCTTAAACAGAGAATTAGTAGTCATGGACAAAGCAGACGGTACAGGAGGCTTCAGCCTTCATCTAGGGGTTAACGTGATGAGGTTAGGGAACTCCTACAGGAATGAGTTAAATTCTCTAGAATACTTGCTTTATTACTAGTATTAATAGGTGCCAAAGTAAGTGCAGTGAGAGGAATTTGAGTGTTTATGACCAGAACTTTGACATTTATGAAAGATTTAACTGGCAGTCGTTTTCTTTGCTGAGTGAATGGTGTCTGTTAGTTACAAGATTGGTTTTACTTAAAACTCAGCTCGTTAACTGCATTAGCCATCTTCCATTATGTGTAATAGACTTTTCGGTGATAAACAGGTTTTAATAATTCCTGGAGTGTGGTACTTTTAACTTATTTTAGTAGAATACTTTTTTTTCCTTCTAATTTATATATGCTCCATATATGTATTGAGTGCATTAGCTAGAATAACATTAAAGACAGCTTTTTGCTTTTGAACTGAACTCTAATCCTAGTTGCCTACAGAAAACTTGGGTTTAAGAACATGACTTCACATTGCGTTCATTGATATTAACTGGCTGTGCAGTGCCAGCAATTGAGAGAAGGGAGCAGTATTAATGTTAGTTGGATGTTTTCCTTTTGTTTCAAGATAATCTTTTTCCCCCCCTACTCTACTCCATATGCACAGCGACCCTTAGGTTGCAGATATTCTGAGACATGACTGTTCGCAGGTGAGGAGGAGGTGGAAGTCTTTGGGTTTTGTTAGTTCTTAAGTGTCCTGTATGAAGAACACGTTGTGAAAAATTAATACATGTCTTTTCTTCTCTCCTTTCTCTTCTCTTCACCCTTATTCCCTACTGTTTTTAAAACTAGGTATCAGATTGTAGTGGAAATAGTTCAGGCAACCACAATCAGCAATATTCCCCAAGTGAAGAGGCAGAAAGGTAAGATTCCGTTTTGTTAAGTCACATCTGTTACTTTTATCTTGAAAAGCTGTTTGAACTCCTGACATGCATATGCAATCAGTGTGTGTGGGATTTTTAGACAGATTTTAGGAATTCTATGCCTTTGGTGTTTCAGTTCTGTTTCATTTGTCTGATTCTTCCAGAAACTCCCATGGTGTGATTATCCCCCCACCCCATCTTCATCTAAGCTGATGGATCATGAGAAAGGTCATATCTATGATGCGTTTATTTTCAGAACTTGCTGCAGCTAAGGATTTTTGGCAGTACAAATTTGTATGCTGAGAATCTTGTTTCCTCTTTCATACAATCCATTCTTCAAAGTCTCACTCTGTTATCCTTTCAAAACACAGAAGAAGGAATGATACAGCATAATTGTCAGTCAGCTTTTATTTTTGACTCTTCATTGTATTATGGTTTTGTGCTGCAATACAGAGTGCTCTTAAATCCTTCTGCAGTGTTTTGGCAATGTCTGCCTTTTAAAATGCATGTGCATTTTACATTTGTACTTATATTTATTATATGTACTGCTTTTTATGGTTCTCCAAATGTAGCAAACCAGTGGTGTATCTTCAGGAGATTATACTGATGGCAAAATTACAGACGAAGTTTTTGCATAGACATATGCTTAAAGTATATCAAAGCATAGTTCAAAGGCAATAGACAATTTAAATGAATTTGTATACAACTCTAAAAGATCTTTCTTTTAGGTTCTCATGTAATCTCTATTTGTCAGGTATAAAAAAAAAAATAAAATCCTTTTCAAGCTCCTTGTATCACAAAGGAAAGCTTTTAAAAGTCAGTCAAGTGTTAATGAAAAATGCAGAAACAGAAAATAAACATGCCATGGTATGATCTTTGGGCAGTCTGAAGAGTTGGGGGTCCGTGGTCAAGTTTCTGAAAGTAAGGCTGTCAACACTGATATGCTGAAATGCCTTTTGCTTACATTCTAAAATAGAGCTAAATGTGCATTCCTGTAGGATAAAGTACTTGTGTCAAACCAAGGCAAAAGGAAAAGAAGGCACTGGTTTTGCTCAAGTGTACATTACAGGAAGAGGTATTAATATTTCTCAGATGAAAGTTAATTTAATGGAAAGTCTGTTTCATAAAGTAATAAAATGAAAACAAGGAAGTTAACTCAGTACATTATGAAAAATCAATGTTTCGAAGCCTGTATTTCCAATTGTGCTGCCATTGGTCTTTGCTGTGACGAGAATTGATTTGGGAAATATTTTTATACGGTTTGGGTTCCTACAATTAATTACTTTCTCACTGTCCTCTGTCTCACTTGAGTTTATCTAGTTAACTATTCAGGGTTCTAAACCCTGAAGAGATGTGTTTCTGAAGCTACAAATGCCTGGTACTGCAGAACAGATACAAAAAAATAATTGCTATTTATTCTGCCAAAATAGGTCTGGTTCCACTTGTTCTGTGGTGAAGTTGGTTCTGCATTTTTATGGGCTCTTGACTTTTACCTGTATTAGAAAATATCCAACAGATATTCCACTAGCTGCTGCACTGAAGTTTTGTGTTAAGGTGTCAACTTTCATTATTAGTTTAGACCTATTAACAGCCTTTTATGTCATTTAAGAGTCGATTACCACCACTGGCTGTATTACTCAGTGAGGCTATTGTGGCTAAACCTTTTATTTATTAAATAGCCAATGATTCATTCTACTGAAGAAAAAGGTGACTTTTTTTTGCTTGACACGTGGAACAGTATGTCCAACAGAGGCATACAATGCAAGGTTAATTACAGGTCACATGAATTTAGCACAGCTTTCTAATCTGTTTCATTCCTCTTAAGGTTTTAATCTACCAATAATTTTCAGACTCAGTCTATACACAGTAAACTTTAAGAGGGCTATCAAAACTGTAGAGGTTTAAAATCTAGTTCTAAAGGCGGCTTTGTGTCATATTTTTTCTGAAGAAGGCGGAGACATTTTTCCTAATGCAGTAACGAATCTAACATGTTTCTGAATTTTAGGAAGAAAAGTTTAAGGAAAGAAGCTCTGCTACCTTCCTTAAAACAAAACAAAGCTAACAAAAAACCCCAGCATCGCTTGCTGCTGATACAAAGATTTGTTGAACTCTTGTAGTACAGACCACCATATTCCTTATGCCACCTTTTGATGTTTTCCTTGCTGGATACCACAGCGTAGTGCTACCTCTGCAACAGCTGGATTTCATAGTGAATAATTAAATGTAAGCTTTATGCAAAATGGAAGTGTGTTTGCACCATCTCATTCTCTCTCTCTTTAATGTTCCCCCTGTACCTGCTGCATGTCTGTCATAATGTATGTGAGCTTGGGTGTTTGATGTATACGACAGTCGTCCCTTTCCAGCTAGTAAACGAGGTCTTGCCTTTTGTGTCATGGGCATCTCTGAGCTTTGATTCCAGCCTGATGAGAGATAGTCTTACTGCTGGCTATTTCCTTTTTCTGATGGTCAAGTTGGGACCTAAAAATGTAACTGCTTCTTCAGTGCCTAGGTGTTCAGCTAGAACAACTGAACTTTGGCTGGCCAGCAGCCTGTGGAGCCTGGTATCTGCTCTTAGACTATAAGCAGAACAAGTATAGAATAATATGTACATGGATATAGTCTCAGCCTCCATCAGTTTGAGGCATGGGAGCTTCCCACGGCAGTGTTTTCGATAGAAAAAGGTACAGCAACAGATGTCAGGAGCACTTAGTGCAGCAGCATGGCCAATATTCTGCAGCAGTGAGTGCTTAGCTACTATCTAAGCAAAGTAAGTGTTGTGCTACGTGACTAGCAATAACTATGCCTGAGCAGGTTTGTGTACCTTTGCTATTGGTTGACAAGACATAATTAAGTCCCTAAAACTGACCGAAAATATTTCATTTATAAAAAGATTAGGTGGATATTATTAAAGGATGAGTAGCCTGAGGACCAGGTTTCAGACTGATGACTTCCCATCTAAGCTACAGTTGCCTGATGTACTATTCTATCTGGTGATACCAAAGTATATACATTTAATGTTGGTGCCCAGAGGGGTTGGAGGGGAAGGCTTGTCTCTCAGCCAGGACAGGTTCTTTATGCTTGATTTAACTAGTGTTGGTGCCACCTATTGGCAAAATATTTACCTATTATGGACCTCTAATAAAAGGATGGAGTACTTTAAAGTGCTTCTAAACATCATTGTATTAAAACCTCTGTAGTCAAAAATGGCATATTATAGGGTCTTTTTTCTTTTCAGATTTCTATCACTTGAATCTTCTGGCATGTGAGCGTAGGAGAGCAAACGAAAACGTACAAAAGCATCTGATTCATGTTAAGCAGTAAGTTTTGCATTTGACTCCTTGAGAGAGTCAAATGTCTTAAAAAAGGCTGAGACGACACAATTTGAGAGGTTCACAGTACGATGCCTGTTGTGGGTGGATGATAAAACTTCATGGCCAAGAGAATTGCTTTTGGTCATTGCTAAAGCTGAATAAGAACCCTAATGAAGCATTATTGTTCGCAGAGGTGTTGATTTGGTTTATTTTGGAATGCTGCAGACCACTGTAAATAGAAGCTGTTATTTTGCATGCTGACACTACACTGCTTCCCTCATTTACGCTTGCACAGAAGTGCTGAATCTGATGTGTACATGTATCTATCTGCATTACTTCTCCAAACTGTGTTCTCCTATATATCTTCTTCCAGAATGGTCAGGGTCGTTCCAGAAGTGAATGCAGGAGGAGACTTGGTTTTGGGTGTGTTTTTCTGGTTTTGTGGGGGTGTTTTTGGTGGGTTTTTTTAAAACTCATCTTCGGTGTTTCTACCTACTGGTATTTTTGGATTGTGCTCTGCTTTACATTCATGTCTGCTTTGGTTGAAAGAATCGCGTCTTACTTGATCTTTTAACTGTTGTGCTCTCTCCATCTTGCCTTTTGATAAGGATTCTTCAGAAGTGCTGAAGTGGATTTGAGTGAAATTTTAGGTATTTTAGGGGATTTTTTTACAAAAGCTATGTGATAAAGAGGACAAATACGCAGATCAGGTGGTGTAGTGTGAGTGAGAGGGACCTGAGTTTCTATAAGCAAGAGTAGACCTTAATTTTTCTAAAGATAAGGCTTCAAAATACAATTTTGAAACAGCAACAAAAGTTAGTTGCTGTAGTAACTTGATATTTGCTGTAATGTGAATAAGAAACCGTTGAAATATGCTAGTTCTAATTTTAACAGCCATGTTTTTGTTTTTTCTCTTACTGATACTGTATTACGGGATCCTACAAGAATTTTAGCAAGGATCCCTTTTTACCAGCTTCTCTCTAAAACAGAACCCCGTGAAGGCATGTACCTTATCTTAGGGGAAAAACAGAAGAAATCTCTCAACAGTTTTATTTATTTTATGCCCCCTTCACAACACACGCACTGTAGAGGGATTTGTTTGATTTGCCTTTTGATTTCCTATGCCTTATACCTGGCTTCACAGCATGATTGGAAACTACCCTTGGACAACCAGATGGGACTTTTTCACACACCACATTGTAATCAACCCCTGGGCATCCTTGCTGAGAAAACTGCTCTTTTCCAATCAGGGATTGCGAGACAGATGAAATAAGCGGCCATTTCTGTATGGAGAGATCTGCTGCGTTGCAGCAGAAGATTCCTCCTGCTGAGCATTCCCAGTCTCCATCTTTTATAAGCGGAACTGACAACTGGTACAGAAACAAAACTGTCTGTGGGCAGGCTTCTTGGGTCCTGTGGTTCCAAAAGAGGCTTGAATGTGTGTCTGTAAAAAGGGATTTTTCTTTCAGCTAACTTGGGTGTGTGGGTTGTGATGTGTGGGTTTTGTCAAGATGATAATTTAGAGTCAAGTAAAATTGGGTACTTCTGCATTCCAGCACATCACATATGCCATCTAAATTGATTATGACAAAACTGTATTATGATTCTTCCCCCCCACACCCCCATCCTCCACACAGGGATAAACACGCATATGCAATTATTTTTGCATAGATTTTTGGCAAGACTTAAAGAGCGAACATTGTGTTTGCATGTCATGCTCAAGCATTAAGTGTGGAAGCAATCCTTGTGGAATGAGGTGAAGGCTACAGTGACTCTGACTGCGGCAGACTTGTTTTGATTTGTGATTCTCAAATCAGTTTTATAGAGGAGGTTCTTCTTCATGCTTCTGAGATCTTATGTCTGTGCGCCACTGATGGTAACGCATCTTGTCCACAGCTGGTTTGGAGAGATGCCTGTCAGTGAAAGAGGGAGGGGAGAGGCTGTCTGGTCAGATTGATGTGACCAAAGGACACACAGGGACCTGTACACAGAGGCAGTAGGTGGTGGATGTTATTTCATTGTTTAGGGTATGCTTAACTCCCGTGCTCAAACTTACCATACTGCCACTTTGCTTTTTGTTTTGCTTAGCTGTGGCTGTGATGTGGGAGGCTGTGTTGCGCTATATATTGCTAATGGTCAGTGCCTAAATTCTTCATGATCTCCCTTTTAAGTCCCTTCCCCCAGGTCTGTTGCTGCAAGTGTTTGGGATTTGGCACTTCTTTTACTCGTTCTCTTGTCTGACCACATTAGAGCTGGTTTTCCCTTTGCTTCTACTGCGGACAGTGGAAGAACTGTATGTACTGTTCTTCTGGAAGTCTGACCTGCTCTTGCAAAATTGAACAAATACTTTTCCAGGCCTGTGTAGGCTTTGAAAATGTGTAATTCCAAGTTTCAGAGAGTTCAAAGAGGTCTGTAATGATTGGTAAATTATATGTAGAATATTATGGTTACTGTTTATATGAAAATGTTAAGTTGATGTGCGCTATTTAAATACTTCAGCGTGGCATTAAGTAGGCACTGCATGTGCTTAACTTGGCTCCTGCAAAAAGTCTTGCAGAAATGCATATGATGGTGTGCATGTGTGTAGCTCCTTCAGAGACTAGTCAGGTGAGTCAGTGCTGTTGTACATGCTGCCAGGTGTCAGATATCTGTAGTTCTTGAAACCGTAAAGGAAAAAGAACTTGTACTTTCAGCTTTAATCATGTTTTCGCCGTATATAACTTTGTAGTTAAAACAAGAAGTCTTTGTTTTATGCTGCTACTGTTAAGAGAGGGGACAGTTCATGCAGTACTACAGTACAGTTTAGTTTGTGCTTTAAGCAGCCTTTACGTATGTCTTAATTTACGTGATTCTTCTTGTATCCTTTGCTGTAGTTTCTGGTTATAAAGTTTGTGTGGCATTTGTTGACATGACTGTTTGCAAGGTGCAGCATTCTGACTGAAAAATGGGACAGTGTGAATATGTACAGCATTTTGATGTATTCAGCGCATATAAACCTGACCAAGTAGCAAAACTAACCAAAAAAGAAGAGAAAATAAAATTAGGTCTGAGGAATCCATTCTTAGAAGTGTCTTTGGTGGGTTCTAGGATCTGTTCCTGGCCTAGCTCCAATCAAGGTGGTTATGAATGATACAGAAAAAAATATGGAAGCTTTGTCAGAAATTACTGTAGATGTGTAAAAATGCATGGAGTAAAAAAGATTTGCACAGTCAGCTTAGCTTTGATTGCTTGGGAAGTCTGAGCTCCTGTGGACCGTTTGCATTTTAATATTGTTCAGTGAAATTGAATTATCAACAGCTGTGGTTTGATAAGCAGAATTCAAAATTCTGCTTTTGGTACTGATTGCATTTGGATGCCCTCGGGAGGAGTGCACAGTACCCCTCTGGGGTTTTGAAGTTCCTCCATGGCAGTATGTGTCTTGTTAAAATTTCCCCTGATAAGGAGAGTTATTTTGGAGGCCATGCTCTGTGCTGGGCTGCTCTTCATCAGCCTCTTGTTTATTTGTGAAGTGACGTCACTGCCAGGCTTTCACAGTGACTAGTCCTGTTTATCCATGGAGCAGGAACAGGCTGGCAGTGTGATCTTCATCACTCTGACCCGAGTATTTCCTACATGGAGTGGCTTCTTATGGATATGAAGACCTGAGTGAGGCAAATAGTTTTGAAGATTCTTGGCTAATAAAGTAATTAATCGCTGGAAGCAAGTGGGATGTAGGGCTGGCTCATTAGCCTCTCCTGAAGGCCTGCTGCAATCACAGGATGCTGAGACTTCAGGTAAAGTAGATGTGTTTACTTTGAAAACCCTTCAAGAATGCCTTATTTTCAATAAGAAGGGTGCTTTTGTTTTAAGGAGGCTGAATAATTGATCATTGTGTAGCACTGTTCGTGAGTTTTCAAAGTGTGGGGTTTCAATATGCATTTTGAGCCCAAAGTAATTAAACTACTGAAAGAATTTAGAACTTCTAAAAATTATCTGCATCAGGTGCAGGAGGGAAAATGTTGGGTTTTAATCTTCACTTTAAACTACTGTCCATGTATTTGTATTAGCTGTAAATGTTTTAAATTGAGGGGGAGAGCTGTTTTGTCCTTAAGGTCTTTTCCTGCCGTTTGTTGTTTTCCTTTTTTTCCCTCATTAATACTAGTACCTCTGGCGAGGGAACTGAAACGCTAAATTAAATGCTCTGTTGACTTCCCTGTGGAGATAACATACCAGGAAAACAGATGGCCTTTTCTTTTTCCATGGTAAACTCATTTTATCATTTGCCTCAGCAAGTATCATCACTGTCGTTCACTATTACATGGAAGTTCAGATGCAAATGATACTTATCTGTTAAAACACTAAGAGTCTTTGAATCGGGAAGGTTCCCTACCAACATACCTAAATAAGTGCAGTGAACGAAGTGAGATTAAAAATATGGCAAAATAATTTGGGAGAATATCTGTGCTCACCATACATGTGGAACTTCAGGGACCTCCATGTACCTTGAGTTGTCCCTTAGTATACAGTGACAAAACGTACGGTCATATGTAGTAGTTACATGTGGCTTTGAGAGGGAAATAAAAGGATGAAAATGGTCCTAAAAGGAGAAGGTACCTTAATGTATTAGAAATGTGTTGAAAATACCTATTTTAAAAAATTCCTGTGAGATTTCCTTTTTCTGTGTATGCATTCACAAACTGAGCTGTCTGGTGGTTTCTTTCCAGCAGCAGTTTTGAAAATGGAACACTGTTTTCATCATTTTACTAGCATTTGATAGTATGAAAACATAGTAGAATAGATCTCTATCCCTGAGCAAGCAGTTAATCCAGAGCCAAGTACAAGCGAGGTACTTTGCTACCAACCTTTAGTTGCAGCCTGCAAAAGCAGGAGTATTATCATTGAACAAAAGAAAAAAACCCCCCATGTCTATAAATGTGAATTGGTTGCATCCTGCAGATATAAAACAGGAATGATTTCAATGCAATAGGGTTTTTCAATCTGCTTTATCAGCTGCTTCTTTTTTTAGACCCTGGTAATTAGCTGAAGAGGCTGGAATGTAGAATGCACAAACATATTATATCTTGTATTACTAAGTCTTATTCAACTGACTGTCATCTTCATGTTACTTTACTATTTAACAGTACTATACAGTCTTGATGTAGCGTTGTAAGATTTGTTTAAATTATTTTTTCCTTGGTCATCCGATAATTTTGAGTGAGCTTCAGTCAGTGTTGTTGTCTGGAGGAGCTAGTGTGATACGCTATTTGCATCAGGCTCAAGAAATTGGTATTTGTACATGAGATGCAATGGGAATGTGTCCTGCTGGGCTGGAGGGGATCGAGTCCAGTCCTTCGTGACTCTAGGCAGTTAATGTTGCATTCAGTAGGTTACATGAGCCACCAGCTCTATGTGTTACTGTACACCATGACTGTAGGTAACTTCCTAACACCATCTGGTAAATACACATCCCATAGTACAAGTCTTGGGTCTGTGGCTTGCAGCAAGCTATGGGAAGAGAGCTGGAGATTTCACTGGACGTTTGAATAAGGACTTTTTTCTCAACTGTCTTGTATAAGCCCTTGAAATATCATTGGAGAATGTTTCAAAATCATCATTCTGTTTCAAATACAAACTTTCCATATCTGTGCTCATGTGCATAGGTTATTCCTGAATGACAAATGCTTTGATCAGGCAGGTCACAGAGTCAACAGTGCGATGATGATTTCATGTTGTAAAAGACTGTCTCTGATTTGGTTTATTCTTAGATTCAAAAGGAAAAGAAACTGCGGCTATGAAAGCTGACCTACTGAGGGCTCGCAATGTGAAGAGGTATATTAATCAGCTGACAGTGGCAAAGAAGCAGTGCGAGAAGAGAATAAGGCTCCTGGGAGGGCCTGCTTATGATCAGCAGGAAGATGGCATTTCTGATGAAGGCGATGGCCCCCAGAGTCAGAAGGTATAAATTGAAAAACATGTACACTGTCTGAAGGTCCTTCTGAATGTGTTAGCACTGGCTCGCGTTAGCCTCACTGTCATTAATCCCTCCCTTCCCTCAGGAGTCAAGTACAAATTAATTGCAGCATAGTTTGTTTATCTTGGGAAAAGATAGTTGCAGTACCCAGAAGTACATACTGATCACCCAGCTTGGAATGTTGCTAGATGTGAAACTTCCTGAAGCACTGAGCGGCTCCTAAGCATGTGTGATTTTTCAGACATACTGCATGTAGGGAGTTAATAAAGACATGGTAGCAGCATTTCTGAAAGTAGCAATGTGCTTTCAAATAAAAGATTGCCAACATTATGTGCTGGCTTTCTTTAGCCCTTGTTACATTTACTGTAGGAAATACCTTGGGTGTTTGCAAATACCAAGTTATTCAAAAGCAAACACTTACGAAAGGCAATTGACAATATTAAGGGCAATTGTTGCAGAAAAACTCTGGTAAAGCTGTTGACTAAATGCTGGTTTTCAACATCACTGTGGTCTGGATTTGAAAAACTACTGTTGTATTAGCCAGGACCTGTAAAAATAAAATCATGGCTACTTATCCTTGCTAAACTTTTTAATAAATTTAGTGACTTGTTTGTGTAATCACTTTGTCCCCATTGGGCGAAGTGCAGTAACTCACATGTTCAAATTGGAAAGAAGATTTTACCTTTTGCGTGTAGGTAGAAGAGAAGTTATGTCTTCATGCAGGGATCTTTAATTTTCATTATGTTCTTAAAGTTGTAGCTTAGTGGCGCATAAGAAAAAGTTGCATGACAGAGAAACAGTTCTTATTATTTGTGTTTCATCTTTCTTGAGTAGGGTCTGAAAGACAGCAATTCCCCACCTGCTCCTGTTGTCCTTAAAACAGGATTTCAGATGGTGTGTCATAGATTGTGCCAAAGTAGTCCTGATCTGTTTCCTGAAGATGGGTGTAGCGAGAGATGCCAAGGAGAAAAGGAAAGAGGGAAGCATGTGGCAGCACTGCATGAGCCACTGATGCCACTTTCGGTGCCTGCTGAGATGTTATGGACTTTCCAGGATAGATACGTGGTAATATAAGATTGTTTGTGAGGAGAGATCAAGTAGTGAAGCTGCATTGGATAGGGGCAGGGCTTGGTCAGAAATACAATAAAATATAATATTATTATAATGAAAATCAAAGGACTTAATGTTGCATTTTTTTATAACCCGATGGATTTTTGGGGGGAGCTGCTGACCCAGGGTTATATCTTGCAAACGTACTAATGAACAGCTCCATACTGAGTTAATGGTACTATTAATATGAGTAAAGACTCTCCACAGGCATTTGTTGTAGTGATGGTGGAAACAACGGGGTCCAGGGCTGCTCTGCTTCTAAGTTTTTGACTTGTTTCTGTGAAGAAGCCCTAGACCCACTCCACGCCTGTGTCAGCATGGAAAATAGGAAAACCGCTTTTCTCTTCTGTTGTACCCAACTCTTCGCTGCCAGGAAAAAGGCTGGATGAGAGGTGGAGGCCACACTGTTCTCTTCAGAGAACAGAAAAATGCCCAGGGTTTGGCTGAGGAAGGGGACTGTCTTCACTGTTGCTTCTTCCCATTCGTTTCCTGAACTGTGCTAGCTGCAGTCTGGGTTCTTACTTCAAGGCAACCAGTGTTATTTTGGATGCTGCACCCTACTACGTGGGCAGTATTGACTGAACACTCAGGCCTCTTTCTAAGCAAAATGGCAGGGGAGTGTTCGAGATGTAAGAGATGCGCTAATATCGGTAAGTCACTGCTGGTGTCCATAATTCCTCTCTGTAGTCCAGCTGTGCCGTTTTTTTTGGTTTACCTAGCGCTTAACCTCCAGAATAACAGCCTTGTGTAGAGGACACTGGAAGTTTGCCTTCCTTTCTTCAGCTTGCATGAAATAGGTCAAAATAGGTCAGAAATGGTCATTTACTGATGGTGTTTTGAATTATTTTATGTAAGTGTATTATATACAGAAGCTTGAATAAGTTACTGACTTATTTGGTCCAATTGAACAAAGAACAAATTGGCTAGGGGCCTAACCTTGTATTTTGGTTTCACTTCTGCGTCCTACAGAAAGCTTTCTCTTTCCTGCAGTAGTAGGGGAATAATAGCATTAATGGTAAAAACTTTTAATGCGTGTTCTGATTATGGGCTTAAATGTGGAGATGGATTATTTGGAGCTGTCAGTGTTCTCTTACAGACTTAAGAAATATTTTGTGTTTTGAAATACCTTTTTTTTTTTTCCCTTTTACAGCAGAAACTAATTATAAAACAGTGTTGGTTTTCTGTTTAATTATACAGTCCTGTGACTTTTATGTATTTGACTTTGCACGTTTCACACACCTCATTATCCTGTATCCAGCTTCTCTAGGGAAATCCTGAATGTGTGAATTATAACCAAATGTTTATAAGCAAGCAAACCCCAGATACTGTCTGAATCTGAATTCTGTCATTAGCTCTGACACCGATTTATACTCTGCCCTGGGTATTAGATTTCAGGGAACTTGCAGTTTCAGTTAGTGTAATATATAAAGCATCTCTTCTGATCTATTTATGGTCCAGTGCAGTTCTAGTGCTTTTTCTTAGAAACTGTACCTGCACAGTATTGTAGTAATTAATTGAGTTCTTGTTGCCTGTGTGCGTTCAGCAAATCACTTGTGTGATCTGTTGTGTTCAGTGCAACAGCCACATCACCGAGATGTGTAGAGTCCCAGTATCTCCTTGGTGGAGCTGTTCTGTGAACCACGGGTGGTAGGAGCTCTGGGGATCTGATCCACCATCTGAGTGTATTTTGAGGCGGAGGCAGTTCCATGTTTGGAATTCTGCTGACGAGGACCAAGTAAGAACTCCTACGGAAGACCCTGCTTCCACCATATGTGGATAGATACTGATATAACTCGTGACTGATCAGATTTTCACTGCGGTTTTTAAGCTTCAGATCACGTTATGTCAGGATACTTCATGGTACAGAATTTGGGGATATAAAGAGCAAGTGTCAATTGTTGCTCTCCTCTTGCCTGAAGGTAGGGTGTCTTGCGACAGAAGTATGTTCGTGAACATGTGAGTCTCAAGACAGGGGTTTTTCCATTGATGTATGTGCAGTGAAATAGCCAGACACCTTATGTAGTATATGCTTCCTGACAGGCAACTAATCATTGCATTTGGTTCAGCTACTGCTGTGTATGACAAAGCTAGCCTTCTGATGACTTACCTCTTTTTGAAAAATGACGACACCACTGCATGTTTAAATTTTAGTCAGTGGGCAGAGAATGTGTTATTGTTTTTTAAAATGCAGTTTGGAAAGAGAGACACTTTTCCAGTATTATTTTTTATATTCTTCTTCTTCCTGTCCTCTACGAAAAAGAAAAAAACAACCAACCCCCACAAACAAATGAAAACAGAAATCCTGCAGTCTGTGTGCCATCATTCCAGCAGAACATGTGCGTTATTGACTTAAATTCTGCTCAACTCGCCCATGATCTGCAGTGCTGTTACCAGCTTTATTGTGATTATTCATTATAGGCCAAGGTGGCTGTAGCGAAGGGGAACCTGGTGTGTTGTAAAGACATCTATGCCACATCTGGTGCCTATTCAGGCCCTTCCAAATTAAGCAGTTGTTTTGATGTTCCTCTCCAGAGAGAGGTCGTGACTATCTTTAGGGACTTGCCAGGACCAGTTCTCTGCTTTGTAGGGCCAGGAACAAGGCTATTCTGTTGTATCCCCCTATGCTAGGGATGCTGCTTAAAGCACCCCACTTGGGGCAGGGAGGAGGGCAGGAATCTAACCCCTTCCTAGTCGTTGGCAGAGCCTGTCACCAGCTGTAGTGTATTAGCTACTTTCCTGTTGAAGTAGGAAATTGATGTCACTGCTGGTTTTTCCAAGCCCGGAAGCTGTTCTCAAGTTAAAAGGACTTGAAGTGTTGCTGCTGAGGCTGAGTAATTCCAAGATTATGTCTGCTAACTGGATATTGGATTTGAGGGTGTACACATGCCCTAATGCATGCATGTATGCCAATGTAACTTAGACCTTTGTGCTCTTAATTCGTGCTGATACTGAGTCATAAAATGATCTTCTACTGAGGATTAAAAATTACTGCAGAATCTCTTTCTTGAAAATGGAGATATTTGTATTCCTCAGAATACTTCCTGGATTGCATGTGTTTTGTAACGACTTAACCACCTCAAACCTAAAAACATCTTTTGTCCATCGTTACTGTCTTTGAAGGCTTAATAATGTTTACAGTACGGTGTTTGTAACATATTTAATAGTTATAAACTATTCAATAATTTAGGATAGTCAAGCCTTAAACAAAAACCTAAAAAAAGTTTGTGAGGTCTCATTTCTGCAAGGGAAATTTAAATAAGCTTTTCTGTCTATCAATTTTGTTGAAGTATTTCAGTTTGCAAGGTAACTATTAGGAGGTTTGTGTAACAGCATTATTAGGCACCACCACTTTTTAATTACCACGGGGCACCTGTGCAGCGAGCACTTTTGTTAGGCTAGAGGGATGGTTGTACTTGCCTTGCTCCCTGCAGCGGCACTTAGCCACAGTTACTTTTGAGAGGGGAGATTTCTTAATTACTCTCCTTGCTGTGGCAGCCTGAGTAGGGCTAGCTTGGATAATAGAGGCGTAGAGACCAAGGTGACTTCTTGCTCAAGAAGTGACAGGACAGTGCTCCACATTGTGATATATTTATTGCCTCTGCTATCATTTACAGAGCTGAAAAGTCCCAGAGATTAAGACCTCTGTTCAAGAGGCTGGAGGACACTTCTTCCACGTGTATTTTAAATCACTATCTTGATAAAACTATTGAATAAAACGTATGATGAGGCACAGCAATGATGCTAAGCCACAGACTGGGCTTTGAATGGTCATCTCTCTGTTCTTCTCTTTGACAGTCTGATCACTGTTTCTGTAGCAAGCCTAGCTTCACAAGCCTGCCTGTCTGTGCTGTTCAGTGAGGATTATAGTGAGCTCTGTATCTCTCTCTATAGCGAAGCTCTAAGTTTATGTTCATGTACCTGAATAGCACTGAATCTAAGAGCAAGCCATGTCCAGAAGATTCCTGGTATGGTGAAGTATGGAGAGAGGGATGACATATGACTGTCACTGAGGAACTTTGAAGATGAAAATGAACATTCCAGCTGAGACAAATGCTATTTACTTAAACACTGCCCAAAATTTGGAGGAGCTGTTTCAGACAAAACATAGGTGGCTACAGTTTTTAAAGAACCTTCTTCAGTTTGATTCATTAAGGAAGTGACTTGTGCTCGTAATTGTGTACGTGCACATACATGTAGTTTCTTTCCGCACAGCTTGAGTCTAGCAAACTATTTTTTTTCTAAATGTGACTTGTTGGTAGAGTCTGAGGTACTAGGTTTAGGAAAAAAAGTCGTCTTCTGAGAGAAAGATGCTGATAACATGACCTGAATTATATTATTATAAGGTATTGAAAAACCCGTATTAGAGAAATTATTAATGCCTCAGTCCTGGTTGGAATTCACAACTTGCTCTGTACCAAATTGTCCTAGCTTCCTGTGACTTTGCGTTTTACCGTAAAGATTCATTAGCCCCAGTGCTTAAGGATCAGATTTTCTTTTAAAAGCAAAAAGTGAGGATTGGTTGGTGTCTGTGAGGTACAAAACAAGAGACCAAGACCACTCCAGTGTATTTGGATTCCTGTCCACATAAATAAAGGCACTAAAGGAGCAACATGAAAACTGGTTCAGCTGCTGGACTCCAAAGTTGGAGAGGAAGGGATGTCTGATTTTGATAGGGTGCTTTGAAAACTGGTCCTATTTTCCAAAGAAAGCCAGGGTCGTTCATTTTGTTCAACGTGGGAAGACTGGTTCTTTTTGTCAGGGAGGTGTTTTATTTTCAGGTGTTTCAAAGAAAAGGCCTGGATTCACAGAAATAGTAGAGGATGAGAAATGGTAACGTCTTTTTAATCCTGCATCTTAACGGCCACAGCATCTGCTGGGGTGTGAGAAGTCTCTTTTCTTTTCTGTGTGACATGTGCATTCCTCTCTCATTTCAGGTAGAGTTCTGAGCATCACATCGCAGACCATTCCCTTACCTGGCTGCGTTTCTGATAGATGCTTTTCAATAACGCTCAGTTAATGGGAACTAGCCACCAAACGCCCTAGCTGCCAGGATAAAGAACTATACTCCATCTTTCTCTGTGGCCTTGGGAGTAATTGAGATACATCTCAAAACTCTGTGGCCTGTGGCATGGAAACTGCTGGTGTTATTCTTTGTTTGGATTAAGCAAAGAGTAGGTTGGTTAGTGTTCAGCTTGGCTCCTCTGCCTTGCAGGAACATTGGAATTTAAATGTTTGGCAGTAGCATTTCATGAATGACTTGAAATGTCATCTTAGTCTTTTCAAATGTAGCCTTAACCTCCTGGATAGAAAACATGTGGAAATATTTTCTATCTGATGGGAGTGTAGATGCCTTTATTTTCTAAATACTTCCAACTCATATTTTCCTTTTTTTTTTTTTTTTTTCTTCATTAAAAAATATAAAACCTATTGCCGTAAAGAGTCTGTGCAGTTGAATAGAGTACATATTTGTGGTATATATGGTGCTCTGTGGGCACATAAAATGAAAATATTCTCCCCATAACAGATGGAGAGGAGCTGGACTTAAGTATCCCCCCAGATTTTACTCTTAGTTTTTCTTTCTTCAGATTCTTCAGTTTGAAGAAATTTTAGCCAACCCTTCATACAGAGAGCACTTCCGAATCTACATGGAAAGGATGGACAAGATGGCTTTGATCGGTCTTTGGGAGTCTGTGGAGTATCTGAAGAACGCTAGCAAGGTGGAAGAAATTACAAGTCCTTGTACATTAATGGGAATCTCTGCTTGCTGTGATCTTGATGTTAGGAAATATCTTTGTATTTGTTTTTAAAATAGCAATAGCATAGGATAGCTACTAAGCAATTTAGTTCTTTTAACTTCTTCATGTCAACGTTTGAGGATAATATGGCACTTAAACTGTTGTGATGACGATTTACTGTTGTTTTGTGTAGCAGCATGACTGGTAGAAGGGATACTTCGTATGCAAAAGTAGTAGAATTCTTTCCCCCTTGACCAGAGGGGAAAGTTGCAATAATATATTGGCTTTAGTTGTATCAGCTCATGTGAAACTTTAAAGTACGTTGCTGCTTGATAGTCTGTATGTAAACTTTTCACCTTGCCAGTTACAGGTAGTCCATTCAGTCCCAAACCATGAAATGGTGTGTATATGTGGGGTTTTTAATCCTTTCGAAAGAGAGATTTTGCTTTCTAAGACCCCTTCCTTTCCCTGTTCTGTTGCTTTATAAGCAGCTAAGTTTCTCCAGGAATGCTGCGCTACTGTTTAGAGGGAAGCAACGACGCTATATTGTAATTTGTATTGTATATTAATATGCAATTATATTAGTTATATACAATTATACAAAATATACAAAAAATATACAAAAATACAAATATATACAATATACAACAATATACAGTAAAAAATAAAGGAATGAGAACCCTGAAATAAGGATAGGAAATACCACTTAAAGTTGCAAGAAGTATCCTGGAGTAATGGTGCAGAGCAGGAATGTAGAGGACAAACTTTCTGTTCGTGACTAGTGGGGTGGATCTGGGGGGAAAACTTTTAAACCTCTGGGATTCATGCTAGCATGAAATATGAATTTCGTTATTAAGTATCAGTTAACCTTTTATTCACTGTAATTTTATTACTCTCCTATGAAAAAAGATTCTAATCAATTGGAAAATACAAATAATGTCCTGTAACCAAAGCAGCAAATTATGGATCGTGATTAATGAACCATTGATACAATCTGAAGAAATGGCTAACAACCAACTCGGGCTAGAAGGTGTTTATAAAAAGATTTTGTCAGGCACTGTGAAGAGAGCTGTATATCAGTTTTGATTGCAAACTGCTCGTGACTGGAAAAGGTGCTATAAATCATTTTATGACCTTTCAGCTGTGATTTCTCTCTTTGCTTTCAAAACAAATTGTGTAGTGCCTTTATTCAAGACTTACCATTTTTTAAAGAGATTCTAACATACTGTGCTCCTGTTGCCCCTGTGGTGACGGGCAACCTTTATGTTCCATGGACCAGCTTTAATTACAAAAAAGTAGCATCATGCAGCCGTGTAGCTGCGATACTGTCATATGAGGCAGGCAAGAACATTGTGCCGTACTGAGTGAGTGGATAAAACCTTTGTAATTGCAGTCAGTTTAGAGGGATGTTAATTTAGAGAGATGATGAAGGATTGTGCAGCATTACTGCCTCTTTCCTGTTCATTATTACAAAGTTCAATCCTGTGTGCTCTTCTGTGCTCAGTGGAAATACCTGGCCCAGTGTACTAGTAAATGTCTCTTTGGTTCTGCTTTTTTCCTTGTTATTTTTGCTTTCTCCCCCCCCGCCCCCGCCCCAATTATAGAATTATAGTCATGTATAAAGTGAGTTGGTCCTATCCAGCAGAAAACAGGAGAGCCAATACAGCTGAACTCTACAATCTGAACTTAAAATGGTGATCAGAATGTTGCTTTAGCACTTCCACCCCTGCCCCCTTTAATACCAGCTTTTGGAGCATACTTTTAAAAGCAGTGGGTGCAGAAGCTATGTTAATTTTAGAGCACAGCTGTTTCTTCACTTTAAAAATATCCGTATTTATCTTGTGAAATTGACTGCTTAGCATAGGTGCTCAGGCAGAGTGCTTGATCTCAGTGAGAGAGTCACAGATGTGTTCTCATACATCTGGGAGTGAAATTAGCTTGATCATCCTTCAAATTATGCACCTGGATCGTGATTCATCTTTATATTTTTAAAGTTTTTTCATTATTCTCTTCTCCCTTCTTTTCCCTCCTTGCTTCCTAGGCTGAAATACCTCAACTGGTGAGTGAAATTTATCAGAATTTTTTTGTGGAAAACAGGGAAATACCTGTGGAAAAATCCCTTTATAAAGAAATACAGCAAAGTCTCGTGGGAAATAAAGGCATTGAAGTATTCTACAGAATTCAGGCAGATGTTTATGAGACTCTAAAGGACAGATACTACCCCTCATTCATTGTCAGTGATTTATATGAGAGATCAGTCAAGAAGGAAGAAGAAAGAAGTTCTGCTCAGCTAACTCCTGAGGACAAAGACGAAGTGGTGAGTCATGTGGACAATTTCACTGTTGTTTTAAGGTGATCTGCAGATGATCCTGAGTAAAGCACGTAATAGCATCTTCTGTCCTTGACCTTTGGACTGGTTTTTTTTTTTTTGGATGTGTTTATACATGATATCACTCTTGTAGTTCCATTGGGTAAACCTGGTATGTTCCCAAGCTGAAAACACTGAAACAAGGTGAAACATTAGTAGGTTTCTGTCTAAATGTTGTCTTTCCCTGTCCCCTGTGCATTTCCTAGTTAAAAGTTGAAAAAAAAAAGAAAAGAAAAAAATACAACCTTAGTACTCTTTATTTATGGAATAGATTAGTAGACTATGTTGGAAGATAGAACTGATTAAAATAGCACTAAAACTGTAAATAGTAAGCCAGAGCATTCAAAATGTCATAAGCAATAACCTAATGGCAGATCTCTTGGGGCAGGTTTTACAGTGGCTTCTCTAAATCGGTCATGTCAGGGGAACTTGTGTTATATTTATCTAAGAACGTTTTGACAAGAGCATCTCTCAGACTAGGGAGCATCTTTGTCAGGCTGCCACTTCAGATCAGCATGGATATCTTCATTTTACATGTGAAC
Organism: Falco biarmicus; assembly: GCF_023638135.1. Taxonomy (NCBI): domain Eukaryota; kingdom Metazoa; phylum Chordata; class Aves; order Falconiformes; family Falconidae; genus Falco; species Falco biarmicus. The sequence goes on along the minus strand of NC_079288.1, from coordinate 122,483,729 downwards.
TTGCTCAGAGCACAATGAAGTGGGATAGTTTGTCTAATACTGGATCTAAATGGACAAATAAGAAGCAGAATCCAGAGGTGCTGATCTGCATTCTTCCATTTAGAAACAATTTTTCCAGAACCCAAGGCTTTTGTATTTTACTGCTTAAATATGGCTTTAATTTCTGTAGTGAGCTTTTATCGTCTCTGTAGTCCACCTGTCAGCAGATCTGCAGAGATGAGCTGTTCTAAGTAAATTACTTCCAATATGAACTTCGAGAGCTTGCTGAACTTTCACTCTTCTCTCTGTAATCTTTTCCTTGATAAAAGATCCAAGACACGTTTTCTATTTTTCTCACTGTTAACTCAGCTATGTGTTGAGGGTACGAGGTACTTCAAAGACTTTCTGTCCTTGTGTTTGTAGTCATTGGGACTTTGTCCAGAACTTTCTAAGTATTAAACGTTGTGCTTTTTAATCTCTATATATATTCAGTCTAAGAGAGATAACAGTTTCTCTTAAGAAGACTGACACAACACTTTAGGTCTAGCTGTCCTCTGTCAGATAACATTTACTATAGCTGCCAAAAAATTAGATTATTTTTTTTTTAACATCAGCATCATCTGTCCTTTGTCTGAGTCCTTGGATATGTATCTGCCAGATTTGAGGGCTGTGTCAGCTGTGAAACCTTGAAGACTAATGTATTGCCAAGTTTGCTTATATAGTTGAAGTTCTTTTGCGTTTTTAACAACAAATTAAGTATGAAGTAGCATATACTGTTAGAGCATCTCTCAAATAGAGCAATCCTGATGGCTCTGTGCCATGGTTCAGGGTCTTTGAGGTGAGAATAGATTATTTCTGAAGTTTCCAGTGGTCTTTCAAATGTTGGTGAAAATGTGCTACTGGCTAATAGGTTTGGGGTTTTTTGCTCCCCCTCCCTCAACTACAGCTGAGAAATCTGATGTTTCTGGAGGGATCCATAGTGTTACCAGATACTAATTGCTTTCATTTTAGTTTGAGTTTTGAATGTCTCAGGTTCTCGCTTCCTGTGGCACTGTGGGAGTTACCGATGTTAATTTTCTATAAATTCCACTGTTATAGTTGGATAGGTAAAAAGTTCTCTAGTGTCATTGTGGAAGGGGGGACAAAAGGATGAGCCCTGATGAAACACGAGGAGATCAAATTGGAAGACAGGAATCAGGGCAAGGTCAGACTCTGCTGGTTCAACTGCAGGTGGAACAAGCTTTCTCTTCTTTTCAATCAGTCATGACTTTTCACTCCTTGGACAAACCTCCTTTGAAAGATCTTGAGCAGATGTAAAAACCCAGAAGCAAGCAGTGCCTGCATTCAGCACTGAGGAAAGAGGGTCTGGTGGTTGCATCAATGCTGTGTGTGTCAGATTGCTAAAATGAGCCCCAGTCTGTGTTCTGCAGCACTCACAGAAATGGAAGTCGTTAATTATCAGTTTAGCAGTCAAGGGAAGATAGCACAATCCTTTACGATCTCAGCTTTGAGTGTGTTGTTTATTTGGTAATTTGGATACAGGTAACTTGTTACCTTGTAATTCTAGTATTTTTGTGATAAACCTAGTGACTCAATAGTGTATTTTGCTGTAAGTGTCTGAAATGTTAATGGCAGAAGCCATGCAGCCTATCTCTGGGAGCAGGGCCTTACTGTTTTGTAATTAATTGCAATCCTTTGATTACTAGTACCACACCTCATATGAAAAGTCTTTTAATTCTTCAGTGTAAAAAATAGAATTTTTGTTTATTTTTGACCTCTGTGCTTCCTAAAAAGGTTAAGGTTTTTTTACTTCTATGGGTCTGTGTAGTAGTGTTTTGAGTAACACCTGATATTGTTAATTATCTGTATTATTGTAGTGCCAGGAGATGATGATGAGCTTCTGTGAGCTCTGTACACGTGCTTGGAGGCAGTCTCAGACCTGAGGAGTTTACAGTCTGTGCAGAATAGACGGAACAAAGGACATGACATAGAGCTAATGTTATTTACTCAGCCGCATAGCAGGCAAATGCAGAACTGGAAAAGGGCATGCATGGATTTCTTAGCCTAGAACTCCTGACTTCTGCATTGTTGCCCTCCCTTATGAGGATTATACTAAGAAGATTAATTTTTGTTGCTACTGTATCTCTTCTCAGACTTTTTTTTTTACTAAGATGTAAAATACTGCAGAATTTACAGTAGGATTGTCTCTAAAGCTCACAGAATTTAGCAGACAATGAGACTTCATTCTGTTAGCTTGTCATTACATACAGATAAAGCTTGCTTAGTGGGAATATAATTAGAGAACTGTAGTTCATGTGATTAGATTCATAGCTTCCCACAGATGTGTTCAGTCACAAGCAGACCTCAGAGATCTTTGAAGATGGCAACAGTAACATCACAGTGCTGTTTGCTGGATCTCAAGGTCTTCATGCCTGTTTGGGGTAGCACAGTAAGAAAGGAGACTGAGGCAGATGCCAGATGATGTTAATGAGAACGTCACTGAAAGGTGTGAAACTATTTTTTCGCATGCCTGTAGTACACAAGATGGAAAAAGCTATTGGTTTGTCTGAATGAATATAAGAAAATTATTTATCAGTTTAGAGTAATGCGTATGTGCTTTTATCACGTTTTTATTAACACTTCTAAAAACAGCAGTAAAATCTGTTCATGCAGAGAAAGGACTTGGTTTAGATTGTTCTGCAGGCTGATAAATCTGTTTTGTGAAGGTTTGTGGGAGGCAGGACTGTTTGTTAGAACTGTAGGGGTTTTTTTGGTTTCGTGTCCCTGTTCCCCCCCCCCCGCTCCCCTGTCTTGTTATCTTTCAGCTCAGAGTGAAGTATTTGCTTTTCTATCTGGCTCTGAAAATTGATTATGACTACTAAGCTGCTGTTGCTTTTAAAATAAACTTTGATTCTGCCTCTCATTTACACTAAAGCTTTAGCTTGAAGGTCATTTTACATAGTTGGCAAGAGTTCCCAAAGAGCTGTAGTATAAATGGTATTAGGCTTTGTCTGTTGTGTGTTTGGTTGGGTGTGTGCTTGTTCAGGTTTTTTTAACAGACATGTTTCATGTTGGATCTGATGGTCGGAATATCTGTTAGAATCTCTTATACCTACATTTTTTTCTGTATCAAGAATAAGAGTTCTTATACATAAAAGCTTTTGGAGCAAACAATAACTCTCCTTTTTCATATTAATGATGCAGTTACTCTCATCCTTTATTCCTAGAGCCAAGGTTGCGAAGAAGCTACTGAAGAATGCAGCACAAGAATTAATGAACAGGCCAGTTATGCTGTAAATAAACTTCGCCAGCTAAATGACAAGCTTGAATATAAAAAACAGGCTCTAAATTCCATATGTAATTCACCAAAACCCGACAAAAAGGTAACTACCTTTAGTGTCTTCCCTTAAAAAAAAAAAAATAAAATTATGTGTATGTTTGTGTAATATCTAGTTGTCTCAGGCTCGTTCTGGACAGCTCAGATTACTGTTTCAATCGGTCTGTTATAGAAATTGAAATTAGCTTATTTTAATTTTTTTATTATTATTTTTAATTTGGTTTTTTAGGGGTTTTTTTAAGCTGATGTAACTAAAATTGCAAATATTATTTTTTTTTGTCGTAGAATAAAGACCTCTCTCCCAGTGGGCTTGCAGCTTTGACGGTGATCTATAGTATTTCTTCCTTACTGCTGCTGTACCCACCTGTATTTGCGTAGTTCTTTGTGGCAGTTTGTTTCATGTTCCCTGCCGCGTCTGGCGCACTGCAGCGGAGGGATGTGCTAGTTCTGCTCCCTCTGCTGGCGTTCTGGTAGCATAGCGCAATTTCAGAATCTGCAGTTGTAACTGGCTTGTTCTAATCAAGGGGCGGGGGACACACACCACCTGAATCTGTAAAAGTGACTGCTTTCCTTTATAAGGAGCAGGAGAAGTCTGCAAAGCATGCTTTCATCAGACAAAAAATTGAGGGACATTAAACTTTGGCTCTCCGGGCTTGAATGAAAAATAAAAATCTTTTTCTATTTGCAAAGTGCAACGATTAAGCAATCTAAGAACATATTCGGGCAGAAGCAAGTGATTTGCATTTGGCTTAGGCCAACTCATTTGCATTCCTACTGAGTCTGATACTACAGGACTGTTGTTCAGATGCAGTCGGGCCAAGTTTTTCAGGCGTAATGTGGTTGGTAGGTGGTGGTTAGAGACTAACAAGTAGCCAGGTATCTCCCTAAAACAGCCTCCTGCGAGGGATAGCAAAAATGTACATGGGCATTAGTCATTGTCCAGGACCTGGGTTCTTCATACATTTGTTTCTTCACTAGGGGTGAGTGCTAGGATGCTGGTCTGAGTAGCGGTTGACACCCTGCTCATTCTCTGCTGCCCCAGCAGAAAGACGTGGACAGTAGTGTTTGGGACCACACTGGCTAGCTTTGTTCCCTCTGTCTCTTTTGCCTCTCCCTTCTGCCAGAGGTTACCGCAGACAACTGGAAATGTGTCTGCAGCTCTTCTGGTGTGTCCCGCTCACAGCTGCTCTGCTGTGTGTGTGGCTTCAGCGGGCAGAAGATACCTTTTACTTGTCATCCAACCATTGCTCTTCAGAGTAGTAAGAGCACTGATGTGTTTGTGTGTCCTTTATTTTTTAAATGCCTGTATTACTGCAGTAGCATTTACCTGTGGAGCTTTTAAATGGGTTGTTAAGGTTGACAGTGTGAGAGCACCTTGTTACAAGGACTTTTTTTTTTTTTTTTTTTTTTTCCCCCACCTCCGGATGTGGCAGATAAAAATTTGGTTCTTGGTCATATGAAGTAAAAACTGTTTCTAAAAATTCCACAGTTTTGTGCCATATGAAGGGGAATGTCATGTACATTTTTTGTGTTAAACTTTTAAACCTCAAGCTGTTCCTGGGTTGTTTTCTCTTTTTGAAATGTTTGCTGTGAGACCCATACAAAACACATATGTGCATCTTCAAGTGACTTCTAGCACCCTGCAACTCAGATGCCAGTCAGCCAGGGAAGAAAACTGCTCATTTGAGTTGCATGTGAAACGCTGCTAGTTTTAAAAGAAAATGCTCTGTAGGGAGGTCTCGTTTCAGTTCCTTCTTGGAATATAAAGAGTAGAAAGATGGTAAGCGGTCTCAGGCAATGTCTCCAATGTACAAGGCCCACTGCCATAGAAAATTACCTTGATCTTTGGAGGTCTGTGACTTTGGTGCATGTCTCGTGCCCGAAGCTCGGTGGCTATCTCCCTTGTGTTTGTGAGTGCTGTCTCATGCCATCCTGTGCAGCCACAGTAAATGTGCAGGACCACATTCTTTCTAGAGTTCGGTCTTGTCATTGTCAGTAGCAAAGCAACATCTTAACGTTCCCCACGCAGAGCACCTTCTGGTGCTTGCTAAGCCTTATATTGAAAGAAAACTGTGACACAATTACTGAAATTAACCGGGACCTTACTGAATGGAGAAGTGCCTCAATCTCTATCAGGAGTTATGTGGAAGCTGGAGGAAATTTCTGTTAACTTGTTCAGATCTTTAGTATTTCCAGTGGACCTGTACCAGGAGTGAACATAAAAGTCACTTGGAAAAATTGTAGGAGGTACTCTTATAACTAACTAGGTGTAAAGTTAAAATTTGCACCATGGGCCATAAATGTTAAAGAATCACCATCAAAGGTATTAGCAAAGTAGTTTTAATATGAATTTGTAGGACTGTGACTTCACAAAGTTTGGTAGCGAGGTTCACTCTGTTACTTATTACATAGAGAAATTACACAAAGACGAATCAAATTAAAATTAATCTGGAATGATTTACACAGAGACTAAAGATGTAAAAGGACAAGGGCGACCCTACTATCTGAGTCATGAGGTTCAGAGTGGACCCCCCTTGCTTTCTAAACTCTTGATAGAGTTTAGGTGTGGCTAGATCCGATCCTAGTCCGACTTGGACAACAGTTTGTATCTAAAGGAATGTAAGGAACATTCACAGTTTAAGGTTGATCATAGGATTTTAGCAGCACTTAGTCCATGATTAATACTTACAAAGTAGGATTTACTTAAATGACAAAATCGGTTTAACTACAGATTTGAAATGGTAATACTTACACTTATGAGGTACCTAAATCAACTCACGTACAAACACAAAAATATAGAGATAAATGTACAGCTGTACAAAGGTGTATATATACCTGCTAAAAATTCTCCTCAAGTTCAGTGAAATATTCATGTTGAACGCCTTCGCATTTCTCAGCGGGCAAAGGTTTGAGCCTTGAGGAGTGGGGTTATCAGCCCAGGCTGGCGTCAGCTTTTGGTGACAGTCCTCCTAACTCGGCGAGCTTGGGAGCTCTGAGAGGCATCCTGCTCAGAGGGAGATGCTGTTTGCAGCCCCCTGCAGTCCAGGAGAGCTCAAAGGACCAAAGGAGCTCGAAATGGTCCTCACTTAGGACCACTGTTCATAGAGTCAGAGATGATTGGCTTTTAGTCAACAGTACTTTTCCATCCTGGCCACAATCTGAGCTGGTAAGTACTGGAATTTTTCACAATCCCAGTGACAGTGGGCTGCAAGGCTCATCAGGAGATGATTCACGTAAGGAGTGCTCCAGTGCTTTTGGGGATGTTAGGATTTGTGTAAAGAATGTTTCTGGCTGTCAGTGCTGTCTCCCAGCTCAGCCACGCAGGTGTTGCTGGTACAGTCAAGAGATGCTTAACTGTCGAACTCATTACACAGGGGCTAAGGCCTAAAGGGGATTCCTGAGACTGTAGGGGGTGGTCTAGGGGAGGGGGCGAGATGCACCACCACAAAGAGTGAGAAGTACTAAACAGAAGTGAGCATGCTTGTGTGTGTGAGTTAGACCATGCCATTTGTTTCTGTAGCACTATAGTTTTGATTTTTTTTTCTTTGATATAAAAAAGTACTATATAACTAAACCTTTACGTATTGTTGCATACACATGGATGTAGCACTTGTATGTTCCCTTTGCATTCTTGAGAAATAATAGCCATGTTCTTTCTACACCTAAGGTCTTGAGGAGGTGGGGATTGTACCCCTTAGAAAGTAGTGGGGTTTTCCCTGTATTTTTTTGTTCCTAAAATATTCTTTGTCTTTGAAAATATATACGTCTTTGAAACAGAATAATAAAATAGATCCAGTATCATTATAAAGTCTCAGTATTTGTTTTATAAGCGTAGTAGCTATTTACTTATAATGAAACCTTACCAGTTCTGTATTTATTGATTGTTCCTGGATGCCACTTGTAGGAGTCAGTGTAAGGTGACTGCAGAGCAGTCTGTATGCCCATAGTAAATATAGTAAAATACAAAATTATTCCGAAGGTTAGGTATATGCCAGAAAGTTGTCATACAGCTGTAGATGTGTAGGTAGTATTTTACATCTTATGTGATACAAAATTCTGAAAAAGACAATTACTGTAGCTCTGCAGGATGTACCACGTGTTTTAAATCTTACAACTAAGACTTGTAAGTTTGACTATGTGGGCTATCATATTTTAAAGAAAGCGTTAGCTTCTTTTGCTGTATTTCTAATGTCACATCTTATGTATACTTCCCCCTTTTCTTGTCATGCTGTCTTCTAGTAGTATTTATGGTTACTTGGTTTTTTTGTTGATGTCATGAGATACGCTATTTATCCTTTATGAGATTATGACTGTGAGCTATGTCTTGATGAGAACGTCTTTTGAAATGCATGCTTTCCACAAAAATAAATCCCTCCCTTTCCAAAACTTAAATGAATTAAGTAGTAATTTTCTGAGTGATTGTTAACATAGCTAAGTTCCTAGAAATGAAATCTGTTCCCAGGTTTCTGTATCTGAAAATGGTAAGGGGGATGTCTTCAGTAACGCATATTTCAGTGATTGTAATTTCACATTTGTAGAAAACATATAATGTGTGTGTGTGTGTGTGTAATATGTAATCCTATCTAAAGTGCCTTTTATGCTGATAGTGCAATAGTAGGACGTACTTCTAAGTAGTTTTTTATTTTAATATTGGAGTTGACTCTTTAGGATTACTGTGTATTCCACAAATTTATAAAAGGCATCATAGGTTCTCTCACTTAAGACTCCCACCCCCCCCCCACCCCCCACCCCCCGTGAATTATTCTCTCTCTCCCTGCTTTCATACCTTTACCTTTTTCTGAATAGTGTCCCTGAAGATATGAGGCGTATTGCTCAAACTTTTTCTTAGCAATTATGATCAATAAACTTTTCTCTGCAGATTGTTTCTAAGCTGAAGGATGAAATTACTCTGATGGAGAGAGAGCACAGTGACCTTCAGCTGCACATTGCAAGAACGGACTGGTGGTGTGAGAATCTTGGCATGTGGAAAGCCTTCATTGTCTCAGGCGAGGTATGTTTGGGGTTTTTTATGGCTTTGTCTTCTGGGTCAGTTCAAACTTCCATGAAGAGAAGAATAAAAACCTGTATATACTTTCCTTTTACCTTGGTGTACACTGTGTGTGCTTCATGTTTACTTGGGGCAGGGAGGAAACGCTAACTTCTTTTTAACTCTTCCTCTGTTTCCCCAGTGACTGCTGTGATGCATATATGCAAAACATATGTTTGTCAGGCCCTGTTGTAATGGAGCTATAAAAGTACCTACATGTACGTGAACTGGTTTGGGCATTGGGTAATTTGCTACCTTAGGGGTGGTGGTGTTCATGAGAACAGTCTCTCTCGTTCTATTACCATGCTATCACGCTTGGGTGCAGTTGCGTGTCTGCTAAGTCTCAAAGATGCAGTACTTACTATGTTTTGTATTATTGTATTTAACAACAGTACAGTTTCAAGGGACTAAGATAACCAGAAAGAAAGCGCTTTAAATCTGTGAGTAAGGTAAAGGAGAAGTTAATATTTTTTTTTTCAGTCTTGTTCTGCTCTTCTGTTTGGGTGTAGGCAGAAAATTGTGGAATGAATGTAAAAAAAATTGTAACGGAAACAAAAAGTATTACCATTTCATAGCTTTCTATCAACATTTGCCCAATAAACGTTATATAGTAACTGTGGGCTCACACCGTACATAAGCAATCGTCTTGACAATATCACTTCAGTGAAATAAAGATTAATTGGATCTCTACTGGATTGCCTTCCCGTGCTCTTAAGAAGATGTGTCTTATCTAAGTAGTTTCCTTGAGGTAATTTTTCTTGGAGAAAAAATGATGTGCTGTTGAGTTTATTTGGTTGCATCTTCAGCTCTTACAAACTATTGATAGGTCTGTCAACAGTCAAACTCATTGTCTGTGAAAGAAGAAAAAAATCCAACAGGGTAAAAACTTAAGATGCCGTTTTAATAAACAAATTCTCAATGTAGAAATATCTGGGTTTGGTTTTGCTTTAATGCTGTCTGCAGGTGACCTGGTTGAGAACAGTGAGGGTCTTAAACTGTCTTTAAGAGTGCTCTCTACCTTTTTGAAGTCTGGTTTTAAAAACCAGCAATACTGTGTGCAGCAGAACTGCAGAAAGGCAGCTTTCTGGTAAGGGGTACCATACAGATCTGCCCAGTGTCTCCCTCACTACCAGATGAGAAGATGGTGTGGCTAAATAAGAGGGAGGTTGGGGGAGGCTTCTAATTACTTGCTGCGTTAACTATAATACAGGTAGTACTGGACTGAATAATTAAATGTAGGCTTGCATTAATTGTGCCATTTGCAGCTCTGTGCTTCAAAGAGTAAGCTGGAGAAACCACGACTGTTATAGTTATCCATGTTAATTAATTGCTCAGGAGCGTTCTGGCTGCAGTTGATGGTTTCGGGGGGCATGAGTAGGTGACACTGCCTTCCTGTTTGCAAAATTAGCATGTAGCTCTGTGGTTTTAAATGGAGAAAAGCTTGGTGGCCATATTTTTTTTGCAGAAAAGCTTAGTTAAAAGTAAATTTTGCTATAGAATTTGAGTTGAAAGTGTAATAGCCTGTCATTGACCTTTTAAACGGATTTACTAAACCGGTTAATAGAAAATGCATGCAAAACTACAATTACTTAAAACTTGAGAAAAAAAACTGTGCGTCCAAACTGTTGTTTGTACTTTCTTAGTTTGAATCTTTCAGTCTTTATATAAATGCACTAGCTCTGTGTGTGAAATACTTACTTTTTTAAAAAAAAAAAAAAAAAAATGTAACCTATAGGTGTCCTTTGGTAACTGATATTTCTTATAAAACTATTGTTGGAGACTCAGTGTTTTGGCTGGTAGAGGTTGAAAAAAAGACAGTAGGAACATGAAGAATGACGGGACCCATGGTAACAACTCATCTTAATTCCATGAGTCACTGCCACGTGACATGTAAACTTACAGCTACGTAACCTAACCTGCTCTACTTGCTTTAATGGTTTTGGCCTTGCATCGTGTTGTATTGTAGCAGACGTTCTGCTTCCTCTGTCCAAAGAAAGACTTATTTCAGAGCATAATATCTTTTAAAAAATCTATTACTTTCATAAGGAATTGAGTTTGTAGCTTTGAATGAAGTGGAAGAAAATAGCTTGTCTTACTCATTTAGCTGTACTGGATATTAGGATGTTCATGCTCAGTGGAAGTTAAGCAAATTGGGTTCCTGTGAACTGAGGTGTACTCAATACACCTTCTGCATGGTCTTTATATATCTAGAAGAGACTTCTAAGGGACTTTTTGTGGTTTTTTTAAACATCAGTCTGTTTAGCCGGTTTCACTGCCGCACAGCTTGGGTGGGCTGTTTCAGGGAGCTGCTCTGAAGGAAGCTGCTGGTGAGTTCTACAGTTCTTCACTGGCTTAATAACTGGGCTAATTTTTGTTAATGTTTAGTCATTCCTGACAGATGTCTGGATCAGCCCTTAGTTTTTCTAGCAGGTGATTCAATGGTTTTCTTTGGCAGCTTGTTACTTTATTGAACGATTACAGTTTTTGCTAATGTTAAGTTTACATTTTACCTACTGCAGCTAACAGCTATAGCGTCTCCTGGAAAGTATTTAATAATATTTGTTTTTGCAGTATTTCACTGCATGTTTCTTACCACACCACACAACCCAGTAAGAGGTGCTCACCACTGGCATACACCTTGTAGTTTTTATTAATTGATTGTAGGTGTCTCAACATCCTAGGTCATATCTCCACCCACTTTGGGACTTTGTGCCTCACAGGGAGAAGGGAGAAATCTTTACCCTTTGTGGACTAGGCATCTATGGCATGCTAGTAGACGGTAAATTCTGAAACAATTAATCTTTACATTGTCTTGAGGCTATGGAGTTGCTGCCAGTGCAAAAAACTCAGTAGCCTGAAGCCTCTGTGGGTACTTGAGGGCTGATTCTGTTCTTGCCAGATAAGTAGTAGTGAATAACCTGGAAGACTCGTATAATCTGAGGAAAGGGGCTGAGAAAGGACTTTTGGATATGCCATCCTAGGGGCTAATTCTGAGAGCCCTTGCCAGTGCTGAAACAATCAGGGCTGAGACTATCAAAGGACCTTTGGACCTGGAAAACCAAACCAGAGCACAAACATTAAGTTTATGCTCATGAAGAATCAGAGCTGGAGGAGATTTAGGATGGGAATATTAGAAGTGTAGTGAAGTCTTAGAGAGGCATGAGGGGTTTGATGTTGAGCAGGAACTCTGGTCTTCAGCTCCAGCCCCTGGAGTGCTTTTTGGTTGGAAGCAGTAGGTAGATTGGTGGCTTGTCAGATGTGCGGTTTGTCTTGTGGCAAATGTGGCCCTTGAATTCGTCGGGAGAGGAGTTCCCATTCAAGCCAAGGAAGCATTGCAGTTGTTCTGCAGGTGCTGGGCTGTTGCATTCTAGAAGGGTGGATTTGAATGGCTTAAATGAGAAGTGACTGTGAAAGCACTTTTGTTTGCTTATCTTAGCAAAAGGGAGAATCAGAGGAATAGGGCTGTCTATAGAAACACCTTGATAAGGGTAAACATCATAAATGAGGGGTGCAGAGCTGTTGGAGCAGTTGAGAAAGGAGTTTGGAAATCGAAAGGGGGGGCTTTCAGTGACCAGGGTGAGGGTCCAGAGCAGACTTTAGTGTAACAGGGGTGGAAAAAAAAATTGTTTCACAGGTTTGAATTCCTTCATCATAGCAGTTTTATGATATGATGCCTGTTACAGCAAAGGACTAGACCTCCTGGTTTAGTAGACCACCTAACATTCTGTTTCTCTGTTTTCCAGTTGACTCATTAATTTGGAAAAACAAATGCAAAAGTACTGAAGTTGGTCAAAAATTCTGCATTCTGAAAGTCTTCAGGATCTTCTTAAGATATTTATATGAGGTTATTTGAAGGAAGTTGTAATGTGTCCCAGTCTAGTAATTAGAATGATTTTATTATTAAATTAAATGATTTTTTTTTTTTTGCACATGGATCTTAACTTGAAAGCAGGAAGATTACAGAGTCCTCCCATTTTGAGAATGTGCTTCCGGAGGGATGACGCTCTCCTGACAATTACGGTTCAGATGACCCTACTACACCCATGCAAATCCCTGTCCCAGGGATGAATGTGTAATGGAGAACGATATGCATGACTCAAATCAGCATTTTCAGCACTGATCTCCCAGTTCTCAAAGTGGCTGCCAGGAGGTGTTTGTGAGTCACCTGCAAACACAAATCCAGTCTAGTTCAGGCATAGACAGGGCAGGGACTGTCCCAGGAGATCCCAGTTGCTGCTCTGTGCCAGGTCCCTCTGATCTACATTTTGGAGGCTACTCAAGCATCTCTTTCTGCAGTGGTCTGGCAGGAGAAAGGCAGTTTCCCAAATAGCTGTGCTGGGAACCAGACACATTTTCAGATGTTCATGTTGGTGCTTTTGTGTTCTGTCAGGGTGCTGCTGCAGCTGGTGTTTTAGAGATGTGAAACCTAGGCTGCAGACCAGGTTTCCCAGTGGTCCATGTGCAGCTTTAGGAGAGGAGTGCATCACAGGGAATATTTTCCCTGTACAGTTCTGAATAGCATAAAAATGTGAAGGTACATTTTAGCGGTGTGTCTTTACAATTGCATGCAACTGCTTGTCAGATTATCTGTCACTAGCATTAAGTGTTGTCAGACCTTTACAGGCTTCTTAGAAAATGTGTCATAATTGTATGAATTTTAAAGTTTATTCTTACCCTGATTGGCTTAGTTAAAAATTCTGTAAAAAAACCACACCACATACATAAAAAAACAAACCAAAAAAACCCAACACTGCAAAAGTTTAAAAGGTATTACTTTTCTCAGAAGGTGTGAGGGTGGTATTTTATAATTAGCTTTCTCTTATTTGTATGTATATTAACAGAAGCATTTGAGAGTTTGGCTTGGCCAAAAAAAGTGCTTTATGAATTCCCCTTATTTTCCTTTCATAATCTATTTAGCTGTTTCCTTAAGATAAACAGAAGTAAACAAAAATCTGTTACCATTAGGACATAAAGATGAAATTCTGGGTGGCTCCTCAAATTAAGAAGTAATATGGTCACACTGCTGCCATTGTCTCAAGAAAAACGTTTAACTTAATTTGCTGTAGTTTTCTCATTTGGTTAATTGCTCCTCCTTCCTCTGGCTGTTTACAGCTTGATTATTAGGATTTTCATAAAGCTGTGAGTCCCTCAGGAATAAACACAGCATGGATGCCACATGTTCTGTGCGTGCAGAATAGCACAAGTGAGCAGAGAAATCATTCTGAGATGGCACCAGCTGCTGCAAGGTCCAGCTGCAGAGCTGCTGTGCCTGGTGTGTGGGTGAGCCTCAGCACAAGCACTGGGAAAGAAGTGTTGGGGATAAAGGGAGAGCACAGGAACACTCAGGAAAATGCAGATGGGAGAGATGGAGTATTGGTCAGCAATCAGAAGGCTGTGTGGTAGGTGCACAGCTGTTTGAAAAAGACATGTCAGGGATATTTGATTGCTGATGGACAGCATTGCAAAGCCATATGTAAAGTATACTAGTGGTTAGCTGGAGGCCTGATTCAGGACTGACAGCATTTTGGGTAAAGTTTAGTTCATTAAGGGTACTGCTCCATGTGTAGCCTTCAAACCACAAGAGAAGCGTTGGACTGATGACAACTGAATTTGCAAGCCAACCCGTCTGGCAGCCCAAATGTTCCACTGTTTGCTTTCAAAGTGGTATACCTTACCTTTTGGTTCCTTTCCCACAAGGTTTTAGAAGAGAATGGAGAACAAGTGCCCTGTTACTCTGTCATGGTGAGTTTACAAGAAGTTGGTGGAGCTGAAACTAAGAACTGGAGTGTTCCTCGGAAGCTCAGTGAGTTTCAGAACCTACACCGGAAACTCAGTGAGGTACGAATCTTGGTTAGGGGAGATTGCTAAAATTTGTCAGAATGATGTTTGGAGAGGGGAAAACCAGATAAAAATTTCATACTGCTAGTTCTTATACCAGCCTTTTGGCTTTTAGCCTTTCAGAGCTAGTTTTCCATCTGCCTGTTTCTGGCCTCTGCCAGATGCTTATAAAACCTGTTTATAATTTTTTTTTGGGGGGGGCTTAATAATGAATGTTTTAGTGAACTAACCTGATGTCAAAATGGTATATGTGCTGCACAGTCATGCAAGAGCCTGCTTTAAATACCAGATTTTGTCTCTGGCTTCCAGGGGAGTGTTAGAAATGACAGCTTCTGGGGACAGAGGTGGTTTCCTTTTACAGTGCTTGAACCTGTCTGCTGCTAAGGGATAGATAACGGTGGTGGTGTGAAGAGAGAGGGTTTAGCTATGTTGGCCCATGGCGAGTAAGGGAGGATTTGTTTCGGGGTGCTGAGAGGGGTATGGAAGGGAGATGAGAGTACAAAGGAGTCTTTTCATTTCCATTCTGAACCATCTGTGTTTTCAGCACATGCATATTAAGTGAGCTCTCCTTTCTCATCCGCAGTGTTTTCCATCATTAAAGAAAGTTCAGTTGCCTTCCCTCAGCAAGCTGCCCTTCAAATCTGTAGACCAGAAATTCATGGAGAAATCCAAGAACCAGCTAAATAACTTTCTCCAGGTAAGAAAGCAAAGACAAAACCAACAGATATCTAAACAGGAGAACTGAGTGGATGTGTTCTCTCTGTTGTTTAAAGAGAGAGCCTAAAACAAATGGATCAGATGTAAGGTTTGATGCTAAAAATGTCAAAGTTGTCTAAAATGCTTGAAGTTGAGATGAGTTTGGCCGGTAGTGACTATTTCTCTAGTAGTAAGTTAATTTAAACTTTGATTGATTAAGAAATACTAATAATGAATCCTGTAATTGCCACTTAACTACAACACTTCACAACATATTCCATAGAAATGAGAACCTTTTTTTTTTTTTTTTTTTCTGGCTTCTTGAAGTATCTTTGTGAGACATGGATATTTTTTTTCCCTCGCTCTACATCTGATCCATGTCTTAATCAGTTTTATTGGATGGCCTGATACGTGTTGTTCCTTAACAAGAAATATTTAATTGATACGTTGTTTCTGTCATTATTTTTCTTTCATAGAAATTGCTCTCTGATGAAAGACTCTGCCAGAGTGAAGCACTTTACGCCTTCTTGAGCCCTTCCCCAGAGCATCTCAAAGTTATTGATGTGCAAGGAAAGAAGTCCTCTTTTTCACTCTCCTCATTTCTGGAACGACTTCCTGGTGATTTGTTTTCTCATCAGGAGGTAAGTGATAGAAAAGTAATCTTCCCAAATGTAATTACTTACCCAAAATGAGCAGGGAGAACTCTTAATATAATGCATTTGAATGGCAGGTAATATTGGAAGGCATTTCCAAAGGTAATTTTAAATTTACTGTAAGTGAACAAAGAGTCAGAAATAAGAGCTGTCTGTGAATTTAAAAGGTATTTATTAATTAAATAAATGGATAAAAATTGATAAATTTATATGAAAATTTGATAGATATATATAGGCAAATGTGTAATCTATCACAAACTAATTGTAGTCCTGTGGTATTATCTTTTTTTTTTTTTTTTTAAGCAGAATTTCCCACTTTTTGTGCTCCTGATACGCATATTTCAGAGGGTTTTTGACAGGTGAAGGTAACTGCTCTTAGGAAGCTTCTCTGGCAGGGAACAGCTGTGTGTCCGTAATTTCTGGACAACTTCTGAAGCAAAGCTAATTTTGACAAAGAACTGTGGCAAACAGCACAAGCTCACTGCAGATACAGGTGGGAGCCCATGTGGGCAAACCTGTTGGAGGATTGGGTACTAAGCCATAAAAAAACATTGTCCTTCAAAATAGATAAGTGACCGAAATAGCTCATTGGCTAAAATTGACCGTAATTTTTCCGTGGCACTCTATTCTCTGTGGTTCACGTAGCAGATAGGCAAACCAAGGGGCTGTTTCTATTCCCCCTTTTAGTTATACATTATATGAAATAATTCTTTTCTTACATGCTGTAGTTGTCTGCAGTGGGTGGGCCTTCTGCAGGATAAATGGAGTTTGGGGACCTCGTACAGTTCTAGCCTGTTAATAGACAAAAAGGTGGTTTTGCATCTCTTGGGAATAAGAAAATCCTATGTTTTCATTTTCAAAACTGTACTGTATTTGCACCTAGATTGCTGAATACACATATCTCATTTCAGAGTAATAAATATAAAGAAAGCTTTAATTTTTACACCTTGATAGAAGTACTGCAGCTCTAAAAAGAAAAGTGCATTCACTAAAATGACTGTTGGGTGGAGGTAGCATAAAAGCACAGAAGCGTGAAGCTATTTGTATTTCACTATTTAATTGAAAAACATCCTCAGGAAGAAAACCAGACTGCATGTAGATTGTATTACGTGAGTGTGTAGGAGGAGATAGTTAGGAAATATGAGAGAAGGAAAGGGAGTTTGTGAAGGGTATGAGAAAGGAGAGGAAACAAACAAATGAAGCAAGCATACGGAAAAACCGAAGGAAGCAGAGCAAAAAAATGCCCAGAGAATGTGGCAACAGAGAAGTTAGAACATAACTTCTTCCTCGGTTTAAATTGAATACTACTTCTTGCTTGTTACTCATGGGACTAGGAGCTCAATTTTCACTAGACTTATGCCAGGCACTGTGCAAATCTAGACAAAGACTGTCCCACTCTCTATCTACCTTCCACCTCCTCTCCCCTCCTTCCCTAAGCTTAAACACATAAGATGAGACAACAAAAATACAGATGGAATATAAGAAACTGTTAAACCTTCTGAATCAGTAAGGCAAACGTTTGTCCTAGTTTAAAAATAATGATGAAATTAAATGGAGGGAGGAGAATTGGGAGGGTGTCTGGGATCAGCTCTGCTTTTTGTTGGACACCCTTGTCTTTCAGTGTGAGCTTTAGATCAGCTCAGTCCTGCCCAGTGATAGCATTTTGGATAGTTTACCGAAGCAGTTAAAGTAGAGTTAAATCATTTGATACAGGGTCATTAAGGAAATTGTTAAACCACACGCTACAAATCTGTTACACTTGCATTCTCTCTGTAACTAAGAATTCCTGCTTTCATTTGTATTTTGGACTTTGTATGAGAAGATCCTCTTCTACAGCCCTCTTTGCTTTTTATGTCATCTCACATTTTTCAAATATGTGTTAGAACAACAGTATTAGCTCTTGAGTGCTGTTTTCAGGATTAGGTGCACCAATTTCAGATCTCACATATATATATATACACGGCTCCTTGGACAGGGTTAGCTTTAGAACACGTTTCTTAGCTCTGAAGACCAAAACCAAATCAGGAAAAAATGCGGTTGATATCACCTAGAGGAAGGGCTCTTAGGTTTATGAAGTGCTAGTGGATAGAAAATGCACTATGGTGTAAGAATTTACAATTTCCATTCCATTGGGATCAATGATGGGGATACACTGAACAGCAGAAAAAAAGAGCAGAGACTTCAAAGATCATCGTGTTTACCCTCCTGCTCTAAGCAGACTCAACAGTACCAGGAAAACTCTTGGTACGGGTTTGTTTAACATTTTTAAACCTCTGGTAACTGATGTTCTCTGAGCAAGGCAGCATATCTCAGTTCTCAGCTCTCTTAGTGGTTAGAAACATTTTCTTACCATCTTAACCTAAATCTCCCTTCAGCCAGCTAGCTCTTGTCCTGTCTGCAGCAAACGCAAGAAGTTTGGGTTAGGATCATCTCAGTTACCAGAAGTTACTACTTTCCTTTTTTCTTTTCTTCTTTTATTTCTTAGACTAAGCAGCCCCAATTTCTCCTAGTTTTTGTTAGATTGTGTTTTCTTTGGTTCTTATGATTTTGCTCTGGACTTAACTGATTAACCATATTTTTCTTGGAAATGTGGTGACTAAAACTTGAAACAAGATGCTTTCCCTGGATTTTCCTATTCAATGTATGAAAGTAATTTTTATACCTGTATGTGTATGTATGTTATGCAGTGTTCATGCTTAAACTTCATGATACTACATTTGCCTTTTCCACAGCAGTATGGCCCTGTAGCATTTTCTGTAGTATTATCGATATCAATTGGTTTGTTTCTTGCATTTACACAGTAAGTTATTGTTGCTTTGCATCTGTCTTTATCAAACTGCATCCTGTGGGCTCAACTACAAATTGAGTAAGCTTACCTGAAAATTCAGTAAGCTTATTCTCTGTTCTGTTGCCTAAGTGCTTAATGAAGATACAGAATGATGTCTACTATGAAAAATCAAATAAAACTCAATTTCTTGAATAATCAAAATGATGAAGGTCAACAAGAAGCTAGTTGACCAAAGGAAGATAGTGAACGGGACTAGAGTTTTACTCTAGACTGTGTCCCCGGAGAAAACTCTGTTCATCTTCAGTGAATTAATGTGCTTGTGTGGTAAGATGGGTAATGATTTGTGGTTTCCTTGCGTGGCATTTCTTGTCAGATCGGTGTGGCTTTTTGTTCCCTGCCCTCGGTCACAGCTTAGCCTAACATTAGGAGAAAGCTTTAAAAGCTGGGGCCACATCAAGCTGTGGGAGTCAGTAAACAAGGGCGTCTGCATGGATGTTTACAGTGCACTTCACTGCTGTGGGTTTTTTTCTTTTTTTTCTGGTTATGAGGAAAGAAGCAGCGCTAGTGAAAATGCTAAATGTGACAAAGGAAGTGAAGAGTACAGGATATATAAGTGTTGGAATATGCAATGCTATGGAGTTAGTATTTTATATAGTACTATGCAGTGCCATGCCTGGAGAAGATTCAGGGGCTGGAAATGTACCTGAAGTCAATGATGGGATTTTGAGAGTGGGAGGAAGAAGTAAGACAAACTGATGTACAGCTGAGACAGTGTAGGGTACTCGGTATAGCAGGGTTCAAATGACAGGCAAGGGATGACGGAAAAATCATGACCATAAGAACAAGGCCAAGAAAGGCCCCAAAATACTGCAAGCGAAATAAGCTGTGAAGCAGGTTTTGCAGACTAGATGATGAGGGGAGGGGGGGGTAGCGGGAAGGCAGTATTAGATGATGGAATGATAAGGAAGAGATGATAGATTTCTTTGAAAACCAGAAGAAAGGAAGTTTTTTCTGCATTCTGACCATTCCTGAACCAGAGACTGGGGCATTGCACCAACTTCAGTGGCGGTCAGGTCTATCACAGAGGCTTTGCTCTAGGCATAAGCAGGCAGGGAAAGATCCAGGAAAGCAAAGGGATGTGCTGGCTGCCATTAGTAATGGTAGGTGGTGTAGTCCTGATGCTGAAGCAGATCTTCATGACACTGAGAAAGAACCTGACGTCTGCTCTCCATTCTTGAATAAATGGTACTGCCAAAACTGCGGTGGTTCAATCCATTCTTCTCTTGTGAGTCGATTTTGAATAAGTCTGCTCCCTTCAGTACCCTCAGTTTGGGTATCCTCAGACTTGGGTCACTAAGTATTGCCATATTATGTTTCTGCCTGGGACTGATACTCATGAACGGTTGTTGTCTTTGCAGTGGCCAGTTCCTCTTCTGCTGCTGGGTTTGATTCCTGGCTTACTGCAAGGACAACTTGCTGGTGCCTGATCCCACTGAGTGGCTTCAGCTGTGCAGAGCACTGTCTGTTCTCCAGGGGAGCCAGCTATCTGCTGCTTCCTGTGCAGTAACCAGATCCTTGCCCTTTCTTCCTAGCTGCTTGCATTCCGAACAGCTCCAGCTGGCTGGCTCCCCATCCTGGATGTCCTTCATGGGCGTTGTGTCAGAGGAGGCTTTGCAATCACAATGGCTCTGAGTGCCATCTTCTCCTTACATCACCTGCTTCCTAGCAGCACATGGCTCCCATATTAACAGCTTTCACTTCTCCAGCTAGTGTTGACAAGTCAGTATAGGCAGTGGACCCTGCAAATCTGAGCAAATCCACCCAACACTGAGATGCTTACTGGGGCAAGAGTGCAGGTGGAAGATACAGCAGTGGTGATGACTCCAGCGGTGCAGAGTGTCCTCATCACTCTTGTCCAGTGGGAAGTGCAATCCCTTTTCAGACTCCCTGATGAGGTTCCTGTTTGCCAGATCTTGCCAGCAGCAGAGTTGTTGGTTCTAACGCCTTTTCTTGGGAGGGCTGGCTGTGCTCCTTCTCCAGGGCATGGTAGTAGCTAAATCCATTCTGGAAGAGGGATGGGGAACTGCAGTGCATTGCCCATACTGTGTCTCTCTTCCTAGGAAGAAACAGAAGAAGATAGTGACCTGTCGGACTACGGAGAGGAGGTGGATGGGAAGAGGGACTCTCTTGCTGAACCATGTTTCATGCTTATTGGAGAGATTTTTGAGCTGCGAGGAAGTAAGCTGTAAACCTGCTTATTTGCTAGTGGAATCTGTTGACCAAGAAATCTGGGCCACTTTGTAATTCAGATTTTCCTGCTGTTCCCGTAAGCGGAAATGTTCTTGCAATCTATATAGCCGGTTTGTCTGGAACAGAGCTGTTTTTAAGTACAGAATTTTGGAGCTTTCATTCAATAGTGAAATTCCAGTATAACGTGGCAGTAAAAATGTAACTGGGAGGGGAGAGCATTTGTGTTCGATATTCTTAAGTTTTTCATTTAAAAAAGTAAATCTGGAAAAACCAGAAAAGTAAAAGCACATTTTCTGTTAACAGGCTACATGTTAGAATGTATGAATTATGAGGAAGATGGCTTCATTACAGAACATGTCACTGACAAAGCAACGTAATTTTCATGTCCGTTTTAAGTGTATATGCATTTTAGTTCTAAGTCTTGTACAATGAAGAAGATGGCTAGAATTGTGGCATTTTTCAGTACCACATTTCTTTTCCTCCTTTACATAACTGAATGATGATAATAAAGAAAACTGGTTTTGTTTATATTTGAATTGCAGGCACACTTGACACCCTGTAAAATTATTTACAGGGTAACTGTTAGAAAAATGCAGCACCTTCCAAAAATGGCAGATGTATCTGCCAAATATAGACTTTCTTGTGCTGATGGTGAACAGCATGAAAGAAAGATTAACCAGTAATTACTAGGAAGCGCTCACATTTGTTCCCTTTATTTGTAATGAAAAGCTAACTGCTTGGCTTATTTGAGTGAAAATGTTTTCAGAATTTTAATGCTGCTGCTGTGTGTATGTTATACTAGTAGGTATGAAAGTGGTGTGAATCTTGAGTTTTCTTTTTTCTAGTATAAAAAGGGTTATAGGTAGTTGTATGGCTCAAGAAACTTGAAATAAATACAAGTTTACAGTACTAACTACAAATACATGTTATAGAATGTTTATGTAACCTTCAGGACTTAAAAACTATACAGCAAACAGTACAGGGAAAACAATCAAGAAAAATGAGACCCATGTACAATTAGTGAAATCTTAGAAAGGATTGTAACAGATGTGTTTACTGTAGGGGTAGGCTGTTGGGTTTTGGGGGAGGGGATGGGGGACGGTTTTGGACATGATCATGGGTTCCCCAATTATTAACCCCTTGATCTTTATTTTCTGTCATTTTTCATTGTTCTAGTGTTCAAGTGGGTCAGAAAAACATTAATTGCACTAGTACAAGTCACTTTTGGAAGAACTATCAACAAGTAAGTAGCTATTGGTTTAAGTGTACCTGCATCATTGTCCTGTGAAAAAAGGGTTGAGAGCAGAATTGTTTAACAAAAAAAAAATTGGAAAAACAAAATCTGGACATTGTTGCATTTGATAATCTGCATTTGTTTCCCACAGCTCAGTTTACAAATACGTTGATTAGAGAAGACACAGGTGAATTTTCTTCCTTCTTTTTTTTCCCCTTACACAGGGTTTTGCTTTTGGAAGAACACAATATTTCATGGGAGATGGACATAGAAAAAGAGATTTTTCTTTCTTGTTAGTGAAGCAGCATTGCATATATATACACGTATATAAAATGGCTTGCTATCCTGTTTTTCTGAATGGGCTGGCACTGAATGGCTTTTGATAGTTTGTGCTTTATCTCAGTGGCATGAAGATTTTTTTGCCAGATCTGAAACTGATTTCAAGTCGAATACATACTTCTCTAAAGTGACTGAAATAATGTTTTATGCATTATGAGAACAATTAATTCATAACATGAAACATGTACACATGTAACAGTGATGTGTTTTCATGAAGGCGTTTTTTGTATCATTTGAAGACAAATCTGCCAAGTGAAGCCTGATTGAGGCTCTGAAGTAAGTGTGTGTGTCTGTGCACACTCTTCATGTTGAAAGATACATCGTTGGTCAGAAAAATTGTGGAAAAGTACCCTACCAGCAGAACAGGCTCTTCTTTTGTCCAGTCAGTGACTAAATTTGCACATGCCAGCATGGCTTTTAAAACCTCTCGTGTGTTATGCAGCAGTAAATTGGACTGGTCTCTGGTGGTGTCCGTTCACTGAGTTTTAAATTGATTGGTTCATTTGTTTACGTGCTGCTGATAACTAGCATGAAAGACATCTGAGAGAGGACAGAGAGAGTGTGTGTGTGTGAGCGTAGCATGCATGTAGAGTTGGTGTATAACTTTTTGCGTGCTGGTTGAATTTCTACCAAATTTCTACCAAAAAAAGATCTTGATTCTAAGGGTTTTGACTGTACTGTGGCACAGTTAGGCAGTACTGCTTGGAGCCTGCTGTACTGCCTCAGACTCTTTTTGCTACAGAAGGCTACAGTGAGTGCCTGCAGCCACAGGATGAGGCTGCTATCTCCATTTGTAATCCCTTTACTAACGTGCTGTTGCTATCTGTGAGGGAGCTTACTGTGCTTTTATCAAAACTTCATCTGTTTCTATCCCAATAGGCATGTCTGTGCATGCAGCTAGCTTGGAGTTTGCTACAGTTACGTAGCTGAATTTTATGTCTTTTTCCAGAGAGGCCTTTGTAGTGCCCATCCTTGAAATGCAGTTTCAATGTACATTTCAATGTAGTACTTGTAATCCACAAACATATATTACAAATTACATTGAAATGTAGCCTCCTCTATATCTTGGTCAGGTTTCTGGAGTGACCTAGGTCCTAGAATACCCAGAGCTGAACATGACTTGTTGTGATGCTGTTGAAATTAGCTCAGGTAAATTGGGATAATTACATGAAAATGAGCATTGCTTCCACTACTTTCAGGAGTAAAAAAAAATAAACCTGCATAAAACATGAAAGACTAGCTCTGATGTGCTCCCTTTGCACTTCTTTACAGGCAAATCCGTGACACTGTGCACTGGATGTTCAGTGAACCGATGCTTGTTTACTACATTGGTGTGTTTCGAGATGCTTTTTGGCCAAATGGAAAGTTAGCACCACCACCCAGAGCCAAGAGTGACGAACAAAAGCAAGAGACAAAACAGAGAGCACAGCAAAAACTACTTGAAAACATTCCAGGTGAGATCACTTTCATTCTGCTTAATCACGGATTTAATAACTAGTAAGGAAGATGTTTAATCAAGTACTGTTTTGCTGCATTTTAGATTTTTACTGTAGAGCTGTAAATCATGGTTATTTACATAAATAAGGATAATTCTGGCCTTTCCTGTCTGGTAAAAGATGGATTCAGGTATTATCGGTGGATGCAAAGTCCAGTATCACTGTACCTCTGTCTGCATCTAGTATTCATCAAGGAACTGAAGTTAAGGGAAGACTCTGCTGGTTCTCTCTGTGCAAATAGCAGGGGCTTCTGCTACCTGGAACTGCTCGACAAATAGGGAGGGTGGCATCCCCCCAATTACTACTTTCACTTTCATTTCAAAATCGAAGAGGGAAGTCTACCCACACTGTCAGTGTTGTGTGTTGCTGTCTGTTTCTTATAAGAGGTTTCAAGGCACGAAATGCTAGGGAGGGTTCTAGATTGAGTGGGGTTTCCAGTACTGTCCTTTGCCTGCCCTTACCTCCCAAGCCCAGGCAGCTTCCTCGTCAGCGTGCACATTTCTGGAGCACCATTCTGAGATGCTCTATCCCATCCCATTCACAGGAGTCCAGTTACAAAATTCTGACTCTTCAGAAGTCACATAAACCCAAAGGCGCCTAACTGTGAAGAACCCAAATCATTCCCTTTAGCCATGGGAAATGCACGTAAACATAGGTTGAATGCTTTTTGTCTCCCCTCCGTCCAAAAGAATGTACTTTAATGAGCTATTTTATGGCTTCACTGAGATATCTCATACACCCTCTTGCATTAGCTTGTTTAATCAACTTTTTCTGCAAAAATACTGGCAGGTATGCATGTAAAATAGTCATCATTTGATGTGTAAGCAGCCCTCCATTTACTCGGTTATATACCCACCTACTCAGCTAGTGGTGGCTTCTGGTTTTGTTTGTTTCCATGTTTGGAGAGGTATGTCAGGATATAGCTGCATGCACCTTAATTTAATGATGAAGCATCAGATCATCCTCTAATATAATCCAAAATATAAATAATTGACTTAGAATTCTCTTCTCTGCTTACTTGTGGGAAGTATTTTCTGTGAAGACTGAGAGGCAATTAAAGTGCTAAATCTATTTTAACCATTGTAGGAATTCTGTCTTTGTGACTGAAGGTGTATTTATTAGGGTGGTTTAATAATGTATGAGATTAGACATGAGTCTGAAAGGTAAACTACCTAAACATATACTATATATCATGTTGAAATACTTAAAATGTTATCATTGAAATGCATACACTATTATCTACCCTTATTCTCAAGTTACCCAAGTTCTCTTTTCAAGCTGTGACCTAAGTTATGCGTGATTTTTGTAAGACTGATGAGTGGGGACTAGGTATCTTGTAACCAAGAGCTGTGAAGTGCAGTGGTTTTGTTTCCTGTCCTTTACGGGTTAGCTGAGGGTTTTGCCTGGCGGGAATGAAACAATATAAGCTGAAGTAACATTTGTTGCAGATACTCTGCAGAGTCTTGTTGGACAGCAAAATGCGCGTCATGGTGTAGTGAAAGTGTTCAATGCACTGCAAGAAAGAAAGGCTAACAAGCATCTACTCTATGTGAGTAACCAGAAAAGTAACCTTTTAACTTTATAATCCTGTTAATTGCTGAGCTTTCATTAAAAAGCCTGGGGTGTATGTTTTTGCAGAGATCTATGTTGTACTATTGTTTCATATGCAAGTAATTGCTTTGTTATTAAAATAAGTCAGAAAAAACATACTTTTTTCCGTTATCTGACTAATCTTGAATAATGAAAACCTGTTTAAGCTTAAAAACAGTATTGCTTTTGTCTAAAAGAGATCCTCTGCCATGTCCAGCTTGCCTGACTTCATAAGGTGCCAAGTAATTTGTTCATACAGCTGAGAAAAATAAACATACCTTGGAGAATCCTGGGGAAGGAGAGCTCCAGGCCTAGCTCGCAGTTAGGAGACGATAGCTCTCCAGAAGTCCCACTGGTCTGCTCTTGGTTGGGAGTGGTTGGAGTATGCAGCTGGATCCAAGTGTATCAGACTTTCCCGCTCAGTCAGTCTCTTCTGGCTCATTTCCTGCAGCAGCCAGTCGCATAACGCAGCCTCAGCATGGGATAGAAACATGGCAGAAAAATTCTCATACGGCACCTGCACTCATCTTAATTCTTCTCTGTTTTTCAGGTTTTGCTGGAACTGCTGCTAACTGAACTGTGTCCTGAGCTAAGAGCTCATTTGGAGCAGCTTAATGCCACTTAGGTTTGAATCTGCACAATTGGACCACTAGCGAAATGTCTATGTCCAATAATAGACATGAAACTTATTTTCCTCTTTTCCATAGAGGGCTGAGGACTGATTATTTTTAGCATTTTTCTTTCCTCTTGAGTTTTTTGTGAAGTAAACAGACTTGAAAAGATCTGATGCTGTAGTAGGGTAGACAAAACAACGCTGTATAGTTGCCAGTTTTTATTTAAATTGTTCTATTTGACTACTCCTCTGTTTCAAATATAGATTAAAAAATAAACATTCATATAAGCTGAAAGAAAACAGAAAATATTTTAAACATTTATGAAAGGAAATTTTGCTTATAGTGGTAAACTAATGAATGTTGTACAGAGTTCTAATCTCCTCACTGAGGATTTGAGCATTCCTTTTTTTCTTGTGTATTGAAAAAGCCTTGTCGTGCAATACTACATGTAAAGCTATTGTGAAAATTTTATCAATTTTGTTTTTACCAAAGATTTCCCATAGTTTGAAGCATTTGTAAGCAATAAAATAACTGGATTGCAGTACTTGATAAGGAGGCTGTACTGATAACTAATGAATGAGTTTGACAGCATTAGTTTCGTAAGGAATATCTACATTACTTTGAAGTCTGTGTCGAAAATATGTATTGTAAACTGGTATGTCCTAACAGAATGCCTGTGTTAAATGTTAGTGCAGAGACTAGTGCTTATGAATTGCTTCTATGAATGATTAAGTACACATTTAATTAAACCATTCTAATAACTTCCCTGATATTACTCAGGGCTGTTTTATTCAAATATCCCGATTTCAAACAACTTTCAAATCTTTCCCTTATTTTATACAAGGAAAGAAAACTATATGTCTTCAGTGGGTTTTTTTAATTTATGTAAAAATATGTAAATATGGTCCTAATGCACATCTAAATAATTAAACATCATCAAAAATCCCTAGGTGACAGTCATTACTTTCTTTTAAATTCAGTATAGCTGTGCTTTTAGAAAAACTGCTTGCAGCTAAGACCGGCTATATTGTAAGGTACGTAAAATCTGCATGCTATATGTAAATCAGTGTTTTTAGTAACATCTAGCCTTCTGTTCCAACAGATTCAAGAAAGTTCTAGGTTGTGGTGCAGATCCCAAGAAGCAAGCTTTTACAAATAAACAGGTATTTAGAAATGCTCAGGCTTACCATAGCAATCAGCAAAGTTTACTAGCAGTTAATCGAAGTATCTTTTGATAAAAGATTCAGCATAACATTGCTCCGGCGTACACACTCCTAGCCAAAAAGATTTCGACTATTTCCAATACAAACAGAGGCAGTGTAAATGTAGTATGAAGGACTGAGGAGTACAGGCCTTGTGCAGGGGACATGTATATTCAGTGTTGCCATACTAGTGGGCTTTTTTCATAGTTCTGTTAGTATTTGCTAGTTTTCAAAGTTTACAGTTCAAACAGTGTCGAGTTTAGTGTCGTACGGGCCGATTTCTAACTTAGACTCTCTGCAGTCCAAGAGTAAAATGCATTAAGACATGTGAGTAGATTGAGAGACATTGCAAAAGCATGTGAAAGAAAGTATACAGACCACTCACAAGATGTAAAAATGGTTCTGACCTGTGAATGGGTTGTATGTGAAAACTAGACAAGAAAATTAAAATGTAATGTTTAAGTACTAAAAATGCAGAAAAGAAATTTTTATTTGGTTTTGATTTGATTCATGTGCCATTATCAGTACACATGAAGACAACACAGGACATCTGTCCCAGTAACATGTCCTTAATAAACCTGAAGTCTCCAATACCATTTTAAAACATCTGCCTTTGCCTCATCTCAGCTGAAGAAAGAGTGTAAGCATTTTGCTTTCCCTTTTTTTTTTTAGATAAAGCAATTTACAAATTCTTTTTTAATTTATTGAAAGTTGAAAAGCAGGCAGTAAGTGATGAACAGTCTAAAATTGCTACAGATTAAAGATGGTTTATTGTAGGAAATACATTTCTGTACCAGTCACAGTTAAAGGAAACACTATATTTTCCCGAGATTGGCTGCCAGTTCAAGGTCAGAAGCAACACCAGGATCCAGAAGGCATGCCTTTGAAAACAAAGAATAGGGAGCTCTAGTTGATATCTAAAATAAAATTGTATGTTGTCAATGTAACATTAATAAGGTCTTTGAAGTTTTGGTGACATTATCTGAGATAATGAATTTGTTAAAGTATTAGAGTTAATATATTCAGCTTTAAATCCCTATTTCTGATGCCACGGAAGAAAAATTCAGTATTTTAAATGAGCGTACTTTAGACTATAGTCTTGAGTTTGTTTTTA
The DNA here is from genome assembly GCF_023638135.1 of Falco biarmicus. NCBI lineage: Eukaryota > Metazoa > Chordata > Aves > Falconiformes > Falconidae > Falco > Falco biarmicus. Next base: position 122,455,552 of record NC_079288.1, on the reverse strand, counting down.
TTCTGTCCCTATGGCATGTGCTGTCACCAGTCAGAAACACAAATCTGCATACAGACTGGGTCAGTTTCATTCACTTCCATCATCTATTTCAGTACCCCCTGGGATACCCATCTTTTTTTTTCTTGCCTCTTTCAAAACTGACTGGGTCCAAGAACAGTAGGTCAAAACCGCAGCTGAGCAGTTAATTAAAAAAGCAAACATGATTTTAATTTTAAGTGGGTATAATTGTACAGTTAACACCAGAATATTTTCCAAGTACAAAAGAAACTGAACACAACCACAGCTCTTGTCCTTTACTTGTTCCCAAGTTACGGCTTCGGGTAGCTTTCTTGTTTATTTTCTGCTCCTTCTCTTTTGTTGTTGATATAGAGATGCATGGCGCCAGTCAATAGAAATCATCTCTTTTTACACTAAGAAGTTAGTGACGTTCCTAGATCAGTCTCAGACATATAGCTACAGAATGATGACTGAAAGTTGTAATTTTCTGTAATTACAAAGCAGTGCGGCAATTTAATCCTGATGGGCCTCTTCTGTGCCTTAAGGCTTACCTAGGACTGCTGGCTACAGTGTGCCTTACACCCCAGTTCGTATTTCTTTCCTCATCTGCGCCTCATCCTATCTTCTGTAGCACTTCCCACAGCAGGACAACAAAACATATAAAATGTATGTATTCAGAGAACAACCTGCTCTCCTAGGCCTCTTCTGTCAGTGGCTTACCTGAGTAAGGAGCCACAAAAATTGTTATTTGTAATCTATCATTTACATAACTCTCCATTTATTGCACCAAGCTGGACATCAAGTTATTCTACTTGAGGAAACGAATGGTCTCTACATGCACAAAAATCAAGAGTCTCTCTGAAGCACAGATCCAGTCTTGCTACGCTCTGTTCAGTTGGCATAATCATCTTGCCTCAACAGTACCTTTAGGCATCACTGATATTTATCAGATTTGTCTTCTAGAAGCCATTATCGATCTTTTTCCTCAAGCAGTAAATTTTACTTAAACTTCAGAATTACCAAAAAATGTGGCCTATTTTTTCCCGTGTATCAGTGACAGTAGATGCTCAGCTATTGCTAAAAACATAAACATAAAAATAAGCATGACAACCAGTTACAACTGATTAAGTATGGTTAATGAAGGTTGTAATTGTTAGAGGAGAAGTTACAATTTTTTCAGCTTGAGAGAGTGACAGACAGGAAATCATCCGGGGATAAAATTATTCAAATATTTTGGCTAATTTATCTTGCAAGTTACCAAGCTCTTTGCAGTGGTGATTATCACAGATTTTTTTTTTTTTTTTTTTGGTTGGCAGAGTTGTTTGCTTAAGCAAGTGGTCAGATAGTACCTTTCACGACTATTTTTAGGTTTCAATATGATTTTATCACTCTTAATTTTCTTGCAGAGATTTTTTTTTCAAACATAAATAATGTTGGAATCTTTAACCAAACAGCAAGTTTAAAGACTCAAATCTAAGGTATCATGCGATTTCCTGAGACTTACATTGGTCTGTAAGACTTACCCAGCTTACCTTAGAATAGTATTTTTTAGCAGTGGCTTGATCTTGCTGTACACCTCGGCCAAGCTGGAAGCATCGAGCCAAGTAGAAAGCAGCCATAGCAACCCCCTTGGCTACGTATTTAGGAAGACAATCAGTTATCTTTGCTAGCATCTTGATGTCATCATTTTCTGTAACCCTGTTGTGGAATTTACAGCATTAAGTTAGATAATGCTATTTCAAACAATAATTAAAGTTGACCGTATATGACTTGACAATGCCTCCTTCCATTTACATCATTAATCCAAAACAAGCTGAAATTTACATGTATGTGGCAACCTGATGAGGATTCTTCTATTGAGTATTTGATTTGAAGTTAGTCTTATTTGGATGTTGTGATAGTAAATACAAAACAAATACGTAACTTTTGCAGTCACTTTCACTATTGTTACATTAGTTATAAAATGCAGCATATTTTATGCTAATTGTTCCTATTTAAAGTATTCCATCAAAATAAATATATATATATGGAAGACAGGCAAAGCTCTTACTTCATACAATTGAGTAACTTCATCTGGTGGAAAGTGTCCCTGCCCACAGCAGGGGGGCTGAGACTAGGTGGTGTTTAAAAGGCCGACCCAAACCAGTGCGTGGTTCTAGAATTCCAACTTCTTGCTAGGATATTGGCAAATCTTAGTGATCTGAAGATCCTGGACTTACTTGAGAGCCTCAGGTTATAAGACCCACTTACGACAACCACTTAAAACTGTTTCAGCTCAATTATTTTTGATCTTCTGCATTGCATCTGCTTGCTGTCACCTTATTTTCAGCATGTTGTTTTTACTAAGAACCATTTTAAGAATCAGGAGGACAAAGTGAACGTTTTTTTTAACTATCAGGCTATAATTGCCTAGCATTGTTACTCTAGTACTAGGTACATCATTTTCTAAGTGGGAATTGATTTATTTTTTTTCTAACTACTGTCTTAAAACAGAAACTCCCAAGCCCCATATCCTTTCCAGAGACAAACAGTAATTATATGCTGCTTCACACATCATTGTAGTTTGTTGTTGTGTCAAATAGTCACAGACTTGACAAAAAAGTGCAAGTCGCTGCAGTTTGTAGCTACTCTCTGTAAATCAATGTCTGTGAAAGATTATTCTGAACTAACCCCCTGCAAGTCAGGGCTTGTTAAATCACTTTAAAGTGTTGAGAGGAATGTTCTCCCACTTAATTTGGTGCCATTAACAAATGCAGTAACACGACAGGAGTAAAAAAAAAAAAAAAAAAAAAGCAAGCTTATTGGCAAGAACATTCAAATATAATAACGTTAACCTATTACCTCTTTTATGTTTTCTGATGCATAGCATTTTTGCCTTCCTTTCCAAAAGGTGCACAACAGAATGCTCATGCAAATAACAATATCCTGTCAAGTCAGGCAAAAACTCAGTTCAGCACAGTTGACTTCGAGAACCTACCGTAGCAATGGGTAAGTAGAACTGTGTGGGATAACAAAGTTGTGATTTGAAGTGAAGTATCAGTAGGTGATCTAGACTCCAAATATTAGGCGAGGTTCTACCATACGTAATCATGTCATGTTTGTATGTTTGTACATAACGTAACAAACTGCATAGTTGGTGTGAACACAGAAGGAAAAATTTTAGAAGAAAAGGTACTGATGCTTGATACAGCTGGTTGAACTGCTGAGGTTTCTGCCTCAAGGCCAACTGCAATCCCAGTTAAGTGGAACTGATTTCAAGTATGGTGGCAGTATCTTTTGGTACAGAAATTGTCACTTCTGGCTGTATAGGGGATTTCATTGCTATTTTCTGCAATCACAATTGCAGCTGATGAAGTGCACTGTTTACTTGTCTGAATAATCCACCATGTAGCTATTGACTGGAGGGGATGCATTCCAAGCAAGACAAGCTAGACTGGACTGAATGGCTATCAGTCTACTTAAAGTGCAAAAGGAAAGAAACAGTTCAGAGAGAAAACAATCCTTCTCAGCAATGAGTATAGCAAACAGCATTCACAGCTGAACTACTGAATTACCGGAGGTACTGCTGTGCAGTGACATGTATATACAAGGGTGCAGCTTTTCTAAGAGGGTAAGTTGTGACATGTTTATTGCTGGGCAGCAGCAGCTTTATAAACATACCACAGAAAGCATGGATAATACTATGTGTAGCTTGTATAAGTAGGCACTCATGTCTGCATCTTATTTCCAGCAAATTGAAATCTGACGGACAGACTGAATTTTTAACCATATACTGGCCAGCTCTGGAGGTTTGTTGCAGAAGTGTGCTGTTGATCAGCTATAGAACTGTCATGAACGTTGCTTTTCTCCTCCATGAGTAGTTCAAGATACAGAAACTTGATACAGACTGGCTATTTTAAATATTGCAGCCTATAACAGGAGTTGCTATTTCTGCAGTACACAAACCACGCCAGAGTATGTAGAGCAGTGAGTCCCACAGCGATTGCCTGTGAAAAGGTCGGTCAGTGCTGCGTAATTGTGGCTCAGAGCTGTACCTCTACGCAATCACCAGAAACTGCTTGCATGCAGATGCCTTTTTTTTTTTGTCCAGGCTTCAAAATGCCTGTGCAGTACACATCCCTGTAAGCAGCAACGGAAAACTAAAGGGTGGTAACTTGGTACTGTGTGCAGCAGCTACTTGTAGGTCCCAGGCTGTGCTACTCACAGTGCTTAATGCAGGATCCCAGGCAGTATCAATGCTTGCTTTTCCTGTAAAGGACACAGGAACTGGACCAAAGCACGCTGAGCCACAGAGCAAGGGAAATGATGGGATGTAAGATGGTGGGAATACTTGTATTCTTTGCGGTACTGGAGGGGTGAGGTGGAGATAGATGAGTGGTTGCAGAACCATGCTGCTGTGGCAGACACCACAGAGAATGAGGCATCTTGGACCCTGGTGACCCACAAAAGCAGGACTCTGCTTCAGTCTACACCTTCCTGTATCTCAACCGAAAAAGTGTATGAAGCTTTAACAGCTGTAGACAACCACAAGCAAGGTCAGCAAGGAGAAACTGTAACAGCAGCACGCAGTGGACGCCGAAAAAAGGAACAAGTGCTTGTAGTAGGTGACTCTTAAGGGGCACTGAGGTGCCCATCTGCCAGCCTGACAGGGAAGTCACGAGAGGTATGCTGCCTTCCAGGAGCTGAGGTCCAAGGTGTTGCCGAGAGGGTGCCACAGCTTGTCACGAGCACAGACTGCTATCCGTTGCTACTTTTTCATGTTGTTTTGAATGACACTGCAAGCTGGAACCTGGACAGAGTCAAGGAAGGCTACAAAGCCCTGGGGGTGCAAGTGAAAAAGTATTGGTGCCCAAGTTACCTTTTCTTCCATTTTACCAGACTAGGAAGGGGTGCAGCCAGAAATACACGGTGCAACCCAACTTCTGGCTTTGTGGCTGGTGCTGTCATGAGGGTTTTGGCTTTTATGACAATGGGATGTTCTTCGATGACTGTAGCCTGTAAGGAGGGTTGGGATCACCCATCTAGAAGAGGCGAGGGAATCTCTGGCAGCAGGCTGGCCACCTTGGTGAGGCAGGCTTTAAACTGAAGGACCTGGGGGGCAGGGTACAAAGTGGCAATGCTTGTGCCATTACAACCAGCTGTGGAATAAGCCAGACCAACCAGAGCAGTGACAAATGTTCCTTGGGTGCCTCCCAAGATGAGAACCAGAAGACCAGCAACTTCAAGTGTATGTATACCAGTGCATGCAGGCTGGGCAACAGCAGGAGAACTGGAGATCCACACCCTGTCAGAAAGATACTGTATCGTAGGAATAACTGAAATGTGGTGAGGCAGCTCACCTGACTGGAGAATCATGATGAATGGCTATAGGCTGTTCTGTAAAGACTGGCAGGGAAGAAGAGGAGGAATCATGCTCTATGTTATGGAGAACCTTGGATGTATAGAAGTCAGCTACGATGATTGTGGAAACCCTATCGAATGCCTCTGGGTCAAGATCAGAGGGGGATCTAACAGTTGGTGTCTGCTGTGAACACTTTACACCAAGACAGTAAGGCCAGCAAAGCAGTATTTGGGTTACTTAAGCTTCAGGTCACCAGAACCTGGTTCTTATGGGTGACTTTTGTCACCCAGACATTTGTTGGAAGAACAATACAGCAGCTCACATGTCATCCATTAGCTTCCTGGAATGCGTAGAGAACTGCTTCCTCATGCAAATGTTAGATATGCCAACCAGGAACGAGGCATTGCTGGACTTGCTACTCACAAACCAAGAAAATGTGCTTTGTAAATATTTCTGTTAGTCATAGCCTTGGCTGCAGTGATCATAATATTGTCAAGTTTGGGATCCTGCTGAGCACGCTGGAGGTTAGTACTAAAACACAGGCGGTATGTTTTAGAAGAGCAAACCAGCTCACTCAGAGCTCATTTGGGAAGGACTCTGTGGGAAGCTTCCATGGAGGATAAAGGAGAAAGCGAGTGCTAGGCATTTTTCAAGAATGTTGTCCTGGAAGCAGTAAAACTGCTCATCCCCTTTAAAGGTAAGGGAAGTAGGTGGAGCAGGATACCCCTTTGGCTTAACTGCAAGCTTCTGAGCCTGCTCAAAACCAAAAGAGAAGCATATCAGAGACAGAAAAGCAGATGAGTACCCATTGAGAGCTACAGGGGCATTGCCAGGACACACAGAGATGCAGTTAGAAAAGCAAAAGCTCAGCTCGAATTGGGATTGGCCAGAGATGTCAAAAACTACAAGAAACGTTTCTCCAGGTACATAAATAACAAGCAGAAATAGAAGGAAAATATTGGCCCACTGTTAAATGGAGAGGTAAATTAGTTGCCGGTGATACTGAAAAGGGAGAAATTCTCAACAATTTCTTCAGCTCTGTCTTTACCAGCCCTGTTGGGTCCCAGGCCTTGGGAACAAAAATCTGGACTAAGGCAAACACAGACCCACCATCGGTGAAGGAGGAGTTGGTATGTGAACTATTACAGGAGGTTGACCCCTACAAATGGATGGACCGTGACAACATCCACCTGAAGGTGTTAAGAGAGCTGACCGATGTCATTGTGAGGCCATAATCTTTGAGAAGTCACGGAGATGGGGGGATGTCCCAGAAGACTGGAAGAAAGCTAATGTCACCCTTGTCTACAAGAAGAGCTTAAAGGACAATCCAGGAAATTACAGGCCCATCAGTCTTACCTCAGTCTTAATTCAGTCCCTGGGAAAGTTACGGAGCGAATCCTCCTGGGAGCCATCGTAAATCAAATGAAGCATGCGATTGGGAAAAGCCAGCACAGGTTCACCAAGGGCAAATCGTGCTTGACAATCCTGATTGCCTTCCATGACAAAGTAACCTGCTCGGTTGATGTGAGGTGAGCAGTGGACATTGTCTACCTGGATTTCTTCAAGGCTTTTGATGCTGTTTCCCACAGCCTTCTCCTAGAGAAACTGGTGTGTTGCAGTCTGGACAAGTGTGGTGCGGTGGGGGCGGGGGGAACTGGCTGACAGGCTGCGCCCAGAGCGGGGTGGTAAGCGACTCTTTTTCACGCTGGCAGCCTGTCACAAGTGGGGTCCCCCAGGGATCGATATTGGGCCCAACACTGTTTCATATCTTCATAAGTGATCTGGATGATGGGATCAAGTGTACCCTGATCAAGTTTGCCAATGAAACCAAACTGAGTGGGGGAGTGGATGCTTCGGAAGGGAGAGCCACCCTGCAGGAAGGCCTGGATAGGCTGGAGGAGTGGGCTAACAAGAAATCTATGAAGTTCAACAGGGACAAGTGTAAGGTCTTGCACCTGGGAAAACATAATCCAGGAGTGCAGCACAGCCTGGGATCTACCCAGCTGGGGAGCAGCTCTGTGGAAAGGGATCTGGGGAATCTGATGGGTAACAAGCTCAACAGGAGCGAACAAGGGCATTGCCAGCAGAGACAAAGAAGTCGTTATCCCACTCTGCTCAGTGCTGGTAAGGCCACACCTGGAATACTGTGTTCAGTTTTGGTCCCTGCTAGACAAGAAAGATGTGGACAGGCTGGAGCGTGTCCAGAGAAGGGCCACAAAGATGATCAGAGGACTGGGAAGGCTGAGAGAACTGGGTTTGTTCAGCCTTCAGAAAAGGAGGCTTAGGGGAGACCTTATCACCATGTTCCAGTATTTAAAGGGTGGCTGCAAAGAAGGTGGGGACTTCCTTTTTCCAACACTTTACGTGGAAAAGAGGTACAAGTTACTTCTGTGGAGATTCTGATTGAACACGAGGAAAATTTTTCACAGTGAGCCATTGGAATAATCTCCCCAGGGAAGTGGTAGATTCCCCAACACCGGAAACTTTTAAGATTCAGCTGAAGAGGGTGCTGGGCCATCTTGTCTAGACAGTACTTTTGCTAAGAAAGGTTGGACCAGGTGATCCTTGAGGTCCCTTTCAAGCTGGGATTCTATGATTGTAGGGGTTTAAAAGGGACTGGTGAAGGCAGGAGCCTAGAGGAGATTGTGAACTGAGGAGACAGGAAGGCAGGGTTGCATGTGGACTTCTGCTTGGTCTACTTGGCATTCTAGTTCAAGACTCCCTTGTTTCACAGGATCAGAAAGAAAAGTTCAACTGTACTAAGTAATTAAGAACCTTTATAGTATTAATTTCATCTGTGATCATCCCTCTTTGAAGATGAAGTTTTGCAATTCATTATCTCAACTGTTTCTTTCTCTTGAGTTTGAGAGACAAGAGTATGAAATTACTAATCATTTTAATCCAAGTTACATGGTCTTACATGAATAACCATAATAAAAGATACAGCAAAATTAACTTTACCTTTTGGCTAATGCAGCAGCGGTTGTATAGAATTTTCGGTTGTAATAATATTCCACCAGATGGCCTTGAGCGTAGATGTTTCCACGTTCTGCTGCTTCTCTCAAATACTCCAAAGCAGCTTTGGTGTTTTGATGTACACCTTGTCCATAGCGATACATAAGACCAAGTGCTCCCTGTGATTCTAGATTTCCGTTGCCACACGCTTCTGAATGCCAGAAAAAGGCCTAAACAAGAGGCACAAAGTTGAGAATATATTTACTTTAGCTGCTTCTGTTGCATACTGTTTACATAAAAGCTTTTACATCAACCATCCTGTAAGAAGTGCTTATACATAAAAGAAAGCAGAATCCTTCTAAGGGTTTTAAACTTGTGTCATTTATGGTCAGAGATGTCAATCAGTGACACCTGCTTGATTTATGAAGGTTACCAAAGCTGACAAATTCATTCCATCGTTCTCACAGATACTCGTATTAAAAATAAAGTTTTAAAAAAATATATAATCTTGGCTGGCAGTGTCAAGTGAGTCAAAATGAGGGATTCTGGCTGTTCATACAGGCTTACATGGGTAATAATGCCTACCAGTACTTAAAATTCAACTTTCAGAGTCAAATACATCACTGTAATCTTCCTGTGAAATTCGAATTTATTTGGGACTTATGACACTGAAAAGGTACAAGTGGGCCTTACCTTCTTCAGATCTTTTACATCTGACGCAGAATAAAGCATTCCTAAAGTACTCTGGGCCTTTATGCTTGCTTTTGGATTGCCGTGGTCTGCAGCAATAAGCCATAACCTAAGAAAATGGGGACAAAGAAAGCTGTAAGTAACACAGCATCTTATATTCATCAGGAAAATTGCTGACTGCCATTACCTTTCGGCCTCTTCAGTTGACTGCTTAACACCACATCCTTCGTAATATGCTCTGCCAAGATTGTATGCAGCTGCGAACTTCAAGTGTCTTGCTTTCGGAGAATCAGAGTAGAATATTTTCTTCATGTATTCCACTCCTCTTTCCTAAAATTGAGACATTTTAGTCATTACACTCAGACTGCAAAGAGGATGAAATAAAAAGCCTGAGAATCCACTAACTTCTGTGAGACAGGTAATTTTTTCCGCTTTGAAGGAAGTCTGAGGCATATTGGCTGGACAGTCTGGAGAACAGTGTCATACCAATGCAGAACTCATCTTTGGTTACTAATCAGAACCTGGATTTTTGATTCTCAATGTATTTTTAATGTGAAACATTTCCTTATAAATGTTCATCTGATACTATACTATTCTTCGCTGATAAAAATTTTCTGAAAAATATTCTTGTTCTTACATACATTAATGTCACATCCTAAACTTGCTATGTTTTCAATTTTAGACCTCTCTAAACTTTTTCATATTGCATAATGTATCTGAAATCATAAAACAACTTTAGCAGGAGGCAAAGTGATACAATAGTACGCTCCGAAGTCCCTCCGTTAAAAATACGTTTGATTCATAATGGACAACAAAAGAATAATGTTAGATAAGCAAGTGGAGAACATTGCATATGAGGAGCTGTATCGTCTATCATCCAAGGGCCTCAGAAGTGTTTTGGAAACAAGATTTACACTGTTGCAATTTAGCATTGACATCCTGTTTAAATACAGTAGAAGTAGCCCTTTATAAAAGGTTTCTTTTTTATTCACCTCTCATAATATGCGAAAATGAAACTTTACTGAAACGTTTATTTGTGGCTAAACCAATATGGTAATTATACAGGCATACAGAACAAGCAAACCGCCTCTGAAAACCAGCAAAATATTTTGTGCTCTGCTGACAATCCTGTAAGCATCAGAGAAGAGTCTGGTGTGTTAATATACTGTTTCATTCATCATTTTGCCCTTCCGTCTTATCTACCCTTTCTTTCATCCTATCATCTTCAATAAATGTAATCTTTTCTTCTTATTATAGCAATTCATTCCTTTATCTTCCTTTTTTGTAATGTAATTCTTGAATTTTGAGTTTTCAAACTTTTGCAAATGTAATTCTTCATTTGCCTAATTTAAAAATATTACTGTCAACCACTGGCAAAAGCGCAATCTTCTTTAGCATCCATGTTAAGAGAACAGAAAGTACCTTAAAAACATCTTTGTGCAACAGATGTTTTACACTTTGAAATATAGTTATTGATTTTCATTTTTACGCATTTTATTTTAATTTGTATGTACTGCTCATTAGAAATTAAGATTAATAGCGATTTTTAAACATAGCTTCCACACAAAGTACAAACAAACCCTCAGAAGTTGTATTTTAAAATCCAAATTAAGTTTTTCAGACAAACCAATTTTATAGCCATTTTTTAGAACACCTTCAGCCCAGAACCCCTCTCTTTAATGATTCTTTGTAAATATCTGTGCTTCATGAAACTAATTCTAAATCAAAGACTTTATTTTAAACTACATAATCATGCTTACAAAGCAGCTTTTAATAATATCAGCTAACGTTTAAAGTAAAAAGCGTACAGCTAGATTACTCACAGGGTCTTCCTTAGTGCCTAGCCCATCATAATGCATTACACCAAGCTGATACATGGCTTGAAAATCAGTATCCTTGATTTTTTCAAATTGTATTAATGCTTCTTCATACAATCCCTGGGAAAGACAGCATAAACAATGCACTACACAGAACAAAGAGTACATATAGCAGCTTAACTTTCCAGTGTATACTCTCTTACAGTTTTTCAACCTGGAGCATTTCCCCTCATGAGGAAAGGAAAAAGAATTGCAACCATAGAAGTGGCAGAAAACAGAAATATAACTAAGTCAACAACCACAAGTTGGATAGGGTGGAAGCACTTTGGACTTTCAAACAGGTTTTCATTCATTTTATATATATATTACAAAAATCCTAAATATAAGCACTGGTATACAATCATCTCTGAAATTAAGACATTCTGACAACCTTCTCCTTCCCCCAGATGTAGTCTTCTTAGTTTAAGGAGATAAGAATCTAATTCAGATGCCCTGCCCTATCTATCTGACATCCTTAACTTAGGTGAGCTATTCTTCTACCTCCAGGGTTTAAGAGTCTGCTTTTACATCTCAGTTAAGGGTTGGTTTCGCAAAGGCTAAACTTGCATGTCTGAAGACTTTATGGACCCAGCTGCCTGCCCCACACTTCCTATGAAAGCATCACCTGCAACCGCAGAGATACTTTCACTTCTAAGAAAGAATCTTGGAGAGTATATGCTTCTGCATTAAGTCAAAGAAACTATATTTAAAAATACACAAACAACTGTAATTTAACAGTTAACTGAGCCTGCTGTCCTTACTAAAATATTTTTATGCATGCTAGATAAAAACAATACTGAAATTAAAATGCTCTTCTCTATACTTTTCCTTCAAGTTTTTTGTATGTTTTGATAATACCAGACTGCAAAAGCTTAGAACTGCGCAGTAGTCAGTCAAACATCCTCACAATGACAAAATGCCCCTTGTTAATACTGTCCAAACTATTAATTGTCTCAGGAGCTTAGCCGTTACGACTGTGTGGGCTTTGTTTTTTTAAAGAACTCTGGGGAAAAAAAACCAACCACCAAGTGCCTTTTTACAACCAGCTGGCCTGAGCATCAGAAAAAGAAGTATGGGAGGCACCTGTACCTGAGAATTTAGTGCTGTAAGGGGTCATATGACTCTGATCAGGCAGTGATGTTTTTTCTAACACCTGAAATTGCACTACTATGAGAATATGCATTTTTAGGCACTACAGACTTATGTACAAAAATCTGGAAATCAAAATCTGCTCAAAGAATAAATTTAGGGATGAACAGCAAGATATAACATGGACATCCAAGCCAGCTCATCAAGAAAGACAAAAGTCTTCTGCTCTGGATGGGGTCAGCCACAATCATGCTAAAATCAGGCCGTTCGTTAACAGAAACATTGAGGACAGGGCCCAGGAAGCAGAAACCTGAGTGAGTGAATTCTGTCCCTGCTGCAAACCCTGAGACTGATTTACAGCGTGCCGCTAGTTGCATTATACACAGTACCAAATCCATGCACATCACATTTGAAGATACGTGAATCGGTGCTTGTACTACATTCTTTTCCATCTTCCTGAACTGAGTTATTCTAATTTTCACAAGGAATTGTGGTTTAAGCTCACCTGCCAGCCAGTCTGGCCCTGTTCCCTGAGCATTTACTTTCGAATCCATGGGTGACCGAAGCGGGCAGGGACAAGATAACGTGTTTCAACTTGTTGCATCGAAACTAGTGGCTAGGTAGGGGACAAAGATGGAAAGCTGTGCCTTGTGTCAGGGACCAGTACCGTGTAACTGAAAATGCAGCGTGTTGTGTTTGGTCAGTCAGCTGGTCAAGAAACAGCTCGGCTTGGAAGTCAGCTGTAGGGGTAAACCGCCGCTTGCCTTACCTGGTCCTCGGGAGACTGGGAGGCAACTGGAAGGCACCACTAGATGCTTGGGAAAGTGTAGGAAAACCTTACGTAGGGGGAACACCTTGTGATTTTCACCAGGAGAAAAAAAAGACACAGGCATCTCTTGTAGGTTTTTTTTAAAGGTCTCTCTTTTCCCAAGGAAACGGTGTTGAAAATTGTCAGCTTTATAATATTTACTTAGAAGAAGGAAAGCACAAACCTCTTCATAGTACAGTTGTCCTTTCAAAAAAGGTGCCAGAGGATCTCCACCTGCCGCTCTCCTCTCCAGCACCTCCGCTGCCTTGGCAAACAGAGCCATGCGGCTGCCGTGCCCTGCTGACAAACAGACATGCGTTGGGCTGGGGTTTTTTTTCCCAAAACAGATGGAACAGCATCAGTAAGCACACCGAGTGTCTGAAGCTGGTGGGGTCACTTCTTACTGCGTTTTTTAAGACTAAGGCGCCAGCGAGGGCAATTTTATAGAAGGGAGAAGCTCCGTGCGGACAGCCTGACCCTTGCTGCCGCGAAGAGCCTGGAGACGAACCAGAACAGGAGCGGGGCCTGCACGTCGCGGAGCACCTTTCGGTGCGGGCCGGAAGCAGCGAGGCAGGGGGAGCCCACCGGCCCGGCTCGGTTCGGCCCGGCTCGGTTCGGCCCGGCTCGGCCCGGCAGGCCGCTGCCTACCTGGCTGCCGAGGGGCGGGCGGGGGCCCGCAGGCCCGGGGCGGGCGCTCGCTGCGCGGCTCCATCGCGCCCCGGCGGCCTCCCGGGGGGGCGAGGGGGGCCCCGCCGCCTCCGCCCGGTCGCGGTTGCCGGGCAGCGCCGCCGCGGGCCTGCGGGGGGCTCGGCCGGCCTGTGAAGCGGCCGTTGGCGGGTGTCCCCCCCGCTGTCCCGGGGAACCGCGCTCCACAGCCCGAGCAGGTTCGTGACTGCGGCGCCGGGTGCAGCGCGCACAGCGTTTCAACGAGCAGCCCGATACTCGGTATACAAAGCCCCGCATGTACATCAGGTTTCCGAACATGCATCTCCTCCCTCTGGCGCCTCTTCAACACGTACTTTTCATCTCCTTGGGCAGTTACCTGAATTTCTTGTTTATCTTTGCATATATTAGCGGTTATTTAATTTCTGTTACCTTAAAGCACCTGCTGGCTAATGATGAGCCCTTCCTTATTGCCCACCCTGTGCTGGGTTTAATCCGTATCAGCGTGATCCCGGGCAGGGGATCCACCACCTTCAGGGTGGCAGTTATTTGGTTGCTGATCTATTCCTACCACAATTATTTTACCCTGGTTTGTTTTCTTTCAGCAGTTAGCATGTCCTCGTCAGAAGGCTCCTTATTTCCATTCCTGTGGAGCTCATCTACATTGGAACTACCTGTCCCTTCTCCAAGTCTACCTTCTTTCTCAGGTAGCTGGTGGCCAGGCCATGTGGACACAGGTGACGGTGTAGGACAGGCTGTGCTTTGGGGACCCACGGGACCTCACCTGCTACCGCCTGGGCTGGCTGCAAATTAAACTTAGAAGCCCAAAGTGCTCGACCGAAAGTGAATACGGGCAAACCCAGGAACGGTGAGTGCAGTTCAGTTAATGAGGGCACTAGGCTGCGAAGCTTCGGTCTGCCAAATGCGACTTAACTTCCAAGGGTCAGAAACTGTTCGTTGTCATGTAGTTGGTTTCCCCCATATAGATACTACCATATTTTGAGGGATAATTGAGGAAAGATGCGGTTTGTAGCTGGTTTCTCCCAAAATGTAAGGCATTGTTTCCACTTCTGTTGGTAGCTTCTGGCTGTGTCTTCTGTAAAAAGGGATATAAGACCAAAATGCATCAAGAGTGCTTTTAAAATAATCTTTAGCTGCATTCCCAGCTGGTTTTTTTTTTGCTTTTTTCTTTTCCTTCCCCCCAGATGATTATCATCCTTCCATTTTTGGCATCGCAATCTGTTTCTATAGCAACAGGGACAGAGGCAACAGTCAAAACAGGAGAGTAATGCTTGTGGATTTGTGTGGTTAAACCTGTGTGGTTAAACCTGTGGGCTCCGCAGGATGTTTTCCAACAGACACAACTGACGTAAAGCGCCAAAAAACTCCTAAAACTCATCCTGGTTCATTTTGCATAGATGATACAGCCTAAGAAGCTTACAGGAAATGAAACTTTTTTCTTAATTCATCAATGAACGACTTGATTTAACAGGCAGAGTGAAGAACAGTCTGAAAGCAAGGATACCCTTCAGCAAAGGCAGTTAGTGCTGGGCTGCATTGCTGCTTTTGATGCTGAAGGGTGTGAGATTCAACGCCAGGCCTTGGTTTATTTATCTGATTACTTGCAGCCATTTATTAAGACCAGTTTTTCCAATTTAGTTTTCCTGACACCTATGCAAGATGTGTGGTCTGGGATACAAAGCGCAGAGGAAACTTTAGTGAGTTGTGTTCCAGAAGAGCTGTAGCTGGGAAGCCTTGCCCTTAAGTGGCACCTGGGCTGGGCCGTAGGAGATAGATCGGAATTGTTACATCTCTGTTTATAACCAATAGAAGTATCGGTTATTCAGAGGCAGAAGAGTTTTGCAGGCACTAATGAGGTGAGAAAAATGTGACAGAAGCTCAAGAACTAATGAATGGTGAGAATTTGAAGAGAGTTGTGGCTGGCAGTATGCAAGGGTTTGTGTAAGTGGTTAGGCTGGAAAGATGGGATTCCTCAGGTGCAGCTTGAAACCTATGAATTGCTGAGGTCAGGTAGGGGAGGGAAGATCTTAAAAAAACCCAAAACAACAACAAAAAAACCCCCAACAAGCTCTTGGCCGATCCAATCCAAGACTATTCAGTGTTAAACTACTTCTGGATATGTGTGTTTTCTGAAGAGTCTTTATAGTTGCATGAACAACAACTGTGGATTTCTGGCATCTGTGCAGAGGTATTTCATCCCTAACAATGCATAGTTAGAAGTGTAGGGATTTTATTTGTTTATTAACTAATTTGCTTGGCTAGCTGTTCAGGAAAAAAACATGTTTGGTAATTACACAGGTCTATTTCTTTCTGTATGAAAGGAGAGGTGAAAACTGTCACTTAATGAAATAATTCTGCTGAACTGATACATTACCTATTTACCTGGATTTCTGCGCTTTTAAAAATTACACATTCCACTACTTAAATAATTTATATTTGCTTTCCCCAACGAGAAGCAGGAAGTAGTTGTTGTAATGTTTGCACATGTATTTCAGGACTATGTATACCCTAAAGGAACACTGTTAGTCTTCTTTTCCCCTAACTTTATCAAAACATGCAATTTTTTTTTAAACAATATATGACTTTTGACCACACCCCCCCTTTTTTTTTTTTAATTATTCTAGTTGTTATGAATAACTTCCATAAGAAACACGTAGGGATCTGACACAGAAGGAAACGCTACAGTGCTAAGGAAACAGCATTGTATACCTTGGACACTGCGTTAAGGTGCTCTTTGTTTCTCTTCGGGCTTTCAGTTGCGAAGCATGATTAGTGGTAATTGAATCCTCTGTCCGATTTGATTTACAGGCAGTTGCTTTTAAACGTAATCTGAGCGAAGACTGTGTCCGTGCAAAATGAAGTCACGCAGTTGTTTTTGAAAACTCGAAGCAGATGGTGATGGAGCGTTCAGCTCTCCCACCCCTGCCTTTCCCAATGCCCACGAACACCTGGTGCTGATGCTCTGTGGGGGGAAAGCAGGTGTGTCACCATGAAACGTCGCTGTCACCATGTTCAAAATAGATACCAAGCAATTCCTTTTGATGGTAACTCTTGGGTACGGTTGTGGCTGGTTCTGGTCTCCAGCACAGAAAGGTCTATGGGTGGAAAGCTTCTTTGTGACAGTGGCCCATAGTGGCCCGAGCGTCCCTGGGACACGTAGTGCTCAAGGAAGTGACAATGAAGTGTAAGTTTTGCCAGTGTGTTTTGGACAGAGATGTAGTAGGTGGCTGTCCCGACCGGCACCATCACCAGTGCTAGTCCCACTCAAACTGGTGATGCCCGTGCTGTGGTGTGTGCCCCAGTGGGAAGCCGGGGCTGGATGTTGTCCTACCTGTGCAGGCTCCTGAGCCCAGTGGCAGCGCTGGGGCGGGAGGAAAGCAGGGTTTGCTTTATGCTGACTCAAGCTTTTTTGGGGGAAAAATTCCAAGTTAATCCTCTATTTTTTCCTTTCCTAGGTCCAAATCCGCCCAGATCCAGCCTTCCCGAACCCGCGCTAAGGCACGTTGCGGGCGTCGCGCCTGGCAGCAGCAACCCGGGGACCGGGACCGCTGACCCCGCGGTGACAGCGGCAGGAGGGGGCCCCGGGCGGCCGCCCCCCGGCGCGGCCGCGAGTGTGTGCGGGACGTGCCGCGCCGCCCCGCTCGCCATGGCCGCCCCGCCCGCTCCCGGCTCCGCTCCCGGCCCCGCTCCCGGCGCCGCTCCCCCGCGGGAGGCCAATGCGGCCGCGCACTGGGCCGGGCGCTGGTGCCGGGCGGCTCCCCCCGCCCGCCGGTGGACGTGCCGGTGCCGGCCGCGGTGGGCGGGCGCTGGGCCGGCCGCTCCGCTGCGCTGCACCCGCGGGGCACGGCGGAGGGCAGAGCGGCCCCGCGGCTCGGCCACCCCGGCGCGGAGGGGCGATGCTGGCGCTGGGCTGCGCCTCGGAGGTGAGCCGGGGGGGGGTCGGTCTCTTGCGGAACCGTGCGGGGCGCGGTTTGCCCGGGGTTGCTCCTGGGCAGGCTGCGCACTGCCGGGTGCCGGTCGGTATTTCTGGTTATGAGATTTAAAAGCCAAACCAGTCATTGCATTGCTTTTGGAAAACGGGCACTCTCAAGGAACGTAGAGGTCCGATGGGGGGATGTTTTCTGCTACGGTTCGGTGTTCTTAGGCTTGCCGTGGCTTAGGCTGGCGATAACGGTGTGCTTTATTTATTTATTTATTTATTTCTATCTTATTTGGTTTAGTCTGGTAGCTTCAGCAATCTGTTCGAGGCAGGAACCGGTGTGAACGCACCTGCAGATGCCTTTGGTCAGTCTCCAGCTCACTTGGCTGCTTGTGGTGGTGAAGCTTTCTTCCTACTTTGGCAGCTGCAGACAGGAGCGAATTTGAATCAACAGGTAAAAAAATACAGAAGTTTTTCTTCTCCCCTTCCGGTCTGGCATGTCAGTAAATCCAATTTATATTCTTTACGTATTTTTTTATCTAAGAGAGGGTTTATACGCACAGTTGCGGTGCATGAAGTACCTGGGGTTGCTTATTTTAGAGTAACTTTATTCAGGGATGAACCAGAAATCCTCTGTGTGCCATGTTAATGATTTCATTTACTATGTATAATGCAATTTTCACTCTTACTGTGCTGTACAGATGTCAAAATAACTAAATTCTTTTACACAAATGAGTACTCGTTTTTCCTCTGAAATTTTCACCCCATAAGGATTCTTCCTCTAGCTGTGAAGTTTAATTTGTTTATACTTCTGAGCCAGTAGCAGCAAGCTGTTGGTCACGGCAATCCCTGAATGATGCTGAAAGACGCCAGTAATCAGCATAGAGTGGATTCTGTGTAAATAATCTTTTAGAAGGTAAAAGTTGAACGAGTATTGCACGCAACAGTATTCCTACTTTGCTGTGATGAATACACTAAATATTTAACGGCAGTTCCTGAGTACTCTTTACTAGCTATATTCCTTTGGTCTCTCTCTCAACTCACGGCAGAGTGGTATACAGAGTAACACTTCTACAGACTAACGCCCTGTGAACAGTCATGTTGGAGAACAAGATAGCTTCATCCTTTTCCCCTTCCTTCAGGTGATGGTTATGTATAAATTGTGTTTTTAGGATTGCTTTGGAGAAGCCCCGATTCACAAAGCAGCAAAAGCTGGGAGTTTGGAATGTCTTGCTCTCCTTGTTGCTGGCGATGCCAAAATTGAGTAAGTTGAACTACATTTAGTCATTTCAGTATCAAAGGATACGCACATTTTACATGTACTTTTTCTTGTTCAGTGTGCATGCCAAGACTGTAAATGTGGCACAACTATAGTCATAAGAGCAGTATTAAAAACTGCCAGAGACATAAACACCAAAGCAGCACAGACTGTATGCTGCTGCTTAGTTCCACATCAAAGACCTCTACAGTAACTGCTAAGAGAATATTCCTGATCATAAATTCTCCTTGCTAGTTTTCCGTTCTGACTAATGCTGTGCTCACCCTCCTCTTGCCTTTCTGATATACTAAGCCAGTCATAGTCTGTTGACAAATCTGTTTTAAAATAATTATTCCTTGTTGCGTTGAATACCAGCCCTCTGTACGAGTAGAGCCCCATGCAATCCTTGACAAGCCTTCTTGGTACTGATACTCCATACTTATTTTTACACCTCTGTCTAAAGTCACCACATAATTAATCTTGCTCAGTGCTTGCTCATAACGCAGTCCAATTTAATCGCATGGTTATTGTTAATTGTGTGTTCCAGTTTGTGCAACAACAGCGGACAAACAGCAGCAGACCTCGCACTGGCTTACGGCTTTCTGGAATGTGCCAAGTTCCTCACAATAATTCAGCACACTCAGACAATGAAACAGAGAGGACAGTCTGGCTACCCACGCGGTGACAGACATGGCTTGCCGAGAGAGAATCCAGCTGCGCAGAAACAAGAAAATCAAACCAGCAGGTCCATAAGCAGGAAGCGGAGAAGATCAGGTGGTGGGTAATACTGTTAGTTTACTACAAGTCAGAAATCTTTTGTAATGCTTTTAGCATTTAAGTACATAAATTTGGTGTTAGATAGGTAGCAGTTGGCTTTAGAAGCCAGCTAGTAAGGATTAACTTGCATAGGTATTTATGGTTCTTATAAAAAATGGATAGTACGTGGGGCATGCTATGGAAAACACTAATGGGGGTGGCAGGGAAGAAATGGTTGGTACTTTTACTGTGTACTGATGGAGTAGCTACAGATTTATTCTTTGTTCATATGACAGATCTTGTCTCCTAGCTGACAAAAGAAACAGCTTGTAACCCCACAATGAAATCAAGGGGAATCTGAAGTCTGAAGAAACATGACTAGGCTGTATGTGCGTGCATGCTGGTGCACTGTCTCCTTTTGAGGAGGAGGAAAGCTCGTTTATTTTTACTTCTTACAGAAGACTGTGTTGTTGTTTGGTTTTTTTTTCTAGAATAGTTGTATTCATACAGCTATAAATAA
Source organism: Falco biarmicus (assembly GCF_023638135.1). NCBI lineage: Eukaryota > Metazoa > Chordata > Aves > Falconiformes > Falconidae > Falco > Falco biarmicus. The sequence continues at coordinate 122,435,679 of NC_079288.1, read as the reverse complement.
ATGAGCACATAATAATTCTCTCACATTTTTTTGTGTAAATATAAGAACAAAGTTCATAAAATTCAGTACATATAGCCATTTTTCTCCCATTCCTCTTCTAAAACACTGTTATCAACAGTTCCAGCAGCAAACAGTGCTTTTGAACAGATTCATAGTGCACAAGACAGCTGGTTATATGGAACTTGAAGGGAAAGGACAGTTCATCTTCTCAGCAAGAAAGAATTCCATAAAATAAAAGGATTGGGCATTTAATCTGTAAAGTTTTTGGCATAACAAAAAATGCTATATAAACATAAAATTGTCCTAAGCAAAAGAAGAATTACAAATACATTTATTAGGTAACTTAGAAATACAGTTCACAGCAGATAACTCTTATTTTTTAGAGGTTTCATTAAAAAAAAAAAATATTTCTTAATTTAAATTACTCAAGCAAGATTTCTATGACTGACTTAAAGCATTATTTTGATAAATAACAAGACAGTTTTATCTAGTTTAGCTACTATTGTGGCTTGGCTTAGTATGTTCCAGCATAAGAGTGGAATTTAAATGGTTTTTGGTCGTTGAGGTAGGCACAGATTATAATAGGCATCCTTGTTCCAAAACTCCGAGCCCTTCCAGCCACACCAGCCCTGTCCAAGAACAAGCAAGACAGGAAAACCAGAATTCTTAGATTTAAACACTATCTGCTACTATTGGATCTATTTTATTTTAATAATTTTAATCTAAGCTGTAAGAATTACTTTCAAATAGCTATAGAACGCAATGACACACAGTTTTCAGGAAGTTCTCTAAATACCTGGAAACACATTATTGAAAAATAGTCTCTCTCTCTCCCGCTTCCTCCCTCCCCACCCCAGCGCAGTTCCTAAAAAACAGCATCTTTTTCTCCCTCTCCCCCACTTCCTTCAGCTGCTACAGAAAGACTAATATTATTCTGAAACTCTGTCATTCTCATAGTTTCCATTTCTCTTGTTGATCTTTCGGAGCCAAACAGAGCTCTTACTATCAGAAGATACAAGCGCCGCTGTTTATCGTGTTTAGCAGAAAAACAGTGTAACATCGCTCCTAAGTTTGCGGAGTACCACATAATTGTACAAGGGGTTTTTGAAGAAAAGAGCTACAAACTTCCAGTCAACCTCAGTTCCTCTCCTCCCCCACTACTTCTGATGAGGAAGGGGGGTTCTGCATGTGTTTTATCCTCCTGGACCATTCCTGAACACCTTGTAGCTGTAACAGCCTTTGGTTCCAGGTGTTCTTTGGAAATGGTTTCTTTCTGTATTCGTTTCACCCTTTGATCATCATAGGGCTAGCAAGACGTTTCAACAGCTTTTTCAGCTGGGCCTAACCCAAGGGTGTCAGAGATACAATAAAACTTGCTATTTGCAACTTAGTATGAAGAACAGAAAAAAAAAAAAATGATTACTAAGCAGCTACAGGATTATTTAGCCATTTTCAGTTTTGACACCACGTTTGCCGTTTTGTGTCGTGCTGTGTCATCCCTTTTAGTGGCTTTAAATATGGAAATAACATTACATACCCTTTAGCTCTTCAGAGTTTTCCCAGATTTTCAAAAAAGCTCAGTATCTGCCCTTTAAATTTAGTTCAAGGCCTAGTAGGAGAATGCCTAGTGTTGGATTTCTTTTTCTGCATTTTTAAAAATTTTAAATAAATGGTTATCTTCTCTGCTTCAGTAACAGCATTTTACAGGCTGAACAGATTTTTCTGTTGCATTCAAAATACCAAACACGTTTACTGTATGTATTACCAGGTAAAAGGGGAGATGGTTTAATTTAGAGAAAGAACATTTCTTTGTGCTATAGTAACTTTTTGTAGTTGCTGACTCAATATGTCTTCTCCAAAGACACCAAGTTTCAGAAACTAACAATAAGTAGCATATATGCAGGTTAACTTGGATCAGCACTTCCTCCACAAGGAACAGAGGACCCATAGAACAGCCAATTCGTATTTGGCTGTACATTATTTGTTTAATGGCAAAATATATGTATATATACATACATGTGTGGATGTGTGTATACATATGTGCATCAAGTCTCACCTTTTCCAAAATAACGTGCAGATCTTCTCCTCCAGTGTAATGTGGGTCTAGAACCAAATACTTTATGCGCCCTGTAACCTCATTCCAAGCCACTCCTAATATTGTGTGAGCCAAAACACCTCCACCTAAAACAGGAGGAACACAAATTTCTAAGAATTTTTCACGGAGATCGGCTAAATGCGCAAGCCTAAAAAAAATGTACATCAACACTTTCTATTAACAGATGAGCCTGGATAGCAAAATGATTCTGAAGCTGTTCTACATACATTATCTTTACCAGAGCTAGGGAGGATGACTTATTTTACTTTATTTACTACAGCTACAGAATTTGCTTTCCAAATTTCTTCCGTGTCGTCAAGGCGGTTTGAGTCCTTAACACTTCCACCAGATGAAGGCACTAATATTTCAAACATCTGTTTTGCTCACTTTTTCTTTAAAGAAACTTAACTGCAGAAAAGCGATCTGGAAAACTTCCTGGTTGTAAAAAGACTAAGAAGAGAAATCAGAATTCCTGCGTAAGGGTTATCTGCTGTTCTCTACTAAGCTCCATCAATGGCTGTTAGGGGCAGAACAGTAATTTCCGACTCCCCTCTCTCTAGCCTGCAAACAGGGAAAAGGGGTATTTTGGTCAGCTGGCCACAGGTTGACTCTTGCATGTTTCTTTCAGATAGCATGAGGAGTTTACGTCCTTGGGATACCACAGTAATGACTTCACACAACAGATAGGAATTGCAAAAACCCCCAAAAGAACAGAAGCAAAAAAAAAAAAAATCCTCAAAACCCACCAAAAAAGCCAACCTGCACCCTTCCAATAACAAAATAAACAACTCTGCAAGACAGCATTACAGGGAAGGATAAGTTACAAAGATTTTTCAATAATAGGATTCTAAATTATTGACATTTGGACAAAAAAGCTGCTGAAAGGACAAGAATATTTCATACCAAAATCTGGACTTCTAGCACCTTAATTTGAGAGATTAACACTGTCTTTATGGAGTGCCAAATACGGATTGTGAAAACTGCTAAAATTTTATTAAAGCTGAAAATGGTATTTCAATATTCTTCACTTTATAAATGACAGCTGTCTTTGAAATAGTTCAGTTAAGGTTACAGCATTCTTACAAACGGCATTTCTTACGTTACCAACATTTCAGATTATTAAAACTTGTCTTGGAAACAATTTGGCTAATACTCTTCTCTTCAAAGCCAGATAAACACTACTCTTCTGTGATGGGAAGTTCTGGGGAACTGTATGAACTTCTGCTCCTCTAGAGAGCAAAGGTCAGCTCTCGCGTTCTGACTTTAACAACAGTTTTTAAGAGCACCATTTAGAGAAGATTTTTCTTACCAGGTTTAATATTGAGCTTGGGAGAAATACCAAGTGAAAAGATACCAGCCAGACTAAATTGTACCATTTTCTAGGCTCCCTTGGGAATAGCATAGTTTTAAATTTATCTAGAGTTTTGATTAACTCTTGCACAGCAAACAATGAATTCTAACTGAAATGAAATTCATCATAGGGAGGCCATGCACTTTCATCACCATTCTTCAATCCTTGAGCACTTACCGATCATAACTGGAGTTCCTTCAGTCTTGAAATGATTAGCAAGCTCTCTTCCTTGCAACGCTAGTTCAGAACCTTGGCTAGGTAAGAAAAACAATATATTTGTCATCCTCCCTAGGCTTAATTCTCTACCCATTATACTCATTAACCGTAAAGGTAACTGATTAAAAAGTGGCTTAGAGTGTTCCTGTGTAAACGCTCCAGGACAATCAGAAAAAAGGTTTTTAATGCTATGTACAGATTCTGGTTGGCCCAACGCATCCGTTGTAAGCCTAGCTGCCACTGGAGCGCTTTGAGTCACCCAGCTTCTGTAGTGTCTGCTGCTTGTCTCCTACAGCAGGGGCAGCTGGTAAACCCCCACAGGTCCCTCCAAGTGGCTGAAAAACAGACTGGCTACACCTGTCAGCAAGGCAGTCTGAAGTAACAGAAATTCATCAGAAACAACAAAAATAAGATGTCAGTACAGGTGTTTGTAATGACACCTCTTCAGATAGGTTTCCGCTGTAATTGCACCAGCAATCGCAGTACTCATACCCAAGCTGGTTTTAAAAAAAATAAAATCAAATCTCAGATAAAATTAGTCATCTGTCCAAAGCAACACTGAACTTAGCTTTGTCCTGATCTCCTTGCTTTCGTTTTCAACTACGGGGACCAGCCACAGACAAAAGAAGCCCGCATGGAAGAGAAAGGCACACACACAATATGTGCACATACTCCAGGATCTGGAGCTGACAGACGCGTACTCCCCTTAGAAGACTGACAGTACTCCCAAAAGTGGTGACAGAAGCTAGGCAAGGAAATAAATACAGATATCTTTAATATCTTGTCTTTATGTTTCTTCATGTAGTGGTTAACCTTTCGAAAGCCCAAAGAAAGCTCGTTTGCCTGCTTCTCATGTTCTTGGAGAGAGAGATTAAATGCGGACAGTACAAAACCAGAACTCTGGGAAATGGTGCATTTACAGTAACAGATTCAGTACTAGTGTTGCTGGTGCAGCTGTGAAGTCTTATTTCCATGAAGAGTTAGAGGTGCTAGCTGGAAATAAGCCCAAGAAAAAAATGCTATCCACTGCCAGTGACCAGCCGAAAAAGATGCATGACATTTCTTCTCAGCATGGTAGTGATGCTGGCTTTTCCTAATCCTGAAAAACACTGCTGCTTCCTTGTAGCAGCACCATGAGCAATTCTACCCACTTCAGAAAGGAATCTATTCTATATTCTTATGTGCAGGAATAAAAATCTTTGTACTGGCAGGGCCTGTCACAGCTGCTATAAATAATACGTGGATCATCTGCAAATACAAGCTCTGGAACAAAAAAAGATTAAAATTGGCTGTATAAAGCTTTACAGAATACTGAAGAACGGAACTATTTTCCTACCATTAAGATTCACCACACTCAGATGTTCTTTTACAATATCTACAGTAGAATTTATTTTAAATAAACATAACTAATGAGTAGTATTTTGTTTGACTAGAATTTTCATACACACTAAGCTAGTATATATTCTTTATGTCACAACCATATTTATCACAAAACATTCAGGGATTTGTTAGCCTGCTTAGTGCTGCTTAAATGATAAAAATCCAGTCGTTTTACTTCTGACAAGTGCTGAACATTATTCTTTTTCTCCCAAATATATTTCTAGGGTTCTTTATTGTGTATGAGTGCATCAGATTGTCAGAATGGAAACAAATCCCTTGTTTTATCTGTCACACAAACCCAGAAAAAGAGAACGCTATTTCCAGGCTGCTCAACAATTTGCCTCAATCCTGCACTCTCATGGGTTAGCTCCCTGGACAAAGTAATAATTTACTGTCAGTGTGCATTCAGTTCACTATGACTGCCAGAGCACGTGCCTGCTTCAAAGATTGTTTGTGATGCAAAGGAATAGGTTGAATTCCACATGAGTTTAAATATCGTTAAGCAATTTATAGCAACTGCAAACTGGAACCCCAACCCCCCCCCAAGAAATTTAGCAACACCTTCATCTGTAAGCACTCAGCACAACCAAAGGCAGGAATACAGGGTTTATGAACAAGGAACCCTTAAAAGATGTATTATCTCTTTTATTCTCCCTATTCTCCCATGTATTGTAACGATAATTTGCATTTTAAAGCATTCAGTCTTTTTAATAATTACTGAGCTATTGAACAGATATTGATTCTTACCTGACAAATAGTATTTTTGATGTTATTCCAAAAAGCTGATTCAAAACAAGCTGTACCTCAATTGAACCAATCCATTGCCGTGACCCAACAAATGCTGCAGGCTTGTCTCCAGCATCAACCAGTGCCTTTGCAACATCATCAGAAAGAATAAAAACAAACATCAACAACATATAGTAGGCAATTCCACCACTTTTTGTGAACAAAGTTGGTTTATATATACGGGAACGTATTTTGATCCTAGCCAGTCAAAAGCAGACAAAACGATGCTGAATTCATTCATTGCAGTTCTGTTTTGGAAATGTTACTTGAATGCTAATATAGAACAGTGCCTGCAAGCACAGAATATAACCCCGGGTCCACAGGCAGACTCCAGGCTGGGATGGTGAGCGCTGGGCTGTCTAATCATGGAGTGCATCGTTTGTCCTGCAGAAGCCACTTCACAGACTGAAGTACCTGGATTCCCACGCAGAGCATCTCAGAAAAGGATCCATAAAACAGTGCTCTGAGGAAGAGGCCAACTGAAATACACTGAGGGTTGTGATTTATTTTAAACTCTTCTCCATTCTGAGCCTTGTATGTTACATGCAGCACTCGAGAAGGGCCTTTTCCGCTCAGGATACAAAGCCCACAAAGTCTCCTGAAGGCTGCTGCCCTCTTCTAGGTGTCTGAAAATACTACAGGAGTGCATGGACTTCAGTTGCTTTTAGCTTTAGGTGTGGACTGAGAAATGTTCAGCAAACACAGCTTAAACTTTAGTGCTCACACCCCTGTTAGGTACGATGAAAGCTGTATTATGACCCAAACCAGACTTTGCTAAAAATGTTCAGTAAATAACACAACGTACTATTTTTAGAAAACTGAAGCCAATTGCAGTATTTCTTCCTAGGCATACAATCAATATTAGCTACCCAAGTCTACAGTTCTTCTTCAGTGCTGCTAAAAAATGAACATATTCAGGTATAGAATTTGGGTATTTCACAATAGAAAAAGAAGTGAAGGACAAGTTAAAAACCAGGACAAGCCCACTACTCTCAGAGGCAAAGTTGCAAAAGGTAGCAGTAAATCAATGCATAGCATCTGGGAAACTAATCCAGCTGTCACCAAATACAAAAGTAAGTTTTAAAAATTATTTTAGTACGATACATTCATTGGGTTGTTTTCTTTCATTTGGCAAGAGCAGTGAACATGTCATAATCTCAGCTTCTAATAAAACATTAATCCAAGGAAATATTTAGAAGACTATTTTAATAAGTCTTATTCATACAGATCATGTCACCCAATGCTGATAAACATTTGGAGACAGATCTCCTATAACAAAACTTGTTAAAAATAATAATTCAGAACTACTGTAGTTCAATTTAAGAGATAAAAATATCACATAAATCTGAAGTCTACAATATATGAATTTGATATTTTAAAAATATGCTGTGCAAACTTTTCTGGACAAATATACACAAAACAGTTAATCTGCTTAAACGTTCTGTACCTGTTGAATTTCCTTGTGTGTTGGTATAGGTGTATCAACATAACCTTGCTGCTTGAACCAAGAACAGATTGTCTGCAAAGACCGATAGGCACAGCCCCAGCCACTGTCATCAATCCGATCCTGCATATAGTGGTGATAACTATATACACCATGTACTAAATAAACCTGCACAGAAAGGGATAATACAAATGTATCTGATCACGCTTGCATCAATTTTCAGCCAAGTCATACGACTCGTCACTTGGACTGTAAAAGCTTTCCGTTGGGGATTACAAGTCGCTGGAAGAACTGAAGGTTTGTTATTCACATACAATTACTCCTCCTGGTTTTGTCTCCTAAACACCTCCATTCACAGTTTTAGTTTCTCGTCCTGGTTCTGAGAAACTTCTAAAACACATGCTAAAAATACATGCACATCCTTTTCCAAGAAAATAGAATCTCTTTGGGACAAATACAGCCATATAGCCAAAGCAATATCATTTTGTGCAGAGAAAGCTCATATGCTAAAAAGGCCAAGTCAGTTGCTTCACTTTCTCATCTATACCATATTGACTACTAAATGACTTCTTTTAATAACAAATCTCAAGTAAAATAAAGAGTACTTTTTCACAAATGTTTCAATTTAAACTTACCATACCAGCCTGTGTACCAGGTGAATTTAGATGTAAATGTGGATTTCTGAGATATCCATCTTTATATGGTTCATCTGGAAAATGATAAGCATTTGCTCTCTTGAAATACGGTCTGTCACAAGGCAGATTGAATAACTCATGCAATTCCTACAGGCAAGTTCAAATAAAAATAAAGAGCGCGACTCAAATTCTGGATTAAAAGAAACATCACATTGTAAGTAACAATGAATACAAACAATTTTAACAGCACGGTTTAGCGAATTGATACATTACAATCTGCTTTATTAAACATCCAGCATGTTCATTTACTACTAGATCTCACCTCTCACAGGAAGCTTGTGCAGGCTTACCTCCTACCTAAAGGGCCCACTATTTGATACAGTCCTGTTGCAGAACACCTGCTGCGGGAGCCCCGCTGAAGACGCCATGAGTGACAAGCATCTTGTGCGAGTATGAGAAAATACACCATAATAGAAAAGGATTACAGTTTTATCTATGAAGTAGTATAGACACACACTCTGAATTATAATCTTAACTAATAAGACATACAAATGCAACATACTGAGGCAAAGTAAAGATACCGAGCTTACACTTTGAGCAGATTCAGTCTATTTTTAAATCTCCTCAGCGCTGTTTACAACACAGCGGCCACATTTGAAGAGATATTGTCTAATTTCACAGAGCTTAGAAGTGAAAAGAATGATGAGATCATCTAGGATAAAATACGTTTTACGCCGATGACCCAACACTGAACCCAATTAATTAGCTACAGGGACACTTCGCAGTCAGTGGGTAAAACTCAACAGCAGACAGAGAGCAGGAAAGACGTAACGTGCCACCGATGCCCGAGGCCTCTGCAAATGCAAGGAACAGATCAGGTTGTATACACCCAGTAATGCTTCACATGGAAGAAGAAAATGAAAAGTCCCCGCGGCTTCTACACCTCTAAGGCGGCAGGAGACTTTCCCCACTCTCAGTGTGTGTAACTGCGTGACCTGAACCGGCATCGGCCAGGTACATGTCTCTGTCCAAAAGGAGCACCACATCAGAACATTCTTCTGCCCCATCCGTATTCTTTTTTCTAGATGTGCCAACACAGAGGGCAAAACCCAACCAAACAAAAGCCAGCTTAAGGCTGGTCAGCTGCCAGCCACAAAAAGCAGGTCCCCAAAACAAACAAACAAAAACCCCAGTAACACCAACCCCAAGAAAGAAACCAAATCAAATAAAAAAACCCAACTCTAAACCTTTCTGGACATCTGTTAAAGCCTGAAAATAACATCACACTACAAGCAATTTTATATTCTGCCATGGAAGTGGAGAAATTCAAATAATACAGTACCAGAAGTATAATTTAGATAAAACCTATCTAAACCAAATCCTATATAGTTTTAAGGTTACTACTGTTCCCTTAGAAAAATGATATCTGGCACATTTTATAAAATAACTTCTGATAAATCAGGCTTCCATGTTCAGTATACAGCTTCAGTTATAATAAAAATTAACCAAAAATATAGCAGTATCTGTTAGTATTTATTCTACATTGGCTAAATGAAAAGCTTCACCGCTGCTTCAGTTACAATAATAATAATTAAATAATAAAAAAAAATTATTTAAATCAGGTTCTGCTAGTATTTGTTGGCTTTACCTTTCTGTAACTTTCCAGTTGATCATCTGAAATACCTGTAGGATATGAGATTGTTACGAGCTGACTTTTTCCAGGTAACATGAAATGAAATTGTTCTGGTACCACAATTGATGTTCCCTTCACATATTTCATGATGCACCTTTCCATGTCATTTAATTGCCTGTGAATTGCTTTCACCAGAAGATTTTGTACGCTGCAAAGTATAAGGGAGAATACTTTTAAAATAGAACAGCGACAGTGGATCATTTTTTCTCCTAGCTCTGACAGTTATACAATCCGTACATGTGTATTTGCATCTGGTCTGAGGAACTTACTACCTCCATGTTCCCACTCCCACAAAGACAGACACAACCTCACCATGCTTTACTCGAAGCATGTCTGCACACAGAAACTACTCCCCAGTGATTCAACCCTCCAAACTGCAAGTACTTCCATCAGGAACACAACCATTATGAGCATTTGCCAAAACAAAAGTTACACGTATGACTATATGGGCTTTTTTTTTTTTTGCATTTTATCCACCTCATTAGCATCCTTCAGAGCCAATTCCTATAGAAAAAATGTGAGGAAAAAATACAGAGGAAGACTCTATAAAGTTTTCCACCTTCACCTACCCAGCTGGAGCCCCTAACATAGTGCTGGGATTACAAATACTCATCAAATACATGCCAGCTCTTGCTTCTACACACACTCACATACTACAAGAATTTTTAGAACATCTTCCTGACTTTCCCAATTCCTTACTAAGCAATGGTTATGAGTTATCCAATCTATCAGGCACTGATAAACTGAATTTTTTCTAGATAGCAGAAGGGTTGTGTCTCAAGATTATTCAAGCTAACAGCTGTCTAGAGGAGCTTTTAATTATTATTATTAAATTAACACAGTTAATTAATTTAGAAATTAACACAGCTATGTTCCATTATAAAAACAGCATATGCTACTTCATTAAACTGATCAATGATATCGCTTTACTTCATTATTTCAAGAAAAAGCAGAAATGAAGCTGAAAAATTAGAAGTTCAGGGTAGCACTTACTTTCCCCATGTTTCTTCTGGAGAAACAGACACAACCACATCAACTGGTAACTTCATATTTATGTAGTGGTGCTCCTTATTTTCCCTTTCAATGACTGGAGCCAAAGGAGCTAGCGGAGATGTCATTTCCAGCATCAGGTCTACATTGACTATCTGCTGCTGCAGAGAATGAAGACACCAATAGTACATCTCCAACAAACACAAGCACCAAGAAGGCAAAATTAAGACTAGATATTTGGTATCAAACTCAGTAGTGAAATACCTGGGTTAAAAAAGAGCTAGTAATGTTAAAGACAATCTTCTACGTGCTGATCTACTGTAAGTGGATCTCTGCGTTCGTGCTAAAAATGTTTAAATGACGGGTTGTCTGCTGTAATTTATTAGTGTAATGAGACACATACCGTATCTTGTAACTTTTTATCCTTTCTTTTGCCAAGCTTTCGTTTGGTCTCCTCATCTTGATCAAATCTGAAGTATCAACAGAAAGAGAAATTTCTATAATATGAAATTAATCTATTTAAAAAATAATTTAAAAACATACTTACTGTATAAATTGTCTTATCTCCTTACAAGCAGACTCATCGGTCAGCTCTGGAACAGTGTTCACACCACTGTTAGGCCACACATAGACCGAACTGTGGCAAATTCTTAATACAAGAACATCTGAGGACAGTTTGTTTGCAAGATCACTGAAAACATATCCTAATGCCTTTTTTGTTGATGCCTCTGAAACACAATAAGGATACAATTAGCCTAGAAAATCTCCTCACTTTCATTACAGATGCTGGGCGTGTATTTTTAAAATTTTGGATGTGTTTTGTTTTCGAAAAGAACCTTAAGTGCTGTTATGATCACAAAAATGGCTATGTAAACAAAAACTGAGACAGGATTGCACTTAGCAGGTCTGTCTCAGACATTCACACAGACACCTGCCTGAACAAAAGCGTACCGTTTCTCTCAGATGCTGCCAAATATGAAGAGCTGAACAAATAAATGACAGAAGAATAACCTATACTGTAGTCGATTCTCACACCAGTAACTCTTGACCAAGCCTACAGCTACAAACTTCTGTGTACAGACAAACTTCTCTATATGGTTATATTTAGTCTTTTGAGTAAATCCTGGGAAGATTCAACCTGAGTCACATGTTTCTGACTTCAAGTAATTATTCAGAAATACAAACCAAAAACATACTAAATTTTTGGAAAAGCAGGGCCTACACTCCAGCTGCAGACCAAATTCTGGCCAACATTAATCTGTAACTGTAAGCCACACCCTGGTCAGCCTGAATCCTTATTAACTGTACAGACAGCTGTCTTTCAGAGCTTGACTCTACTTTTTAAGTTTCACCCGCTCATTACAACCTGAATCAACACTGGATACAAAAGAGCAACTTTTGCACATTACCAGCATTGCTTGCCTCACAGGGGAGATTAAAAACCATTACTTAGAATGCAACACATTATACAAAGCCTGACAAGCTATCAAAGTCTATGCTGAATTCTACTTCTTTAATGCATTAAATTAGATTTGGACACTATTAGTTGAGTTTTGCACTAGAAGTCTGTAAAAACTACAGTAATAGAAAAATCCAACAGAACTCCTCCAAAAGATAAAACTCACTGCCCTCCAAAGGAACGCTCTGCTGTATTTACACACTAACAGGTGTGAATACCATGGACTTGGACAATCCGAATATCACTCTGCTTCACTGTGCTTAAAATTCACTACATTGTAAACAAAGTCAAAACAGCCTTTCTCTGAGGATGCAATTCACAAAAAAGTTGCTATGCGTTAGGCTAACCTACTCACTACTTCTGTTCCATATTGTGAACTGAAATGAGTCCAAGTTCCTTTTCAAGGTTCACTGGCACTGACTTCAGAGTTTCCAGTAAAGAAACGACCTTTTAAGATGCAGAATGAGCTACAACCGAGCTGAAGACACTCTCCTACCACACTCCACCCTATGATAGCTCAATGGCCACTAATAGCCTTGAGCAGCCTTTCCCAAATGAATGTGACATTACTGTAAAAACGTGGAACTAGAGGAGCCTCTTAATGCCACGTGGTCTAGTTCCTTGTTATCACACGGAATTGCAGTAGCCAATCCCACCTAAATTCAGTAGCTAGTTAGCTTGTTCATCTTCTCTATTTCTCTAGAAAGACTGGAACACAAGCTCAAAACTGCACTATTAATATCATCCTGTTATAACCAAATTCATTGTCGTTAAGTTATTCTGTTAGTTTAGAATTTCAGGGTCAACTTTGGATTCAAACTTAAAAGTGATCCCAATACCAGATCCATAAGTAGCAAAAATACATAAATGAAATGACCAAAAAAATGGCAATTTAAACTTTACTTCAAATTAAAGTAAAAAACCATGCAATGGAAGATGACTGTCACAAAATGAATGGAGAAAAAGAAAAACATTTTTTGTACTTAATCTTTATGGGTTTGGGAGGGAGCACTTCACATTTGGTGAAATGTCACGAAGATAAACATCATAACTAGTTAGTTAATTAATAAAAGTTTATTTATACAAATGTTAAGAAATCTGTATTATAGTCTTACAGACACACCATCAATAGTTGCTAGCTGAAATGCAAGATCCAAGCCTCCTCTTATTCTAAAGAGTATGTCCATAGCTTCTAGAATTACCTAAGGAGAAAAAAGAAGCAATGAAAATTAATAGTTATTTGAACATGCGTTTTCTGAAGTTGCAATTAACTGTTATTATACAACGGCATGCAAGCACACTGGTAATTACTGCAGCTGCTCAGGATAGAAAAGGCCAGAGAATAAACTGGTGAGCAGCACAGCAGCACATAGTTGCCAGTACCTAAATTACATCAGTACTGCTACAAATACAGTCCTTCACACATTTCCTAACTAAAAAAGTAAGTCTCAATTCTACACTTTCACCATTTAGAAATAGTTTGAGTAAACTGTCAATGTTTTTACTGTTTCAATTCCAAATGTCATTTTTCCCATTTTATGGGTCTTCTTCCACATCAAGTAAACCAAGGACTGCTCTGAGCTTTACAGCAGAAAGGTAGTTAAGCACATCTATAAGTGTGCACTTGCCTTGGTTAGGAAATCACAGCTTCAGGGGAAAAAAAAATTAAAATGGACATACACACCACCTCTAAAACCCACGCTGAGTTTCACATTTGACAGAAAAGCTGCTTATGCCAGCACAGAAACCACCCAGCTGTTTCCTTCCCCTTCCAAAGTCCCTGCTCTGCGTCCCCACAATTGCTCCTTGCAGACCTTTTAACACAAACTTCATCAAATAACTCATCCAGATGGAAAACCACCCTTTTATTGAGAGAAGACTTTTTCAGCCAGAGCAGTTCCTGGGCAAGTTCAACACACCACCACCACCACCACCGCCATGCCTGTACAATGAGGAACAAAAGGTGACAATGGCCCAGAAAATGCGTGGGTACTGCTCAGTCTAACAGTCCATGAAAAGAAATGCTTTACAGCATTAACTGGTCTAAAAAAATAACATCACCAAACACCTGTAAGAAAAATTACACTAAGACCCTTTGGAAAGACTTACCGCATAACTGTTTGCTTACAAAGTATGGGAAAATTCCAGGTGCAACGCTACCATTATTCGTGAAACAGAAACATCGAAACATAGGGCTAATTTCCTTTCCATTAGAAGTGTTCTAAGCAGAAATAGATAAAAAGGTATGTATGCCTGATGAAAATATAAGTATCTACGCTTTCAGCTTTGGGCAAAGGATTTTCAGGTTTCCGGGATTCTGGAGTAATAAAGTTTACTCCAAGAAAGCAAAAAGGCAAGATTGCAACATCTAACATCCTGGCTCCTGAAGCATAATCCTGAAGTATTTCAGGTAACAGTTTCTACGTTACAAAGGTCTTGGAGCGTGGGATCCACAACCGCCAGCATGTGAAAAACAGTTTGCCTCGGTTGATGTGAAAGATTTTTTTTTTAACTATTTTTTATTTTAATTATCACACGTTCATGAGTGAGCAGCAGAGCTCTGCAAGGGGAGTAAGAGCGGATTTGGCCGTCTGATAGCGGCCCGTCGCGGACGATGCCGCCCCCCCGCCACAGGCCGGGCAGGCCGCGCTCCCGCGGGGCGGCGGGGGCGGCTGCGGGGGCTCCGCGGGAGGCGCCCCTGCCCCGCCTGCCACAGCCCGGGCCCCGCCACCCGCCCCCAGGTGCGCCCCGGGGGCCGAGGGCCCAGCCGCCGCCGCGCAGCGCCCACCAGGAGCGGGCCGGCGGCCCCCAGCCCGCCCCGCTCGCCACAGGACGGGCCCGCGGCCCTGCGAGCGGGAGGGAGCGGCCGGGGCAGCCTCTAGCGCCAGCCCCCGGCCCGCCCGAAAGCGCCCTCCGCGCTGAGGACGAGCCCCCCGCCCCCCAGCCCGCCGCGGGGTCCCCGGGGGAGGGGCGGGCTCACCACGTCCGTCAGCGCCGCGGCGGGGGCCGTGCCCGGCCGCATCCTCCCCGCGCAGGCGCGCTCCCGCCCCGCGGCCCGCACGGACGGTCGGTGGCGCCGCCCCCCCGCCCCCAGCCGCACTGCGGTGCTGCGCAGGCGCCATCGCCGCACCGGTGCGGGGAGCGGGGGGGCGGGGGGGCGGCGCCCGCGAGGCTTTCCCGTCTCCTGGCAACCGGCGCTAGGGTGGCGGCCTGGGCCTCTCCTCGCCGTCCCGCCGCCGCCCTGCGGCGCGTCCGCCCCTCTCGGCGCGGAGCCCGTTCCTGTGCGTGAGGTACCGGCCCCGGCAAGGCGGTGCCGCGCAGGCCCCGCTTGACTCACCGACCCTGCGCTGCCCTGAGGAGCGCGGAGCTGTGGGCGGCCCTGGCTGTGCTTAATCCAGTTTACGCGGTATCGGCGCTCTGTGGAAAAAGACAGCTATTCCCTCAGCTTTCCTTCAGACTGCCTGGGAGACGCTCCGGAGTCGTGCTGCCTCGCCCTGCCGCTGCTTCAGGGCTTTCAAGGCTCGTCCGTCTTGTCACGTCTCAGTCAGGTCGAGCTGCTGAGGTCCAGGAATCCTTTCCGTTCATCCCTTTATCAGCCATCTTTGCTTTATGCTGTAGAATTTAACTCTAGGCCTGTTTATTGCCGATAAATTATTCCTGTCCTCGCCAGTAATGCCAGCTTGCCTCACAACAGCGAAGCCTTGTTTTCTTCCAAGGGCCGGTTCTCTGTCATGTCTTCCTTCGGTGCTATCTGTTGTTGCCTGCCCTTCGGTTCCTTACCGACGTCTAGATCTACCGCTAACCAAACAACAGTACTGTTTAATCAGATGAAGCAACACATGCATTTTACACCGTGGGAACCCCTACGCGTTGCAAAAAAACAAAACAAAACAAAAAAACAAAAAACCAAGATAGCTTCAAACTTTTTAAAACCTGCATGCTGTCAGTCCTGTGTGCTGAGCATAAGCAATGTGTGGCTAGCCCATCATACACAACGTTCCAGCATATTATTTCTTACAGTAAAAATGTATAAAATCTATGTTACTATCTAGATTTTCACTGCTGTGCTGCTGCTGCTTTTCTGCTCTGCGCCCACATGCCAGATACAGTTGATGTGTGATACTGACCTTTCAGACTTCTCTGCTGCCTGCGTTATTTTCATTATTTTCGTTACTGTCTTCCATCTTGCCTTTGCCCATAGTTAATACCCACATGGGACCTGATCTTCATTGTCTTTGATCTGTATTCCACCCTAATTTCTTAACTCCCCTGCTTGCTTTTGAGCTGTATGAGCACAGATACTTCAGTTATTTGCATATTCTTGATATTTTGGGATAATTCTTATATTTCATGACTTAAGAAACAGCTTTCCTAACGTTAACTGATTTCTTCTACCTTAATTTCTGTTCCTGGTGAATTTACCATATATTTATATCTTCTTCCTCAAGGCAGTTCTTCCTCTAGCTGATTCCAATTTCCATCTCTACTGGTTTTCACTCTGGGAATCAGATCCCTGGTAATTGTAGTGCTGAGTCTGCTCTCTGTTCAGGCTCTTGAGTTCCTTACACTTGTTGGCTAGGCATTTTCTTTAGTTCTGGCAGATTCCAATGAAGGGGATGATGAGGGAAAACTAATATTTAATGTAAATCATTTGCATTGAAACCAAGAAGAAATGGGAGATATTTACCATGACCAGGCCTGGGATTAGTTAGAAGGCTTCCAAAACTACTTTTATGTTTTACCCCAGATTTGTCCATTTACTATCCTTCTATACCATTATTAGAAAGTGACTGAAAACCATTGCTGGAGATAACCCACGAGATGAAGAAGGAGGCTGCTTGGCATGTTTTATTACTAGCTCTTAATGCCACCAAAACCTCTCGTCTTAGTACTCTGAAGATACCTGTTATAAGTTTTGACCCAAATTATGTAAATTCAGTAAGAGTTGCACCAGCTGTACTACAAATACATTTGATTTGCTCTCTCTGCTCATGTTCTGAGTTTGTTTAGCAGAGAGGATACAACGGTGTCTAAATCTGCCACATAGTCCATTTGTCCTATAAGCACCAGAGATGTCAACCGTATTGTAGATTACTTTCTTCAGATTACATTTATTGCTTATATTTTTAACCAAAACATCTTGCATTTTACTTATATAAACTTTGTGTTTATAGGTGTAAACTGCTTATAGTTTTCGCAGTAGAGCAAATAAACAAGGATACTTCAACCCGTTTAGTGCAGTTCACTGTCACACAGATCCAGCCATGCCTGCAGAAAGGAAAAGTGATATGGAGAGGATTGGCCTCTTCAGTGAAATGAGTTATGTTACCATTGGAGATAAATATACATCACATTATATGCGTAAGTACATTTAATTTGAATCGCTGTTTAGTGATAGGGACCACCTCTAGTATCCATGTACTTTCAAAATCACTATTTTCTGATGGGGTTTTTTTTCCTCATTAGAGGCAGCTGCGTTTTCATGTATATTCTTTGCTCAGGTCTGTATTATGAAGAGAAAGCCTTGATATGTTGGAATGAGTATACTGAAGAAAGGAAAAATCCAGTGAAATGGAAAAATATGTATATATAATAGACTGATAAAATCTTTTAGTGTATACCTTTCTTTTTAATATTAATTATCTGCATGGTACCAGTATTTTACTGGCATTGTGAAAAAAAATTTTTCTTTCCTGTGCTTTTTCAACTGGTTTTCTGTTATTGACAATTGCCATTATTTTTAAACTAGTGTTGCAATTTCTTTTTCTGTTCTGATCTCACGCACATGTGTGAGATTCCCCATCCTGTCTTTTTAAAGAATATTCTCCTTTTCTGGTTGTTTAATGGGAATACGCATTGAGAAAGGTTGTTAAAGGAAAAATTCACACAGACGTGGGTACCACTAGGCTTGCTTTAATCACAACTCAGAGTTGGGCCACTGCCTCAGTGAGTGGCAGAGAACAAAGGGATACAGCACAGCTTATATACATTTATCAAATCTTTAGTCAGTGTCCAAAGTTTTTAGAAGTTTCCTTTGGTCTTGTCAGTTCTGCGAATCCAGCACCTGACTGTCCCATTTGATCTGTTCGGTTCCAGTCTCTGCCTTGGTTTCAGGATCCTCCTTGGATCATGAGCTTCCTTCTGCCTGCTTTAACTCTACACAATCCTTCAAGCACACTTAGTCTTTGAACAAGCAATTCCCATTCACATATACTAATATTTCTAAAAACACCTGTGTTTCTGAGAGCACCTGTGTATACAAACTGATCATCTGTTGTTTCTCTATTCTCCTACTGATTAACTTGACTAAGTTTTAAACCAGCCTTGGAGTAGGGCTATACAAGGGCCAAGGCCTGGTTCTGCCATTTAGCAGCTTCAGCACTGCAGATTTCTGAATTCAAAATACATTTTCTTTAACAACGGTAATTTTTGTAATTAGTAAGGTTACAGAGGTTAATCCTTGGTAGCTGCTTTGAAGTGGTAATGCAAAGTAATCCTGGCTTCTCAATACAAACGTTTCTGCTGTGGTGTTGTGTCAGTGATGAACATGTCCACCAGAACCCTGGCTGGTACACTTCCACCGCTTCTGTGGTGCTGGGGATCCAAGACGCAACTGGAGGCACTCTAACTTTTCCTACCTGGTCTGTAATCAGTGGGAGAGATGTTCCTCTTAAGTACTAACTTGTAGTATATATGAATAGGCATCGGCTCTAGCTCCGAATTGTAGTCTGGAGTAACCAGTCTCTCTCATTGCCTGTAAAGCAAGTGCAGGGGTTAGAAAACTAAAACCAGGTGCTGTGAACACCTTCTCATAGCATTGTTTTTCAGATACAATCATTTACATGCATGATTTACAAGTTAAACGCTCTGCAGTACATTCTTTGAGCCATTTAGATCCAGATCTTAATTTTTTATATGTAGGCTAAGAGAAGCACTAACATTGAACAGTTATGTATTGTTATTACATTTTTTAAAGGCCCTTTTAATGAAGCTGCGAGCAAGAACAGACAGATGTTACCTGGGGGAACCAAAGCATTTTCAGCTCTGCAGACAGGTTATTTTGAGCCTCGGTTTGTGAGGATTTTCAATGGTGAAGCTTACTCAAATCCTGTTCAGCTGAGGAGACGCTACAGAATGGCAGAATCAAAGAAAAATTTGGGCAAAGCTTTCCTTCCCAGTAATGGAGACAAATTGCCGTAAGTGTTGTGAAAATGTTTTAAATTGACCTTTTTTCTTTTCTGTACACTGAAGATATTTTCATAGGTTATTTCTTATAAAACCTGTAATGAGAATACAATATTGTTTCATACAACGTAGCGTTAGTCAGTACCGTGTGAAGAATTTTGAGCAGCAGCACAGGGAAGGCTGAACACAGGTAGAAATCAGGTCCTGATGCTTGGCCTTAACTACTGGGGTTTGCTGTAATCAGTTTCCTTACCCTTGAGCTTTTTTATTTTCAATGGAAATTAAGATGGCTATGGGAAAAAGGTGCGGATAATTAAAAAATGAAGATTTCTTTTTAATTTGAGGAGGAAATCTGTTGGAACTTATTAGATACAATGTCTTCACCCTTCCATTTCTAGGTCTCCCAAAATAGAGGTGGCATATATATTGCATTGTAGGAAAAGGGGCCATTATCCAGGTGCAATGTTTTCCTCCCAGCGAATCCATGTCCGTTATCTTTTTACTAGAAAAAATAACAATTGTCCTATAGGATGATCAGAAGATGTTACAGAGCTGAGGAGTATGTGCAGAATATTAAAATAAATGCATCTTTGCTATTTGTGCAACATATCGCATGACAAAATGACACCAATGCAACTATTATTATTCATGTGTAAGACTATTATTATTCACATGTGAAAAACAGTTAGAGCCTGGTTACTCATTTATAACTGTACAGTCTTGTTTTGTTCTTGTTGATGCAATAAGAGACAGGAGGATTCAGTCTGTGTACAGGGCCTAGTTCTTACAGTCTTACGGTTATATTTAGTCATATCTTTCTGCTACTTTGCTTTTGGAAAGCTTGAAGTGTAACCTCTTCTTTATTTTATATATATGTATTTTAGGATGCAAGGATTAGCTATGTTCTGTTGTACGTTACAGGAACATCTTGGCTTTTAACAGGAATGTAAGACATGTTGTATAGGCTTTCTGTTGGATATACATGTGCTGTTTCTGATGGGACAGTGTTTTTGCTAATTGACTATATACCAAGCAAAAATGAATTCCAAATCAAATATACGAATACATGCAATTTATTGTATTCCGCTATAAGGAAAAATAGCATGCAATATGACAAAAGGAAACAGTCCTAGTTATTATTCACAATATGATAAAGGAGCAATAGGAGCAAAGCACCAAATCATTATTGCAAAGCGTTACAGAGACTGAGAAAAGGACACATCACCAGCTACCACCTTAACACCATCCAGGCCCACACTTCGGCTGGGAAGCCCCGCTGCAGCCGGCACCAGGAGTCTCTCGGTAACTGGGAAAGTTCCTACGTGGTGTGTCCACCCGTAGGTGAGGCTGCTGTCCAGTCCTGGAGCTTGCCTGCCTTTACACTCAGTGAAGAACAAAAATAGTTTACACACCTAGTGTATGTAAACTTTTAAGTTTAGGTGAAGTGCAGGCGTGCGCTGTCTCATGGTTGGTAAGCTTCACACACACCAGGCCAAATGCCCAAGCGAGGTGGAGTTATCGTCATGACACAGCTGCACACAGTATTTACTGTCTGGATGGTCCTGCTCACGTCTTGCTTGTTCAGGGGGCTCAGGACAAACACCACCTGCTCATTAAAGTTGTCTTAGAGCTCCCTGAGCTCACTGTCTAGGTGAAGCAATCACTAATTAAAGACAAAGACTTTTTCATAAGCAGCAATCAATTTAAGAAATTTTAACCACAGACAATGTGTGAGCCCTTGTTCAAAATTTTCTTTCAACTACAACTTGACTTTATAGTAACCAAATTATTTATAAGGGTTTGACTGTTAGAAACACCTAGGCACTGATTTCAAATCCACGTCAGTCAGTGAGAGTCCTGTTCACTTACTTTCTGTGTTCTGAGTCCAACAGTGGGACTCTTGCTTATAATAAACATCTGCTAAGGTGCTGTCTTCTGTGTACTAGATCCACAAACGCATTTTCTGGCTGTGTGTGGGTGCAGCAGCTCATGCTCTTATTCTTGTTGTAAGACTATTGAATTCTTCTAGACATGAACTTTAGGAAATGTTCTTTATTTCTTTATCATCCCCTAAATCTGTACTGGCAGAATAGTACAAAGCAGAGGCTGGGAAAGTGGTTAGGTTGTCTTTTAATGGAATCCTCAAGCAATTATAGAGAGCAATTATTTGTTTCTTACATCCAAAACTGACTCCCATCATAACCAAGGAACTAGTGCTGAGCTCTGTTGCTGTTCACTGAATTGTTATTCTTGGCTGCCTGAATGATAAGCAGCTCTGGGGGATCTTTCCTTTATGTTGGAGCCACACGTGGTGTTGGCTGCAAGTGGAAAGGTTGCGAAGATTTCATACTCTGAAGATGTGACTGAAGCCTGGACCTTTCTTTTCTTCATGTGTCTGTTCTCTGTTACTTTGTTCCTGGCCTATAAAAATCTTTTTTAATAAAATTCACACAGAAGTGACATTTAAAGAATATGAAATAAAGCACTTAAGAGGTAGGAAACCTCAAGGTAAAGGTTGTTCATTGTCAGTTTGCCTATTTTTTTCTATATATGGGGTTATGAAGTCCTTAGATAAAGGGAAAGTAACGAACAGGCAGGTTAGCGTTCTGTGCAAAGATGACAACTGTTATCTTGGCATCCTAATCCTGTCAGTATTCATTAACAGCCCTTTTCAGCAGAAACTCTTTGAGACACTTTACTCTCTCCCCACAGTAATTACAGACAGTACAGGCAAAGCAGATTATCTTGGCTATCTGGAGTAGTTGGCAGATCTCATACAGTAGCCTGTGCTTATTTTTTTCTGTTCGGTTTTGGGATGTGGGGACAGAGGGTTGGTTGGGGTTTTTTTTTGGACCACTGTAGCAGCTGCTTAGTGGACCAAATTGCCATTCAGCTATTTCCTTAGTTTTTCTTGGTCCTTTTCTCCTTTAGTGCCTGTATGATCATGCACTTTGAGCATGTCATACACTTGTCAGCAAATACTGATTTTCAAGTTGGTCTTTTTTAAAAAAGGTCTTTGTGAATTCCTGCAGCTTTGTAGGCAGAGGTATTTCTCCTAAATGAGCTGTGCCTCCTTTTACTTTCCTGTTGTGACACAGCAGAAAGTTAACTGTTCCCAACATCACCCCCCCTTCACAAATCTTTAAAACTGGTACCCCACATTGCCTGCCACTCCATTATCATACCAACACTAACCTGCTGTTCTCTGTAAACTCGTGGGAAAGACTGTCCTCTTGTCATCCAGCATCAAGTCCAACCTATTCGTCTGCATCTCTGTTTGTGAAACTGTCTCTGCCAATGTTACTTAACCTTGTTGGTGCAAAATTAAAACAACCTCTATTAAGCATATTTGTACTATTAAGATACCCTGAAACTTCATCTCTTCTGCCATCTTGTTTCTTTTTTGTCCATAACCTTGTGCACAGAATTGCTATAGGAGTAGATCCATGGACAGTGGATTGAGCTGGTTTTATATTTAACCATTGAGGTGTA
Source organism: Falco biarmicus (assembly GCF_023638135.1). Classification (NCBI taxonomy): domain Eukaryota; kingdom Metazoa; phylum Chordata; class Aves; order Falconiformes; family Falconidae; genus Falco; species Falco biarmicus. The sequence continues at coordinate 122,412,953 of NC_079288.1, read as the reverse complement.
GATATTGTTTGGGTGTTTTCTTACTGTCATTTTAGCATACTAGGTATGGAAAGCCTGAAATATTTGCAAAACATTAATCAATGTGTTCATTTGCTATTTTTAGATGCGGACTTGGCAGCTTTTATGGAACCATAGGAGGTTCATATACATACTTCAGTCCACAGCTGAAAGCCAAAGAAAGATACATTCCTCCCGGGAAGAATTTTTATACTAATCCAGGAAAGAAAGGAACTGGATATGGGTAACTTCACAATATTGCTTCTTGAAGAGTATTTTATTAAATGTTTCTTGAGTTTTGAACACCTAAGTAATTAATTTTGTTTTTACAGTTATGCAAACATTACCATAGGTGAACAATATCCACATGAACCTGATGGGTATGAAGTAGAAAGAATAAATGCAAAGGTAAAACTGTTTGTCTTTATTATCTATTAGTATTATGATTATTTATTACAATTTACGTGAACTTTTTGTTCCCTGAGGTGTTTCCTTTATCTTGAAAACACTAATGTTTATTTACAAAAGGGAGGAAGGAAAAAAAAATTAATGACCATCCTGTATAAAAAAGATTTAGGTATTGTTCATTTATTATTTTTCCTTTGAGACATCTGGCAGTATTCCCCACAAGTTCTACCATTCAGGATTTGACCTTGTTTTATATGGAGACCTTAAGCTACAATGCAGTAATGACAAAACAATGCCAATATCAAGAACAATAGTACTTCCATGTTGTCAGAAGAATGGGCCCTCATTATCCTAGATGCTATATAAAAAAAAACCTGCTTCTTTTTTCATCTAAGTTCGTAAATCTAAGAAAACGCGTAAATTTGCTTTCACTGATTTTAGTTATTGTGTATATATTTTCATCATATGGAGTGAAAAATGGCAGCAGAAGGACATTTTCTGCTCTAGGGTAAGAACAAGATTAGAAGAAAAAAATCAGCTACCTGTTGAGACAAATTCAGAGTCAAAACTAAGCATCCAGTGCAGAAAATGAGAAGAACAGAGGAAAGAGGGATGTGGGATTATTTCCACTGGATAGAAAAAAAGGAATTTGCTCTGAGACATTAGCATGCATTACGGGTGATACTGTATTGCTGATGGTACTTTTTATGCTTGTTTTTTAATTGTTCATAATGTTTTAACCTGTTTTGGTTTAAAATTGGATCTGGGAAGAAGAGTCAATATCTCCCATGGTACAAAGAACCAATTCTTGGAGAAGCTCAGCTTAGTAAGGTGCTCACAATCTGGGGAATGTAGTGGTCAGGGTTCGCAAGAGTAGGCAGCTGGGTTGCATGCAGGCAGAATTTTCAAGCATGTATGTGTGCATTTATGCCCAAGATACAGGTATACAATACTGTTAAACACATCTTAAATGGACACTGCTTTTTCTGACATCTTCCTACCACACTTTCATAGTGATTGTTCTACTTCCTAGTCAGTGAATCTATGTTCTGTTATACATGGTGAGTATATAAAATACCTTGATCATCAAACAAGAGCAAAGAAAGTTAGAGCGAACATTTCCCAAGACTATTTTTAATGCTTTCCATTTTTTTCTTAGGATAACATACAGTAAAAATCCTCAGGATTGTTTCTTTTAAAGTATTTGTTTTACAGAAAGCACAAGAGGAACATAAACGGCTTGTTAAAGGAGGGCCTTTCAAATTAAAACTGTATCCCCAGGAATATTTTGATGTGAATCCCTATTTTAATGACAAACCTTTGCCACCTGTGAAGAAACCACCTCCAAAGAAGCCAATTGTACCACCTTTCAAACCAAGTTCTCCTGCTAAAAAGGTTAGTTTGTCTTATAGCTACTGAAGACAAAAGATAAATACTCAGATATTTCCTGGTAAAAGCTTTGCTTGCAGTACGTAAAGTATAAAGATATGTCTGGTTTTGCTGTTAATTTCTTATTTTTCTTACAAAAGTTATTATTCCATTTACTTTTTTTTTTTTTCTTTTCCAATTCACAAAGCAGTGAGATCTTGTTTGACTCAACAACAAGTGCTAACCAGCTCCAGGTTACCTGAAAAGTCTTTCTCTTTAAAATCTGCCTAGTGCTGTTAACATACAGTTAACTGACTGCATACACCACAAAAGGATACAAAGTGGAAGGTTATGCGATAAATGACAGTAAGACTAGATTATTGTAGCAAATTGAAATGCTGTCCTATTTTAGCCTCTGTCAGTCACTCATAATTTTTGAACCTGCTAATTACTCTCAGCCTGTATAGACAAGCATCTAAAAGATAATTCCTGAAAGTGTCATGGGAATGGGTAGCTAGAAGGGGCAGAAAAACTCGGTTAGTCCTTCTGCTCAGGGAAAGGCTGCAGAATAAACTCCGGAGTTATCTGTTGCTTGTCTATCAGCAGGCACAAATTTGGAATCTGCTTGTGAATTTACCCACTCTCCAGTAGTTAGGAGAAAAGGAGGAAAAGGTTGGGAAGAAATATATGCAGAAGGGCTTAGAGGGCATAAGAAATAAAGCCTGGAGTTAGCATTAAGGATATATAGGAATGTAGTTCATTAGTTCCAGTTGCTTTGTGTCATTATTTCTTAAAACCTAAACTGGTATTTTTCCATTCTATTTCCATCTTGATACATTTTTTTGAGATACTAAATGTGTGCCATTCATCTTAGGTGAAACCTTAATTTCACTTTGAAATGTGTTCAAGATGCATAAATACCTCTCTCTTAAATGACTCCCTTAATCTGTCACTTTTCAGCTGTTCATTTTGGAGTTCCATTGTAAGAAATTTAATGCTGCCCTCTGCTAACCACTGTTTTCCTATTATTATGCCCTTCACCCTTGACTTATTTGACTGACATTGATTCATATGAGGAAGGTGATGACAGCAAAGAAGATATGACTATTCAGAAAGAGACAGCAAAAATGCTTGCACACAACTAATTGTGTTAGGCATTTGGCCTCGTAGATGAGGCAGCGGAGGTCTTTCAGAATGGAAATCTGTTCAGAAAAGTTAGCTGCTAGGAAGCCAGCACCTCATCTGGCTGACAGTGCTGGTGATCCTGCTCCAGGCTTCCCATCCTTCACACCACATATGCTTTCCCCGTATATTTAAATTATGTGTACTTCCCAAGCTACTGCACACTTTCCCTCTCTGCTATATAAATTCTTATGGGAAAAATGGCTTTATTGTTGATTGAATCGCTTACTGTTGCACTTTTCAGGAACGCAGCCTCAGCAGACTGTGGGGTTTAGCTGTACTAGGGGATTGCAAAGAATTAATCAGGTTTCTATGTATTTTTAAAGTAAAATTTGCCACTCTTATAGTACTAGTGGACGTAACGTTCTGGGAAAAGCCAGTGCTGTATTTATATGTATATGTCAGAAAGCAAATTGATTATAATGCCCGAGCCTTACTGTATGTAACAATCCCACACCAGTACTGGACATGGAAATATGCTAGTAAACTAATAGTGACATAGGAATTCCCTTTTTTTGGCCACAACATAGCTCGTTTTAGTGAGTTATGGTTTTACCTTTTCTGTCACATTTTTAAGATCCTTTCCTCAAAATCCAGACTTATGAAAGAACATTTAAAACTAAAAAATCATCAAAATAATGACTAAAATTTTCCTTAAAGTTTCCATTGCAAATTTAAAGAATATCTGTTTTTTGGTTTTTATATAATATGATGCAGTCTGCTATTCAGTATGCTTATTTGCTTTTGCATGAAAAATATTTTCATTAATTATATTGTAGATTGGCACTTTGAGAAGTTATTTTATTTTCAGTCAGGGGGCATGAAAGGAGGCACATTTGATCCTTACCCAAGCCATTCTGCTGACCCTTATGTAACTGAAAAATCTAAGGCTGTCAAAACTAATAAAGAACGACGGATTTTTCATCCTCCTCCTGGACCAAAAAGCAGACCTGTGACAAGCATAATAACTCTAAATGTCACAAGGTAAGCTCCTTTAATCTGAGTTTGTGTTTCATGTATGCTGTCTACCAAAAGCCACTAGCACAGCTGTTCATTACATTTAGCTGTCTAAAATAATTGAATAAATGCAGGAATGCATTATTAACAAAAGGATAAGCGGTGTATAAGTAACTTGGCTTTCCAAATTTACTCCTACTCTCTCCTGTGAATTCAGGTTACTTTATAAGGCTCTACGTATCATAGAGACCTTCAAAATCATGCTATACAGATGTCACTGAAAAATAATTATTTTTTATTCTTTTCTGACTTGATAAATGTAGAAAGACCAGGAACGTTCCTCTTAAAAACAAAGTCTGGTTTCGTTTTCCCTTGTTTTTGGAATAATATTGACTCCCTCTGCTGGCAAACATAACATTAGGTAATCTAAGCTTGTGAAGCTTCTGGGACAATGACACTGAAATTGGATTCCTAACTAAAAACCCGTACTGTGCAATGTTTATAGATTTATAGTACACACTGCATGTATATAGGTAGATAAGCACATAATTCTTTATTTTTTTACCTTATCAAGGTATAACCCTTAGATTTAAACAAATTTGTTTCCTAGTTTTGGCTCTGTTGTAATCCAAGCAGAAAATCAAGACTGCAGTTATTTAGAGGAATCACTTTCAAATGCAGACTTCTAAGATTGCACGTAGAACAGTTAGGCATACTAGTTTGCATGTTCCATGAGTATAGTGAGGTATTTTAGAAATACTTGATTAAAATTTGAAAAACTGTCTTAGAGGAATCTGTTTCACATTTGTGATTTGTCTTTTACATATCGTATGTGAATTCTAAGAAATACACCTCCCTTATTCACCCAGTGCTCTTCTGTTTCCTTTATTTCACCACGTATTGGCATTTGCATAATCACTTTTTAAATGGCAGGGATAGTTCGAAGTTTTTATTTACACTGACAAGGCAGGACCAGAAGCTACGTATTACTCCACATTGCTTTTCATTACTAATGGAAAGTAAGAAAGAATTGAAAGTAACTTTTTGGTACACCAAAAAGCATGGTAACTGGCAACGCTGATGTAAGAAAGTACAACCTTTCCTGTACGCACTAGCGTTTTTAAACTAGTAAAAGGGAAAAACAATGTTATATTGGTCTGAGTAGCCTTCTAATTGGTGTAATTATTTGTATTATTGTTTTATCAACAGAATAAAAATTAATGTTCCCAAATGAAATGTTTTTATTGGAAAAGAACCCTGACTGTATGTGAAGTAGGTTTCAGAATTGAAAGGGGGAGACTGATTGTGAAGAATCTCTTAAGTGTTCACAAATACAGTTACGGTGGACTCATTAAAAATATTTGTAAAGAGAAAAATTTCACATATCCAACAGAAATTCCACAGAGAGAAATTAAAACTAGTATTTAAAATTCTATACTACTATTTCCCTCCTAAGAATTTTAAAGAACTTCCTTATTTTTCATTTGTTATTCCTAGGTTTAATAGAATGAGAATTGTGAACTGAATTTATTGTGTGAAGCTCATAGTTTTTAAGAAACGTGGCAATCATTTTTCAAATTGTCTGCTTCCCCACTGAATTACAGTTCTTTATATACTTCCCAACTGAAAGCTTATCTTCTATTTGGACTGTAATCCTGTAGCTGGATTTGCTAGTGTAGATTCCTGCTGTTGGGCAGTGCATTATTGAAAGAAACTTGACTTCATGAGGATTCAAGTCATTAAATCTAATTACAGGACAGGGTGCCACAGTTTTTCATTTTTACAAAAGGTCTTGTGATTTGTACAGTGATATTTTACACAAATCTTATAAATTTCTCTTCATTTACATTTCAGGGCATTAAATGTAAAGAACTACAAGACTGCACAGCTGAGATCTTACTAGGTACAAACGGCAAAAAGAAGGGTGCACTTCTTAGACTAAACGGTTAACAAGGCAAACAAAAATGTGAAAAATGGAATTCAAGTATAGAGGGCAATTCAATCTGTTTAATGATTGAGAATGCAATCTTTTGTTTCTAAATATAAAGCTATAATAAATAATTTAAGATAATTTATTTATTCAGTCCAAGTTTGTATTTTTATTTATATTTTCATCTTATTGCTTAGCTGGACTTTTGAAATTTACTTTTAGAAAACATACTTTCTAATGAGTAATTTGGATTGCAATGTGACTATATATTGCAGTGGAAGAAATTGCGTATCTTTTAAAGTGAGTATCAGTGTATGCATTAACCAAGTTAGTTATGTGGCCCACAGTGAAACTAAAGTCATCATTTCCCTTTAGTAGAATTACAACTTGTACTGTATTTCAACTATGATTTTTTAAAGAATTGTCTGAAAATTATAAGATTTTTAGGTTTTATGACCTTCTCAAAATGACCAATATCAAGCATTGATCAAAACCAGACCACAAGCAGGCTGTTAGGAAGAGTCACCTCTATTTACCGGCATCTGTTACTGCTCTTCCTCAATTTCCTGACAAATCTAAGTGCTGCCATGTTCTCCAAGAACAGCTTAATTTCACTTTGTGTACGTGGAAGGTTCCTAACAAATCTGATCTGTCTTTCAAACTAGCTTCTTCTCAGATGGAACTGTGACCTTAAATGTACGCTTTACCTCCATCTTAATAATTTTTGTCAGGTTTTTGTACGTGGTCCAATAAATTTGTTCATGCAAATCAAAACTGATTTATTATAAAAATAAAAAAATACTCAGCACTTATTTATCCAAATTATTACATGCAGACGAAATTTCTTTATTAATTTTTATTAAAGTTTTGTCATATCACTCTAGAATATTTATGAAATAGTATCCTTACTGCTGTTCACAGGATAATAGCTTGTTAAAGAAATTCCAGACTGGATCTCACATTTCCTGGCATCAATGAAAATAAAAATAAACCCAAGAATTGGTGGTCAGGTCTTCCAGCATATGTTGAAGCATAAAACCGCTTACCTTGAGATCAACAGGACCCAACAATATTTGAAAATATTAATTTACAGGGATTTTGATGATTTCTTTATGCAAAGACTTATCACAGAATTCCTTCTTTCTTTGTTTATACCTTGTATTATATAACGATACTGGTGCTGACCTTAGGTACCTTAGTGTCGTCCTCGTACAGAATATCGAGCACCCATGTTGCTCACTTGTGAAGTCACAGCACTGTTCTGTACTTCCTTCTAACTCCTGTTCTGGTGTAGTACAGCTGATGAAGGCTGCACTGAAGTTTTTCTTTATGTCCTTCTGTCTCTTTTTGTAATTCTTCCACTTCTATTTTCTGCTGTATTTCAATACTCTTTTCATTCAGTAACGAGATGAAAATACTGAAAGCTGATTAAAAGATACGGAGCTTAATTTTAAAACAAACAACAAACCAGTCCAGCTTGTTTGAGATGTTAGGGTATGTGGACTAGCCATCATGGGAGCCAATAACTTCACCTGCCAAGTCCCCCCCCTGAAAATGTGTGGTCCCATGGACCTCACACCCAATTCTAGGTCGGGCCTCAGTATGCTGTTTTAATACAAATTATAATTGTGTCCCTTTGGCTTCTTGGCAGTACCTTTGACTGTGATGGCAGAATTTAGAACTTTCTTGAGTTTTATTACCCAGTTATCTAAGGTAAGAAGGACATTAGACATTACTTACATTGTTTTCATAGTGACAGCTTCCCTACATCGTTACAGTATTGATATAGCCAGTTATCTTTATAACTGATTCTGGCCACAACTTAATAGTTACAATCTGAAGCAACTTCATGATTTTGCAAGCGTTAAATGCAAATAAACACCCAAATATCTACTCGATAGCCCACGTATTTACCATTTTAATGTTCTTACTGACTTCGGGTGTGCACTGCAAAATTGTGGCATAATACTATTGCCTATCTCCAGTAGAATACTGCAACAATCTTTTGAACATTTTTTTACAGGAAAAAGCATTAAGAACCAGACTTAGATCTTTAATCTAGTTTTTAGTCATTCTACTATATGTATTACTCACTATACAAAAACATGCTCTATTACACTTACAGTCTTATATTGTAAACCAGATAAATAATTGTTAATTTGCTGCAACCTGTCTTTATGGGTTATTGGAGAAACAGGAAGAAATCAGTTCTTTTATGTCTCTGAAGAGGTTATGCCCTTTATTGGCCAGGAGCTTGTACACCTAGTGTTGTTCTAATAGGGAAGTGAAGATAAATAATTACCTCTACGTCTGTTCTGGAAACACCAATAACTAATTACATGGGTTTACTTTCCTGATTTATTAAGGAGTGAGTAAAAAAAGAAGTTTCTAAAAAAGTAGCCCTAATAGTGTTGTAGAAACACTGCATACAGGCAGCTTCAACTTTACAGAATATCATATACAGTATTTTTGAGAAATTCTTCCTCCCCATGGTCCCTAGGCTGAGAAAATTGGAGAGATTTTAATCTAAATCTAAATCTAAATCTAAATCTAAATCTAAGTCTAAGATTGGAATAAATTCATGCAGTGATTGTATTCAAGAGGGTAATTTTTGCACCTTTCATAGTTACGTCCATGTTCTCTGAATATGTTGACACTGAAAATGTTAAAATTAATGTTTTAACTAATAAGCTTTCTAAGTATAAAAGAGATAAAGGGTACCTTGTGTTGGTTAAACATAGACCAGAATGAGATGTCATCTAAAACATACGTAAACATAGTTTAAACTTAATTTAGGGGTTCTTGCAGAAATAACCAGTGAAATGTTGTGGCATGTACTAAGCTGTTCAGCTAGAAGGTTGTTAAGATTCCCTTCTGACTCTGAAATCCTAGGGACTGAATTCTATCTCCTATAAACTGTCACAGTTCCATTAAATTTCTTTATACTACATAGAGAGTGTAAAGATCTGCTTTTGTGAATGTGTGAAAGTCAGCCAAGTATCAACAAAACAGGCAGTTCTTTTTAGAACATTACAAAAACATGGAAATGACTGCACATCAGAATTGTAAATGTTTTACAAAAGAAAATGGTTTACTACCATTTATTTGAAGCAATAAACTGTTGCAGATTATCAGGTATTACCTGGAAAAGAAATTCAGCTAATACGATATTGCAAAATAAAGCTCATACATTGTGAATCATATTCCAAGGCTTTATACTTAGAACAGAGATTTCTGTACAAATTCTAATGTAATATTCAGAGTACCAGTTATATTGCATGGTAGCAGTACCACGGTACCTGGTAACCAGGTTTCCTTTGCCCACAGACTAGAGCTGTAGCTTGGCATCCGAGGTAAATATAATCCTTATGCAAATGGTGGAATTCAAGGTGTAATACATCTCTCATTTTCAGTAATCCACAGGAGATTTTCTAATAGTAAGCATTCTTCAGTCAGTTTTCTAATGTGACTTTCATATATGGAAATGTCTTGTCTATATTCCCACATTTCCTTCTTAAGTAACTGATTTTCCTCCGTGACATTTGTTAGTGCTGTTGATAACCTCTTGCATTCTCCTTTTGCACTGGTCAAGTTAGACTTTAAAAGATCAATATCTGCTTTTGCATTTCCGATTTCAGCCGTTGATTTCTTTTCTGCAGGAGCTTTACCTGACTGGAGTTTCTTAAAGTCCTTCTGCAGCATCTGTTTAGTATAACATTCCTGCAGGGTCATTTAAAGGTTAAGTTTTTTTGCTTCCAGTGTTAGCACTAGCCAAAGATATATTTGCATTAATCGAAGATGTGTTTGCATTAACTGAAGATGAGTTTCCAGTTCAGATTTTGCTGTGTTTTCTTTTATTTCTTGCATTTCAGTCTGATTTCTTTCAAGCTCTTGAAGGCTTTCAGGCTCCTGAAAGCTTTCAGTCTCTAGGGAACTATTTTCTTTTGTAAACCCCTGGGATATTTCTATCTTAAGCTTTTTATTTGTTTCTTTTAACTTGAAGCATTCCCTTTGCAAGAACTTTAGGATTATACCAAGCCTCTCTCTTTCACAGGTAACAGCACTCATCTCTTCTTTTACTTTCTGGTTCCTAATGTAAAAGTCATGTTTTGTGACATACGGTATCTGTATTGAATGTTGGTTTCCATTACTGAGTTGATTTCTCTCTTCCTCAAGGATGTTTTTCTGGTTTTGGAGTTCTTTGCATTTGCTTAAGAAGTTCTTTGCTTCCTTAATACATTCCTTGTTATCTTCTTGTGATTTAACCAACTGGATTTGCACACTTCTGTTTTCTTCAGCTAAATTCTTGATTTGTGTATTACATTATATTTTTTCTTTCAAAGACTCTATGGTAACATTAAGAATTTCCACTTTGTTCTTGAGAGAGAAATTTTCATGTGGAAGATCATGTACTGTTTTTTGCAGATGCTCAGGATTTTTCAGGGACTTTTGCAATGCTTCAATTTTGCCATTGTATTGGGAGGCTACTTTGATTTTGCTGAACTTCTGATTTCCTGGCCTTAGTAATGTTTGATTTAAAGTGGTCTGTTGTTGTTTTTCTTTTTTTAGTTGCTCTTTGTTATCAACTATTAGTAGCTTATCTTTCACCATTTCAGGAAAAGAACCTGGATTCTGTCACCTTCACTGTAATTGATTCGAAATTCTTTATGTACATTTTTGCTTTGAGATTCTGCTTTTTCACTGTATACTGTTGTAGAGGAACCACTCCATCGATTGGCACGTTTGGAGTCTTTACAAAATTCTTGATCAAAATGTAGGCAATTTTCTTTAACTGAAACTAACCCAATATGTGATTCATCTAAAGAGGTCACCATTTCTTCACTTATCTTTTAAGTTATTTAATTTTTCTTTGGATAAAAAGCTAGATTTTTCTGTAGTATCTGCTAACAGATCCAGATCATTATGAACTGACTTCTGAAATTCTTGTTTCAGCAGCTTGGTAGGATAGTTACTATTGTCTATTTTACGAAATTCTTTCCAAACTTTGGGAAAAGGTACATGATGTTTAGATTCACTCAAAATGGCCTTCTCATAGGCAGCATTCAGCATTTCTGTCTCCAAATCAGTGCCAGTTAGCAAATATCCACATTTATGTTCATTTTTTCTTGCAAGTATTCTGTTGTTTCCAAACAAATTTTCTGAATTTTCAACCTTTTCAGTTGCTATAGTTTTAAGCGAAATCCTGTGTGGAATATTTATATCACTGACAGCATTTCCAATATTGGAATTTACTTCCACATGCTCATCTGAGCAGGGTTCTCGATCATGTTGAACTTTTCCCTTAGAAGACAGTGATTCAGGATTCACCATCAGCTACCCCACAAAATAAAAACCAAAAGTAAAAAACTTGTCATGTTGTAAAAATTGTGAAGCATTGCAGTACTAGAAACATAAGACAAATAAACTGTTACGAAAGCCACTTATCAATCAAGACTTGTACAGTTTACTTCTGCCAATGCCTTTTATCCATTAAAAGAATCTAAACAATTATTGTACACCCCATTTCATTGATTACTGGGCTTTGGAGCAGGCACAAAATACCAGGTGTCCTAAATTGATTAAGTATATTTCCAGCAGAGGAGAGATGACTTAAGGAGACTGTAGTTTGTTTTTGTCATCCCAGTCCCTATGAAATAAGGGCTAACTGGAGTTCACACTAAATATAGACAGAAAAAGTAGGGTTTATGCAGCTTTTGATAGGAGAGGGACAAAATGTATTCCCTGCCCTCATTTCTCTCTCTTCTCTCCTTGACTGTCTGCCCTGTCTCCTTATATGCTTTGCATTGTATTCTGTGCCCACTGAAAATAATTCAAATTAATTGAGGAAGATCAGGTTACAGTTTTACCTGTGCAAAGCAAAAGTGAGTTTTAATCATAATGGGTGGGAGGGAATAGTTTATGTAATTATGGCTAAAGTTCTCCTACCCAGAAAAAGGTCAGGAAGATGATACAGTTGTTTTTTAGGTTTTTGCTTAATCCAGAATACCCCTTGGATTGTTTTTCAAAAAACCACATTACTCTCAAAACCCAAGATCCAGCTAAAAAACAACTGGTTTGTAGGTAAAAATTGTTGAACAGACCAGAAATGCATCCCTTGGTGTGCAAGTCATCAGAATCTTGTCTGAACTACATAGTGGAGCTTTCATTTCAAATATATTTTTATTTAGTATCTCACGGGTTTTAGGCTGTACCTGAAAAAGATTGAGATTGTTCACAGAAAACTTAAATGTAGAAATATTTCATTTTCCAAAACCATCCTATTACTCAAGAAGTTCTTCCTTAGGAAGGACAGAGCCAGAGAGAAGTGGCATGTAGGAATATGGAATTGTCTATAAACAGCAAACTTTAAAGCTAAATGTCCTTTCAGCACCAGCTATTCAGCTTTTATATAAAGAACCAGATAAAACAATGGCAGAAAAATGCTCCTGAAAAGGTGGCTTAGCATCTTGTCAAATGTGGTGGCTTGCAACTATAGAACAGGTTCTGCTGACAGTGACATAATGTGGAATTAAATTCTTTGAAAATAACAAAGCTTCCTTGAGTTTACAGCGATATAAATGAGAGAAGGATCTAGTCCTTCCTTCCCCCTCCCCCAGTTTTGTTTTTCCTGTTTTTCTGAGGTTTTAAAAAATCGTTAATAAGCGCCCAAATAATACTGTGACTAAGAAAGGGTAAGAAGTGATATTATCAGCTGTTTTAAGATGGACAGAAGATTAAATGTATGCTTAAAGTACACAATAGTCAACAGATTTTAAAACACAGATCTAAAAGTATCTAAAAATGCAGCAGGAGGCTTTTGTATTTTAAGGGTGTTTGTGTTCTCTGTTTGTCGTGTTAATATTCTCCAGACTCTGTTGCCGAAATGTCTGAAATAATTCCAGCTGTTGCTGAAGAATCTAAAATGTATAAAATAAATATCAGAAAATTGCTTGGTAGTTTGGTTGGTTGTGGTGGTTGGTTTTTGGTTGGATTGTTTGTGTTTTTTTTAATATTGAGCGGAGTTAGGATATTTTCTCAGTTGAAATTACGTTTCTTTTCCAGTTCCAAGGCAGTTTGCACCCAGCCTGAGTCAACAGTTCATCAAATGCTTCTTTCACTATTCAATAGTTGTTTAGAAACTTAGTCACACTACTGGAAGGATTTCAGCCTAGTTCTTCACAGACAGTTGCTCGCGTTACAGAGAGCACTCTCACATCTGACACTACTTTGGATCTTTCTCTTTGCCGTGAGACCAAATGTGCTTCTGCTAGAATTCATACTTCAGTTCCAAAAATCATCTTTCTAGTTTAGACTGTGGCATACTGGTCAGACAACATAAGGAAGCTGGACTGTCTCTTGGATTACTAAAGGGGAACCCTAGTATCCTGCATTAACAGAATTAACATCGGCTAAGCTCTAATGACTTAGAAGTGCTTTAAAATAAATAGTGCAAATTCTTTACATATATCAAAGGAGTTTTCTCTGAATGAATCAATTCTTAGGTCACAAGAATTCAGAAGCTTAGTGAAAAATCTCAGGTAAGGGAATGAGCATGTGCATAGAACAAGATTTGTCTAGCTTTCTGTGAGTGCTGCTTTGGAAGAAGATTCCCCAAAATGTGAAGGAGGAAGAAAAGAGGCAGGCAGAGAACTACCGTACATCATATACCCGAGTTATGCAACTATACTGATGCCAAAGCCCAAATGCACTTTGCTAGTCATTATTCAAGTGGAAATTGTAGTTCCAAGTACTTTCAGAATAATTCAGCAAGTCTGATTTCCTACTAAAAACATCAACAAAGAGTGACAGCTCCTATTGTCTGGTCCTAGCCCTGCACACAGAAGTATCTTGAAACGATCAATCACGGTGTTTACATCCGTATCAAGCACTCCTCATTTGCTGAGCAATGTAAAAAAGACTCCTTTAGATTTAGAGGTCTGTGATTACCGGGATTTAACGCTTCACCCCAGCAGCTGCTGGAGCAAGGCACCTGTAGTGAGTAGCTGGCCCACGCCACTCTTGCGAAGCCTGGTGCAGGCCAGTTTGTTGGCCAGTGTTTTGGCACTAGATGCGTCTCTGCGCTGGGATGAATGCACCATATGGAAATCCTGCGAGCTACAGGGCTCCCTACACCCAGACACCCTGCTCCCGTCCGCAGTCAGAACCAAACGGGCTTCCTTCCAGCGCTGCTTGTGGGGCAGCTGGGCCTTCTGCTCCCGCTGCGTGTGATTACCTGCGGATAAGAGGGACGCTTCTACCATTAGCAGAGGGGGACGTTGCCAGGAGGAGCGATTTCAGGTATAACAAGGGAAAACTGAGGGAACTCAACGCGGCCCGACGAAGGACATAGCTGCTCATTTCTCCCGCCGGGACGGAGCAGGGCGGCCGGCCCCGGGAGGGCTCGGGGGGGGGGCAGCCCCGGCTCCCGCCACCCGCCACCCGCCACCCGCGGGCGGCTCCAGCACCCGTACCTCGGGGGCCTGCTGTCACCCGCGGGGGCCGGCCCCGGGGCAAGGCTGGGTAGCCCTGCGTGCCGGCGCCCAGCCGCTGTCTCCGCCGGGGGCTCCGGGCCCGCCTCATACCAGGCCCCCCCGAGGCGCAGGGCGGGCACAGCGCAGCGGCCGGTTCCCCCCTGCACCGAGGCGCGCCCCGCTCCGCCACAGCGACACCGCGGGGTGCCCCCCGCCGCCGCCGCCGCCGCACTCCCCGGCGGCAGCCCGGCCAGCCGCCCGCCGCTGCCTGCCCAGGCGGCCCGCAGAGCCCGCCGGGTGGCGGAGGGAGGCCGGGAAGCCAGTGCCCGCGGGTGGCTGCCCTTCGCCCCGAAATGGCGGGAGCCCCCCCCCTCGCTGAGGGGCCGGCCCTGGCCGCCGCGCGGGGATCTCCCGCCTGTGGTGGTGGCCGGGGCTGCGGGCGCTTGGGAGGGATTTGTGTTGGTTTTTTTTTTTTTTTTGGAGCTTTTTGTCGCGTAGACCTCCGTGTGTTGTTGTCACTCAGGGTGAGCTTGCTCTGTAGCTAGGCACAGCTGTGATACCTTTTCGTCATTTACATTTTAAAAGTACTGTTCTGCCACACGTTGTTTAAATTTAAACAGATTGCGTGAGCCTAGTTGCAGCCTGCCAGGAAAAAAACCTCAAAACAAACCACCACAAAAACCTCACAGAAAAAAGTTTCCCTACCAAAATATTTGGAGCTCCTAAAACATATATGAACAGTATTTATTGTTAGTGTGTTCTGTGCTTCGCTCTGAGGAGCCCACAGCGGCGTGAGGGGGCTGCCAGGCTCCGCACACAGCCAGGCCTCAGGCGAACAGCCCAGGCACAGGCCGCTAGGCCCCATCCTTGTAACACACCTGTAAGGCTGACCTGCTTGGGAAACGTTTCCTCCAGCTGCCACAGCAGCTGCTGACACACGTCCCCGAGCGGTGCTACTGAAGGTAAAGTGCTTTTTCTAACTTTAATTTAGAGCTGTCTCAGGCTTTTAACTTAAAGCTTCAATAACAGTTCATGAGTGGAAGCGGTATATTTTTTTAGATGCGCTATTGCATAAAAGCTAAAAATCTGGTGAGATTTGTTGGTAAAGGAACAAATTCAACCCCAACCATTTATTTCACATTTAAATTGTATGTAGTTATTCCTTTCAACGTTGGTTTTTGGTTTTTTTTTAATATGGAGGGAGTAAGTGGATGAAATCTATGATATAATTGGTGGGATATGCTGAAGAAATTTACGTTTTTTAGTATTCAGTCATGAGGCTTGTCATTCAGTGCTTACGCTGAAGGTTTACACATGTGCTTATACCATCCGAAAATTATAGTTCCATGGACTGACAAAGACATCAATAATGGTATACTTGAACATCATTCTGGAAAGATAGTTTGTGATTATGTAGACAAGAGTTAAGTTAGGATCATGACTCTCAGTCCTTAAGAATGGCATAGCTGTAATATTCAAGGATTTCAGGGTCTCCAAATAGTTCTAACATGTTTTTGCAGAAGTACAAAGTTAGTGAAACCCCTTTCCACCTGTTGCTGGACAGCTGAAGAGTTTAGTGACTGGAATTAGTCCAGAAGTATTACACAACACCAACAAACATAAATCTTATATTTAGCTACTTACTTACCAACCCAGAAATATTTTTTTTTCTTTTCATTTTTGTGACTTCATAAGGGGGAAAATAAGTTTTGGCCTGTGTTTGCAATCCATAATTAATAGAATATAAAATCTGTCACTGTAATGTGTCCCTCATTTACAATTTTTTTGGACCCTGTTCTAATGTTGGTGACAATGTTGTCTCCTGAGGTGTTTCTTCAGTACTCTTCTGTGAACTAGAATCGGAACTTTTTACTGGGAGTTATTGATGGAGAAATTTTCCCTTAAAGTTTTGGGAATGCCTTTCTAACAGCTAATGTTTTCGATTTTTGAATTAGGATTTCAGCTTCTCCTTAAGCTACGCTAGTAAATCAAGTATGACTTTTTTTTTTTTTTTTTTTTTTTTTTTTTTACATTGTGCTGTTTTGTCAAAGATAACTTAGAAAATGTTTGTAAGTTGTAAAAGACCATATTGTACCATGAAAGATCTGGAAGACAGCAGAAGGCTTTGCTGCCAACCAGTGTAAGAAGAAGAAGAATGAACTAGTGATGCAAGAAAAATTCACCATTTGCATAAATGTAAAAATAATTTTCAGGCTAAGCCCCTTCATGATGTTGGTATAAGCCATCCAAATCGTGGAAATTTCTCAGAATATTGCCTTTTCAGTGAAGACGGAATCATTGAGACCACTGAGTTCTGCCACTGGTAAGTGTAGGAACTGACATATGCAACACACCAAGTTGGTATTACCAGGAGTCTGTGTGAATTTCAGTCAGGGAAAGAGGAAATCCTGTGGCATACTACCAGTTTAAAGACCAAAGAAGGGTTCTAAATAATTAAACTATAAATCTACCCTGAGAAATAACATTTACTTGGAAGTTTCTTCATGGTATTCTGCTGCCTGTTTGCACCATCAGGGTGGGAGCTACAGAGACCGTTTTTAGTATATCTGCATTGTGATCTTCCTGGATTCCTGAAAAGCCAGTAATAACAGTGAGGGCAACAACAAAAGCCTTCTGGAGTTGTCAGCTCCTGCTCACAGTTAAATGAACAAGATCAGCTGTCTGAAAATAAGACAGCTTCCTAAATAGGGAGAAATGTCTAATCCCAAATTTGAGACAAACTGAGAATGGGTATGGAAGTCTTGGCCTGAAAACATATGGAAGTCTTGGCCTGAAAACAATATAATCATTGTAAAATTCTGATGTACTTGTTTATCTGAAACAAGACCAGTACCTTGTTTTGTTTAGAAACAAACTATTGTGCACATCATTTTATATAAACACGTGTCTGGAAACTGACCCATGAGAGGCCCTCTGTATTCCTGCAGCAGGAAAACCAGTGAAAAATAGCAGAATGTTCTTTTTGGATTTCTTATGCAATGTACAGGAGAATTTTCCAGTGCAGAAAGAAATGCCAAGAAAGTTAAAACACTGCACAAAATCACAGAAAACAACAGTGGGTCATTAGGCAATTAGCTGCAAATGAAGAATTGGTTTAGCCAGTTTGAGTTCTGTGTTAGCAGTCAGTGGAAATGTAGTTAGCTGTCCTTTCTTCTCTCATGAGCTCTTTTACGTAATGGTTACCTGTTGTTAAGATGAAGACTCATCTAAATTGCAGCTCCAATGCAACAGGCTTCTTAATTAAAAACACCCAAAAATGTTCACAAGAGTTGTAAAGGGAAAAGAAACTGAAACCCAAGGACAGGAGCAGATAAAATAGAGCAGCATCTGAAAATTGCCAGAAGCATAACAGTGAGTGGGTGAAATTCAGGAAGCGCTGACAAGTAAAATGAGGAAAGGAGTAGTCGGGATTCTGAGAAACAGGATTTGTTTAGCAGTGTGCAGTTACTTGAGTAAGAACAAGGCAATTAGTTATGAGATTTTATTACTAAGTTTGAGGAATAACTGTTTTTAGTGAGAAAAATCCCACTTCCACAATGTATCATTTTTTTATGACATTTAAAATATGAAGATATTTATGAAGCATTCTTAAAAATTTTCAGGCTTGGAAGAGCTGATAGAATCCATAATTCAACCTCAAATTTTAATGGTCATCAGAGAGTAAAAAATGGGGGAAAAGCCTGGTAGAAGAAGTCTAAAGTTCACTTTAAAGGTGACATTTTGGAATTTGCTAGGCTTCATAAATGAAAATTATCGGTAATTTATGAGATTGCAACCTTGGGAAAGAAAACAGAAAAGAAAATCTGCTGAAACATGCAGGGGCAAAGTAGAGTAAAAATTATGAGGAGATGATGTGATACAAGCAGTTACATTGTAGGGAAGAGCTAGGCATGCACTTAATGGAACTAAATAAACAAATGCAGTGGCCAGTTGTAATGTACAAGAGCAAAAACCTTCTTGACAAAGCCAGCAAACAGGGACAGTACAACCCTATAACGGAACAATGTACAGCACCTTGTGCAATGAAGAGTATTTCAAAGGAAACTTTCAAGGCCTCTCAGCTGCCCATGTTCTCCCATAACTTGAGACATGGAGGCTCTTCAGAGAACTTGCCAGACCAGAACTTCTGTGGCCACCAAGACAGGAACAGGGGAGAAATCCCTCAGCAGAACCCTTGTTGCACAGTCCCACTCTCTGTGTACAAGTGGTGGAGATTCCCTTTGGTCCCCAGAAGATTGTTTTGGCATTAATTTCTGAATGGGACCATGTGGATGACGTTATGTTTGTGTGGTACCTAGAGTGGCTCGCTCACCTCATTCCTCACTGTTGTTTGCCTTAAGAGCTGAGGGCTGCTGACTGGATCCCTTTTAAAGTGGGAAGTGCTACAACAGATGAATGTGAAAACTAATGTCACATTAAAGGGTTTGGTGCGGGGCGGGGGGGGGAAAAGAAAAGAAAAGTTGTGGGATGAAAGTATGTAATTGCTTGATCACATCACCAGAAAATGATTTCTGCTTTGTGGATAGGTGAATTAGATGTGGAGGTAAAACCTGACCTTGAAAAGGTAAGCTAAATAACTATTTTTTGACAAAGAATGCTTATTCCAGGCCTCAGGAGGAGTATATAAGCTGTAGAACAAGTTCCAATAAATGAGGAGGATACATTTCAACATGTCTTCTTTTGAGATATATATGTACAAACTAGTCAATAGTTTGTCATGAAGTTACTCCTTTGGTGGGCTTACTAGACAAGAGCAGATAGAAAGAAGGGATGGGAGAAGTCTTCAGGTCTCATCTCAAAGGAGCAGAAAATAAGCATCCTTTACATACCAACTTCTTGCCTCTTGCAATTATAGCCATTTAGCTGTGAACCTCTGAACCTCTTTGATACTTAGAAAAATGTGTATCTGTACTGGAGTAAAATATTCTTCTTTGAGGGAAGGGCAAATGATGTATTTTGAGTGAACGGAAAAACCCCTGTGCTTGCTTGGCCCTTGTCTTGAGCTGCTGAGCTAAGCAGAAAAAAGAAACCTTTGGAAGAGGTTGCTAATAGCCAGTGATGTGAAGCAGCATTTCATTTTATGATGTAAGTCTTTCTCTTACCTCTTACAGGGAGTCATTTTAAGATGGAAGAGACGTTCTCTGAAGATGAAGGTAAATTGTTTCTCCTTGAGATCTGAGGAGAATTCTGCTTTTCCTTCTTATTCTTATTCTTTTTCTTTTGATGATGATTCCAATAAGCAGTATGATAGACTGGCTATAATTTGAATAATATAAGAATTAATATATTTTTAAAAACTGATGCTCAATACATTTCCCACCCTTAAAAAGACTGCAAAAATATTGATTTATTTTACAAAACACTTCAACATCACCTACTGCAAACCTTTAGAAAAATGGCAGGCATTACTCTTTTAGTATGAGGGTGCAAAAAGTACCAATGATTACTAGTATTTTCCTTAACCAGTATTTGGCATTGATTTATTCTTCCTTAAAGAAAACTTTCACAGGAAGAGTCAACAACAGTATTCACTAACTGTATTTATTAAAAAAAAGGAAGAGAGATATAAATATCTAGAAATAGTCTATTGTTCTCATAACTTGCGGTAACAGATGCCAACATCTGGGGCTCAGGTCTTTGTAGCCCCATGAATCTTCTTCATGAAGTGTGGGCTACATATGAACAACTAATTAATTTTTTTTCTGTGTCCTTAATTATGACAGAAATGTTAGAATCAGCTACAGGGACAGCTGTCACCCTTTATTGTGAGACAATGAGTAGACATATTCCACAAACCTTTGAACAGGTGCAACTTAGGTTTATTAAAACATGATAGCAGTAAGTATTCAAGTATGTTAGGCGTTGGGATCTGACAGGGCGATCACGGAGACAGAATACGTTAAATATTTGGAGATGTCAGTTTGGCTCTCTACCTTGAGAGGCAATGTATAAGTTGGAGCTACTGTCAGTTTACATAAACTGATGTCTTTCAGGGAGGTCTGAGGTACCACGGGCAGAGTCATTTGAGATATAAATTAAGAAGAGGTTTCTTTTATCGCCACTGTGGCGTGCTTGCCCGCTTTTATGTGTAGGGATCTGTACAAGTGTAACTATTATATTCTACTCTACTAATTCCGTTTTACTATGTACAGTATCCTCTGTTGTTGGTACTTAAGATACAAGGTTAGACACTTAGCATTTTTGTCTGACCTTGGAATTTGGGGAAAAAAGAGATTGTCCTACTTTCAGATTACTGTATTATCTTTTGTATTGTGGTGAGAATATGAGTTTGAGCCCTTTCAGCATTCTGGAGGAGGGGTTGTTTTCAGGAAATTTAATTGCCATGAAAAGCCTTTTGGCAAACAGGAATGAGATCCGGTGCAACACTGCAGTCTGAATGCCTCAAAGGTTTTGCCTTTTTCCTGAAGAAAAAGGTGGTGTAGAACCATGATTGATTTGACAATTAATTGGCGAGATGCTACCACTGTAAGCTATATTTTACTCAATCCTTAATTCTGGATAGATCAGGACAGTAGCTGATATAATTTTTGCTAACAGACATCAAAAGCTACAACTGTGTTTAGGTGTGACTTTCAAAGAACAGCCTTTATGTCACAGGGCCATTAGAAATCCATGCTTAAAGGGGCTTAACTCATTAGCATTTTGTGGACCTGTAAGGAAAGACAGCACTGTATGTCAGTGCATCATTTCTGAAATTGCTACACTTTCACACTCTGTCAGAGTATGTCTTGATTCAGGAAGGCTGGTTGTTAATAAGCAGTGGATAGGAAGTATGTAGGAAAGGCAATTAACAGAGCTGTGTGTTGTATGTATTCACAGAGAAGAATCTCATAACAAGTCATAGTGAGAATGGGAAAGGATAGATAAATTTTGTGTCAGAGAAGAAATGAGCTGGACCTGCTGGAGCAAGTCCAGAGGAGGGCCACAAAGCTGCTCAGAGGGCCAGAGCACCTCTCCTGTGAAGGCAGGCTGAGAGAGTTGGGGTTGTTCAGCCTGGAGAAGGCTGCAGGAAGACCTTAGAGCAACCTTCCAGTATCTAAAGGGGGCCTACAGGAAAGCTGGAGAGGGACTTTTTATGAAGGCATGTAGGGATAGGCCAATGGGTAATGGCTTTAAACTGAAAGAGGGTAGCTTTAGGTAAGGTATAAGGAAGAAATCCTTCACTGTGAGGGTGGTGAGGCACTGGCCCAGGCTGCCCAGAGCAGCTGTGGATGCCCCATCCCTGGCAGTGCCCAAGGCCAGGCTGGATGGGGCTGGGAGCAACTGGTCTAGTGGGAGGTGTCCCTGCCCATGGCAGGAGGTTGGAACTGGAGGATCTTGAAGCTTCCTTGCAACCCAAACCACTTGATGATTCTATTATTTTTAGAACTGTAATCCTATATTAGGATGAAAGAATCTCCTGAAATCCCTGTGATTGTGTAGTCTTAAATAAATTTATGCTCAAACAGAAGTGTAAAGAACTAGTCCTGTTAACCCAGTGCAGGATCCTTACCTGGTCTCTCATTTTTCCAATTAATTTGAGTTTAGGGAAAAGAGAAATTGTTATAAGCCAGAGAGCAGCTGGATCAGCTGATAAAAAAACTTGCTGGTGTCTTGGTGTATGACTAGTTTTAACACATTTTACTCTGTGTGTTCTTTCTTTGTGCTGAATGGTTATTTGTGCGTTTTTCTCTCATTTTGTAACTCTGACAGCTTCTTTATTTCAACCTCAATCCACTAACCTTATGTGAAAAAAAAGCAAAAGAACAAAATGTTTATGAATTATTGTGCTATTTATCCTTCATAATGTGCCTTTTCCCTTCCATACTGTAACTGCCTTGACTGCTTACTCTGAATTCTAAACTGTGAGCTATGAATCATTTCTTACTCTTACAGTGTCTGATACAGTTGGACCATCTCTGCTTCTGAGTGTTCTTGTAATATACGCTTTTCTTATAAATAATAAAATCAGATAAGGTAAACAGTGGAATAATCTCACTTTGAAACAATTATACTTTCCAAATCATACATCCTACTTGCATATCGTTTTGAATTGGCTTGCTCAAAGAGGTGCGCGAGATCTAGAGCAGCAAACAGGAGCTGTCTGTAAAAAGTGACTGTGGTTTGGGAGGTAGGGGTATTCTTGCAGTGAAAGTAAAATGAGATGGAGGGAGTTTGCAAGAGTAAAACAGCAGAAAGGGATGCAATTCTTGGAAAAGATTAGAAAGCCAAAACAAAAGTATTTTAGCTAAGTGTCTCATATTTGACAGTTTTAACCCACTCCTAACTGTCATAAATGTGCAAGCTGTCGAAGTGAAAATGTTACAAGTCTAATCTCTGCAAAGTATATCAGCGATGAGAATTATTTATGACCCTGCCAGTTAGAAAAATTTAAGTCAGAAATATGATTACTAAATAGGTAGCATTCATTTATAATTAATAGGTTGAACGAGTTCTATACACAAACTGAATAGTCAACATGTGAAAAGGATATTTTACCTGTACGTAGACTGAAGGCCTAATTGTGCAATCATAGATTCTTTTTGGGACTTAGTCTTGCTCCAAGAATACTACCTATGCCTGTGCTTTGTATATCTGCACAACATGCAAGCACCTTGTAATTACGCTGGCTGCAAAGCTGCTGCTGGGAAACTTATATTCTTCTCTATACGTAAATGGACTGAATATTTTAGTGCCTTGTGGCAGGAGTGTACAGGGCTGCTACTGACACCCTACAGGTTTTGAGTAAAACCATAAACAACATTGCTCTTTGGCCTGAATGTGCTGAAACAATTTGGCTGCCCGTTACCTTTTTTCTCTCTCTTTTTTTTTTTTTTTTTGGCCATTGAACATATTGTTCCAGTCTTCAATGTATCTGGTCTAATTATTTCTTAACTTTTTATAGACTGCTGGTTTAGCAGGATCATTAAAAACCTCTTAAATCAAGAATATACGAAAAAGATATTTTTTTTTTAAATAATTGTACAGAGAATGAGACATCTATAAAAATCTAGTTTTGAACAGTGTCTGGAAAAGAAAGACTGTGAACAGCCTGCAAGAGGTTTTTCCTCTTTCTCAGAATCCTCTTGGTATTTACTGAATATTTTGTTTTCTGAGTAAGAAATAATAATCTTTAACTAGTCTACAGTTTCTGTGTTTCTGGCTTTGTCACTCCAATACAGTTGTAATTTTGTCAGCACATGAACTGTATGCAACAGTGTTTCTTTGAAGTTTTATTTTGGACAGCTGTACTAGCCTGTTTCAAAAAGAGAAAATTTTTCAGAGTAATATAATATACAATCTTTCAAGACTCTCCTAAAAGTTTTACTGGTCTTTGGATCATGCCCTGGTGTGGGGAGAGGGAGGATTAGGTAGACTGAGTGCAACTAAAAAGACTCACTGAGTATGCTAAAACAAATGTGTGCTTTACCATATATAGAAACAAAATCCTTTGTGAACTTGGACGTTGTGTAGATAATATTACTTACCAAGCATATGCTGTGGAGACAAAAATTTTAGTTGGTGGTACTGAGCATATGCTGAAGACTTGTATGCCTTTATTTTAAAACTTCATGTATTAAGAAAAAAATGAATAATCTGCTTGTGGAAGTTTCTTGTTAACAATTTCAAAAAAAGCTGTCTGAATAGCTTGCTTGGATGAGAGGAGAAAAAAAAAAACCACATGAAAGGGCAAATCTGCAGAGTATGGTTGCCTGTAGAGATAAAATTTGCTGGATGTATGCCATCAAACATGTTTTATTTCCCACCATTTTATTTATAAATGTATGAAGCCCCCAGCGAAAAATTAATTTTGTCCTTGTGAAAAAGCACCCCTAAAATAGGGTTTAAATCAAGCGCATGTGTTTTACGTGAAAGTCAGGTCTATACCCAACTGCACATTTGTTTCTTTTTATATGATTCATAGAAATTTGAACCAAAATCTGTGATCAAACACCTCTGAGCTTTGGAACGTCTGAAGCCGGGTCCAAATTCTGAGACTGGACATACCTCTAGTTTTAAACAGTCAGTAATTTAATTTCTGTTAAGAAAATATTTCTCTATGAAAGTTGCAAGAAATACTTCAAGGTGTGTCTGCATTAGCAGGCAGCGTTGTTCAGTAGGAGCAGATCAGTTGGTACTGAGGACGTGGCATCTACCCAGTATGTGTTTCAGGGAGGGGCTGTTTAGCTCTGGTTTGATTCTGTGGACTGAATTCCCATTAGTGATCGGTGCACATTACCAGTGCTCCCAGAGGTCATCTTCTGGTTGAATTAATTGTAAAGGAAACCACTTTGTGCACTCAGAAGCTGTTGTGTGTTGTGAAACAAAATGCAGGAAGTGGGAGTGATGGGGGTGTTTACTTTCAGTAATGTACTTCTCATGTGAACACAAGTCTTGGTTTAATTTTTTAAGTGATGAAATGTGGTTGAAAAACTGAAAGAAGTTATTGGGTGATGGAAACAACATTGTTTCTTTTAACTGCTTTAGACAACTTTTTAGGTTTCAAATTGTTGGCAACATTTCAGCATTACTTAAAAGACCAAAAGGATTTGTCTTGGAACAATTGATACAAAAGTACCGCATAAATTAATCTGTATATTTTCAGATGCAATTCTTGGCTTATCCATTTGGAGTATTACAGTTTCATACAAGTTTTTTAACATCTCTCAGAACAGCCCTGCTGTTTACGCAGCAGTAGCATAGCTGGGGAAAGCTTTTCACACCTGTTGATCAACATCTGAAGAGTCGAGATAACAAGCATGTGAAATCACACTTCCTATCTTTCTCTCCGTCTAAATATAAATGCCATGGCTCTCTTCGGCTTGTAATACATATATAAAAAAGTCTGGACACAGCTGAAAGGCATAGTAGTGTTAAGCTATCATGATTTACTGGCTATGCCATTCTTAAGCCAGAAGATAAAGTAGATAGCTCTTTAGCTGGACACTGTAGAGGATTTGTGCCAGGAACCACTGACACCCTACTAAGATAAAGAATTCAGCCTTGAGCACGCGGTAGAGAGAATTGCTATATCTTTCTATCACATTTAAATCTCTGTATTCAATTTCCTATTTTTCTCTTCTATCAGTATCAAGGATTTCAGAATCTGCATTAACTGAAATCTAAGATTTGCTTTATGTTATATTGGTGTAAAACTTTTCATATTAGGTCAGTACTTGCAATTAGATAGGCTTACCTTCTAATTCTATCAAAGTCATGTCCAACCTCAAACCTCTCAAAATAGCACCATGTGATGATGCAATCCCACTGAACTTTCCCCAGAGTTTTGGCATCAGGTCATGTTCTGTGACTTTCTTTTAACCTAACAGTTTTTGTATCTACATTTCTGAGAGTTTCCCCACATTTCAATTGATATGTTTGGCCTGGAATTAGACTGTCGCGAGACAGGTGAGTGTTACCCTACTGATGATGTGTAGTTGCAATAGTTTCAGGTCTTCAGTTTTGAAAACACATGATCTCATTCAGTTTTAGAAAACTAATTTTGCCCAGATTATATCCTCAAATGCCTAATGCAAAAGTTGTGTTTCATTCTTACCAGCAGTTTGATGAATCCGAAGCATAAATGCCAAACTTCTACTATTGCGAAGTCACTTGATACTCACAGTTTCTCATTTTTCATACCAGTTGAAAAGAAACGCAGAATCTTTATTGTATGTAGTAGATTTATTTTTACCTTCAGGTACTCCACAAAGAAATGAACATTAAGCAAATAATTTAAAACACCAATGACACTTCAGGTTTGTAAAAATAGACATTATGTGCACTTTCACTTTCAAAAGGATTTTCAGATTTATTTTATGGGTTTTATCAGTGGATAAATATAAATGCTACACAGCCTCCACGATACATGAGGAGCAGAATTATGTTTTGTGCCCTCAAAATAATTCAGGAACTAACCTTTAAAAGAGTGCAACACTTTTTTTATGTCCACTTTTGGGATGCAGACATAAACTATAAGTGCAGTGACTCAAACATTTTTTGAAACATTTACATTCCAAACTGATACTTTAAGACATTTTGAAAAGTCTTCAAATATGTGGACATTGTATTTCAAGCTTTTGGACTCATCTGAATTTTAAAAATAAATTTGAAGTATATACAGCTTATTATTTTGATTCCATGTTCTTCTCAGATTTTAAGTTTCTTATATTGTAGAATGGGAAAATATGTAAGATTGCTTGCCACTGAGTTGTTAATTTGTGCTAGCCTTGTAGACTTGATATAAAATTTTGTAGATTTTTCTACTTTAAAGCGGGTTCAAAATACCCCAATGAATCATTTATTAATTATGTTGATATTTTTTGAAAATACTAAGGTTTGGCTTGTCAGTTAGGTGTGTATATGTAGCTGGCACCTACCTGAAAGCAATGTAGCCCTTAAAAGTTTCAGAAATTGATTTTAAAACCACATTCCTTCAGCCTTTTTTTCCCTTAGGCCTTCACCAGGCTTTTTACAGAAGATCTTTCATTTGCATATTTTAAGTTACATTTATTTTTAAAGTTTTCCAAGTTTTAATTTACCAGCAATAAAGTTATTATGATATTTTCCCATTGTTTCTCTTACGGAAATTGAAGGATGGACAAAACCCCAGTACCATTTTCTGCAGAAAAGTTTTAAAATTTACTTTCATTCTGAATTTGCAGTGAGTTCCTATTAGTGTAGGGTTTTTTTTTCCCAAAAACAATGTATGTGTGTGCATGCTTCAGAACAATTTGCTGCTAAGTGATGTGAAAGCTGATTTCATTGCAAATCATTAAAACAACATAGAACTTCTGTTTTGCTTCTTACTAAACAGTCTTTATTATACTAGCCATTTTAATGTATGACTTGATATTTATTCCTTATCACAGTTGCTGCATCAAAAGTTTAAGTCAATATAACCCCAAATTTAAAGCAAAGTAAGCAAAATCTATTTTTGACATACATTAATGGTAGTTGAATAATAGATGGTGGAAGCAGACATGAACCACTGTTTGTTTTGTACTATCCGTGTGAAATAGCTGCTTTTCTAATGATATGTCAAGTTTCTACATTTGTTAGGGCCCAGCCTGTAACACTTTGATGACTTGGGTGTTTGCACAGATAATGTTGTCTCGATTACAGCACCTATGTACATGTTGTAGTAACCATGTAACACCTCAGCTGTTACATTTTTTTTATTTCAGTACAGCTCTTTTAGCTGATACTTCGTTGAGTTATACCGGCAACTTCAAAGGCAATATTTTAATAGAATTTTACTGGTATAGGATGCTACTGCTGACTAATAGGGACTTCCACCTCCCTCAGAATCCCACAAGAAAAGGTTTACAAGCTGCTACTTCGGAATCAGGCAGAAGTCCTGACACTTCTAAGCTGTTAATGACTTTTTGTGTGCATGCATATATTTGTGTGTTAATGTTAAGACTAACATTTTGGGTAAACGGTAACTGCTTCATATCCCTCTGGTGGCCTCATGCGAGCTCGTGCATGAGCTTCACAGTATAGTTGGCCCTCCACAAAGAAGTAGCCTTTTTGTTTCAGGTTGAGATTGCAGTCAGAGCACACAAAACATTCGGGGTGCCGGTATTTATCACGTGCCTTCACCACTGTTCCTCTATATGGAAACAATTAAAAGAAAAAAACCCAATTAATTCATATGAATGTAAAGTGAGAAGAAACTACAATATGACAGAAAATTCATTCTAGGTATTTATCTTAAGGCTTTTAGATTGTTCATCTGGTGGTTTTGCCAACTACTACATAATTTAAGGTTGGAAGCTGAGTTTGAGTAAGTGACATAAAAAGCCATAGAGTTGATCTCATAGTTCAATAGTTCATCAGAAAACTAGAGCTTGAGGAAACATCTTACTTTGGTTACAACACAGAAAACACAGTCTAAGCTATCAAAGCGGTGACAAAATGAGTTTCAAAACCACATTTCTTTTTTCACAGTGACTGTGTTCTCTGAGCTCATCATCATCTGTGTTCTTTGCTGAAGTTAGTGATGTCATTCGGATAGAAATCTGGTAGTTTTGAAATTGTCCCACAGAAGTTTCTGGGTACTTACATTGGGCTGGGAGAAAGATGTTTTACACTACAAAGAAACTTTTGAGATTTCACAGTCTGAGACAATGCAGCACAGGTAAATGCTGGTTTTGTTATGTATGTGTTAATAATTGACTTGCAAAAGGTCCTGAGAATAATTTGTGATTTAGAACAATATATTTCTACATCTCTGTTCTCTAGAAACATTTTTCTACCAGTGCAAGTGGAGACCAAGACCACCACTTGGAAAGCATTCCTGTAGTCTGTGGTGGTGTTTGAGAACATGTGGTTGAACAAGACATTTCTAGAACCAAAAAGAGATAACTTACAGAATCCCATTCCCACACTTGTCACACAGTGGCACTTTCTGGACACCAGGCATGGCAGTAGGTATCTTTGTTACAGGTGCTTTCACGCTTCTTGTACCCACAGGGCGTCCGTCTGAGAACCAAAAAAATTCCATTATGTACAGACTAATATAAAAGCATCTGATGCAGTAAAATAGTTTTCCTGTAAATACACTTCTGGATGTGTTTACAGGCTTTCACTTATATCAACAAACAATGAAGTTTCTCTATACAAGTTTAGTGAGCTAGATTCCAGCTCTTTGGAATTGGGAAAAATATTGTGTAGCTGCAACCAAAATGTAAGTACAAAAATTATTATATATATAGTGCTCTCTGTGTCACAGATATCATCTGATTCTCTGATAGTAGGTCTTGGGTATAGAAGGAGAAGGAATAGGATTCGGCTTTAACATAGCAACATAACATAGTCAAGACCTATTGTTAGAAAGCTTCTTATTTATATAAATAACCATACAACAAATTCAGAAAGATTAGTAACATGAATCCCAAACTAGCAAAATACAAGAAAATGTCAAGCAAAATCCCACAATTTTATATATATATATATATACACACACAATTAGATGCATTTATCTCTTCTCTGGTAAATATTGAGACAGAAAAATTAAAATTTTAAATATTTATCTTTTAGGTTACTTTTGATTGTATTTTGTTCTTTACACTTACTGTAAATACAACAAACTTGCAGCCTTCAGTAATGCTATTTTGAAAACTTTTTCATTTGAAGGGAACATGACTGTAAATTATATTGTGGTCTTCAATTTTTATTTAGAATGAGGAGGGGATGGGTAAAACTTATTTTAGGAGTTGGTTTAAATTTCTCTTTTCCTGGATGTGGAAGGGAGCGTTTTCTTACTTGGTGTCATGAGTACATGCAGCTTGTCCCAGAAGTTCTCTCACATAAAACTTTCTGATATTCAGTTAAAGTCAGCTTTGTACATTAATGATCTAAAAATCTGAGAGGAGATTCTTAAAAATGTGATTAGCACCCCCATTTTATTCACACAGGAGATTGCTAGCTATACAATCAAGGTGGAAAAACGTTAGGAGGCTGGTGTACTATCTGTAAGATTAAGAATTGGGCTTTCAGAAATTCTTACAGCTCTGATCACACGTGTTTTCTCCTCAGATTCCCCCTTCCCACAAACATTTAAAAATGCTTTGAACAGGTAGAATATGTCATTATTAACCACCTTCTTCGGAGACTAAATTCTGGAGGACCTTAAAGGACCCAGACTGGCGAGGTTGACTGGGCTCCTCCTGGTTGGCATGCAGCATCTTGTACACGTCAGACTGAGGCACTGAGTTGGGAGCTGGGTCACTGTATTACAGGGAGGAAAAGCAGGTAAAGCAGTTTAATAAATGTAACTTCAAAGCAATAACTCTACCAGACATAGAATATGATTCAGGAAACTAACATAAATACTGTGTGTTTCTACTACTGAAAGACTTTCTTCCAGGTAGCATTGCTTTGTATAGCCTCTTCTTGATCTAAAAAGTGCTGAAAAAAAAAATATCTGTGCAATTGTTGAAACAAATAAATCTACAAACTCATGAAAGTATTTCCATAGTTACCGTTCTGGCTCTAACGGCATTTGGAAATAGGCCAGTACCTGTGTTTAACCTCAAAGCAGTTGCATTCCTGTAACCAGTTGCTGTATTGCCAGGTGTTCTTTGGTACAGTATCCAGAAGTTCTATTTTCACAGCAGCTGGCCTCAAAAGTGTTGTTAAAGTCACAGCTCATATCTTTACGTAGAGCCAGCCAAAACCTAAGCAAACAAATCTTTTGAGAGAGTATCATGATGTGAAGGTGTTCTTTGTTTTCTCTGTTGGCTCAATCACTAGTTAATATAGTGCTTATTTGGCTAAGATAATTGTTACTAATTTAACCTATGGAGATGACAAAAAAGAGTGAAGTAGGTATAGTACAGCAGGAAGCATTGTAAGGTGAACACTGCTGAATGGAAATTATATTTCTTAATTTAATTAGAATGGGACATGGCTTACTTTTTGTAACGCCAATTTTATCATAAAAATATCAATCATTGTCCAAACAACAGCTGATGGTTGAATTTCTGATGACCCAGGAGCTAAAGATTTTACTGAGAATATTTCATGGTGGTTTAAACTGTGCTGAATGTTTTAAATCGATCATGATAACTAACATCCTAAGTAGATGAGAGGAAGAGCAGATGACTATATGCACTGGCAGGAATTAGGCTGAATGTGTGGCATCTGTAAATTTCAAACTGCTGCTGGGGCTAATTGAAAAAGTCCAGAGTATACTTGGATGAAGTCTGTTACCTCACTGCTATATATATATAGATGTCTAGGTTAAACTTCCTGTTACCATTGGTCTCCTACTGCCTGTTAAAACTTAGCTAAGTTTCCCCTGGAAATAAGCAACTAATTCCACAAGGAATTAGACTGGGTTTTGCTTTAAATGGTTTGATTTAGTTCCCAGGGTAGCATTTAAGCTGTCAAATGGCACAGTAAGAGTAGCAGCAGCTGGGCAGTGACCCCGGTTGCTTATGTTAATTGTTTGCATCTTCATCAATCAATAGATTTCTCTGAGCCATCATCTTTAAACTGGTGAATAAACTACCACTTTCTTCTCTTGTCATAAGTTTTTAATGAATAGAAGGAGCTTAGTTTTTCAGTTCTCACCAATGGCTAATCAAACCCTTGATTCTCTCCTCTCTACTGAAATATTCATAGATATCAGACAAGTGATAATACAATTCCATATAGAAGGCAAAAAACCAGACACAAAGGTGTAGATAATATTTTTAAATGCATACATAGTGGAAACCAATCCCACAACAAAAGAGACATTTCAAACCTGTGTAGAGAATCAGTTCTTGAACTGGGAATGCCACAGACATTTGTGAAATCTGATTACTCTGGGCTTAATTAATGGTTTCAGAATGAAGAAAACCCAAATCTTTCTTTTCTCTACTTGTGATTGAGTATAAATGTTAATGCAGTAGACTAACACTACTCTGCAAAGACTTCATGAACTAAGATTTTCTTTTCATCAGATAGGGTTAAACTAAATACTTCTATATGAATATGATTTTTATAGTTAGTAACAGTCCAATTGTGCAAGGTGCTGAAGAAAGCTCATTGGTGCTTATTTAAAATATTAGTAATTAGCTTTAGTTTACACCATACATATAATGAATTACATTAATTACACAAAAGTACTGTTGTGAAACAGAAAAGTAAGTTACTATTGTGCAAAAGTGAATATAAAGTAACGTGAACAATGATTTGTCCCTTGAAAAAAAATGGATAGTGTTTTAAAACTTTTTACTGGGTAATCATCATTGTTATCCAGATACGTAAGGTGCCTACCTGACTGTTAGTCATTGCAATGGATGGAATTCATTAATCAAAGATGGATTAATAAGCCTACAAAGTCGATTCCGGCTCTTTTTGGAAAAGAGCTAGTTGTACTGAACAAGTTAACCTGAATGAGAGTTAAATACCTAGAACACTGTAAACATCTGCAAGATTTCCTAAGCTTCATAACCTGAATTTCAACAGTTGGAATAAATTTATTATTAATAATATGTTATTAGATTAAGATGAATAAGTTATTAAATACTTGTTAAATAAATAATTATAATAGTTTTGAATTTTGGAGGGAATGAGAATCTTGATTTGGAGTGGTCAGTCAGCTAATAGTCCAGGTAGTATAATCAGTTTTTATTTATTAGTGACAAATACAAGATTCTTTCCTATGAAATATTTGTTAATTCTGAAATCTCCTTTAATACTTTTGGTTAAAAATAGTAAATTACTAATATTTTAACAAAAATATTGAATGACTTTGAATTACTTAGGTTTTTCCTAACCCTTTAACCAATTTTCATTAGAAACAGTGCGATATTATTAATGCTTTTGTATATTTATAAATATTAAAGATATTTTTCTACCTTTATATATATATCTTTATATATATATTTATATCTTTATATATATATATCTGCTCTAATTACCTTATTATGGGTGTTTCCCCCAAAGCTGTAGACACTTGGCCTTGCAGTGTTTCCATGATATTGTCATCTGAGTACAACTGCATAGGTGTGTTAAACTGAGCGTGCACGATCTTGACACCGGGAAGCTCCATTTCCAAGGGAATGTTAGGGGCCATCTTAGACACTGCTTTCAGCTCGCTAGGGCAGATAGAGCTAACCGTGCTAATTGAAGAGGGGGTACTGCGTCCACTGCCACAGTCAATCCCCGAAGGAGTGCTGCATCCACTGTGTTAATAGCCAGGTTACAGAAGAGTGTGCAATGCGTATCGGATTATAAAGAATAAAGACAAAAGTACAGGAATACGGTGATGTTAACAGGGCTGAAAAGCATAAATAGAACAGATACAGAGAAGCAGAAGTATAAAAAGCAGAGAATAGCGAAAGTATGTGTAGTCATTGAAAAGTATTTTCCTGTAAATATATCAACGCCAGTTATAAAGCAGTCCTTGAAATTCTGGCATGCATTTTCTTTAAAGACAGTAAAAATTCTTTGATAAATTGGATAATTCAGAACATAACATTACTTTACATTTTTAACTACCATTTACAAAAGGGTAGCTTACAAAAGTTATGTGAGTTGTCCATGTCGGTGACAGAATAAACACCTGCAGTACTGGAATCCGAGACACAACATTCCGGTACTGTACCTCACAACCATCTCGGTCCACAGTTGAAGAGACTACTATAAATTAGTGTAAAATGATGAATGCGAATTTTCCTAGATTTCCTTAAATCTTACAATAAGATATTAATCTTTTAAAATGAGTTTAACAATATATTTCATTTTTAAAATATTTGTTGAACATTTCAAAGAAGAAAAGATAGTAAAACAGCCAGGCTTACTTTTGCATTTCTAAATTACAGTGTTTCCAGTGGAAGGTAAAGTGGTCCTTCACAAGAACAATGGATATATATTCAGAGAATTAATTTTACTACTTTTGAAGTAGATTTTACATATAATTTATATATAACAAAAAAGATGGACAGTTTTTTAGAAATACTGATGTTGCTTAGTGTCACTGAAGAAAGGCTCTGCACACTAATTTGACATCTCTTGAAAAGGATTAGTAAAATAGTGTGAACATTAAGCCCAGTCTTTTTCAGTGCCACTATTTTGAACACTTCAGTCTTTTCTCCGTAGCACCTCAGAGGCTTTCTTTGTTATGGGATTTCTTTGCTGTTGCTGTGTAACAGCACATAACCCAGGCTCTCCACAGTCACTGGTTACATTTATGTGATATTTGGAGCTATGAGATGATAAATGCTTAATCTCTTTCCTCCAACCTGCATGTCAGGGCAGTGGTTTGTTCTTTCCGAGCTGAATGGTTCTGTGTAAACCTGGGAGAATACTCCGTTTCCCAGTTTGATCATACAGTATTCTTTCTGCCCAGTAGCTACTCTTGGGTGGTGAAGGCAACCCAAAATTCTCCCTTTGATTCAGAGGGGAATTTGTGTAGGACCACTTTCTCAAAAAGGTAAAGGGAAATATATACTCCACCATCAAAGATATATCAAAACAAAGCTAATACCAGAAATAGTGGGCAAGCATTTAAAGCAAAAGTACAGTTTGCATCATCACCTAGCATGAGCCAGCCAAAAACTTCACACGGGGACAACTTACAAATTTACTGTCTTGACTTATTGAAGAATCAAGACCACATTTAGATCCTGCAGTAGAGTAAGTTTTGTCAGTGTTGATAGTGTTAGTAAGAGGAAAGTAGTAGGAAAAGGCTAGAAAAATCACAACTCTTGCTATGAGCAGCCAAAGTAATGTTAAAACAGAATATAAGTATCAATAAAATAGAATTATATATTAAATATATTTTCCAGTCAGTTTTGCCAAAACTGTTGCTAACATCCAATCTGTTAGCTCAAACCCTCAGTCCAGAATCAGCTCTTCTTTTAGTCAAAGTCCTATTTAGCCTCAGCTGCCTGTCCTAAAGGATATTTACAGTCAATCAAGGTGGCTGTTTTTCGATGTGTTTAGCATGGGACATCTATTGAGCCAAACTGATGAAAAAGTAGCAGACAAACAGTGTGACAGCCAAGGTTTTGTAGATGTAACTCCCTGCATCGGTCATTCTGCAGTTTGTAAACAGACTTCTCCAGTGCTAGAATACCTGACAGCTAACTTGTATTGCTGCCAAGTTAATTTTCGCGGGTTTTTTCTCTACCTGAGTTGCTGGAAAATGACCGTTCACTCCAATATTTTCATGGAAAATATTGTGTAATTGAGGTTTCTGATTTAGGCACTTAGGTTCCTGATATACTCATTTGAATCTCTGTAAATCCGATTAGGTATCTGTAAATGGTACCTAGTGGCCCCAAAGTCAGTTTAGGTACCGTATGTAAGTGCTGCCTATGGTTAGAGGCCATGCATGTTTGCTAAGGACTGGTTTGTCACTTAACCTGTATCAGGATCAGACTGCAAAGAGAGATGGGCACTTTTCCTCCACTGCGGTGGTGTTCTACATTGATAGCTCTTGTTCACAGAAGGATGGGACTCTACCCATCTTCTACAGTCTCCTCTATCGCTCAGGTGGTTGAAAAATTTAACACATCTCACAAAACTGATAATCCACATGAGATTGTCCTTTGAACACATGAATTAATTATCCTGTTTTTTCTGGTGTAGTTTGCGAGACTTAAATTAGTATAATTGAAATGCAGTCATTTTAAACTTTTAGAATGAAATGCAGAACACTGAGTCCACTGGTAAAAACTGCTACTGCTAGCAAGGGTAAAGGGTAACATCACAACATATTGCATCACTCAAGCGCTTTTGAGCTTCTTTTGCGTTTAGCCACAGTTTGCATTGCTTTTCTCCCCCTCTATGTTTAATAATGTAATTAATAGTAAATGAAGCATTTCGTTCCCAGCTATGATAGAGGAATATTACACTAAAATGATGGATGTAAATATATAAGCTTTTCTACATTTTACAGCTTTACAAGTCTGTGGCATCAGATAGTTCTATTTTAGCTCTGCATTAAGTTGCCTTCTGAATAGAGGGCTGCTGAAAAGCAAACGTAAAATCTCTGAATGGCCTAGATGATAATTTTTATCACTAGCTATCTTTCATTTAGCAAGTTAACAGATTATATGTATTTCATTTGGCCAGAAGAATTGCAGAGTGCCATAGATTTATAAGTATACAATATCTGGTGCTACACTGTAAACTGAGTCAGGTTGACGAATACAGTTACTTCAGACTTTTTCCAATATAATTGAGATGGGAGAGTGGACCTGCTTTCTTTTGGAAACAGAAATTTGAATTTCAAGCCTGATCTCTGCAAGTAAACCGTTTCATATTTTATTTATTTTTAGTGTTAGCCTATATACTACTAGAAGTAAATTTCAAATGCATCAGTATGCTTTATTAATGTGAACGGTGAGTATCCATTAAAAAATAACACCATGCATCCAAATCCAGCACAGCACTCAGAGTTGATAACCTGCTTCGGCCTGAGACTATGAAAGGTTTGGGCCGAATATTATGCTTGTGTTCAAAGTAGTTCATATCCTGTAAAGAAAAGAGGGTTAAAATAACTTTCTTTGGCCTACAAATGCTTATTTCTAGTTAAAAATTATCTAAAGAAGTTTTAAAATTCTAACAGTGAATTAACCGTGTTTAGTTTGCACATTCCTGGTACTCAAAATACAATCGCTTTAGTGTTCAGAAACATTCAGAGTAAAGCGCAGTTATACGAGAAGAATGGTAGGTAGTGCTGCAGCCCAACATAGAAGGCAAATTTTAGCTACCTGTGGCGTTGCTACTATGGTGCTGAATGGATAATTTTCTGTTGGAAAAAATTGGCTTCATTTATCACCATTTTTTTGGATAATCAATAAACTCATTATCAGAAAAAACAGCAAGAGCTGGACTTTCCAATTGAAAACGGAACAGATAGTGATATACCACCAATGACCATGTATCATAAGTAAATGCAAGTACTCACTTTTGTGATGAGTTAGGAATGAGACCCCTCAGTTGTCCATGAAGCGCATCTTGAATATTGCCAGATGAATACAGCCCAATTGGAGAATTATAGGAGGAGCTCACTACCTGTCTTTTGTCATCAATATTTGCTGCTGCAACAAAAGGCTGGGCCCTTCTGTTGTGAGCTGTACCAATAGGCTTGAATTCCTGTACATGATAGGCAGACAAAATACACAAAGCTACAATGCACACCCAAGCTAGTAATGAGTAAATCTGACATCAGTATTGTTAATCTCTGCATTTTTTACTTTTGTGATTTTGTTAATTTTTAACTGGTGCAAGCATTTTTCCATGAATTTTCTGTATGTTACTTAAGCCATACACATTCAGAGACTATTATTTTCCTGCCTCAGGGCAAACAGAAGGCAGTCCACATTTGTAAATAGCGTGTAATTTAAAGAAGAAATGGGAGGGATGACTATTGTACTAACCTGTTGTATTGTCCTCTAGATTTTGCACTGTTTACATTCCTCTTTTAGAAACACTTCATGTAGTTAGCCTCATTGCTTTGCTTTAGGGCTTATCTCTGGCTTCTGCATTTTTGTTGCATAATGATAAAAGGGATTTGCAAATATGAAGCTTTTATTGTAAATGTCTTGCCTAGAAAACACGTAATTTTTAACACCTCTTTTAACTGAAATAGTCTTGAATGTCCATCAGTTAGAGGATATTCTTCTGAACTTGTTCCATACTTTGAAGCATATCTGTGCATCAAAACCTGTGACATTGTGTAATATAATGTGAAATCATCAAAAATAAGGAAAACCCAGAAATGGGTAAACTGGAAATTATTCTGCCTATGTTTGTTTATTTCTGGAATATGATTTTGTTCATTGTTGACCCAGGAAATTTCCTCCAGTTGTGGAAATCATAGGGGTAAAATCTGGAAACAAAATCTATGCTGACTTTTCAGATAATTTAAATGTTCTGTAGTGATTGTCTAGGGATGATAAAGACTGAAGAAAATTCACTTATTGGTATCGTGCATATTTAGTAAAGCCTCCTTTGAGTCTCTGTCAGCTCAGGTCATCCCTAATCCACAGAAGAAGAGACTTTGGAAAAAATAGTGTTGTCACTACTGAGGGTTTTTTTTTTTTTTTCCCTTTCTGTGCTAGTGGTGAAGAACATCTGCAGCTGTAGTCCATCACCTTGTCCTGATGTCCTGCAGTGCTATTTGGAGACAGTGCTGCAAGAGCACTTTAACTTCCATCAATATGGAATAAAAAGCTCTTGTTCCTAACAAATAGGTCTCTACAATCTGTATTGGTCTCTTTAGAGACTGGAACTTGGAATGTTAAGATAGCACAGGTCATTAATACTTCAATTGTTGTAGAAATCTTTGCGAGTTCTCTGATTTGGCTTTGGGTTTGAGTGTGGTTGGTGTACTAGGAACACATCTGCAATACTATAGACCATTTCTGTATTTATGATGCTATCCCGCTGTGTGATATGACCTATAGTCAGTCTAAGTTCTGATACTGCTGAATATTTACTTCAAATTGTTGAAGCTTGTAACTTAGGTACTGAAGATTTTGGCTTAATCGCTGTGTACAGTTTAGGCTGTCTGGTATTTGCCATCACATATTTTTAATGGTGACACAGTCAACATTTTCAGCTTTAAAATTACTCAGGTGCAATTGTGGTCTTTCATGTACATCTTGCAAGCTGTACAAACTAGTCTCCTTGTTCTGCAAAATAAAACTGTAAATTTTTGATGCAGAAATGCCTTTTTTAGATTACCTCAGCCTTCAGGAATGTTAGAAAAAATTCCAGTTTGAAAAAATCTATTACCAAACCCCGAAATAGATATTTGAATACTCAAATCCACAGAATAAATCAAGATAATAAGGGCAAGTTAGATAAGTATGGGCACATTTTTGACATATGTAGATTTTTATTCAGTTCTCAGAGCAGTATTTCCTTTCTCAGACAATATCAAATCTCTGTTCAAAGTTTTGGTGAATAATTTATATAAATTATGAAAACCTGAATGTGGGTTTGCCCTTTGTTTTCATTTGAAACAACAGTTTCAGAAATATATTTAGGAACAGACCTAAAGAAAAGTCATGGATATATGGAATATGCAACCATAAAATGCAAACAGTAAAAAGCAGTTTTATTAAATGAAAATATTTAGCAGCATTGCATTGTAAGAGGCTACTGAAAGCAAGAGTCAGATAAATAAGCACAAAGATTATATTTGCAATTCCTTGGTTCTGTCTTATAGAACTGGGTTGCAGTTAACAAAATGTATTAGTAAATGGAAATAAT
Source organism: Falco biarmicus (assembly GCF_023638135.1). Lineage (NCBI taxonomy): Eukaryota > Metazoa > Chordata > Aves > Falconiformes > Falconidae > Falco > Falco biarmicus. The sequence goes on along the minus strand of NC_079288.1, from coordinate 122,373,890 downwards.
CTACTAGTGTTTAGAATCATGTCTGCTTAATGAAAGACATTAATGTCAATGTATTTAAAATTGATTTAAATCCATGTATGATACAAAACGAACAAAAACAACCATGAACATTGTAATTCCATCCTCTTTTTTTAATTTCTTGTTGACAAATGAACAGCACAGAAGACATGTGGCACCGTAATAGCATGTTTACAATATAACAGTTGTGAAACAAGTATTTGCAGTTAGTTAGACTTAGATTCCATTTTCTTTTTAACTTATCTGTTCATATAAAATGTCAGTGACAGAACATACAGCAGCAAAAATAGTCCAGCTCTTGTGTTTATTGGATCTCATTGAATCTGAGAAAAGTCCTCCTTCAGTTCAAAAGCTAAATGAGAACTGGAGGCTGTTGATTCCTAATCAGGAACATTTGAGAATTACAGTATTTAATTTCTTAAATTTTTTCCAGATGACTGATGGCCTTTCTGCAGGGCTAACTACATTTTGCATTAATATAGGTATCAGGAATAGAATGAATGTAGCTCTCAAAATCTGTAGAAATGCTTCCAACATGGACCATATGATGGCATTCCTTGGGGATAATTGCTGACAGTATACAAATGTTTACGTGTTGGAGGTATCATGTGGCTAAAATCTTTATCTCTCAATGCTGTTATAGAAGAGGGGGTAAGTCCTCAAAACTAGACTGGCACAATTACATTGTTTCAAAACTTTATTATAAGTGGTAACAGACTATAAATAAACTTTTTAGAATAATGAATTGGGATTTTTTTTAGATCTTTATCCTTATCTATGTGTATAGTATATTTATACCTCCCAGGAATGTATAATGTCCTTCACGGCCAAAAGCCTGGTCTCACTGAACAAAATGTTCAAAGGCAAAGACAGAAGCAAAAAAGAAAAGCTCAAAGAAAAACAATTCAAGAAATTGTGGTAATTGAAAGAAAGTCATTTTAGATGATGTTAAAGGGATTGTAACAGAAAAAATTTACAGGCCATGGTATTTTTTTACATTGACAATGCAGCAGAAATGATTTAAATTTTTTTCTTGTTATAATATACTATTATTATAATAATAATAATTAACAGTTTGCCATTTAGATTGTTTTATTTTCTCGTTCTAATTATATTCTTTGAGAAATTTAAGTTCTAAATTGCTTTTATACAGGATACAGTGTGACTCTATTAGTAATACTTCAGGTAGTCTAATAGTGTTTAGCTGTCATGCTATGGGTTGCTCCAGACTAACAACATTAGGTGGCTGGTTTTTATGTGGGAATGTGTAGCTTTCAGGAGTGGCTCTCAGTCAGCCACTTATTGCTGTAATAGTCATTGTAATAACAATTACTAGGATGGTTGCCTCAGTTTCCTCTTCCCAAAGGAAAAAAACAGTGGGAACTTCCATTGTGCTATGACAGTTGCCTACATCAATCTCCAAATGACTCTTTGAGGGTGCTCAGCCTAATGCAGAAGTTTGGTACAGTGTAAAGGTTCCTCGTTCCACAGCTACAAGTAGGCACAGTATTTATCAGTTTTCACATAACCATCTCCAAGAATCTGTAGAATAATGTTTGTTGATTAAAGTTAAAGTGAGCATTCTTTGCCCAAGTATTCGGCCAAATTTGTGAGCAATCTAAAATATGTTTTACTTTCATTTATAGCTCTCTGTTATTAGCTTGCAAATAGAAATTAGATTCTTACTGAGAAGATGATATGTTTTCATCTCTTATTGTTACTTAGTTGGCTTATAATGTACCTTAATGACTTTTGTCAGACTTTTTTAGTGAACTTTGAAATGCCTATCTGACAAGGGTGAAAAAAAATCTGACTACATTTATAATACATATGACTTTTAATTAATTTTAATTATTATATAAATGGAGGAAAAGCTTTTTATAGAACTCAGTGATTTCCCAGTTCTGCACACCAGTTAATGCATACAATACTTTTGGATAAACTGTTTTTACAGTTGAGGTAACACTACAGTGCTTTTGGATTTTACTCCATTTCTATGGGCTTCAATGTCTTAATTTATAATTGGACTTCAGCAAACTCTAATAGGATGCCAACATCACAGGTTATAGTTGTGCAACAATTTGTTATCCCAGGTTAAAGAAACTTTGATATTGTTCTGTTTTCACTACTAGTATACACACTGCTGGGTCTCATATGTTGTGACTAAATATGCAGTAAAACTTAATTTAAAATTTCAGCAATTGTAGATTTTTTTTTTTTCCACAGGGAGATCAGTGGTGGATGTTCTTGCAGGGAAGAATTTAATCTAAAATATAAATCATCCCTAGAATGGTTTAGCATGTTTGTTTACAAGCATTGCTGCCTTTCTGAGGCCTGCTATTTATTGAATATACTCAGTACTCCTGATTTTCCTAGGAAGGGAAGACAGAGATATACTAAAATGAAGAGTTTGGCTATTTAATCTAGGAGAAACAGTTTTTCTGATTGCCCAATGAAGACTCTTTTCAATAGTCTGCCAAGTAGCACTTAGTAAAAACCTGTGATTTATTTTTAAGTAACTACCCTTTTTAGGAATGTAGCTTTCATGCAAAGGGATTACTCTCCAGTCATACATGCCTACATGGTTTTCTTTATAGCTTTTTTAGTGAATTTTTTCTGTTGCTATTTTACATGTATCCTAGCTATTCCACAACAATATGCATTTAAAATAGTTTTATTTCTTCACTGTACTATCTTCTACTGCTGAAGAGACTATGTTATTTCTGATGAAGTTTGCTGTATCACCTAATGCAAGTTTTTGGATTGGAATGTAGAGAAAGAACTGGAACACTGAAATACCATAGTTATGTTTGGGGGTGTCGCCATGAAAACAGGATTGGTGGATTGCGTGGGATTTATTGAAATGGAATCTGCACTTACATTTTTTCTAGGTTAGCACAGAGTAAATACTTTGACATACTTGCTTTGATCCTGGCCTTCCAGGATCAGCAGAATGCTCTTCCCTCCCCCCTCTTGAGAGAACAGCAAATGTTCATGTAGGTTAAAGAGGAATGACAAAGGAATAAAGTACTAGTTGTAGACAGTAGTTAGCTAATTAGCTATTAACGATGCAGAGACTTCGGCTCATAGCTTTGCACAAGGGGCTGGGTGTGACTTTGAAAGGAGAGGAGGAGTTCAATTGATTGATTTGGCTTTGGTCATATACAAGGATCAAGACTTTGCTGGTCAGAAGTGTTGAATGGTTTACTTATTGATCAGTACATGGGAGTTTTACAAATTTGTAACTTCCAGGTCTGTGGTGTAGTATAAAAATGTATGGAAGTAAAGAGACCCAACATTAATGGATCTCTCTATTTAACTGACTGTTATATCAAAATTACTTTTGTGATGTGATGAGTGCATTGCTTTGATACTTGACATTTATTCCTGAATGAAGGACTTCCTTATATGATGAAGAATCTCTGTTGAAAAAGTTAAAGCAACTTAAACCATATCAGAATAAAAGGAAGTATTTTCTTTCTGTAATAAAACTATGGTGATATGTACAGTTTTAAAGGAAAATGAGAATGCGTTGTAACTTGTTAACATTTTGTTTCTGTTAATATCTGAAAAATCAAAACCATCCAGTCAGATAAAATGATATTCAGATCTATCAAAATTGTGGTTGTTTGTATTAGCTTAAACTGGCAGATAATGCATGAAGTGTTATTAAAAAAATTTTAATGCCCACAAGGGAGATAGAGTGTAAAAGGGTGAATAGAAATGGTTAGGTAACTTTTAACAATTCATACCTGTGGTTCAGCTTCCAAATTTATCTTGAAGGGATGTGCTTTACCATCTTCTGAAACTTGTGGGGACCACAATTTAGTTCCTGACCTAGAAAGAAAGAAAGGCAGGATTTAAATAACTTGAATTTGTATAGAGTTGTATACGTCCCTGTAAAATATAATGCAGCTTGAAAATTTGCACTTTGTTCTGTGCTTTTTAAATGTTTTGACATAAAAATACTTCAATGATATATACTGTGTACTGTATGTAAACAGTATATAAAACTGTATTTACTTTTTAAGAAATTAAGTATGCTATGAACAATGGGAAGTTACTTGTTAGCAGTTACCAAAGGGAGAGGGAAAGGGGAATTAGTGCCTTTCTGACCTGAGCTGACCAAACATTTTACAGTTTTGTTTTTTGAATGGTTGATAGAATTAATGTTGGGTCCTTAGACTATTTTGCAGAAATAAGTGAATATATTAGTAATAATCCTAAACCACAACAACACAAATGTCTTTTTTTATGATAACAATATCCATGTAAAGCCTGCTTTTCGGTGTAGGAACAAAATCTAGGTATGCAGAGTATATGTGCAATTGTAAATAAGAAATTGCACAGATGATTCTTTCAAGTCATCTAGCCAGAGATAAATACTATGCAAATATCATAGAATAATAGAGTCATTTAGGTTGGAAAAGACCTTTGAGATCATGAAGTCCAGGTGTTAACCCAGGATTGCCAAGTCCATCACTAAACCATGTCCCTAAGGAGTGCATCTACAAGGTTTTTAAACACCTCCAGGGATCGTTCAGTTACAATTCTGTTTTCATTGACAAAGTGAAAGTTGGCAGCTAATTTTAAAATAGTGTAATGTTAAATATTAATCTAGTTGCTTGTTATATAAATACAAATATTTTGCATTTAAAACATATGCACATATTTCATAGGCGCAATTACACTTGTATGTTGAAAATTGCTTCCTGAGAGTTGCTAAATAGCATATAGCAATCTGTAATAGAACCTAGAACTAATGGTAGGAATTTTTAACTGTGGTGTGCGCTGTAGTAATTAGACAGTGCTTCTTTCAAATCCCACCCCATTCCCGTTCTGTATTTGGAAAGAAATTATTGTGATCAGCTGTAATAAAGTGCTGTGCCTCCCTGAGGGCCTCAGGTCAATCAGAGCTGCCTGATTCTTGGAGACAGCTGGAAGTGTGCTAGGTGATTCTGATTAAAGGCTGAGCAAGCTCAGTTAGGAGACGTGAAGATGTAGGTTGTTTCTCTTGCTGGCTTTAGCTGAGAGAAATCATAGCATCATTTAGATTGGAAAAGACCTTGAAGATCGTTGTGTCTGACCCGTTAAGTGAATGCAAAAAGATTCTGGACTCTTGCAGTTTAGGTAAGAGATGTTTTTTTTAGTTTTGTTTTGCTTTTAACATTGCTTTGAGAATCCTGTGGTTGGTTTAATACGTTGTGGCCAAAGAAGTTGTCTTTAAACCTCCTGCTTTGTCACCCCTTATGAAAGTCTAACACGATGTTTCTTCCTTTGACTGGGAGGATATACTGGCAGCTTTGTGATTGGGAGCAGGAGGAACACCTGTGGCTAAGGGAGTGTTAGAGCAGAGTGGTAACTGAACAAGTGACGGCTAGCTGAGGGGTTTATTACTTCCCCAAAATATGAAGAACTGTTTGTTTACTGGCGGCAAACATAGGACTTGTGGAGTCAGCAGAGGCAGTGGGTGGTACAGCTCACAGTTCAACAAAAGTGGTGAGTAGCCTGAGGGAAGCTATTCTTCTTGTGCCCATGGAGACATGTTCTGGGGAGTCTTGTCTTATCTGGACTTGGTGAGGTAGGTCTGGGTGCCTGTAATCTTAAAGGTTTTGTGAAATTATCAAAAACTATTTTAAAGAGTTACACTATATAATAGTTGTACTGTCTAGCTGGTTGGTTGGGTAGTATCTTCTTTCAGTAGTATGTAGATGTGTACACATACCTTTCTATTTTCAAACTAAGCTGATGTGCAGCTGCTTTGATTCTCTCCTGGGCATCGTTATGTGTCATGTTCTCTGTGCTTAGACCATCAATAGCTACAATAACATCACCAGGGCACAAGTTGGCAGCTGAAGCCTTGCTTCCAGGTGTAATCTGAAAAAAATTTAATAAAAATTAAGCATCATACATACCTGAAAATTGATAGAGAAATAAACTTCACCATGCTGCCCTATTTCCTATTGTGTTAGGGAGGGAAAGGGCCTGTAAACAAGCATATGATTGCTTACAAAAATGAGTTCTTAATTTTGCCAGGCCCTCTTGCAGTTCTATTCTCAGATCACCATATAAATGTTTTACTCATCCTAACTTCAAATTAGATGGAAATTATCTTCATACTTCTGCATTAAATGGTTTTCACTCTGATTTCTGTAGTTACTGTAGCTTGTCTTTGAATCTTCTGTCTCAACTACCACTGTGTAATTTGCTAGGAAAAAAACCCCGAGTTAAGTTTTTCCCTTACAACTCCAGGCAATAGCAGAAGAATAGAACTGTTAAGAAATTGTGCTACTTAATGTTCATGTGCATGATATGCCATTGTCAGGATAATACAGAAAGCTACCTGAGGTCTTACAACATTTAAGGACAAATACAGCAGTTAGTGTGTTTTCTGCTAGCCTGGCCTCTCATGTTGTGTTGCTAAGTAATCAGTAATATGCTAATAATACTGAAATGACATTTTTCTCTTTACTGATGTCTGATCCAGACTGTGAACTCTTTAAAGTGCTTAGCTCTAAGTCCTGTTGCATTTGAGTATCAGTGGCCCTGATCCATCATGGTGATCTCTATGGTGCAATTCATACCTCACAGAAATGTACCACCGTCAGTGGCATTCATAGAAATAGCCCTAAGCTTATCTTTCTGTACTTACTTTTCCCTTGGGCTTGTTGATATTTGTCTACATCATAGTTAAAATAATTGAAATGCAACTTAATTCTGTTTTGAAATAAGTATTGTAGAGAGACCTTAGATGCTACTAAAGCTTGTTCTAGAATTCCAGGCCTTTATTTGCAAACAGGTGACTTCTCATATCACCATACCATTTAAGTAGATCTTTGGCCACTGTGTGGGATTTAGGTCCCTTAAGTGTGTATTGCTATTTTAGGTGACCGTTGATAACCAAGGTAGCAACATGAAATTGATGGATGTAGCACATAAGCTTCTGGAGTATGGTCCTTCTGGAACAGCAGAACAGAGGAAATGGCTTGTTTCATTCAAAATAACACTAGCTGCTTATTCTCAAGTTAATGAATTGCAGTGTGAAGGACAAAAATGTCGATGTAGTCTTGCTTACAAGAGCAGTTCTCTGATCTGTGCCGTATATGAGGTGAAAAAGCTATTGGAGAGAATTTTTCTCACCATGTTCTGCAACATCCAAAGCAAGTGTGGTCTCAATTATTAAAATTAATTAAGTGTTATGGAGGACTGGAAAGCATGCTATGGAAATGTTCTTCAATTCCAGTGTTCCCCAGTTTTCCAGCAGAGGAAGAGACTAAGCTGCCCAGTATAACTCCAGTATGTTCTGAACCCTATCTATGGTGAACCTGGCAGACTTGTTGCCTCTGAAGATGACGGTACTAACTGTCAGCATAAAGCCAAATAGAAATATTATTTTTAATATGTGTTACACTGTATCAGTATTGAAATAATGACAAAAATTAGCCAAATAGCATAATTTTCTCCTCTTTCCAGCTGTCCCTCTCTGTTAAGTGGGTCTGAATGCTCCAAGAACTTGCAGTTTGTTTTGTGGGCTTTTTCTGCATTCCAGCATGTAAACTTATTTTTGATTTCACTGGAACAAACTGCAATGCATGTGTTATTATCAAGTCAGGCAAACTTTCCAAATAGGTATTTGTGACCAGCTGGAAGCTGTTAGCCCCTCACACTCCAAAAGAATGGATTCGTGTACTGCGTGGTCAACAAACCGTTAAGGTGTCTGAATAATCTGTTTGAGTATGAATCAAGGAAGTTGCTCATAAACTCTAAGTCTGAAGACTCCAAAATTGTCTGTTTCTCAAACTTCAACAGCTCTGAGGGTAAATGAACTACACTGGCGCTGCTTGTATTATTGTGAAAAGACAGGGGTAGAGGTACAATCATGCTTGTCCCATTAACCTGGGATGGCTCTGACTTTGCTTAGCATGCTGTGGACACGTGTGCAACGAGAAATGGCAGCAGGATTCCTAGCGTCTGAGTGTGGGTGTTGATGCTCTAATATCCCAAATGGGCAAAACTAGCCATTCCTGGTTGCCTCTCAAAAGTAAGCTTGCTTGAATAAGTCTTTTACAGGTTACTCAGTAGATTATGCTTTCTACGTGTCACAACGGATCCTCTGCTGTGTCTGTGGCATACTGCAGCAATGTACGGAGATGGTGATCCTGCCTTATAAAGTAGCATATCTGTCTAGCGTGGTACGTTCCCCTGCAGCTGCGCTGCTAGTAGAGCCTAACCCACTGTGTCGCTGGTAATGCACAATCCACTGGATTGTTCTAGCATGCTGTCACCAGCTGTGACAGTGTGCTACTATATGGTTGAATGGGATTACCGGCGTTTGGAGGGAGGAAGGAGGGAGAGGGCCAGGAGTCTGTATTTCCTACTCCTTAGCTGAACTGATTATTGCCAGGCTTCTGGGATGTGTTGTTTGGGCCTTAACAACTTGATGGGGGTGCTGAGCTCTACTTGCCCAGGGCTTCTGCGGTACAGAGTTACCTGCCTTTGTATAATCCTTTCCCTCATCTGCTCTTCCTGGGTTTGATGGAAAGGGCTGGAGACTGGCTGCTAGGATGTGGTAGGAGGAATATGGCTGGGTGCCAGCTCTTCTCAACATTTCAGGGGGAAGTCTCGACTGTTGCTGATGGGGAAGGGGAACAAGCGAAAGTACTGCAGCCTACATTTTACAGGAAGGGACCAGTTTGCATGTTGCAAGATCACGCTGTATTGTGGGTATAATATTGATATTGTGGGTACCTCAGTAATGTAGGTGATACTGTTTCTTAAGGAACTTATTAGTGAAGCATTAAACGTGTATTGTTAACACTCAGAATCATATTATGACTGTAGTGTTTGTTGCTTGCTCATCCTGGCTTAATGAGGAAGATTCTACTGGTGCTTTGGGAAAATTTTTGCCTTGCTCTTCAGGACATGTCTGTATGGCAAAACTCCTGTATCCTAGGTATCTCAGATTTGGATAAATACAAATGTGAGCATTCAGATGTTGTCAGGGACTGGATAACTATTTAACTATGTGAAGGGCAACGTCTCCCATGAAACTCTGAAGAAAACCTCCCTGCATCTGTTAGTGGACTTGTGAAGCTCATCATGTTACATCTTCATAAATATTTCAGGCTCTGTGTTTTCTGAAGAGAGCTATGAATGCCTGCAGACAGGGTGGCTAAATATAAAATTGAGTTATTATAAATACTTGCATTGTGATCTGTAAAGGTTTATATTAGAATAGAATTTAAATCTACATTTGATAATATTTCACCATCCCCTCCAGCCTCTACAAGTTTGTTGTTCCTGTTACGCTTTGTTCACTATGACTTGCATTCTAGGATTGCATTCCTCTAAATGCCTAACCCAAAATATTATCTTCTGGACTGAATAAACTGAAATTATTCAGATCCATTAAGACTAGGATTTTGATCAGTTTCATTGATGTAATTTCCTTGCATCTATGTAAATTCCAACTACTTCAAGAAAAGTTTTCATTATTTCTAGTTAGCGTTGTTTCTGACCGTAATAGAATCTGAGTATCCTTATTTTTAGTCCCCTCCTATTCTTTTTACTCTCCCAGTGAACATGATCTGTGGTTTTTGCATTTGATTGAAACAGTCAAAACAACAGAACAATTTCTGGATAGGTTTCTTGATGACATCTGTTCTTTTGACAGGTAGTTAATGATCTCTTATGTTGTCTGTTTCTCTTGACAAGTCCTGGTAAAAGCTTTCTCTTGTTGAACAAGGACTATAAGCAATCAAACTTCACATCTTTCCCATTATTTTATTCAAAATGTGTTTAAAAATAATTTCTATTTATTGTTTTAATGGCAATTTTTTTTTTTTTGTCAGAACAGTTAAGCCAAATGTGAATGGGCTGTTCGTGATACCTTATAAGAAAGGAACACCTAGGCCCCCAGAAAAGGCAGATGGATCTTGCAAAATATTCACTACTTCTTAAGGGGTACTGCATGAATACTTCTTTAGGGATTCTTCTAAATGTGTGCTGCAGCAACAAAAATATTAATTTTAAACAAATCTACCATTAATATTCTTGAACTTGAGCTAAGCAAACATGTTATTTTTCTCTGTGTGTATTTTATTTTGTAGTTCTACTTGAAATGTGACTTTTGAGCATTTTTGTAATATGCTAGAAACCTATGACTTATGTCTTGTGAAGCATTTGGTAGGTATGAGTCAATTGCAAAATAATCTTTAGAAAGTTACATTTATAGTAACATCCTTTGTTATTGCAGTTTTAAACTTTGTTGCACTTAATCTAAACACAAAGAAAATACAAACCAGACACCGCTAAAATATTTTTCATTAGAGATAATGGAAACTATTTTTCTTTTGGAGGCCCATAAAAGGCAATGAAGGCCCAAAAACATCCAGAGATTTTTTTTTCCTTTTTTTATTCAATGTTTTTGTCTCCTGTTTCTTCAAAGGCTTTGCTATGTCCTATGAGTATTTTTTATGAACATGACATTAGCTACATACAGTCAAATAATAGCACTCTGGTTTACTTCTGTTTAAATAATTTTTTTTTTATGCTTATATAAATCTGGAATAAGTAATCAAATGAAAAGAATTTTTGCTGGTATAATATGTGAAAGGTTGGTCCTTAAACCTTCTACAGACTCTTGTTTAGAAGCATATTTACTGCAAGACATCACCAGCGGTATCCATCTTTCAAGGCTCTTGATGTTTATTTAATACCAGGCATAGTGTATATATTGAGTCATAGTGCAGGGCTTTGAAGAAAAAAAAAAAAAAAGCATTGGTGATCTGGAGGCTCATGGAACACACATGTGGTGTGTTTGAGGTTCTGAAAAGCAGCAAAAGTAAAAGGAGAACTAATTCTAGTCTGATGTGGATTGAACACGATTTTCAAAATATGCAAATTATCAAAATGACATATCCTGTCTTTTGGGTAGATCTATGCCTGTAGGTGCAGGACAGCAGGCAGTGTTTTATATGCTCCATTCATTGAGTAACTGGTTTCTTAAATAAATTTCAATTATTACCTCAAAACCCATGAAATAATGAAGGCTCGGATTCCTGCTCTTCCTTAGAGGCTATGCTAAATTATGTTTCTAAATATGGCAGAAAACACCAAAGAATGATCTCCTTCACATTCAGAACTGGATAACTTTCTAATAATTCACAGATTTAGCATTCCTGAAAATGAAAACCTTTACATGTGTAAAAAAGGTGCTGTTGCCTTTGATGGCAATAATCAGAACTTGATTTAATTAAATGAGAGTCAGATCAGTCTTGTAAAGTTGGCGCGGAGTTTGCAAAGCACAAACTTCCAGACATGAGGACCTGCTGCCAAGCGGTCTTGTCCCCCCGTGATCGCAGAGGCCAGTTGTGAAAATGATAGAAGTAGGGTCTGGCCTTTAGTAGGCTCAAAACTGATTTTCTTATCTGAATGCCTGGGGTAATCACGCCGGAGTTTTTCTGCTGCCAAGGCACTTGAATTGAATTTTTTAAGGCATAAGTAGAAATGCAGTTAAAGTGTCAGACCAATAAAGCAGTCCCAGGAACATGTCACACAAAACTTGTAAGAACTGTTAGCATTCAGCTGGCTCTCCTCAGAACTAGCAACTACTTGCTAATCTGCTCACAGCTTCATCTGCATCTCTGAACACCAGAAAAGTAAAGGGCAAAACCCTGCAACAACTAATAAATGTGAAAATAGAAAGGAAATGGAAAGAGTACGTACCCTCGTTATGATTAAGGGTTGGTTAAAATCTATTCCTCCTGAAAGCCTGAATCCCCAGGGTGCTGGTCCTTGGAGAATAACGTTCTGTGGCATTGTAGATAGCTTTTTCTGGGTTGCTGTTCTTTTTTCCTTAGGTCTGTGTGAGCAGCAGAACCGTAGGGGGAAGGGTGCTGTCAGCAGAGCACCTGCCGCACAGGGCAGCTGACCTTGTATACCTCTTAGGAAGTTTTACTCATCCCACAGCTGCGGGTACTGTGCTTTATCCCTGCTCTTTGGGTGACGTCAGCCAGTCCCTCGACTTCTCCACCCACAGAGGGGAGTATCAAACTCGAACAACTAAAGCCTGAATGCTGGAAAGTTTGCAACAAATACATCGTCTTTAGCTGCTGCTTCAGCGTCCCCCTCAGCCCGACAATCAGTAAGCTTCGGGATGCAGTGTCCTTCTGGTTTCTTAAAGCGACCCTGTTGCTCGTTTGATATCTGCTGCTCACATTGCTGGTGCTGTTTCAACTATGCAATGCAGTGCTCTGACTTTGTACACAATTCTCTTTCATGTAAACAGAAATATATATATATAAGGCAATTCCCATCCCAAACTCTGCTTTGCATCTTCTTTTATTTGTAATATTTTATTGCACTAAAAAGTCCTTCAAGCCCTTCAGCTGAGTTTTTAAGCTACAGTCACTTGAGACCATGGCATGCACCGACTCTAACGGCTCGAAAAAATCTGGACTGAGGTCATGCATATTTCTCATACTGAGAAACACAGTATTAGTTGGTGATGTCTCTTCTCTTTGTAGAAATCTTGGCTTCTTTTAAGACAGTTGCAGATACCTCCTGTTGGTTGTTGGTGTTTGCTGAATAAATGCTTTGCACTCCTTTTGGTTTTCTTGCATCAGCTTGATCAGCTTCATTCTGACTTCCGTATCCCTTAAATTTTGTTCAAAAAGGGGTAGAGATTTTTTCAGTGATGGTGTACGTGTTTGCTCACTTTCATACCGTGGTGTTACAGATTTCTCTTTAGATGTAATATTAGCAAAGTTAATATGTGTATGAGTGACGCTTTTTAAGCATCTATTTGCCCAAAGTTTGACCTGTTCTAGGGCAGTATCTATAGCTCTCATCAGCAGTGGTGTGTTGGGTCTGTTTTGGCCGTTTTGTTGGGTTGGGTTTTTTTATCTTGCCTCCACCTAAATGAGTGAATGGCAAGTCAGTGAGAGCTTGGATAGAATAATAACTGATGAGAGATATATTTTGGTGTAATAACATTACACATAATTTTTCTACCTTTGCAGAAAGTTTCTGGTTGGTATTTGTTTGTTTTGTGTTTTTGTTGATAGTGTTTTGTGTGCTTTGCTGTTTTTCTTTTGGGGCTTTTTTGATTATTTTTTCCCTTTTTTGTGTGTGTGTGTTCCTTGTGGCAGAGGATTTACCACGCTTTTTCACTTTGTGCACTTTCCTTTCTTAACTAGTTGTAGCTTGCTTAAAAAGTCTGATGGACAAGAAAGAGCAGTAAGTGGGATGGAAGAGTAAAATGCAGGTTCAAACCATTCATGTAACTTCAGGTATGGGCAATTTGTTCATCTATAGATTTCAATATGAAATTGGCTTCCATCTCTAACTTACTGAATGTCCTTAACTGTGTGTGCTGCTGATGTCTGCGTAGTTAAAGTCCTTCTTGGTAAGATATCTGAGTTTTGGTGTTGTGGTTTTTTTTTTTTTTTTTCTTTTCTGGGTTGTTTTTGTTTTTTGTTTGTTTGTTTGGAGGTGGGATGGTCTTTTTTGTGGTGTTTTTTTTGTTTGTTTTGAGGTTTTCTTTGTTTGGGTGGTTTTTTGGTTTTTTTTGTGTGTGTGGTTTTTTTTTTTTATGCTATGAAGATTAGCCTTCAAGGGTGTGTTTTCTTGGGGTTTGATTGTAGTGTTCATCATGTGTTTTTGTATTTGTGTTCTTGTCTGGAATATTTCAAAGACCTTCTCTATCGGTACAGTATATTTCACAATCTGATGGTAGTAAAATAAATACTAGTCACTCTTTCAAAGTAACCTATCAGAAACCATATCTGTATCACAAAGAGCTTGCGGTGTGACAGTCGTTATGAGCTCGTGGGGCACAGTGTATATTAGGGATGTGAAGGAAGATAGGCACATTTAAGGAAACAAGTCAAGGTAGGTTTTAGGGCAGGAGTATCTCAATCTAGGTAGGTCAAACATTTTGTTTTGAAGTCAAGGGGAAAAATCCTGTCATTTCTTGTGGGTAATGTATATACTCTGATATGTTTTGAGGTTGTTTCAATATATGCCTTCAATATATTTGCAATCTATGCAGTTCATCTTGCTGGATTACGTTCTGTGTTCAAGGTCAGAATTTATCAGTAAGTGGTACTTTGGTTTCTTACCTTTTCTCTTCCACCCTGATATGTTTTGAGTGAAAGAACTCTCATGTTTGGTACCCTTTTTTTTTTTACCCCTCTTTCCCTAGTGAATCCTGTAATGTCTTTTGATTTGTACCTAGGAATGCGTAGTGTATTACATGTATTCATTTAAAGAGTTCATTTATGTGCAGTTTGCGTTTTCTTTTTCATTGAATACTGGCAATCTCAAACAGCGAGTCCTTCAGTAGAAAAGGGATCAGCAATATGAGATTTTCTGTATCAGGTCAAACCCATGATCAACCTCTGAGTTTCCAGTGTCAGAAATCATACTTGTATAGTAACTTGTTCACTTGAGAGTTTCTTCCAAATTCCTGTAAATTGTTGAATTATATCTTAATGTGTAGCCTAACTTTTTTTTTTAGTAAATCCTAGTTGGTTAAAATAACTTGGGATTGCTTAAGTGTCTGTAAAGTATGTTCATGTCTCTTCACTATACTGAGATCTGCTCACGTGTCCCTTCTAATCTTGTTAGATACGTGCAGGGGGAGGGCAGGCTTAACCTTTTTCTAGGCAGGTGATTGCTCTTAATTTTAGTGAAAGTCATATGCTTATATTAGACTGAGCTCTGGATCAAAGATATTTTTTTCTTCCCCCCACCCCCTGCCCGGTTTACTGGCAGGGTGACTTGCTCTCCAAGGTGCTGTTGTTCAAACAGCAGTTGCTACATCCAGGTTTATTGATGTATCATGGGTTGAGCTTTAAATCTATGCACTCCTTTCTCCTGCCTCCCACTCCCTGCCTTCCATAATTTTAAAAATATACAAAACAGAACATTGAAAAGCAATACTGAATTGATGCTTGTAATATAAAGCTGTTTCCTAGCTTCTTTTCAGTGACGGCTTTTAAGAAAGTCCTTCACCCGTTTACAGAGTATGTGTATGTTTTTTGTTTTACCTCCCGAAATGACCAGCTGGATTGGAGCTAGAGCCTTTAATCCACTTGATAAAGGTATACTCCCATCAGTGAAATAAAGGCTATTTTCTTTTCTCCTGCCTGGTTTAAGGCGTGTTACATATAAGAATACTGTCCTGGGACAGGCTTTGGTAGACATACTGAGCAGTTTCTAAATAAGTAAATCTTGAAATGAAAGACTGGTACTTCATTTGATTTTTGTGCCAAATGTTATCTTTCTACACACCACAATCCAAAAGAGTGCAACTGTGTTTTTTTGTTTTGTGGGTTGTTTGTTTTTTTTGTTTTTTTTTTTTTTTTACCTAAATTATGGGCAGTGGGGAAGCTGTGTCAACTTTCTTCATATCATTGAAGTTTTTGAGATTTGGGGGCTGGGGGCATGAGTTAGACATCAGAGTAGTAGCATGATGCACAAATTCATTGCATACCATGCCACCTCACTAGCTTTGGACAATCAAACTCCTGTGCCCACAGCATGGCATCGTTTTCCCCTGGTGTTAGTGAAAGGCATGCTTCCTAACTCGTGTCGGAATATATTTGGATGGCGGTTTCCTGTTTTCTCACCCAGTATGTCCTTGACTTGGTGGAAGGAAATATTGTTTTCCTGACAATTTGGCAGACTGAGAGTTGGAAAAATAAGTTATAAGTAACAAACGTTTAAAACCAATTCATGCTTCTGTAAACTCACGGAGTGCTGTGCTGCAGGCTGTAGAACTAGAATAAATAGAGACAAAAACCTCCTCTTTGGAGTGTGCATTTTAAGTCATAAACCTCCTGCCCTATTTTGGAGCTTAGTCTCTGTCATGATAAACTGTACTGGGCTAGGCCACTGTTTGTGAAGTTTAGACAGCAGCAGCCTAGGATACTAAATGGAGCTTTAAAATTACTTGCACATGTGGAACAGCATGTACTTAAACTGGCTTTCCAGAGGTGAAAGGCCAGCGTATTCCCTACTGCACAGCCTGCTTTCTATTTCAAAACACATGAGTGTATGGGAAATATAATAAATACTATTTATTTTAAAACAATTTCCCAAAGCAGTAAGGTATGACTGTTTATGTACAGTTTGAAGTTTTTCCTAATTGTGCAGCCAGGGTGCAGGAATGGTTAATAACTTGGATCCTGGTGAACTTTTCATATCAGCTTTCGGTTGGTGGATGTCTGATAGATTATCAGGACCTGTAGTTTTTCCTGGCAAAGGAGAAATCCTCTTTTCCTAGATGATATGACAAGAAGTTCTGGTATTCATCTCATGCACCTGGGAAAGAGAGGAGGAGTGGGGCTCTGGTACTGTACCCCTGTCCCAGGCACTAGAAATTTCCAGGCTGGAAATACATGTGAGGTGGGGAGTGGCAGACCTACACCACCACCTCCCTTGCAAACTGAGTAGCAAATTGCAACTGATAACATCTTCTTTTATTTTCTGCCTGCAGGCTCAGGAAGCCAGGAATGTCCTAGTTTGTGTTTTGGGAGTTTGGTTTTTTTAATTTATTTGTGAGGTTTTGTTTCCTTCTCATTAATCTTTCAATGGTGATAAACTAGTTCTGATAAAAATGCTGAAAAGAGTTTTCATCTCATTTGAAACTTATGCACTGGTTTGTGTGTGTGTGTGTGTTTCGTTTTTTTTTTTTTTTTTCTTTTTTTCCTTTCAATTTTCAAAAGATGTAGAGCAGGAGTTGGGTGCATATATAAAGTAATGACTAGTGTTTCAAAAATTTCTAAAGAGCATGTTGAATGGAATGAGATGCTTAAGTCACATTAAGGCATTGAAGTGCTCTTAGCCTTCATTTTGAAAACTCATCTCTATAAATTGTTTGCAAACTGACACATGCATGTATTGACTTTCCATCTGCGTTGCCAAGATTCTGAGTAGTGCATTTGGTTACCTGAAGTATATTTCTGCTGTACCTTTGCCTGTTTTACTGGGGTTAGATATTATCATGACTAGGGAAGAAATTTTTTGGGTTTTATTGGTTTCTTTGTGAGCCTGATGTAATGTCAGCTCACATTTTAATTATAGTTCCTAGTCAAAAAGTATGTGTCTCAAATGTGCTTAATAACTTTTATGAGAGTTGAATGTTTTCTGAGAGGATGTGTTTTCCTGTTCTGACAGCCCGTAGAAGTTCTGATGGAGGATCTTAAAGCTGACTGTGAGGAAGGAGTTGTTTTTTCTTTTCAGCTCATTCACTCATCAGTGGTTCTGCTCCCTTTAAGAGCTACAGTCAGACACCGCCTCCAGATCTGGCAAGCTGATGCCTTATTTGGTTTGAAGTTAAAGCCCATTTTGGCACTGGAAACTGAATAAGCTCATTCCACAGGAGCAGAGTTGGAATGAAGTTAGCAAGGCTCCGTGCCAACAGTTAAGTCCAGTATACTTCATAAATGAAGATGCTGACACATAAGTTTTTAAACAATATCAGGTAGCTGTTAAATGACTCTGGTGTGCTTGCCACCCAACGTTACTTGAACAAAGAATGCATAGGAATGATCAGATTTATGAAATCTCTTTTGTGATAGACATTAGAGAGCAGCATTCAGGAAACAGTTAAAATGCTTCATTAGGTGTGTAATGATAGGTATCTGCAAGAACCATAACATGACTTTTCAGACACCCAGCGTTGCCTCTCATGAAAGCAAAGTCTCATTTTGTATTTCTACAATAATTAGTCCGATTTCTTGACTTCATCTGTGACTGTATGCATCTAGCTATCATTTAATCTTTTTTTGCTACATGGAAACTTTAACCTTGTTGTCTTTTCCAAAGAAAAGCTTATCGTGTTTATTGAGGGGATGGTGAAGAGATCAAGTGGGATCAAGAGACTTATCTCCTGTTCTTTCCAAACTATAGGGGTAAAATGTGAACGTTACCACTAGATTAGTATCAGTGGCTGGTGATGATTCTTACAAATGAGCTTTTCTCTGGTAGTGGCTATGAACAGGCATGAATGTGAGTTTTGACAGCTTATTGCCCCAGATACCACTAACAAGCAGATGTTGCTGCCTTGCCTGTGGACCGTGATAGAACTGGGCAGGAGTGCTTTTTGGTGGCTTTATTACTGTTTGCCTGAAACACTTTGCAGTAGTTGGGTAGTTTCTTCATCCCAGACGTTTTGGGAGGGCAGAGGCTGTGAAGCATCAATGATCATGCTTTTCCTGGGTGTGTGGGCTGAAAACGGGAGGCGTGCCTGTGTCTGTGCAGGCCAAAATAAATATATGAATGCTTTTAGTATGCCAGTGGTAGCTAACCACACATCTTGTGCTGGGTTACGTGATACGTACTGGCAATGCACAGAAGAGAGGAGGCTATCTGGCAGTCCTGGGGGGAAGTAGGGTGATGAGGATTAAGGAAACAGGCAGTAGAAGTGATGGAGGTAACATCTCTTCTGAGGGGTTATATTAACATGTAATTCAGAAAATATCAGAAATTTCAGATCCTTAGAAGCTGTTGGATGACTGTGTTTCAGATGTGACCCAGTCAGCTTCTGCTGTGCACATCTTGCTTTCTTTTTGGACATGCATTTTGCTGTTGCTATCCAAGTCTCAATCATGGGATGTGAATTGCCATGTCCACACTATTCAGAAACTAAAATTGGCACAGAATGCTATGGTACGGCGCTGCTATGTTAGGGAGAGCTGGCCACCTTCTATTCCTTAACTAATCAAGGTAAAAGGTAAATTTCAGGAAAACGAATGTTTGTGTGGAGATCAGCTACACTGCCACTGGAGAAGGAGCTGAGTTTATTCAGTAGCACTTGATGTGACAAAAATTTCAGAGAGTTTTGAAAAGTTCAAGACTTTAAGAACAGACTCATAGTATAATTTGTGTGACTAGAGAAACCAGTCAGGCAGGAGGTAGTAGCAGCGCTACTTTAGGAAAAACTGCTTCTTGAAGAGGCTTTCTTCTAGTCATTACTGGATGATAAGAGAAAGTTTGTTCTTGGAGTGGTAGAACTGTCACCTCAAGATCCTGTCTGTAGCGAAGTGTTTGTCTCCTTGTGTATGTTTTCTTCCTTCTAGTTCATTTTTGTCGGTGAAAGTTTGTATCTGGAAAAAGATGGGAATCAAAGTGTCGAGAAAAGAACAGTGCTTTCTTGGTAAAGAAAATATTCATGATTGTGATTCGTAGTCTATTCCTGGTCTAAGCTTTAGCCTTCCTCTAGATGATCTTTAAAGCAGATATATTTTTTTTTTCTTTTCCTGTCCATGATTTTTAAATTACTATCCTACTTTTGACTTATTGAGAATGCCTTCCATTGTAAATAACAGATAATAAAAGTCTGGGGATGCTAGTGCTATCTACAAAGTATGTTTATGGAAGACAAGTAAGGTAGGAGGCTGCCCATCCTGCTTGGGTTTTCTTCTGAGGTTTCTTCCAGTTTTCATTCTGAGCAGTTTTTAGTCCACGTCTTTATCCTCAGCTGTAAAATAGCGCTCTTTGATAGGGCTCTTCAGATTTAGCAGAGCAAAGTGCTTATATACAACTGTACTCCAACAGTGCGAACGCCATTGAGAGTGTGTCCCCGGTGTTTTCCTGGGGCTTGCTGCAGGATTTTGAAGGCATGTAGGCAATAGGAGACCATAAGGACTTGGGGTATGGTCCGTGGTGGCTTATTCTGTGTCACTGAAATGGACAGGCCCTTCCATTCACTGCTTTCTGCGTTTGTGCGTGTTTGTGTGCATGAGAAAAATATACTTTTAGTAATAGGCATTTACAATTGTTTTGTATTAGTCTACTGACCCAAATCTCTATCTGAGAAGCTTAGAAGGAAGAAGAAGCAGCAGATAAAAAAAAAAAAAAAAAAAGTTGTTCTGCCTTAAGCCTGAAAGAATACATGGATATTTCTAAGTACAGAGCAGTCCAGGGTTTCTCCAAAGCATGTGTCGATCAGATCAATACCTTGATCTTATTTTGTGGTCTCCCAAGAGATAAATACACAAATAAACGATAAGATCACATGCAAGGCCGCCGCCACTTGTAGTTCAAGTGCCAAAACTTCTGAGTGTTTTCTCTAAGAAACAAGTATCAGAATTTCTTTTAATATACAATCGTCATCTTATGTTCCATAAAGTACTGTGTTCAGTATCTGTTTTGCTTTCACCTTGTGGCTTGGGTTTAGCATTTTAGCAGCAGTTGCTAGGGAAGGGTTAGCCATGTTTATTGGGTTGTGACAAACGGCAACAGCTGAAAAGACAAATATGGTATTTTGGTTTAAGTAACAACGTGGGCCCTGAGCCAGAGATCAGCAACTTCAGAACGTAGCTAGCCACAAATCCGGACCCTAGGGTCCTGACACACACTGCAGTTACTCGGGCTCAACCTTAAATTTAGCTTATACATTAAGTATTATCCTCATTAAAATTTCGACTTCTTTCTGCTTGTTAAAAGGACACCGTCAGCTTGTCCATGCCCATGAATTAGTAAATGTTTTGCTGTTAAGAAACTGAATGTAAAGTAAATTAATTATGCATTTCACACCTTGCCCTGACTGGACTTTTTGCTTGTGTTTGTTCGGTGAATGCAGGAGCGAGTGCACAGGTTTGGGAAAACATTTGCAAAAGCTGGCTGTGCCGTGAGAGGGGATGTAAGCACAGCAGGGACAAAGCCAGCAGAAACATAATTAGGACAAACTTCTCTGTTTTATTGACATATAATTACTGGACCTGGAATGGTCAATGTGAAAACTGTCAGATATGTATATACACAAACAATCTTAAAACCGATATTCATATGTCCATTGCTGCCATGCTCCAGCACGCAGGGAGTTAATGTAATTTATACCATAGCTGGAAACTTTTGCTTTTGAAGTTTTCTAGTACTGTAGAAATCTAGGCCAGCATTTGAGTGAAGTTCCTCCACAGCTTTTGAAAGGAAAATCCTCTCTCCACAATGTGAAGTGTGAAGACTGGTAAATCATGGTATATACAAGTAGTGCTTTGAAATGTGAGTAAACCTCTCCTTTACCTGATCAAACAAAAATTTACCTGGAATTAAGACCTGGAAACTGTCTCGCTTACAATCCTTGCCCCTCCCCCCTTGCACCACCACATCCACCCACGCCCACCCCCCCAAAAAAAAACCCAAACCCCAACCCCAAAACCCCCAAACCAAACCAAAAAAATCTGAAAACAAAAACCTATTCAGAAACATGAAAAAAGTCTCCCTGAAGGCTGAGTTTTTTCTCTTGCCTGTCCATTTCCACTGCAATTTAGGAATTTCTGTTTTGCGCTTCTCGGAGCTTAAGAGTAGTTTGCCAAAGTTTCAGGCAAGGGAATGTCAGGAATTTCAGGCGAGGGAATGTCAGGATGTTTGAAGCTGGGACCTTCTTACCAACACTGGTTGTGTGCTGTGGGAGCTGTTGGCCAGCACGTTTTTTATGGCCTGATGCAGGAGACCTCTTCTGTCTTTGGAAGTTCTGGATTTTCAGTGACGATGGCCAAGATGCTGCAGGCAATGCTCTTGGTAGACCTCTGGATAATGTTAAGGCAAGGGCCAGAGTGCAAGACCTTAAATGTGATAAAACAGAATGGCAGTATTCTTCAGTTGTAAAACGTTTCCTACTTCCACGGCTGGCTGCCTTTCCTTCTATAGTCCTCTTCCCTCTGGGACTGACAGGAAGAGGAGTGGTAGAACGGGAGGGAGAAGTAAGGTAGGTTGCCCTTCGGGGTGGGCAGTAAGAGGCCAGTAGAGCCTGGAGAATTTCAGAAATGGCTTGACTTCTGCTGAGCTTGCCATAGCGGTTTGTATCTTCCCCTGCTGATCTTGCTCCTTTCTCTTCCTAGCCTGGTCTGACTCCAACAGTTGCTTTGCTAAGGCTTTCCTGGGGATGTATCGGTTGGGAAGTGCAGGCGGCGTGTGGTGAAGGGAGAAGGTTGGCAAGGTTGGCTCCACGGAACAGGCCAAGTATTCTCTTTCCAGAGCCTGAAACAGCTCTCCCTGGTCTTGTCTGCCTCTGATGTTCTGAACCGACTGCTCCTGCTGCACCAGTAATCACCCTGCCTCTCTGGTTTTGTTGGGTTTTTTGGTGGGTTGGTGTGGTTGGTCGTTTTTTTTTTGTTTTGTTTGGTTATTTTTTTGGCTGTAGTGTGTGTGTGTGTGTAAGACTAATGTAACCTGTATTTCTGAAACATCTGTCGTTTCTGTCTCTGAGGTACAGGATGTGTCTGTGAATATACATCTGTAAGTGACACGATTTATTTTAATTTAGTGATTTTCCCCCCCTCGTGTTGAAGCAATGGTTAAGACCTTAAAGTACCAAGGACCTCTTAGCGTGAGTGCTGTACAAGTAAGCTGCAGAGGGCTTATTCCTGTCTTGAAGTCTACAGTTTATGACCACTCGACGAAATAGATAAACAAAGGAAGACTGTGTTGCAAAAAATGAAGAGGGTTTGGACAGTAAGCAGTAGTTTCAGCGTGCTACCATTTATCAGTGATGTGTGCTGCTGAAAAGTCTGTTTTCTGTAACAGCTTGAACCCCAGCGGTTTTATAATTAAAACTGTGATCATCAGAAATTATTATCCGATGCTGATATAGGTTTAGGCCTGTTTATTTCTCTGACGACTCTTCTGTAGAACTCCTTTTGACTTAAATGTTAGGTACAAAAATTTTGCACCCCTCTACAGCTGTCTGCTTGCTTCAGAACATGGGTATGGATTGGTGGCTTGCAAGGTGTTTTTTTTTTTTTTTGTGTATGCAAGATGTTTCCCTGTGGTTTTGATAGCATCTGGCTTTCATACTTCGTGCTTCAAGTTGTGTGTAGTGTTGCTTTGTGCCTTGTACGTCGGAGCTGGCTGCAGGAGCAGATGAAGTGAATCTATAAATAGTTCCCAGAACTCTTCTGTGGCATATAAGTATTGCCCTCTACTACCTCAGACGGACTGGGTGTATTCATTTATCCTCTTAGATGGTTTAAGGAGGGAGGGGTTGATGCTCACCTGTTCAGATATTTCCAGTCACATATGAAAAATCCCTATCTATAACAGATGAATCCGTGGCAGTGTAAGAAAAGCCTGTAGCAGGTCTTAAGCCAGCCAGTATTTGTACATGTTTCACATTACAGTTTGGAGCATTAACCCAGGGCAGCATGAGTTGGGTCATGGCGTGCTCGGGGTTTATCTAGCAAATCACAGCGACAGAAGCAGTGTGATGACCCATTTAGAACAACATGTTCGGGCTCTTTGGTGTTCCCCGTCTACAGTGCTGGTTTCTTAACTCTGTGTCAAGGGGAAAAAATCTCAATGCCAAAGACTGAAGGTTTGGTTATTATTTTAATCCGACAGTCCATTTACTTGGATTTTCAAGTGGCACTCGTAGAAAGTCTTGAAATCAAATGCCTCCGCTTTTTTTGGCTGTCTTACATTAAAATAAGTCTTAAAGGACTGGATCCTTTAAGATATTTAAACAGCAAACTACTGTTCAGTTCGGATCAGTTGGCGCTAGAGCTAGGCACCTGAAGTGGGCTCGCGTGAACACAGGACCCTCCCTTGCAAAGGGGAACAGTGGCTGGCGACAGAGAAGTGTATCCCCACGTTTTCAGAGAGAAGTGTCAAGAGTCAGTGTGTAACTCTGGTAATTATTCACTGGTAGAAATAATTACGTTATTCTTGGGGTTTTTTTTAAAGTGGTTTACTGACTTCTCTGATGGATGGAAAATGTCGGAGGATTACTTCGCTATGCGTGTATGCGGGTGATGAAATAATGGCTTCCAAGTTTGTTATTTGTGTTGGCAGGAAGAAATGTAAATTGTTGAGATGTGAGTATCTGCACTGAGGATAAACCTAGCAACGCATTTCTGGTTGTCAGTCAACACTTCCCCCCTCCCCCTCCCCGTGTCACTTGTGATGTAATGCTATTCCGCTGAAGCGGAACCCTCTGTGCGCCCGATCCGTAATTAGATGTGACGGCACCATACAAAGGCTGCTCAAAAAATTGCTGTGCGATAGTTATTGTAGACATGCGATACGTTTTAAGCAAGAATGCTTTCTACTTTCTGGTAACGTTCAAGAGTGTTAACGCAGAACTTTTGCTCCTTCTCTATGACTCTTGAAGAAATAGAGGTTAAATACTAGAAGGCATAATTATGTAGTGCTTTATATACGGGATTCACGTTGTTTCATTCACAACGTGAATGAAACTTTTGAGTTTTGGGTGCAAAGTAACCAACCAGCAGGATTACACCAAAAACTGTACCTGCAGGATTGTTCAGGCTCTTCCCTGGTTTCATCACTGCCTATTATCCTAGAAACTTATGTTATTCTTTTTGTTCCAGAGGTGACATAAATGCATGAACAAGAGCTTGTACGTCACTGGTATCACTTTATTTGGCCTAAATAGTATCTGACTCAGGGTTGTGCAAGCAGGAACTAACTCATTCTTCTGTTTCCCTTTCAGTGGATTTCTGTCATATTCTGCATAGATACATGTCAAAGTATTTTTAATTTTCAAAGGAACGTGTTTATATTCATACGAGTAAGATTGGCAATTTTTGGCTAGGACTTAGGGACTTAACTGTCTGGCCATCAGGCAGGATAAAAGTAAACTGGCACTTTTTGCATCCAGTCAAATAAACAGCATGATGTTGCTTGATTACTTGTAGAGTTGCAGAAGAAAGCCTTATTAAACTCATCTTTCCTGCTTTACTGTTTATGGATGAGGCACCATTTCTACATGTTGGCCTGGCAAGTTCCCTGCTCTGTAGAAGGGTGGTTTCAGGTTTTGGTTGGAATTGATACTTGCTAGGTGTAACAAGGGTTCTGCTGTCTAAACATGTTGAAAAATGGAATTATTGCCCTATCAATACGCTTGTGCAACATTGGAGCCACATATGACTTGACTTTGACTTGACAGTTCCCTTCTCTAGTTTCTATCCACTGTGCTGTGTAGCGGGAGGAGTTAAAAAAGCAGTTTCTAGTCTCTGCCTGCACTCATACTTTTCAATATAATAAACCCAACCCAACCTGGACATTCAGTTGCTTCAGTACTTCTTGTGGAGTTTTCTTTTCACGCTAACATAGAAACTGCATTACCAGCACGGTGGGATCTGTTGACTTCAATGGAGTTTGCTGTTAACTGCAGCGAAGGCAGGGTTTCACCATGTAACTATAAATGCTGTAAGGGAATATACTTGCCGTTGACCTAAGGTCCTTCTAGAGCTACTGACTTCATCTTTCGAGCTTCCCATTGGCTCGTGCTCTGCTTTTTCAAATGCACAGGAAGCACCTGGTGTTCCTGTCCCGCTTCTGTACATCAGCATTTAAAAGGCAACTAGTAAATACCAGGCATTGCAGGATGACAGCATGCTTTGCTTTGGTGTGGGTGACAGAATGTTAAACCCGCTAGGGTGACCCTTCACTTAGTTTGGGATATAGATCATTACCCTAAACTGGTCATGAATTGGGCTCCCTGGCTTGTTTGTGTCTTGTGGGCTTTCTGGTTTTGAGTACTTTGCCTCAATGGCAAACACACAGCTTGCTGCAGGGTAGGCAGCGGAATCTACTGGTTTTGGGGTTTTTTTGGATGCTCTGTTTACGTTACCTATTTATCTGGAACGTAACACAACTCTGCAACAAACTTGATTTCATATGGACTGGCACAGGCTAACGCAGCTGCCATGCCATACCAATGAGAAAATTCTAACAGAAATCTGTAAATGCTACATGTCCCAACAAGATAAATTGATACACCTTTTTTTCTAGAAAAATCTGTGAATATCTGAGGCTTTTAATGGATTTGTTTAGGTCTCTTCCCAGATATTACACTGGCTGGCCACTAATTCCCCAGGTCTCTTTTTCCTCTGGCCTTAAGGACAAAACACCACCCAGTCCTGTGGGTCTCCTTCGGGAATGTATAGGGGAGTATACAAGGATCCTTCGGCGTGTTCCTTAAACAGCGTAGGTGGGATTTCAGCAGACTTAGCCTATTTGAATATATTTGGTTTACCTGGACATAATTTTAGTCTTTCTCTACTTTTTGACTAAAACATTAACAGTGCAGTGTTTCCTGGTGTCAAAGACTTGCTATTCTTATTAATTTGGCCTGTATTTTCCCCCTTTTTTACCCCCTTTGCGAATGAGCAAAGAGGATGCTGTCTGAACCCTTAACAACCCAGAATTTCTTTGTGTTAGTGAGACTACTCCAACCAGCTGGTGCCGTTAGGCTGGCTTTCACAGATAAAGACTACTGGAGCACAGGACTTCCTTCTTACGGGTGTATGGCACAAAGCAGCGCTTCCACGTTGCCCCGACCCCACACTGGGCCCCCAGAAAGGACAAACCACCCAGCACTGGGCTGTATACTCCACTGTTTGGTCATAGGGCTGTACGAAGAGACGCGTGCGGTGGGTTTAAGGGAACTGAGCCCTGGGAGGGCACGTTTACCCCGGTGATAATGTACTGACTAAATTAGGCCTCGTCCAAACTGAAGCACTCCCAGTACCGACGATACTTAGGAAGGAGTTTAGCTGCTGGAGTTTTGACAGCAGTCTGTGGTCTTAGTGTTCCTGTAGACAAAGCTGACAGTAGTAAGCTAGATACTCATGTATTTATTTGGTTTTGCCACCTATTGTGGAGGCAACGCTGAGCGTGAATCAGGCTTGAGGAAACAGGTTTTTCTTGTCCAAACAGTTGTTCAGCAGCTGAAGTATGGCACAGTGTTCGGGAGGAGGCATCCCAGCGCTGGTGGCTAGTGGGTCTTGGATACACAGAACCACTCTGAGCCACTCACGGCAACTGTGTTACCAGCTGTGGTGGTGGAAGCTGCTGCTTGTTTGCTTCTCTTTTCGGGTTTTGGTTTTGTTTGAATGGCTGTTCCTTGCCAGGCAGACATTAGTACGGGATAATTCATTTTTGCAGGCAGAGTTCCATGTGTAAAGTGCTCCCCCAAAATCTGTATTTTCCTTAAACCTTGCTTCTGCGGTCACTTTACAGAGGCATTCTTGTTTTGCCTTTGATTAGGGTGTGGGAACTTCGGCCAGGTGTAAGGGGCTTACCATTGTGTTTTACCTTTGTGCTTCTGGAGTGAAGGATGGTTCTAGCAACATAAAAACTATCTCGAATTAGCACAGCCAATGCAGAAAGTCTGTAATGTTGCTTTTGCACTCAAGTGTTTTAGGGACGATGTTGAAGTGGACCAGCTTGAGAGCTGTGTGGGCAGCGCTAGCTACCCGTATATATGATTAGTGTATGGTTGTGGTGGGAAAAAACCTCTGTACGAGGCAAAACTATTTGCATATAAACTTGAAGAGTTAAGCAGTTTGCAATGCTTAAGTAATAGGTTATGTGTATTTTGAGAAATGACGGGGGAAACAGTTGTGTACTCCAAGCAAAATTTATTAGAAGTCTATTCAAGAAAAAAACCACAGAGACCTTTTGCTTGTAGGAATTCAAAGTCAGTTACCCGATAAGCCAGGTATGAAAAACCTGTATTTTTCTAAAATCAGATACAGAGTAGAAACAGTACTTTTTAAATATCACAGGCAACAGATATTTAAGTCTTCAATCATAAATGGCATCAAAGATAGGTATTAATCTCACAGCAAAGCTGCATGCAGATCTAGTTTAAAATTGAAAGCCTTTGAATACAAAGCTTTTGCCATGAAATCTGCAATAATAAAGGTATGCTGCGCAAAGATGTTTCTTTACCTTTGTCTTAATGACATTTCTCAGTAATAAAGATATATGTACATTTAGATTTGGCTGGTAAACCATATTTTAATTAATAAAATTTTGCATAAAATGCTATCTTACAGAATTGCACTATCCAGATGTGCTTACGGTAAATAGAGCAAGAAAAGAAAAATGCATTGAAATGTTCTGTATGTGAAGAGGGCAAAGATCAAATAAGGAACTTAATTTTTTAAAAATCAACAACCAAATGGCTCTGTACAAAAAAGCAAACATATGTACAAAATGCTACAGAGACTACATACATTTTGATAATTTCAATCCTTTACCCTTGAGAAATCCAGTAGAAGCCTTTGCCATCTATAAGGTGCTGAAGAAACCAAATCTGAATTTTTATTCTTAGGAAGCCATAGTCATTATCATCCTGTGCCTTAATTTCGATTACTATTTATGCTTACAGAAAATTATGTTTTCAAATACTTCTTTCTTTCAGGAAAAAAAGAAAACCCAACCTCTAAAATGTATGAGTTTGTGACTTGTGACTTCTTTTCTGTACCAAATTCCTAGAACAAATGCGTAACTCGGGTTTTGTTAACATACATATATATATATATATGTATATATAGTGAAGTAAATCAGTACATGATACTTGTGAATATTTTTCAGGTGGCTATATTAGGGAAAAAAAACCCAAACCAACAACCCTTTGCACTAACACTGTTTACTTCCTGCTCCTTAAAATTCCTGATACGTAAACCCACGAACCTCTCAAATGTCATGTTGCTTGCTATTACAGTTCAATTACAGCCATTTAATGTCAGACATCAGTAGCAGGTTATTATGGTCTATGCTTATATCATTGCCTGGCTCTTCAGTAAATCCTCTTTCCTGAGATTTTATGCCTCTTGCACTTTTTACCTTTTAACAGAAAACACTACAGCTTTATTAGGGAAAAAAGAAAAAAGGTTTAGCCAATACCATTGCACCCATTCGGAACACTTGCAGTTCTTTCATTTTTCACTACGCTTGCTCGAGATCTTACAATCACTGTGCATACGTTACAAGTGCAGGCAAAAAATCTATATTATAATTTGTCATACATTGTAAACCAGTACAATAGGCAAACCTGTGATACCGCAAAGTGAAAGCAACAAATGCTGCCAAGCTAATAAGAATGTGGAAACAATTTTTTTTAAAAATAGTAAACAGCAACTTCCACCTGCATCACATGCATGCTGAAAAAATCCCATCAGACTTCATGATAATACCACAAATGTCTAAATTAGAAGTTTCTTCCTCTCCCCACCCCACCCCCCATGGCAACTCAGATCTGTGTACCTGTCATTAGGCTTTTCCTATTGTGTTCAAATTGAAAAGGCTTTAAAGCAGGGAGTATTCAATGGTGAAACGATTCCTCTTGTTTCAGAAAAGCTTAGTTATTCACACCGTGGTGGTTGCTGTAATACTGCTGGAACAGTTTGGCAGGTGGGATGGGATGAGGATGAACTAGATGGCCTCTATTTGAGACTGCAAGCAAGAAAACAGAAGACCAGCGTAGCATGTTTCCTAGCAGCCTTATGCAGATGTGTTGCAGAGATGCAGCATAAATAAGTAGAAAAAAAATTTCACAGCCTCTTGACATAGTTTCCAGGGAAAGTACCAAAGAATTTGGTTCTTCTTGAGGTTCCTGAAATTAGAAGCAATAGATGAAAGATGGGAATAACAACAGGGAATTGCTATGTAAGCATGGCCTTTAAATTTTTATGTTTAATAGTGCACAAACAGAAATGTCTATACTTCTTAATAACTTCAAAAAGTTATTTTGAATTTAATTTGTGAGTTTCAACAAATTTGTAGCTGCAGGAAGGAAAAACCAAATAAAGAGGCATATTTGATTAAATTGTTAGGCCTGATTAAAAGCTGTGCTAAAACTTTGGTTTGGTACATAGAAATCACTTAATCTCAACATCATCAAGTCTTACCTAAATAATTTGAATTTTTCAAATGCTGAAGACTAGTTAGGTGATTAAGTTAGCCACTGTGTGCATGAGGGTTTACGAAATGATT
Source organism: Falco biarmicus (assembly GCF_023638135.1). Lineage (NCBI taxonomy): Eukaryota > Metazoa > Chordata > Aves > Falconiformes > Falconidae > Falco > Falco biarmicus. The sequence goes on along the minus strand of NC_079288.1, from coordinate 122,344,115 downwards.
AAGCCACCTTATCTAGGCCTCGTTATGAAATTTCTGTTTGTTCAGTAATACTTGTTTCTCACAAGCAGTCAACTCTGTAGATGTATTCATGCAAAAAGTTGTACGTTACCTGGTCTTTATGAGGAGAGCAGTACTACATAGTCCATTTTGTGTGACGTGAGAATGACAATAGTGCTGTACAACAAACTGGACGCACATGTCCATTTGTGTCCATCAATTCACTTCCAAAAATATGCAAGTGAAAAATCAACCACTAATTTCAGTGGGTTTTGGTTGGGATTTCTCCTGATAAAGCCAGGTTCAGGTTTATTACACTAAATACCAAAACCTGATTTGTTTAAAAGTTACCAAGCAAAGAGGGCAGCAAAGGTCAGTGGAAAAAAAAAAAAAAAGGAAAAAAGAAAAAGCAACTGAATGAAAACATACCCACAAACCATCCATCATCACATTTTTCCATCACATCAATGACATCTCCCTCTCTGAGCTCCAATTCATCTTCGTTCCTAGGAGTATAGTTATATAGAGCCTGAAACCTTAAATAGGACAAATGATGCATTTTAAAAAGAGGTAAGAGTTCTTGGCACCTTTACTTGAAAGGAGGTGGTTTAAACATCGATAAGTAATGCTTCTTGCAAATATAGGGGCGAAGGGTTTATTTCGCCTGGTGGACTTCAGGGCCTAGGTACTTATTACAGTAAACAGACAAAACTTTGTTGGAAAGGTAACTCATCAGACATTAACAACTTCAGGCAAGCCTGATGGCTCCTCGACCAGTTGCTTTGAATACAGAATTCTAGTATTATTTTTTTTAAGTGTTACTTTATAGTTGAGTCACCCGAACAGAGGACTTCTAGAGGGGGGATCTGTGGATGCGCTAGCTCCTTAACCCCCCCGTGGTGAGCACCTGAAGCTGGCTCTGCCTTTACACTCTGCAAAGCTGGATCTAGCGTAGCATTCTCTGCTGCAGCAAAGTGCCACACGGCACAAGAAAGGTGCCTGGCACCCTGTACTCGGTGGAGGAGGGTGCCCAGGGGTGGCTGTCACGCATACACACACTCACACGACCACGCTGACTGGGGGACCTCCCCGGGCTCCTCAGTAGCAGCTGCTGAGGCAAGACCTGGCACTACGGGAGCTCTGCATGTCAAAGAGGTGCCTCCCGCCGTGGGGAAGGTGGAGAGCACTTGCTCTTTGGGCACGCACATCCATAACCCCTTTCCTGGTTAAAACTGCCCCCGCCATATATTTGAAAAACATCTCTCGGCGAGTGAGGGAGTGGCTTGAATCCAATCAGGGGACGTAAGGGTGGAAAGTCGAACAGTATTCAGCCACGGGCTTGTATGTCCACGCCAGCCAGGGGCTGCACACTGAGGGATGCAAGATGGATAAATGGAAAGAGGTATGAGGTTACTAGGCTTATTATCTTTCATTCCTTGTCAGTTTTTAATTGAGTTTCGGGAAACTGAAAGAATGACAATAAACTCTTAATGGGGGGAACTGAAGGTGCTTGGGCTGCAAAAGCCTGTGAGTCCTGCAGTCAGAATCTGCTTTTTTTTCTAATCACCTATGCCCCAGCTGTAACTGCCTGCATGTCAAGGAGCAGGGTACAACTGCAGAAACTCTACAAAGGAAATAGTTTTAATTTCAAAATACTAAACCCCCCCCAAAATCATGCCTATTTTTCCCTCTTAGTAACGGCTCACTGACTTTAAAACCTTAATGATATTACACTTTCCCCAATAAAATTAAACTAAGTCCCTTTTAATGTGTTGGTATGGAATATTTCCATTAGCTCTGTGTCATTCAGGCAAAGTTTCCATGGCTTAAATGAGATGTTTATGTCAGCAAAAAAATTCTGCCTCTGAAATTTCTATTTGAAAAACCTGTATACAGACTGGCGCTACGCTTAGCGTAATGATGGTCATCTTGAATAAACTATGCCAAAAAGACACTTCCAAGAAAAAAGTGATTTTCACTTAATTTCTTGTGACTGGCTGTTATCTCCCCAGCTCTGAGAAGTCTAATTTTATGTTTTAATCACACTAACAAAATGGAACGAGACTGGTTATTTAAGCAATTACCTCTGGCAATTTGTGTAGCAGAAGTAAGAACAATCTGTGCAGAAAATGAAATGGCAATAACATTTTCTGTCATGCTTATCATTATTCCCGGAAAGCAGAGCTATGATAATAATCCAAGAACCGATTAAATGCAGCTTCCAAAGGTAGAGAAGTTGCAGATGTAATGTGTCACCAATGGGACTCAAGCCAATTACTTACTCAAATACTGTAACAAGAACTTCCCAATTAGTACTCTTTGTACTTTAGAATCTAATCTTAGTCATTTCAAGATAATCCATTTCAATAACTCCTTTGTAGTCATTTCATTCTCTCTTTGCTAACCTAAGGATTTCTGAAATATGAAAACTCTGCTACCACTTACAAGACTAACAGAATACGTATTCAAGACAAAGAATGGTTGGTTGACAATTTAAATGTATTTGTTTTAAATTTTAGGGATGAGTAACTTTAATAATGAGCTACTTAACTGGATAATTAACTTTGTTTTGTAAGCAGTAAGCTATATTGAACACAGAGTTAGATGCTTCAGGATAATCAACGATACCAACAGGAGCGTGCGGTTTTAGTGAGACTGAAACAGACGTGTCTGCTTTTCATTACACACTTATCTGTAACTTTTTGCTCTCTCTTCTCTCTTGCCATTTCTGGAAGTGACTAACGGGTAAACTTTTAAGTATTTTTAGTTTATAAGCACTAGTTACATTTAGAAGTGCTCTGATGTTAGAGGAAGAATGGCTACTAGTTTCAATGATCACTGAAGCAGAACCTGAGTGTAAGACTGGAGGGGAAAAAAATAATCATCAAAACAATCTTGCTCCAAACTTGCGTTTTAACAGTCAGCACTACAACAGCCGTATGTGTTTCATCTCAAGTGCTTACGTTGTTTGTGAAAATAAGGCTTGAGATCTAGGTTCTTCTCCAGTTTGCAGAAAGGCTTTCTTGCACCTAATTTTTAAAGTGCACATGTAAATTACGCTAAAAAGTGTGAGCCCTTGTTCCCGTGAGCCACAGTATTGAGTTGACTCAAAGTTAAATCTTTAATTGGCATTCTGCTGCGATGTAAAAAAGGAGAGAATAACAAAAAAGGTCAAACTTTATATAATTATTATCCCTTTTAAGTATAAATGATGGAGAACTGTAAGTTGGCACGTCTGAGTCTAGTGTAAATTAAGCAACTAAGGCTTTGCCCTCCGGGACCTTCTTGGATATCTTCCCACATCATGCAGTTACCTGTAAATTTCTCAAATCTCTTCATAATTGTACTTGGCAGGTTAACAAATTACTTTTTGATTTTCTGGCTATTTCTAAATGTCAGGTTTTGGTTTAGTAGATAAAAAGTATACTTACGGTTCCCCCCCACTGTGTATATTTTCATGAGCAAGCACAGGGCGCTGTGGCTGAAATGAAATGATTTGAAATGTAATAAAGATTTATAGTCTAAGGTCTAAATAGTTGGATAGGGGCATGATACATAGTCACTTGAGAGTTCATATTCTACCTGGCATAAAATAACACCCTCCCCCCGCCCCCCCCCAATGAATTCTTGAGACATGGCAACTAACAGAATCTTGGCAGGTTTAAAGATCTGATTTTTGGAGGAGATAATGAAAACTAAAACAGAACAGTGAACTTCATCAACAGTCCACTCTATTTATAGTATAGTAGAAAGCTGGAATAGAACCCTGCTGCCTCTTCACTGTGAAACAGAAATAGCGTTAGAAAAATCAGATGCAACTGATGAACATTATACATTCTTTGGGTGAAGTATAATTTTAGATAAGCAGAAATAAAATCTCCTATAGATAATGGCAAAACTTAGAACATTCACAGACAAACAACATACCAATTTACATGACACACACGCAGTACTAACTTGGCAGGCATAACATGCTACGCTTTGATTAAATTAGTTCTGTTTCATCTCAAAGCCATGCAGGCTGCTGGGCGGCAAAGAGCAGAAAGAATTTTTGAAAGAACGTATGTAATTGTGTGAAAATAACAATTAACACTTTAACTTCAGAGGAAAAAGTAGTTTGTATTTCCAGTGCAAAGCTTTATGAAAGGAACTACTTTCCTTCTTAATAGAGCATTACCCACCACTAACATCCAATAAATCTGGATGCAATGGAAGGGAAAAGCGTTAACCTCTTGCAGAAGCCATATCCTGCTTAGACAGACACGGACTGACGCTGGGTAGAATCTGGCCGGGGCCAGAACGGGCGCAGGAAGACCAGCTGCCTGGGAGAGCTCTTGATGTGAGCAGCACCCACGTTCTCCGTTGGCTGAGGGTGCCCTATGGTCATGCTGCAGCGGCAAGTCTGGGAACTGTATCTGTTTTGGGAGCGCGGGTATCAAACGCAGCTCCTAGCATTTTCTTTCATGAACTGAGTAAACTGCAACCTGATCTTGAAGCCATGGGATTGGTCTTACTGCTCTGTGGGTCCCTCTTTCCTGGGGTTGACTGTTTCGGTGTATCTTGCTTCACTTTGCTCTTGAAGATGATGCAGTCAGTCTTCCATGAGAGAAGGCAGTGGTAAACAACCCACAGCCTGATGATGCAAATTGAATGTTGAAACACAGTATGGCTTTGGGTTTGGGTTTTTTTTTTTTCCCTTGCCTGCTCCCCGCCGCTCCCCCCTGCCCCTCAACACCTCAATATGAAACTGTAGTTACGTTTCTTTTCATCAAGTTTGTATGTGCACATGCAGAAAATACTGTGAGCATTCTCTGTTTCATCTTTAGTCTGTAGAGTATAATTTTAAAAAGGTGCCTAAAGATGCAGGCAGGTAGATTATAGAACTTTTCATATTAATGACAGCTAGGTGGGAACGACGTTTATCAAAGTCCAAAAACTTTGATTCTCTTCTCTTCCTCATTTAACTCTCCTCTGCCACCGTACAAGAAAGGTGGATAACTTTTACTGAAGAATCCAACGGGAAAGATTGCAAATTAGACATTTCAGTTCTCAGTAAACCCGCTTCAACAGCTGGCTTGTCAAGCAAGGAGAGAGTATTTCACGGGGCAGCTTGCTTGGTGTTTGGCCTGGTGTCTGACCTTATTCTCTGCTAATCTTTCATCAGACCCATAACTGAGCTGAATGCCAAAGATAGTCAGAGATGCAAGAGAACTCAACCGAGGTTAAGGATTTTTCTTGCAAACAATAAAAGTCAATGTCCTAAGCAATACTACAAATGATTTAATGCTCTGAATACAGTATCGAGCCAGGAAGAAACTGCGTAGGTCATTATTACCTTCTTTTTCTGCATATGCTTCAATGCTTTAAAACATTTACTTGCTAGTTAACTATTATAGAAACAGGTGACGGAAAATCAAGGCACGTGAAGATTTTCAACTCTATGTTCTTGCCACAGAGAGAACTTTTAGACAGAACTGGAATCTGTGAAAAGTAGAGTGAAGTCATCTGTGCTATGTCAGAACAGGGGCGCCTTGGAGGTCGCCCTCTATCCAAATGCCTTCCTCAAGGGCACCACGGCTGGCATCAAGAAGCCTTCTTCCCATGTTGTTTCCCTAAGCTCTCCTTCCCACATACAGTGGCACTGGCTAGAATAGGGACTGTTGCAAGGTCTGGCTAATTGTGTTCAGGAGAAATGCATCACCCTGTGGGTAGCTTTTGGTGCTTTGAATTTCTAGATCTCAGCTACAACTCAGCATAGCGAGTGAACTGTTTTCTGGGAAAAAAATTAGGGCCTAATCCCAAAAACATTAAAAAGTGTGCAGTCAAGTCAATGGTCCCAGCTGTACACCTAATTTTCATGCATGATTGATACGTGTTTGCATCTAGTAGTTCTGTATAGTTCTGAACATGCAAATGAGGTGTGTAATTTGTGCTCTTGTAGTTTTGGAATTAAAGTCATAAACGCAGTAAACATTGACCAATGCAGTCCTCTTAATATAGTGATTACATGCCCTTCATTTGCAGGAACACGCAGAATTAAAATAGAGCTTAATCCCTTTTTTATGGATCTTGTTCCCAGTTGCACTTTCTCTCCTGTCTCTCTTCAGTGATGAAGAAAGCACTGTCCCCTCATTCCTGGTAGTAAACAGAGGCCTGCCAGCAAGCCATGACTTTGACAGTTACACAAGAAGCCTGAATATCTTAAATTAATCTTCAAATTTTAAAAAGGGAACCACCAGAAAGATGATAACCTAAAATCAGCAGCAACAGCATGGAAAACAGTTCATCCCATTATCAGTTTTAAGAACCAAACGTTAAGAAACCAACGCAAAGAAAAATTTAGTCCTAAACTGGAAGTGAAACATAGCCCACAAGTTCTAATTCTTAACAGTTTCGGTCTGTTTGTTTTCATAATTCAGCTCACCTCTCTGAGCGAAACACATGCAAACTCTAAACAACCTGACTTTCTGCTAGGTAAAATTTTTACAGTTATGACTGCTGTATTACAGATATGAAGGGAAAGGCTAAGGAGTCTGACAGTCTGGGATAGCAGAACTTGGATAAAGAGGACATTGAGTGAAAATAACATAGCAGCAACAAAACATTTTGAAAAGAAGGACATGGATTCAAAACCAAGAATTCTGCCTGTATACAAAAGCCTGTATACATGCAACGAAGTTTAAATTTTTGACTCTTAGAAGCTGTGATTTTAATAAACTAGAAATGCTTTGAAACAGAGGAATAATTTAGAAAAAAAACGGCTAAGTATAAAGAACATCTTGTAGCACTGGAAATACTATGCAGTACTGCAGAGATAAGAGTATGCTAATGGATTCATAAAGTACGTTTCGGCACACACAGACCTGTTGGCTTTACTCAGACGTAGCACAGGAGTACAACAGGAAGAAAACACGGCATACTGATAGTATCGAGACACTTGGGCAAAAACAAAATACTGAAAGACTAGACACTGAGCTCCTTTTCTACGGCAATGCTGTTACTGTACACTGGGCATCCAGTACCGTACCCTGTGTGAATAGCTGTGACCTCTGACAGGTGAGCTGCAGGATCTCTTAGTCATCACTGGGCTACGAGGAGGTTTACCCATAACAAATATCTCTCTCTTTAAATTAGCCTAGAAAAACCACAGAAATTGTGTCAAGTGAATGTTTAAGAATGAAGCATCATGGGATATTTTTTTTTTTTTTTTTGCTTCATTCATACATGCAAACTGGACATGCTTTTCTTGGTAACAAAAAGCAATTGTGTTACAGGCGCAAATAACGGTACTATTAGTATACGGTATTTTCTGTTGTTGCCACTGTATCTTTTTTCCAAGGCTTTGTGGCTCTGGCACATGCCCTTACACACGACAGTTAAAAGATTAGTCACATAGAGCATGTGCAGTTGGAACAGCTATTGCAAGTGTACCCATTGAAGCAGCTCAGTTAATAACACAGTACGGCTCCACAGCACAGAGCAGAAATACTGTCTTAGAACCACCAATGCCAAATGTTGCAACTCCTGGCTGTTAAACAGAACACGCACCTTAAATCTGCATTTAGAAAGCAAGTAAGTGCTTGACGGAAAGGACTTCAAGGGAAAATCCTCACTGTGGTGATGTTACTATAAATCAGCTAAATACCTGTCAGAATTTTGCTCTTCAGGGGTGCGTGTGCAGCAAGTGTGAATTCTCACGGGCAGGGGCAAGTTGGGGAATGCAGCAGTGGAGCGCTAACACTGAAAAGTTTTACTTTGGTATTTGTGACTGTTTGCCAGTAGAATGTGGCAAGACAGAAGAACAGCCTCCTCTTAGGAGCTAAGAGGGTGAGTAACAACAACAACAACGGATACCCAGAGAGGCCAAGAAGGCAGGAAAACATTAGCATTTCTCGTTGGGAAGTGTCCTCAGAGTTCTTTTGAGGGACACATCCCTCCCAGCACCATGGAGCACAGTGACACTTCCCACCCATAGCTCCTTGTATTCCACTGCCCAGACCTCCAGTCATACTTTAGATTTGAGCCACATGCCACATCTATATATGTACACATACGTATTTTTACATCAACGAAAGTTACCAAAGTATCAGTATATAGTTTCAAGAACTCTCTGAAGAACCTCCCTTCCCTTGTGACATTTGGGTCCTGGAAAGGTCTCATGTTCTTTCTGCTGTGGCAGTTGAGAGCAGACTTTAATCACGGACAACATGCATAAAGAGAAAATGACGGGCACTATCCTTCCTTCTCGGGTCCAGCCTGTAGGCTAAGTAGCAAGAAACAACGACAGCCAAAACCTGGCTATATATATAATACTTCAGCTCTCTATCCTGGGAATGTAGTCAGTGTTGACTGCTGAAAAAAATTTGCTTACTCTTGGGAGGAAATAAATCTTTATCTCATTTTGGAAATATTGTACAAAAAAAAATATCTGTTGTCAATAGGACTGTATCTAATAATTTCTACAATTTTCAAATAGAGAAGTCTATACTGGTGAAGTTTATAATGGAATCTGATCCCTAGACTTCAAAAATAATCCAGGCTTGAAACAGTTTGAAAACAATAATTGAGCTAGAACTCTGTAATGACCCCTCTGACCTGCAGTTCTTCCCAGTGCTCTGGCTGCTGTGTCTGCAAGATGAGTCACCTCCCCTGGTTACTTGTGTCACGCTTCCTGCCGTGCCCCACGAAGAGGAGCAACGCACTGCCCGGGAGGTTCCCAGAAGCAGAGCTTTAACACGGGTATTCCTTCTATCTGTTCTCAGCTGGGATCAATATACCTTGCTCAAACAAGGGCAAGGAATATCAGCGTCACCTAAAATGAATTTGGGTGTAGATGAGGAATTTTATGAATTTTGTTGGCTAGGCTAAGCAAAACTTACCCATCAAAAGGACTGCACAACTGATAAATTACTCAAAGTTGCAGAAGCAAACGCGATACTGTGTTTTACCCCTTCTTTCAGGTGCAACATACCCAAGCCCCTGACAGATTCATGCCCTGGAAAGAACCCTTATGACTCTTCCCTACTTCAGGAAAAAAACCCAACAGATCTGGTTAACCTCAAGACTTCCTTAAGTCTATTATGTCTGGGGTTTCCATGTACACACACTGTAAGATGTGGTAGATTTTTAAAAAGAGTATGTTGTTGGTTTTTTTTTTTTTTTGCCATAAGTGTAATTACTACTTTTTCTAGGATAGGTTTGTTAAATTTTTTACATTATTTTTCTTTTTTTCACGAGCAAATGGACTCTCTGGAAGTCAGCATTGGAAACTGACTTTTATCTATCTGGAGCAACTTTCCAGATCTTGTTTTTCTGCCGCAGAGCTGCAATGCTAACACAAAGCGTAGTCCTGAAGAGGGAATAATCTTTGTTCACTCTCTGACTAACAGAATTGGTATTTAGAACATGACCCTCTGCAGTGGTGCTCTGCCGTGAAGTTTATGACTGTTCTCCCAGGCTTTCGACTGAAATTGAAAACACTTCAAATTAGAAACGTTTTTCAGTTTCTGTGTACTTGAATATGATTCTGTTTCTTTTGATTAAATAAGAGTCACTGATGTGCTGGCATGGATTTAAAACTGAGTTGAAGACTTTCCGCTTTCCTGTCACTGGCATCCCCTTAAGCTGTTTCACTTTATCATTAACGGTTATAGTTTTACCTTGTGTTTCATTTGAAGAGGGCCTGTCTCAATACTCCATGTGCTATGTTATTTAATATTAGTAAATGAAACAATACATCTGAAAATACCAAACTCAGCGTTAGCCTTGCAGTTATTTAATATACATGGAGATTTGCGACAATCCATACTCGAGAGGTGCAGTGACCTTTACCTGTGGGGAGTCTTTCTCCTGCTGACGTGAGGGTTTAGAAAGGAGAGGAGGTGAGAGGGAAGCAGTGGACGGGGATGTTGTAGGAACACAGTGAGAAGCTGGTGCCTTGGCAGAGGGAAATGGACGATCAGAAGAAGTGCAGAAAGGAGGATCAGAGTCTTCTGATGTTCCCACAGAAGGCAGAGCTGGCTTAAATGTTTAAGAAAAATGGGAAGCAATCATGCTATAAAACCAGCTGTGAAGGCTGTAAAACGCTCGACAAGGAGTTAGGTAACTAACCTGAACAGTGAGAAATGTGATGCTGCCTTTATTATTAGTCAGTCTACTTTTCTGGAAGAAAAATCTTCCCTCAGGAATCAAAACAAGTTGTCAATTCGTGGCTGTGAAATCCATGTGGATTTCACCTCTATTCTTATGGTTTTCTCCTGTGTTTTTCAGGTCAAGTAAGGGTAGATGCAGCCTACAAAATCCTTCTAATTAAATAGCTTCACACTTGGCCTAAAACATATTGTCCTAAGTATCTGATCTGCATGTTTGCGTGTGTCAGCCAAAGCGACTGCCTGAACATACTGTTGAAATAAGTGCTGGTCAGACAAGCACCTCTTCTAAAACTGCCCAGGAGCCCCACGAACTGTGTAGCAATACTGTGGCATTTAATGGCTGCACACATTTGGGATAGTTCAGCGATGTACTGTCCCAACGAGGAACTGGGGAGGGCTTTAGGGGAAGCATTTGTTTAACTGCCAAACATAATCTGATCTGTTATTATTAGTCACATTCGCGTAACAGGGTCTACTATAAATATATCCGCTGGTGAAGTGACACATGTGAAGTACAAACCGCCGAGTGCCTGCGGGAGGCATGTCCCTTCCTCTGAAGGCTGCTTACAGCATTTGCTTGCTGGGGCCTCTGGCACAAAAGGGTGGCAAGCGATGGGCCAGTGAAGCAAACAGTTCACTGCCTTTCTGCATCACAAGCCTGACGGCAGCTAACAAGGACAGAAGGGAAAGGACCAGCAGAACCGATACACCACTGAACTTAGTGGTGTGTAAATGGCTGCTTCTGAGAGGGGGAAAATCTTTTTATTGACTGCAATAGTATAAAACCGTGCCTGTGCAAAATACAAACATGTAAATACAAGGAAAGGCAGAGAATAATTATACTGAGTAAGCTACCTGAACACAGAAGCCAGGTTTTCCAGAAATCAAAATACCTTGTCACCATTCGGTGAAGTGTATCCTTCATAGCATACCATGGAGTCTCCTCCACTTGCTATTGGGATTTCTAAATTGTCATGTTCCAGATCCTCCTCTATATAGAGTCTTGTCAGTTCTTCTGTTGTGTCTTGTGCTGCTCCTCGAGGCTTTGACTGACCCCCTATATTAACTGACAGATCTGCGGTATGGATTTCCTCTCGGTTTTCAGCAGTTGCAGCTAGCGCCCTGGAGACTGAGCCACCTTCCTGCGGCGAAGGGACGTTACAGATGGTGCCAACACGTTCACTTTCTCTTGTAGGATCTGACAAGTCTCTAGGTAGTTCAGTAACCGAAGAGTCAAGGATACCTCTCAAATCTTTACCCCTTCCTGGTTTGGTATTGTTGTCGGTATGCTTGTACGCTATGTCGTGAGATGGGCTGGCTGAAGATGGGACAGAGGTAGATGCGAGAAAGGACAGAGGAAGAGCTGTAGGAGAGCTGAGAGAAACCTTTGTATTTGGAATAAAGTGCTCCTCCTTAACTTGGTGAATGTTATTACCTGGGGAGACTGCTACAGTCTGGGATGTTGTTAATGCCAAAGAATTGAGTTCTTCTAAGTCACAAAGAAAACTGTCTGGAAGCGGCAGAGCAGGTAAGATACACATGCTTGAAGGTGAAAAACCAACAGTCCTTGAAAACCAGTCACTAGTGTCAGCCTGGAGAATCTTTTGATCAATGTATGACCAAGAGGAGGAAAGGTGTCTGGGAAGTGGGGACAGTGCTTGGGAAGGCAACTTCAAAAATAAGAAAAACACGGGAATTTACATAAATAAATAAGCATGACAAAGAAGTAAGATATGATTAGAAAAGAAAAATGTCTGTGCCATCGTCTGGATTATAGAGTATCACTTCAGTGAGCACGGGTGTCTGAAATCATTACTAGATGAATCAGAGCAGCAGGAAAGACATCTGAAAAATGAAACCGTATCGGGTTCTGGCCTGGGGCTTAAATGTCAAACATGGAGACAGCTCTGAATCATTACATTCATGAATTTGACCTGCATTTGATCTGCTCAAGTTATGTTACTTATGGTGCTCTGTTAGTGAGCCTGTCACAGGTTATTAAATCATACAATTAATATTAATGTCATTTTCCCCAAACCACTACTGTTATTTTGAGAATAACATTTTCAGAAGTACACTTCAGGTGTCATTAAGTATTTCTTTTAAACTATAACAACTGAAGTAATTTCTAATTATCCTACTGTTAATACTTCTACTTTTTCTTAGTTTAAGAAACATCTTTAATATATTGCATACTTTTATTAAGGCATGAGCAGCTACAGAACGCTTTTTTATTTTCTCCCCAAAAGTAACCCTATTAGTTCAAAATCACACCAATATTTGTGAAAGGTACATTCAATTCTAATTGAATGTAGGCATCAACAATGCTTTTAAAGTAATGACAGCACAGTACACAGCAGTATATTTTGAGTACCATTACATAACATTGATTGAAGTATCCTTCTGGTAAAAGAAACGTCCTTTTGTAAGAATGAGAGACTGGTGAGTCATACGTACACAGCATCAGTAGATATCCATTGCTTCAGTAAATACTGAAAATGCATTTTTGTTACTATTAATCCTCAACATTAAAATTGAGTGAAAAATATTTTGAACTCATTGTTAGCATTATCCAGACTATTTAGATGTACATCTCTTTTAAGTTATCTGGACTACTTTAAACTTCTAAGTATTACTCTAGAATAGGAAAATAATTTCGAAAGACTAAATTAACGTCACGGAATAGGAAGGTTAATTTACTTACCTTCTGTTTGTGTTTTCTTGATGCAAATAGCTTTATTTTATGGTTAGACAAACCTTACTTACAGAGTTTTGTGTACCAAAGTAAACAGTATAGACCAATCCAATGCAGTTTGCTAAAACAGAGCTAGGCTGTTACAAGCAATACTCTGTCTCTTTCTGTCACCCTTTCTTTTGAACAAGGCTCTCTAACCTGTGGTTTTAAGGTAAATAAAACTGCTGAGAAGACATCACCGTTTTTACTTTTCCATGGCTACAGGCTGCGCTAGAGCTAGAGATGGTCTAGACCAAGTTAAGGAGAGCAAAGCTTGCTCCTGACTTGAATTGCATGTTTATTTTTATTGCCATTAGGCCAGAGAAGTTTAATGCAATTGCTGTAGCAGCAGGGAGTGATATATGCTAAAAACTGCAGAGGAATAGGAAAAGTGGATTCAGTGATTGTGGTAAACTCCAGAACATCTTCAGGACTGCTAAAGCCCTTCTAGGCAGTCAGGAACAAGATGTGTTCTTACACGGTATTGCCATTTCTGAATACAGCTGAACTCAGAAACGACATGTCTCTGTAAAAGTGTCAGTAGAGGCTTCTTTTTTCTTCCTCTTCTTTTTTTTTTTTATATTTTTTTTTTATTGACTTATGCTAGAACCTAGATGATTGCAGAAGTTTCCTCTGTTACAAAGGCGGCTTCTTCAAATTTTCTTCCCTACGTAACTGATTTAGTAATATCGAACTTAATAGTGGCAGGACAGTTTTGTCATCTGAATGTAAATGCTCTAAAGCATCACCTATGCTCAGAAGGGTTACAGGGGTTGCACAGACAGCAGCTTTAGCTGCAGGCTGCCTTAGAGACAAGCCTGTTCCACAGAAAACTGGGAGCGAGGCATCTCCAAACAGAGACAGCTCCGTAATGGAGCCCTAAGCTGCCTCATGCTGCTGACTGGCCCTCAGGAACCTCTGGATTCCTGTAATAATAAGGGTCCCTAGCTGATGAACATCTCAGTCTGCAGCTACAGAATTTGATGCTACTTCAACAGTTTTGTTGGGATGGAAGAGAGAGGAGCTCGTTCTCTGTTGTGACATGTTCTGGAAAACCAGACAAGACCTGTTCTAGCAACTGTCCAAAGCCAGCTCCTATTGTTTACTCATAAGTAGTATTTCCAGAGACCACTGTTCTCTAAAAATGGTATCTTTTGGGAGCTCTTCCCAAAGCTGCAAGTAAACGTGGAACTTATCTCAAAGCTGAAGCATGTAAATGAGCACCAATATACAAGTATATGAAAGAAGGGGAAAAAAAAACCCAACTAAAAAAACAAGTAAGAGATTAATAGCAGGGTAAGAAGTTTGTAACTACACACACAGGCCCACCACCCACGCTGAAGAGAGAAACACCAAAGCTAAAGAGGATGATTTAGAAAAGTTTCCATCCTGAATGTTCAAAATCATTGATAATACAGTAATGCTAATCACAGTTTGTATGTAGAAACTTTCTTAGTTTCCATTACTGCCAAAGAGGTTATGTTCCCTGCAGAGGTGATTATGAAATCTCACAAGTGGATGGTAAATTGGAATACAGGAATTTTTCTGCAACATCCTGTAGTATGATGTGTGATGGTTACATAGATTAGGAAGGAAAAGAATTCAGAACCTGTGACGGACATTTGGTGTGAAAAATTACAACTATAAAGGTCTGAATCCAAGTTCATTGCCAGTGTGATGACATCTGCCTCACTGCTAAATGAAACAATACTGTCGCTGCTGTACCGCGCCAAAGAACCTCCGTTGTACCAACTTCTAGAGGGTGAACAGCAAAAGGGTGAAGGGACAGTACAGCACCAACGGCTGTTCGCCTTTACTTCGAAAGGCACGGAGCTGGTCTGGGCAAGCTGTGGCCCCACGCAGACTGCCCTCCTGCTTTTTGTGTGCTTACAGGACTGCAGGCTTTTAGGACAGCTGTGTCACGGGAGTATCTTCACAGCGCACTGTGAAAAGGCTGCTAGACGTATCATGAATGCTTACGTTCTGTCTAAGGCTCCCAATTACATTTTGTTCTGTTGGCTTGATTTTTCTGCCCACATTTTGCCTGACAGCTCAATAATGTGATAGCTAATGAAGAAAAGAGTACTCAGCTATTAAAATACTTTAATACCAATAATGCAATTACACCTATGCAGGAAAGAAAATGTAGTGTATTTAATGCAAAAAATAGGTATCACTTTATGTTACAAAAAAACCAACAACCAACCAACCCCTAAACCCACTCTAGGGCTGACAGCAAAGAAAAAAAAAAAAATCCTTACCTTCGTTGAACTTAAATGGTGTATTCTGTCACTAGAATAGCTTTGGGGTATTGGAGGATCAGGGTAGTCATCAACACTTTTTGATGCGTTCTTTTTGATGACTTCTACATAGGAAACAGGGAAGATGCCTTGTCTGTTGGTTCCTGGTATTTTACCTTCATACCAGTTTTGATCAACTCGCTTAAGGAGAATTACTCTGTCTCCCTGAAATGCATTATGAAAACGAGTTATCAGCAAATACATTGTAAATTACTTTTTGAACAGCAGATAGTATTTTAACACATTGTGGGGGGTTGACCTTGGCTGGATGCCAGGTGTCCGCCATGCCACTCTATCACTTCCCTCCTCAGCAGAACAGGGGGAGAAAATAAGATGGGTCAAGACACGGGCAGTTTAATGAAGCAATAGCCAAAAGCGCATGTGAAAGTGAAAGAAACCAAAAGATGTTATTCTCCACTTCCCATCAGCAGGCGATGTTTGGCCAATTCCCGGGAAGCAGGGCTTCCATATGCATAGCGGTTACTCCGGAAGATAAACACCGTAACAAATGCCCCCCCTTCCTTCTCCTTTCTCTCGGGTTCTCTATCTGAGCAGATGCCATACGGTATGGAACATCCCACCGGTCAGTCTGGGTCAGCTGCCCTGGCTGTGTCCCCTGCCAAGACCTTGCCCACCCCCAGCCTACAGGTGAGGCGGGGGCAGGTTGGAGAGGGCCGTGATGCTGTGCCAGCGCTGCTCAGCGGCATCGCAACGCTGCTGTGTTGTCACCGCCTTTCTAGCCACCAGCACAGCACTGAGGGTGCTGTGGGGCTCGGCCAGACCCGGGACACGCCCAGAATTATTTTCCCAGCAGTGCTGTATCCCATCAGTCTTGAGCATCATCTCCATCTCTGCATTGCTTTCCTCTTTATAATAAACACGTATACAACTACCATTCCAGCAAAATGGACCGCTGGTCAGAGGGGAATCTCATGTTGTCTCCCACTCTTGGGTGGGAGATTAGTATTTAAACTTTTCTAAGGAACATAATCTGTTTTGATAATTGGCCAAGCTACAAGCTAACATGTTAACTCTAATATGCAACAGTGAGTGCTATGAACGTTTTTCCTTAAAAGTGATAAAAATTAAACAATGAAATCCAAGCAAGTGCTTTGTTGTAAGTAAAATTGGAATAAGTGGAGGTAAAAAATTGGAAGAGAAGTTAATGGGAAAGATGCGTTTTTCCTGTGTAAAAAAAGATGGACAGTTGGTCACTCACTGGTTTTAGAGAGCTTAGCAACTGAAATGGGAAATATCAACTTTCTATTCAAAAATCTTCCCTGTAGTGAAACTTCATGAGCTACTCCCTTCTTTGTTTTACATGATGTGCTTTTTACCATATGTCCTTATGTCTCAAATCCTTCCCCATTAGTTTTGTGTTCTCTTGGGTTTCTGTAGTGGATTTGTGGAATACCCTAAAATTATCTTTAGCATGATGGAAAAAAAGAACAAGTTGCAACGTGCAAGTTATCGTTTAAAAACAAATCAAAAGCGGGCTGTCAAGATTATGACCACCACAATAAGCACAAAAGAGAATTTTAAAAAGAAATAAATCGCGAAACTGCCCCCACCCCTAGCTCTCTAAGTTCCTATTCCTGATTTTTTATTTAGATCTCTCTGAATATTTACTGATCTCAAATGAGTGGAAAAACACCCATTACCTTCAGCGATGCTGGACTGGGCTCTAGGTCAGCATCAAAAACCTCTATCCTTAATTTTATTTCAAAAGAAAGACAAACCACTGAATAAATTCTATGAACTCCTTTTTTTTTTTTTTTTTTTAAGAATTAAGAGTAAGAGGCAGAACTTTCCAGTGGATAATGTATTTTTCTATTTCTTCTATATTAAAACCCTTATCATGATAACTGTGACAGCAAGAAATAATTATTAAAATTATTAAAAGAAGGAATGGATAATTGAAGTGAAAACTAGAAATTTAGGCGGGCACTCAGCAGATATTTGCGTATCTCTCATGTGCTTATCTACCACAATCCAGTTTACATGCACAACGTATTTAAACTATTTTCACAGCAGGTAGCTGTGACAGACCGTAAGCCAGTAACCCATTACGTTAGTGGTTTCCTTCCATGACATTGCTTTGTGCATAGCAAATACCGAATGCAGAGTGCACCACAGCACAGTATTTAGTTATACATTAATTCTGCGCAGCAGTAGACACTGTAATGGTATTTTGACAACGATAGTTCTAAACCGTACCTTTCTAAGCGATAACTCCACATTTGTGTCTGCACTGAAGTTGTATTTGGCAATAGCTTCTCCAATCTCTCCAATCTGTACAGGGGGAGGTGGCCTGGCAGGCTGTGCTTTTTCGGGGGGAGAAAGTTTCTAAGGAAAAAGAGAAAACACAGACTTTCATCATTTTCATGAGTTTGTGGCCCTATTACCCAAAGTAATTCAAGGAATCAAAACAGAGAACAAACCTCAACATAAGAAATTGGGAATATTCCAACTCTTCCATGATGCTCACCCTCATACCAGTTCTGATCAATTTTCCTGAGGATATAGACAGTATCTCCTTTCTTAAAGGACAGCTCTCTGTAACAAATTTATTTAGATCAGATATTTACAGCTTTACATTTAAGTCTTACACCTGCATTGTCTCAGAGATCTTTACAGTTCAGAACTGAAACAGAATGTGACAACTAAATGTATGAAGAAAAAGTGTCACAGCTGTGGTACATTTACCAGTTGATTACACCATATAAAATGGAATGATTCCCATTCACGAATTGCAGGTACTAGCTTTAAGGTATAGAGGCCTGTTTGTATTGCTAGTTATTACCAGAGCACTTAGCACAGGGTCTGCATGCAAGTCTGATGTCTTTTGGCTCACCTGTTTATGCTCTTACGACAGGCAGCTGAAGGATATTTGCTGTTCCTTATGAAACCAGTAGGGAAAACTACAGAAATATATTCCACATCTCGATGGCCTGTAACTACCTTTATGCAGCAGCACAGCTTGGCGTGCTTCTGCTCTATGCATTTTTCTTTCAAGGCAGCTGTTCAGAGGCACGAAGAACACAGGATTATGTTCTCACCATTTCTGATATGCAGGGCTTGTGATAGGCTTAATGTTGGATACAAAAAAGGGCATTATCCAAATCATTAAGAATATTTTCAGATCCTGGCCTGGGAGTCCTTTACTGTATCATCCACTTGTTTTTTCCAGAGCTAATCTGCTGCTCTGATAATTCAGGCTGTGAGTTTTCTATCAGACACAGCTAATGTAATTCTAGTGTCGATGTCTGGCTATATCTAAAGATCATTTACGTGCCCTGGATCATCAAAGCAGCAGCAGGAATGAAATGCAGGCACTCTACTTCGACTCTCTCATATCCTAACGCAGTGTTTCCTGATTTTATTTTTCTTATAGACCACTGCGGTTTGCCTTGGTATGGGACATGTCACTCCTGCAGAGAGCCTGTGTATGTTAAGACAGACTGGAAGATGATGAAGCGTTATACAGAATTTCGATAAGCACACTATCTGTGGCAGTATTTTAAGCACTGTACCTTGTGTAACCTAAATAAAATTCATGACAAAGAGCATTCAGTGGGTCACCCTCAGGGATGCACAGCCATTCACGTGTTCAAACAAATACAATGGCGAATGTGGCGATTTAGGACATTTATATTACAAAGCAACTTCTCCCACAGTTTGCTGATGCACAGACTACCTGACAGCCAGCAGGGTCGTCTGCTTCCTCAGCATTTGCTGTTGAAACTGGCTAGAACAGCAGTTAGTTGCCACAAGTGCTAGAGTTTTCTTGAATCATGAATGCTCAAATGAACAAAAGTTAGTACTTACTTAGAAGTCTGAGCTTTAAAGTCATATACGGCTTTAGCTGGCAGTTTCTGAAAAGTAGGCAAAGTGATTAATACATTCAGGTAGTATTACTACATGGGAAACACGTTTCAGCCTTAAAAAGGTGACCCAAGACCCCAAAAGAAAAGGTTGTGTGCCTTACAGTGGTTCTTGCAGTAACAGGCAATTAAATATACAACTTCCTTTTTTACAGCAGTTAGGCATTTGGGCCTTAGGATTTTAAAAATAGAAATAGCAGCTAAATTTTAATACAGACTGCTTTGCAATTTTATGTTTAAGAGAACTACAAAAGTAAAAAAAAAAAAAATTAACTAAATGCCAATGGGACTTGTAGGCAACTAGATCTGTAGGTACAATGGAAATTCACATGCTTAGAATTCTCTAGTCCTGTTAGAGATTAGATGCCTCTCCTGTTAAATTTGTTCTCTTCAGGCAAATTTCAACTGCAAACACTGCATCACATTTTATATGTATATGAAAAATTACTCTGACAGCTGGAAAAGGTTAGGAATATTTTAAATTTCTATAATCACGTTCATAGTTTTAAGAAAGTCTGAGAAACACAGTACCGGAAGTGATCTCCCAAGTCATTTGTGCAGCTCTCTTGCTATCACAGGCAATCAGATCATATCATTCCTTTCACATAGTTATCAAGTTCTACCACCGAGTATCTGTAAGCTCAACATTGTCTCAAAAATAAAACTGTTAAAACAAACCCTACCTCTCCTCACCTGTGTGGTTGACACTTACATTGTTCTCAAAGCTGTCCTGAAAACACGAGCTGTGATCCGACCCAAGAGCCTCACTCATCTAGTGTCTGCCTCTGACAGGTAACCAGCACTAGATACTTCAGAGGAAGGTGCGAGAAGTGATTAGCAGTATTATGTGAGGGTATTTGGAAAAGTGATTTAGTTTTTCTCTGCAAGTACTGGCACAGATGAGACTGCTGCATTTTTAAAATATCTCCCACCAGGATACGCTAGTGACTGATGATGAGCTGATTATGCCATTTCTGAGAGATACTATTTGTAATGATGTAAGGGTGCACATCTTTTTTGTAAGACGAATACAAAGGGATACTTGTAAGTTTAGCATTTCACCTTTCTTCCAGGCCAGATGCTCTCGACTGGGTTCTCTCCCTTCTTGTCATCTAAAGGCTAGCGAATTTAGCATACCTAGAGCATTGTCTCTGCTATAATGAAGAAGTCCCCAAAGTTATTACAGGGATCCTGTCAACTTGCATTTTGTAATAGTCATACAATTTTCCATTACAGGTCACCTCCAAATAAGATAGCCTAAATTTTAAAGCATTTTTCTGTTCCCTGCTGTTGTTAAAAATAGTCTTTTAGATGGGAGGGGATATTCGTGTGTGTGTGTATGTGTATATATATATATATATATATATATAAAATGGTAGCTAAGCCTTTTTACTCTTTCCTGGTTTTGGTACAGCTGGTGCTGTAACTACTAAAGCAAATACTGTAAGAAGGGTTATTAAGAATATTAAAAGAACACCAGAGCTGATTAAATACAAAATACTTTGAAATGTACGAAACATACCAGAAACAGAAAAGCCTTCTTTCACCTTTTTAAATAACAGCAATCTTAATTAAGAATAGCTGGTAGTGTGTTTTACACATTTTCAAAATTGAAAGATGACTTTCAATGTCACAAAATCCTTTAAAAGGAACACACAATATGACTCCTGGAACGTTTTTAACCTCCGTTTTGTAATGAGGAGTCTTTAGTTGAAATCTGACTCTCAATGAAATTGCAGCAATATAACCATGTCAGTGGGGTGTAAGTGGATCTCAATTCAGATCCTGTAACCGGTTTTAACCTGTACCACCATTTAACAAGGTAGGTGGTCCAGAGCAAAAACTTAAATATTAGCAATTAAAATACAGGACTCTCTTATGCTGTCATTATTTTGTGCAATACTTAAATAAAAATCCATGGAAAATGTTAATAATCTATGGTCTGTAGACGTTGGTTGTACTTTATGATTGAATAAAATCCCTGAAGCCTGTTTGGAGAGCTTTTATTATTCTAGATTTAGAAATATTCTTAAGATCCTGAATGATATACTCCGCTTTTTGTGTGTACAGTTTTCAGCGATCTTAGTGTTCCTTTAAAGGTTGTATGCCTACTTCCATTTCCTCCTCCAAAGCATTAATATAAGCAATCACCAACTCTTACAGAAATCAGAGATCACTCTTAAGATAAGTGGTTTTGTCTAATGCATTAACAGAAGTGGTTTTGCTTTTTCGAAACAAAAATAATGGTGAAATACAAATGTTCTTTCTAAACGTTTTAAAATTACTGAGCCATTTTTTTTGCGTAACGCTCAAAAGAACCTTTCCCCGGCCATGTCAGCTATTCTTCTCTTCTCCGAACACCCACTCCGGTCAACTTTGACAGAGCTTATCAATGACTAGTAAATTTATGGCCATATCTATTTAAACATAAATAGAAGACGCAGTTTGTGTCACAAAGCTTGATATTCTTTTAATTTCTTGAAGTACCATTCTCCTTAATGAAAAAGAAGGATGCTGTTCCATCTAATGATACGATAAGTAACTGTTCCTTTGGTCTGTGTCATTACAGTGTCTTAAAGCCAACAAAAATCTCATCTCAGATATGTTACCCATTTTCCATATGGATATTTCTGCATTATTTATTGTTGTTTTGCTACCTCTTTGTCTGTGATTCCTCTTCTATCCCTTGGAGTACATCGTCCCACACCAGTGAAAGCAGAAGAATAGCTTCCAGGAGGCTCCTGGTCTACTGAAAACAGAAATCACGTGAAACTACGGTAAATTAAACACCACCATTCAAATCTGTGATGCTGCTTGCTTTCGTTTAGGGGGGGTGAGGAGACACTGAAATCTATTGTTTTACCTTTAATAGACATGATGGCTAAAGTGCACCTTTAAAGAAAAAAAGAGGTAATAACTCTCAAGCAAAGGCTGTCCTCTGATCCACAGCAGAATAATGTATGACAGAGGATCGAGAGGGCAAAATCACACCTCGCTGTAGGAAGGGCTGCACCCCTACTGGGCCACACTGAAGACACGACAGCAGTACTGGGACTTCAGTCAGCTCGCATGGAACTGTTTCAGAATGTCAACAAACATAATTAGATGCACAAAACATGGTTAAAGCATGCTTCGATGAGAAAGCAGTGGAAAAAAATTGTTTCCTCCTCAGTGATCTATGATGCATTTCTACTTTACCAGGGGCACGTGTTAGGCAGCACAAAGGAATTTAAAAGTATGTTATTCCATAAAAACAACTCTGTATTGGAGTACAAATTATTAGTCACCAATCTATGTGGCAGATTTTCTCTAAAGCACAGTTTACTGTTGTTTGTTCCAGAATGGTATATTATAGGATGGTGAATACATTTTTTCAGTTTTAATAAAAATAAAATCAAAATCTTACACTCTTTATAGCTCTGCGAGTTGCTGATTTGAAACGAAAACGTAATGGAATTATTTTAGACCAGAGGATGAACTGGGCTGCCTCTCGACTACTCAGATTTACTGTTTTACTCTCCTGCTGCCACAGTGATACCTGCTAGTGGAGACATATGACCAATGTTTGTCTTCCTTTGACTTCGTTCACACAATCTGTTCTCACCAAACCCATACATTTCTAAAGGAGTACAAGTAGAAAAAAAAATGAACTGAAAGCATCCAATCCATTAGGCTGGGGTCTTACAGAAGAAAGATGTAAATGGTCTCCCGCGGGCCGCTGGCTAAGCCACAAAAACTTTGGGGCTATTAATTAAAAAAAAGTGGAGGCAAACCCCAAGATACTTGTATTATTTATGTCATTGGTTGCAAGTATGTCATCACCAAGAAGTATGTCACAGTACCAGTTCCGGACAGCCTTCCCGATATGTCTGTGAATGCGGATCTACGCTTACTGCATAAGCCCAAAGATAAACGCCTCCAAAGTCATCTGTCCTTTTTTGTCTTTACACTCTAGTAGAAAGAGCCGGACAGGGGAGGGAAGGAGTGAAAATGCAGAGGCTTCAGGAAGAACAATTCCCTTTGTCTCTATACAGGTCCTTACGGAGTCAATGTTAGTAGCTTTCAGTGGTCTTTGCTATGACCTTGAAGTCTCCGTGTGGGTGGTGGCTGGAAGAGGCACACAGAGATCCAACAAAACATGAAACTCGATTAGAAGTAGAGCTCAGCCATGACTGGTGCTAATGGAAGTCAATGGAATATTCCGCTGTACTCATTCTCCACGCTACTTTAGAGATATTAACATTGACAGAGTGTACCACCTTCCTCATGCCAGGCTCCCTCATAGCTGCAGAGCTATTAGGAATCTGTTTTCACTCTGCACTGTGCATTTCCTTATTTTGGAGGACTGGAAAATTCTCATTTCTCAACTGTGATACGTGACCAGCGCAATTTCCAACACTTCAGTCTCACCATGTAGTACTGCCTGCCAGGGTAATCACACTCACGCCTCAAGTATGACCAATTCAATTCTGAACTGGTTTTATAGCTCTTTTTTTCGACTAAATTCCCTGTTCTCAATACATCTGTTTTATCTAGTTAATAAAAGACGGGAACAGCTTCAATTCTGATTTCTCTCGAAATACAAATTACTAGCGTGGTACTTGCAAAAGTTATAGAAATGCGAGATTAAAGGTAAGTGAAAGAGGGCTGATCAAATATCGCATAATTGACATATTAAAGGCATTCTCTCTTACATCCTTTTGTGATTTCAAGAATAGCTTTGTAATGTCATTAAATTCTCAGAGATGCTCTGTCACAGAGGACTGTATGTCTAGAAGCAGAATTCTTTAACACAGAAGTGTGACCATTTAAAAAGAGAAAGAAATTACAGACTTGCCAAAAGCATTAATTAAAATAATCTGGGATACACCTTAGTGCACTCCTGCTATGAATCTAGTTTGCTTCCTTTAATATTGCAAGGCTTAAACTTTAAAAATATTTTTAGCTCAATTTTTTTTTGAGAAAAAAAGCAGCAGAGCAACGAACAACTCAAAGTAGTGAATTTAAGACCAGATCACTGTCCAGATGGACTTTTTAAAGTTATACTTACCCTGAAAATTTCATTCAAGTTTTGATTATTGAGAATTTCCCTTCTAAGAGGAGAGGAAATTTCTAAAAACTTCAGAGATATATTAAAATTCTATGAGAGGAACAAGTTTTGCTGCCACAGAAATTGGAAATTCTATTGTTTGAACAGTGGAAATGGAAACTTCCTAAAATGACCTTAAGGTCTATTCACAAAAAGTAATATAGAGCAGTGGAATTAGTGCATTTTCATATGAAAACAGAATCAACTTTATATGATACTGGCAGGATTAACCGCATTTTTATCACTTACATGTAACAAAACTATACAGTGCAACACGTTTTAGGTGGAGATATTTTTTTTTTAATAATAAAGGAAGGACATCATCTTTAGTGTCTTCTGTTTGACCAGCATCTGATGATGCATGCATTACTTTCTGTAGTCTTTTTTCTTGGGGAAAACCCCCCACGTTGCTGAAATTAACACCACCATTGTAATTTATAGCACTAATGACCTCTTAGATAAAATACATTACTCTAGTTGTCCAGATTACTGTATTTTGTGAATAGACCGCAAATTTGTCTATCCTTATCACCTACATAAACGACATCCTTCATTAAGAATTCCGTGGGATGAAAGCTTCTTACAGACAACGCAAATAGAAGTGGAATGAGAAAGGGTGGGAAACACGGGGAGTCGGGTCGGATGAGTTAAATCACAAGGACAGAGGAAGAAAGTTAATCCACCTTGGAAACACAGTGCACTATCATTGTTGTTAGTCGCGTCCATGTCTGGGAAAGAGGCACTAAGAGGTAATCTTCCACAATCGTTCTGGTACAGGGGGCAATGGATAGCACCATCTTGAGGCAGTGGATGCAAAGGCTGGTGCATGGGACTCTTTTTCAGAGCTTTAAGAGATGAATTCCTTTCTGGAATGTCTGGAAGCAGCTCAGTAATAAGTCTGTGTAATATGCTGTTGTCGGGCAAGCTTCCCCTTCTTTTTTCAGCTTTAATTTGGTCGCAGATATCTTTAAGTGCTGAATCTAGTGCTTCAAATACAGATGACTTGCATTTTTTCTTTTCAGTTTGTTTTTTAGGAGCTGCACTTTTTTTCCTCCGGAAAGGCACTGGACTGACTAGGAATGCTATCTTAGAAAGGCCAGATTCTGCTTCCTGCCTCCTTGGATCTTCGGTGGTTTCTTGTTTAGCCCTTTCATGTTTTAGCATGGTGGTGAAGCGGGTATAGGATGCTGGGCATCGCCCTTTGCAGGAGCTGATAAGATGCCTGTGGTGATGGTGGTGGTGGTGGTGGTGGTGGCCTGATCCATAGAAGCTTTCAGACGATGTGAAGGAAAAGTGGTCAAAGTCACTTTCACTACAAAAGGATGAACCCTCTATCTGGATAAAGTCACTGAGGTCAGAAACCACTCCGTCTTGATCGCTGTCTGAAAAATCCATATGCGAACGTGGTGGCTCATCACTGGTCACTTCAATATGAATTGGCACCAGGGTTTTCGACTTGTAGCTCCGTTGTACCTGAGAGGGATGTCTGCCTTGACTTTCTTCTTCCAGCAAGGACTCAATAGAAAATCGCCTCTTTGGACATAAGCCATTTTTAGGAGGCTCTAGCGTAACAGTTGACAACATTTCATCACCTAGATTCGGCATGGATTTTGACTTCTGAATTAATTTTTCAAATTCAGATATTCTGGTTGGCACCATGTCTCTGGGCACCTCTTCAGTAGAGGACTCTCTCCAGCCTTGAAGAATACCCTTGTGCTGTTCTTTTTCATACTGCAGTATTCTGGACTTCACAGAACAAATCACCTCAGAATTCATCAAGTCCTTGCGATTGATGCGGTGCATCTTTTTGTACATTTTTAGGAAACCGGGGGCATCGTGTGCGGATCTGTGACGAACTCTTGACCTACTGCTACCACGGCCCTCAACATACGGGGAGGCCCAGTTCATTGAGCACACTTCTTTGGAGTCCTCCTCACACAACAGAGAGCCCATGCTTTCCGACTTGGCCTGTGCATCGGGAAAGCCATCACGATCATCTGTTAACAGATCATCACAGCTACGAGATTTTCTCTTTGGAGAAGCAGATTCTTCTGTGCTGCTCCAGACTTCTGCATTTTGACGAGTCATCTGCCAGCCATTCTTGTAGCTGATTGCCCTTCTTGAATCGTTCGGAACAGCTAAATGCTGTCTGTAAGTGCTACAGTAATCTAATTCATTTGAGGTGTTGTGGTTGTGCACTGAGTAACTTAAAAGGGACGGATATACTTTGCTAATATCCCCACCTTTATAATCCATAGAGCAGCATGGTAAAAAAGAGACATTGCCAGAAATTAAAAAGATTCAGAAAGTTGGAATCAGCATCAGTAAGTATTAGAAAGACTAGAAAAGAGACAGCAATTAAAGCATCTATCAGCTTAGGTCAGTACATAGGTTGCTACAGCCTAGAGCAGCAGAGCTAGTAATTAAGTTATTTTCCAGCTGTAAAAATGTAGTCATGCTAATTTGAACATCAAAAAGAATTCCTTATGAATTATGGAGATGTTACCCCCTCCATAACCCCCCTGCCAGAGCAACACAAGAAAACAATCATTAAAACTGATTTTGAAGCAGGTCAACAAGACAATAAAAGCTGCAAAGGATTTAAAGACGAAACCAAACAACAAATCTAGACCTCAGTCAAATATTGAATTTTCCACCTGTGCATTCTGAAAGAAGCCGTTCAGAATTTTGAAAGTGAATAATGCTCATAGAGTTCACTGCATCTGCATATTCTAAGGTAATTAAGGTAAAGATAGATCTTTATATATGATCAAATGGGAAATTTCTCCCAGTTGTTCACAGGCAGCATAAGTAGCCTGCTCTTCCCCAGAGTGGCATCACTGAAGGGAGTGGTGGTTTCTACACCTCACGGATGGCAGAACAAAGTGGCTGAGAACTGCTGTATAGGTGTAAAGGAAGATGTATCAGCTTACTAAGCCTAACCAGCATGTGGAAGAAACACTTAGACTGACTTCCATAACGAAGCCTGAGTTTTCAAGTAAGTTTCAAGACATTTTTACACACAGGGTAGATCTGTAAGTCACTATGAGATAAATTTGGAACTGCGGTCTCTCATACTTGCACTGAACTTCAAAAATGGTCTCAACGTTCAGTTCAAGTGTCAACATTCAGTTCAAGACACATGCTTCCAACAGCCCGATCTGCTTTCTAAAACAACTTGAATGCAGATCAGAAACTGAAACACCAGAGTTCAAAATCCATGCTGATCCAACAGCTTATGACGTGCTACTTCTTTAACAAAATGGTTAATTCCAAGAAAAATTAACATTCTAGTGGGTTTCACGATGCTGGGAGAGAACGGAGTGACACAGCTAGGTCACCTTCCTGAAGTTAATTAGCTGTGCTAGATGTTCTTAGGGGAAGGATTTTCAAACACAGGACGTGTTTAAGTCATAGTAAGTGCTCATTATCAGCGGTGTAGTCAAAGGTCAATGGAGGTGAATGGAGTTTACCACCTCTTCACTGCCTGGCCTGGTACACCCAACGGATGAGTCTACCTGCTTTTTAAATTCCTGCTGTAACACTGGGTTTAAAATATATTTGCTTTTCCATCACTGCACTCTTAATATTTCTCACTAGTTTTCTTTGTCTGACACGTTCTGTTGCAGCCTGGATGTTGTGTTCTTTTCAGTGGGAATTTATGTTTACAAAGCTTTAAACCAGGGGTCCTCAAACTACGGCCCACGGGCCGGATACGGCCCCCCAGGGTCCTCAATCCGGCCCCCGGTATTTACAGACCCCCCAGACCCCCCGGTGCTGGGGGTTGCGGGGGGAAACCAAGCAGCCGCAGATGACTGCCTGCCACTGCATCCGCACGCCGGCCCCCTGGTTAAACAGTTTGAGGACCCCTGCTTTAAACGGTCCCCAATACAGCTATAGGCCGATTAGTATAGCTACAAAATACAGCAATTGAATTAATAATGTAGAAGGAGATGTATTGTATACATATTACTCTGTATGTTACTTCCATCATATATTTTACCGGAAACCTGCTGTCTTGCTAAAAAAACCCACCTGAAACCCCAAACCCAAATTAACAACTGATTCAATTATCTCTTTTCTGGAGAGACATGGAGGGCAGTAATAGAATGGCGAGTTATTTGAAAAAAGAAGCTAATTAGATTGTATGTGCTGTAGTAAATACTTCAAGGATTTACAAAATTGGACTAGGAATGTTTGCTTGATTAAATTAGGTCCTGACAGCTGACAACATCCAAGACATCATCTATAGACTTGAAAGGTATGCTATCCTGGAAACCTAGCTTTAATCCTATAATCTTATTTGTCCTGATTTACTTTCTGTGTATACTGAAAACAATTTAAAAATCACAATAATCTAATAAGACAAGAATGGAGTTAACAAAACCTGATAGGTTTATATATTGCAGTACAAATCATAGTCTTTAGTTGGTTTTCTTTTGTTACAATAAGCAGTTGAAACCAAAAAATCCTTGTTACAAATCCACCTTTTCATCTTAAATAAACAAGTTGGCCTTTCATGAAAGGCCCCAAAGCTGTAAATCCCCCAGCGAAGTGCACTGAGCAACAGCAGACAGTTGTATTTACTACCAGTGTACTCTAAAACACATCATCAGGTGTTCTCTGCTAACAAACATGATCTCTTACCTTTTGCTCTTGATGGAGAAGAAGGAGATGAGCTAGTTAAAGGCTTTCTAAGGGTTGTATATGGGCCTTGTGCATCTGGACGGCCCGGGCTCGCTCTGTTTGCGTTCTGATCGCTGTGTGCCCTCTGATGACTTACGGCAGGTTCTGACTTCCTTCGTTTTCTGTAGTCACTCGCAGTACTTGCAGAACTACAGAAATAAGCAGTGTTAGCAGCAGTCTAATCCTAAGATCAGAATTCAGGAATTTTAGAAGGAAGCTCATCAGTATATTATTGGTTTGTAGATTAAACAACACCCAGGACAAATGTATCAAAAAACCAAAAACACGTAAAGGGGAGAAGCACCACTCTCAGACATCTTACAGCATATGTCACAGAGAAAAGCTGAAATTCTTCTTTACCTGATTGTTTTAAAGTATTATACAAAATTGCCGTGTCATTTTCATAGTGAAGGCTTTGAAACAAATGCATCAAGTCTTTCTAGACTACTTTTTGGTACTAGAAGATCAGTGCAAAGACAGGAAAAAGACAAGACAGAGAACGGATGAAGTAGTGTGCTTAGCGGAATAGCACTGGAAGGGCTGCAGGCAGCGGGGTTACATGATAGATCGCTGCGGTTGAGAGCGAGCTCAGGGACGTCAGTGGGAAGACCCAGAATACAGCATGGCTTATTTGGAACAGAAGGAGTTAAGTCCTTGTAAAAGAGAAGTAAAATTTACATGTCAGTATCAAAACACGATCACTCTCTTCATGCATCTCTCTATTTTGTCAGTAGCTCACAAGGTGAATGTCACAATCGGACTCTTTGCAACATCTACTGGTTTACATGTCACAAAGGAAAACCCACAGGCTGCGTAATCTGTGTCTACTGAAATCATATATTGCATTTCTTACCTAGAGGGCCTGTCCAGGCCTTTGTCCGTTGAATAGTGATGATATAAGGAAGTCTGTAAAAACAAATATATGAATCTGTTATATGTCTGTATTTGACTAAAGGGTGACCATTTCTGCTTATCATGCTTGATTATGTTTGGTTACTCTGTGACAAACCCAATCAAAACAGACTATGATGATTATCATCCTGGGCACTCCAGCATAGATACTGCAATATTTAATGAGAACAGTTATCGAGTTTTTAAAAAGCATCACTAGATTTTGTTTCCTATTCCATTTCAGTAATGTTTCTTTATTTTAAAGCACTGCTAAATAATGATCCCAAGTCATGCTTCTCCGTAACCTTTTTAAAACTAGATACAGAACAGTTAAAATTAACTTGTACTATAAAAACATGAAAATAATTCCTTTATGCGCAAGTGAGGCCTGCACAGCTTCTCCTCCTCTCCAGTTACCAAAATCCCACAGTCAATTGCAGCCCATTACAATCACAATTGTAAATCCCGTGATGTTTGTGGCTAGTAGCTGACCACCCTGTATTCCTGGTAAGAAAATTCTTACCACTGAACATTATTCGGTCTAATGGAGTTACAAAAGTAGCTACTGCACAAACCCTGGAAGATGGAAGGGAGTACTGCTCCATAATCTTATTATTAATACAAAGTCAATCTTAAATGACTATTAATTTTACAACCACCATTTAATACATCTCAAGCCCTCAGTCAGAATTCAGTAATACTACGATTCTGATAACCAGGTATGAACCTAGAACAAACTGCATGGTCGTTGGGGTATTTCTTCATGGGTACAAAGCAGCGTGGTTCAAAAGT
The DNA here is from genome assembly GCF_023638135.1 of Falco biarmicus. Lineage (NCBI taxonomy): Eukaryota > Metazoa > Chordata > Aves > Falconiformes > Falconidae > Falco > Falco biarmicus. The sequence goes on along the minus strand of NC_079288.1, from coordinate 122,313,591 downwards.
CAAACTTGTTTCACATTCCTGGCATGCCATTTCAGAGGTAACCTGAGGGACTGGAAATAGAACTATCGTAGATTTGTAAGCTGCAGGAACTATTTTTCTCTCTACTTAAGCCTTCCAGACTTCTTCTCTGTCGGGAAAAAATCTGTATAGACTTTCCTCTGTACAGAAAGACCGCAGAAATAACAGCACTCATGGCCTGTGCAAGTGCTTTTTCTGTTAGGTAAGTCTTTTTTCCAGTGATCTGAATTGCGAGTCCATGAATAGGACTTCACCCAGATTTGTTAACTGACATGTATACTTTTAGAAGTATAAGACCATACTTGGAAATAGATTTTACTATTTACTAAATAGGGATTGTATACCCTACATGACACTCTAGAGTAACTAAACTACTTTCACAGGTGGGGCACTATAAAGACAATATGATTGTTCAGTGAAGAGTTCATTTGTCAGTAGGCTTCAGTATTTAAGACCTGTATGGAACAAATATCTAAAACTTGAGCTAAGATCATTCTGATTTTCTCAGTACTTTTTAACTGTAGTTTAATTTAAATCACATTAAAAATCAGGTAAAAAAGCCTTGCGGCTTTTGGTAAGAAGAGCATCTGAGATGTAAACAGCTAAAATATATTAATAGACAGATTTAAAGTTACTTTCCAGAGAAAATAAGTCCTCTATATTTAAGGTGATCTCTGCATAGGGTTTCAAAATGGTTGTTTGTTTTTTTTTTCTGAAAAGAAAGTTCTTTGATTTGTGGACAAGTCTTCAAGTATTTCTTCTGTGTTACTACTTATTACTACTATTATTCTCACTGTTAAATACTGTTATGTTCATAAGCTCCAGTCTGGATCTGAAAAACATGCTGTATAAACACGAAGGCAGGATCCCTCCTCAAGTGAGATTCCAAATCTGAGGTGATTTATAAAGAAAATGCTCTCTGCAAAAACCAGTAACATCAACCTGACCCCTAGAAACGGCAGAACGAGGTCCCCAATACTTCTCTCAAGTCAATCTTGGCTTAACTCGTACAACACTGTGGCAGAACTAGCTCTAACATGCGTTTCCGTTAGATTAAGCGTTATGAATATGTGCTGTATCCTGTCAGTAGTGTTTGTGCACAGCTCTTGTTCCTCTTGATTTCAACAGAAATTTCAAAGGCAACAGATTTTGAAAGCAACAAATTTTGACAACAACATTCGGTTGTAAGACTGGCAAACAGGGTTATGGCAATTCTGTTGTTTCACCCAGAGACAGCACAGGAATTGGCCTGTAATTGAAAGAATTTAGTTTCTGGCCTATTTCAAGGCCATTTTAGGGGGAATCTTAAAGTAAGCACGTATCTAGGAAAAAAGGAAATGCAAAGTTTTGGTTATAACTGCTCTGTTTCCTTCCAATTTATTTTGCAATGAAATAGGCTACTGGGCTAAATCATGAAACCACGACAATTGTTCCACATCACTGTTCTAGTCACTTGTGCGTTTAAACTTGCTGGTCTGCATCAGTTCAGAACAGAAGTAACGCAAGAGTTGGGGAATACCTGTAACTAAGAGTCACGAGCTCTAGAAGCAATGCGCCTTTGCAAGATTTTAAAGTATCTTTTTTACTATTCTGTCACCCCTTTAGAGGCAAAGCTGAGGCAGTTTCTCTGCTGCTGCTTGCTGCAATTCTTACCTGATGGATACTGTTAAATTGTTCCTGTCAGAGCTCAATTAGCCCCAAACTTCTGAAACTGCTTCCAAACAACAAATGTGATTCTACTGTAATGCGCTACATTGTTCTGTATGATAACGATCTCGTTTTATAATAGAATGGGAAACCAAAAGAATAGGTTTGCTCTTTTTCTCATTCATATCCTTCCACTGCTGCACTGTATCCTGGATTTTCAGGTTGTAGAAATTGATTCTCAGGTTCTGGCGACATACAACTCTGCTTCAGTGACTTCTGCTACGGTCAAAAGAGGGGAGGCTAGAAATAAAAGCTCCAAAAATTGCTTCAGTGCAATGCTAAAAAAAAAAGGGCTACTTGTCATGCTGTCATTTTCAGTTCATCCAGCACAACCTCCAGACACATGAGAGGAGACATGATCTCTCCTCTATTCATCTGCATCTCATTTACAGTAGAGAATGACATGCATGCAACCCACAGTGTGGGCACGACAACAGGAAAGAGAAAGTGGCATTAAAAAAGTATCAATGGGAATACGCCCACCTGCTAGGCATTACTATTGTGTTCGTTCTTTGTAAATTAGCATGTCCTCAAGCCACACATCCGCAGTTTCCAGCTTGTGTATGACAGACCTTCACACAATCTGGGAATTAAGCTGTTACCCAGAGGAGCAAGGTGAGGTCGTGGGACGTAGCCTCTGTTCTCAAGGAACAGGGAAGCGTGCATCAGTGATGTCAGGAGGATGGCTGCTCAGTGGGGCACGTGTGCCGTAGCAATAACCCTTTGGAAGAAAACTACCAACACTACTGATCATGTACCCAGCTTCTCCCAGTGTTAGGTGTCCCAACCAGTGGAGGTTCACCTCACTCATACAGTGATGTATCCCTTTCACAGGTGGCTTTCGGTGCAGTGGTGCTCCACATACGCTTTTTTCCATGATGGGAGAGAATATGAGACTGTGGAATACCATCAAGTCTTATCACAGCACTGGATTTTTGTTTGCCACATTCACTAAAACCAACTTATTTTTCTGCAAACTAATGTGAAGTTATTTCTTACAAGTTTCATTTTCCTAGTAAAACATTGTCGTGGTGGAACCACCTGGCTGAAACCAGGACAAACAGAGATTTCGAGGTTTGTGCTTTTTGGTTTTTTTTTGACCTCACCTGTCACTGCATTGTTCTTAGGTGATAAACGAACCATGCATGATGCTTTAAAATACAAACTGATTTGAGGATTTGAATGTAAAGAACAGAAACAGGTAATTGTTGACCAAAGTATTTTAAGTACAGTAACCTAGATCATGAACTCGGTGCACTTAAACATTAGAAGGTGAAACAAAACCAATCCATCTGCTCTGGGAAAGGAGTAAAGAGTCAAACCGCCTTTCCACAGGCAGATGAAATAAAAGCCTGTGTTTTGAAGCCAGGTGGTTATGGAGGTCTGCTGATGATCATCAGACATTCCCAGACAGGCAATAAACCTGCTATTGGCACTCAGGAAATGATCCCTATTTTATTTCTCAACATTTGGAATGCGTATGGGGCTCATGATGAGTGCATTACCATTTACCTGTTCTGTCCAAACAAATTACCATTGTATTTGTCTTTAAAAAATATATTCTGAATAACCTATTATTCCTGAGTCTTTACTCTTCACCCAGTTCCTAGTTTGAAGTTTTTCTTTACATCCTCTGAAAAAAGGAAATTGCTTTATGACAATTCTGCCACCACTATCCAACTTCAATGCTTTTACGATAAATACCTACTATTATGAGTTCTGCCTGCAACACAACCACAGAAACCCACAGCGGAGCTGCTCACACCAACAGCCAGCGTAACCACGGCTCTCCTCACATTTCTATGCACCACGGAGACAAAAACCTCAGCTCTGTGCACTTCCCTGCGCTACCCACAAAACACACTGAGCCTGCTCTGGTAAATGTCAAGAGTCTCATTTCAAAAGTGGCCACAACTATCAACCTCATCTTCGTTGACCAGTTACCCCCAGAGCCCAGTACCAGCAGAGGAAGTGTGGGCTCACTGGTGATCCCTGTTAGAACTGCTGCACGAGGCAATACAAACATTGCTGATTAATTGTCATCGTGGGGTTTCTCACGCAGGTGCCAACCCCTTCCATTAGAGCCTGCACCAAGACCATCTGCTACACGCTACTGGCCAAACAGCCACAAGGCAGTGATTCCTTTCCACCGGGAACGGCTCCAGGGCTATACAGAGCAGGATGTCAATCCCCAGGGCACTGTGGGTTCCCACTGCCTCCTATGGATGGCGATGGGTAAATCACACAACTGAAACCAAACCGGAGAGAACTTCTTTATCCACTGGGTTCCCCAAGCCAGACATAGTGTGTTAGTGATTAGCCTAAGACAGCAAGAAGTATGTGTCGTGCCAAAATCGACTGCTCGGTTACTGCATGGCTTTTGATTTCTGTCCTTTAAGATACTCTTATCACCTTGAACGTAACTTGCCCTTTTGCCCTTTCTTTGATGCCGCCTTTAAAGTTTTTTCTGTGTGAAAGATACTGCATGTTGCACATTCTATAATACTAATTTTTATCACAGACATACATTATTATATGCAGGCTATGCGGAGTTTATACCCTCTACCCACAGGTAGAGCCACACTGATATGACATACAGGGGAAAGCAAACAGTGGCTGGGGTTGGTTTTTACTGCCAAGAGTGGGTACCACCGGCTGTAGTTGTCCTGTCACCGCTTGGGCATTTACTGACCCACGATCCCTCCAAGCCACTTCCAGTGGCCCAACAGAACACATCTCCCCCACTCCCCAATCTCCAAAGCTAATTAGGCATCTTCCAGAATATTCAACACTGCCCTATATGGATAAAGGCTGCCTGACAAAAATAATTAAATATTGGAGACAACCACCCCAAATACAAATACCCCAAACCTACCAAATACAGACTTTCTTAAATACTTTGATTTGGTTCTACTCAAAAAACCCAGAGATACATTTACAATTAAGCCAATATTCTCGCCTTTTTCATGCATCAAGGCTTTAATGGTGACTGAAAATGAAGTTAGGAAAAGTAAGTTGTAAACAAACAAACAGGCTTGTTTGCACGATGGTTCTAATACATCAACAAGTTCTTTTGAATACCCCCACCCCCCGAGTATTAAATTTACTGTAGACTGTGAATATGATTTATTATATTCAAAGATTTTTAAAGTCTAAAAATAAATGTCTTTGTAAATTAAACCAAGAAAACCCCCCAGTTTTACTTAACAGCCATTTTGCCGAGAGCTACTGAACACAGTAAGATTTCAAGTAATCATGCTAGTATTAAATTGTCTTCCTCAATAGAGTACTACCAAGCATTAGTGAAGGCCTAGAAACTTATTGTCTCAGAGAACTGGGCCCAAATTTCACAATCATGAGGTTTTCCCGGACTTACAGAGCTCAAACCCAAAGCAGAATAACTTGCAAACAGTCAACAATTCAAGGCCACAATTTTCACTTAATTTTTGGAGACTACGGAAGATGAAAGTGAATCATGAATATGAATGAAGTAAAGCTGTCGTTACAGGAATCACTGACTTTTGCCCTAATGCTCTAAAAATGGGGAGGGAGGGGAGAAGGAATGAAAGCCTGGATCTCTCCCACTCAGAGCAGGGCAATGACAGCCCACTACCTGATCTTGATGCATTCTGTTCAGAGTAATGACAGTGACTGTCAATCCTGCAGTCATAAATTTGCAACAGGATTATTAATTGCTGTTTTACCTGATTAGCAACCTTAGTCATAAATACTTAATTGGTGAAATGATAGCTTAGCCAAAAGGCTTTCACTTGACACGAAGAATTTGCAGTCAACTGTTTTAATAAAAAATACTACTGTGCTGATGTATTAATTGTGCAATGCACCTGCCCAACTCTGAAGACGTGGGAATTTGTCGAAGAGTTAGAGAAATGGGCTGTGTGTAATTCTGAGTGTTAATCTCCGAGAAGTTTTGGAGATAAGGACTCACAGTTCCTAGGACAATAAGATCAACATCCAAATGCACTAGTGATCTGGAAAGATATGAAGACAAAGATACAGTGATTGTGAATTAGAAACGTCTCATAGCTATCAGAATGAAACCACTAAATTTTAACAAACTTGAGACATAAATGGTGAGCACTCCAACCCTTCTTCCCAAGAGAATCATCTGAACAAGAATCATTCATTTACCTCATTGGAAACACCAGAAGAAGTGTCTCGAACATAGTCCAAAAGCTTTTTAGGTGGCTGCATCATAAAAGCAGAAGTGTAGAGATGAAATGGAGTAGAATCAATGGCAGCAAGGAATGAAACATGTGGAGAAGGTGACACAGTTAGAAACTAAGTGTTGACAACGTCAGATACAAAGAGTGACACACATGGGTAGAATGGAAGGAAGAATGTGTTACAATATTTTTTCAATTATAAGCATCTTAATAAAATGTTAGTAACTAGGTGGTAAAATTTACAACCGGAATGGCTGAATCAATACTAGCAGTTTTTAATACTGAGACAGAAGACTGTAAAGCACCACAGTTATGTTCTAGTGGGGAAATCTCAACATATTTTCTCTTACAGAAGATACTATTCTCACATTATCGTTATCAGTAAAGTATTGTTGACACACAGTTCATCAGAAGAATATATCTGGACTGTTTCTGCCCACCTAGAAGGAGGAATGACAAAACAGCTTGAATGGCTAGATAAAAGGAGATAAAAGGTAATCAGTGAAAACATGATATATTATAGACCACCGGACAACAAATGAAACCCAAATATATATGAAAAAAATTTTTTTCAGGTGGTATCCAATGAGTTATATTTTGAAATATTATCATTAAAAAAGTAAAGTTAAAAACAAACAAAAAAAAAGGTATGTGGTTTGCTTTCTTTTCTGCTCTGACGTAGCAGCTGGCAGTTCTGACCCTGGCCTATGGCTGCTACCCCAAGGGCCTAAGGCACCGGGCTCCCACACCGCCCTCCAGGGCCCTGCCTCAAGTTCCTTGGGCTCCTCGTGTAGCCCAGCACGTCGGTAATTAGCGTGCTGAGGGGTGTCAGTAATTAGCGTGCTGAGGGGTGTCAGTAATTAGCGTGCTGAGGGGGGCCTCCAGAGAACCGCTAACTAACAGGGAAATGCAAGAATGGGAATGTTTTCAATCCTGATCCTCTCAAGCTCAAATGCCATGCCTATTTGGGATTTCCTTCTCCGGGGCAGGGACTTTTGTTTTTTCCCCCTCGAGCTCCGCAGGATCCTGGGAAGCTATGAGAATATTTTACCAGAGCGAGGGAATGCTTGGGTTTACCCCCCTCTTTTTTCTGAGGGGATCTGAACTCCCACCCGGAAAGTACTCTAACCGCCGTGTTAGGCATTCCTCCAGGAGGAAGGCATTCGCTATCCTTTTCCCTAAGGATGTCAGAGGGTACGGGAAGGAATTTGAGCTCCATGTAGCCACAGAGGGTGTGTGCTTTTAAAAGCAAGAGCAGGTGCATCTCCAACCTAGTCATTAAGGCACACACTGTGCAGGGAGGAAGCTAAACCTAGTCCTCAGTCTTGCTTCAAGGACAATGTCGCTGTTTTATCCTTGTATAACACAAACGAACAGTTTTTGGTGCTCACATTTAATTAAGCCGGTGGTATTTTGCAGAAGTATTGCAAGTGCCTAGGCAACTAAAGGTGACAAACTGAGATATCGCCAACATTCAGGTGCTTCAACCACATGGAGCTTTCCAAGTTTATAATTTTAAACGTAAATGATTGCAGTAGGACTAAGGTAGCATCTGTTTGCCTGAGTCCTTTTTTTGGACCTGCCTGTTTGTGAAAATGGGAGCAGAACTGAAGCCTGTCTGTTCAGGCAGGTGTCCAGCTTGAAAATAAGCAAACCCATTATCTCTATGTTCAGGTACAAAATACATATTCTGCATGTATGCATATAAGAGAGGGAAAAAAGGAAAAAAATATCACTATTTACTGCCATAAGAGATTTGTATATGGCTGCATGCATTTAAATGTAGACACATTCCTCCAAGTAAAATATGTGATTTGTAACTTAGCATCCCTAATGCAAACTGACATGTTTTTCTGCTCTGAAAGATTGTTCAAAAATAATCCAGCCAAATGCAAAAGACTTAGGGAGACTAGTAAACATGCCTGTTTAACATCCAATTTGTGTGGTTCTTAAATATTTGCACACTACTATGTGTCTAATATGTAGTCTGTATTAAAGCTATTAAAGCCACAACTCTGGCAAGTTAAGGGCCACTTGAAAAAAACCCAATTATATGTGTGAGATCACTTTATTGACCTTTTTTTAAAAAAATTATATTAGCTTTACTGGCATATATTTGCTGAATTTGGTAATTCGTAAATTCCTCATTATAAAAAAAATAAAATATCCTAATGTTTAAATATTAATATTCTGTCCTCACTTACCGGACGTCCAAACTCCAGTTCTGAAAAGAATTTATACCAGGGTTCGTTTTCTAAATCTATGTCATCTGGGTTTATGCGATCAGTCTGGAGCAGTTGTGAAGGAAAAGGGAAGGAAAAGGCACACACTGAGCCAAGTGCTAGAAATGCCATGTCACTTCAACAACACACACACGAACACAAAACAAGTATGGGGAAAGGAATGGAGTAAAATCAAAGAATGAAGATGGTATTTAAGACAGAATATTCTTGTCCAAGAGCTGTCACTGACCGGTAGCTTTAATACTTTTCTTTTTGTTGCTGTTCTTCCCAATGACTGGAAGATGTTAAACATTTTAGAATTACTCTTTTAAAGCTATGAGGGCTCTTAGACCATTTCTGTAAACATCACTCTATTAACGTAAGTACATTTAATGCTAATACTAAAGATTCCTTGTTAAGAAGATGGTTTAAATGATTGTAATCTTCAGCATAGGCAAGAAAGTGCCCACCTGATCAGCAATAAAGACATTACTTTATCAGTACTGCTTTTAGTCATTCCTTGTCTTCTCACAAAGCATGTTAATTCTGGATCTTGCTGTCTTGAAGCAAGCGCTGAGCAGAGATAAGAGATGCACCATGCAGGCATAACTATATCAAAAAGCCACTTCAGCATATGCAATGGAACTGGTATATTTTAAATCCTATGGTCAAACAATAGGGAACAAAAAATGATACATTCCATAATATTTGTTTCAGCAGTATTTTGTAATGCTTTATCTCCCACTTGATGTAACGAAGCATTTTTTTCCACAGTGAAATACATTGTTTTCATCTGAGAATTCTCACAGCAAAGGGATAAAGTAGCAATTGAAGATAGCATTAAGAAAATTCTTCAATGAACAGAAAAATAATTGACAGATTTATTCAAGTAGCATGAAAACATGACAGTGCAAAACAGTAGAGCTCCCAGTGGGACAGCTAACCAACCATAAACTGGGCTGCATTAATTATTTTCTAAATAGCTCCAGTTCCTTTGTACAGTCTGATGTAAGCTGTCACGCAGCACAGAATTACAGTGAACTGTTGGCTTAAAGATCTCTGAAACAGAGAAAGCCTCTTGTTAAAGATATTTCTGAATGTAAAATTTGGTCTGCCACAGCTGTAGTTCTCAGAGCATAGACAGTAATTATGGTGTGACCTAGAAAGCAATCCTCAAAGATGACGACAGGGTCCTGCATAAAGAATGATACTGGTGATTAAGTATGTAACACCTTTTCCTCCTGAGTCGAGCCGTCACCAATACACCAGAGCAATCACATCCAGCTGTTCCTGTTTTCTGCAAGAGATAACGCCATGCTCTTGACCATTTCAGGTGATTAAACATCTGATGGCACTTCTCTTGCTGCTTTTGATGTTACTTTACTGGAACAGACTGCCAACTTTGCTCTACTGAAAGGCTAACAACCCTTTTGAACCACCTCGCTGCTCAAATATGCATGAGCTGTTCACGAAATAATCTGGACTCCAACTGTGTTTTCGAGATTTATCTTCACAATGTGAAGATAAATTACACTTCCCTTTCAAGTAAGGGAAGTATTAATCCTGTGAACAGAGTGGGAAGTGAATGTCAGTGGCGAACAACTTGCTGTGCTCCATGGCAGGGTTAGAAAGTAAAGCTGCTCTGGAGTTTTGCCCTCGTATTTCCACCATCCACAGCCCTAACTCAGCACTACTACTGGCAACTGTTTCAACTCAGCTATACATACCAAAGTCTTCAGTAGAAAAACGCCACTGAAATTAGCTCCATGAACTGACCAAAAAAGATTTGGGACCTTAGTAGAGCCTACAATTGATTTCAGAAAAAACATCTGGTTCTGTTCTACCGAGAGATGGAGGCATGAGGGCAAAAACGGCAGATTCACAACGCAGAAGATAACTTCATTCTGCATCAGCTTGATTCCCATTACAGAGAATGACTGGCATATTCACGAGTTTTTTTGTTTACCTGAACAAAATTTCCACAATTTAGATCTGGATAATCTGAAAGACAAGACTAAACAATTGCGTTTTCACTATTTCTCCAAATTAAGTTACATTATGTTGAAGTATTTATAGCACATTTTCACAGTTGTATTATACCAATGACTTAATTTTCACAGAAATAGCTACAATTGGGTGTGTCTACATTAAACAAACAAAATAAATGAATAACTCCCTTGAAATGGATCCATGGTGTTGCAACTGTGGAGCTGTTGGCACTACAAATCCAGGCGTACTGACAGTACCTGCTTGGGCAGTGAGCATCAGCCTTGCCAGCCTCAAGGCCCCCCGGATGGCAGCAGCCCCCCCCTACACACTGACAGACCTGTGTCCCTTCTTGCAGGGCACCAGAACACACCATCAGAGCAGCTGCGCTTCCACCCAGCTCGTCAAGGAGATAAAAATGAGAACGGGAGTCAGCTCCCATTTTATTTTCAAATATCCTTGCAATTAGCAGAAAGCTTAACCCCCCTGCGCTTCTGCTTGTAAAGAAAATGCTCGAAACAGTGCATTTTTATGTAGTTTCTAAGTTTCTGCGTTCTCCTCGTGTGGCAGAGTGCAAATAAAATGAGAACAGGAGAAAGCACGTAAAGCTCTAACTGCATGCACACAAGTCCCACTTTTGCTTTCAGCTTGAACCGCAGAGGGCAGCAAACTGAAAGAAACTGAGCACTGCTGCCTGGCCGTTCTGGAGATGCCTCTGCATCCCCGGGCTACCAGATCACCACACAGGCAACTGATTCCACTTGGCTTTCAGATCTGATTTTCCTGATGGACGTTTTTCTATTATCTCCCCCTCTAAGAGACTTCAAAGGAGCAAATAATTTTGACTTAAAAAAAAAAATGAACTTGGCTCAGTCTCACACAGTATCTCCCAAACTGCTTGAACAGAAGGTAAAAGCACCTAATTCCCTTTTTTATGATTTGTTAGTCAAACCAAGTCATGTTCCTACACTCTATCCTTCACCTAGTCATTTACTAACATCAGTAGTATATTTCCAAGTAATGCGAAAGACCAGTAAGTAACTTCACTCTTTCTGCCATTTGCATCAGATGGTCAACACAGCGCTGCATCGACACACTCGACTACAAAACAGCATTGTCGTTTTAAAAAACTACTTCTATAGAGTTGCAAGCAGCTTTGCTCGTGCTTGATTTGATACACACAAGCAGACATTCACAGGCAATAATCAAAAGTGTGTACTTAAGCTGCTGAGTTAAATGGTTCATACACGAACTGCATGGTCAAATTGGTATTTTGCATGTGCAAGTTCAGACACCATAATGAAGCCCCTTTGGAACAACGTACTGACAAGTCTGTTGTAAATTTGGCTTTGGCATTTTATTAGCTCTGAAGAGTTTGCCTTATCTTCTCCTTTTTTCCTTTTGCCTACTTTTAAACAGCTGTTGTAGCTCCAAGTCCACTACCAGATTGACTTCGTCTCTCTGTATCTATGAGAAGACGTATTTTTTAATGTCGTATCAAAACATACCTATATGTAGAATTTCTGATTTCTTTTTAAAACACACAGACAGTATTTTTTAGTTGACAAAGTGTTACTCAAGTAACTCAACCAACACTGAGCAGAATATTCTGATAACCGGCCTGAGATGTCAAAGGCAACTGAACCTGCATATTCTAAAGAAAATCACAATTCTCCACTACAGTAAGAAAACCAAAAACCTCAAACCCAACAGACATACATCATGGTGCAAGCTCAGTCCATTTCTGGTATTTGACAAAATAATAATGTTTTTTTCATTTATTCTGATCATTAAATCCTCTTGCATACAAACTCAGTAGAACATTTGTATACTGATGATATATAAAAACATCTAGAACTAAACTTTAACCTGACAAGTTTTATCTGACTAGCACATGTGCACATTCATGCTTAGACTAAAACACCTAATGAAAATAAAATATTGCTTGTACCAATTTTACAGTCTTTCTTTACAGCAAACTAAGATTTTTCCTAACTTGCTTCACTGCAGAAATAGAAAAATGTATATGCATGAACAAATTACTTCACACATATTAGGTTGAAAGCAGCAAAGAATAAAAATCTAACTTCATATTCATACAAGTAAAATTAAATTATTACAGTACAATTTATTTTACACCGAAAGTAAACATCCATTTTAGGAAACAAATTCATGTTCCAGATGATATTAGAGAAAAAGAGCCTTTTATTGAATTACAGGCATCGGAGATGGAAACATACATCAGAACAACTTATGTACCACCTGATCAAGTGCTGTGTTATTGAAGAAATGGTAATGTTTTATGGGCTTATAGAAACAAGAAAAAAAGGAACTGCCGCATCGTTGCTTGGAAGACTATTCAACAGCTTAATGTCACTTTACTTTTAGTTGTAATCTCAAAGGCCCAATCCCAAGCCCCTCCTTTCTGTTACGTTTTACACTCTTACAAGTTCAAATTACAGGCAAAACCCCATTAATCTCCTGTTTCATGACAGAAGACTGCTATGTGATACTGCAGCTTGAAATTACACTCATCTTCCTACATCCCTAACAAAGATAATCATCTATCCCTAACCAATCTTTCCATTTAATGTTTATTGTGAAGGATTTTTTTTAAAGTTTTTTTAAAGTATACTTCTTATATTCTTTTGACTTACCGAACCAGGATCTGCTGAATAGTATTTCCCACTAAATGTTAGTTTCACACTGAATCTCATTTTATTATATTCTCCCCATGTTTATAATCTCCACATTAATCACAACCGGTTCCAATGTAGTACCTACATCAATAACTGGAATGTTTATCTTTCAAACCTCATCTGCTCTGTTTATTATCATATATGGTAGCTGTAAAAATTCTTTCCCCCCCCAGATCATTTTTCCATCAAAAATGCAATCCTGTAGACATGGGAATGATGCGACTTCAGAAAAAAAATTAAGATTTGGAGTGTTGGAGAAATCCCCTTTGACTTTTTTGGTTTTGGCAAACTAATAAAGTAAGAATTTCTAGTTCAGATGCTATAAATGTCCATCTTTTACAATATTAATGAATCATATTTATTTTCCATATTTTGATTAGTATTTTCTTCCAGTACCATGAGAACAATTTTTCAGACATTAAAAATCAAATCTTTAGAGATTATCAAGATGAAAGAGATAACTTATGAAATACTGACACAGCTGAGAATTTAGCGTTCTCATCTGAATTTGGAACTTATGCATTCTTTTCAGATGTTTGGTTTTTCTACACACACGGAAAAATCTTACGACCTACTCTGCCGATAGAAGTCATGAGTTCTGCCTTCCATAACCCATTCCAGGAAAACAAGGAAAGCAAATGCTTTAGTGATACAAAATCTTTTTCTTTTTGTAACACGGTCCAAAGGATGTATCTAAATACATAAAGCTAAACATCATTATCAGCAGCAGAAATTCCAGACTGACATAATGTGATAGCTCACTTCAACTATTTTTATATCAGTTAATAATGTTACGCTAGTGTCAGCACAGCTTTCATCTCTTGATATTCTACATTAATTCCTGTTTTCCAATATTTACAGCTGATTCATACATACATAAAATACCTCTCCATTCTGTCTGCAAAAATTATTTCCTCAGCTTTTAAAATGTATTCAGCAAAAAGATGTTTCCTTGTATTTACATCAGCTAAGTCTAAACTTCTAGTCTAAGCTTCAGCTCAGTAAATACAACCTAAAGGCTTTTCTGCATAAAAATATTTTAATGACCAAACAAAGCTCAAAATCCAAACTCTTGATTGAGAACATAAAAAATAAAATGCATAAGCAAGGTAAAAAAAAGAAGGATTCAGGAAGAGTCAGCAAAGTTTGCTTTTTTTGTCATTTGATTAGTTTGCTAAAATTAAAAATGACACCTGTGACACTTCATCAGCACTGCAATTGCTATATGAATTAGTTTTTTCACATTACATTAATAGAAAATGTAAATTTATTAGAAAAGCGAGGCTTTTCTTGAAACATCATTGTCATTATCTTACTCTTGATTTGAATCTGCTATTATTCTTTGGCACTGGGAAGGCTAGTAAATGACCTCAGTGTGTATAATGCAACCACAGCAGTGAAGAAAGTGCTCAGAACAGATGTCACTACCTTTGAAATAAAATTGTTAGGTTCATCTTCACAACAAATACTAAATTCCATTTAATTCTATTGTTTAATTAACAGTTCCTATAGAAATGGCAGTTTTCTTTTTGAAAAATGGATCAGTTCTGCAAGAACTTAATTTCATATTATATTTTTTTTCTGGCTAATGAAAATTATATTCCTGCAAAGACCAGAAAAACACAAGGGAAAGGTTCTTAGTACAGGTGTTTCACACTGTTGACATACTACATATTCTGGATTTCCATTATTTGCTTAATTTATTTTAAATTAGTGAAATAAATTCTGTGAAGAATTATGTAATACAGTAATACAAAAGCAAATAATAATCCAGTATTGATTACATAACCACCCTCTTTAAAACTGGACTCCCTCAACCATTTCAACCTCAAAGTAAAAGACCAAGAAAAGAAAATATTGCCACTGACACGTAACAGTGTCTCTAAAATAAGAAAGTACCGAGAAAGCACAAAGGTAAATTAGAAAGGCTGAGTAAATGCATCTTTCAGCAAATGAGAACTTCCGTTAATGGTCATTTTGCGTGCATTAAGCATAGCTTTATCAGACATGCTTGTGACAAACTCCACAATTGCAATCATTATTCAGAGAGCAGTAACAAAGACTTCTAATTACATGTTAATGTACACTCAGTAATCACAGAGTAAGTGAGGCTGGAAAGGACCTCCAGAGGTCCTCTAGTCCAACCACCTGCTAAAAGCAGGTCTAGTCAGATCAGGTTGCTCAGGGCTGTGTCCAGGTTGAGTCTTGAAGATCTCCAGAAATGGAGAATCTACAGCCCCTCTGAGCAACTTGACCAGTATTTAACCAAAATTTCCTTAGATGTACAATCAGGCACATCCTAGAAATACAAATAGTTGACTTTTATGCATTGATTATTCAGATATCATACGTGCTGTTAATACTACTGGAAATGAGTGCTGGAGATGCACGCCAATGAGAAAAAGCAGTTACCACTAATTCACAGTTCTACTCATCATCCATTAGGTTTGCACAATGGTGGTCTGATTTCTTGGAAATACCACAAGCTCTCGCTTTAGCAAATAAGCCAAAGCCGCATTTCCAACACAACCATCAGAAAGAGCGCAGACAAACTGCTGCAAAATATTTGAAAAAGGACCTTCAGTATTCATCCAAGTGGTTATGATCAGTAGTAAATGATAAAAAGATGACTCCCACCAAACCTCTTACCGAATTACCCCTTTCACTTAATGTGTCTTACCGGTCTTTCATGTTCAAGGATTGACGACTTTCCTGGCTCATACTCAAAAATACTTCTTGGTTCAGAACGGAACTTGCGGGTATCTACCTTTCTGTCAGGGGGATCCCAGTCATTTCTAAACAACAAATAAGAGCAATTTAGTTAATTTCCTGTCATCATCATCATCTGCTTTACAGCTCTGTGCAAGAGAAATACGTAAAAGCAAATGAATTTCAGCATGGTTTCTCTTTCCAGATTCCAGTTGTGAAATGTCTGGCGTAGCATCCCAATATTTTAACCACTGTATCATCTTAACCTGTTTACAGCAGGTATATACACTACAGCAGGAAAAATACTAGAGATGTCCAGCCTATGTGATCACTCATACTTTTGTTATAACCAGCAGACCAGTTTAAAAACTCCCCTGACATACTATCAAAATACCAAGACATGCTTCTCAATTGCAAATTTACTGTGTTTTGTTTTATGCACTATACTAATACAGGCAAGTGGTAGATATTTTTGTCATCACCCAATACAACATTAAGTCCGTATTGAAAAAGTTAAAAAATTTTCTGAGACAAAACCCAACGAAATTATTTTAAAAGACAGTGTGAAAATCTAAGAGATGCTCTTTACCCTGATCTGTAGTAGGACTGTTCCTGCATATCCTTGTGAGCAGTATACTCTTTCCTTGGAAATGTCAATAGGTAAACCAGAACAAGAATTTGGCAGTTGGCAAGAATAAAGAATAAAGAGTAACCTCTGCTACCACATTTTTTCAGACATTTACCATATTATATTAATAGCTACCAATACATTTTTGGGGGCTAGTTAGCTAGTTACTATCACAGTGAACACTATCTTTTCATGGCAGTTTTTGTAGTCTCCACCTATGACGCATTTGAAAAACTGTAGCTCACACATCTTTTTGCTTAGCTCTGTGTACAATGACCAGCTAGTATCTCAAAGAATAGGGGAAAGGAAAGAGGAAATCCTGCCAGCTATTGCCTGTATTTACAATAAGAAAGAGCATACACTGATTAAATTCTGTTGCTTCTATCAGGCTTTCTGATGCGACTTGGTTTGATGTGACCTGACATATCAAGGCACATTATCACGTGCCTTAAAAAAAATCTATGGGGTAGCTTTTGTTTACAGTACGTTTGTGAGTGCCAGTTCTGGGACACTTCTATTTATAAAATGCCCTACATTTCAAATGAAGTAGTTCTACATGGCTCTATTGTTTATTTTCACTGAGGAAAAAAAATATTTCAGAGCAGAAAAGGTTGTATTTCTTGAGAATGAACAGGAAGATGGCAATGTTGTGATCACGTTGTATTATACTGCAAGTCACTGAAAAAAAAAGCATGCTACTGAAATTCTGATTCACACTCAAGTTCACCTAATTTACAGCATTCAGCCTGTAATCCCTTATGGAATATATTTTGGAGTCTAACTGTTAATGTAAACCATATCTTACCTCCCAGCTATGAAACTGTGATACATGGGGACCTAAGCCTCTTACGTGAGATTTTAAATACTCAGGCTTTATAGGCAATTAAAAAAAGAATCTCCCAATGGCAGGAAAAGATTGACGAGCTATAGCTGTCAGCAGCAGGCGAAGCATAACTAACATGTTTGGCGTCCCCTGGCCTGGAGAACAGAGATTTCCACTGCCTGTCTGTTCAAGCAGGAGATTAAAAGCAGAGGCTCAGCATTCAAATTCGGTGCTGCAGCAGTTATTTTCAAGCTCGGCAAAAGGAACTGCAACCGGCCTCAGTTTCACATCACTTCAGAGATCAAAGCCAAGCAGATCCACATTTTGGTGCCTTGCTAACAAAATCTGCACTTCTGTATGACTTGCTAACCCAATTCTAACGTCGCGACCCTGAGGAGGTAGCCGAACTCTTACCCCTAGCATTTCCTCTTCTCAGCTTGCCCTCAGCAACAGGAGGAGCCAAAATCAGTAACTACTGAGCAACCTTTTTCCTCTGCAGTATGTGTACCTGCTGGATTACCTTTTGGATTGCCACTACCTATGAATTTTTCAAAAAGCCATGGTCATAGTCTTATCTTTAAACACTTAGTATGGTCCTTTCTCCTAATGTTTTATGCAAACTGCAAGTTATTTGAAACCGCTTAATACCATTACATTTTGACATATAAAAAAATGTACGACGCTCAAGCTGACAAAAATGGACAAATTCTGTTTCGTTGCTTGAGTGTAACCAAGAGAGGTGGGTACGCAGCCGTAAATGGAAAACGACCCTTCTCATATATAAAATATATACGTACATACACACACGCACTTATAAATATAAATAAAAAAATGCATATCATCATAATATTACATTAACATGTAGTATTCAAGAATGTAAACATTAACAAAAAAGCTTTTTGTTTGAGGTAGTAGCTACAGGTATGCTGAAGAGTCTACAGAGTTTGTGTGCAGGGCACTTTGCATGGTTTTATCAGAAGGATAAGCATTTCTTCCCTGAGTTATTAAGTATTGATCTTTCGGACAGGACTCTAACCGCTGGGACCTGGTTTTGTGCAGCAAGTTTGAAGCTGGAAAACCGTGAGAAATCTGAAATACCCCTTTAATCTGTAAACGCCTTCCAGGTCTACAACAATGGAGACAGAGATTGAAAAAATGGGGATATAAAGCACTTTTGAGCTCTGGGGAAACAGGCATTGAATGGTACACGCTTACAGTTTTGCTCTTCCTCAAATTTCAATTACAGCATCTTTTAGATCCTTTCCTCCTTGCTGCTGGGTATCATAAATAGCCTTTCCTACTCACAGACTAACTAGTCAAAACAGCTGCTAGAGCACAGATTGTTCTGAAATACAACAAGCAGGACAATCCTGCTAATGAGAATGAAAATCTTTAAATGCTCATGGTGGTATCACCTGTAGGAATAAACACTTCTTTAGCATGTTGAAGAAATGGTAGCACCATGCATGATGCCCACACTACTGATGAAGATTCGCCCCCATCGCCTGACTGTCCCTTGAATAAAGTCCTCAAAGTCATATTATTCTACAGCAGTTATTTTATCCTTTGTGATATCCTGTAATTGGGTTACTGTACATACCAAGAACACTTTTTGAAAATACGCTAACTTACTTTTCTGGTATAGACCTTTCCCTCAGACGATGTGGTGGTGCTGGAGGTGGCACATGTGGAGGTGGTAAAGGGGATGAGACCTTAAAGGCATCAGAGCTACTGTCAGAAGCGCTTTTAGACAATGGTCTGTATGTCTGTGTCTTTGCAGCTGGGTGTGCCTGAGCAGAGAAGGATGGACTGTAGCTACCTAATATAAAACAAACCCAGAAATATTCACAGCATGAGTGTTAATAAAACACAACATGGAAAGCTACAAGAACTCAGAGTAGCTCAACAGAGCTGCAAGGTTACAAAAATGTGTAAATGCATTTTCTAAAACTACATTGCTGTATACTATGTAGCTCATTAGAATACTTTTTATATATTTCTCTGTAAAACTACAAACACATAGAAAAAGTGCAGTATAATTAAAATAAATTAATGATTAATTTGAGGAGGGGAGAAGTTAATGGCTGTATATAAGTCTATCAGAGCTGTTAATGACAGCTGTAATTAATCCCCAGGCTCATCCTGCCTCTCAGTTGTTCTGTGTTCAGAGGGAAGTGAAGAGGCAGAAATGCATTTTTCCATTGTTTTAATAATTAGTTACTCTGGGACAACTAGGCAGTAAGATAACTTGAAGAGGATCACAAGAGTCCAAACAGATCTCAAATAACTGACCCACAACAAATGCTCTCAACAGTACAAAAAAAGGCATGAGAGCATGTTGAACGCAACAAACACCGAAATAGAAGAATTTCGAATGGCATTTTTGCACAAGGCACTATGGATTTTTTGCACATGTGGTCTATTCACACTTCCATTTTTGGTTTTGTAAATAATTCTACCACATGGTTATAATCTTCTGAAAGACATAATTATATTTATTAGATGAATACATCTTTCTTGCAGCCAAATATCAACACCAGTGCCTACAGCAAAAACTCGTAGATCGTAACACAGAATCATCTTTATTAGGCACTCTTACTGCGTATTTTAAGAGGTGTTTTCACTACAACCTTTTTGTCTTCCCATGTCAGTAATTAGCATTAGAGCAGAACAGCGCAGTTCCCTTTTCATTTTTATAAGGAAAGGCTGTGTTACTCACAATCACTACTGAAAATAAATGCAAGGTAATCAAGAAACTACAGCATTACAGTGTATTCCATCTGCAGTAAGAGGCCCACAGCTGCAATTCATTTCAGTGGCAAGAATGAAACCAAAATTAAAGTTTGTTTCAGTTGGTGAAAAAGGCATGGAAAAAACACCAACTGAGATCAAACAAGATGATAAAAAGTGTTTATATAAGCATTATAAAAGCAAGCATGAATAGTTAACTACCCCATTACTTGCTGACATTAACAAAAGACTCATTTTGAAGTGAGGGAATAATTCCTACCAGTACCGTATGCATATGCAGCATTATACACGTCTGTGTCATCATCTATAAAAAGAAATACACATGTTAAAGTAGTGCAATACATGCCAGTTTATCACAGCCACGCAGCTTTGTTTTTGCAAATACAAACAATGATTGGTAGGCGATCAGCCCCATATTTCTTTTCCTCATCTCACAGGTCTTTTGTGAAGATTCTCTTCCCATTATACTTACCATAGCCTATTTTTACCATCCCACCACCTTATCGGTAAAATGGTATCTTCTGGTCACGCCGCCCACATTGTGTCCTTACTGTTGGCACCGAATCACAAATTAGAGCTTTTTGTCTGTTCTTCTCCCTTCCCCAAGCTCAATTTCTTCCTTTTGCCAGCTCTCCTCTACAAGAAACTACTACATTATTGTTCCTATCACAAAAAGCATCCTCAAATATCTACTATGTGGTTAGTGCTCAACATAGATCTTGTAAGGCAAAATTTCCCTAATTTCCCTGCTTACATTTTTTATTCTCCCACTAACATTGCATGACCATACTGAATGCAAAGCTCTACTTCAGATGAATAGTCTCTTTCCTTCCAGAGGTCTAATGAGCATCATTGCCATTTATACAGTTTCTTGGCATCCTTGGTGGACAATCATGATATGATAAAGTACATTAACACTAGCGATGACACCAAAGCTCCATTTCAGCAAAACCAAATAAGACATTCTATAAAAAAAATGCAATTCAGACAGAAAGCGTATCCTTAAAACAGTCTGTTTACTAGCACATGCTGTTCTAACACACGAGCTCTCCAAAAGAAAGCTGGTATGTTAGGAGATGTACAGTGGCCAATTTCTTAACCCTTAAAGTGGAGATAAGGATCACTTCTTGAGTTCCCCAGTGACACGGAATCATACAGGCTGCACACCTATCCTAATCGCTTCAGGTTTTATTTAGCTTTAGTAAGAAAACAAACTCATTAGAGCTAATGAGCCTTTAGCAGAGGAAAATAGCGTGCTCTGCAGTAAAATCTGTCTTTGAATTTACCCATTTGATTTGATTCATTACCTGACACTTGATAAACACTTCTGTTTTCACACAGCAGACAAATCAAAATGCAAAACACTGCAGTTTTTAATGCCACTGAGAACCACCCAGCAAAGACAAAAGCATACTTACCAGGCTTATGAACCATATGGATTTGCTTGAACATTGTCTTGTACCAATCCTTCGGCCTGTCAACTGTCTAAATAAAATAAAGTTTTTAATAATTAACAAAGAAATAAAAATACCTGTGTGTACAGATGCAATCAAGACATTTAATGTTATTTGGATACAAAGTCTATTATGTTTTATCCCCTATTTAATATAATCATTTTCATACCACCTATTTCAAAAGGTGTACCATCTATTTCAAAAGGTGTACTTATGCTTTTCATCTAGGAATTCCTGTAACAAGTTCTGAAAGACACTGAAGACCAAGTCAGTTTTGGACTCTGATCTTGAGGGTACAACGGTTAGGACACAGGAGTCAGTGCCAGGTCAAGAGTGTACCTTCTTCATGCCCTATACTGGACAATGATTAAAGCTAGATACGTTACAGGGAAATACAAATGCCTCAGCAACTACAATTACCAGTGTGTAAGAAAAGCTTTTTTTGAACTCTCGGCAATTTCCAACTTCTATCTTCAAAATTTCATTGTTAAATAATGCAGAAAAAGTTTGGAATACTTCTGAGAAAATAAGTAAGATAATGTTATATTTAAGAGTTAATGTTTGGATTCTAAACAAACAGTACTTCCTTTTATCAATTTTAAATTCCCTTTCCGGACAACTTAAATTATTTCTCTATTTTGAGAAATGTGAATAAAATATACATTTCAATAACCACTCATTAAATTAAACTTATCCTTACTTTTGTAAACTAAGCAATCCCAAAGTTCCCAAACTCTCCTCACATCAACATTTGCTCATGCTTCTTATAATTTTTATCTCTTATCCTTCTGGATTTTCTCTTTTGCTGCCATTTTCTTTGAGATAGGATGACAGTATTTCAGAAAAGGAGGTAACACAAAGGCAAACGTTTTCAGTTTTATCCTTCTTAGGTCCTAAAATTTTACTTTTTCCACAGCAGTCAGAAAAGCAAAAGTTTTAGCGCAGATGTACAGAATTATCTTCAAATTTCATAGTGCACAGGGGTAATTCAAAAGACCCCTCTTGATGTGCATTACCTTGCATTAGCTAATACTAAATCTGCAGTCACTCTGCCCACTGCTCTTTACCATGAAAAGGGAAAATCCAAAAATTCTTCTCTACAAAACTGAGGGAACTTAGCGTGCTCACCTGGCTCTGTGCCATCTTGAATGAATCACACTTCTGCCCTAAACACCTGTTACAGCTACTGTACATAATCAATCTTTTTTGTTAACAATGGTGAGCTCTTATTATAAGGGACTAGGTAGAAAATGCTCCCGTACTTTGAGGAATCAATATAAGTTCTCATAAAATTGCTACTAAATGACATTTAAAACCAACAAAAAATTGCTCTAAAGAAGAGCTGACAGTCAATTGAAGGAATTTGGGATCTGCTGGAGAAGAAAGAAATTGAAGTGGAAGGTTTGCTTTTTACCCAGACCTGCTTGCAAGATAGAGATGACAAACAGATAATTTTGTAACAAAATCCAGTCCCTTCCCCCACCTACCAACATATTCCTGACTTCTGCCAAAGAGAATATATTCGGAAGCAGGTTTGGACCATTTTAACATTGTTTCCCTAAAGGCATTAAACATCTACACTAGCAGAACTCTGGTAAGAATAATTTAGGTAGATCAGAATCAAGTATGCTGTTTGGTGCTCCAAGATCATGTACACTCAAAAGTTCAAGGCGAAGTCCAGAAGGTCTACAGGACTTCATGGTGATAGCCACAGCCTCCGCGGTACTCCTCATTTCCCACAGCAGCAGAAATTGCAGTGGTCCCGTGATACCACAACTGCCTTTCTGATTGTACTGGGCCAAGAAGAGTCTTCCGACAGAGCTCAAATCAGTGATAGATGAATAGAACGGAAACAGCGTATAAATACTACTTCCATAACCCTACTGCTTGTCAAGGGACAAAGGCACGTAGGTATCTGTTTGCCAGGTGAGTCAGGTCCTCCACAAAAAGCACAGGAGACTTCCACATAGAGATCAAGTATGAAGAAGCTCTCATGCGACCAGAGAAGGTGGTCTCCCAAAATCTTTCTGAACATTTGAACACGCTTCTCTCATCATCTCTCCCCCCAGCCCCCACCCTTGGGGTTTAAAACCTCAGACAATAATTTGGCTTTCCATTATAAACCAGATGGATTTATTCTATTCCTTAACTAATCCTATTTTAAAGTATTTTTTTTGCAATTTATATTCACTAATCCCACATACCAACGTTTTTTTGAGGAATCAACAGCATTCACAACGTACGAAGCCATTCAGATGCCATCCTGCTCTGCAGACATTATAGTTCTTGCAATTAAACGTTGGAACACAGTATCACCATACGTGAATGAACACTCAGCCAAACAGCACGAAGAGGACATAAGAAATACCAGCAGTTGGTACTTAGGAGAGCCCATAATCGCTGCAAGTATTCTAATAATCCATCAGAAAGTATGCAATTAAAGGAGGCATGTATGACTTTCAGTGGACCTTCTGTGGTGGTTTTTTTCAAGCTAAAATATTGCATCACTAAGGATGGAAAAGAAATCTGGTGGGACTTGATTTTTCCCCCCTCCATTCTTCATAAACAGAGGCCTTCTCAGTCTACAGATTGATTCTGATGATTAGACATGAAGGAATCATTTTGGCTAGTCTAAAACAGTGCAGTCATACTGCTTTCCATGAATCTGTTTTTTCCTTTCCTGTGACCCTGTTGGTGGTAAACTCTGGTGGTGCCATTTGACTGAAGGCTTTTCTGAGTGAACAGCATTTTACCGTCCCTTTTCAAAGACTTCCTTTTTAATGCCTCGCAATTTCACCATCTTTGGGGCAGGGCTTGGCATGGTGGCAGAACTTAACAATGATCTGAATTTTCAGGCTTCAGAGTTGCACTTCCCAGAGCTGGCAGGAGCTCAAGTGGTATGGAAGGAACATGCTAACATGGCACGGGGGTTCTGAGAGATGGGAAAGCTGTACAGGAATCCTTCCCCTCTCAGCAGCTTTGGGCAGAGAGGGTTTGAAGGAAAAGAAGAAGAGAACATCGCTCTGCTTTCCTTGGTTAAACAGCTGTCACAAACTATGTTCTGAGAGGAAGAACAGACTTGGAGGAGATAACCACAGCTTGAAAAATCTCTCTACTCCTGAAAAGCACTCCAAATCTGGAATACAGATATTCCTTACAGATAAATAAGTTCTTATTTATAAGCTTACCTTTGAGTACAAATAGTGTTTGGGAACATCGCATACGTTAACCTATCGCCCATGAATCTGCATTTACTGCTTTTTTGATAGACTGTTGCCATTTTTATAAAGATGGAAGAATAAGAAACTTTTATACTGCATGGAATTACAAAGTCAACTAATTTGAAGACTTCTTTCTTTCTCCAGATGGAGCAGGGCTGAACTTTCTGGGAGATTTCCATTTGGATTGCCCACTGACCTCAGAAAAAGAGCGAATGACATATCCTACCTTCTTCTGTTCATGGGAAATGCAGTTATAGCACTTCTGCACGTTTCTGCATACTACTGCATTGCTGAGAGGTTTCAAGGTACAGCATGTTTGAGTCTCTGGCTGGTAACTATACCAGCTTTGTTCTTACATGACTGGGATACATGGGGATCAAATATACTTGTGCACATTTAAAACGTAATCTCAAATCAGTATCTTGAAAACAATCTCACTTTCAGCTAAGTCCTAAGGAAGCAGAGTAAGGACACAAAGTAGCACAAGACACACACACACACACACACAGACACACACACACAGACACACACACACACACAGACACACACACACACACAGACACACACACACACAGACACACACACACACACAGACACACACACACACACAGACACACACACACACAGACACACAGACACACACACAGACACACAGACACACACACACACACACACACACAGACACACACACACAGACACACACACACAGACACACACACACACACACACAGACACACACACACAGACACACACACACAGACACACACACACAGACACACACACACAGACACACACACACAGACACACACACACAGACACACACACACAGACACACACACACAGACACACACACACAGACACACACACACAGACACACACACACAGACACACACACACACAGACACACACACAGACACACACACACAGACACACACACACAGACACACACACACAGACACACACACACAGACACACACACACAGACACACACACACAGACACACACACGCTAGCATAATCTTTTAACTCATATATCTCATTGTGAGAATGATTTCTATAATAATAAGTTTACAAGCTACAGGATATTTTGAAATCGAAACATGACAAAACCCAGAACAAGTTCAGCTGAAAAAAATGTGCTAATTCAAATTTCATTATGTTTTTTTTAGGGGAAAATCGGAGAGACTCAGACCATATAATCCAAAAGTTAAATACACGTTGGCAGATTGCCAACTCTGTTAAGCACACTTCAGGGGGATTTCTGTTATAATCTTATATAACTGATACGGACCCTGTTAGATCAATCTGCTATTAAAAAAAAAAAGAACAAAACCCCCTACTTTATCCTATATAAAGCATAGGGACTATTTACGTAAAAATGGGGTAGGAAGCTAGAGCATTGCTGCAAAGAAATTTCTTAATTTTTAAAAGATTCTGATCATATTACTTTTTATGTCAAAAAGAAAGCAAGAAATGCCATAGTTTCCCCCCATTCTTATCAAAATTGTCCCCATCTTACCACTTATTCTGAATTTTTCCTACTGCTTTTCTCCATCAGTTCCTGATTTTCCCCCTAAGTTTCCAATCCATTGAAGCAGTTCTGGGCAATAGAACACAGCCCCGTACATCAGTATTAGCAGAGGGGACACATCCAACAGCTGCTACATCCTTGCACCTCACAAAGACTTCACCTGCAAGGGCTCTGCTGCCTTCAT
The DNA here is from genome assembly GCF_023638135.1 of Falco biarmicus. Lineage (NCBI taxonomy): Eukaryota > Metazoa > Chordata > Aves > Falconiformes > Falconidae > Falco > Falco biarmicus. Next base: position 122,287,472 of record NC_079288.1, on the reverse strand, counting down.
CCTGGCTCCCACTCTTCTTACTCTTTCTCCGTCTAGCACAGCACTTCTTCTCTGGCTGGGGAGGCCAGTAAGCACTTCCTTACAGAGCCAGCGCAGCTGCCACTGTGCTCTCTGGACCAGCCAGAAGAGGCTGCCCTGACAGCAGAGTGGAAAGAATGCTTTAGCATGGTGAAAACAAAACTCTTCAGTTCGGCATCCTGGGACCACTCAAGCAGTGACTAGTGGCAGATGATCAAAACTGGGCTAGTCACAATGAAAGGGCTTCCACGCTATTCGTTGACATGTCACTCAAGGCGGAAAATGATTATATATTGCATTTCTATGAAAATGCTGGTCACTTAGATCATTGTCACAACAAAACTATTCATTCCTACACTACCCTGATGACATAAGAACCGTTGCCCCCAAAACCGCAAAACATGAGATTTTTATATACACACACACACACACGTGTCTATCTGTACACTTGTATGCACACACATATATAGCATGTATAAACTTTATTTTAGAAATAACAAAACAAACACAATTACTTCATATCTCCAAAAGGCAAGAACTACAAGAGAAGCAAGAAAGAGACACAGAGTTTTGGCTACTTCTAATTAAAGCTAGAAACATGAGGTTGCCCAATTATGCTCCCATCAGCATTCTCCTTTTCCGTCAACACACAATATTATATTCATGAGCTCGCTGATTACGCACAATGTATTCCACATTATATAAGACTAGAAGAATGTGAAAAACCCATTAACAACAATCAATTCATTGTATGAGTTCATACACAGATTCCCCAGAATTTCCTACCGTTCTAATTGCTGTAGGGATTCCAGATTCATCCACCGGGCCAATCCCTGCATAATGTGGAGCTTTAATGACTGTAATTTTTTTTTCTTCTTCTGAGGATCTGCAGATTGGTATTGTACTGGTGGTGGTGGTACTGCCAACAGTCTGAACATGCTGTGAGTATGTCTCTGTGGACTCTGTAAAGATAACATGACAGAATATTGTATAACGATACAATAATTACACTTTGCAGTTGTAACATGCTTCCCCATATATATATATATTTATATATATACAGTACATGTTTGCTGTACAATCTTAACCACACACATATACAACACTTTAAAAACCACAATCATCTTAGCTAGGGCTTTGCCCTGGTTAATGTTACATTAACAGGATTATAAACTTATCTAAGGACCAGACAGGCTATTCAACTCAGATCTTCTTAGATTAGGTGTACTTTTTCATAGCACCTTGCTGAAGAAAAAAAAAAAGAAAAAAAAAGGAAAAAAACCCCACAACCCCACCAAAATCTACTGAGAAAGCGGCAGCAGCCTTTTTCCTATAAATCAAACTCTTGCACCTTTCCTACCCATTCCTTGAAAGTAGTGATCTAATTTCAACCCCCCCACCCCCACGCATTCTAGCAAACTAGAAAATCGCTGTTTTGTTAATCACAGGAACAGATTCCAAACAGCCCTCCACAAAGACTTACGTGGCACACATTTAGAAACATTAAGTTTTGATGCATGAATATTTTTTAAAAACAAATTCTGACACACAATTTTCATTCTTTAAAGTTACATTGGTATGTTTAAGTGCCTCTATAGTCCATAAAAATGGACCTCAGTAACTTGGCATCTGTAGAGCAATCTGATGATCCACCTACGATAATTTGGGTGAACCCTGCAGGCTGCTTTGTGGTGACTTGCAATATTTTGACCCTTCTCTCCCAAATCTTCCTTTATAATTAACAAAACTAATAAGTCATTACTACCATTTCTTTCTAAAATTCAGAGTAATTTAACAAAACCCACCTCACTGCTGGGATATGTCGTGAAAATTCGTATGGCTGCAAATGATGTACTTCAGGCAGCATGTTTCAGTAAATTAGTAGGCTGCTATGACAAATCATCTTTTTTTGCAAAAGCAGGTACAGTGCTTGTGTGACATTTCCACCACAGGATAAACGAATGTAGGGAGTAAAAATAAATATTCTAACAGTACTGGTGAAGATTACAATTGCCCTTCATGTGCATTAACATCCGTTGATTCTTCTGAAGTAAAATATTTGAATTGTAGTATAAACTGGGAAAAGGAGCTCTGGTGACTGAAAGCTCTAATTTTAATTCAAATACTTCAGCTCACTTCTACTGCAGAGAGCTGGATTTAGCGTGGCTGTTTGAGCTGTTTACAGAAGTCTGAAATCCTGTAAATAATTCAGTGCTACACATATATGGCGAGGGGCAACTCTGCATGGCAAACGTCTGAATATTTGGGCCTTTTTCCCAAAATGCATGATGCTAAACTTAGAAAACATTTTGGATTTGATCCTTCATTCTTCATAGACCTCAAACTGAGGCCATCAGTAGCATTTTTAAGTGAGCAAGGAGAATTAAGTCAGGTCGTTATTGTGGAACACAGAACTTCCGCATCACACAAGAGTAAAAATCATGGGAAAACACTTTACTTATTTCAGGTATATCCAAACCAGAATTGATAGGTCTTTAGATCAGCAAACTAGAAGCAATCAAAAGAATCTAGTATTCTGGGATGTGGAGAAACCCTTGTATACAGTTTTTGTCCTTGTCACTATGACAGGGATAGCAGTTGTCTAAGCTATAAGGCTCAGAGTGAGAAGTGTCACCTAATTTCCCTGCATGCACAACAAAAAAGTAAACTTCAAGATCACATTCAAATTATTTTGCATGTATAATCTTATCTGAATATGCAAAACACTAACTAGTAGAAAAAGCAGCAAGCAAATGATTGTTCTGGCAAAATGGATTATACTGGCAAAGCACCTTTCTAAGGCTGAACATGTATACATGTCTTTTTTTTTAATTAATGCCCTACAAAAAAAACCCCAACCATAAACAAATTATAGATTGACATGACAGGTGTTTAAAAGCCTGGAGCCCATCCCTTTGTTGGCAGTATTTCCACTGAATATTACGGAATTTGTGGGGAGAACCAATGTACAAAGTTGACCCTTGGTTTCTTCAAGGCAAAATCTGAAGGGGCTGCACTGGTTGAGCTACTTTGCTATATGCTTTTTCCTCGGCAAAGCTAGTAGAAAGGTGGCAAGAGGTCACTCACACACATAAGTAATAAAACTTAACAGCAACTCCAGCTCATGATCACTACTGTATCTATCAATAAATGCTGGGGTTTTTTGCATTTACTTCCCAAGGTAGATGAACAGACAACACCTTCATTATGGATACGAAGCACTCAGCAATTGTTTGCAGTCTTTGCCACGTGAATTGGAATATGTTGTATAATGTATAAAGCAAACATTCTGTGTGAGGCTTACCCATCATTCTGCCATGCTGCATGATAACAATGTTGGAATTGAGCGAAGCTGGTGGAGGGTAAGCTGAAGAAGGGGAAAAAGGCCTTTGAAAGTGACTCACTGGGCTGGCAGCAGTGCCAGAGTTCCCATTCACTGTGATCTGAGCCTGAGAGAAACAAAACAATATCCCATTAAACTACACACAAAGCCCTCCGACTGCCATCCCAAACAGAGAGTGATGCAAGACTGTCAGCCACACAACAATTACCAGTTGTCAGGTACCTAGCCATAACGGCATCTGCGTTCACTGAAATGCAAAACTTGGCACCAGGGGAGCAGAATGTGTTCCTTCTATACCTTGTGCCTCCCCTCTTCTCTCCTTGTAAGTGCTGTGTGTGAAGCATGCTGAAGTCATGGGAAGGTGACGGAACCACCACGGTCAAGGCAACAAAGATGGCACAATCAAGGTCTGCAGAGGTCTGCCAGCAATATAAAGTGAAGATGGCAGTGAAAGTTCCTCTCATCGTGCGACAAAGGCTGCCTACCACTGCTCACTCACTCCAAGAGACACATTCCCTTAATACACATGCTCAAGCCCTATTGATATTAATGGGAACTTCTGGGCAGACTGAAGGGAAAAGTCTCATTAAGACTAGCTAAAGAGAGTGAGCCGAACTTCTTCAAAAAATTAAAGCCAGCTAGAGTAACTATGGGATGCTGATATGAAATCTATCACAACAAAAATAAACAGCACCAATAAAAAGACAATACCACAACCACAAGACAACAGAACAAAACTGTCAAATATATAAAATGGGAAAGCTAAGTAAACTAGCAGTACAGCAGCATCACAAGCCATTTAGGCTTTAGACACAAGAGGTACTTCTGAAACAACCTGCTTCCTTGCCCCCAGCTTTAGAATCCCCACATCTGGGCTGTAGCACTTTTATGGGGAGCACTGCAGGATTAAAACAGATACGGAGAAAGCACTGAATGAAATCAGAGGGTAGCAATACTTGAGCAGAAAAGGGAGGGAAGGTCTCTGCAACATCTCTTTTTAATGCAGAATTCTTCATTAAACCTGAACAAAATCAGAGTGCTACAAACTTTGCTCAATTTTATATAACAAAAGAACTAAAACATGCTGTAAAACATGAAACTATCTGAAGCAGTAAAGCAGAAGTAAAAATCATTACTAAAAGGCGTATTATTTTTATATTTAAAAGTGCAATGGTTCGTGACCTCTTGTATGCATTTATATTTTGGAGATTACTGATTTGACTTGAAATTTTTAACGTCTCAGCCTCCAATAGCTAAGACAGCAAAACAAATTCTAGCTCCTAAGCAGATATCACATGTGGTCTTATGTGCGTTCAGAGGTTCCTCAATTTTAAGGACACCCGTTTTCAGAACTGAACTGAAAAGTCTGCGTTGTGGTGATGTCTCCATTAAAACTGTTTTCTTTAAATGTTTCATCTCTTAGTAAAGTCAAGAACCAAAATGCAAACTAAGTTGGCTTTTCTCACACCATCCTCCCCATGAAGGGAACTTGGAGTAAGAATATAAAAGCTACACGAGCTCACAGATAGCATTTCAAGAGGTATGAAGCCATGATTTCAGATGAGGTCCCTAGATGAAGCCCGCCACCCATACCCTACTTCAGCAGTTCACCCATTCTCTCTTCCTGCATATTGTCTTTTTGGGAAAGTTTGTTTCTAGGGAAGGATGGGTGCAACTATGTTCAGAATCTTACTAATTTACTATAGCTTTTGTTTCTCTGAAGAGAGGAGCAGAACTAGCAGGAGCTCTTTGTAGACCAGAAAGCTACTCCTATGGATTTCTGTAATAAAAAATTAAGAAACCTCTGTGATGGGCTTTACCAAATAGCTGGGTTAGACAGTAAGGCTCTTACGCTAAGTACACAATATAATGAAAACAGGATCCATACAAGGAGCTCTCGTGCATCATTCATAAATATATATATGGCATGTCCATATATGACATTTTTGGGTTTGCTTATAAAGGCCTTAGGGAAGACCTCAACTCAGCTAGAATTTCTTACTTCCTAATGACTCTCTTTGAGGAAGGTTTCTGTGAAGGTGGCTGCTGCATTTGCTTATCTGATGCATCTGGCACTGGTGAGAGGGCTAGCTATAAAAGATAGTTTTGTGAAGTTTCAAGGGCCTCTCCTGCCCTTGGAATTATTTGGGAGCTACTGACATTTCAATCTGAGAATGTAATGCTTTTGTTTCAGGTGACAGAGTTTGCTCCCAGATTATACAAGGAAGTAAAATCTTTAGGACGCCTATTCGTGAATTAGATCTTTTACTTTCTTACGTAATCTCCTTTGTGGCAAAATAAGATGATACAAGAAAATAACTTTTTTTGCCAAAATGCACCTATTCCCCAGCTAACTGGGAAGATAATCTTCATCTAATTCATGCTCTTTCATTTCCCTAGGCTCCATTTATTTTTTTCTCCAGCGTACTTCACCTGGGCTCCACTGCTAGCAGAGCCACCTGCTGCTGCTGTGCAATCAAACTCTTGCAAAGAATCCTTCGAGGTATCAGGCTTATACTTCCTTTAATTTGCCTGAGCATCAGAAAGAGCAGCTCTCTGGACTTCTGAATCAGAGCAGAGAAAAGCACCTATCTGGAGTGGCTTTCTAACTTTCTTTTCTCTCTGCTGAGACCGGCAGCAAAGGGAAAGAGGTCCCACGATGGATGTCTGAGCAGTGCTGTGCACAGCACAGCCCTGGCCACAAGACTCTGAATCAGGCTAAAATACTCAGGGATCAGTTCCTGAAGTTAAAGACAGTTCTGGCACTTGGGAAAAGGCAAAAATCTAACGTGTACTTCCATTTCCAAGTTTCCATTAGATTCCACAATTTTAAACTACATAAACAAAAAGAACGCATGAAAATTACTTTATAAGGGAAATGCTCGTAATTGGAATAGAATCAGAAAAAATATTTTCCAAAATCAGCTGTTCTCCGATTTTAACTGCAATTCTAAGCATAAGCCCAAACAAGAATTACAATTCTCACACTTCAGGTTTTCAAAGAAGCTGTAATCTAAAGTGACTAAAAGTATGGCAAATTAAGCGCCATTTTATGTTTATCCCTGCCTTCTGCCTGGAATATTTTACAAATTTGTTGTAAATCAGCTCTTCCTGATGCTGTTTCTTCATCTCAGAAGTTCTGCTGTAAACCCTTTTTGCCGAAGCTCTCAATAAGGACCTCGAGAACAAACAAGCATCCCCACCGGGGACATGACGTCTTTGGAAGCATGGTTCCACCTTGTGTGGGCACAGTGCTGGATGGCACCATCCTGTATTACTTTTATTGCTCCCTCCGCCGTTTTAATCTACAAAAGCAACACGAGTCCTCTTTGAGGATGACGATCATTACAGGAGTAAACCCACGAGCAGCACATGTGGATGTGCCACCCTCCCCATCATTTTCTTATTTCCCAGATACATTGACAGTCATCTGGCCCTCCCCTACAGAGGGTGGGAGATGAAGACTTTTTTACACTGCAGAGGTAGCTCTTGCCAGCAGTTTAATTTCCGTGGGGCTTTAGTGATCTTAGATTCTTAGGGATTTTTGTCCTTTGGTGGGAGACTCATCCTTCCTCTTCATCCATTAATACTGCACAACTGTTATGCTCATCCCTGCCGTGTCTAAGAAAGTGGTGGTCAGACCTGACCGTAAATACCTCTCACCAGGGAGACTACCCCAAAAAAAGAAAAAGGGAAGGACCGTTCACTTAAGCTACAAAAATGGTGCTCAAAGAAAACAGATACAGTTAGCTGATTATTTTAGAAGTAGGTTAGAAGAAAATATAAATGTTCCGTGCTTCCCATAGCTAGTAAATGCTCATGTAGCAATTGTGCCTTACTTCCACACCCCAGTCTGTATTGATTATGGTTCAAAGCTGTTACGAGAGTTAGGAATGACAGCTTTTACATGCCTGTTATTTTTGTTTTTAACAGCATCAAGAGCACTGACAACGGATCACTGACTTTCCAGGTGACTATGTGCAAGTCTGGGCTCAAAATTCTTTTTACAGAATATACATGAAACTTTAAAAGATGTCTACATGGTTTGTTCTTTTCAGACTTGAAAATGATAGCATGTTGAAGTACTTGTAACAAAGTCTGAACACTGTTGTGACTCAGTAAAACTCTGGTCTCAGAACATCTCTCTGTTTTGTAATTCAGCAATGAATTGCTCAATTTAAATGAAGGCTTTGTTCTGGCTCATTTTAATCATGCAGATAATCTCAAAAGAAATCAGCAGTGATCTGGATTTGACCCAAATTCCATACCTTCTTTCTACCCATATATGAGCATACCAAGGTACAGAAAAGTGAATGTATGTATAAAACATCTAATTGCATGCTATTTTTTCTTGACTTAACCAAGAGAAAATTAATAGGATATCTGGGTATTACAAGATTATTTATGAAGTTCACTCCTATAAGAAACTGTGCTTAAGAGAGGAAAAGGTTAGTTAGAGGAGAGAAAAACAGCTTTATGCAGTCAGTGGTCATGGCTGGGGAAAAAACTGTGTTAAATATTGCTAACATTTGCCATGAATTTACAAGTTATATTATTGAAATCTGTACCTAGTATAAACCAAAAAATGGTGGTAGCCCGGAGGCTACAAACTCCACAAACCTGTATGTTGCTAACACTGTTTTAAACCAATCTCTTCAAACTCTACAGACCGCTTGCTTTTAGTGCATTTGGAACAGCCATTCGATTTATTTTAAGCAAAGTGTTTGACATGCCTTAGCCAACCGTACAACTGTGCAACAACTTAGTAGCATTTTCCTCTTACCAAATCTGTGACTTTTTTTAAACAACTGTTGCAAAACATACTGTCAGACTACTACAAACACAGAAAACTACTAATGTTATACTTGTCTGCGTAACAGCGTTAACAGAAAAGTTTGAATTCTTTTCCGCTTTGACAACCTGTGTGAACAAAATGGAGGAGGAAAAAAGGAAGCATAATTACATGAGAAGTGGCAGCAGTGTTGGTTAAGGTGGTGCCATCTGACACAGCAGACATCTGGCTCAAGGTTGGGGAAGGTGTTTCAGAGCAGTCAGTAGTATCATAGCTACAAGTCTGCAGCTCATCTAGAATGGCTGTGGAGGACTCACTCACTGTGCGGGAGGAGCACTCACTCATGGCAGAATCTGCGCTTACAGAGGCCGTTTCGTTCCTGTGGATAATACTTTCGGAAGCTAGGTATGGGCATTTAGATGACAATTGTGAAAGGGCTGGGGTTTTATAAAAGCGTGAAGGCAAAAATTCATCAAGCGTTGGCAAAGAAAATGGTACTAGATGGGTGCCACTGTCTGGTGAGAAAGAGGCTCTGTTAACTGGTACCACAGGAGAAGGAAGAGGCAGTGGAGAAGCTTCTGTTGCTGTTTGTCTGTGTGTCTGTGAAGCATTTACCTCCATCACAGTGGCAGTTACTTTCTGGTTTCCAAGCTGAGATTTGAGGAAAAAAAAAATAAGAAAAGAAACAGATTACCAAATGAATAAAAAACTTTTCCCTTTGCCTCTTGCTGTGTGTAGGAGAATTACAAAAGCATAAGTTTTTCAGCAGCCCGAGGAAGTTCACATTCACATGGATTAGGAAATAAATCAACCACGCTCTATATTAAATTAGGAAAACAGGAAAGAAATGAATGCATTAAACACTAGTGGAAGCAATGCCAGAAACCATAGTGTGCTGGGGATGAATATTCATAACGTGCTGCATATATTAATGATCGCAGTTGTGCCTCTAGAAGGTTCACACTATTTTATACTTTACATAAATATGAGGCTAGAGAACGTCACAATCATTTTGTTTGTAAGAGGAAAAAGGGATCTGCAAGCCTGCAAATGTTGCGCGCTCTTTTGTCAAAAGACAGGTATAATTTTGAAATGAACAGTAATATACAGATGGGCAGGACCACAAGCTAAACGGAAACACTAATACTGAGGGTTCACATGATCTGCAAGCAATAGGTGGTGGACTTTTTTGCTTCTTGGGACTGAATACATCTTCTCCACTGCCTCTCTGATAAAAACGTTTGGATGATCTTAGAATTTCCAAGCACTCTGGAAGCACCCTGTCAGCCTACTGGGTAAGGTGTGCGCATATTAGAGGACACAGGGGTTGGTAGGGTAACTGGTATAAATCTGAGGAACAACAAAGACTGGGAGCACAAGCACAGGACAGGGATGACTTTATACTGAAACAAAACACGCTAGTTTGGTTTCAGCATAATTCCTTAAAAATAAAAGGGAACATTCTCATGAGAGTGCTTCTGAAAACTGCCACACAACGTGTGAGGTTTTACGTTCCGTTATTTCAAATCAGACACAGACACTGGGTTTAAACTAGTCCCAAAACTGGCTTTTGGCATCTGCAATTTCTTTTTGAATTAAGGATACGTGAAAAGCATGCTGGCATCCAATCTTTGTTAAACAGCTGCACAAATCCTTCTATACTGCCTATTAGCCACAAGCTTTCAATCAGTTCCTAGAGTATGTCAAAATACTGCCTGCTTCAGCACTAACGGTTTCGCTTTTGATAGGGCTGAGGAACTCTGCAAGAGCTGCAGGGAAAGAGCGTTTGGGATTTTAAATTTATGTAAAACAGAGGACAGTAAGATACCATACACAGTAATTACTACTTAAAAAAAAGTAATAATTAGTCACAGATACCACGTTGTTACCAATAATATTATGGTTGTTTCCTGTGCTCAGAATAGGCAGATGTCTTTAATCATTCAAAAAATGTTTCAAGCCATCAGATTAAAATGCCATTTTGGCATTTTAATCCAAAATCTGAAAATATCTTCTAAAGCCCTTATGGAAAACTTGGAACACAACCCAGACTGTGCTACTTATGAGAGGTCACTGGGGGTCCAGTTCCAGAATTCTTGCTGAGATCAACTAGAATTTACACAAATAACCTTAGTGAGGTCAATGGGACCATCCCTATGAATAAGTGTTTCAGAAAAGAATCTTAAGCATGTGAACAGATATCTGTCACTTATTCCAAACAGTTCAAAAGAACTCTGTGACATTACTGGACCTCTGGGGTACACAAAAACAGCCAGAAGCTGCTGTTCAAATCTGCAGTTAAAACAGTGAAGAAACTTACTCAAACAGCTTCAAACCCAAATCTTAACTCACAGCAATGTTTCACATATACAGTTAGAAAAAAAGCATACCAAAATCTTTGTATAGCGTAAATCTGAACATATTACTTCTTACTCAGAAAATCAATAATTGAGTGTATGATTATAAAAGGAGATAAGATTTTTAGAAATAACTAATTTTCCAATGGAAACTTCAAAAGAACAATGGAATACTATTAAAATAATTTCATGAGAAGCAATCATATGCAGATGTGAAACATCTGGTTATGCAACATAGCGTATCGGGGGGTTAAGATGTGTGCATTTAGGTACACATATAAGAAAGAGTAATTTAATCTCATAGATACATAAAGGGAAGAAAGAACCATCATTTATGATGAATTTCATCACCCATGTCATAATTCAAGATCTCCAGAAAAACACATGAACCAGGAGATCATAACACAATTATGAGGCAGAACCAATATGAAGCTCTGAAATTCTTGAGACCAGATATGCTCTCAGCATTCCCAGAAGAGAAGTTACATATGACTGAGCCAAATTATGTAATCTGGTATCTAAATTTTTAAAATAACAGGAAATTTTGGAGACTTGAGAAACCTAGTAAGCCTTCTGGCTTTGAACCAAGAAGACTGCCTGCATGCTTGAGGAAAGATGGGATGGACAAAACAAGAACAGATATTCAGGGTGCATCCAGAGAGCTAGTGAAACTGAGTTTTTAAAGAATTAAATTCACTGTGTTTGGCAATTAACAGCTGATTTCATCGAGCCAAATTCTTAAAGAGAATATCAATGTAGATAGAAGGAATACAGCAATTCTAGGTAGTGATTCCCAACATGAAGTTTCTCAGCCTTGTAGAGTAAACCTTGAATATTCAGCCGGATTCTAGAATTCTGCTATAGGTACAATCATCACCCTGGGGAAGAGTGGCTGAAATGGCGATTTAAAACAGCATTATTTTTGAATAATATTTTGAATAATAAAAACGGTTTACACCATTTATAAAACATGGAGTGTTGGTAAACTGTGAACGGATATGTTTGGCTACTAATAATCCGTATTTTTCATCACTGAAAAATAAGATAAGGACAAGGCTGAATGCATTCCAGAAAACTTTTAATACCAGTTCCACCCGGTGTGCTTCAGATTAGGTTTGTCATTGTCAAAGTGCAAGAAATGCTAGCAGAAATCAGGCAGATTAAATGCCAAACAAGTACTTAATCAATTAGAATGATGAAAGACTAGTTAGACTACATAATTATCATGGGTTGTGGAGAGAGAGAGAAATGTCATCACAGCCTTGAAGTGAATTGAAGATCTCAAGTGCAGCTTTCTGCTGGTCCTTAGAAATGTTCACCTTCCATCAAATGGTAAAATGTCAGGCCCGAGGAATACACTTGCTACCCAATTAACATGAAGTAGGCAGGTGACCCTAAGCATGGGTTTCAAAACCAGTCATCTATGATTTTAATGTAAGTTCTGTGGGGAGTTGTGCGAGATCAGTAATGACACCAAAGTGCTGGCCTTGCTTCAACAGTCAAGACACAGATACGGAGACTCATAGATAAGTGAATAAACTCATTTTGTTAATACATAAGTAGAGTTTAGTAGTCAACAATCAAATTACACCGATACGCTTGCACCAATGGGTAAAAATACCTCTAGTTTTAATTGTTAAAAGCTGATGTCAAATTCTCCAAACCGATGCTGCAAGTTACATTCCATTTTTACTACCTAGCCCTCTTAATCTAAACTCAGTATAGGAGGTGGAGTTCAGCCCTTGTGCAAAACTACACTGGTGACACAGAAAGAAAACGTGTGCAATTTTCTCTGCTTGCCATCTGTCCCCAAAACACTGAAACCTGTCTTCTCTCCCTTCTACATCACTCAATGTATTGTCAATACCTACCGAACAGTAATGTATTAGATAAACGGATTCAGAAACAATTTTTTTTAATTCCAGGCTTATCTCTCTTTATTCACTTGTCTACAGCTATAAGGCTGGCAAAATAAACACTTTCATAAGCATCTATTACACTAGTTTTTATTCCTCCAGGACATCAGGACTAAACGAAGTGTTCACTCATCCGTGGGATTCAAACAAACATGACAAATGTTTTGCATCCTCAGTTTTAGAGAATGGTTGTCCAGAACAAGAGGACATTTATGAACCCAGGAACAAATGAACATAAAAATACTAGGTGTTTATTTCAGAAGATGCAGCTCAGAATTCTTCATCAGTTTAAAACTTTTTCTTGTGAGAAATTCGCACAACAGAATTTACCTCCATTGGTCTCATACTAACAAATACTAATTTATTCTGCTGAATAGATTAGGTTATTTCTCCCATATCTGCAGTATGGCACAGAGCAGCAGCATCTCTCCAGACTGTAATAATGTAAAAAAGCTAATATTGAGTTAACTTGAATGCTTCTCTTTTCACATATACTTGTAAGGGGTTTAACCTTTCTCTGAGTAGGAGTGTTTACAAAATGTCACTCTGTGAGTCATACCACACTTCTGCTTGCTCCTACAGGTTCAGTAGATAAGCTCTGAAATAAAGTGCAAATAGGAGCACAAACATAACAAGATACATTAAAAAACAGTGCAAAATGGTTGTACATGAACTTAGACCGCACAAGTGCTCTCTTGGCTGTATCCTTCTATACTTTATGACGTAATATAGTTGTACACGTTCCCTACACACATAGATACCCACATGTGCGCAGTATTTCTCATTTACCACCTCTTAAGAAGTGATGATTAGCCAGTCTTGCCTCATTCTCCTCCACATACATAAACCCAGATGCAGAGGGAGAGTTGTTTGTTTCTACAGCAACTTTCTAAATGTATTTGGGTTTTAAGAATTCCTGCGGTAGCTTGGAACATTCCTGGTGGGCCTAATCTACAGTCTGAGAGCATCCCTAGAGGATACAGTTTAACATAACAACCTATGATCTGCATATACAAAAGTACTTCAACTGGTGTATGAAGTCCTGTAGAGCCTTCAAATCTAAAACAATTTTAAAAATTAAAGTACTATCATGCATAGTATACTGAAAGTCAATTTGTCTACATGAGAGAAATTGTGAACTTCGCAAATACCACAAGATACAATGCTAAAGGGGATCATAAATTTTGACATTAGTTAGAATAGTTCCAACATTTCAACCAGAGAACTGAGTCAAAAAAGAAAGCTTTTTAGACATCACTGTAACCTTTATTTCTAACTGTAGCCCATGGCATCTTGGATTTGGGACCTCACCTGATGCAGAATTTTACACCACCTCACACGATGATTTGTACTCTAGTTTTAGGCACGTATTTTAACACAGAGCTAGCAAAATCCACTGGCTCCATGCCTCGGTTGTGGTGCCAGATACACCTCTTCATACTAATCTTTAGAATTTATTTCCAAGTTGAACATCAGAGAGGATGTCAGCTGAATTTTGCAGGCAAGAGATCAATAAATGTATGCAGTTTGAAAAGCTGGCTACATTCCTTAATGATCCCTGTGATCAACTGAAATTTTTATCATTTTATTCAAAGAAACCCAGCTGCCAAATTTCTGATCATTCTTCCCACACACTGAAGCACTGAAACCAAGGAGAAGGCAGAAAAAACCCCTATAGAATCACATAAGTTGCAGCTACTTTTCTGACTTTTGCCAGCTCAGAGTGAAACTAAATCAGATTCTAAAATAAAATGAAATTGCAACACGTTTTGACTTTTAAAATTCTAAAAAATAAAAAGTTTACCTGGAAGAGAAATTATTTTTCACTATTCTGATTAGAGTTTGAGTATTATTCCGGATCATAAAAAAGGTATTTCCCCTAATTCTTGTTAGCTGTCATAAAACTACTTTCTGTTTGAGAAATTTATTTGAGCATATATAATACATCACATTGCTAACAATCTAAACTATTTTTAAGTGAAAACATACATGCATAAGTTGTACTAGCCACAACAACACCTGTTATATTGTCTGACCATATCCCTTGATGCTCATGTTTAAAGGCTTGCAAGCCTGCCTCCCATAATCTTCATACCTCCCCTATCTACCAGAAAAAGATCTTACTCTTTTTTCATTACCGTTTCTGACATGATTTCTTTGCTGTGGCTCTTTTTTTTTTTTTTTTTCCCCTCGAGTTGAACCAACTCGTTCTACCTGACAACAATCACTAAGCAGCAAACCAGTTCTCAAGGGTAAAGCAACTTGTTTTTCTCAAAACGTTCTAAATTTTGCGTAGCCTAATAGGAGGGTTTAAGATTCTAGCTTTGCCTCTAATCTTGAGAAGGACAAATGTGATTAATTCTTCTGTGCTCCCATTTGTTAATGAATTCAAAAGAAGCATTGCAAATTGTTACCATATAAATTCACAGAGCTTTGCTCTGATCAAAATTTTTACTTGGGAATTGAAAGGGGGAATTCACTACTACGACTTGTAAAACTATCCTACAGCTAATGCAGTTACTTGGGGCTTCCAGAGTGAAGACCTGGTAACTTTCTCAATGGCGATAAACCCTGCTCAGACAACTCCGATCCTACACTTGATACTTGATACGTGTGCTTGATACTTCCATTTCTCCTAGATGAGATCACCACAGTTAACAAAGAATTTTTGTCTCAGTAGGCATAGGGGAAACGGAATTAAAAGCTTAGGGCCTTGTGATCCTTCACGTAAAGGTGTTTGACAAAAGTTTTTATTAACCCATTTTCTTTAAAAACCACTATTGCACAGGGCAGACATGGAACTAGCCTTTGCAGAAGGAAGCAACTGACAAAACTTACTAGCAAACTAGTAGAGCTGCATCTGTAGAAAGCCCCCCAATCCAATCCTCTTCTATCCATACTTGATCCTTCCAGCACCTATGGCAGCATAATGCTTTAATGCAGCCCCCTCCAGGAAGAGCTACTTAAGCAGATGCATCACCCACAGTTCACTATTTTTATTGTGCATTTGCACTCCGGAAAGTGCTCACAGAGGAACCGAGAAGTCTACTTTCCAGCTCAGAGCTGGGTTAATCTTTTCAGGGTATTTTGCAATACCCTTCCAAAAACTCCAGGTTTTGTTCAGTTCTGTTTTGATCCATGTGACAGGTAGTTTTACCCAAAAAACACAAGGTCTAACTTTGATAATGTAAGTATAACTAAACAGACTGTTATTAAGTGATTCATGAATGATCTAAAATAAAAGATGGAAAAATTAAATATACCACATGGCATTCTGCAGCCTGTGAAGAAGGAAGAACTGTAGACTTTTGTCCCAAATCCTTTGAAGACATCTTTGAAGTGTCTGGAGAAATACTAGGTGGATGTTCTTGGATTTCAGGCCCTGCTTTATTGTCAGGGATGGGAGCTATCTGAATGGACAGAGATGCTGTGTGTATCTCAGGCCCGGGGCTACAGGCAGGTGAGAGAGGCCTTTGTGGAAATACTGGCGCTTCAACAGGCTTGAGCTGTTGCTGTGGATTACAATGAACCCTACTCGCTGGGTCACGTGTCCGGGTTAATTTCAGGGTAGATACCCTACGTTTTTGAGACTGTTGCCTTTGGCCGTGATGGAGAGTAGTGCTAATACCAGCTACGGTGCTTGTGCCTGCACTGGAGACTGAGGTCAGTGGTTTAATGATCTTTTGTGCATAGGAGACACTTGTGTTAGATATCTGAGAAGACATTGTCTTCTGGACAGACTTCTCGTTAGGGTAATAGGCAGTATCTGTGGGAAGGTGTTTCGCTGGGCCAGTTGTTACTGCCTGGAGATTAGTTTTGTTCTTGTGATTAGTTATTCTTGCTTTCCGAAAACTTTCTTTTCTAGGGGGTGGCAGAGGTGCCTTATTTGCCAAAAGCATCCACACAGAGCAAAGTAACATTGAAGAAGAAACAGAAAGAAAGTAAATGTTAGCAGGAGATATAACTCGGTTTGACTTTTATCTTTAAATAAAGGAACTAGCAACTTAAGGGCTTCATCCCAACATTGCTCAATTCAATGGTCAATTGAACTGGTCAGGTTCCCACCACCTTTGCTGTGTAGGGCTGTACAGCTTATGTTTAGAAAGCCAGATGTTCCATTTGATCAGAGTAAACTGGGATCAGAAGAGAGCCCACAATAGTCCCTTTTCTTTCAGAAAAACAATTATTCACTGAATAAGAATTATTACTGTGAAATTGTTCAGATATGTAAGTAATTTCCAAAATGCAGTCCATGATCTTAGATAACAAGCTATTATTCACAGGTAACAGACATACATAAAACACACAGAGCCTCTTAAACCTTTGAATGAAAATAGTAACAGAGAGAGTATTGACATCAGTATGTTGATCTTTTTTTGACAGATAAATGTTTCCAAGTTAGGTGGGAATTTTTAGTGTGTTCTCTTTGTACTCTGCAAAACTGGCAGAAACACTACACTGTCTATTTTATAATTAATGAACCTTTATCCTCAGATATTATTTTGATGACTGATGCATTTTTCTGAGTGTAAAATATTAATAAATACTCTTTGAAGTCTGGGAACACTCCTAGAAAGCTTTTATTTGTGGATGACCTACTTTTATGTAGCTGCCTGTCTTGTTCATTGAACACAATTTCTGGTAATTAACCTGGAGGCATGCATCCTGTGCAGAGTATACTTCATCTGTGCAGTAAACCAGTTTGTAATGACCCATATGAACAGATGATTCGCACTATCTGGATGACATCAGGACAATGTTCCATAGAGGTGTCCCATCTGCAGATGCTAATGCCCAAGAATAACCCCCACACAAATGGCAAAGCATGAAACTTGGTGTGTTTGGTTTTACCTGAGTTGGTGATTTTTTATCTTGTAGATTTGGCCGCACACTCCTAAAACCTTTTGCTGTAAGAGATGAACTGCTAGCATCTCCATTCAGTGTCTCTCTACTTCCATCAGTGTAAGATCTCCAAGCTTTTGTGGCGAAAAAAGAAACATTTTTTTTTTGTGATTAGTAGATCTTTATATTGCTATCATCATAGCAACCCAGCTATTAAACTGTGGAAAAGTTTAGCTACTATGCAACTGATGTTGCTGCTGTTATCACCATGGTAGTTACACGAACAGGGCTAATCCTGCCACTTCACAAAACATTTACCCTTAAAATTTAGAAAACTCAAGCACTGACAATGCTGCTGGCAGCAGTTTGGTATCTCCCCAGAACATTCACACAGACTATGGATTTTAACCTTGGGAGTCCTTTTGAGACACTGGTGCTTCAGCTCCCATATAAAGCAGGCTGAACTATTTTTCACAAATTAGGTTCTTGTACTTCACAGCTGTGTCCGATTTTGAAAAACATTCCAGCTAACGTAAAGCCAGTTTGTCACGGCAGTTTCACCAAATTTCACCACGGTACCAGATTAGTTGTTCCAATAACGCATCTTATTTCCAAATCTGAATGACACCTTGATTTTCCAACCAACCAACTATGTTTTGTCTTTATCCTCAGAGCTGAAAAGCCCTCAAGGCATTGCCCAACATTGAAGGAGATACTATCCTTCCTCAACAACTTACAGATTTGAAGATAAAATATTTTAAGAGGCTGGGAAAAGTAACACATTATGTTAGCAGGCTGCTACGTGGGGTGGGCAGAACTTGCAAAGCTGAGTAAGGGACTAAAAATGAAACAGCAAGTGCCACTGAAGCTAAAGGTGGCAAATTAGCACTCTGCATTCTCCCAACAATTCATTTGCTGACAACATATACTGTGATATAGGAAATACTGCTTTCAAATGAGACCTGAAATTGCGGTCTTAACCGCTTGCAATTATTATTATAATTTCAGTGGTGCTTTCCCTTAAAGAATGTGAACGTATGGAGTAATAATATCAAATATAATGGAAGATTGTTATAATTCGTCCACTTACATGGTATTACATTGATGCATAAATAACAGTTATATTTACCTGAATCTGAAGACTGAGAATCAGACCCTGAAAAAGAAACATCCAATATTAATTTGTGTTAGAAGTAAAACCATGATAACACAACTTGAAAAACATGTAGGAGCTGTCTCGTTCAGTTACTTGATTCCCTCCTGTTACCTAAGCACACCCCGGAATACTAGACCACAGATAGCTGTGTAATGTTTATGGCACAACTTCTACAGGTTGTAGTGTGCTGACAGTTACTGTTATTTAATCACTGCTATTTCAGGCAGCCAATAATAAACAAATATTTGCTGTGGTGTTTTTTTTCCCAGTAAATACTGTGATATACTACTGTCTAAAATCTAGGTATCAAAAGAAGTATCATTCCTTTAAGATGAACTAGAAAGGTTTAATTCAAAACCAAGAAAGATGCCTACAGGTTCTGTCAGGATTTTCTCTCCCCCTTCACACCAGAATGTGTGATGCTTTCTTCATCACTTCAAAGCAAAACACAGAAACTGATACATACATACTGCCAGCACTGAGCAGATTTGAAATTCTGGTGGGTTTTTTGAGTACTTGTAGATATATTAGTGTTTTTTTTTCTCTTAAAGAAACTACAGGCATGAAATCTCTAAATGAATTTAAAATATTATTAATGTAGAATATTTATAGTACTAACAGCACTCCTTACCACTAATTTTAAGTGCAACAGCAGACATTAAGAGGCCTGTTTTGCATGCTTAAATGACAAAAATTTGTTAGAAAAGCTGCTAAGAAATAAGAACCCAATGTTTTCTTAAATTTACATACGTGAAGTAATCCAAACAACCCTGACACTATCCTTACAAAAAGTAGCAATCAAATATTTTATTTGCTTCATAAATTTTAACAGTTCTTATTCCTGGGGATTAGTCTTATATTTTAAGAGATCTATAAACCAAGATTTTATCTTGCAATTATTTTCTGCCTCATTCTGTATTCAGGTTTCTGTATCGTACTTGTTCGGTATGAACACTGCATGCTCAGATTGGCGTAAATTAGTCGACACCACTCAAGACTCTGTACTGATTTATACCTCTAACTACTTAATTCACCAGTGAACCTGGGCAGCTGATGCCCATTAAGATTTAAGTTCTCAACACCAGACACGAGTATTGCTAAGCAGCATTTCTGCCTGTCTACTGAATAATCTGCACGGTTTTATTGTTTTAAACATTTTAAGGAAAATATGCTTGATAAATATTTTTTTTTCAAGTTAGTCTGGCTTCTGGTAATCTTTTTACTACAGGATTCAGATTTTTTTCCTTTTTTTTCCAAGTTGCACTAAACAAAGTTTGTAACAAGCAAAACCTAGTTTTTCATGCTATGTTATCTTGAGAAAAAACGGGGGACATGAGACCCAAAATACATGTCAAAGGCAAAATTAATTTATAAATAACTAATTTTTCCTAAGTCTTCCTAATTTTTTTCATTAATGGTTGCAAAGCATAGGCAGAGAGATATCAAGACTACCTTTTCAAGAGCACTGTAGAAGTCAGAGACTTGTCAGTGGAACAAAAAATACGGTTACCCTTCTCCTTGCAGAGCAATATTGCAGGAATGCATAACAGTACAGAATTCAGGAATAATATTCAGGAGTAATATCTCACTGTTTTGTTTTGTTGTTTTTTTTTTACTCACAGGAGTAATATCTCAATACCTGAGGCCAATAGGTTTGGAGAACTCTGAACTCTCTTCACAGCTGTTAATGTGACAGACATTGCAGCACGTTTGCGAGCACACCCGCCGCTATCTGGAAGCACAAAACGATACAGACAGCAGCCCCAGACAAAGGGAGCAAGCACATGCAACATATCACAGTGTGAGATACGTCAAACATACATGAAAATTAGCATGCAGTTAGGGAACTGCTGCAGGAACATGTAAATTGGCGAGTTTCACAGATTAGCAGAGCACATAGAATTTCAAAAGCTTTAAACAATAAACCTCACAGAAAATAAGTTAATATTTAATACTTAATCCACTAGGGAAATATATAGATCCCGTTACCTGAACGACTGCTTAATTATAGCTAATTAGTAAAAACAAGGAATCAAGATGAAGGATTAAGCATTCCAGAGTAATATTAATCAATAATCTGCACCGTAAAATCATTTCATTGTATGCATTAGAAAGACATCATTCATAAACTAAGCTTATGTTTCATCAGCTGACAAAGTGCTTTTGTTCAGTCTTTTGGATCCTTTAAGCTCAAGAAACAAAATTACTAAGGATGGCACGATTCTTTTGTCGTTTCGGCGGAACATCCTTGTTCTCCCTCCCCCCCTTCTATTTTATCTCATGGAAGATTAGAAAATGTATGTCTGGAACCCAGTAACATCCCGAGGGAACGACTAGCAATCTAAAATCACTCCAAACAAACAGGAATGGAAAAAAAACCCTTTCTCCTGGATTGTGCATGACTCCTTTCTTTCCTTAGTCTCTGCTTCTCACCCATTTGGAGCTGTCATTCTGTTTTATAAATACTGTGTTATTATTAGAAGGTATCTTTCCCACAACTTAGCTTTTCAGCAACTCTATAGTAACTGTAAAAGCAAGTTAATAAATATTCTTCTTGATTATATTTAATTAGAAGATTTTTCTGCTCTTCACTATAATAATTACTTTGATTTTCTTTTTTTTGATATTACTGAAATTTCATACAGGGCCCCACTGAAGTCAAGAAGAATCACGATTATGATAGAGGCCTTATTTTTATATCTGTATCCTATGACAGGGATTTTTATAAAATTATGCTTAAGGAAGCCCTGCAACTGTTAGTAGAAAATATTTCCTATGACAGCAGTAATTTGAGCCAGAGACACGTGATGACAGAGGAGTGAGCTCCTGCTACGGTCTTTGCTCATTCCAATATTCCCCTGAAATAGCAGAGCCCTCTGGCCACAGGTCTTGCAGGATACGCATTAAATAGTTGTTAACGTTGGCAAACATCAGAGCCACTGCCTCAGGTGTAAGTGGTTCCAAAGACTCATTGCCAATCCCAAGTGCCAAGACAAAAGGCCAAATCATTTCAGTCAGCAATAGTCGAAAGCAATACACTGCTGGCAATTAATTATTAGCGGTGTACATGTGAAACAAAGACAGCATCTATCAAATCTGCACACTTGTTTTAGTTTGCTTACATAAATATAGAATGGCAATGGTAATTAAAATCACATTTTCCATTCTTGTATTCCCTCTCCCTCTGCCACCAACATACACCAGAAGTAATTCCAAGGAGATATGATAACGTGATGATATCGAGGTTCTGTTCTTATCTGAATATTAGCAGACTTTGACAGCACACTTTATCTAATACAAGCTAAAAGACAAATAATTTTGTTACACTGTCACATTTTTTAATCAAACAAAGCAATTACTTTATTTGTATTTTTTCAAGAGTTACCTTCCTGAATTTCAGGACAGAGAAACTGAAGTGGCAGGAAAGGAAGAAAATGAGAAAACTGACTACAAGTATTTAATCACTGGAACTTCAAGAAATTCTACTTCAAATTCATTTTTAATGTAACTGAACTCAGTCAGTTTTATACTTAGTGGACCTGTTTGATATAGCTTCATTCAAGATAGCTAAAACAGACGTTGTAACTGACTATATACATATACGTATAAAACATTTACCCCTATATATATAAGCCCATATGCAAGTGTGTACCTGCAATAACGTTCTCAGTATCAGTACAAAATGATGAGAGTCGATTAGCACTCAAGTAAGACATAAGTGCACAGATACTCCATACAGAGTTATGCAAAATTTCTAATAAATTATGAATGTGTATGGGCAAGCACATATTTATGCGTGATGAATTCCATCTTCCAATCCTTGTTGAGGCCAGGCTCCCATTAAGTTAAAGGCCTCATATCTGAATGAGGATCAGAAGAGTCTGCATGCTGCCTCAAAAGAGGCAGTTTTCAAACTGCTTCCCTTGTCTGCATGGCCTTATACAGCTGGAAGTTCAAGAGGCTTATTCCAGCCTGTATTCCTTTTCTGTAGCTCCATCAAATTTCCAGCAAATACTAACTATATTCACCCAGATTCTAAAGTTCACGTAACACCAGAAAGCTCTAAGTCTAGAGAACTGAGAATTCAAAAACAGTAAGACAGGCTGAATTAATGATCATCTGCTCACTTCACTTGTAAACTATAAGCAATTAATATCCTACAGCTCTTACTCAAGGAACAAATGCGGATGTGTGAAACAATCTATACAAAATGTATGCATATGAAATAAAAAATGAAATGTGTGCAAATATGTAAACACATATGCACAATTCTCTATGCTTTTGATAGGACAAATTCTTCAGGAGCGAGAATTCTGTCTTCCTAGGTACTGTTTTAGCATTGAAGCAAAGGAGACCTGAATCAGCTAAGGTCTGCAGGCAATAACAGAATATGAAATTGGGCAATTAATTCATAATCAAAACAGCTGCCTAAAATGCAAGTCCAGGACAAATCAGGACTTAGCACGGTTGGTGCCTAGATACTCTTCTGCAAGCCCTACATACTTCCATCAAATCATGAATAGACAAATAAGCATCCTTAGCAGGTACCGCAGAAAACGAAGGAGAAAGGGGAGCTGGGGATTATCTAGTGAGATGTGCTTCTGACAGTATCTTGCAGAGCAAGGGCCATATAGGGACAAACTCCTGAACGCTAGGATCGATGTTGTAGACTTACCTTTAAAGAGAGAAAAAGAAAGAGCAACCCACTGACTGGAAAAGACAGGTGAGGTGGTGGCTTGCCCTCCATCTAGGAGGATGTGTGTAATTGCATATGCATGCTAAAGCTCCCTGTGGTGGGGCTCCGGATGCTCTCTTCCTCTTGTTAGCTCACCATTCAGTGCCTCTCCCTTTGGCAACTCCCCTCCTACAATTTTTCTCTTCAGCCTTTCTCCATTCCTCACCTTTCCTCACTTCTTTCTCTCCCTCCCTTAATTCTGTTTCTCTCCACAAAGAAGTACTTTAATCCCTTCCCCCTAAATCCACAATCCCACCAACCGCTCCCATTACAGACAGCATCACCCTAAGTGAGTCTGTTGGTCAGGTCCTGCTCCACAGCAGAATGAAGCCAATTCAAACCACCACCACTTTCATTTAGGAACGTGGGGTGTTTGTTGGGGGTTTTTGGGGGTTGGTTTTTTTTGGTTAACTTTTTAAAAAGCCTGTTTCAGAGCATCAGTAAAAGCAGTGCATAAACCAAGTTGGCAAAGATGAAAGGATGGTGACCTCTTGCTAAGAGGTGAGACACAGCAGCTAGGGGGCAGGAAATTTTTAATAAGCAAAGAGAAATGGCACCCAAACGTGATGTTTGCTGATCATTATTCTAGCCACTGTACTTGTGAACGGTATAATTTTCCCCTTTGCCTGCACAGTAAATTCAGTTTAGAAGTCTTTAGACCAGGGATTCTTACTCTCTGTTTGCATTCTGACCTTCTGAGGCAAATACATAGCGCTGGATCCAAACATCCCAGACAGGCAAAACCGCTGCCTCCCTATGTCCCCAGGTCCAACCAGTAGCAGGTCTGGAGATGTGCTCCCTGCAGACACGTGCACCAGAGCACGTGTATATACCTCACACACACACGGCTGGCCACGCAGATCAGAGACGCTCAGAGCACTCGCACTAACACAGACGGCACAATGGCCTCACCCCCTTCCCCTCTCTGGCGGAGCAGGACGAAGGTCCACCAGTACAAATATACATGCACACATGCACAAGGTGTGCTCCTCCAGCAACCAGCCTCAGTCTGCCATTCGTCCCATGACTGGACCCCAGGGCTGAGGATGTCCCGGGACAGTCCTGGAAGGGGCCTGGACAAGAGAGGCCCTTGTGTCTCCCTTCAGGTCCTTGGAGGTCCTTAATCTGGGTTCCTGCCCGCTCTTGCCCCCCTGTGCTCCTCCAGGCTTGTGGAGATGGGCCTCTGCTGGCTGCTGCTGTGGGCCCGGCAGTGGCATGGCAGGGCAGGCTACTGTCTGAGCTTCTCCTGCCGCTGGTGCTCCAAGCCCCTTCATGGGTGTGCAGACCACCTTTTATCACCTAACCTAACACTGACTACACACGTGAACCTACTATTACTTGGTTCTTTGCTGCTGCTAAACTACAACAAATAATGATCAACAAAGTAAATTTTTTGTAGAATGCCTGAAACACTCAAGCCCACCTCATCTGCTTTAGTGATCCAAAAGTGCCTTCACAATCTATTCAGGAACTCTGCAGGGACCCAAGATTTTCTATTCTTGTCTCGCAGACAAAATGTAAGCGATTAATCCATGTGGTGACTTTCATTAATAATTTTAACAACCACAAAATATTTTCTGTCTTCCAGAACTGCATTCTTTTTCACTCAGATGCTCTTCATGTGCTTCATCTAATGGAAACCGCTAACTCGTTTAATACTTTTAAAATTAGATGCATTTATCAAGAATTATCTGAGTCAAACTCAGCCAAAATATTTATGGATGGACACTAAGAATCTGTTTTAGCATATTAGCTTGCATCCATTCTTTGTATTAGCTTTCCCCCAACATCAGCTACACATGTACATGTGTAGTATGAACAGTAAGCACATTTATCCTGTGTTTTAATCTGATGTGAGCTTCATGGGCAGCTCAGGTTTTCTGACTTAAATTTCTCAAAATGTCTCACCAAGTTAACGTACCTGAAGACCTGTGGATGGGAACTCCTATGTATAGTCTGAAATACTATTCTGTTGATGAATGCTGAGTTTAAAAAAGGCACACATTCTACTGGACTACTATTTTTAAATTATGACAGCATTTGAACACCAAAAGAACTGTAAGCCAAAGTACCTCTGGTACTTCTGAAAACCTCCCCTATATCTTACATCTCTTTCTTTGCCTTTGCAAAACTTTTCATTGCCTTATGATGTTGAATATTCTTTCCTAACATGTGGTACAGAATTAACATCAAACGCTAAAAAATCCCTCCCATATATGGTAGATTACTGAAAACCAAAGCTCTTCAAAACATTTTCTCTGTAGACAAAAATATCTTCTGCAGGGTTTGCTGAGACAGACTGCCAAGTCTACAGCCACAGGGAACACTGGATTAAGAGGAGCCCACTCTAAGCAGTAGATTTACTTTTTCTTTTTAGAGCTGCGTATATGCTAGCTTTGCCACTTCAGCAGTTACTGGCATATCAAACTAGAGTGCTCCTTTATCTGCAGGAGTAATTGCCAAAATGTGTATTTTTAAAACAAACTAGTGGCAAATCAATACTATCAAATAACCTATAACTGCATCATGTAGAAATTCCTGTTAGAAAGCAGTGAAATATGAAAAAACCCACAAAATGCAGCACTCAAGTTATGTTTAAAGACAACATAGTATGAAAAATAAAAGAGGTAACAACTAGATCAGAACACCATGCAGAACAAATTCCACCTCAGTCACTCCCACTCTCTTCATTAGTGAAGTGATGCTTTATCATCAGATAGGTGCAAGATGTTCACTTTTACACCCTACTCACTAGATTTTATTTTGTTTTTACAGTCAGGAAAAAAAAATCTACATCAATAGAACTGATTGGAAATACCACATTTTTTGTCAATACCTCCTTTTGGTGCAGCTGGTAACATGCACATTAATATCAAGCATACAAGATGAAAAGTATTTTTACGGTCTAAATGCAGAGTAGATTAAAGTTCAGCTGAGAGTCATGATACCCTTAGGTAACTGGAAAGGGTTTCAGGCGTGTTCATATCCTTTAAGTCTCTCTTCAAGGCTCCTGTGTGATAAGAGGACTCCCAATTCCCAATAGAAGTAATTCAGCCACAGAGATTCCTTTAAATTGAGAATTTCTAGCTTACATGAAAACTCTTTGTACAACGTAGAACAAAACCATACTTCAGAGCTGCAGTTGCACAAACTGGCAATTTACCACTCTATCCACATTTTTCAAAGTGGAAGCTATAAAATGACATCTATCATATGATTTTAACTCATATGGTTGCAATGCACAATGTAATCATAGTCAAACATATGATGATTAGCTGAGTTACTTCTGAAATTATGGTGCTACGAAGCCAGCAGTATTTTAGTACTACCTTAATTACACACTGACATATTTAAGATAGATGTCTTCACTAAAAATGAAAGAGAACGGGACAAATTTCAAACAGTATTTCCATAAATGAAAAGCACACCACCCTGGTTAGTGCCTGTAAAACAATTAAGAACAACCAAAACTGGGGAAAAAAACCCACAAACCCAACTGAGAAATTTCATTTCTCCTCCTGACTGTATTTACAAATGTAGTGGTTTCAAGTGAGCCAATATATTTTAACTTTGCCTTAAAAAATTCCTCCAAGAACCTGGTCCTACTGAGTTTCAGTCACTCACCGAGACAACAGGAAGCCTCGTTAATACAGCGGTCTAGATAATGGCAACCTGTGCCATGGAAAAGCTAATCCCTTTGACTTAGAGCGTTCTGCTGAGACACCCAAACTTGCTTCAGAGGTAGTTCGGGTCCTTGGGTCCCACATAAGACATCTTGCTAATTTCAAGCTGTCATGGTGCAGCACTACAGTCAATGACAAAACCAATCCTGCGAAGGATGGATGTGCCTATTCTTGTGCCACAGTTCATCTGCAAACCAGACAGTTCCCCTATAGAGTATGAAGAGTTGACTGCAACTGAAAATTTACACCTGACACGAGTGAGGCCAGGATTTCAGCAGTCTGCTTTTGGAGGCCTCTTCCAACTTCCAGCAAAAACAGCAGCATGATCTACCGACTTCAATGATTCAGGAGCAAATATAAGTATGCTGTCACAGATCATGAAGATAACTGCTTATAGAGTACTTCGTTTGGTGAATACATCTATCACTGCAATTTGAGAGAAAATACAAGCCCCTGCAAGTATAAAAGAGTTACCCTCATCCGATTATACAAATGTAGCTAATAATACATGGTAGTGTATATATATGCCTTAATTTAATGACAGTAGAGAATGAAAACAAAGTATATTTAAAGCATGTGCATTTTCCTAGGAAAATGTGATGCTTTAACACCACTTTTCCATAGCTGTTATGGCCTTATACTACATATTTTTACAGAAAACATACACATACAAAACTGATACTTACAACTTCATCACAGAAGGCTAAACATGCATGTATATTTCACATATCCATATATATCCATACATAGAAAAACATGTATGCAAATTTTATATATGGAATACAAATGCACGTAAGCAGACATACTATTAAAATATCTTGCTTAAATTGAGTCCACCACTAACTAAAGCGCAATTTGTTCATGAAAATTTACATAGAGTAGGGACCTTCTCTGCTTACTAAACAACACAGAAGAGTAAAGAAAAATCTTGCAGAAGCAGCATACCTGTGTTCATTTTGACACTGGAGGATTTGCTATAAAAGTCTTCAGATTTCCTGCGGAAAATAAAACGATCTATTAATTTGTACAAGACAAGAATGTGTGGCACAAAATGGCAGGCAGGAGGACTTCTCAGAGGGGTGGAGAATCACTGTGATACAAATGACAGTCCTATTTTAACACAGCTTTAATTAAATTGGTACTGCTTGTCCTTCCAAAGTTAAAGATGAGCTGTCTCTTCCATTATAAGCTACTCTATTTTCAAGTCTTTAGTATCTCTGTTGTAAACATATGCTCTGGGATAAAAAACTAGTGATTGACTTTTGGTCTTGAAACTGTAAACCATAAAAATTTCCCCTATACAGTAATGGGGAAATATTTTAAAGGCTGCTTATAAGCTTTATTCACTCCTTTGTGCAAACTTAAAGGTATAGAGAGTAGGTCTCCAAATAAATTTTAAGCAGCCAAAGTTATCAGGTCTTTTTCAATGTTTTATAAGCAGGAAATGTGGTTGTTTTCATCCAGTGATTTACTATGCCTCTACAGAGAGCACTGACACTCTTAATGTTGTTCACTGTATTGCCATACACAGAATCAGGACATGTGTCTTGGTATCCAGAGTAATCCATTTCAAAACTCCCAATGGAGTCAACAGGTAGGGAATCAAGTCACTGTGCACCAATGCACTTTTAAAAGGTAATAATTTGCAGCAAAATAATATAAATTGCACATGAATCTTTTCGTTTAGATATCTCAACTCTATACGGTACTTACAAACAAAACTGTAAAATCCCACAAAACCAAACCACAACTGCAGAAAAAGCGTGACATCATACAATAACAGGCAACTTTAACCTACTGATGGTATGTCACAGGACAAACTAGACAGTATTTTCCATCTACTGCCAGTTTACGTCACAGCTTTATCATAGGGTCAGGAACTTTACTACCTCTTCTATTCAGGCCCTTTTCGAGATAAAAAGATAAATGCAGAAAAGCTTTCTGATGGTATTCTGCATACTGGCCGGTCTCAGCTGTACTGGTACACATATCCTGCCCACTATCATTACTGAGCGGGCACACACACTGGAGGCCAAAATACTGAAGGCTAAAAAAAGTCATTCTCCCTCTACACTGTTCCTACATCGAGCTCAGGATAAAACAAATGGGGAAACCAGAATTTTTAATGCAATACTGCTTCAAAAAATACATTAAAAATATAAACTGCCTATGTTGGAGTAAATTGGAAGGTACGCATGAAGGATCCTTTTTATAATGGGAGACTCAAGATACTAATTAATACAAGAAGATATCAGAACAGAATTCCAGCTCAACCGAACAGGAACCCTGCCTGAATTAACTGTACCTCTGAGGTAACACGTATATTGCTGCATTCTCTGGTATTCATAATGAGGCCAGATTCTCCACTGCTTGAAAAACTTACTGGTTTTCAGAAACTATCTGAACTCTGCTGCTATTATTCAGTCAGTTTTGTGACAAAAAAAGATGCACGCTAAACTTCGTGAGATCTACAGAAATAAGATACGTGGCAGTGAATAAAGTTTTACTCTGCAGCTATCAGCAAACTACCTCTGAGAATTTCTAAAAGACCTTTTAAAGATAAAGGCAAATTCTATTTTATTCATTTTTTGATAAGTTGTCTTTGACTGAAAATGTGAATTTCTATAACAGCTACAGTGTACCTTAGAGCCTGACATTCCTGCAGTGTTTTCAGGCTGCTAGAGGAGACACCATTTTCAAACCTTCTTTTAGCTTAGAACTGAATCACTGATGGTACTACACGCAGGCAACAAAATGCAACGGGATATTTATTTTCAGACCCAACAAGTACAGAACTTTTGGAACACTGCAGAGCCAAAATGATTTCTAGCAGGTGGCTTTGATATATTTACATAAAGCGTGCTTAACTCTACTCAAGTTTTAACAGACAACACTCAGTTTTAGCACTACAGTTTTGTCCTCGTCAGAGTTTTTCTATCTGAACAGCTTCGGCTGGTTTGCTGACAGCAAGGGACTGCATACAAATCACAACACTTCCACGCTCTCGTTTTGCTGAAGAAGTGTGGTAGTCAATACCTGAAAAGTATGCACGTAAATAAGGCAATATAAATCGCACTCACGGAAATAGTAAGACTTGCATTTCATACTAAAATTATTTGGAATTCTGTGCTTCTAAGGAGCTAAACTAGCCTTCAAATACTTAATGATACCAGCACTAGGATCAGAACAAATGGAATGAACTTAACAGCCATGTGCCTGAAAGCATTTTACTCAGCATTCTCTCACGCAGTCTTTAAGATCCTTACTTAATAAAGTGGGGAGAAGGGGGAAGGGAGAGAGCAAAGGGCATTTTTTGCTTTGTACTTTTGGTCCTACTTCATTACCTCCTGAAAGTTTTTCTTTGTGAATGGGTTTGTAAGTAGCTCTAACATAGACCTCTGACAGGCAAAATGAATATTCCACTGGAAGCATCAGATACTCTTCACTGCCAAAAAGGATGCCCAACAATCGGCCAAGACACTCAGCTCATAGATAGCGAACACTGCGATGGAATGAATGCCCATAATTATTGTGCAGACACAAAGTGCTACTGGAACGCATGAGTTTGCAAAATCAGAGCTGCTGTTCAGTCACCTAGATCAGGCAGGTTTTCTACTACGCTCACACCAGATCCTAGATGCTGAGGTGAAAGAACTCCAAGTTTAACCACAGTAGCATGCCTGACTTTTGCAGGGGAAGATCCAGGATTAATCTTCATGGAATTCTTCTATAGTTGGCTTCATGGGGCAGAGGTAATGCAGTAGGAAATGAATGACTGTGCCAATGCACAAAAACGGGTCGTCAGGTTGAATACAGCTGCAAGTACCATTACTATGGTTTCAATACGTAATACATACTGATGTGTGACTTCTTGATAACTCTCTCTACTTCTTGATAGCACTACGAAGATTAGCTCAGCTCAGCAATACTTTGCATCGACAGGCTACTGAAAATACTTGTGGGAATCTCATTGACACCTGCTCTATTTTCTGCAAGAGACCCTGATAGCTAGTTGTAATCACTTCTGTTCCTGGTAAGTTCTGAAGTGTGGGGTGCTGCAGGGAGACATTCTGTCACCCCTTCTGTTCCACTTTATATGGAGCTATAAAAAGGGTTAGTGAGAAGTCAGAGGAGGTTTCCCCGCCCTCAGTTTATTCATGAATATATGACGTATGCCTTTACTGTTACAGGTTTAATTCCATTACTGATCAGATGCTAGAGCACCTACAGCCATAAGGGAGGAGTTCTAACATCCAAACAAGCATCAACTAATAAATGTGAGCAAGTGCTTTGTGAATCAACGCCTAAATGAATAGTAACATGCTATTGCTTGCTCATGCCTCGTTCAAAGAATTAAGTTAATAATTGTTAATAACCACAATCCATAACTACCAACGGACAGAGACCATCCCAGGTTAGAATATCCTTTCCATGTAAAATTCCAGAAAGAACTGGGAGGTAAAGGAAAGAAGATTGATTGGCGGGGTTTGTTGTTGGGGTTTTTTTTTTTGAAAGCACTTATAGAAACTCCAAAAATTATCATTACAGCATTATTAATAACTTAATATATTGCAAATTCCTAAATGCTGTATAGGAGTATCACATCAAAAGTATCCAAGCTCATGGATAACTTTTGGGGGTCTTTCTGCCTCTTGCTTTGTAGCTGTGGAGCCTAGACCCCTTTGAAATCCAAGGTTTTCTAGCTGTGTAGCTAACCAGGGGGCAAACTCCAGGATGCTAGTTGCCTGCTTGCTTACACAGGTTTTGAAAGGCTCTTGAAGAACAAGGTGGTAAGTTACCTTGTCTGGTATGTTTTGAATCAGAACACACAGACTCTACTACTGTTTCCAAACAAGCTGGCAGTTTCCCTACAGATTGTGTCTGAAAATATTTTTGACCTTTCTACTTAATATAGTCAGAGTATGAACAGAGGCTCAAAGAAAAAATAATTATCATAACCACCCCCCTTCCCCACCAAGAGCGGTCCTTACAGTTATATTACAGGCATTCTTGGTGCTGAGTACTGTAGGGTAAATTGTGAGTTTGATTGACTTGAACCAACTAAATATTTTCCCCCAAGGTATTCAAAAGAACTTTTTTAAGATGACAGAGATCGACCAGACAGTGTTAACGGACTAATGACTTTTTTAAAAGATTCTAAGTTACCCGTTATTTACTCCCTGCCATTTCACAAAAGATATTATAAAAAGCAGGTTTAAAATGTAATTTTCTGGTACAGTATATGTATTAATTTTAAAGCCAAATCTTGTATATGCTTTTATTAGTTACTATCCTTTATAATTAATACTACCCCAAGGACCTTTGGTGAGAGGAGCTATTGGTTTACAATACAGAGTGCAGCTGGATCAACAGCAGGATAGATGTGTGTGTGATCTGACTGGAAAATGATTGATTTTCACTGTCTTAGGTAGACAGCAGTGCCCAGATATTTGGAGAGGGCAGGAGCTTTCCAGATTTGTTTGAGAAAGAGTGTCAGGCTTGCATCGATGTTGTTTGCCAGTTTCACAGATTGAGCTAGAGACAGTAATCTACTCGAGAAAATATCTGCAAAATTACAGAGCCAAATCAGACTGTGATTTTACTTCAAGGATTGTTTTATTTAGTTCGTTGAAACATGGCAGGTGATCTACAAACACATATATTATCATCAGGCAGGATTCTATATCCTAATTTGCATGTGGTAGTAAATTCTTTTAATGCAAATCATTCAGACTCTGCAGAGCATTCCCGCTCGCAGCTCTGTAACAGGCCAAGATACTTTATACGCCAGCTTACACATTCGGTGAAGGAGGGAAAAAAGTATGAAGCATTAGTTCTGGAAAATAGTGAAGCTGACTTTTATTTCTTTCAGTTTAAACCAAATTGTTTCAGATGTTTAGCTGTAGCAGGACAACTATGGCAATGAGAATGCAATGAGAGCCTGACAGACTGCAAAATGTTTAGAATGTAGCAACAGCAACTCACACAAAAAACAACTGATCTGAAGCTTCCCCAGGAGCAGAGTCTCTCCTGATGAGCCCGTAAGCAGAAGACAGGCATATATGCAAATGTATTGGTTGTATGAAAAAATGTTTGATGAAGCATAGGTAACAGTGCTCTTAATAAAAAACGAGAAGGTACTGAGACATGGTGGAACCTTCTTTAATTTCATTAACATGCAACAACAAGACAACAAAATGGCAGGGAGCCTGTACTAAGATCCAGCCCAGCAAGGCATATGCTGAGCATATGCTTAAGCATATGCTTTAAGTTGGCCCCACAGGCCTATTTCTATGCTTAATGTTAAACATAAATACTGTTTGCCCCAGATCACATTGCCTTACCCTACAAAGAGCTGAACACTCCATTTCTAATTGGTTTCAGATAGACAATCAAAGAACAAAACATAGACAGACAACTGCCATCATAGTTTCTGTAACTTTAACTTTTAAATGATGCTTTACAAGTTTGTGACTTCATCCTCATGTGAAGTGCAGTGTCACTGTACACGTGTTGCTATGCACACCATCTGAAAATGTACTGATCAGGTCATTAAACAATTGGGATGTCTGAATAATTTACACATGGCCACAAACTTCTACTGGAATGCAACATATAGGTCACATCATAGTCAGCAGCAGTAAGTGCGTGATCAGGGAAAACTGTACATACAAAAGCTCAGTTTACTGGATCATCTAGGGAGACACAAAATACTAGGAGACATGTCTGGGCTGCCAAGAGCATGAGTTGGTTTAACTGACCGGGAGAAGATGAGGAGATCTGTGCTTGCAGAGAACCTGTCAAAAGGTTAGAAGGGGATGGGTAGTTACCCCGCTACAGCTGTTGAGAAATTTTGGTTATAAGTGATATTCTAGCAGAGAACAGGTGATTTCTGAAAAGTGTGGAAAGGCAGTAGAACAGACATGGAAGCTGAATTAATGGTTTTTGCCAAGATGTAATTAGGAATTAAAATTTGAAGATATTCCAGCCGTCTACAGTATTACTAAAAAACTAACTTAGGTGGGTATCTAACTTACGACTTATCAGACATACAAGCCTACTCCCCGTAGCAAATACTAGCATTATTGTTCAAGGCACTGGTAAGATCTTGTCTTGAAAAATCACAAACATTTCTAATTCCCATAAGCAAGAGTTCAAAGATCACCAGGTATAGGGGAATCCATCACAGGAGTCTATGGCTGATCATTCTCTATAAACACATCAAGGGACTGGGCATAACTGAAAGAAGTAAAGGAAAAGTGTTGGCACAAGAAATACTACTAAACTATTTCATTTATCAGAAGTGTAAATTAAAAATCATAACGTAGTTTCTATTCCTGAAAGCCAATTAATTAAGGTGTGGAGCACTTATCAGGAGTGCTGTGGTCAAACTTATGAGACACTGAACTTGACAAGTGTGTGTGAAAACTGTGGCTGTCTGAAGGCACGGGAATAAATCCGATCACACAGGAACTTCTTTCCAGACCCTGGACTCTTTCTAATACTGTTTTTCTGAGAATCCTATAAATGCAAGATTAAGAGAAACTGGTATTATCTCCTCCTTTCCCTCTGTTTCTTCATGAAATTGAGAAAAGTAACTAAGTATCTGATGAGGGACAAAAGCTAAGACTACATGTTTCTAAAGTGAAAGCTCCTTACAGCAATCTTTGTTATTAAATACAGTATTCAGCAGAAAAAGTTAAGCACTTGTATTTAAACTGCTATCAACTTAAAAGTAAGTCTTTCTCTCTAGAAAAAAAAAATTGAACCTTAAAACTTCTCCTGTTGTAGCATGTTTTTCACTAGCTATGTTTTCTTTTGACCAGCTATGTACCGAAAAATAAACTTAAGTCAAAGTTCTGCACTTAGTTCTAAATAGGTACTTGCTGTCATCTCAAAATACCACTCAGATGCTTCAGTATCAGAACATTTTCCTAATAATATAACTGCAAGTCTAAAAGGATACCAAGAAAGCTGTTCAAGCTGACAATATTCTGTACATTTTACTGGTTATTTTTACAGCTGCAAAAGGAAAGAGGAGGACAAAGTACTGCTTTTATATTCTGCATTTCCTTAATGCTCTACCACTAAAGCAAATTTTATTAATAATTCCAGTCATGCTTGTGGTGTTTGTGACTCCCCCCCCCCCCCCCCCCCTTATTTTTATTGCTTAAATGTAAACAAAAAAAAGAAAAGCTCCATTAACTGCTGACTGCAAGTCACATTTCTTACCCTTTTCTCCAGACATTTACTACTGGTTTTAATAATACAAAATTGTAAATTTCAAGCTTTTACTGGTGGTTATTTTTGTTCCCTGCTTTTGGCTTCCTGTTATTTTACAGGAACTGTGTTTGTCCAAATTAACTTGTTCTGCAGGCTGGAAATGGTTTAAGGTTACTGCGTGAAAGCACGTCACTGAAACAGATATGCAGTAATCGGTGTCCACAGACTAAGTACAAAAACCCTCCAACCTTCAAAACAGAGTACCTAAAACTCACTATGCCTCTTCTCAGTTCTTCTGAAGGTTTCCTTGTTGAGTAAATTGAAATGTTACAAATGAGATCCTGTCAGGTAGCCAGAGCCCATAGAGGAGATGGATGCCTGTGACATTCATTTACATGTTGCTTCACTTTGGGACGGGCAGCAAGGCAGTTCTGCTCAGAGGCAGAAGCTCAGGAAGATATTTCAGCTTCTGAACTCCCAGCAGAAAGTGGCGTTCATTGTGGCCCCCAGCTAAGTCCTCTGGTTGACACAACCTGCCCAGTTTTCTCCCCAGTGGAACAGGGAACTATGTAGCACTAGCAAGACACCAGCTTTCTACATCACTCTTGGGAAATGTAGAAACTAGTGACAGAAAAGAAACCTGATTAGGAAGTGTTAATCATTTCAGCATGATGAAGTATCTATCTTTTAGTAAATAGAATATTTGGCATTGGTACCCAGAATTCACCTTACCGTTAATCTTTTAGAAATTCTTTAAAAATCTACTTCACATTTTTATTACCCAGAAGGTCCAAATACTCCCAGAATACCCAACTATTTCTCCATCTTTCTCAAGACATGAACAACAAGTAGCATTAGAACTACGTTCCTCTTTAAAATATACCATTTGAGGGTTAAATTTGGGTTCATTAGCGTTCCTCTTTAAAATATACCATTTGAGGGTTAAATTTGGGTTCATTAGCGTTCCTCTTTAAAATATACCATTTGAGGGTTAAATTTGGGTTCATTAGCGTTCCTCTTTAAAATATACCGTTGAGGGTTAAATTTGGGTTCATTAGCGTTCAGTAACTACCAAAAAAGTTGGAAACATAAGCAAGTTTTAGTTTCATCACTCACTTCCACGACTATACAAATTACTGGTCATGTGAATACTTCAAGTATTAAAACATTTTCCATGTTTACACAGTATGACAAACAATGCATTTCTGGTCCTTTCTACTAGGTATGTAATATGTACCAATTTGAGACTAAATGTGCATAAATCTCCACCTAAACAGAATTCCAATAGTTTGCTGGGGTTTTTTTCCCCTCATGAGTCAATACCGCTCCCAACAGAATCAGTGAGAATAGTGTTCATTCATGAAAGAAAAACCCTTTTCTAATCTCCTTCCATTGGTTTTGTCTTAAATATAAAAATATGCTCCCCTGAACTAGAGTTAGGTAATGTTACGTCTAGCTAAGAGAGTCAGACGATGTGTGAGGTGACGTAAGATTCCTTACTTAGGAAGTATGCTGAAGCAAAAGGATATGGTTTTGAATTTTTTGTAACATGCTCATAAAGACAAAAAAAGAATACCTATAACTTAAAAGACTGATATTCACTGGAATATTTTAATCCTTATTTTCTAAAATAAAATTTGATGGGCTCACACAGGGAAACTTTCAGTACCCCTACTAAGTACTTAAAACTGTTGGCCAGTTTTGGCTAAGTCTGACGGAGATGCAGAGGTCTCAGTAACATTGAAGGCTTACAAGTTCTGGAAGAAATTCCCATGGAGAATACAGATCATATCGAAGCCAAATGGGCAATACCCCTTAGCATTATTAGATATAAGTGAAATCATACAGGAAGAAAGAGTCAGGAGCTGTGTGTGGATAAATTCACACACCTTATGATCCCAGCCACAAAACTCCTCCCCTGTAATTTGCCTTTTTAGATATATATAGGCAATCAACAAAAATAACCAAAATATTTCTGCTCTCTAAAAAGGTGTAACTTGAACTCAAGCTTTTCTGGTTACGAAAGCATTCATGCCATGCCAAGCCCTGCATGGATTCTCTGATGACTCATACAGTTTGAACTCACAGAACAGCCTTAGTGTGATTCAGTTCCAAAGGGTGTGTCAACACTAGCAAGTAGGAATGACTTTCTACAGCAGAAGAGTAGGTGCTGAAGCCTGACACCTGCAGAGGGGCTTGACTTCAATCAGCTCTACTCCGGCCCTGCAGACCAGGTGCCTCTCAGCAGAGGAGTCACGTCACACACCTTCCTTGAGCCCATCTTCCACTTTAGTTTTGCTGGTGGATATGCAGATCTATTCTGTGAACCCACAATGACATGAACCAAAGAGCAATAAAATGGGGAATGATCAGAAGATTTTAGTTCAGATTAAGGAGTATAGTTATGAAGCGAACGCTAGAGAAGCCTCATTTGCTGTTATCTGAACAGACATAAGGTTTCCTCAGTTCTGCTGCTCAGGGAACTACTGGTAGCTTTTCAATCCGATAACGTATCAGACTTTAGTGACAGAAAGATCAACTAGAAGTTAAAAGTGGCACTGTTCTTAAATACAAACCAGTAAGACTCATCAAGAGTCACAGGTGCCTTTTGGAAGAGGAAGTTCTCTCAGCTTCTCTTAATATTAAGACTTGGATACCTCGATACCTAAATGACTCGGCATTCGGAGGCTTCAAAGCAAGTTAAATGCTACAAACTTCTACCTTCCACCCCTGCTACAAAGCCTGCCATACACCATGCTGTTTATCTCATTAACTCTTAGCACACTTTGCCATTTCTGAAGAATCTTAGCATTGCTTTGCATAACTGTAGTCCCGTTAGAGACTTACCTGTTTACAGGAAAGAAGGTATTTAGCAGCAGCAATATTATGTGCTCTCAAAACAAAGAAAACTCATTACATACAACACACGAAAAGCAGTAAAATCAGCTTTGCAAGCTTGCATTTGCATGTTTTGCTGATACCATATTTTGCCCTTTCCCAAAGGGCACAATTACCAATTTTCATTTCGAATTCTCATAGCTTCACTCCCCCTTTTCCAAATAATACATATCAAAATAACGCAACTTCTACTGTTTACAGTGCTAGTCTGCGCGAAGTCCCAACATGCCTCTATGCTATATACAACAAAAAAAGCTACAATTCTTCCTCATGTTAATAGCTAAAAGAAAGAACTGCTAACCATTATAACTGGGAGCACAGTTAAACTCACATAATTAAGAACT
Organism: Falco biarmicus; assembly: GCF_023638135.1. Classification (NCBI taxonomy): domain Eukaryota; kingdom Metazoa; phylum Chordata; class Aves; order Falconiformes; family Falconidae; genus Falco; species Falco biarmicus. The sequence continues at coordinate 122,249,165 of NC_079288.1, read as the reverse complement.
GCTAATACTAGCTATGTGTACCTGCAAACTGAATTGCAAAGTTCTAGAAGTTTGGTAAATTTTTGAAGATTGGATGCTTGTCTTTCTCTCGCCCTCTCAATTCTTAATTGTCCACCAGCACATCTAAGACTTCTGCTTCCGAGCTCATCCTTTGCTGATCCTAGAGCAAGTCAGAAAACCGTATAACACTGAAACTCAGAAAGGTTAAGCAGAGTGGTATAGGAAAAATTACGAGAGAAAGCATACAAAAAGGCTTAGTCTTCACAGCAACGTGGGGAGAAAACTTTTAAATTGGGAGAAAAGTGACAATACTTGACAAAAACAGCCAGAAAGAGAACAAAGAAGCACATGAGAAACCTGAATAATACTGTCTGATATCTGCGGGGCTGACAAATGACTCAAAGGCAAATGTGAATCTACAAAGCAACGCAGAGTGCACTTAAGAACATGAAGTAAAAAATGTATTAGTTCTTTGCCGTATGCTTTTGATACAATTGCACCCGGAAATTATACCAAACTGTCAATGCATTTTATTAAAACATATTGCAGAAATTTCTATTACTGATAGTTATGTGGCAATTTTAATTCCAAAGGCAGACTATCCTAGCGTTCTTGGTTCTAATCATGAAGCAGGAGTCACTAAGACAACCTGGAAAACTTGGGGAAAAAAAAACCACCCTAAAAATATCAGCCTTTGAAAGGGAAATGGCATCTGCTTATACAGTAGAGAGAGACTATCAGGCCCTTGACTGATGATTACCAAATCCTGCTGCTGAAAACCACTCACGGGAAGCGCCCCATCTCCTCAGAACTGCCCAGTGATCCGCTAAGTAAAAAAGATCAGGAAAACAAAGGATATCGATGTTACTGTTTGCTGCAATTTAAGATCTGTTTGTAGAGTACACTATTAAACTCTACTTCATGAAACGGGTGCACTATTAAACATATTAAATTTATAGCCATTCTCATGGCTTCACATGCCAATCTAGTCACTCATAACTCTACAAGAATCAGCATTGGACTTGTTTATTTTTATGAGTTCAAACCATCTCCCTTTAACTTTTCAGTGACATTTCAAGGGCAGAACTGAACTATTTTTTCATGCAGTCTTACATACTCCAAGGCTTCTTTAGGCCAGGTGCCATATGGTATAGCAGATTATCCCCTGTAATAGGGCATTAACATGTGGTTTCTACACCTGGCTCTGCCATTGATTTTCAACAGATCATTTCACATCGTGAGTTCAGCTTCCTCTTACCCTTCCTGTCACTTCTGGAAAGGGACTGCCTCTGCTCAGCTGTTTCCAGAGACACACCATGGTAGGATCCTAGTCTCTGCTAACATGTACCCCTTCCTCAATGGCTGAAGGCTGCTTTGTACTAATACCAATAAACATTGATTCCTCATATTTCAGTTGCTGGCAAGAGAGACTGTTTAACCAGAGAGCATGAGTTCCAGATATTTGCAATGGTGGTCAAGGAAATAACAAAGAACACTAGTATATTATAGAAAGATTTTTTTAAAAATGTTGATCAAATGCAAAGGAAATGCCTGAAGTTTCATTATACCTGCTCACCCTTTTCTTCATTGCATGAATAGCAGCTGCCAAGAGAAGACATTAATGAGTTGATAATAAAATCACTGAAAGATTCTACAACCACAAAACTGTGCTAGAATTATTAAAATAAAACTTGTTCTAAGCACATTTTAAAACTAATACTTCCCAAGATTATTAATATTACATTTCTTTAGGTAAGAATTCCTCTAACCATTACCTACATAGTATATGGTTTCTGCTACAGAAATTATCATCCCTATAACCATACAACTATCTATTAGAATTTATACAAATTGTATTTTCTGCCTGTAAGTAGCATTCATTTCTCTAAGAGCTACATTTACAATTACCAGATAAAACTTCATTAATCAGAGGATTGATGTTCCCTGTTTTCTAAAGGAATTACAGATACTATGTTCTTACTGATGGGGTAAAATACTAAATCATTTGGTTAAGTATGTTAATCACTAATCATGCTATTCCATTGCCCCTCACTCAGTTAATGATTTTATATGCACCTATCTGAACATACCATTCCAATATTTGATTTTCTTCCAGTGTGGGCATAAAGCAGCAACTCTTACCCCTTGTAAGTCTCCCTCCTCTTAAGTGAGAAAGAAATCACTCAATGCATTGGTTTAGCATTCTAGAAAGCGAAGGTCAAAGACAAGATCATCCTTTATCAATGTCAGATTGCCTCTTCTCAGTTCTGACTGTATAATAACAATGCATTGAATAATAGATAATTCTATGAGTCATATCATATATTCATAACAACCTCAAGAACATTTAAATGGAATTCTCATTCAGCTTAAAGAGGACATAATTGCTCTGACCACACACATTCTGCAAAATTAAAAGACCTGTCTCTAAGGAACACTTCCATATCTTTTTTTGAACCTAGCATAACCCTCAGCATTTCTTCGTGAGAAAACATGCTCGGGGAAAACACGTACAGAAAGTGCCTGTACATGTACACAAATACTCGCATGCCTGTTATCTTTCACCTGCAATCTACACATACATGTAACTTTTAACAAACTACAGTTAAAGAATTTTAATAGTGTAACATAAAACTGTTGATTGCTTTAGAAAAAAAAACAAACAAAAAACCCCACCACAATTAATTTGCCTGTGTACAGTAAGAATGATGTTCTTCCTGTAAGGAGCTATGCCATGTTTGACCACTACTCAGCACACAGCCTTGACCCCTTATCTGTAACTGTTGGTCTTCCTCAAGGTTTGCCTTAAACATTGATCATTGTAACAGGTATGCACGTCAAACAAATTAACTTTGGGTCAGAAAACTACTGTACCCTCACTGAAGTGAGACAGACTGGAGATAAAGATCTCGGTAACTTTGGGTAGCTGAACTGGAGATACTGGGGGTCCAACTGGTCAGAAGACTTTGAACATTAATAGTGCTCATCAAACTCCCCCTTCGTTGCAACTGTGGCCACGCACACTTTGCATTTTCACAGCTGAGAGGTTTGTGCCAGGCATGCAGCCAACACAGAACAAAGTCAGCCATCACCTGAGAGGCAGCTGGGTGCCCGCACGGCTCTGCCAAGCGTGGCCCTGCAGCGCAACGTGCGCAGCTCATGCAGCCACCCCACGTGGGAGCTTCCCTGCTCCCCCACAACAATGCACAACACCCACCACCCCAGCAACAGAGCAGCAGGGGCACAAACCAGGATGAGCACCCCATCTCCTACTTCTTTCCCTACTACCAAAGCAAACTACATCAGCAAATGGAAGAAGGATCCTGAAAAGTCTACTTACTGACTCTGCTCCCTACCCAAACCTACTCCCACATCTCAGGGGGAGATCCAGCTTGTGCTCTGGATGAGGCCGCTGATTTGAGGAAACAGCTGGATATAAAACTATTGAAATAACTGCCTCCGCACAGAGGGGACAAACTGAAGCAGCAAAGATAGCTTTTACTGGCGCTAGTGTAATACTTTCTCATGTCACCTTCTAGATTTTCTTTCCTTCTGAAAGGAAGGGGAAATACCTGGAGTCTCATTATCTGCCACCACAGGGGCACCCAAATCACTTTTCTGGAGTCACTAGACAAGCCCCCACCGTTCCGTCTGTGGAGGTCCAGCCGCTGCAGTAAGCTCTCAGCTCGCAGCCCCTTATTCCTTCCCAGCCAGTCTTACCTTTGTTTAACTCACTTCAACCACAGTTTTTCTGCCGCTACCCTCCAAACCAGACTCTCCCTTCCCCTGCCAGAGGCAATTTGTCACAGTCTACTGCTCTTATTCCCTCGATCTCAGAGCCAGGCAGCCTTTTCCTCTGCGAAGATTGGTCTATAGTGGGTCTGAAAGAATAGCAAACACCATCACCTTATTTTCAGCTTGCTCTTGCATTCATCGCAGTAGCGACTACATGAATAGTCCCACTCATTCGCTATACGACCCTGGCACTCAGAAGCATTCAAGTACTCAATTTTGATTTTCCACTCACACGCAATGGGAATGGATTTTGAGATACCCTGCTTTTGCCAAATCTCTACTGAGCACCTGCAAACAGATTTTTCAGTGGTGCAGTTTTTGTAACTGGAGGCAAAAGTCACACCCCTAAAACAAAGCTGTGTTAAAAGTTTATAACTGTATTCCACCCACCAAGTCCAAACCTTGCTAAACTATAGGTGACTACAATTTTTAATGTGGGCAAAATGATTACATCATAGAATTATGACCTCTAGCTTTTGACAAGAAACTTGAAACAGGTTCTTAAAAAAAGAAACTATGAATGACTTCATTAATAATCAGTACTGTAAGTCCACTCCAGCTGGTTTACAGAGGTTAATAATGCAGTTCTAAAAACTTGCTGCAGTATTTTGAAGTTTTAAGACAAAGCTCGTTTCCTTAGTATCACAGTATGTTGCCTGTTTTGCTTTCTAAACCACCTAGTGAAATTTTGCCAAGGGTACATCCCCAGGAGTGCTGACACCAGCAGGAATCCTTAATTGACTGAGTCGGTTTAGTACTGGTCCCAAATGAAATGTTACTTCCAGGTTATCAGAATGGTTTAAATGTACCTGCAGCAGCCCCAGTTCTAACACCACCACAAGTGCTATTCAGGGCTCGCTGTTCTGCATTGTAAGCATCACTCAACTAATTCATGGAGTGCTCGAACATGAGATGGTATCTGTTTCATGAAACTGTGTGGATCAGTTACATGCCTTGCTGAAATACCAGCTATTCATCAAGCACAGTGTGAATAACAAAAAGAGGATAGATAACATAAGGGAGCACAACAGAATATTTTCCTTCATGAACTACCCCTAATTCACTTAATATAATTATTAAAATTATGTCCTCAGCTTAACCTCATATACTTAATATCTCAATACTGTTTTTACAGCATTAAGTTTTTTGTTTTTTAATTGGCAACGGTGTCATTCCCTTAGCAGATGTTCTCAGTTCCAACACAATTACAGTTTTACAACTGCAATCACCTACCATACAGTGCACTGCAGTGTATAATTTTAAAAGCCACTGTTACTTGCTCATTAAACTCCTCAGCTATGTAAAGCACAACTGATTTCAACTGTATGCCAATCCACACTCACGTGACAAGGAGACAGACTCCAACTTTAACACATGTATTTCACATGAACGTGTTTAAGCTAACATGGTGGCACACAGATTTTCTTTAGAAACATTCAGAAAAGGAAAATACCGATGAGGTAAATGACATTCCGTGATTTTAATTAATACCCTGGTTGTTATGTGGCGTAACAAGTTACAGTAATTTTCCGTCTGAAGAGCTATTTCAAGTAACTTGAAAAATTAAAATTTAACTGTAAACAAATCTCACTATTAAAAAAATAGAGAGACTGAGAAGGATGGGCAAGTCCTACCTTTCTGTTGCTTTTACCCCCAGCTATCTGAAAATCAGAAATTTTAAACAGGATTCAGATCTTCCTTATACTGATCAGTGAGGGGAACAGTGTTGCTTCAATATTGTCATGGCAGCCTGTCACCTCCTCCTTTCAGCTTAGCCATATAAAAAATCATGAGATTTTTGCCAGGAAGAAGTGTCGGGATGCTCTGGCAGTACTTGGATTGCACAGCAGCTTTCTGGGGTGCTTCTCAGCACTCGTAAATCACAACAGCTCTCATGCTGAAGCAGCAGTCCAGTGATCCTCACAATAGAGTAGAGCATCTTTAGAGTTACCAATTCCAGACTTTTCTGCAGACAGAAAAGTAATGCCAAGATCTGCAGATGTAATTGGTAAATTTTTTATTATCTTGCAAATAGTGGTTCTATATAGGAGGCTGGTAAATTTTTAACCACCTTTTAAAAAGGGCTATAGGCATGAAAACAGGGTAATGTGGAACTCATCAGTAAGTTCTACTTCTGCTTTTTTAAGATTTTTGTATTTAATAGTCTGTCTCATAGCAACGTTGTTCAGAACTTTGTAATTTTACAATAATTTAATTCCAAAAATACATTTTTTAACATGATTTGCATTTAAAAATGCATGAAATGAATTCATATGAAACAATAAAACAGAACTCTCTATCCGTATGGCTGACGGATAGAGAAGTAAACTTCTCCTTTCTTAAAGGACCAAACCGATCGCTCAACATTTAAAAGACCAATATTAAATCGCTTTTAAGGAATTCAGAGTAGCTTAAGCTATTTATATTTCACCTGAACTTTGTGAAGAAAAGAGGGTTTAAAACTACACTGCACATATTTTTAAAATACATCTTTTTCCTCCAGTAAAGAAATTATGCTAAATAGTAGTCTTGAAGTTTCCTGAAGTCATGAAATGGCTATCTGTGAAAAGCTGTCAAATTAGTAAAGTTAATGAACTGAAAACACAATTGCTTTTTCATTCCTTACAGCAGTTGCTGGTGCTGCTTACTAAACACAGCATACAAGAATCTAGAAGCTTGAAAACAAGGAATTTTTAAACCATAAAAAGCTATTTTAATATCTCTGCAAAGCCGTCACCTTACAATTAGTCCCAGGTGATGCAAACACTTCATCTGAAGATCAATAACATTTGAGGTAGTAAGATATTATTTCCCATATTTAAATAAAATGGAATCAGAGCACTTCCAATCAAAAAATGAGCTAATTCTGAGTCTATGCACATGCAAAGCATAGTATATAGGAACAAACTAATTTTTTTAAAGAAATTTTTGACCAAGACAGATTAATGTTCTGATTACTTTCTCCAATAATTAAAAATTAACTGATCTACTTGAGAAACTAACAGTTTTAGAGAACAAATTAGCTGTATTATCGCTGATGTGTGTCTAGTTGTTTCTTCCTAGACTCTTGCTGAAATTCTCTGCTTCCCTTCTTTCAGTGCTATAATCCTTTTCATACTCAGTTTTCACTAACGCCTCTAACCTCTGTCTCGCTTTCCTGACATCCTCGCTTTTGAAGAGTGATTGCAGATAATTTTTCTCCCCTCCACTTGTTCTGAGTTGAGCACTTCCTAAATAAAAGTCCTCTCATCTCAAAGGTATGGCTGTGAACATCTCTCTGCTTTCTGATATTTTGTATATGATTTCATCCCATTCTGCCCTACCCCTTGGAAGCCTCCCTCTCTTACTCAACATCCATTTCTTAAGTATCACCTCTATTACTAAAGAATGGACACTTCTTGTTTATAAGTTTATTGCTAATAAACACTATGTGCATCTCTTTGGAATCTTGATGAGGTCAGAACTGTCATCCAAGGCCACTGTTTCATAGAAAAATGCTGTTTCACAGGAAAAAAATATTGCAAAGAAGAGTAGCAATTTTGGAAAATGGTTTTGTGTGTAAGTTGAAAGGTTGAAAAATTGTTGAGGTCCTGTTTTGACACACACACACACACCCCCCAAATGACACGCTTGATTTTTAGGCTAGTCTAATTTTTTGTTTAGAAATGTCCTGGTTTCAACTGGGATAAAGTTAATTTTCTTCTCAGTAGCTGGTGCAGTGCTGTGTTTTGGATTTAGTGCGAGAACAATGTTGAAGCACACTGATGTTTTTAGTTGTTACTGGGTGATGTTTATACCAAGTCAAGGACTTTTCGGTTTCTCAGGCCCTGCCAGCGAGAGGGCTGGGGGGGGCACGGGAAGCTGGGAGGGGACAGCCAGGACAGCCGATCTGAACTAGCCACAGAGCTAACCCATACCATGGGATGTCAAACTGCGTATATAAACTGGCGGTGGGTGCAGGGGGGTTGCCTGGGGCTGCTGATCACTGCCTGGGGACCCGCTGGGCATCAGTCAGCAGGCAGTGAGCAGTGGCGCTGTGCATCACTTGTTTTCTTTTATTCCTTCCCTTTGGATTTCGTTTCTCTCCCCTTCTCCCTCCTTTTCATTATAACTGTTACTATCATTATTGTTGGGGTTTTTTTTTTGTTGTTGTTGTTTTATTTCAGTTATTAAATTGTTCTTATCTCAACTCTTTGAGTTTTACTTACCTTTCCAATTGTCCTCCCCATCACTCTGGATGAGGGGGGAGTGAACAAGCGGCTGCATGGTACTCTGTTACTGGCTGGGGTTAAACCACGACCAGAAACAAGTTAGTTTACAGTAAATTGTCTCGGAATAGCAACACAAACTAAGTGTTTGAAAAAAATTGTCTTAATCTGCTCTTTCCATTCACAGAAATTTGACACTGACATTCAGGTTTTGATTTGCTTAGGAAGTCAGGAAGACTTCCTGAAATTTTGAAACAATTCCTGTAAAGCAAAGTAACAATTTCCCATGCAGCTCCCCTCACCTCTGTAGCTTTGCCCTATGAATCACCTCCATTTAAATACTGCACAGCAACAGCACCTTGCCTTCAAGCATATTTTAATGTAGCGTTAGTTACCTTGAAGAAACCAAAAAAGGCAAACACCAGATTGAAGATAAGCTCTGCGTTTTTCTACTACTCGAATCTGCTCCACACCTCTTATTTATAGTAATTTCTGCCTCCTTGAAACCAGCTGCTTCAGATTGTTTCTTACATCATGCTTCATTTTTAAACACCTACACTGCTTCTACCTGTGTTATTGTTTTGAATATTTTTTTAAAATATAGCATAATAATGAAACTCATTAGTTGCTTGGGGAAGGGACACCTGCTTTCTATGCATTTTGTAACTCATTTGTGTTCTGTCACACTGTTTTCAGTGTAATTATTTTATTATTTTTTACTAGAGAGACATGTCCTCACTACTTCACAGAATAATGCAAAACTGGCTGTCTCAACACAACCACTACAATGAAAGACAGTGCAACAGATAAATAATTCTTACTAGAAATTTTTATATTGGACAGTAAGCCAATGCTAATACCACAAAACAGTGAGTATTTTGAAAATCAACACTGTCACTCTGAACTAAGAGGGAAAACAAAGGAGAATACATGCATTCTTAGTTTGCTTTGACAACTGCCATCAAATTTGATCTACTAGTCATACTGTAATGTAAAAGCATACACATGTAAAAGCAAACACCACTGCAGCATAAAATTCTTACTGTGGTCTGAGGCCTCGGAATTTTAAAACATTTATTCCATCTTATTGAAGACATTAGAATATGCATCAGATAAAGAGAATAATACTTCCATATTTTGCAATTGGTCAAAATTGTGTTACACACAAACATCTTGCATACTAAATTGGACCACAGATCTGAAAAAATATGAAAAATGGTAAAAACTGAGCAGAGGATAATAATCTGTTCCAAATTTACATAAACCATAAGTAAATATTTGAAAATGAAACCATCAGCAGCTATTAAAAATGACTGTCTAGATGCAAAACCTGCTATAAGGGGCTCCTAAGCTACTGATAACGGGAAGTTCAGAGGAAATACTGGTGACAGGAACACTTCAGCTTCCTCTTACGCCTACCTAAACCACCTGCTCCTAAACAAAGTCACAGACATGGTATGTGATTACATGGAATCGATTGAAAGCACTAGCATTCTTGTTGTGCATACATTGATGCTTCTTTGGTGTTCAGTCCTACACCTTCCTCACAATGGAAAGGGTGTAAAAGTTTGCATTTCTTTCTACCCTTCAGCATTCCAGGATGGAAGCAAGCTGTTGCACTGCAGTGGTAACAGATGATGAATTTGGGTTTATGCTATTAATGGGGGTGGGGGAAGGGATGACTGGAAGTCGTATTAAGTTCTCAGTTTTTTCTCAATGGTCTCCTCCTTTGCCTTTTCATTGTAAGCTTCTCTTGATCCTAGGTGAAATACAGCTGGAGGAGAGATCCCCCTAATAGACTAAAGAACTGATACACATTAACTTCAGCAAGGATCATACATACTGAATATACACACTGCCCTTGAAAAGATGCAGCAGAGAATCAGCGAAACTTAGGGTTCTCTCCTTCGCAATAAGTAAATGATGACAACAACAGCCAGACTACCTAGGACCTATGATAATGGGAAGCAGCCATTCTCAAGAATGACTACGCCAAAAAAACGTTCTCTAGTTATCAGGTCAGTGAATTTACTGTACATCCCCAGCTTTCAGAAAGTGAAACAGTCCATCAATTAAAAAAAGGGCACAAACCCAAGTTTTACGTGAATTGTTTTAGTGAAAACAGTCTTTATAGAAACAAATTCGTCCTCTTCCTAATGCTAGCATTTATTTAGTACCAATCCAAGATGTTTGGATTTATTATTCATTCTCCCAGTAAGAAAGCCTGCTATTCTCAAACAAAAGTCACATGCTAGAACACTCCATCACTAGACATGGTAGCAAGTGTGGCTACACCCTTTGTAGCTTAGAGGAAAGCTGTAAACTGGATCCGTGCTCTAGTGCAGGACTGCTCCGTACAGTCTTCGGCTGAGTGACATCAGCATAAACAAAAAGCAGAGTGGAAGATAAGGCCTTATGAATACATCAGAAATGAATTATTAACTAAGGCCATGCCATCCAAAACCCACTGAATTTTCATGAAGCGTACAAACTCTGAAACAGCAAATGCTTCTGAGTATTAAGTGAACCAGCACTGTAGGTTTCAAGAATGATTATCTGCTCCCTTGTGCCCTTGGCACTCCTTTTTTATATTGAATAACTTATTGTCTTTCATGGCCTCAGTGCTGGTTGGCAAATACAATTCATCCTTCCGCTCCATCCAGCATCTTTACACTGGATGATTTGCTTCAGTTCAGTAGATTTTAGAAGTACTAATACCAGCTGAAGCTATGACCTAGTTAATGAGCAAGAAAGACACAAATGCATACCTCAGTCACATCCTCCATCACAATTAAGTGGCTGTAGAAGGCCACTATTATGTACCCCATTTCTAGTATCAGGCAAACCTTTTCTAAATGTGTGCACTTGGACAAAAGCTGTCCACGCATGCATAAAACCTCTTCATTTCCATTAGCATATAGAACTAAATGCTGCAAGTGTAGATCCCTCCAAGGACAAACCTTACACTTAGGGTAAGCATGCAGCACCAAGTCCTCTCCTTTTCTGCTAAAAATGTAAGGAAACTGTGCCTAAACTTGATGGCCTCAGAAGTTTTGCACAAGAGTAGTGTATCAGCCTAATTTAGATGGTACCCAATCAACGATTAAATGAACTAAGAGTAAAAAGTGAGTCATCAGAGTTAATACATGCCTATTTGGATAATGTAAGCAATAAGAAAAAGTCCTACCCCAAACTAAAATAAACTATTTTCTTTAACACCTCCAACTTTTTCTTTGTCCTCTAGTCACAGCTCTTTTCTCTATCTTCTAGTCTTGGAAACAGTGAAGAATGCAAATACTTCCTGCTATTTCCTCTGCTGTTACAAAACAGCACAGTTCAGCTGAGGTCAACGGTGCCCCTTTGCTCTAGTTTAGGATCCAACCCTTAATCATCGCACATTTATTGAAAAAAAACACCTTTCAGACAAAAAAAGTCCTGTGTAAACAGACATTATGTGCTATAGAATTTCTTTCACTACTTACAACACTGAACATAACACAGGCTTTCTTGTTTCGTTCATTTAAGCCTTAACAGACTATGGAAATAAAAAACTACACCTATACATTAACCTATGTTATAACATATACCTATGAGTACCCACTGAACTACACGGCTACACTTAATGTTCTTGGGTAAATCACCATTTGTAGTGGCCTGTCAACGTTAATGGAGAACGATATATATTGTTGTATCACCCCACAGCAAATGGAAGGCGACAGACTACCTTTCTGCCTACAGAAAGCAGACATAGGATGTACACCTGATATTTTCAATGCTGCCGTGTGAGGACTTGCTGCAGAAGCACCACAAAGCAGATACAAGCTGTTCAGTGACTCCGAAAAAATTTTTGGGTTTTGTCATTTCAGGTAAGTCATGATTTTGGATTGTGATTAATATACATACAACAAGGGACCAGAATTTCTCTTAAAATTTTCATACACAAAGCATAGTCAGTGATTTAAGACAAGTTCTGTATTATTTTTTATGCAAAAGTCTCTGAAGTATCACCTTATTATGAATTTCAAGTCACCTGTGTCAAAAATGTTGCAACTATCAACCACTATCAGAGAGCAATTTTGTCACCTTTTTCCTCCTATGGATCAATTAAGTTTTTAGTATAGTTTACAAGAGCAAAATACATTGTACATATCAATGATTATCAAAGTCATTGAATTTTTCTCATACTGGCTTAATCATTTCCCATCACAGTCACCAGTATGTTTCCATACTGCCAAGTGTATCTAATGGCTTCCCAACTTGCCAACACAGACACAGCCTGATTCAGAGACAAAGCATTTTTGTTTGTGCTATCTCAAAGCAAAAAAACCTATCACTCCCTCTTCCCTGCTGAGTATGTAATTCCACAAATTAAGATTCACATTCTAAAAAAGCAAATGGTGCAGTTTTTAACTGAATGCAGTGAGCACAGTTGTATTAGTAGATACTTGAAACAGATGAGCAAGGCTCCTGCACTGGTTCACTCCTTCAGCTTGTGTTCTGAAAACCTAACTGTGCCAGCTTAAGAACGTCATCTGTACTCCTAATAAACTCTTTTTTTAAAAAAAGAGAATTCACTCTTTTTAAGAGCTAACCATTATTAGCCTATCTATAAATCTGAACCAGGTCTTGAGGACTTCAGTAGTAAAAACATTATTTTACTGAAGTAACCAAGATTGATCTTGTCACCTGTTAAATAAACATCACCGCACATACAAGTAAAAAGCACTTTTTTTTTCTAAAAAAACCCCAAGCCTTGTTCCCAGACATGGGAGTATGAAGAACCCTCCCCTCCAGTGATATCAGTCTCTTATGTCTGAGAATTTTTGTACTAAATATGAGCTGATAAGCTATTTAAGAAAGCTGCTATGTCAAAAAGCCTCAAAACACCTACCAAGCTAGAGGACTCTAAGAAACCCGAGATGTAGAGTCACAGAAAAGGAGTCCTACGTTTGTCAAAACAATGCTTTAAGGTTTTTTTTATAAGAAGTTACATACCACAGGACTTCAAATTTCTAATTCATCCCCAGAATGGCAAGAAGGTTATCAAACCACCTGTTGCTTTCTCCAAGAATGCTAGGCTAGGTGAATAAAACCCTAAATTATAGTGAATTACCACACTCCAATGCCTCTCAGCTAACTATGTTTATCAACTATTTCATTTCACACAGTTTTGCATGTATGACTCATACACGAAGAGGATGGGCATCAACACCAGTAAGTCACACTGTTTTCAGCCCCTACCATTTGGCTGCTGTAGAACATTTTGCAAGCCGCTGTCCCACAGAGAGCAGACTTCCTTAAAGTATGGCAGCAGGAAACAAATCTGGGTGTAGCTGGACAGGCACTCATTGTTTTGAGCTTCCACTGGATGCAGAGTTCGGAAGGCATTCAGAGGTCAGAGCTGTCACAGCATCCCCTTAGCTGAGCCACGCTACCCTACGGCACGTCCGTTTCATCTTTGCAGCTCATGTAGCTGCTTCCAGGCAGACAGACATGGGAAGTGTTTAATAACAGAGCAGGCAGGCAGTGGTTTTACAAGAGTCATTTTCTCTGTGATGCTTTTGATAAGACTTTTTAAAAGGCATTTGAGAGAAGCCTGGAAAATTCTTCCCAGGGGAAAAAAGTGGTAATTTTGAGACATGAAGAACTAACTTACAGTAGCCACAAGGGACAATGTGGAGCACATGCTAATGAACTTTTTTACTATATTAATTTAGACTGCTAAGGCTTCCTTTAAACAAATCATCTATAAAGGATCTCAAAGTAAATTAACCATATGGTTTTAGGTACTGGACTGCACCTCAGGGTACTGGACACATTTCTCAACAAATAATCAATATGAATTCTGGTAATGTCATTTTGTTAAATATTTGAAACAAAGTATTTTGCAAGGGAGTAAGAAAAATGCTTGCCAGAAATTTTGTATTGAACTATCTGGAATTTCATGTACATTTGGCACAAAAAGACAGGTTACCAATCTTATAAGTTTGGCTCTTTATTAAAAAAAAATAAACATTCCTTGAAACTAAGTCCAGCTGGTTTTTTATGGGCCATTAGGCACCTTGGCAATAGTACCAAATAAATTCAAGTTTGTGGAGGTCACCAACCTTCAGAAATTGCTGTAACAGTGGAGGGACCCCTCAAATGCTAGAGGAATAGGCTGACAGGAACCTCATGAAATTCAACAGTGTCCTGCATGAGGGGTGAAATAACTCCATGCAGCACATACAGCCTCAGGAGCAGCTCTGCAAAACAGGATCTGGGATCCATGGTGGACATCAAGCTGAACGTAAGCCAGCTGCATGCCTTTAGAGCAACGAGGGTTACCTGCATATAAGCTACACTAGCAGAACATCACAAGCAGGTCAAGGGAAGTGGTCATTTTCCTCGTATAATGTCCTGGTAAGGCCACACCTGCAGTACTCCATTGAATTTTGACCATCCCAGTACTAGCTGGATACTGAAAAAGCAGAGTGAGTCCAGCAGAGCCTGGACTAACAAGCTCTGGGCATGGCACACAAAACACATGCAGAAAGGCTGAAGGAGCTGTGGATGTTCAGTCTGGAAAAGAGAACGCCCAGGGGTTCCAACTGCTGTCTTCAGTCACTTACAGAAGAGCTGAGAGAACACAAGAGCCAGATTTCTTCTTGGAAAGACCAGTGAAAGAAGAAGGCGCAACAGACACATTGCAACAGATGTGCTTATGAATCCTGTGCTTGGAAAAATTGAGCTTCACAAGAGCAGTCAAGCACTGGAACAGGCCCAGCCATGCAGTCTCCATCCTAACAGGCAAAGCTGAGCCACACAAAGTCTCACGCAACCTGATCTAACTTCAAGATTAGCCATGCTTTGTGCAGGAGATTAGACTACATGATCTCCAGAGGTACCACATGACCTAATTTACTCTAAGTTTGATGTGATCCTCTTCATGGTTCTAATGCAATATGCTACTACCGTGAGCGTTTCACCTTTTCTTTAAGACACGGAGTCCAAAAAGAATTTTATTTTATTAAATACAAAGAAGACAACCCATTAAAGTACAATAGTGAAATATTTTTACTGTTGGCCTCAACCTCAGTTTTAGATGCATGATTGTAAGTGTATCAGCCAGTACCCTAAGTGCATATAGGTCAGTTTCGATTATTCTTCAGCTCTCTTCACAGAGCAAAACCTTTTGAAAAAAACACTTGAGTTCAGCAGCCACTAAGTGAACTTCCCTGACACCTTCTGAGTAGTCTTTTGAAATCATGGGGCTTGGGGAGGATCAGCAATGAGACATACTAGTAGAAATTACAGGTTGGGCCTGCAGCCACATTTTAACTCTTACACACATTCCATCTTTGTGCTTTGGAAATACAGGTGGGCAACCTGTCTGAGCTCCAGAAGTTCCAGAGTGTCAGGTTTGAATAGGATTGACCTGCACATTGACAGAAAATGTGCAGGGGTTAAACACAAGGGTGGCTCTTTTGCTTTGTATAAAGACAAAGATAAAGACAGACTGCAGGAGAGGAGGAAACAGCATAAAATCACCTTGATCTCACCAAGAAAATGGCAGTCAGAAATAAACAAGCTTGGGAAGAAGGATGGATTTAGCCATTCCCTAGAGCATCCTGAGCAACTGCACTGTGTATCATCAACAGAGTGAGAAAGAACATTGCAGACATAAGGGAGAACTGCATTTTCTGTAGCTCAGCTTTAGAATATAACTTCCAGGTTTCACCTACAATAAACTGTACTGGGATATGCTTATAGTGGGTTGACAGAAAATTTTAATATGCAGAAGCTCATATTCAGCACAAGCTTAAGTCTACTAAAAGATGGTGATTATTTTTTTTAGAGCTGTTTTTCCATTAGCCAACAGAAGTTCCTACAGAGATGCCAATGAAAAATCATGAAACAAAACACTCAAAATCTGTGATTACAGACTATCTTTTTTATAAATGATTACTGCCTTCTGCCACCATATACAATCCTGCCTGGACCAACCTGACAATTACAGGAATTTTAGTATTCCAGCCTTTATGACAGAAAGGCCATATATTCAAGATATATCCAATCAAGAGTAAATTCAGAAAGATTCCCATTCTCCCCTGTAAAGATACATGCATTGGCCATACTTGCACATTAGCAAAATAGCTTTTGAGACTCATGTTCAACAGCTATTGCTAATTTATTACCTACCAAAGCCACCACATCATATAAACAGCTCACAGTGCAAGCAGTAACCCAGAAAGGCAAATGGCTGGGCATGTAACAACTGTCTTAGCTAGCCTTTTGCTATACACTTTCACTGAGCATTTGTGATGAAAGGAGCTTGGATAATTTTTGTCAGTGACTATTTTCTCAGTTTCTTAATATAAGTAACAAAAAAACCAGCAACCACCCACCCACAGGCTGGTGGCTGAAAACAGATACAAGGCTTGAGTGAAGGCAAAACATGACTAAAACACAAGGCTGAACTTTTTCCTCTTCATCTCATTAAACATATCTAAACCACTTATTAACTACGTAGCTAATTTTTGTCTCGCTTTTAAAAAAGGCCATTAAGCCTGTTTTCAAGAGGTGGAAATCACGTTTTTTCAGTCTGCTAAGACAATGTTCCAGTTAAGATTAATGGAAGACTAAAAACACATCACAGGTCATCACATACATTTGAAAGCGGCAAAGACAAAACAGGTAGTTTAACTATGTTTCCCTTTTCTCAATAGAACTGTCAACTGCTTTGACTCACAGTTCCTCTATCCACCAGCTGGGACCAGTTTGCTCATTGACGTCTGACCCCATTTGTTTTTTTCCTGGGACCTATTTGCTGCCATATGTTCAGCCTTTACATTTGCATCCTTCTGTTGTGATTTATCTCTTTTCTGAGAGAGAAAAAAAAATAACATTCAAAATCTTCCCGACATCTCTATTTTTACGTTGATACCAAGCTATCTAAAAATTGGTGGAAGAGCCAACTACTGCAAGGAACTACATTCCAAGATGTGAAAGTGATACATACATATATTTTAATTTGCTTCTTAAGTCATAATGGTTACTCAAGCACCTTCTTAGAATTTTCAAAAGCTCATGAACATGAATGACATCTAGAAGGAAAGGCACCTTTAGAACATCCCATTGTGCGGCTGTTTACACCTTCAGCTGATTACACTGTCTTGAAATAGTAGTTGCTGTACATTTACAGCATTTCAAACTAAACTTTTGTGAAATCTCAAGTCTACTACAGGAGACTATCAGTTGTTCTCCCCAGTTTTATTATGCTCTTGGGCTGTCTTCTGGTCTCCCTAACACGCACAGAATCATACTTGACACACATGCACGGACAGATGTGCAGGGCCATGCATGTGTCAGGAATAAACAGCTGTCAGTCACTCCTTGTGCAAGAACCAGGACTTCCAAAGTCCAGAGGCTGCCTTTCTGATTTACCAACCCCAGCCCAAGGAGAACAGTACTATGAATGTATCTTGTAATTCTTGTATGGGCCAGAGATAGGAAAACCATCTACCTCTGTGTGGTGGGTTGACCCTGGCTGGATGTCAGGTGCCCACCAAAGCTGCCCTATCATTCCCCTCCTCAGGTGGACAGGGGAGAGAAAAAATAAAGAAGGGCTCGTGGGTTAAGAAGAGGGAGAGATCACTCAGCAATTATTGTCATGGGCAAAACAGACTCAGCTTAAGGAAATTAATCCATTACCATTCAAATCAGAGTAGGACAATGAGAAATAAACCCAAAACCCAAATGCTCCTTCCCCCACCCCTCCCTTCTTCCTGGGCTTAACTTCACTCTCTACCTCCTCCCCACCAGCAGCACAGGAGAAGGGGGAATGGGGGTTGTGGTCAGTTCATCACACATTGTCTCTGCCTCTCCTTCCTCCTCAGGGGCAGGACTCCTCACACTCTCACCCTGCTTCAGTGCGAGGTCCCTCCGTGGGAGCCAGCATGAGTCCTTCCCACAGGGCTACAGCTCTTCACAAACCCCTCCAGCGTGGGTCCCTTCCATAGGGTTCAGTCCTTCAGCCACAGACTGCTGCAGCATGGGTCCCCTGCAGGGTCACAAGCCCTGCCAGAAAACCTGCCCTGGTGAGGGCTCTTCTCTCCACAGGTCCTGCCAGGAGCCTGCTGCAGCACGGGCTTCCCAGCGGGTCACAGCCTCCTTCGGGCATCCACCTGCTCTGGTGTGGGGTCGGGCCGCAGGCGGGTACCTGCTCCACCGTTAACCTCCCCACGGGCCGCAGGCGGGTACCTGCTCCACTGTTAACCTCCCCACGGGCCGCAGGCGGGTACCTGCTCCACCGTTAACCTCCCCACGGGCCGCAGGCGGGTACCTGCTCCACCAATAACCCCCATGGGCTGCAGGGGCACAGCCTGCCTCACCATGGGCTTCACCACAGGCTGCGGGGGGAATCTCTGCTCCAGCACCTGGACACCTCCTGGCCCTCCTTCCTCACTGACCTGGCAGTCTGCAAGGCTCTTGCTCTCACATATCTCACTCCTCTACTCAGCTACAATTTGTTGTGCAGGTTTTTTTCCCCTTTCTCAACTATATTACCCCAGAGGCACTGCCACTGTCACTGATGGGCTCAGCCTTGGCCAGCAGCAGGTCTGTCTTGGAGCCGGCTGGCACTGGCTCCGTCAGACATAGGGGAAGTTCCTAGCAGACTCTCACAGAAGCCACCCCTATAGCCCCCTCTGCTACCAAAACCTTGCCATGCAAACCCACTACACTTTGCTGGGTCCAATTTGCAACAACTATTTGGCTGAGAATCGATACAACACCACATCACCTGTATTTTGGTTTTCTCTTTCAGTCCTTGAAAAGCAAATTTCACTTCCATCCTACAATTCTGCTGAGCATGCTTTGAGATCGCTTGCTGTTCCTCAGTCTGAAGGTGCTTTCCTCATTAAAAAATAAAAGCTACTGTTTCAGTAAGCATGCTCCATACTCAGCAGAAAAATAGAATAAATAGCCAAAGGATGTTTCACACAATTCTTTCCAACTTCTCTCTTCCTCCTGGTAATACCCTAGTGCCATTACCATCTCACAATCACCTAAGGCTTGTAACAGTTTTTACCTGCACACACAATTTTTTTCTAATTCCCTTCATAAATAAGATACAGCTCAGTCTTTAAATTTCTTTTATGCTGACAGAAAATAACAGATTATTTCAATGTAATCTGTACCCACTATATTGAGCTGCTGCGACTTCCCTGAAATTCACTGTACTTTTGGGTCCTATCTAAATTTCACGGTAAAAGTACCCCAGTAATCACTCCTTTGGTTGTTCTCCAAATCTGACTGAAAATGTGCAAACTCCTCTTCAATCGTTTATCCACTTTTAGTAACTCACACTGATGTTACCAGTCACAGTGATGACAACTATTTAAATTCATTTAACAGCTTCTTTCACAGTAACTGGTATTTTGTCTGTGCTGTTTTGATTTTAGTTTTGGGTTTTTGTAACCAGAGTACACTTTTCCCACCTAACACAGACACCAGCCATGTTTTCTGATCATCTCCTGTTATAAGGGCCATACCAGGGCAGACAATGCTCTCGTCCTTTGTCACTTTTTCATATAACTGAGCCCAACAGGGTGCTGGTGAAGAATTAACCTTCCCATAGATCTTATCTACAGAAAAACTAATGTTTGGAGCCTCCTGGTATGGGTAATGTATACCTAGGTTCTTTAGTTATTAACTGACTGGATGTAGGTCTGTTATACTGCAATGCAAAATATTAAATGTTTTGTCAGTATATACCGACCATTCAGTTTCACCAGGATCATCAGACCATAAAACCTGTCATAAAACTATAAGCAAGGCACCTCTGTTTTGAGTATTTCACAATTCCACAGTCACTGCCAGCATGATGAGTTCTACTACCCAGGAAAGAAAACGTTTTTTCTATTTTCAGTCTTTCTAGATCTAGATCTCAGCACCTAATTAAAAAGAATTAAAAATTTCAGCAGGCTTTTTAGGAAGGCCTTGTGCTATGCAATTATCTTTTTAATGGAATATTTTCAGCAGGGATCCCCTGTCCTTGGACTAGTCCTGTGAGTACTACAAATGCCTACTAATACTATGCGTATCTAATTAGATGACTGTGGGTCCTATTCAGAAACATCTCCAGACTGCATACGTGCAAACCGCTTTTTGTATGTAAACAATTGTTTCGTGAGATTCATTAAACCCTTTCATTAAACTCTTTTAATCATGCATGTACTAAAAGGAAATGTTCAGATCACACTCTAGAAAGGTGTATGAAAGTCCCAATACCACAGAATTTTAAAAGTACACACTTTAAATAGAGAAGCATGTTTTGAATTTTTGCTGTCTCATGAAAGAAGAAATTAAAACAATGTAGAGGAAGGCCACAAGGCACCAGAAGCAAAATTAGTAGCCATACTAAGATACGTATGCTTACTATTTTATGGTTTGCTTTCCTTCCCAGAGTAAATACTGAGTCACAGAAAAGGTATTACATTCCAAGTACTACAGAAACTGCAGTGTCACCTGACTTTGCCTCAAATAATGGACTAATTTACAGCTATGGTAGCAATTTCCAGGCTTTTTTTGTTTCATGGCATACAAGCGCTTCACTAGACATTTTTCATAAGCAAGCACCGGCCAAGCAACGCAGTGCTTTCTGACATGCTGGCCAAAGAGAGGGGAGCTGACGGGAAAGGCAGAGAGACACTGCTCCTGCTTGTCTACCTACAGCCTGCATGGCTCAGGCAGCACAGCGCCTGGGCAGATTATGTCCTTCCAAAAGCACAGCAGCCTCAGCTGATCTTAGTGCTCTGCCTACAGTTATCTTTGCTCAAAATCCACCCTCCACTAATAGGATAGGTAGGCAAAGATGGTACTTGCGAGCTGGATGATGGAAAAGCCTGAAGCAAGTTCCCTTTCCTGTCTTAAGACCGATGATGCTGTTAACACATCTACACATGTCTATAAGCCATACCCGAAGGATGCAAAGGTCGCAAAATAACCTTTCACCTCCACAGGTTCTCAAATGAGGGCACTAGCTTCAAGGCTTCATACTAATACTGTGTCATGCTGCTGTATCACATAATGATGCCACAACTTCACAGCAACACCACAGTACTGAGCCTGAGTCTGCTCTGAAACAACAGCAACGGAGCAGTCTCCGGTCTTGCACACCCTCCGTTAGGCATCTTACAGTCCTGCTGCAGCTGCCAATTGTTCAGGTGCAACACCTGGGATTTGCACACAGAGAAAGGCCAAGGGTGAGCTTTGCTTCCAAACTGTTGAACAGAATCAGCAGCTCAAGAACTGCCTACTTGTCAATTTTAGTCTAATTAAAAAAGCTTAGAGTTAAGTAATTATTCCATATGACAACAGTTTTCTGATGAGGCAATCTGCACGAAGTTGAGAAAATAAGAAAATCAAGTTGGAGAAAAACTATTGCCTTCAAATATATTTTTTTTTTTCCCCCCAAGAGCAACTGTGTTGACATATTCCCTAGTATAGACATTGCTATGGTGCATTTAGTGGACATGGATGTTGTGCATATTGTGGAGGAATTCAGTTTTCTGATTCAAAGAAAACTACCAGACCTGTAGCTGGTTTCCAGTCTTAGCCTTCTTGTTTAAAAATATTAGGGCTCTGCTTCAAAGTCCTTAATACATGCTCATACAATCCATGGTCTTCTGTGAGACCTTAGCAAATGCTTTTCTGTTTAAGGATGAGATTATTCCCAAGCTACAAGTAAGCATGCACTGGAGAAATCTGCTAGATTTAGGCCTAAGGAAAAAAACTCCTGTTAAACATATTTTGAGTACTGATTTTGCGTATTAAGAAACTGTGTGCAAGAAGAAAATGTCTGCTAACTGAGCACAGTTAGCTTACCTTAAAAGCAGCCTAAATGATTTTTTGGCTACTGTAGGAACTGGAAAAGCAGCTTTAACTCAGAAGTTTTGCAATGGAGCAAGTTCACAGATATTTTTATACTTTCTGCTTTGTCAAGCATTTTATACATACCATTTCCTTTCTTTAATTCATTCCAAAAACATCCACTCCAAGTATTTTTTCCATATCTAGCCACAAGATGTTGTTTCTTTTCTAAGAATAAACAATATTTCAGTTTACAAAACTGTCAGTCAAAGCTCCTTGATGTGAACATATCTTTATATAGTAAAAGCATCCAAAGCCTTCTTGTCTGGTATGTGGTTACAAAGGAGCAGCTCTATTAGATGGGAACCTATAAAGTCAGATTTCCCTACATACCTGATCGGTCACTCTTATAGAAATTTCCAGTGAAAACCACAAGGTTATTTTTCCTTTGCTTCTTTTATCTTTTTTCCTGTTTGCATTAAATAAGAACTCATTTATATCTTGGACCTCTAATACACTGCATATGGTTGCTTATGCAAAAGAATCCTGTTGATACCATATTAAATTTGCATTTCCAGCTACAGTCAGTGGATTCAGCTATGAGAATATTAAAAGTTGTAGTATCACATGAGGTGGGGTAAGGGAGCTTGCAAATTAGCTGTCAAGTTGAATGAAAAGAATAATAAGTTAAGTAGCTGGCAGCTACCATTTGATACTGCATTACTGATCACGCCTTATGGTAAAGATTAAATAATGTTAATGTTGAAAAATTGTTTTGCATGTATTGCAAAATAGAAGCAAATAAAAAAACCCTAAAACAACCCTAGTACGCCTCTGAATTCAGAAAGGTGTGTCAGTTGTGTTCTCAAAGTAATAAAAATGTTATGCATTAAAAAGTAATTTATTTTAATGCTATTAAACATTTGGCACATGGTACAGCCTAACAATTAGTTTCTAAAGCCAGACATCACGCATATTGTGGGCTATTTATGTGTTTATAGCTATCCTCTGCTGACAAACTACTACTAGTAGGTTTCAAAATGAAGTGTTTAACATACACATAGAAATAAAGGAAAATTATACCACATACTATGTAGACTCTTTTATTAGTATATTTTTGCCCAAAGGCTCTCAAACACAAACCCCTTTGCTACTGATTTACATGGTTCTGCTTCATTTCTGTCTTTATAAAGTACATTAGAGGTTGTATTTATGGTAATATGAAAAGACGACAGCAGATGTAGATGAAGGTGCCTGGCTCATTTGAAGAGCTGACAAAAAAGTAATTTTCTTCAGACCCTCCCCCCACCTTATTTCACACACAAAGTACCTGCAATACCAAGGAACTTGCAACATCAATGACAAGGTGACAAAACCTCAGGGCTGAACAGGGATGGCTTGCTAAGATTTAGTATTCTCTGCCTTTGATTAATACCAAATGCCAGATTTTGTTGATATATTCACTTTTATCCAGTCTCCTAATTTGGCCTTCCTATCTTACATTATGCATTTAAGAATCATGCTCTATAGACTCAACAGTACACTGACTGCTCTTTCAAATTAAAGGTTAGCAGTATACATTTCATGAGATTAGCAAGCATCCTGATGGCTGCAAGAACAGATCCCACCCCCCACTACTACTCCTGCCTCCCCTTTACCCTCTCCAATGGGTTAAGTAACACCACTTATAAAATATAGATGATGGAAAACCCAAGCCCTTGTGGGAACAAGACGACGGCACCCTGTGCAACATACAGTAGCTGTGAGAACAATGTACATAAATACAGCCCATTCTGCGTATTTAATATTTTTGAATTACATACAAGTATTTCACTAGCTGCTCAAAGAAGAGAGATCAAAACAGAAAGGATTGTTCCATTTTAAAAAAGGAAAACAAAAGAACTGGACAGTTTCTTCTGTGTCAGCTTTTAAAACTATGGGTGGTGGTAGTGGCTTGAGCTTTTATGTATCTTCTTTTAGTACTGCTTTCTATAACCATCAATGCTATGAATATCAGATAGGCTTGCAAGAGAAACCAAGGGGAAAAATACACAGACCACTGAAAAACTCTTGCTGAATAAATTCACATTCAGAACACAACAGCCAACAAGAGTAAACAGACAAATATTTGACTAAACTTTTACTAACATAATAGAGATGCAGTTCTGTCTCTTAATGAGACAGAGCACATGTAAGTAAATTCTCTTTAACAAGAGATGTGCGAGTGCCAACACCTGCTATCCAATTTCTTGTAGAATTCCCATGGACACCAAGCACGTAATGCAGAAACAACAGAACTAGGATACAGTCTTTAGACTGGGATTCCAATTCACCTGAAGAATCCAAACATAAAATGATTGTATTGCTTAGTCTAGTGTAACCAGCCTTCGAAGTGTATGCTTGCAACATTCAATTGCTGTGGCATAGAAACCTCAATCTAGCATCACTCCAAACTCCCAGGTTTCTAAAGTATACTACAACACAAAAGATAACCTTACCCTAAGAGCAGCATAGCTCCAACATTTTACCGAAGCACATCTTATTAGCTCAGGCATGGTGCCACGTTTGCATGTTGTCTGTCCTAGAACGTGCATAATTCTGCACTTCTTGTTCAGGTATCTGAATCCTTCTTGCATATAAACTTTTTTTTCCACAGACCCTTAAAGAATTTCAGAAATTTCAAGCCCACTCACTGTTACATCTAGGTTCCCTATAGAATACAGCAGAGGTTGGATTTCTATACTGAAGTAAATTCTGGCAGCAGGGACTTGGACCCTGGCTCTGTAACGTTTAGGAAGCAGTCTTGCCTATGTCATATCGGGAAGAATGTCTCTGGTACCACAAACAGTCAGAGCAGCAGTCTAAGAGGATAAAGCACGGAAATGCATCACAGCTAAATTGTAGAGTTCCTTTTCCCCTGCATTTACATTTTTCATTAAGATGCAGATATTCAATATCTAGCCAAATTCTTTACTAAGATTACAGAATCAAAGGCAAAGCTATGAGTTTGGACAAATGTTTTCAAAACAACCAACTCATCTTCTTGCAGTACACTACTTCTTGAAGCCAGGGAAAATTATGCATGTCCCTGCGTAGAGCAGAAACACCAGAATGTGTGGGAATGTAAACAAACTCTATTGGATGATTGCACGGATTTATAACAATGAAATTTCATCTTAGGGGTTTGAATTTGGACTCCTTAAAAAGTATAAATGAAACCACTTCGTGTTTAACAACTATATGCAATCTTCCAAGTGTAGCTGTATGTGTAGTATGACTACAGAAGCTACATGCACGCTGCAACTCTAAGCATAGAAAACATTTAAAAGTTTTCCAAGGGAAACATGCATATACGCCACAGAATAAATCTATACATAGCATACCAACATCAGACTTGCCTGTAAGATCAGGACCGCAGTCATGATTTACCTATTAGAACATAGGTGGTATTTTTATACAGAAGGCAAAGCCATACGTAGCACAGTATTACAGAAAAGAAACTAAGACTCTCCTATGGCTTCAGGGAAACCTCTGGACACAGTTATGAATTCTAATTGAGGTTTTAACACTTTTGCAGCACAGAATGAAGTAACATGTCACATCTTCCAGACCAGGGACAATACACAATCACTAACACTTGATGGTTCCCATTCAGGCGAGCAATCTCATGGGACGGTTAAACTCAGGATTAAAAATGCTGAGACATAAAAGTGGTGAAAAATGTCAGAGTAATAGGTCACCTAGTGAACTGGTGAGGAAAGTTACCGAGAACCACCTTCAGCTGCTTTTTTAGAAGACGGATCTCAAAGAGGAAAAAGGAGTAAAAAGTTTGCTAAAGGGTTAAAAGGAATCACAAACTGGAAAAGACAGATTGTTACAAAAGGGGGATATCAGACATCAAGCCTTATCTAAGACAAAAAGATGGCTGGGGAAAGATCTCGTGAGAGGCCAGGCCTGTAGACATTTTTGTCAGATTTGTATGATCTTGGGCCAGCCCTGTGCCCTACTGAAATATTTAAGAGCATACTTAGCTTCACATAATGGGATAGAAGTACAGTAGTATAAGAGCTTGGTTGAGCTCTACTGCTGTAGCACTCTCTCGAAAAAATAACCTATGTCTACACATGCTCAGCAGTTACCCCTGAGAGCTCCTCAAATGCATCCAGTTGGGCTGAAGAGTTAAAGCCAATGTCCACTAAGAAAAAGCACAGACCTAAAGCTTCCAACCAGAAGACAGTGAGAAGGAACACACTTAGCAAAGAAGGAGCAAAACCCACAGACATCACCTATGACAGTAACAAACTCCAAGATCTCCAATAACAGCACCGCTAAGGTCAAAATACACATTCAATTCTGAAAATGGGAACAAACTCATGGAGAAAGATTTCACCTCTGTTTTTTTTGACTGATCTACTACTTTGAAAAGGAGATTAAAAATTAAGATTATTGACATAAACCAAAAGGAGGCATAAAACTAGTCTACTGCCTTTTAATTTCTTGACCTCTACAACTTTTGAGTGTTAAGAATTTAAAGTTAATTTAGCTATAAACTGTATTGTGGTGTCAAGAATTTTGTTTAAAATTATGTATTTCCATCACAATTAATGTATTACCCTGTCATTTCAGGAACACAAGCATACTTAAAAAGATCAATATATTCCATTTCAAAACTATCCATATGATTTGCAAAAGCATCTCAGAACTGAACTTGTAAAAAGACTGTTTCAGTTTTCAAGTTTCATGAGTCAGTAATTTCACAAGAAAAACAGAAATGAAAGTTAATGCACTACTCCAGAGTTGTTCCCATTGTTTGTTGTTATGAACAAAACTACGACAGATACAGGCCTCATTTTTTAACACCATAGTAGTTGTTTTCCCCCAAATTTGAAGCAACTTCCTTTGAGATGAGCAGGAAATTATCCCACAAAGGTAGAGGCATTTCGACAAACTGTATCTTGCCAGAATCAAGTCTTACTAGAATATCTAACGTGATGGCATCTATTCCGTTACTCACTTGAAAGGACTGCCCAATCATCTCAACCAATATGTAACTTGCCAACAAAGGGTATTTTGTACAGTTTACTCGGACATTTTAAGACTGGTAAGTCACTTCTCAGCTTTTCTTTCTCTTTGTGGTTGGGAACATACGTCTCTGTGACTACACAGCATTACGAACTGTCGTCATTTCCTATTGACTAGTTCACTGTGCAACTCAAAGCATGTCAAGGTCATATTTTCACACCAGGCTATAGCTATAGCCCCGAAGGTAACATGCAGTGCTTCATTAGCCACATTGAGTTGTACAGAACATTACCAATACCTAGCTGAAGAATCTGCTTTTAATTCATGCAGTATCTGACACGCTCTTTCTGGAATATACAAGAAGTGAGGAAAAAAAAATTAAAACATTATGGTTTGACCATGGTAAATATTTTGTCCAATAATTTATTTCATAATCAAAACACATATCCTTCCAAGGCTGTAAGAGCTGGGTATGATTCTGGGACAGTCTTGACCCAGCCCATAGATGAGCACACCCTGCTACATACAACAATGTGCCCTCACTTTTTCAGATGATTGTGTGCGAAAGTGATAAAACTTGCATACACACAAAGAAAAGTCACATGTAAATTCTGTACTTGGGTAAACATGAGGACCAGCATGCCAGAAATTGTGTATGTAATTAGTATCACATACACGAAATGGTGCGTATAATTACAGACCGTGTGTGAGAATGCATCTTCTATGACCCCTATTTATTCACCAGGGCCTCAAGTGCTGGTCTTTGCAGAACACTAAGCATGACTGTCTTTATATTCCCTGGTCCAGCTGTCATGAGTTTTGCCTTCCAGCTATCATTTGCAGATGCTCATCAGACATGCTTCTTCCAATTTAGTCTACAGAGCGAGTGGTTCAGCGGCTGTCCTCAGTGTGGAGTATTTAAGCAGCAGCTGTTAGGCAGTGATGATATTAAGTCCTATTTCTAATGGAAAAGACATTGTTGCAGAAAAAATGGACATGTCTGCTTTCAGTTTTACAGAGGTCTTAGTTCTCACATTTTTCTGGTCCTAAGGCTGCAGTGTCAGAAACTCTAACACAGACTCTTCCCACATAGAAAAAAAAACAACCAAACCAAAAAACAAACCCCCAAAATGTTCACAAATGTGAAGGCAACAATTTCCACTTAAGTTTACAAAGGCATTTTTTACAAGAATCTGTTTGACAGGCCATGCAGTTCCAGTATGTAATTTTTTATTATTTTTTTTAAACAGTGAAATAATACTTATTACTCTTACCTACTAAGGGTCACTCTCACCATAACAACATAGTTCTACGTAAAAGTACTTTTGGGACAGTATTCCCCCCCCCCCCCCCCCCCCTTGGTAAAAATAGTAGATTTTTTTCACTTAAATTCTCTTTAAAGGTCAATACAATTAAAGCTGACTTACAGGATGGCATAAAGTAACTGCGTAAGGTCTGTAACTAAGCTTCCCTCAGAATTACTGTCCTGAAGAGTGATCAAGTTGCTTATCACAGCAATCTCAGGTTTGCTATAAAGAGAATAAGTTTCAATTAAAAGTTAATTACTAATGAAATGTTTCCAAAATCACTGAGAGAACTGGAGGCCTCATAACTAAATGTTCACAAGAAGGGATTAGGAAACTGGTAACAAATAAAATTGACGCAGAAAATCTCTTAAGACACCCACTTTAGTAAACATGAATCTGGTTGCGTACAGCACTAGGCAGCTAACAGCTCCAATAGGAGTAGCTTCCAGACGCACATAAGAAATCTAAGATTTAAGGCATCTCCTGACACACCCTTTAACTCATAACTGAAGATGACAGACAAGCCACAGGAAACTTGGAATATCTATGCCGATCTTGCCATGTCCAGAGTAGCCCAGCACATAAAATTCTTGCCATTAATAGTAAACACCAACAAGCTTTGCACTGACTTGTTTTGATTGAACTTAAAACATTGACAGACTAACAATAAACTAAACAATAAACAATAAGACAAAAAAAACCCCAAAAAAACCAATAAATGAGTGTTTCTGCACTCATATTCCAACTTCCGGCTGTAAATCTTGAGTATGACACCAGGAACCATGAAGTATTTGCCTAGGCTTGGGAGAGGCGGCAAACTTCTGAGTAACTGCTGTTTTGTACTACCCACATACTATCGCCAAATACAATGAAAATTTCCACCCATAAACCTCTTCCCCTACTACCAGCACTCATGTAGCTTCTGCATTTCCTTAGTCTGCCTCCTAGATGAACTTCTAAAGCCTGTTTTGAGTAGCATCACTACTAAGTTACAAAGCATGCATCTACTGCATTGTCAGGCAGAGTTTGCCAAATAGAATAATATTTGTGTAAAACTTAATGAAAACATTCCCATCCTGTGACAGAACACTTTTTGGAAATACCTTTCCTTCAACAGCCACAAAAAATTTCCCACGTCCATTTTTTCTTTAGCAATTACCTTATTTGACCAGGTTTAGTTCTGAAAAGGTCTTAATGTCACTAGCCTGGTACACTAGGGAGAAAGTTAATACAATTAACTGGAAAGTACTCAGGAATCAGATGCAATGGGATGAAAAGCACTACACAGAAACCTGGGTTAGGGTTTCTCGAGCATCTGAAAACACCTACTTAACAAAGAAACCTCAGTGACTTAACACTGCCAAGCACTTTTATTCTGGCTTGCCTACAATCACCTTGCGCTACTGCGGTGCTTGTCCTTGTGCTAAATCAGCTACCAGACCGCACGAGCTTGGGGGACGTGAACGCACACTGCTAGGCTGCTGTCACAAACAGACCACACAAAGCATTTACCCAGTGAGAAAACATCTAAGGGTTTGCATGCATTGGTCCGGCCAAAGACAGCACTGACATTACAGCACCCTTACTAAACTTGAAAAACTGCAGTCTCTTCTTGCTCGTTACTTAAATTCTGAAGAGGGCTGCTGTTGGAATCACAAGCACTAATCAGTGTGGGTTGCTGACAACCACAGATGCTGCCCAGAGAAGATCATAACAACTAGCACTTCAGCATCTTTCCTGCGTTGACCCTCTAGTTTTTGAGCTCATCGCTTTACTAGCAGGGATGAAACCACCCCGTTACCTTTTTAATGGTGACTAAGAGATTGAAACTGAAATGCCATCAACATGCTGCACTCTCTGCCATCAGGCCACTCTCAGACAGTTTCCTCCTTCCACTGTTCCTCAACAATTTTACAGGGACAGAAACAACTGCTTTCTATAGTTTCAGTAGTACGCTAAGCACCATTAAAAAATATAGCTGGAAAACAGTTACCTGATTCCAACACTTCCATTTACATTTAAAGCTTTGAAGGGGGTGCCACAGGCTACACGGTTTAATTTTACCTACATTAGTTTGCAAAGACTTTTTTTGAGGTCCAGAGACTAAGTAGAGAAAGCAACTCCCTTTGAGCAGTGCTTCTTGGGTTTTGGAAAAGTTCAGCCCTAATTTCGAAATTTCTTTTTAAAAAGAAGGCAGATTGTCCTATGATCACTGTTCACTGTTACAAATCTTAAGATACTATTCTAGAAGTAAGACTCAACAATAAAATTGATTGCAATTCTTCCTTCTGAAATCTTGGGACATTGGCAGAGCTTTGGCATCTATCTCAAAAAAGGTCATATTGCTGATGAGTACGTTCAGACCACTGCTGGCTGCAGCATCTCCTCCGTTCATCGTAGCCATACCAACTTGTGACTTCACACTTGCTTTTATCTGTCTCCACTAAAGATGCAATAAAGCATTGTAGCTTGGAAAGGACACAGTTATGAATTTGAGTGACAGTTCCAGTCTTCAGTAAAAGAGAACAGTGTTTGTGGTAAATAGTCAAGGTTGCATCTCTAAGTTATAGAACAAAGTTTTATTCTCAATAGTGACTGATTTCTAGTAAATCAACAAGAACCATGTCCCAATGATAAGGGACAGAATTTAGCCAACTGGCTATAATACAAAAAGTGTAAGCTATAATTCATATTTAGTTTTCTCACCTGGGTTCTTAGATGCTTCTTGTTTGGCTCATTATCACAGACTGCAGTACTTGGACACTAAAGATGCAGTGCACAAGGTCTTCATGAGTAAACTCATTTCTCATCATCTCACCAATTTCCCCATACTTGCACTTACTACAGGTGAAAAATGATACTTAAAAATGTTTGAGGAAATACAATACCCTTAGGCACCTTAACCTATCAATTTAACAAGATAGTCTTCAAAATAATTTTTGATTCAGATACCCAAGAATGATGGAAAAATGATATACTATGTAAACAAAACTTGTGCTCCAGACGAAAAACAATCCACAAGGAAAAGTATCTGTTCAGATTTATTCAATCATGCATGCCTCGTGTGTTACTACTACAACAAATTACCACAATTTCTCCATCATTGAATACACTCAACTCATCTACCAGTGTTTAATAAATATTTGATCCTAATTCAACCCAATGATTTTCTCTGCTTTTGAGATGCTGCTGCAGATCAACAAGAGACTTTTTTTAGCACAGCAGTTTATTTCAAAGCAAAATTCTGAGAGTCTGGTGTGAAATTTGTTTAAAGATAAGTGAACATGAAAAAAAATGTGTTTTCTCTATCATTCTAAAAGGGGAAAGTTAGTTAAGTAAACCGTGTTGCTTTCCAGAAGACTGCATTAGATACATCCCTGTCACCAAAAAACATGTAAATGAACCAAGAGCCACTCAGAGCTCCTGGGCCACTTGAAATGTAATCTAAGTATTCATATACAAAATAATTTCTCAACACAGTCAATACTTGATTACACATTTACAGCTGAAGAAATAGCTTGTTACTTTAACCTGTTTGGCCAGGTTGTTTTTTTTTAATTAAGGAACTGTTTAATCAGGGAGGTTTTCTTTCTAAAGATTTCTACCATTGTATAAAGAAGATTTTTTATTTTTCTTTAAAACCAGCACATTAAATAACTTATTTTAAAATTAAAAGCTTTATTAAAATTAATCTGTTTCCCTTAGGAGCAGGAATGCTAACATTAAGACTACAAAACTCATTCAACCAAGCCAGGCGCACAGGGTTTAGGGTGGTCAGCACTGCCCATCCGAGGTGGCAGTGGGGAAAGAAATGCCAAGGCCCAAAGCTCTCTCTTTTATCAGAAGAAATGTTAACATACTGCTTTGAACACTTCCCAGGGATTGCTCTGGCACCCTGAAATAAAATATAGTGTAACAGGTAAAGTATTCTGTCCTATATTAAGCTAATTTCACAGCTGTTCCTTTGCTGTTATTCTACATCTCTTACTCAGATTCAGAACCTTTGATTTTGAACAGTTACAATCCATTCCCCCCACCTAAAAGTATTCACAATTTTTAAAATTGTGGAATGGATTTGTCTGTATACAGCTTATTTCCTAGTGACCAAAACCAGAAGTGCCATCTTAATTGGCACTAATTGGCAGCCTCAGCACAGAAAGGAACTGCATACTTGTCTAGATAAAAAGTTTCCCTGAGGGCACACTCCATAGTGGTGTCATGCCAAGGGAGAAGCATCATATGCTTCTGGGACTTCTGGTGCTGCCTGAGAAAACTTTTATTCTGGGGACTCGATCCTGTACCCTTCCAAGAAGGTATATTTCACACATTTTCCTCCAGCCAACCAAGTAAGAGAATCAGAGGCAAACATTCTTCCCTCAAGTGAGCCCATAAAAGAAAATCAGAATCTAAATCACTTATGTAAAGTAATACTGGCAAGAATGGGTGCTTAAAACTAGTTTAAGCTAAACATTGTAAATTGTTTCATCAGACACCTGCTGGAGTTCTAATTTATTTTAATGCATGCATCTAGCAATTCCAGGAACAGCACATTTCAGCAGTATTGCCAGTATCAGCTATTTAGGCCAAGGCAGTTAAAAACTTCAAAATGAAAACTTAGGAAGAAATTAAAATGAAACACTCTTACCTTCTGTACCTGAAACTAACCTAACTTCTGATTAGGGGACAACTCAAATGTCTTTTCAAGCTTTGGGTAGATACTTCACAACTAAACAAAGCTGAAATTCTCAGCTAATACCAGGAGATACAGAAGTGGGACTTCATGGAATACAAATGAGATACTTGTGCACAAAATGATGAAAGATGGCAATGCGGACTGCAAGCTGGATTCATTGACTTAAAACTGAATAATTTCCCTAGGAGCTCCTATTTATTTGAGCAAGCCATACAGGCGCTTCCAAGGAGTGATTAAGCGCATTCCAGACTGTATTTCCTTCTGACTGAGCTGCTGTTTACTACCTATGAATCCCAATTCTGGCACAAGAGTGAAAAGCCTGAAGTTCAGTGAGTCCAACCTGAGTCTTGCTTAAATACTGAATTTCAGGCGTACAATTCTAAAAACATTACTTCACGGGATTCTCAGTTCCTTTTCAAGAAGCATCTCTGCTCATCGCAGTGATTTGAGTTACAGGCTTTGATGCTTTTGAAATTCCTACTGTGCACCTGCCCCAAGCCTTATTATATTATCACTGTAAACCCTTCAAGAATTACATTATATTTCTTTGAAAGGTTAATAAAATAGGTTTCAAGTTCCTGTATCAGTTAAGTACTGCCAGATTTCCTGTAAGAGAATTTGAAATCTTGGACTTAGTTCTCCCTGAACACTTGTACTTTTCTAACAGACAGTAAGAAATATTTCACAATGATAGCACCTACCTCCCTATTGCACTTTCCTTTATAAACTGTTGCTCTTAACAGTAATCGACTGCATTGCTGGTTTTGCTAGTAATCTCACAGGAATGCTGGACATGGCTAAATGCCAAGCTAGCTTGCCTTGCACAGGAGATTCCAGACAGATTTGCCTCCTTGTGTGCAGCGCATGTGGTTATTTTGTGCATGCACAGCTCAAATGTAGTAGGACTACATACCCAAGACGTGGTACAGCTTTCAGAGCTGTGAAGTCTGGTACAAACAAGAGCTCAGAATAGAAGCACAACCTCTGAAATTCACATGGGAAGGTGTTCTGCTAATAAACGGTAACAATAAAAAAAAATAAATTCTCTAACAAAAAGGAATTTGTAAGGTAGAAGCTATCAGAACATCAGTAAATCCACTGCACTTGACACATGAAATAAGATATTACAATAAAGTAATAACAGTAACTATTAGTACTTACAAAACCAGTAAGAGGAAGGGAAGCATGTAATTAATTTTTAGCCTTGAAGACACAGGATCAAACAAAAATTAAGTATTTAATTTTATGAAACTTTTTTTTTAAAAGAATGGCTGAGACTGTCTCTTGGGACAAGAGTGTAAGTGTACGTGTTTGTACGCTGGAACATGTAAGAAAGAAACCAAGCCTTCTCTAGGATATTCACAAGGTAGGTGGAGATACTATAGAGTTGCAATTTATTTTTTTTCATTGTTCCTCAAAATTGAAAATTAAAAGCTAGCTTTCACTAAAAAGAAAACCCAACAAAAACCAAACTCTCCACAACTGCCAACAGCCCGATTCCACAGTGAACTCTGAGTCTATCCCCTCTTGCTAGATGCACCCGAGATCCTGATGGGATACAAATCAGTATGAATATACCATCCTGTGCAAAACTTAAACAAGCAGGAACAACACTGGAGGAATTCCCTTCACTGTCTTCAGTATTGTACTGAGGCTTAACAAAATCCGCATCACCAAACTGCTTCTGTTTTGCTGGTTTTCAGATGGTTTGTGTTTTTAATACATTTTCAGTGTGTATTTTCTTCTGTCATTGCTCATGTTAAGTCTTTCACCTACTGCAGAACATGCCAGATTTTCTACTTACTGCACCTGAGGTTTCTAAACTCACCAGCATTGAAGTCTGCAGCAGAAAACACTACTATGATTGATACCACTAAGCAAGTTCAGCATGCACAGTCTAAGCCTCAAAAGTTTTGACTTTTGGTATCTGACACTATTCTAGAAGTTATTTGTGAAGTCAATATATTAAGTCATTTTAATGTTTAATAAGTAGTAAAATTTGACACATACCCGATTAGTGTAAGGGATTCCAAAAAGTCCACATAAGCTATGGATATTTTATATTCTAGGCACACTCCTGATTTTTAAAATTCCAGTGCAAAATAATCAAAACAGTAATTTGGATTGGTTTGTTCTCCCATTTTTGCTATACAGTAAAATTTAATTTGGGATTTGAAATGTACTGCTATCTCTGTTTAACACATTCTGCTTTTTAGGGCGGTAGGAGCCGTGGTGGTGGGTTTTTTTTGTTGGGTTTGGCTTTTTGGTTTTTTTGTTTTGTTTTGTTTTGGGGTTTTTTTTTTTGTGTGGTGGGTTTTTTTGTGTGTGGGGGTTTGTTTTTTTTAAGAAAATGGCTAACCTACTGTGGCACTAGTAAGCTATGTATCAAGAAACTCTACAGCTGAAGAGGATTTTGCCTATTTTATGACTCACTACAAAAGCCAGCTAAAACTTTGTTGTTAAGGAAGCAGCATAAGAACAACCACATTTATGACTAAATAGCAGCCTTGTAACTAACATAGTATATGGGGTAGTACAGAATTGTCTTGACAGAAGAAACAAATGGATCCTCATCTCCGGCTCAGGGGACTGGGAAAGCTGACAATCATCTGTTATGTAGTGTGATGAATATCCTGTTGCTTACCATATGTCTACTAATTTGTAACATGCAGTGACGTAAAATGATTGTCTAGACCAGGTTTTCTCCCATTGTATTAGTTCACTCAGAGTTCACCTGAGCAGTTTAAAGAAGGCACTTCATATTAAACACAGTAACTTTGATCACTCTCAATTTACAACTACAGCAGAAAAATCAGGGCATTTCAACAATGTGGGAAGATGTGATTTATTTGGGGGACTTCTCTACTTACTCCAGCATGCTTTTATAGGTTTTTGGTAATCTTATACCTCAGAACTGCTTTTATCTGTGCACTGCTCTTGTGCTGCCTGTGCTGAAACAGTGAAAGGACTTGTGTTGGCAATTTTATTTGTATGTCAAGCAGTAGAGGCCATCAGCACCCAACTAGGTCCCACCTGAAGAGCACCCTGCATAAAACCAACTCACTGTATATTTCCTTAAATACAGTCCTTTGGGAAAAAAATTCTCCCAGCGAAAGGAAAAAAAGATATAGTTAAATAATGGCTTCATTTTGGCAGAAGAACTACTAAAGAGGTGAAGAGGTGTCTGCCTTCCCAGTTATTCCAATCCATGTGCTAGAGTT
Organism: Falco biarmicus; assembly: GCF_023638135.1. NCBI lineage: Eukaryota > Metazoa > Chordata > Aves > Falconiformes > Falconidae > Falco > Falco biarmicus. The sequence continues at coordinate 122,213,065 of NC_079288.1, read as the reverse complement.
CTTCATCACCTTCTGAACCGGTGTACCACTGAAATGAGCTGCATTTGAAGTACTGCACAAGCAGTTACACTGTATAAAACCAGCTTTTACCGATAAAACCTTAACATTAATGATTACTTTTGAAACACGAGTGAAAAATCTGATGCAAAGGGAAAGATTCAGATACAGCTTCAGCAGGAGAGAAAAATAAAAGATAACCTTGTAACAGGCTTGTTAAAACAAACAAAACATACCCCCCCCTCCAAAAAAAAAAACAAACCCAAAAACCCACACCACATTCTGGGAGTAACTGTAAGCCATTAACGGCTCTGATCAGGTGAGAGGGATTCCATAGCTAAAAGACAGTGAAGAGCCTGGCCTCCAAGTTACTGTGTCTCTACATCATGGGGAATACTCTTCATGAAATGCCTGGGTCCCCAGATCATCCAGATATGTGCAAATGGAGGGACAAAGCAGGTCCCACCACTACGGCTACAGATCCATGTGCCAGCCATGAAGCAGCACATGCAGTACCCTGCCCACAGTGTCGATAAAGCCTCTCAAATTGAAGATGACCAAGTACTAAAGATGTTCAGATAATAAAACATACAAGAAAACTGTTTTGCATATATGCAAGGAGGTTTCATATTGTGTATTTTAACTTCACATGGTTGCTGGGGCCCAGGCAAACATGGCATGACAGTCATAGTCATATATATCACAAATGAGTCTTCATCTGTTCTTTCTGAGGTAAAGGAGAAAAAAAAGGTTTGTGTGGGCCATGCAGCGGCCCGAAGAGAAGTAACTCAGGTTAAGTTATGGTGAGGACAGCTATTTCCTCCAGGTTTCATCCCTGTCTATGGAAAAAGATGAACAAAGCTTTCTTCAGAGGGCAACAACAGGAAAACATCAGAACCTGCCTGGCCCTTTGCTAACACTGTTCTTTCACATGTTAAAGCAGTCACCAAGAATGGCCCAAGTAGGCTAGAGTTACCATCTGTTAATACCACCCCTATCTTCTGCTATGAAAGTTAACAGTATGAAGTATTTAAAAAATGCTATTGGAAACTAAGTTTTATTCCTCAGGAAGCAGATTTCTATGAACTGTACATCTGAGGATTCCTACAATGAACACTCTATGGTGTATACACATGATTAAGACTACAGATTTGGAACTAGTAGGGTATATTAAGTCTGAAGGTTGTGAACAAAGTCATTTTCTCAGTTCCTACAAAGGCTACCAAGGACAAGTTACCCAGTTCTGAAGTTGGTTCAGCTCAGTTTAGGATCCTTCCTTTTCCACTGGAAAGGTGTATCTCCTTTCCTTGCAACTTCTGCTTCCGTTGTTTTAGATCTACTGATCACTTCGTGTGAGTTGGGCTTATCCACTGGTCCAAATGAGAAATGAGAACTAATCCTGTAACTAAGACCAAAAACTAACAGCTGGTTTTGCATATACCTTTTTCAGTTACAAGCATTATACTGTCTTAAAAATGATTGCGAAAGCACAGAGATAGTTGACCTCCAGTTCATACAGACTTCATATGCAGTTACATTATTTTCAAAGATTTGTTTTAACTGTTTACTACATTTACTTAAACAGTTTACTACATCTCTAGCCTGATGTGCTTAATTACACCACTGAAAACAAGCAACTAGTCAGATGAGCTTTTCTGAGACCTTGGTATCAACTGCCAACCTAGTATTTCTGTCTAGGTGAGGAGGACTTCATCATTCCAAAAAGCTGGCAAGCTAAGGAAGCCGAGGAATGACAACTGATTAGCCACACAAGTTGCTTTACACAGTGATGTAACACTGAATAATTTTGAAAGGTAAGTTTTCCTTAATATTCCAAATACCACCATCTCCTGCCAGAATATTCTAATCATTTTTTTCTAATATAATGCTCTGTAGCTTGCCACTTCAAACAAACAGTAATAAAGGTGACAAATTCTGTTCTTCGCTATGCAACCTTTACGCCACCCTAGACACTGACTTCAACAATATTCCTACTGCTCTGTAACAGCAAGAGGAGGAGACTGGGAAATGGGCACAAAGATCAATTAAGGTATTTAAATTCCGACATTTGGAATGGGGACAAACTACATTACTCAGCCATACTTAGAAGAAAAATCCACTGGCACTTCTAAAGAATAGTCCATTCATTTATTACAAACACCATGCTCGGTATGAAAAGGGCAGTATGATGCCTAAAACAGTAACAGTTCTAAAAACTGTTATCAGCATTGGTATTGACTGGAGATGCATCACTGCTGCATTAAAGCTACTCCTAATCTATAAAATATGGGAACAAGAAACCTAACAAGTTACCAGATCAGGTCCAATTTAAAAGGTGACCTGAAATTAAGTTGCAGAATTAGCAGTAAGAAATGAGTTCAAGTATATTGCCTGGTCAAAACAGAACAAATTCCCCACAAAGACTGTTTTAGTTTTCAGTATTAAGTATATGTCAATGAGACAGGGAATACTGTTGAAAAATAAATATTGACTAAATACAGGGCCATTTTTTCTAGATTGAGTATCAGGGTACCCACAGCACAACACACAAACATAGCAGAAAACTGGAATACTGCACCTGCAAAAATGAAGCAACTGAAAACTTTAACTGATACAGTCTACTTTGCAATTGTGCCTCTAATTCAACCAAGTATCCCTGAATCTGACAAATTCCTTCAGGAGATGAGATACCATGTCCACCATGAGGTCAAAACCCACTTATTTGCAGAAAAGTAAATTCAATCAAGATTAAAGCTGGCCCTGTGTGCTGCAGTCATGGGGGTGGGGGGTGTGGATTAAAAAAAAAAAACAAAAAACAAAACCAAAACAAACACGAAACACTGCATCAATATGATAAGAATCTCTTCGGTACACGTTCAAAGGTTTGTATCCACATATAAAGGTAAACGTCCATTTGACAATCACTGTAATATTTGCACCATTAAGAAGCCTGAAACAAGTTCCCGTTTCCTTCCTTTCCTTCAATCAGGCTTTTCCCACACACGACAAACTTTACCCTTTACACCTACTGAAGGCTTTTTAGGACTTGCGATGGGGACTGCTCCAAGGTTATCTTTGAGGATACACTTGTATCCTGAGGCGCAGCAGCGGCTGCCACACCACAGCAGCTGCTGGAGCTGCCCTTTCCTGACCTCTGCAGAGCAGCTTGTACCGTCCCGGCATTCTCCAAGGCACAGCTCTGAAAAGCCACTCTGAAGCTTTCAAGCTGACAGGCTTGAAACATCAGCACAGAAAAACAAGTGACTGTACCAAAGGTCATAATGAAACTAAACAAGTTCCCCACCCTTTCAGGCAATGAGAGTACATCCTGGCAATTAACAAGCAGAATAGTTGACGGTACCATGACAGCGTAATCTAGTATCTTCTAGGGCAGGCTTCCATTACAGAAATAAAGCATTGTGACAAATTAAAGATGATTTAGCCCAAAACCTCAAATGGTCTAAGATACAGAAACATCCTTTGCCACGACAGCAGCTAAAGCTTCTTACAGTCTTGATCAACATTCATCCTACTTCATAAGCTCATCAGTATCAATCAAGTCTGTCAAACTCAAGCACAGGGCAGTTTTTCTCAAGACTAACTAAATTTTTAATAGACTTAACAGTTCTTATAAGGCCCTCTTGTTACAAATATGTGTATTTCAAAAGAGTCTGAATCTACCTTGTCATGGCTTAACCCCAGCTGGGAACAGCCCCACGCAGCCACTCACTCACTCCCCCTTGGTGCAGTGGAGGAGAAAATCAGAAGAGTGGAAGTGAGAAAACTCATAGGTTGAGACACAGACAGTTTAATAGGTAAAGCAAAAGCCACGCACACAAGCAAAGCAAACCAAGGAATTCACTCATCACGTCCCATGGGCAGGCGGGTGCTCAGCCATCTCTAGGGAAGCAAGGCTCCGTCACACATAGTGGTGACTTGGGAAACAAACACCGTCACTGTGAACATCCCTCCATTCCTTCTCCTTCCCCCGAGGTTTATCTGCTGAGCATGGTGCCATATGGTGTGGGCTATCCCTCTGGTCAGTTGGGGCCAGCTGTCCCAGCTGAGTCCTCCCCCAGCTTCCTGTGCACCCCTAGCCCTCCTCCCTGGTGGGGGGGTGAGAGGCAGAAAAGGCCTCAGCTCTGGGTAAGTGCTGATCAGCAACAATAAAAACATCCCTGTATTATCACAGAATCATGGAATTGTTTAGGTTGATAAAAACCATCAAGATCATTAAGTCCAGTCATTAACCTAGCCCTGTCAAGCCCACCACTAAACCACGTCCCATTAGTTCATAGGAATTTTCAACACTGTTTTCAGCACAAATCCAAAATGTAGCTTCATAGTAGCTACTATGAAGAAAATTAACTCTGTCCCAGACAAAACTAGCACACACCTTTATTCTGATAACCAGTACATGTAAGTTTTAGCATGTTTAAGCAAAAAGCATATGTTACACTTGTGCATTTTCCTTCACAAACACAAGGAAATTCATATATCAGATAAACAAAACCAGCAGACGCAGCTTCTAAATAATTATCTGCTAATAAACAGTATCATTGTCAGCTCTAACGCTTGAATTGGCTAATGAAGAGAGATAATATTTAGACAACTTGACCTACAACAGCTTAAGTATATCGCCCTTCCTACCACCCTTCTGTGATAATCCAACACTGGTAGAAATGAATTCCTAGCTAGGTATACCACCGCCAAATGAAAAATTTGTGACCCAGCCCCTTCTCACCTACCCACCTAGTTCTGCAGCATTCTACCACATTTAAATAAAACAGCTAGCAGTAACATCTCTGGTAAAATTCTTTATTAGAACAGTATTTTTTGCTTGGTTACAAGAAAACTGTTTTCCACTAGAATCTTAGTAGGCAAACACAGCGAACATGAAAGTGAAGGAAACCCTTCAAATGATCAAAAGAATGCTTAACATGTTCTCACTGGCAGCTGAACTGCTAAAAGCCAATTATTTGTCCACCATAGATCTTTGCTTGTTTTCTTGGCAAGTATTGTACTTGTAACCCAAAGACTGAAACTGTCACTGAACATTGACTGATAATGGCAATGCTGAGAGAAAACGATGAAGGCAGTGCTGAAGACCTAGTTTGACCTCTCATGGCCCTCAGCATGAACACCAAGTATCACTATTGCAATATGCACCTGCATTATAGGTGAGAAAATGCAGCAAGCATTTTGAGTAACAATATTTTAATAGTGGAAATACTCCTCAAACACACCAGTAGCTAGAAAAAAAAATGATGTAGGGAAGATTTTTTTAGTTTTATATTTCACTGTCATGACTGATTTTTCTGCTTCCTCTATTTGTCTAGCTATGACATCCATGGAATGATAAACACCATCCAAACAGCTGAGCCTTCACCACATGTTCTCAAATAGTTCTGTCTTGTTATGGCTGCAGCTAGTCAAGTTATTTTCAGCAAAGGTCATCAAGTTCTGAAGTCTATTAGAAAGCAAGAAAAAAAAAATATCCCAGTATCTGTCAGTTTTGTATCTACTGCAGCTGTCAAGGCACAATTATTCTAATAAGATAATTAATAAGCAGCCTGAATTGAAGTCTCAAGATAAGCCCATTTTTATGGAGAAACAGATTTTGTTGTTGTTGTTACAGCTTGTTGTCTCTTTCCCTTCCTGTAAATCCATATTCATAGCTAAATCTACATCCTAATTTAGAAATTGGGTAATTCTCATGCCGGTCATTATGGTCAAAAATAAGCCTATTTACAAAATATCCAAAGACATAGGGTTCAAAAGGAGGTCTTTATATTGCAGATTTTGGAATGCAACACACCAGATCAATTCTCCATACTCTGACTGTACCTATACCTCTTCCAATCATGTGCAAATCCAGCACGAAACTTTACGCAATTCCCAGTTAGTCCAACATGTGTCTTGTAAACACGCACTTGGATTTTGAAATGTAATTATGCCTCATCCATTGCCTAGAAAAAATTAATTGCTCTATTTTGCTCTATTTATTTCCCATAATATATTTGGGATGAATAATGAATAGTAAAACCAAAAACATCCTAGCTTCACTTGATAAACATACCTTGAGCTGACCCTATAAGGACAGTAACAGATTTTATTCCTTGCTTATTCCAGACCCAGAAGAGGCCACAGACCACCATGAGGTCCCACCTTAGGAAACACTGCTTTGCCAGCAGAGAAGTCCCTGTGTCAAATGGACTAAAGCATTTAACTGACTTCACGTAAGGTCTAACTGCTACACTATTGTAAATCGTGTGTGATCATTACTTGCCTGTATTAGACTGAAACTAGCAACCTAGACCTATATATGCTATTATCTATTTTTTGGCCTGATTGCATCTCCAGACATTGTTTACAGTCAAAACATTTATTAATTAAAAGGCAACAATCAATGGTTAGTAATTCCCTTGGTATGTCATTCAGAGTAACAGGATTTGTCATTCCTTGCTTCTGTATGAAAGAGAACAATTCTATTTACTATGCAGTACATGCAAACATTACATAGAAAATAATCAGTGACTTTTATCACTGTCAGTGTGAAAGGCATTGGCACATAACTGGTAACAGCACAAACTGAAAAAGCTGTCAAAGAACTAACTGAAAAACTAAGGTTTGACATAACTGCGCTTAACAGGAACTGGGACATATCTGAAGGGCCAAGCCAGCTACCATGGTCTAAACTGAACGGTCTCACACTAAAACCTGACCTTGTTTTCTTTATTTGTCCACTTGCCAATAGCAAAACAGTGATTTGCATGGTAACACTAGCAGTCTTGGTGTTGATTATCAGCACTAGTAGCTCTCATTGCCAGGGCTACCACCACTGCTTCATTGCACTTAGTACTGTCCAAATAAAGAGTACATCCGTATTCTTTGTTCATCACCTCTACAGCAGTGACAGATAGGATGAACTTTTCCTTAATTGTGTATTACTACAAATGTCCAGGAATATTTTCTACCGGTTTCATATAAGTGATACAAAAATTTCTGTGTAATTTGAATAACTATGCCAGAATCAATGCATTTCCATTGACTTAGAATAGCATTTAGGAAATATTATGATTGCACATTATACAATTTATTGAAAAGTTAATCCATGCAATCATTTTATTTTCCTCACTTGAGAAAGAAACTGCTAGTTTTCAGAAAAGAATTTACAAGTATTAATGTTACAGTAACTCATGCAACAGAACATGAAAGTTATTCACAACAATTGCAAAATTACACAGTGATAACAACAGAGAAAGAACTAGACATCAAATAGGTCTGCTTAAGATACTATTGTTAAAGGAAAAATAAACTGGAAAGTTTACACACAGAAACTTTCTTGTCAGAAAAAACAATTAATAGATGAAGCACACAGACTTTATGCAGGATGTTACATTTTTAATTCTGTTGAGATTTCCTCTTTTGTTAGCTGTAGAACACCGCCTACCACTACTGTGCATGATAAAGCGCTTGGATATAACAACTCTCATGTAATTCAAATGGATGCATCAGAGCACCAAGCACAAAACTGAAAGGGGGAGGGAAATTAACAAAAACTGAGTCTAAGAACTCCATCAGTCCAACAAAACACGAAGTATCATTCAGTGCCTACTGTGCCAGTGTTTCTTACCAAGGTTTTTAGAAATGAAGTGGTTCATTCCAGTTGCATAACAGATGGGAAAGATGTTCTCTTTGCAGAAAGAAGTATTTTAAGACCTGCCTCATTTCTATTTGGCAAGGAACATGTGATCAAGGGAAGCGCATCTTTGCAGAAACAAAAATAATCCTGAAACCTCAAAAGAAAAACAAATCTAGAATTTCTCAGTCTAAACTTTTTTCTCAATCTGAATGCAGCAATTTATGCAAAAGCCTGAAGATACTATTTCAAGTTCACACAAAACAAGGGAATAACATTTAAAATAACTTGAACTACACTATCACCTAATGTCATTCTCTTATAACAAAGGTTTTGCCCGTGTCCTATTGATTTCATCAGTGTTTAGTCATCCTCAAAGTTCAGCCTAAACAATGTAATTTGTGACCAAGTAGGTAGCCAGAGTTTGTAACACTGAATACTCAAGTGTTGGTAGCACAATTGCATAGTAGCAGCTGTTAGTGACAGTTCAATAGGCCCAGACACATACATGAATCTTTTAAAGCCTTAAGAGTAAGAACAACCTTTTGCCCAGGTCACTCCAAACTCAATGAATAAGCATTTTGTAGTAAGTACTTTCAATCAGCTGACTCAAAGGTCTTTCAAACTTGCAGTATTGTGTTCACTGCCCTGCTGTAAAGGGCTTAACTCAAAGGAGCCCAGATTTCCACTGGAAACGTTCTCCAACTCTAAATAAATGTTTTGGTCAAGCAGATCCTAAGAATGCTAAGAGGGGAACAGAGTTCAAAATTTAGAGTTTTATCTTGACACTACTGCTTTTCATTCTACCTGGGCCCAAAGAATACAAAGATCTGAAAACTAAACAAAAGCATGCTCTCTACCAATATCATGTAACAACAGTATTTTCAATCGGAAGTAAGTTGACAGGTTTTGTTCAAATTCTGTTTAGAAGTCAGCTCTTGGTTCATTTCAGCTGATCCACCAATTCCTTATTATTTTTAATATATAGCCAGACAGCCACAAATGTTTCTTGACCAATCAATCATTTGGGTTTACAAGCAAGTATTTGGCACACCTCACTACAGAAATCTAGGCACTGTAAGTCATTTGGATGAGACCTCCAAGATCACAGGAAGACAGATCAACACCATGCTGACCTGCCACCCGTCACTTTAGTGTTTTGCTACAAAACCACCATGCAGTCAGTTGCTACAAAGCAAGAAACCACACAATTATTTCCAAGTCAGTGGATTTATATTTATTCTATTTAAATACAGGAGGTCAAAACAGATCGGAGTAGGGAGGCCAACATACAGTAACATTTGACACTAGCATATACACAACTCACAGAATGTCAAGTTCGGGAGTTTGAAGTAATTCAGTATGGCCCATCTGCAGTACACCCATACGCTCTTTAGGAATTCAGACATGTTTGCCTAGTTATATTTTTCAAGCCTGCAAACTGCAAGCTTTCTTTTTTTAAAAACTGTTAGTTTATGATGGTGCTTTTCAGAAGCACCACCCTTAAGACAAAACTGAATTCCAGTTCAAACAGTAGATTAAAATGTACATCTGCTCAATTTTAATAAGGCATCTTTCATTTCATGCAAAGCCATTACTGTAAAATGCTTCATGGGAATTACTTTAAGCTACTCCAGGATATCTCCTGTATGAAGTGGTGATCTAGCTTTAAACATTCCGTTCTTACATTGCAGGTAGGTTTCTAGGAACCTGCCTGCAGATACAGTTGGGAAATACTTCACAGAATATTTTTCAAAAGCTTTCAATATTAGCTTAATTCTGCTACCAGAACTCTAAGGTAAATTTTAATCACTGTTTCTGTCACAGACAAAAGCAGAGTCTTTCAGTATTTCAGAACGTACTTCAAGCCATAGCATCTAGGTTTTTTTGTTTAACACACATCTCATATCCTCATTTTTAACAAAGTCTTATGCAAGTTTTATTCTCTTTTCTTCTCACTTTTAGACTGTTATTTTGGACCTGAGCTGTAAAATTAAAAAAAAAAAAAAAAAAAAATATCAGCTATGAGCTTCCCTGTTCAGCACTAGAAAGCTTTGTGCAGGACCCAGAGCAGAAGTAGGGGAAAAAAAAAAAAAGTTATTTTACACCATTTGGAGATCCAAGAGACCTCCGATAGCAAGTTCCAACTGCCTTTATTTGGCTAACCATCATGTGGAAGATTCAACTAATTCTGTATATTGAAGGCTATGAAAACTATTGGAAAAATTCCTTCTACTGAAAAGACCTCAACTCTAACTGCAAGACTAAGAGTTATCAAGACTGAGCAAATGGTGTTCCAAATTAACTGTCCCTTCTCACGAGCCACACAGCTTATCTTCCAGTTCTCACCTCCTCTGCTCCTTTCCCTCCCAGGAAGTAAAGAAGATACTATTATCTTATTAGATATCTACTCTTTGTCTCTGGTGTTCTCACTTTACTTCCTTTGACTTTGGAGAAGAAATCCACCGCTTCCCAGAAGATCCAGACACCTGAAAGAAATTCAGGGTCACACATACAGTTCTGCTGCATCCAGCTACACCTCACCTTTTAGTTCACCGAGATCTATTCAGAGGAATCACCTAAGTGAGAGAATCCTACACAGGTGCCTCATGGAGCACTTCCAAAGTTAAGAGGCTTCTCGCACACAGGAACTTGCTGCTTACACTTTTAGCTTCAAAAAGATAGAGCTGCTATCACATTTGTCACCTGTTGGTTTTGCACAGACCAGGGATACATGTGTGTTAAGGGTCTCCATTGCACCAGGTTGGCTTCTTTTAAAATGCATTTAAACTAAATGATTTATTTATAGGGAATAAAAAAACCCCTTTCTGTGGAACAAGCCATTAGCAGTCTCAAGTGTGGAAGCAGCCTAAGTGCCCAAGATGCCTCCAGTAGTAAAGCACAACACAGCCTTCTAAACAGCATTAAAAATTTAGGGACACAAGCCACTAACGAAACACTAATTCTTAAGATCCTAACATACAGAGACAAATGCAGTCTTACATACAAACATAAGCAGGTTATGCGAGCCATCTTGAAAACAGATTAAATCATGCTATTAAAAATACGGTTAAGCGCTTACTTCAGAAGAGACAGCACGTAAGCACAGTTTTCTCTTCAAAGTACAAGCACACAAGTGGCTAAACAAGAAAATTATCCACTACATAACATGCAAGTTTATTACAAAATCAGTATTTTTCAAATTCAAACACAAGAGTCAAATGAAACTCAAAGCTTGAGGCAGAAGTGAAAACTAAACTACTACTGTATGTTTCATATGCAAAAAAATCTGCTTTTGACTGTCAACTTTTATATTTTTTTTAAAGATGAAAAATTATTACTTTTGAGGTTGCAGAATCTGAAAAATGTTTATCTCAGGACAGGGTTGGTTTTTTTTTTTGAAAGGTTAAGCAACTAAAAGCTTGGACATTACAGTTACAATTATTAATCCTGACTGAAGATGTTTATTGCTATGCTTGACCAAGTGATTAATTTTTACCATCCTCCCCCAAAACCCAGGTTAATGATGATGAGTAGAGGCTACTGCGAGAAACTGGGAGCCCTGCCAGTTCCCTAGTTCATTTGGATCGATCAAAAGGGCAAGTACAGCCTACACCCCAAAATCAATAAAGACACATTGCTACCTTTTGTTACTGCAGAGAGGAGCTAACCAGGATGCTGTAAAATCTGCACCCCTCTAAAGCAGGTAGTTACATACAGAATCACATCACAAACTTTTTCCAGAGCTATCTGAGAATAGCATGTGGCCAGGTAAGCCCAGTGCAGACAACTCATAAGAATACACAAGCTCTCAACACCTCCAATTTGGTATAGCTTCAATCTGAGGCTAACACAAGGGAGAGGTGCCTGTGTGATGGCCTTTCGGTTTAATTTCCTCTATCACCACGTCTTGCTCCCCAGTTCTCAAAACACCTTTTCTTCTCTACCATTGTCGCATATTAAACCTATGCAGTTTCAACAAATTAGTATAATGTGCTGCTAGAATCCTGTCACCTTGGAATTGTGCTTGCGGATCAGAATTCCATACAGAACAGATACCATAAAACCCTGTTGCCATCAATAAGTAAATTGAACTTAGACCACACAGTGGAAGCAACATTGACACACTGTGACTAAACAGCATATTAATTGAAGATCTTTATCAGCATGAAGGTTTTGACAAGAAATCCAAGGAATTCACTATATTGTTTCTCAAAGTAACAGTTCAGTAATATCATACACTGCTTGGAAAACACTTATACTGGCAAGAAGGAAACATTTTCTATGATGCTCTAATCAAATAATTCCGTCAACAAATGCTGACAGATACACTTGCTTCCCACCCCTCTAAGCTCACAAAGACAGTAAGGCAAGAGCATGTTTATGTAACCTAAATTGTTCCAAGTGAGCCTTTATTCTTCACACACAAAGAATGACAAACAACAGTGTTAGGTCATTCCAGACTTAATGGGTTCCTTGGGACCATATCATTAAGTAAAATGAAAAATCCAAATAAAGTTGTTGATTTTTTCAATGTATTTGACTTGACCACCTTTGGGAAGCGAACAAAGACACACTGTCAAAAGCAGAAACCTGCACAAAATGTTACCGTTTGTTCCCCATGAATGCAGAGGTATACTTATTCAACGAAAAGAAATTCCACTGCTCTCTTGAGATTTCCTCCCTTTAGTTGAATTTAGTGCCAAGTTTACTCAACTAAAGTTCAGGTTGTGTTAGCACACCAGATACAAGTTCCTGTAAGTCAGGTCCATTACTAAGTCAAAAATTAAATGCCAAGCAAAAACTTGGTCTTACTACAGTAACTTCAAGGTTACATGAATTAAAAAAAAAAAAAAAAAAAAAAGACTGTTAATAACCATCATTGGCCCTTACTTTACACAATTCAAGCTCCACTTTCAAATGAAAATACTTGGTAAATATTTTGTCTATTATGCAACCTAATTTTCTGTCATTTCTCCTCCAGCTATCTCTTCTGGACATGTTAAGGGATCACAGATTTCTACATTGGTCAAACAGTACTTACAGTATGGCTTCTCAAGTGTCTCAAGTTCCTTCAGAAGCTTCAGCTTCTTCTGAAGTGAGTCTCAGGTGACAAATTCTTTTTATATGAAAACCATCAATGTAAGACAAGGGTGGTCAAAAGAACATAGGAAGCCCATCGATAGGGTGACTGATCTGCAGGATCAGGAAAGCAGCTTTACATGTGACAAGTAAGACGGGAACAGGGAAGATCTCAAATGAAGAGGAATGTACTTTATTAAAAATAAGAGAGGAGAAAAAGAATACCAACTGCCTCATTTGAAACGAAGTATGCTTGGTGCTGAAATTCCTATGGGTTCAAATGGGTACCTACATTACACTATCAATACCTGCAGGAAAAACATGCAGAACTAGATCCATGATTCTCAAATATCTGGATAAAACATTACTGCATTACAACTGAACCAGACTTAGGTTTTTCTGAAAAACTATCAAAGAAAATTCCAGAATTTTTTTTTTTTTTTAACACAAAATTTTGTATTTTTAATAAGAAGAAATGCTATATAAAATGTATACAGAAGCTTCAGTTTTTCTCTTTCTATCCAAAACTAAGCTGAAAGCCTCTCTGGAAAGCCCCCAAACAGCTTTTATGGAAAAGCACTGATCTATTTTTTTTCCTATAAAAACGTAACGCGTAACTACTGTTTTACATTAAATATACAACTACTTTTAAATATGACATGGGTTTTCAATATATTTTTGAAAAAAACCCTAACGTTAGGCTACATCAAAGGCAGCAAAATGAACTGCACAAAGTAAGGGCATGCAGTACGTAAGTACACAGTAACTGCGGTAAGCCAAAGCACCACAGTGCATGTAATGAGACAGACTAGGTATACAGGCTGCCATTTAATGCTAGCCAATTGCTTAGAAAAGCCACAGCACTGAGCAAAAAAATCTTTTGCTCTTCTGAGATTTTCTTCGTTTTAATCACAGTAAAGAATAAAAATAGAAAGCAGAGGGCAAAACTTTCTCTTGTTTGCCTTGTACTCAGTTAACATTTCATAATCAAAGAAAAACATACTTGTTTCAAGCAGTACAACCAAACCCTGAATAAACTCTGTAAGCCACAAGTATCTTTAATAGAACCGTTACAGATTGATATTATCAAATTAAAGACTACTGACAAGCACGCTTACTGTCCCATGAAACAGGCACATCACCAAGAAAAATATACCATTGCATCAATAGCATCAACCTATTTTAACTACACAAAATGAAACCTGCAAAAAATGAGACATGAATGAATTGCTGGGAAAGTTTGTTTTTGAACTCTGACTTGACACAGAATGTACTTTATAATACAAATTCTAAAGTTAATTCATTAAACACTGAACATTCAAACAAGTAAATAATTTAAAGACAGAACAATCAGCAGTTTTGTTTTAAAACATTTAATGACTTCATTACAGCAAACTGAGAAGAAACTACTCTATAAACTATTAAAACCCTACTTACATCAAAGTACCATGCAGAATCACAGTTACTATTCTGAGATTTGTAAAAGCAGCGTAGTGACTCCTTCACAGATTAGTCTCCATATTTTATACAGAGCATGCAGCAGAACTACTAGCAAACAGAAGCTGGTTTTCCCTGACCACTAATTAGACACTCAAGAATGCAAGTCATGAGGGCAGGGAGAAAGACAAAATCTTGAGAAAAACATGACTTACCAGACGAGGTTAGCTGTGTCTCAAATGCAGAGAAGTAAGAAATCTCTGTATACGTAGATCTTGTTTATTTAGCCCTTTATGAAGGTTTCTCTAAAGAAATGAATTTAACTCGCATGCAAGACTCTGCAAAAGAAAAAGAAAAAGAATCTGAGCTGCTGGCTGAAGTTTTTGTTCTAAGAACGTTTGAGCTATTTTCGGCAGCAATGGGATTGCCTACAGTCAAAATGAAAATGCAAGACAGAATAACCAGCCTCCTAACCCAAGCTTAAAAAAAAAAAAATATATATATATATATATAAATATTCAGGAAATCCATAGCAAAAAACCCTGTTCATTGTCCAAATTTTTATTTAAAGAAACAGAAAGAGCAGGGAACAACCACTGTGAATAATGAATGAAAATACTGTAAAAAGGAGATCTGGGATGTTGAAGAGTATTACTTGCAGTTCAGGAAACGAGCCATCATGGATATTTTTTATTGTGAAAAACACGTTTTGAGTTTGGTCATTTCTGAAGATGCTTTACCTTCTTTACAAGAACATTCATATGAGATAGAAGTGTTTCTATTTGTATTTAAGTTCATCATATCTGGCTGGTATTCACATCTGAGCACAGGACAAATCAGTTTAACAAGACTGAAGCCAATAGTTTGTTTCTAGTTTGCATCTTAAGTTTCCAGTTCCAGCACTAGTGCTATTTTGGAAGTTTAGTGATCTAAAGCTGCTAGCACTCTGTTTTTTCTGCCAGGGCCATTCAGTGTCGCCATAAAGACCTGCCTGCCCTCCTGTGCCACATCCCTAACCAGCCAGCTTACCCTCCCATGGTGTAAAAACTACTGGAAAACAAAGTATCAATACAAATTAATGGCTATAGGAAAAGACCCAGTAGCATCTTGATGAATACATAAAAGCTAATTACTTTCAAGTTTTAGACAATACAACAAAACTTAAGTCAGTGGAAAACCACCATTGTTATTTAACTTGTTGCAGCTCCTTCTGGTACAGGAAGAAACTTCCAAGATACCCCTCTATATAAGTCTCAGCAATTCTGACAGACACAACTTACTTCGCTTCACCAGAACAACTTTTCATACATGCCCACACTATTAGGCACTTGCACTGAAAAGCTTGTTACTTTTGTTCAAGGTAAAGTTATGAGATTGAAGTTACTCTCTACTCAAAAACTAAAATAGACTGGTGTGGTAAAATTACAAAATGTTTCATTACATGTTAAACTTCCAATCAAGACTACTTAAGCACACTCGTTTGAAAGCATTTTAGAATGCCATGGGTCACCTTAATTGCTGATTTATTTGTGAAGAGTTACTATTTGGAAGTGACACTGACATATGAAACAGGATGCCAGGCACACAGGCTATTTATTAAAGTAAAGCAATGCTCATTGTTTAGAAACAAACAAAAAGCCTATCTGTTCCTGAAGACTCATAAAACCCATTAGCTATAATACACTTATAACAATAATGAAAAAGCTGCCATGTGCAAAAACATACCACAGATTCTTTCTGGATTAGCTCAAAAGCATCCTTTTCCATTTGATCCCAACTGTTTTTACTGTTGCTGTAGTTAAAAGCAGCTATAGCAAAAAACACAACCCCACAAAATCTAACACACCAACCCAATTAAACCAACCAATTATATTAATCATTATTGCTGCTTCATTCCAAATGGCTAGTTTAGGACTACTGCCTTACCACAAAACTAGTTCACAGAAGTTAAAAGGCTCAGTTTATATTTAACTTGAGATCCATGAACAAAGAAATATAAGAACTCCAGTAGCTTGAATTTCAGACAATGTGTAAATTATAGCCAACTTGAGAGCTGTAACAGTCAGGTAGATCACACAGTATAGTTCATCAATAAATACAAGACCAGTATGCACCAGACCACTAGTGTCATATGCTGCATTACTTTCTTATCCGTAACGCTGTCATCCAACCGTTACAAGCTAAATCAATATATATCTGTATACCAAATACTAATACTATGCAAATATGAAAACAGAAGAATGTGTTAAAATAATTATTAGTAGTATCACTTTACTGCTGTAGTAATACAACACACAATGCTTTGCAATGCAGCATTTTTCTGAAGCATTTTCTCAGAAGGCAGATTTACCATTAGCTGATTTACCGTCAGCACTTAACCCATTTTGGTACCTTGTTTCTTCATACTGCACTGTTTTTGTGTAAATAACGCTCTACCTATTAGTAATTATAGTATTTGCTAAACATGAAAATAGCACTGTTTCGGTATACACCAAGATGTGTGTTAACTACTGGATATAAATTGGATTATCTTTATCTAAAGGAAACATTAAATGCCATAAATATCATATATACGATGCAGGTCTTGAAGAAAATACATCTGTATGTTTATTAGTAAACCAGACAAATATGTCACTACCACCAAGATTATCACCTTATGCTTTTCAGAGGCTGATGATAATCATATTTCCCATTTTGTGGCTATCAGCGACACTGAATAAAGCATGTAATTTCCTTAGTGGCACGCTGCAGTGCAACTTAATCTATGGTAGGTATTAAGCAATTCAAACCTGACCAAGAAGTGTACAGTTCACATTGCTAATGGAGACTTGCACCAAGTTCCTACAAAAGCTTCATGACCTGACACGACAGGACAGAGTTGTGATAAACCAGAGGAAAGAATCTTGATAGATGAGAGATACAGAAAATTGTTCAAGACACTGACAGACAGAAGAGCCGCACACCTGCTCCACAGCACCGATTCATCCAAAGGAAATCTCAACTTTTCTAGACCTAACCTTTCAAACACAGTTCAGTCGCTGAAGCTTCACATGGAATGGCTGAAGAAAAGTTCTCTTTTTGAGAAGTCTCCCTGTGTAAATTTCAAGGTGTGTACATAACACTGTACAAACCAGATGATTTTTCCTTCGTATTATTCTGTACATGTTTCTATTCAGATCTTTTAACAGTAGTGTAATATCTTCTAGTAATATGATAGGGTATCTACATGAATTGCATATTACCTACCCCAGGAAGAAATAAGGGGTACACATAAGATTTTTTCTTTTTTTTTTTTATTTTTTCCAAATAACCATGTTTAACTGTACTATGACAGACAGCATTAAACACATTTAACATTAAAGAATGCAAGCAAAATGCACGTGCTGTGCAATTGCTTAAGTCCCTTAAGAGAGTTCATCCATACAACTGATCATGTTCATCTCTGAAATGATTCTGTCCCAGATTACAGGGAAAAAAAGCTTCCCTCCTGTCCTTCTGTAGATTCCTGTCAACCACATGCTTTGTCCTGAACTTCAGCTAGTCTTGCAAGTCTTAGACAAATATGATCCTGAAGGATCTTACATATAAGAATGAATCTTTTTTCAATGTCTCAGGTCTGCTTTCAGTAGCTTCCACTGCTGAAAAGCAATGAAGCTATGAGGAAGTGTGGCCATTTTCCTCCCGGACAGGATGGAATACATAGTTACACATCAATCATATAAACCATTAGTTGTGGTTGATCCTAACTAATGTAAAATAAATGAAAAATGCATGAACACATGTTAAATGAACATACTGCCAGGGATGCTCATCTTCAGACAAACACATCATATGCCTATAAAGCCAAAGGATGAAAATAGATGAGAAAAGATTAATCTCCGGTGACATCAGTTTAATTTCTAGAGTTCAGCTACAAGTTAGTATTTTAGGTTTGGCATCATCAGATGAGTTGTAACTGGCCTTCACCTAGGCTCAGCATGAACATGCTCAGGAATGAAAGGGTGACAATGCTCACAAGTAAATCAGAACATGTATGTAAACCTGTATCTCTGTTTCTTGAGAACTGGTTTGAGGTTAATTTCTTCGATAGAAATATTCAACACCTCACTTAGAACACTGCTGCTCTATTTCATGCATATCTGACACAAGATATTTACAGTTACCACAAAGCTACTAGGAAGTTATTTACTGATGGTCAGTTTATACTTTTTCTCCCACTTAATATATTAGGATCAATCATTATGTGTTAGCATAGGAAACCTGGTATAATTTTCCCACCAGAGTTTCATTTATATAAACTTCTTTAGAAAAGAATAAAATAATTATGTCAGCTCCTTTCTGCTACTTAGGATTTCTAGGCCTCGTTAACCATAAAAGCTTCTTAAAGTCTCACTAGAGCAGATCTATATACTGATCAAAAGACACAAGAAATTTCTATGAAGTACAATAATCAAGACTTGACTGAGGATTAACAGGTAGGTAATTTATGCAGGAAAGCACTGCAGACAACTTTCTTCTGTATTAAGAGATCTTGCCCTCTCACCCCTACCATCAAACGCACTTGACACTCTAGCCAGGTTACTCCTAAACACATCTTGATGCCCTATGCCATCATGCACGCTTCAGCCTCATGTAGTGTCAGCAGCTTAACAACTGTCGTAGTAGAACAGCAGCATATACAACAATGACTACAAAGACACATGCAGTCGTCTTTAGCTCGATATGCATCAAAAAGTACTTTGGAAATTTTCTAGACCATCATACAAAAAAGAACTCCTGAAAAAACTCAGCATTAAAAAATCCACATAAACAACAAATCCTGAATTTCAGTTTCTACTACAGTTTCATTAAAGCTATACATGAAAAAAGGTGGATCATCTATTGAAAAATAAACTGACTCAAGCTTTCAGAACATTTGATTTAATATTGCAAGAAAGAGTACATAGGCAGCCAAGTTACTGTGGCAGCTACATCTCGGAATTTTTTCTAACCCTAAAGAATATAGGTTATCTCAATAAACTACCCATGGTTATTATGTTAGAATACTTCAGAAGTCTCCCAGAGTGGCTACAAAGCAGTCTTGCTCTTACATCTCTGTCTGTCCCAGCAGACATGGCAATAGAATCTTCGGTCAAGACATTTCAAGAAGTTGGAAACTATCTACATCCCTCAGCGACAATAAACTGTAACCTGCATGAATAGTACAGAAGTGCCACACACAGGATTTGTCAGTGATTTGTGGCTTCATAATTCCCATAATGAAGCTTTGGTTAGAGTACTTTCATCAACAAAAGAGAGTAAAATTTGTCAACATTCATACAATGGAATCTATTTTTTAATTGCTGTTAGCACATTTGTTTCCGCATAAGCAATTCTGTTCTCCAGTATATCCCAAAATAAGTCTCCATATTAAAAAGCAGAGTGCTCTGTCCTGGCTAAGAAATTTTTTTTCCATCATTTCCTTCAAACAATTAATGGAGGATGGCCCACCTCACTAATACTATTAGGTAATAATAAAGTTATTAAACTCTTCTCTCCAGGCTTGGTATAGAAGTGGTTCATCCCTATATAACTCATTAGAAAACTTGGCAACTGGGAGGAAGACTAAAAAGAAGCTTGGAATTGGGGGCGTAGGGGGGTTTGGCTTGTGTTCCTCTGAAAGCACTCCAGAGCCAGCCAAGAGTTAGCAAGCAATCTCTGATCCAGCAGGATATCCAAGAAGCCTTCTGAATTTGTTACAGAAGTCTTTCACTGAAAACTCACACATCTGAAAGACATGGATCAAGACATCAAGTATGAAGAATCACACTCTCACTTCATTAACACCAGCTGGTAGATGTTTGATAAAGAGTTGCCTCTGCTGCTGTTCTGTAGAACAGCAGATCTGCATTCGCTTTAAAAGACACCATGTGTCTTTAGCTATATTCAGTTCTCGTATTTTACACTGGGATTTGTTAAGTCTGCTCCCCCCTCCCCCGTTATAATAAAATTTTGTCTGGTGACAGCAAAAAATAATTATGTGAGACAGAAACCCCTAGACAGATTTTTGTGAAAGACATCTTGTAAATAAGCAGCTCCAGCTCTGCCATCACAGTAAGCTGAGTTTAACATACAACTTAAAATTTGCTTTTCAGGAATCTTGATATATCTGATAAATTTTAGGAAAGGTACAAAGCGCCACTGGCTGTCTTTATGGTTAGATGTTTCTGAAGATGTAGAAGTCTTTAATATAGCATCAGCACCTATGAATTTGTGATCTTCTTTATACTTCTCTGAGATCTAATATACTAAACCCAAATCGATATTGGAAAATTAACCTGTTTTCTAAATAGAAGCTGCAAAGACAGCCAGTACCAGAATTTCTGCCAATTACCTTTGGCAAAACTGGATTGGATTTCATTGCTGCAGACTTAGGTTTGATAGCTAAGGATTCAAAACCAATGTTTTGTCAGTCATTTAAATATTTATAATTGTTAATGTTTCATAACAGCATTTTATAACATGGAATACTTTAAAAATTACAATACCTTTAACTGAGTACCAAATAAATACATTAAAACGTAAGGAGACGCTCAAGCCTGAAGTGAAATCACATGCATTTAAAAAAACCCCAACTATGAAAGCATATTATCTAAATATTTACAGCCTCCTGGTCACCTACTGTAACAAATTCCAATACTTACACCTATTTCATAGAACCGACAGAAAACCACCTAACTGCTCTCCTAATGATGCAAAAATTGACTACAGTCACTGCACCTATCACTATGAAATTGGACCAAAAGAATGATATACCTGCTAAAAGCACTATTTTGCTAGTAAAACTAACTTCCTCTGTTCCAAGAGTAAACAGTTAAAAATGTATGAGGAAATAAATATGAAAAGGCCTTGTCAGGAAATGGAGAACAGAACCTTATTGTTTATCTCAGTCTTGATACACATCACTAGTCCATTGTTTGAAGAACTTTGTACAAGGTTATTTGTCTTTCAGACTCATTTTCTGCTAGAATGTGTTCAGCTACTGCGTGAGATTGTGAGGGTTTTTTGGGAGGGTGTTGGGGCACATTAGGGAGCAGGTTTTCCCTGAAGGCCTAAACCTCGGACATGTGAACAAGCCAGGACTCTAAACCTGCAATGCTCATTGTGACTTACCAACTCAAATTACTAGGTTTGTTGAACTAGCTGCTTAAAAGGATTTTTGAGTCCAAATCCAAAGTGACAATCTTTAAAATGCCCATTTCACATATACCCAAATTCCTAACCCTCTATATGTCTTTTAACAGTAAAGTTCCCAGTTACCTAAAACTCTCCTACTGGACCAAGCAAGTGACATCTTGCCTTGATGAAAAAACACTTTGGTGACAGCCTTCACGTACAAACTTGTGTTTTATCAACTTTGCGTCTGAGGCACAAATGTCTATAAGATGTTCTCAGGTTTTTTTTCACTCTTCATAAAAAACATGGATGATGGTGTTACCCCACCACATTATATTTTTTAGAAAAACACTGTATTGATGGTCATCAAAACATCTGCCACCAAGAAAAACCCAAACAAAAAATTAAAAAAACAGAAAAACCAACTACTGAAAACCTGGCTTACATTTCCTGACAGATTTACAGTCACATCTCCCACTTTGCTGACACGGAATACTAAGCATCAGTCGACTGTCTGGTCTTTTGAGGACACTGGCCCACCTTTCATAGAGTAATTACAGACTTCATGTGGCTCACAGAGCAAGAGACTAGCACTCTTCAGCTTAATAAAGAGAATTTTCTTAGAAGAAAGGAAAATTTGAGGGGCTGCCTTTCCTCCAGTTACTCTGAAGTATTAACAGCCAAACCATATACTCTAAAATATTTCCAATTTCCAACAGTGGGCCAGGGACCAGACTGTGCCCCCTTCTCAAGGGAGAACTGCCATCTCTAGGCTCTAAGACCATGCACGCTCCCGTGCACAGCTGCCACTCTCAAGCTAGTCAGTCCATGCAAAGCAAAAGAAATTCACAGAAAAAACACAAGTCCCAGTTCCCTCCTTCGGCTTCACAAAGACTTACGTTACAGAGCACAGAAAGCCTAATGCCATTCTGGTTTTAAACCACCAGATTACAGCTAGGCCAGCTTTACCGCCTCCACACCGAGTTTCTATTCCAATTACCATGATTAAATCCACAAAGGAATTTAGGATTCTCAATAATTAAAACAATGGTGTTCAGCCAATTTGCTAAGCTGCCAATTTAGTAAAGGGGAAAAAAAAGGACCTATATGAAAAACAGTCCTTAACTTTAGCAATCAAGTAATTTTAACATTTTCTGCTACTTGTAACGTTGAGGGTAGGGGCCAGCAAACCTACTGCAACTGAAGCTTTCAGGCAGTGAACCCCAGGGTGACGGGAATGGTATTTGTCACCCCAACTGAGTGCAAGACCTCCCACTAGCAGTCAAACAACAGGATAAAGCAGCATAGAGAACCTTCTTTCCTTACATGTTCCTCTAGTCAATTTATACATTTTGCTACTATAATCCACTTAACTGAAAACACAACCTGAAGACATAAGCAACTGTGCAAAGCTTTGAAGACTTCCAGCTACAGATATGTAACACTTCAGCATTTTATAACACAAGCTAATACTGCTAGAGTCTGTTATTTTTCAGATATTTTTTTTTCTTCAAGAGACTGATCTCAAAGGCAGTATCTGGTTTTCAGCAAGACCCAACATTTGTGTTTGGGTTTCCAACCTCGAATTGCAACATAAAATGGTAACATCAAAAACACACCTAAAGTCAGCCAAAGCTCACTGAGATACAATTGCCTCAGCAAACTCCCAGTTTGCAGCTCACAGTTTCACACAATCATGACAGTCCTTCAGGTTGCAAAGGTAGTTATTTCAAGAGCTCAGGTACATGCCACCAATGGACTGAAGCCACTTGCAGCCACGATACTCCCACCTTAGCCCACCTTCACATTGCTTATTGGTAAGAAAAGGTACTGCCAAAATGCCCGAGTCTACCAAGTCAGCTCCTGCTGCCACCAAGAAATCCAAGAATGCTGTTACCAAAACCTGAGGGAATGCTACAAGCAGCTTAAGAATAATAAAGGAGAGTTACTGCATCCATCAGTACAAGGTACTGAGGCAGATCCATCGAGAGGATGGTACCTTAACCAGGACCACAGGCATCATGAACGCCTTTGTCAATGACGTTACTGTATACTGGAAAAGCATGGCATCTGGCACATCACAAGGAATGCTTGACCCAAGAGGCACAGTCTGTCACATACTAGGGAGCTGTCAGAAAGCTGGCCAAGCACACCACACCTGAGGGCACCACAGGTACCGGGCAAACAGCAGTTCCAGAATATACAGAAAATACAGAAAGCCAACTGTATCCTGGGCTGCACCAAAAGAAGCGTGGCCAGCAGGTCAAGGCAGGTAATTCTACCCTTTTACTCCACTCTGGTGAGACTTCACCTGGAGGTACTGCATCCAGCTCTGGAGTCCCCAGCACAGGACCTCTTGGGAGTACATGCAGAGTAGGGCCACAGAAATGATCAGAGGGCTGGAACACCCCTCCTATGAGGACAGGCTGAGACAGCTGGGGGATTGTTCAGTCTGGACAAGAGAAGGCTCTGGGGAGACCTTATTGCAGCCTTTCAGTACTTAAAGGGCTCTTACAAGAAAGATGGGGACAATTTTTTCCGCAGAGCCTGTAGTGATAGGACAAGGGATAATGGTTTTAAACTGAAAGAGGGCAGATTCAGACTAGATAGAAGAAAGTTTTTTGTGGTGAGGGTGGTAAAACACTGGAACAGGTTGCCCAGAGAAGCTGTAGATGCCCACACCCCCATCCCTGGATACAATCAAGGTCAGGTTGGACCGGCCTCTGAGTAACCTGATCTAGTTAAAGATGTCGCTGCTCACTGCAGGGAGGATGGACTAGGTGACCTTTAAAGGGCTCTTCCAACTCAACCCATTCTGTTATTCTATGATTCTATCTGCATTACATTTTGGCAGAACTTGAAGTCAACTTCAAGTCTCCTTATGACCACTTTTTTCTCCCAAACCACACACATTCTTATGTCTTCACATGAACTGTTTGTATAGAGTGATTCTGAAGGGATTTCTGATGGGATAGCAGCGACAGGCTGGTTATTCATGAAGGGTGTAAAAAGAGATATGGCTACAAACCAAGTCGTATCAGCTTGTTGGAAGTCACAAACCATTCTGACTTCAGGCAATAACAGAAGCAGCAGCAGACTGAATTTGAGTCAGTTTTCCTATGATCCCTCATATCAAAGAGAAAGGATCTCCAGGTCATCTTGTTCATCTGCTTCATAACAGCAAAAATTTACAGTAAATATATCATTCCTGACAGACATTTGATCGAGCTGTTTCAGAAGGCATCCAGCAAGAAAGATATCCCAGCTTCTTCAGACAATCCAGTACCTAGTCATCAGCATTATTTTTTTTCCTAGCTCTAACCACAGTGTCCTTTCCTGCAATTTAAGTCTGAAACATGGTAGTTCAAGTGATTTAGACATACATAATCAAGCTCAAATTCCAAACATCAAAACACAAGTCAAAGTAGGACCAGAGCTGCCCAACTGCCAGCCTACACCTTTATATTGCATCGCACACAGCCAGCACAACGAGTTTGAGGGCATGCAGGGTAGCCACAGATAGCAGTGAAGCTTAGCCAATAGATAACACTAAGGAAATGCTACGTTAGATTGGGACTTCAGCTCAAAATCTCTTACAGATTTAGAAATCACCTCATTCAAGAGTAGAGGCAAATCACTGCTGCTGTGCATCTAGTAGATTTACAGCTCAGTGGGCACAGTAAAGGTGTTTCTCACCTTTCCACTTCTGATCAGCTAGAACTGGGCTGTCAAGCTTGTGGCTTCGTGCTACTGGCAGACACCAACAATTTATGAAGTTAGGCCTACACAATAAAGACAACAGATTAATTTTGCACAGGACAAACTACAATTTCTGCAGAGAAGTTCAAAAGCTTTAGGGATTCAAAAGTCAGAATGGAAAACTCAGAGCATCAATATCAATGTACATCTTCACTGGAACATCAAGGCTCTCCAGGCTTTATGAAATAGATCATGTCCCCAAAAATAAGGTTTAACATGCAGCAAATTGTTGGCGATTCCCTGACAGACACAGACAGTAGCTGCCTCATGCTGTCTTTCCCACTCACACATCAGTAGATATATGTAAGGACTCAACATGTAAGTGCACCTGCAATGGTCAGAGGACTGTCACCACTGGATGTATACAATTGGATGTTATTAGATAGCAGCATGCTCATATGGTCTTGACAGGCCAAAGCTATAGTATCTTGATAACTGCATACATTTGGTTCAGAATTATACAAGAATGTTTCATGTCCTGGAGAGACTGCAACTAATTTTTTGGATTTCAAAAAGTCTTTACAGTCCATCTGCAGCATTATTGAAACTGATGCTTTCCAGACAATCCAAATACAGACCATTGTAACTTTGAGAACGGATGTTAGAGAAAGGGCATGATGCAGCAGCAGGAAGCTGCTGAACTCTTTTGGTTTTTGGTGATGGCAAATTACCTGGGCAATGTCGTCTTCTGTAGTATTATGTAACATGATTAACAAGAAGTCCCTAAAGCAGAAAATTGACCCTTTCCTGTTTAAATCTCTTTATTCCCAAAGATCGCCATTTTTGGGGATTTCACAGTTCTTTCACTAGTAGCTTGGACAGAAAGGAGGATTTGGCTTCTAGGAAGCTCTTCAGCTTCCAAAGGTGAAGTTACAGTGCAATGCCAACGTTGCTCGGTAGATATTCTATACCCTAATTAGCCCTAGCCCACCAGGGGAATGGCTCAGGAAATCAGTGCTGAGCTTTCATTTCTTTTGCCTTCTTTTTAACAGACGCACATTGGTATGTAGTCATTTTTTCAGTCAGTATTGCTTCAGCTAAGTGAACATTGGAGCTCTTTCACAGTTTTTGTTTGCTATTTGTGTTCTCTGTTAAATTGCAGAACAGGCTATTAGTTTGAAACACTTGTTCAAGCTATATTCATGCTTTTCCTAGCCAGGGAAAGACAAGCTGACGTTTGATGTGTTTAAGGCAACACAAGGTGTTACAGCTGTACCACCAGTTAATTGCTCTATGTTGACTTACTTGCAGGCCAGAACTAATTTTTTGGCTAACAGAACCCAGACCCTCATTTAAGTGGCAAGTACAGTGAGAAGATGAAACAAGTTTTCTACCAAAGACTTTTTTCCCTACCTAGAAAAATTCTTCCATAAGACAGCCTACAGACAAAAATCTAAAATAATGCTTCCTTGCTACCTCCGTTTTTGGTAGCCAGTATGACACAGGACGAAGGAGTATACACACTTTTCAAGGGATGCAGGGTATATTTACGAAAATCAGGCCTTTAAGAGATCCCAATTCATGTAACAAAGGCCAGTGCCAACTAGGGAGGTGGACAGAAGAGTCTTCAAAAATATTCTCAAACAGCAATAAACTGACAATTGCAACCATACTACTATATCTATTTTGCACATTAGGTAAAGGAAGACGCACCTGTATCCATCCCATAAACCTAAAACCATGGCAGTTTAAGTTATACAGAAGGCAGCTTGAGGAGCAAAAATGAAAACAACACATAGGTAGATCCTAAGGTACGTGAGAACTGGAAGTCAAAGTTAATATCTTTTGGGAGTAGATATTCTGTTTTGTATCCCTGAAGTTTTACACTTATTAGGTAATTTCCTCTCTTTGAAAAATAAACATATGGAAAGGCGGATTTCCCTTCCTAGAAACTGTTTACTTCCTCAGAACTTTAACATCCTCTATTTTTCAAATTTATCAACCCCTTATTAATAAAAGCTCAAAAGACCCTTTTTTGCCTCAAGGCTTTTCAATTTGTCCATCAGCTTGGTCCTGTTGAAAACCGAAAAATTCTCTGTTCCAGCCCTTAGAGAAAGATCGCTACAAGCAACAACACACTAATGAACGTTTGCATCACAGAAAACTAAAGGATGAAGTCAGTGACTTCTGGTACCCTCTCCTAAAACAGCTTGAAACTTTTACATATATGGAAAGCCAAAACTGAGAAGGTGAAAGGTAAATTTTCTGTACTAAATTTATACAGGCTAGTTAATCATCCCAGTTTTCTATCTTACCTCCTGAAAGAGAACGTAAAGATAACGTTTGCAAATTACAGAGCTGTACATCACACACATTTGATTCCTACAGCATTTAAATAAAGTTTTCATAAGGAAAACATTAGAAAAGCATTTCATATTAATTTTCTACGTTTTGCATTCTGATCAGCAGGATGAAATGACATACTATTGACAGTTATCTGAAGACTAGAGTTTGAAATCAGAGTACAACAACAGAGTGGGGGAAGTCACTAATAGTTTTACACAGTGCCTGTAGAAGCCTTTGGTTATTTATAACAAAATCAGCTTATGATAGACTGGTGGCATGAACTAGAAACATGTGATCTGAGATCAAATTCTGAAGTGTTACTAAGCTGTGTACTTCAAATCATTTTTATAGTAGTTTTAAAAACAAAAATAGCATTGGAATATAAACAATACTCTACGCTAACAACTGTTATGTGATCCATACCTAAAGAAGTCAATCAATTTTTTTTATGACAGAATATTGAAACAATGCTGCCTTTGCAATGACAACACAATATCTCTATTTCCTGATTTGTTTTCATGAAACTATGGTGACCCCTTACCTCAAGTGACATAGTGACATTTCAAACTTCCAGGTGTGTCTGACACAGCACAGAAAATGAAGTATGATAAAACACTAAAACCACAGTGACTTCCAAGTCTGATTAGCATTTGAGGGATCCCAGGTTGAAATGCATAGCATAATTTCAAAGTACCTTCTGAGCTTCATCAAGTTTTAAGAGGCAGAACTACTTACGCATCTACCAGGACATCCAAAAATTACGATAGAATGTGTGTATACGCATGTAAAGCCTTTTCCAGAAATAAACATACTGTAAATAAGGCTAGCAGATTCATTCAAGATGGTGCCAACCTTTTCAGCACAGATCTTACTAATGATAATAAAACATAAATGCCTATATGAATTTTAAAAAAATCATCATTATGTATATTTTTGTCACTTGAAATAAGTGCAACACATTTTTTCATCTTTTATTTATGTTTTTTCCAGTGTTCTTCAAGAGGCATTTACGAGGCATTCTGGGCTGAACCTAAAACTAGAATAGTAAAGAGCTGGTTACTAAGGCCTTTTCAGTGGCATTTTGAAAGCACTTAAATTTCCTGTAACTATTTTTAATGAATTCAGGGAGGACTTTATCATTGCCTTCAAAGGGAGAATCCAAACCAACAAGAGCTTCTGAAAATACCATAGTCTATACTAATTTCGTTTGTAAGCTCCATTTTGCTAAACTCATCTCTGCCCTTTTCAAACAAACAAACAAACTTTACATTCTTTGTTTAGCATGTATCTTTGGGGAAAAACAAAACAAACAAACCAACCACATACACCCAGGTTTGAGGTAAGTCACAGAAGAACTACCACCCTGAAGTCATAACCTTGCTTTTGAGAGTCTTACCCAGACTAGATTCTTACAAGCCTAAACTTGAATCTTAATTTCAGGACTTGCAGCACAAAATACTGATTTGGGATTATGAGATACAGGAAACTGGATTTCAGAGTTTTGCAATCTAAGCTTACAAATTTTGCAGTCATATACTGTACCCACCAAAAGGTGCTAAGGGCCTCAGAATATAGTTCCAAAATTTACCTGTAAAAACGTTAATTAACAAAAGTACTAGATTTTGGGCGCTGAAAAGCTAAAAGCCCTTTCAGTGTTTTAAAAAGGTCCTCAGTAAAAATTATCTACATCTCAACACTAGAGAAAGTCCAATAACAAAAGGAGTGGCTCCTTTTAAGAAGATTTAATTTACATACATGATTAGAATGTTTTTAGAATTTTAGTTATCGAATATGGAAATTTCACAGCATTATCTACAATAAGTTCAGGAAAACATACTTCTAATGAACATAAAGAGAAGCTGTTCCTAAACATATTGGAAGATAAAGTCCATAGAAATCTAACTAAAATTCATACAATACTGAAGATGACAGTAGAGTAACAGATTTCTG
Organism: Falco biarmicus; assembly: GCF_023638135.1. Classification (NCBI taxonomy): domain Eukaryota; kingdom Metazoa; phylum Chordata; class Aves; order Falconiformes; family Falconidae; genus Falco; species Falco biarmicus. The sequence continues at coordinate 122,183,757 of NC_079288.1, read as the reverse complement.
AGAGGACTACACACAAGAAAGCTTGCAATATAATTATTCTTTTATGCCATGTTTGAACTCATGCTGCCTCCAGACTTCCAGCTCAGCTGATCATTTGAAAACCAAGTACGTGTACTGAGAAATGGACACCTTCCGTAAGAATCTGCAGTCCTAATACACAGGTGTATAGAAAGCAAACACACAAGGTATCTCACTAACATTCTAACACAAGTTTTCCCCAGTTACAGTAATTTAGTACAAAACCAATGAACAGAAATTAAAATGGAGAATTGCCAGCAAATATACAGGCAAAGCAAAAGTAGCAGATAGCTCAGAGTGTAAATAGCTGTTTCATAGATGGTTTGGGGTGCTGACTTCAGAATCAGAGAATCAAGCTCCCTCTTCCACAACAGCCAGCTAAACCAAGCACCACAGCAACTTCTTTTACAGAGTGTTACCCTTGCCCCCAAACTACTTACTGCCTGACGCCCATCCTCAGAATAGCATTATTCCATTGCTGGTGGAGGACAGCTACAGAGAATCCCATTTCCATAATGGATATTCACATAACTATATATTTGAAAACATGGACAAATTCTAATGCTTCATTTAAAGTGCTTATGAGCAACCCAAGACTTGATCATTTGGGTCTCCAAAAAATAAATTACAACAAAGAATAAAACCACAGGAGGGGATCAATTTGTTTTCAAATATGTAAATGGGGATTGGAATTTTTAAGTGCAAATATGAAGACTAAAAAACAACTTAAAAGTATTTGTTGGAATCTCTGGCACACTGTGCGTATGTTAGAAATTTGACAAGAAAACAAATATTATGACTTTTTCTTTTTTTAAACACAAAAGATCTTGGATACTCAAGCATGTGAATTCCCCAAGGACCTGGCTCATTTCTCCTCACACCTGCTTCCCCTTCACTCTCCTAAGTAGCACATCATAGCTTTTCTTGAGTGGAGTGATTTCTCCACGGTGTTTTTGAAGTCTGATCTCTCTTTTCTTTTTTTGGTCCTCCATCAGGAATGCTATTGTTTAGGCCTCTGTCATCACACAATTTAAACAGTATCTGGGCCCGCAGTATTAGGTAATGCTTTCTGATCTATGTAAAACGCACCCTGTGAGATCAGTCTAGTTTTCTGCTTTGAAGCCATCGTACCTGTCTCTGCCTCACAACAGTGGGCACATACAGCTGGCTCCTTGTTTTCTCACTGCAGCAATTATCTTTCTCCTTTTGCCGTTCAAACACTTGCATAATTCTCTTCCCATCTCCTCTTGCAACTCTCAAAACTCTCATCTCAACTTCGGACAATAACTGCTCAGATTTTCCCACATAAGTTTCATCCATCCCTAAGAGGCAATAGGCTTTTATTGTAAGAACACTTCCCAGGTTTATCTACAAAGCTTCTATTCACTTTTCCCTCAGAGTTCTTACAGATTTTTATTTCTGCTATAGGAAATCAGGAAATCACTGGTATCGTGGCCAATCAGTGGTCAAAGCCACCTGTTAATGAATCTGCGCTTCAGTGTACCTTTGCATTCAAGTGTTGTTTTATATTTTATGTTCACCACCTATTGCAATATTAAGTACACCATTACTTAAACACAAGAGTCTCCCTTCAAACAGCAACTCGGGTGACAGTCTCTTTATCCATTCATTAGGAAATAATTCATCTGCCCTTTCTCTTCTGATGGCTACTGATACGAAGATATTGATACGAAGAGTGAATGTCAGAACTGAAAGTAGCAAGTATCTACACAAAAATAGTGTAACAACTATGTGCTGTTTTATTTTTTGTAGCTCGCTCTTAGTCACACTGACATGTTTGTTTTCATTTGTGGTTTTTAGCTAAGCAGTGATTGATTTTAGAGAACTATGTTTAATATAATTACACCACTAAATATTACAAAAAGTAAACAAATTCACACCTGGATTAATTTAGCAAAACATCTCTGCAATTATTTCTGCCTTGCTCATAAGAAAACTATTGCCTCAAGCTGGAAGGCATCCTCCTAATGCTTTGCTATAGTTATGTGTTAACTCGAACAGGTGCAGACTTCCAAACAATTTTTGTAGAGTTTGCAGTCCTGACAATAAAGTATGTCCTGAATCTGGCCTTTTCTCAAGACCATAAATCAGTCATCTGTGAATCAAATGCCACTGGCAAAAGCATGTGAACATGTAAACCTACAGCTATGCAAACAAGGAATTAAAAACCTCTCTCTTGTAGTGGTTTAAAAGTAGAATGATAATCTGCAGGGCTCAGATTACACGATCTGTATCTGTAAAGTGACCCTTATAGAAGAGGTCTGTTAAAAAGACTTGAATTTGCCTGACGATCTGTACGTATGTCAAAACAAAGTCTTTGGTTTGGTCTTCATTCTACTGTCAAAGCAGTCAGCACCTCACTTAGCTTTCAGACAGTAACGCTTTATTTAATTAGCCTCTTTTATATTTTACTTATTCAGAGTAAACTATTTGATTGCATCAGTCACACTGAAATTATTATTTCCTCAAGATTCCTAACAAATACAGATTTCTCCAAAAGAAAAACAGCGCAATTACCATGAATTTGATTATTTGAGAGAATGTCATTGCTTAGAGTTCCCTGTTCATTAGAAATTCACTAGTAATTAAACCAAGTAAAAATCATGCTGGGAACTGTTAGCTTGTTAGAATTTTCTTATTAAAAATGCATAAAAAGCATAACTGGCTAGAAGGAGCAGTGTGATGTATATGATCAATATATCACTCAGATGATACATACGGAGTGTTTTCCACTGGCATCCCTTTGGGTTGCTACTCCTTGTTTGTCTCGAAAATACTTACCATTAGTAGGAAAAGATACAGGGTCAATGCCTAAATCAGACAACAGCTGTTTAAGATTTTAAGTGAAAAGCACAAACCATGCAGAAGTCAGTAGCGTGACCTCTATGTTCAAAAGGGAATTATTTATTATATACTTCTCTCAGACCAATCACTACAGTTTAGGATTGCCTCCAAAGCTAAAGTCCTTCTGAAATTCAAAACTTCCATAGACTTCTCATGATTTTTAGAAACAGCAGCTAAAATACCAAGCCAAAGCTGGGGCCATCTAATCCATTAACCCACCCCTTATGATGGCTCATACTGGCTGGTTCACAAAGAGCAAAATAGTCTGTGCTTGAGATTTACTAAAAAAACCTTCCTAAAATACAATTCTTTGTAATTGTCACCAATAAATAATCACCTCATGCCAATTATTTACCATAGATCAAGAAACTACAAAAGCTCTTATACCTGCATAATAGAGAATGTGAGGTTGTCAAATGAACATGAAATTCAGTGAGAAACAGGCATTTAGTACCTTACAAAAATAATTTTCACCTTCTTGCAAACTTGGTGCCAACAATACTTTGATTTCTGATTGTGTATATGTTTTTAAAAAAAATAATATTTTTGGTTTATAACCATGCCTAATTTTTTAGTATTAAGAGAAACTGAACATTGAAGCCAGGCTCCATTCAAGCATCCAATTTAACTGTCCACCCCACACTTTTTTTTTTTTTCTTTTTCTGTTGTCTTGAATCACTACTTTTCCCTCATGGTCACTTCAAACACTGAAAATATTGTTCATATGCAGAGAACTCTGTATTAACATGTAATTCCTAGTTTATGCATTTTTCAGATATCAGAACTGATCTAGACAAAACTGAGTCACAGACAGCCTCCTCCTGTCATTTGCTAAAACCAAACTTTGGCAAAGCCTTGGCTTCTACTGGATATCCTTGTTCTAGTCAGATTCAAAACACTTTATGAGATTAGCTGTAAACAGCCATGAGACATTTTGTTTATATTTGTATTTTATTCCAATCAAAGGCAGTCTTAATCTTAACTGTTAAGAATTGAAATTTGTATTTTTGCAGGTTTAGTGATATAATGAGATGAAGTGCAAAAGCAGAGGAGACTAATCATAGTCAAAATATAAATCTGACCACACTGTTCTCATAATTCATTCTGACTTTTATATATATAAACACAAGTACTAACCTCTCTTCTACAACTTAAATTTCAGAAATCCCTATTTCTATTCTTGTATTGGTATTCCTTATTGCTAAATTGAGAGACAGGTCACTATTTCATCAAGAACACCCATCAGAACTCCATAATTGGCTAATTTCTCTCTCAAATTCTTACCTCGGGTAAGATACGAATATTTATAACTACTTGACATAGGAAAACTATTTGCACCTTCTGCATCATCAGTTACTACGGACATGATGTTTAAGTAGTACCTATGCCTTTTTGCAAGGTGGCATGCTGTGCTTTTCTGTGGCTTCACACATTTGTGCCTATCCCACAGAGATATGTGGCTTTATTAAACATGATAACACTCAAGGTACACTGTGGTGATGAAGCTTTACATTCAGGCTACAGCTAATGAGTCCTCAGACAACGTGGCAATGTGCTGAAAAGAACACTCTATGGCTGTCCTGCTCTTGACACAGATCCTAACCCTTCTCATCATGGGCTACACCATCCAACCCTACAATCACCCTTCAGTCTTACTGCAGTTGAACTGGGACCTCACCTTTTGATGCCACTCAAAAAAAAAAAACCAACCACAAAAAGCCCCCAACAAACCCCAAAACACAGTAAGAAACAGGACCCATTGTTTTTGATTAGTTTGAAAAACCACAAAGACTCGTACCTATTTTGACCTTCAGCCACAACCACCCACTTCCTATTTGCATAACTGTTGATCCTATAAACAAATTCAACCTTTAAAAATCAATGCATTTTACTGTTTATGTAAGCCTCAACGCATCTGATTTTCAGCTATGAGAATTACAGCTACTGATTCCATTCCCCTTGGGTTTCCTCATGCATTCCTGCCTTTTCTTTTGGGTCCCAAGCTACACTTGTGGACAAACTTAGCTAATCAGCAACTGCTGCTAAACTAGGGATAGTTTTAGTTACCCACCAAACTGTTCAGCTGTACACTGCTTTAATACTGGTACATAAAACCCAAGGCAAGTGCCCCAAAAATACGTAAAGCTTTCATTATTTTATGCCTCAGCATTATTTAACAGCTATTTTCGGAAAAGGCTAACAAAAAGGTTTACTGCATAGTTTAATCGTGAAGGTTGAGAGGAAGAAGGGTTGCTTTTCCTGCCATCATAATGTTTTCCACAATCCTTTGAGGCTTGGGATCTTCAGCATCAACCCAAAGTGTACTCTGTTACTCAGGTTACTTAAGAACACAGAACTGCACCTGTGCTATTCAACCCCCTGATGGTGGTTGGTGAGGTTTTTAAGGGTGGATGAATCAGAACACTATCTTTATTCAGTACAGAAATAGGGAAAGAAGTTAGAAATAACAGAAGAAAAGGCTCCATCTTTGGAATTGTCTGGTTTACAGCAGCATTAGCTATGATGTATCACTGTAATGGAACAATACAACTGAACAGGAAAATATATTTCATGCTTCAAAAAACCTGAAAGCAGGAGTGGATCTAGAATGTGATCATCCAGCATGCCTTTACTCGAAGATACATGCTACCCTTTTAAGTACTTACTTCTCTCCTTTCTCCCTCCCATACATGATGCTTTCCATTAACATCAATGCCTTTGCAAGTCTTCTTAGCTTTTGTTTTAGCCCTAGAATGTTTAAAAGCTTCATAATTTCAGAACAATCAGCTTATTGAAACACTTACATGAAAAAATACCACCCTATTTGAAGAAGAATGAACACAGACTGTGTATTTGTGGTACAGTCTATACACTACATCCAATAGTAAAAAAAGAAAATAAAAACTAGCAATGAGTACCATGCTTAATGCAATACTGAAATAATGACACAGGAAAGGATCAGTATCAGAGTAGCAGGACACAACACCAAAGTATACATCTGTAAAATTCTAGTTTGCAAACAAGCAGGAATATCAACTTTTATTTCCATGTTTGTGCAGACAGCCTCACTGGAGCAGAAATAACTGTTCCAGGGTCACAAGCTGATGCCTGCTCCCAGGTGCAACCTCATAACAGGTGTATTATATTCAATATCTGATCCTTCCCATACAGAAGCGACATTTGGTTGTTCCACAGCGTAACAATGTACCTTAATTTGATATCTGAGTGTGTTTTCTGGGCACATGCCATCTGTATTGTTACTCCCAGACTGGTCATGTATGCAAGTTTACAGACAACAGTCCATAGGCTGAGGGTCGGTAACATATTCACACACTAGCTCTCTCAAAAGGTTATTGTGCTCCACAGACGGCATGGTTGTTTGATGCTTATCACTATTTGCTCAAAGCTGATTACCTTAAATGAACAACACAGAAAAACCCTGTTACAATGCTCGATTCCACCTTCTTTGGTCATCCTGTTCTCTCATTTCTATTACTATTTGCACCTGGTACTATGATACAGCATTTTAGGATCCATCTGTCTGCTTTTGCTTTGTTGGTATCCTGTTTATGAGCACAACACATCAGCCCAGAGTCACCTTTGAAGGTCATATGTCTAAAAAAAAAAAAAATATGTTTGAAGTGACCGTAATGTTAAAGCATGACAGCTGATGTTAATTACATCCCTGCTGACCAAGAGAAAGCCTGACTTTGCATAACCTACAGACTTTAAAATCATGTGTAATCGTCTCTTAGTCAGAAAACTGTAGGTCCACTAAAACCTGAAAAAACTTCTGGACTTCAACTGGAACTTGATGTCATCCATTTCAATACAAAAATACCCAATGTCTCCTGTGTCATATTACTGCCAAGGTCTTCTTGTAAACCTTCTGCTTATAAGTACACTTAAGTTCATCATGAGCTGACAATTGTCCCTCTCCCTTCATGCCCATTTCATTTCTACATCAGTGACCCAATTCTGTGCCTTTACACTTTACAGCATTTGGAATTAGTTCATACACTCTTAGTCGCTGTTTCTTACCTCTAACTCATTTAAATTCTTCCTTCATACCAGACTATTGCAGCACCTTCATGGCCATTACTGACAGTCACCGATTTGATTTACAAATAGCTCTGAGGGGATCAGATGTTGCCAAAGAGCCAGTAAGGAAACACAGGGAAGCTGGGAATTGATATGAGGGGGGAGGAAAAAAAACACAAAACAAAAAACCCCAACAAAACCCCAACAAACCACAAAGGGAGAAAAGCAGAATGGAAAGAGCACAGAATTTTGCTTTAGAAAACACAGACTAATAAGATGCATCTATCAGCACCTAATAGGTGCACACCGTTTAGTGATTAGTCATAGCTAGTCTTCACTTGTTTTCTTATACCATAAATTCTTCATAGTGAGATTATGTTCACCTCATACTGCAAGATCCTTATTGTATATGGCTATATCCATATTTCTCATTGTTATAACACAAGGTCCCTCGCTCTTTCTTAATGACTTACAAACACCTTAAAGGAAATACCAGCTCTGCTCATTTATCATTTTCTCATAATTACAGACTCAATCATAAATATTAATGTAGTAGCAAACTGTAAATGCACATTCCACTTTATAGAACAGAGATCAAAGCAGTTCTCTAAAGAACTTACTATGTGACCTCTATCCAGAGGTATAGAAAAAAAGTTGGGGTGTGCATTCACTGAACAACAAAATCATGGAACCATTCAAGTAAGATGCAGCTTTTCTAATGGAAAAAATGCACGCTAGCAATCCATTTATCTATTGCTGTTTCCAAACGCAATGTCTCTTCTAGGGGATAGTTGCTGAACATGTTTGTCCAAATACCTCTGCAGGATATAAGTACAGAAATAACACACTGGAATTTGGCTCCTAATTACAGAGCACTGGTTACTAATTTAACTATAAAGATAACAGGCCTCGAATACTTGATTTCACGCCTACTCAACTGTTCAAACAAATGGCTCATCTCAGTGGGACTTAAATCCACATAAATATGAAATAAGAGTTAAGACCAAAATGTCATTTCATTTTCTATAGATGTAAGGTGAATCAGAATATTTGGTCAGTTGTCAGAATAATTTAATACATTTCAGTATTAGCTAATTAGGAAACTGTATTACGCAGGGAGAATAAAAGTAGTTCATCAAATGCTACTTTTAACACAAACATCTGTAGTGGGTGAGCGTGGTTTTATTGATCAGGGTCTAACTACAGTTTTCATCTCAAAGCAGATGCACTGTGATTAATAACTATTCAGCACAATTCATTTCACACCAAAAATCTACAGCAGCAACATACAGACCCAGCCAGAAGACCTCTCCCATTTCAATTATTTCCTTACATTTGTCTTCATGTTTATGTTTCTCTACCTTCTCTAGCCTGTCTCAGAATCACTGAGGTTGTTCAATAAAAGTTTAACCGTCTTGTACTATTAATGTGCTCGTGCTCCATGTGGAGTGCTCGTTTCCTTCCTTTTATTGAACGCCAAACGGAGGGACACAATGGGCGCGTTGTGCTCTGTCTAGCACGGTATGTGCAATATCTTTAAAAAGGAGGTGTGAGCTGGATGTAATGCCACTACTTTTAACAGTACATGTGCCACAAACTAATCAGCCACAGCACTGAGGCATGCAGTCCATTGAAAGCTGGTGAAAAAGCTGCTTTTTATTATGACCTACATATTGCACAGCAGCAGTTGGACAATTTAAATCGAGTTACATTGAGGCTGAGCACAATGCATGAATTCCACTAATGATGAACTCAATGACGTAACGCTTTTAAGAAATGCTCGCAAGTTCTATAATGTTTTATTTCACCCGCGTTATCCTGACAGTAAAAAGCAGTGAAAAACAAAAATTCCTTCCCTTTTAGTAGAAAATGCAAGTGTGAAATCTTATCACCTATCAGAAATGTCCTTCTGAATCAGCAACCGTACAGAACATCACACTGAAATATCTGACAAAAATGCAATGAGATAAATTAATTCAGCAACCACCCTAAACAAGCCACTGACCGAAGTCAACCTTTAAGCGCCAAGGCATCTAAGGAAGCTTATGACTTGCATGAAGTTTTGCTCAGTTTTATTTTACAAAATGGAAACAGTCTAGGCAAAGGCGTACCTCTCTTTGCACAAGCGGAGATGCGCAGCAGCTGCCTTTTGTAGGAGAGTCCAGAGGCGAAAGCTCCCAAGCCAGCCCGCCCGCAAGCAGCCCGGCCGCCGGAGCAGGGGCTTGTGGCCAGCCTGCAGCAGGGAGCCCAGCCGAGCCGCACACCTGCTTTGTCAGTGGCGCCCGAGTCCCAGAGCCAGCGGCACGCAAGGGCAGCAGAAGGAAGGGCAACACCCTTCTCCTGGATCAGAGGCTTTCCCCCGGAGCAGCTAGCGAGCGGCCGAGGCAACACTGCGGAGGAGCCTTGCCTTTACCAGACAACACCCCGCGCCGCTGCCTGACAGCAGATCCGCAGCATTATCACCCCGCATTCCACCTCCTCCGATCGGCTAAGCAGGCACGGCGGCCACCGGCTTGCCAAAATGGCAGCTTGCGAGCACGCTAAGCCGCTGCAATTACTCACTAACACGCCCGTTTCTTCCGTCGCCTCCGACGAGATTTTTGTTTATTCCCCGGTAAAGCACGGCGCATAATATATCACATTGTTTCCCATAAGCAAAATGGCTGGCGCTGCCAGCGCCGCCGCAGGCCGCTCATTGGGCCGCCCCGGCTTGCCGGAGCCATGGCAACAGCCAACCGCCGCCGGGCCGCGGGGGGGCACCGCCCCCTCGCCCGTCCCCGCCGCCGGCTCCTGCGGCACCGCGGGGCCCGAGCGGCGCCGGGATGCGCGCGGCACGGCGGGCACGCCAAGCGCGGAGCGGCACAGCGCCCGGCGGCTGCGCTGCGGCCTGGAAACGTTCCCGCCCGCGGGGCACGGCGTAAGCGCTGGGGGTAAACCGCCGTCGTTATTTGGGAAACGGGGATAGCCACCGCGCGATGGTCAGCTCCTTCGCCAGCCGCAAGGCCCCGGCTTTTGCCAAAAAGCTAACCCCGACGTTATCACGGTCACTCCCCGGGTCTGTAAACACATTTCTTGACCTTAAGGAGTTAAAGGTGACTGTTTATCATGCGACTTCATCCATCGCAATCAGCATGCAAGCTAATTTTATCCTTCTTAGAATAACACTATTTTTCAGTTCAGTTCACAGTAGGAAGAAAAGGAGACATTCGCGAACAACTGAAAACTGCCTATAAATACTCCCCCTCTTCAAGAACTGTCCCTCATGTCTCAGCTGCCTAAGGAGTCAGCAATTAGAGCTAGAAAGCAAACACAGCACTCTTCAACCTAAGGTTCTTTGAAAATCATATAGAAACGTTAAATAGACCGGAGCATGCTGCATTTGATACATAAAATGTCCGAGTATTGGTTTGGTGAGGATTTTTCCGTCCCTTCCTAGCATTAACAAGGATTGGCTCCGTATGTGTAACAAATCATGGCGTTTCCTTGTTCGGTGTTGTACTATTCTAGGACTACAGCAGATCTTCCACCTCCGAGTACAGTTTGCAGACAGCGCTCTGCTGCTCTGCCACTCCAAGTGGAGTTTCTGCTCTCAGGGTTCAAGGGCAGTGGTTTCTCAGTGCAGTCCCAGGCAGAGTGCTAAGGTCCACCGCAGTGGATTTTACACATTTCTCCCCTCAGCATCTTTACCCTGCTTCCCTTGTGTAAGCGCTGGTTTCTCTGAAAGTCTGTATTACAAGAGGGAAGTTGTCTGGGGGGTAGGGGAGCTCACCAGGAAACAAGCAGGTAAATTCTGTTTAGATTTCTAATGTGTCAGAGATGAAACATCTGGTACATTTAAATAGGTGCTTCAACAATAATGCTGATTTAGCCTTGTGTCATGACCTCTTAGCCTTCCTTAAAAGAGGTAGGTGGATGTCCACATCTCTCAAACTGCAGCTGGGGCTAAGAATCTGTGTTAGCCCCAGGTGAAAGTACTCCCAACTCCCGTTACTGAAACTCATACCTCCTGTGCCATGATTACTGTCCCACTGTAGTTTTTGATCAAAAAAGGATGTCTGCTGATTTGGCAACCTGATCCTGAAGCTCTTGGCTGGAAAACATTAAACTACTGAAGAAATTATTTACACACAAAGTAAGCATTAAAACAAAACAGGTCTGCATTACAAGAATACCATTTCACCATGATTAATTCACTAACTTTTTTGTTAATAAGCAACGTGAAACAGATTGCACATCCCAGTCCCTTGCTTCTTAATGCATTGATACAGTCACCGACTACAAAAAAAACCCCAAACCTTCAGTGAGCAAAGACGCAAGCAGGTTTTCAGTCACTTTATCACACTAACCTGCTATGGTTACTATCATAATACTCTCTACAGGGAGGCTAAAACCTTAGCTTTTGAAAGAGCAGAAATCATGAGTTTTTAATCAACGGGCTTGAGCTCAGAAAGTTTCAAGTTAAGATGTTTGTCCATATCTATACATCTACAGGTATCTCAACACACAGCGGAAGCACAGTATTTTCACAAAAACGTTCCTGAAGCTCAGTTGTTTGCTGGTGTTTTTTTTTTTAATAAAAAAACCTGTTTGAAGGCTACAATATTTGTAATTCAGTCTAGAACTCTGTAATGCAGGCACACTTCCATCCAGTTAAGAGTAATGGAGCTCTTGCTCGCAGTACGCACATAGAACTTCATGATACACATGCATATGCACACCTTACTTTTCTGCAGTGATGTAAGTGATTAGGTAGAAGTTAGAAGACGCTTAATCCAAGTGCAGATTATAATTCCAATTCAGCAAACAAAGCACAAATTGTGAGCACCTAACCTGTCTGAGATTACCTAAAAGCTCTACATAAGTCCTAGAAACAGTTTCTGCTGCATGCTCTGCACAGCCATAAAATTCCTCCTGGCAAAACCCACTGAAATCATGACATCAAGGATGGGAACTGGACCCACAGTGCAGCTGCCAAAGACCAAATAACCTCTGATAGGCCCCCAAGGCTCAGTTACACTGGTGTGTCTGCCTGTCTGGGAATGGCCCAGAATCACGCATCTGAGACTGTGGCTGCTAGCCTACTTCCCTCATATAAAAAAATTCAAGTGCAAGGCACAGAGTCATACTGACCCTACAATGAGTATTTAAGTGCTTAAAGATAACCACTTGCCTGCTGTGTTAGAACAGATCTGAAAACAGAACACGTCATTTGGCATCTTTGCTCAAATCCTACTTGCACATGAATTCAAGTAAGCTTCCTGATCCCACTGTAGCACCCGGAGGACAGTTGTTCACATCAAAAACGGTCAGAGCTGAAAGAAAACTAGTACTTACCAATCCTTCACCAGAACATGGCTAGCAATCTTCAGTTTAGAGACAGAAATAACAAGCATTATTCTCAGCCTCATCTATAGATAGATACTGTATCAACGTATCCTTCACCATTGTAATTTAGCCCTTCCTGCTATATTCCTTCACAAACTAGGATCCAGCTGTCTCAAACCAGCTCTGCAGAATGTAGAACTTATTACCCCCATTAAAGCAACATTTTATTCTTATAACTTCTTCAATCAACTGAAGAACTGTTATTTGCATACGTTTCACTAAAATCCATTTTTATGAAAAGTAAATGTGCATTCTAAAACAGTTTAAAAAACATGAACAGATACTAAAAGATATTGGCATCCACAGACAGGAATGTCAAGAGACCAGATTCTAGTTAAGAAGCAATGACTATATAAAAATCAGCATTTTATTTCCTGCATTGCATTGTAATTGTTCCTAGATTTGACTATTCAAATAGAAGACCTATGGTTCAGCCACCCTGAATATCATTAACAATTACAAATCTCTCTGATCCTTGTTCCATCTCTGTAATCACTTGATGGTATATTTAAATGAAAAATGCTCTATTATGAAAGTAAATTGGACTGCTCTCATCATAATGAAAGCATCATGTATCAATAAAAGTCACTATAAGGTCTACAACTTAAAAAGACCAAAGCACGGTGGGTTTGTCTTTGTTGTTGTTTTTGTGGGTTTTTTTTTCGGGGGTGGGGGGGTATTGTTTGGTTTTTTTATATTGGTTGGTCAACCTGCTTAAATGCAAAGCAGCACGTGAACAGAATGGATATTTTTAGATGAGTATGCTGAAGTATAGACTAGTTAACATAATTTTGCCAAGGCACCAGGTGACTGGAAGAAACCCCCGACATCCAGTTCCCAAGACATCACTATCACTAGCTACCCGAGACACAACCTGCAGAAGAGTGAACTGGAATTCAAACATAAAATAGTTAATTTTATCCAGGGTCAAACTTGTTTGTAGCTCCTCCAGATACTGAACACTGAGCAGAACTCCAGCTACTGGCTTAGTATTTTCAGATTCTCAGTAATAACAACTCTGATCAATTTTCTGTACCATGGATACAATCAGATACTTGGCAAACATGCTGACAGAGAATTCTATCTAGATTGTACAGAGTAATGAGTAAGTATTTAAGATGCGGCATTCATTTAAATAAAACAATCACAAAAGCACTTCAGAAACATTTTCTAAGCTGTATTTGGGAAATTTTTATCCCAGGATGTATATACTTTTTCCACAGTTGCCCTTTGAGACATGTTAGTCATCACAAGTAGTACAGCCATAAAATGAGATAGAAAAAGACGAGAAAAGTAACCTTGATTTTCTTTAAAGCAAATATTTAAAAGTTTTTAAAAGAAACCCTGAAGCTCTTCTGTAATTAGAGATGAAAGTGTCTTAACCTAGGAAGACTAGATCCCTCATGTTTTACTGCAGTCTTAAAGATGCTACTGAATTCCTGGAGCAATTTCCACTCTATTTCCCATCCCATATTCAGTATTCTACTTCTTGATGAAATTTAGTTTAAAAAAATGAAAAATTAAAAATTTAGTTTCTCAAATATGAAATTTTGCTAAAATTATATTAAACAGCTTTTGTACATACAGTTTTGTATTAATTTAAGCTTCATTTTAAGTGAAGTGAAGAAGAGCCTGAAACAGAGACCCATTATTTTCCGTTTCTATGTGCTCGGTTACCAGTTGGATCCATTCACATACCATGTTTTAGAAACACCTACATACTTTGCTGTCACTTAGCCCAAGAAGACATCGCAAATTTTATGAAATACTGAGCAGACTTTACATCATGTGAGCTATAGTATGGATGAATGTTGTTTTCAGAACTCTAGGACACTATTTCGGATAAAAAGGTGAACTTGAGCTCATTAATATACAGGGTTCTCCCCAAAATCAGTGCTAAAATATTTGGTTTTAACAGAAAACAGCAAACCTTCAAAACAAAACTAACACATAGGTCAGTAAGTGTCTATAAAAGTTATCTTCCTAATTCTTGAAAAATAAGCAAAACATCAACTGCAACCTAAAGCAAAACATAACAACAACAAAAAAAAACCAGAACAAACATAAAAAAACCCAAACCAACCAACCAAACAACCAAACAACAACAACAACAACAAAAGAGGAAAAACTCCTACTTGAAATGCACAAATGCCAAGACAATTAATAGTTTATCTGGTCCATCTGTACTTGGAAGCTTTCCAGTCCTGATTTTATCATGTGCTGACAGTTCTATTAAGCTACATTAACTCACAACCTAAGCAGAAATTCAGATCGATTTAAATTCTGAAGAACACCCAATTCCCAGTACCCACCAAAAATCAAGTTTTGTCTCCATTCTGAACTGGAGATCCTTACAAGCCTCAGTTCCTGTGGACACCAAACATCAGTCTCAGCAGTAAGGCTCTATCAGATTTCACAGAGGCCTGAAATGCTAACAGTGCTGGAATTTTAAGAACTTATCACAAGGAATTTGGAATTTCACAAATTTCAAAATTTACAAAATTCACAAAATTTCCATAATTTAGGGGAAAAACAACCCTGACAGCATGCATTATGAAGGCTTATTGTATATTTGACACTCGTGCCTAAAAGTACAAATATAAGACTGATAGCTACATAATGCAAATGTTTTCCCATCTTTGCTACAAGAGTAGGGCAATTAGAATTCTAAAGTGAAAATGTTATTAACTGCTTAATAACAGGTTCCTCATGTATTGCAATTTATAGAAGAAGCAAATAGACAAATATCCATGACAAGAAGTTCTTCTCCCTCCTGCTTTGGCACCAGTCGTCTCCTCTCGGCCTGAAGTGTATGAGTATTTATCAAATATCACTGTTAGCTACTTTGAAGATGAGCTGTCACTCAGTCTCCAAGCCTCCTCTTTCCTTCATTTGCAGTATGTAAATCCAAAGCTTTCACCTTCTCTGTTTTTATCCTGCCATCACCTTCTCCTTGCCTTGAACCCAAAGCCACAGCCCTGAGCTATTTGCCAGTGTTCCACCAAACTGCAGCTTCTCACCGGCAGCACTTCCTCTTCCTCGAACCACTGCTTCAGATCTGCAACTCCTTGAGAGCAGCTGCCAGACAGGCTCAGGCCCATGTATCCCGATCTGGCAATCTACCCCTGACCCTTCGTTTCAAAAGCTGGCTTCATATAATTTCTTCGCATGCACCTTATTACCACTACATTTCTAGACTACTTGTTCATGCTCTACTAATTGGGACATGCATTCTTTTTTTTCCTATTTGAGAAACAATTCTTAACTTCCAATCACTAATTGTATAGAATATCAATTGTGAGAAATGGAAAAAAAATTGGTAGGAAGAAAAGGTCACTGGTGGGAAAGTGGAGCAGGAGCATGGATTTTTCAAATGTTGCCCACAATTCTTGGAACAAATGCTTTGCAAAAGGCTTTTACACCACACCTGTAGCTTCTCATTAATTCTGCCTCAGGCCTGCTTGGAACAAAGGCCCAAACCAAGAAGAAGTAATTAAAATTGTTCTATTTTATGCAACTTAAAATATAGCGATAGCAGAGTCATTGCTAATAATTAGAATGTGGGGTTTGGGGTGGTGGTTTTGGTTGTTTGGGTTTTTTTAACGATCCATTTGTCCATATCTATATTCCTTTTTCCCCTCAGCATCAATCTCTGTCAGCCACCTACACATTTCTGTATTTTTCTACCCCATGCACTACCACCCAACAAACTACATCTGTTTCTTAATATGCCTCTGACCAATTTAGTTTTGTTCAATCTGGCATAGGAAAAGCAAAGAAGAAATTAAGTTACAAAATCAGCTCCAACTGTTCTCTTTTCAGCTCCTCCACCCTGTACTTCCAACATTTCATGATGCTGAGAGCCAGAAGATAACCAGCTTACTAAAAATAGAGAAGACTCCCCTAGACACACAACCATACTTGTGGCTCTCAACTCAAAAAGGGTGTTCTTGCCTGATTAGATTGGCTTATTAGGTGATAGAAAGCTTGTTGGTCTAGTCCTATCTGCCTCTGATACTCCTCAGAGCGAATCAGAGGACATGTAAAAATTTGCCCTTCCTTACAGATTACAACTCACACACGTTGCATGCAGGATTTTGCACTGCACAGTTCTAAAAAAATGAATATTCAAAACCTAAGCTCAAAAGCATCTGAAAGATATACAAACAGTTATGATACTTCAGACCATCATTTGTTAAAAACAGCAAGATTTGGGAAGAGTAGATGAGTAAGCACATCTGTAGCAAACAGGTATGCTAAAGCTAGGAAATCATCATATTTTCCAAAGTTCTTTGAAACCAGGAAGTTTTAAATAAAACTCCTTGTACAGTGGGCTTACATTTTATCAATTCTGAGAACTTGGCAGCAGCTCTCTATGCCAGATGAGGTCACCAATCAATCTCAAAACACCTCTGATGAAGTACAAATACCATAGCAGAGTATGTCTAAGTCACACTAACACGTCTGGCTGGCATAACCACAATAGCAAAGTTGATAAGGTACCAACCAGCTTATCCACAGCATTCTTTTCATGAAGAGGTCATTTCTTCTTTTATACTAGGAAGTGAAACAATGCCAAAGCATTCCAGAACTGCTTAAACAAATAATAGCAGCATCCACCTCTACTTAGAGGTTAAGAGTTTGTACTTTTTTGGTAGCTTTTTTCTTCAGAATGTAACATAACACATTAGGAACTTTAGCACAGATCACCTACTAAATAAATCCTTTATCCTGAAGGAAATGAATCAAATTTTTGTGACAAGACTTCCAGATTCTAATTACCTTCTGGGTTGAGCCACGATTGGGCTTCTTAAATCTAATTCACCATTCACTTCCCTTTTGCCTGAAGTGATTTTCAACTCTGTGTTACTTTTTGGTCTTGAACAGTGTTAAAGCAGTAGGTATAAAATTATGAAACACGATTATTTTTAAAAGTCTGCTGCCAGTTTTCCATCAAGTACCCCACTTATACTCAAGGAGTTTATTTGTCATAGAAGCTCAAACTAGACTTAGCACTAAAGAGGAGAAAGCTGCAACATGCAAACAGGAATGTGAGCCTCCCCCCCTGTGCAGTGCTGCTGAGGTCACACCTGCAGTGCTGCAATACTGTGTGCAGCTCTGGGCTTCCCTGTACCAGAAAGGCACTGACATACTAGAGAGCTCAGCAAAGGGGCACAAAGATGACTAAGGGACTGGAGGGTCTCTCATGAGGAACAGCTGGGAGAGCTGGGACTGTTTAGGCCAGAGAAACTTCAGCAGAGGGAGGCTCAACAATGTGTACACATACCTGAAGTGAGGGCATAAAGATGACCAAGCCAGGTTACTTCCAGTGGTGCCCAGTGACAGAACCAGAGACAACGGGCACAAACTGAAACATGGGAGAGTCTGTCTGAACATCAGCAAACATGTTTATAATGTGAGAATGACTGAGCACTGCCACAGGTTGCCCAGAGAAGCTGTGGAGTCTGTGTCGTAGAAGATACTCAAAAGCCTTCTGGACATCATCCGGGACAACTGGCTCTAGGTGGCCCTCCTTGAACAGGCGGTTGCACCAGCAATCTCCAGAGATCCCTTCCAACCTCAACCATTCTGTGATACAACAAAAAACAACTGCCCAAGTTTTTCCTTTGCAATTAATAGTCATATTTATTCCTCTCTGGAACAAAAACTTAGATCTTTCATTTCTCCAAACAGAATCAAACTCAGATCAGCAGAAACAGGAAAGGCAACATCAGAATCTTCAGTAGGAGAATGTTTGGATACTACAGTCTCCTAGCATTTAACTTTAAGGAGGGAACAGTGAAGAGTTTGCTCAGCATCACTTTCCAAAACAAGCTGCAGATATAGTGCAGGAGGAAAAGAACAACTACATTCACACAAGACGAAAGAAAACAAGACAACTCAAATGTATTAAAGATTTAGAAGCTCATAACACTGATACTGTTTCCATAGTAATATACTTCAAAGCAAGCAAAAACACAGTGAGGATTTTAAAGGACAGCCCCATGCACCAATTAAAACCAGATATTGCCTATCAACTGATGATCTGAGGTTTGGACTGATACAATTTATCACAAAAAGTATCATTTGTTAAGGAGTCAAAACCCTATGAAACTACCCTACTACAAAAATAAGAGTGAAGGAGTAAAAACAGCACAGTAAAACACCACTGGTACTTGACAGCCTGTCTCCCAACTCCTTAGCAAGCTAAGCCCAAGAGGTACTACATACTACCAGCTGATGCAGTTGTGCCTTGTGCACTCACCACTCACTGGCAAAGGCAGATTCCAATATTATCTCCCTCCTCAGCCAGGATAAATGACCTAAGTGACCCCAAGGAAAGACAGGATACAGTAGACAAGCAGCAGCATATATTGCACCAAGGTGAATTGGATGATCCAAAGGTTTGAAATGCTTACTTTTTTGTAACTTCCTCCTCCAGGCAGCTCAGAGAGTTGATGCAACCGGCTTTGCCATTTAAAAAAAAACAACAAAAAAAACCAAAAATAACACACACAAGCAAAGGAGAGAATTTATACTTTTTGAGCTTAGGGTAGACAAAGGAAAACAGTATCAGTTCAAGAAATAACATTTAGCATTGGAACAATGCTTGGTACAGAGAAGATGGAACTGTAATTCTGCTAGATCAAGGCCTTCATCTGTCTCTTTCACAGTAAATAGTTAAGTGACAGGCATACAACCCCAACCATTTTAATACCCAGTTGAACCCCTCCCTCTGAAAAACTAACCCCCTGTATACAATGCTCCCATATCACCATTTCTGAGAAATGAAACAATATAAGCTTGTAATTTAAGTGCTTTCCAGACTCCAGGAACCACTTTGGCGCCAAACGCACAAAAACGTTACGAAGTGTAGAGTTCTATACAACATCAGTCTATACCTGATGCGTAGCACAACTTCAGAGTTTTCATCTGCATAAAAGTTGGGAGACAAAATCCAATTGCAAGTTATGTAGCCACCTAGTACTGCTACATGCATCCAGTTTCATCCTCGTTACGGCAAGGGACATGGCCAAAGGAATTCAGAATCACAAGTGCCAGACCTCTACCCTTTGCAACTGACTTTTTCAAGAATAGGATCAAGAAAGACTTTCTTGCTTATCATGAAAAGGAAATGTCATGGAAAGATCAGTCCAAAGCCAAGTTTCAGAAGGGTATTAACAACCTTCTTGGGATCTTTACAGCTACCCGATTAATGTCTACAACGTAAAATAAATTCAGTATACTATTTTCAAACACTTGGTTTGGTGTAATAGTAATTTTCAAGTGTTGTGCTACTAATGGACAGGGAAAGTCAGTATCTACCCAGGACCTCATCAGCTGACTTGTTCCTCATCTGGAATTTCTTTCAAGTACCTTTTCCTTTTTGAAATCAGGAATTCATGCAAGGGATAGAATACCTGAAAAACAAAATCTACAGCAGTTTCCCAGGTGATACAATTCAGTACTCAAATTATGCAGAAAATTCTGGTACTGGGCTGCTAATTTTACTTATTCCTTATTAAATTTACTTACTATAGAACAAAACAAGGAAAAGCACGATCATTTCCCCCCCCCCACAGTGGAGGAAAGGATGTAGGTGGTGAGTATAATTGACACTAATTGTTTGTAGGAAAGGTCAGGGTTACCTTTTACCAGCTGCATGAGGCAGCTGATTATCTGTCACATCTCTGGAGCACAGTCATGAAACTATCAGTAACTAAAGGACAAACAGGCCTTGGCTAGCAATCACACTTGGCAATGTTCAACAGCACAGCACAGCAGATGTCTTTTTAAAAGAGCTAAATTGTAAGACATTAGGTAGCATTAACACTAGATATCTGTAGTGCTGAAAAAAACTTCAATAAAGACTACTGTTTAAGTACCTAATAGATGACTTGGTAGCATGATCTTCTCTGCATTTGAAGAGCTAAACAAAAACACCTACATCACAAAATTCCAACTCAGTTTTGAACTCCCTCAGAAAGTCTTCAGTTTTTACAGCGCACATTTTTGGATACAATAAACCTCATTTTGTACAAAAACTGCACATAGAAAGTACAAGTCTAAATCTATGGAAAACATGAGAACAGATTGTGCAGTTTTAAAAACTATAGTACCTCAAAGATTTGGGAATTTGCTTGCCAGAGTCTTAGGAAACACCCCTTTAAAAGATGAAAACTGTCATAGCATAATGTAATTATTTTATTATTGCTGAAAAACAAACTGAGATCTGATACATCTTGTTTGATAACTGATTTGTTACCAGGATACTCAGAGTGCCAAGTAAAAAATATTATTTGTTATGTAGTAGGTCCCTCAAGAAGTATGATGTGCAGTAAGTGAAATGAAAATTCCACCCCCAAAATCCAGTTACTGGCTTTCCAGAGAGTACAGGCATGAGGCTACTCAATTCCAAAAGGCATTGGCTTTGATTTTAATCTCAGAACTATTGAGAATGGAAGAAGTCTATATGACCATGTACCCCTACTTATCAAGTTAGTTTAAAAAAAAAAAAAAATCCTTAAATGAAACAGTCTAAGAAATTAAGTGGGATTTTTCTTTATGTAATTTTGGACACACGCATTGTAATCAATGTAAAACAAGTTTTTTGCAGTTTTCTAGTCAGATATTAAGGTACTGCAGAAAGATTATGTATAGATTTTATTTTGTTTTGAAGCGTGAATGGTTAATTTGCAGTTATGCTAGGTAGTTCTGCAGCAGTCAGTTTAAATGCTATCAGCTCCAGCTTTTGCCTACACACACATTCAGTACTCAAACAACACAGAGACTGCAGTGGAGCATCCTGACAGTACCACTATTCTTGATGCTGAGTGGCACGGCCAGGGGATTATAACAGCCACCTGGACATTTCCGTTTGCTGAAACGAAGTAATACCACAAAAGTTCGATGCCTGAGCAGCAGTTCTAGGGAAAATTTCTGTTTTCCTCAAATGTTTCAGGGTCGCATTTCTGAAAATGGGTTTTGCTAGGGAAAAATCGAAGGCTTGGGCCCTGCCAGGTAACGAAGACAGTTTTGATTAGTAAGACTTTAGGCTAGTAAAACAGGGAGAAAAATAATTATGCAGACTAGTAGTCCTGATACATAACTTGTCAGCTTTCCTTCCTTTCTTGCCCAAGTGCACTGTGTAATTGCACTGTTCAGGCTTCACAGAGCACACTGAACTCTGGCTCCTGTTTTTGCAGAAGTTAGTAAATAGCAGTTGGCAAAATTATATTCCTGACAGGAAACACTGCATTTTTTCTTAGGGCTCCTCAGTAGAGACTCAGAGATATTTGTGAATCAGTCCACAAGCATTTTTAAGTGCAAATCTCAGTAACTGCAACAAGCAAACAAAACCCACTATGCTACTTTTAATTTATAACTGATCATCTTTGGCTACAGTATTTTTGCTGCTTATTAGAAGCTACAGCACACTCATGCTTATTAAGCAGAGGAACGATGGTACAGGTTAAAAGGCAGAAAGGTTAACAAATCTTTCTGGCTCTGACTACAGGACAGTGGCACAGCATACACTACTGTTCCATGACAGGCCTGTAACTTTACCCACGAAAATATGAAACTGGTAATAAGTTACCTGGTTTCTATTGAATGTATGTGAACAAAGAGGAACTTATTACACTTCCTCCTCACAGAGAGTCACTAAACAGGACAAGGAAGATCAAATTCTTGGTATCCTTTCTGAATAGCTTATCTTTCATTCAGAAACAGAGAGAAAGATGTCTCAATGCCAAAAATGAACAGAAAAGCTTGACTTAATTTTATGGCAAGAGATGGCAATCAGGATGAAGGTACAAGGTTTCTATAACATTTCTTAAGTTGCAAAGCTAGCTGTTAAGTATTGCTATTCACCAGAGCCAGGCTAAATTCAGCAGTACTCAATTTATCAATCCTATGTAAGCATTTCATTAGATGTAATAATACATGCTGTATGAATGTTATCTACAATATACTTATACCTTATCTTTTTCAGACAGTTATCAGTGCCTGGGACCGAATTTTAACATGCATTCCATTTGTTTTTGTAGCTAACTAGTATTAATACAGATCAAGATTTCTTGAGCTAGAGATTTTCAGTAACTTCAAAATACTCAAAGCTAAAAAAAAATAATAATTGAACAATGTTAGTATAATAGAGAAGCACTTCGAAGACAACAAATACTGCCACTTTTGAGGCAAGTAAGCAAGCATAGACAAGCAATTTGCCCAAAATCATCTTACAGGTCAATGACTGCCACATTGAGAAACCTCAGGTTCCTGCATCTTTCATCATTTTTCTGTCCACCTCCCCAGATAGTCCCTGTGATCTGACATTATACCAGTGCCAACCTCAGGTCCCTCCATCAGTCTTCACAGGCAGATACGTGATTTGCACTACTACCTCTTTCAGTCAGCAGGCCTCTCTACTGTGGCCAAGGCCTTAATTAATAGTCCCAGCTGCCTGCCTCACACTATCACTGCTTCCAGCTCCTTGTATTTTAGCTTTACATCTGAAAATGCTGACATACAGTCAATAAACCTGACTTTATAATCAACAAGACTGAAGTAAGTATGCAACAGACAGGAGAAATTTTATTACCTTTTAGTCTGGAGGAGAATTCCAAATATTTTCCTCCCTTTTAATTCTGTTGAGTTATCAGAAAACTTGATGACCTGTCCCTCCCTTCTCCTCCTCCCAATGTTGTATTTTTTTAACTAGAGAAACTCTGAATACACTATCACCTTTTACGAGTACCAAGTTTTTTTTCCATTGGCCAAGGTAATTTTTTAAATGTTCAAGCTTCTAAATGAAACAAGAGCTTGAAGTTTTGAAAATGTGTGAGGAGACTGAACTATAGTATTTTCTGTATAGTGCTCCAATCTGAAATACAACTCAGTTTTCCAGTTCAGAGCACATAACAAGTTTGCATTTACAAGGCAACTGTAAACTGCACTCCCAGTTCCCATTCCAATGTGCAAATCCTCAAGGTACCAGATCTTAACTCTAAATTCAAGGATACAGAAGGAAAAAATAGGGCATGTGAACTCTCCATCTCTTACCCATACCAGTCCTTTACAAAAGCAGAGAAAATGGGAACCACTTATTTTCCCCACCCCTTGTCAGCATTCCAAAACGGGGAAGGAGAAATGCATTGTACAGTCACTGCTCCCCTTGAATTTGGCAGCGCAGTGCAAACCCCAGTATTGACTCTTCTGTTAATGGCAGCAACAAAGCACAAGACAGTACTTTGTCACACTGCCACTTCTTCACTGCAGAAGTACAAATAATCACCAAGTTAAGAGCAGGTCAGCCATGCTATAGCTTTAGGACTTGAACAACAGCTGCACGGTTCCAAATCATTTACTCTCGTGCTAGGAAAACCCTAAAGGTTGGGGACCACAGCCAGAGTCACTCTTGAAGAAAGAGTCTTCAGCATTCAGGATGCAGACGTTCTACCCAGATTTATTTATTTCTTCCGACTTATTAAACACTGCTTTATCAAATTGGTTCAAACCAGGCTAGACCATCTGATTTACATGCATTTACAGAACAGTAATGCTGACACACAAGGCCTGTAAATTTACCTTATTTCTCCCAGGTCATTCAGAACTTAATTTCAAATAAAAAGATCTAGTTATAACCATCTGCACCGCTACAGCTTGTTTCCCAGGAACTAAAACACTGCTCTGCTTTTAAAAAATATTTTGTAACCTTGTTGGTACAGATGGCCATGGCTTTGTCAGAATAAAAAGATAGTGGTGGATGGTTAATTTTCCCCCAACATCTAGTATTCCCAATTAGAACAACCTAATACACGACTGAAAAAGTGAGACTTTATAATTTGTGCTATGAATAGCAAGGGATATGAACATATATGAAAATAAAATTAATAGAGAAAGTATTTTATTGCCCATGGAATAGCTCATGGGCTTTGCATAAAGACAAATCTCAGTCACGTGTTTACACATTGTTTCTTGTCAGACACTTTACTATTAAGAACTGTGGTATCAAGAAAATAAGTGGCAGTAAGTCTTAAGAAAACACACCACAAAAATTTCAGTTTCATTGTTCAGTATTTCTGTAGATTGCAATGAAAAACACATTCCATACCCAATTATTTTCAGTGCTTCTGTACTAGAAGTTCCCTTACAGATAATTACTAATGGAGTTCATTTTTAACAAGTATTTGAGGTATACTTTGAGGTACACTTGAGGCTTTTGTTCTGACTGTAATCATGGAATCCCCAAAGTAAATGTTGGCAAATCATATTTTTTATTGAAAGGAAAAGTGTTTATTTTTTTTAAATTTGTTAAAAGGAAAAGAACATGAAAAGCATGATTCACAGCGCAGAGAAGAATCAAAAAGTGATAATATAGTCATGATTTTTCTTTCCCTATGAGAAAAGCATTTTCCAAGAGCCTGTAAGAGGTAGATGTTCACTGTGTAAAGCTGAAAATTTCCCTCTTTTAGAATTTAGGCAGAAGTTAGAAACTTGAGTGGAAAAAATAAATCATTCCAAAGCTGTGCAAAGCCATCAGGTCCTTAATTGAACTAAGTCTTCCTACTGAAATAAAAATTCAAAGCAGCAAAGCTTTAAAAGGTACCTTGTTAAAAGAATCAGACATGCTCAATTTTGCCTTTTTTTGATTTGTTTTCCAAAACTTTTCAATAAATCCCTTAAGTTCTAGTCATTTGATCTCCTGAATAATAATAAAATCAATTTTCAAAGTGCCAAGAAACCTCAGGACAACATTCAGCGATCACCTATCTAAATTTTAAACAGTAAACCCTTTTGCTACTTCACAGACATTTATTTCCCAAAGAGGTAACTACAGTCAGTAAATGAACAGGTGAACAGACGTGTCTCACCATGAAGTGATATGTGAAAAGATTTAAGTGATGTAGGAGAGGCCATGATTTTCAGGATTCTCACATTTTTTTATATTTTCCTTTACACTTTATATACCTTTATTAATGGGAGCTGGTACCAGTAATAGGTGAAACGAGAGACAGAAGTTACACTGATAGCCCTGTCTGATGTATGTATTAAAATAAAGGTCAAGACCTCATGCATTATAGATGCTTTCATATGGCATCAGGATTTGTGTTTCAAGACTACTGCAAGCATGACCTCTGTTCAACCAGAGAAGCTGTGTGAACCTTCATAGCTCAAGGTAAGAACTTTTAATCATAATCAGCAGCTACAATTGAATTACTGATAACAACTCTGAACAGAGGAGTTACTTTTGATTCTGGACAGTTAACACCTTTCAAGGGAATACTAGGTGGGTATATGTGCATTCCCAGGCTCCAAATAAAACTTTGTCTAGTGTTCCATACTGATGCAAGATAATTTTCAAAATGCTGAGAAATTGCACTTCTCTCTTGTGCAGTAACTGAAAACCTAAGTCAACAAGCGATTTGGCGATCTTTGAGGCAGTTGCAAGCATTCTGCCAGATGATCCTCTAGACAATAGCACTACAGTTACCAGGACTCTTTCACAACTACCCTGAAGCATGTAAATGGTTATGGATAAAGCCACATGAAAATGGTTTGTTGTCTATGGATTAGCCATATCCTATCACATAGGACAGGTAGATGATAGGAGAAAGATCATGTACCAAACAACTAGATTAAGTTGAAGATAAATTCTGTTGGGAAGAGGTAAAGATTTTTGTCTCAGATGCATTCACAGAAAAGCCAATGAAATCACTGTATTTCCTAACACGAGGTCTTTGTCCCTTATTTCCTGAACAGCAGCAGCTGGCATCAGACCCTGCACGAGACACATAAGCATGAATATAGCCATTCCACCTCTTCCATTTCACATTCTACCAATAACATGACTGTGCCCTAGGCTCCACCAGCAGCACCCCAGTGACCAAGCCTGCCTATAAGCATCTGCTTTGAGAACTTGAAGACTTACACTGCAGGAATGTGTACACTTTGAGAACACTGCTGAGAATCAAAAACTTGCAGAAACACAGCACCTAGCTGCCCTTCTAACACTTCCAGTGAGGGCTGGGAAATATGCAGAGCTAGTTTCTTAAGGACTCCAACAGGCATTCTACAATGAGGGAATAAAGTATGAGTGATAATGTATGTCCTCATCATAACTCTGAATCTGTTGCTGTAGTCCCTTCAACAAATGGAAAGCTCTAGTGTCCAGGACATTACACGACACCAGCATGAAAGGTAATGATAAACTTAAGGAATTTTCAAGGAAGCCAAAGTCTGTCAAATAAAATTCCTAGCTTTTGAAGAGTTAGCTTTATTGAATCATTTATTATCACTTACTGCAGCTTGCCCCACGCTGATGTTCTTTTAGAACACTGTTTAAGAAAAGCATCCATTCATTACTACCTACATCCTGAGGAACATGTTTCCATTATATCAGTTGAGCTAAAAGATGACACTGCTCTCATGCCCTCACGAATAGCTATTTCTTTAAATGTTTTCTACCTTTTCCTCTTAAAATTCCTCTGCAGTCAGAACTTCGTTTCAAAACTTTATAGCACTTCTTCTGGTTTTGAATACTTCTGATTCTGGCAGCAATTTATGTTGATAATACTGCCATAAAAACTACGCCAAACGTATATTCTTACCTTTGATATTTGGAATACTACAAATAGAAATCGTAGTCAAAAGTGCAGCTTTTGTGATAGGTCATCAGTGATGTCACCTATTCATCAAGTTACATAATCACATACTGTACATTCCAAACAAATGAGCAGACTCACAGGTTTTTTAGATGAAAAGTTACAGTTTCACACTTTGTCAATGATTTAGCATTCATTGAAGGTCTATAAACAAAGTGGTATGTGCATTTCTGAGATTCATCAGCTTAGTTTATATATAGTCTGTTGAAAGACTGGCTTGCTAAGAGCATACTTCAGAAGAGAACAGAAAAACAACTCAGCCTCTTCCACTGCTAGGGCTCCCACCTACAGGAGATGCCAGAATTAGCACTAACATTTGGTTAAGTGGTAGGTAGGAGCCTTAACTGAGTAAGTAGCTGGATCAGTGTATAGAAAACTATGATGAGAAGTCAGTGTTTGATGTGCTAAACTGAGAAGGACCTAGTCTGAATTTCTTCAAAAGCCCTGCACTAGTTTTAGTACCTTCAAGTTTAACATGCTTCAGAATTGTGTTAATTGATGTTTATCATTAACTTCTCACAAAATTCCTCTCAGTACCATTTCAGCAAGAGAAATCAGTGTCTGCTTTAACACTCAACTAAGTCTTCCAGTTACTGTTAAAGGGTACCATCATATTTGCCTTTCATAATTTCATGCTGATTTACATATCACTATAAGGATGCTCAAACTTCAGCTGAAAAGCTGATGATGCAGCTAAGATCCCTTCTGCCAGTTTTTAGAAGCTATTGAAAAGCCTCTGCTCTCTTTAATGGCATCTGCCTATAGTGAGTTGATGGTCAAAAGTAAACTCAAACGCAGAAAAGCACTTTAAAAAGAAGCTTAGCCATATCAAAGTCTTCTTATAGAGCCTTGTCTATTTAAACAAGAATTTGGTTCCATTCTAACAAACTGTCTATAAAGTTATATTACCTCACTTATATTTTTAGCATCTCAAAGCTTGCAGAAATACAGAAATATAACCAGGTATCTTACCAATTTGACAAGTCTTGCCCATTGGTCTTTTTTTTTTTTTTCAGTTGGGGCAGGGATGAAACAGACCAGATGGACTTCAGAGTAGCAGTCAACCTAAAGAACTGCTAACAGCACACTAACCTCTCCCCATCTAGGTCAGCTTAAACTAAACTAACAGTAGTCACCCAAAGAGAGTATTCCTAAGATCTATGAAGTCCTTTACCTGCTTTAAAGGAGTTATCCAGATCTCAGTGTACCAATTCTAAAATTTCCCTTTACAAATAAATTTGTCTAGTCTTTTCCCCTCTCAGGGCAGCTCTGCTATCCTTGAAGCAGTAGTGCTCCTCTTGCCTGCACTATATATGGTCTGTGGAGTGAAGTCAAAATACTAGCAGTATTTTTGGTCACATCTGTATTGGATCTGTCTCACTTATTTTTAAGTGTTCTGAAAAATAGTGCAGATTTTTTTCCTAAAGAAGTTGTTCACAGACTTATTATGACATTCTCCAATGATTTTTTTTTTTCCTTAAGTCAAATTATCATCCTATTTAGTTATTTGGTTGTATAAGGTAAGATAAAGCACAGGGTGGCAACTTCTTGCACTGCTGTTAATTTTAACCACCGTATCAATTAGGAGCTGCCATTCCAGTTAATCAAGGTACTCCATTATTATCATCAGGTTAAGAGAATGAGATCATTAGCACCACTCAAGCTATAAAAAGCTGTGGCATAACTGAAAGCTGACACAGTCCTAAAACATACTTAGAAATAAGTTTGCCTTCTTCCAAACAGATAATTTAATTCTCTTAGACAGCGTTATCTACACAGTTGAAACAGTTACAGTTCCATTAAAAAACGTGGATTATTAATACAATGAAAAGCATTCACTGGGTACCCAGCATTCATAATGGTTATGTTCTACAGGTGGGCGTTACAAAAAATACCTGTAAAGGTAACATTGTAAGGTTCCATTTCTATTCTGGATCACTTCCACCACATTTTAGCAGTACATTTGTTTTCTAAAATGCTAGATCTTATGCTGTAAAGAGGTTGAAATCTACAGTTATGGCCATACAGATTTGCCTGATTGCAGAACACATCCTACAGGCCACGTATCATCCCAGCTGCTACCTATGCAAAATCACTGTCCCTAGCCAGTGCAAGCATTTACCCTTTCTCTCAATAGTATATAACAAACAAGAGGTACAATTTAGAGTAGTGGGGTTGGCCTAGGTATTACTGCAGTTAAATATACCAATTGGTTTAAGATACAGAAAAAAAATAACTCCCTCACAACACTTAAAGCTGAAGAACAACTGTAAATGGGGACAGCATTAATCTGTAAGATTGCATATTAAGTCTTTTTTGTAAAAAAAGATTACATTGCACTCTGTAGCATAAGAATACATTACCTGAAAGAACTCGATCTAAAGTGTATTAATAAAGCAATGATGACATGGACTGAAAGATCACAAAACCAGATTAATGTAATCACTTTAAATCACAAGTGAATTTGAATTTGTATTTTTCAGTTACCTGCTGCATAAGGAATCACCACCTCATTTTTAGGAGAGCTTGTACACTCAGAGTGAGCTGAAAATTAACATTAAACTTAATCCTTGAATTTAATTCTTCTCTTTAAGGCAATTATCTTTTTCTTGCTTCCCTGCTCCTCTCAAGAAGTAGGACTCCAAACCTTAACAGAAGACTAATATGTTTAACTGTAAGAAATTACATCTTTTTCAGGTAGTACAGCAGCTGTTATGAGTCCCAGAACTAAGATGACACAAAGCTTTTACTACTACGATTTCTAGCACACCAAATGGTTTTGCTGAGCATCATTAGTATACAGCATTTCTCTTACATGTACTTTCTGTGCTTCAGGGAATGGATTATGTTTGGGAAGACGAGCAAAAAATTCTTTGATCTTTGAAAAAATTTCAGCATAAAGTTAAGTCAGCCCTCCACTGATTATTTCAACCTAGCCAGCATTGAATCTAGGTTAAAA
This sequence comes from Falco biarmicus, assembly GCF_023638135.1. Classification (NCBI taxonomy): domain Eukaryota; kingdom Metazoa; phylum Chordata; class Aves; order Falconiformes; family Falconidae; genus Falco; species Falco biarmicus. The sequence goes on along the minus strand of NC_079288.1, from coordinate 122,153,826 downwards.
TATCTTAATCTGGAAGTTGAAAGATACATGTAAAACATCACTAGAAAAACCCTAAAGTACACAGCTAAAATTTAGTCCTGCTTAACAGGAACTCCCCTCAGGATTTCTGTATTGCCACTGTAAAGTAATGCAACAACGCATCCCCTCCCATGAGAAGAACGCTCCTTCTTCTACAGACTCAAGGCAACAGGATTCCCAGTATTACGATTACTGATACTGTCACTCTGGTGCAATCCATCACAAAGATGTCTACTTATGATTTTGCCTTAATAAGTTTTATCGGCAAAAGCCATAACAATTGGAAAAGCCTTTCCTCAGCTGGAAACTGCCCTGCCCAGGAATTCTTAGTTCCACTGACATAATTTATGTTCCACTGCCATAGTTTATGACAGGTAGCTCTTATCAGTGATCATCATAAATGATAGCCAAGACTCCTTTGTCTATTGCTTAGCATCATAAACCAGAATACTGACATAGCAGGTGTTTAGTTGTTTCCTCAGTCAAGATGAATCGTAGCTCCCCTCCCATCACACTAATATTTTAGGAAATTCACTATGAAGCATTTTCTTGTGAAACTTTGCTGCTATTTCCAAGTTAATCTTATCTCTGAGGTGCATTTACAAATAAGCTTTAGCCCTCAGCAAGCTTCCAGTGCTGAGAGAAGTACATGGAGATTAAGCAATCCTGAAGACTTCCAATAATCACTACCACACAATGACATGGTACATTTCAAAACATATATTCAAAAGAATATGCACATTTCAGAACACCGAAATAAATTATGTGCACTAAAAGCTGTGTTTGTTTAGGCTCAAGTGAGGACTCATATGAACACAGTGCCTATTTTGCCCTGCATAGCATCAGGCCATTTGGATGGTGAAGACAAACATCCTTTATACCCAGTGAAGTTAACATGAGCAGAGGGAAATCAGCATGTAGAGAAACATCCAGCAACTTTGTAGGACTGAAATTTAACTGTGTAAGTCCAAAAGGTCTATAATCATATTAGACCTTCTGACACACCAGCTTCTTTTTACTTTTTACTGTTTTATTTTGACTATATAAAGTATGTTGTATTTTCATGGGATAAATATTTAAATGAGTAACTGGTATTAGATGGCTTACTAGAAATTCTTGTGTGTGTTAATCTGCACCCCTTAAACACAAAGGCAGCTTTTCTAGGCAGTGTATCACTGTGCTGGGCAAATCAGCATTCCTGTCTGAACAGTTCATTCCTGTCATTCTCAGAAGCACAGCTTTTACAGAAACAGTTCCAAGAATGAAGGCAAATGTATGCCAGGTTTCACAGCAGGTAGTCACTGGCATGGCAGCAACTCCACTTTTTTATTCCTGATCCTGAAAACACCACCCACGTCTGAAAATCTGGGTGTATTTCTATGTGACTGCCTCAGTGATAATGTGAGAAATCCAACAAAGTTAATTTGAATAACAGAAGATGAAGTGGACTGCATTTTTCAGAAGGCCAAATTGCATAGCTGTTTCAGCTTTCATGCATATTAAATCTTAACTCTCTTTACTTAGTTGTTGGATATGACATACAATCTTCACTTGCACCAAAAACAAGTTAGATTTCAGGGACAAATTACATCAATACACCAGCATACTCATTTTACTGTCTGCTAGGTCCCCCTCTAAACATTTTCCTGCAGTGATACAAGGTTTCTGTTTGCTTTTAAGTTTTGGCTGTTACTTTTTATACAGTGTATAACTTCAAAAAGTACATTAAGTTTACAGTCTCTATCTTGAAAGTCAATAGAAAAGAACGCATTGTAACTGCCAACCACCTCCACCATTACCAAATATACCTAGTATTCCTCCTAACAGTTTGAGCTGTTTACTAAATGCAGTTTTTCAATTTTAAAAGGGATTTTTAATTGCATTTTTGTATTCCACTTGAAAATTTAATACACTGAAGCCACTTAATGTTAGTCACATGCTAAAAGGAACACATACTGCACACAGCTGTAAATTAGCCACCTGTAGCATGTGTTAGTTTCAGTGCACTCACTACTGTAGAAAAAATTAAGATTAGAAACACACGTTCATTTTTACAATTTGTTTATTTGGGTGAAAATGTTCTCTTCTAGATCAAAAGTTGCAGGTTATAGGATTCAGCCAAAACTTGCATAAAAGCCTACTTTACTTATTGTGCCCATAGACATGAGCATTGCAATCATGCTAATTGTGAAGAACTCCATTCAGAACTCTACCATGAGAACACAGGTTCATGACATCCAAGAGTATCTACATCCTAGACTCCACACTAGAACAGGTTGTAACTGTCTCCACAATGGCAGTGGATGAAAACTCATCTGTATTACAGTACAGGCATTGCTCTTCATAAAAACCAACAACAGTTACCAGATTTAAGCAGGTGTTTTGTCATAAAGATGAAACCTGCATCACTGGGATAAAATGGGTAGTTGATTCTCTAAGACAGAAAGCATTGCACTGGAAGTATTTAAGACATTAAAGAGAGCTTTTGTAAATGACCATTAAAACACATGAATGCAACAAGCATTGTTTTGAAAAATGACAAGGCTAACCTGGCTAAGTATATGGCTGCAGAGAATATGGCTAGTCACAGCACGGAGGTTGGAAGACATCTCTGTTTCCCTTCCCCTTGTCTTCCCAGTGGTATCCAGTAAAAGAACAGTAAAGCACTAGGCACAAATTGAAACACAGGAAATTCCATTTAAACGTAACATAACTTTACAATGCTTGAACACCGGAGGAGGTTGCTCAGAGAGACTGTGGAATCTCTAGCCTTGGAGATGCTCAAAATCTGTCTGGACATGGTTCTGAGCAGTTATGTGGCAATCCTGTGATTTCTTCAATTTGTTTTCTGTCAATGCTCCAGCAACCCAAACAGAAGTTACTTTGGCATTTGTTGTACTAATCAAGTTGTATGGAATATCCAGTGCCCTGGAAAGCCCTGAATGGCTAGTATCCCAACAACAGCAACAGCCTTAAACTAGCCTAATGCCATTTTGTTAAGGGCTAGCAAGAGTGGCTATAAGTTGTTGACAGTAAAAAACTTCCTCTTTTCCTTTCAGAAGCAACCAGCCAAACAAGTCCAGCTAGTCAATAATAAAGTTAATAACTTAAGTTCTATAAAAAAGAAAAAAAAAATCCTAAATCAAACAAATAGGACCTACTAAACACTCAAGAAGCACTCCTGATTTTCCAAAACATGAATACCATGGTCACATTATTTGCGTTAAGCATTCTAAGACGACTGTTTTGAGATGTGGGGGGAGAAGAATGCCCTTATATTTAAAGAAGCAGATAGTAGTTTGACCAAACTGATATTAAACAAAGATAAAACCTAAATTTATTACATCCACTGCAAATGTTTGTGATATGAAGTTGGTTATCTTAGTTGCCAAAGAAAAGTATGTATTCCACTGAAGTAATCTAGAAAAACACTGACTTGAATATTCCACAGCAATCCCCGCCAGATTTTCCTTTTGTGTAACCACTTAACACAGTATAAAGTAGTAAAAACTGCTTTTGTGAAGCTAAGACTTTTTACACTTTAGTTTTATTTACATCAGACAAAAGGATAGGCTTCCTTCAGAGAATGAAGTGTTTGCCAAGTTTGACAAGGTCAAATTCAGGGGAAGTTTCAGACAATGATTCTCTCCACTTTCTACTAAACCAGAAACCCCAGTATTAACCAGTTGTGCTGCTAACATTTTTGTATCACAATGTCGTTTATCTAAACACTTCTTGATTAATCTGAAGAAGTATGTTAAAAGCCTTTTAAAAAGAAGAAAAAAAGCAGTTCCTAGCACAGCAAGTAGGATGTGCCTAAGGGGGGAAAAAAAGAACACTTAAGTGGTTATCTGATGTTAAAAGCACTGCCTTTACTTTTTTTTACTACTTTTTTTTTTTTTCATTCTGAACCGGAAGTACTAAAAAAACCGGCAACAAACAGTTAAAACCTTCTGATCACATACATAGGGTGAAGTTTCATAGTCAAACAAGAAGTTTTGCCCTTCGTAGTTTTAAAAAGATAAATTAACTAATTCCATATGATAGTAGGATACTTCAGGACACAATAAAAACAATAGGACGCCATCCCACCTCCTTGCACAGGAGGAAAGCACTTCAAGTAGTTTAGAATAAGAGAGCAGAATTAGTGCCATATATTCAGAGAGCAATTTCTAGCTCAACCTTTACTGGAATCTTCACTTGGATGTGAAGTAAGTAGTTTCTGAATTGTGATAATGGACAGAACATGAGTTAGGCAACTATACAAGAAAGTTATTGCTAATGTCACCAGGGGAAGACACATGAAGTTGTACTGACCGAGCTTTAGGTGCAGGCATGGGAAGAGATGTTCAGTGCATTTGAGCAACCACAGTTAAAAATCACCCTTCAGGCTAATGGATACCCAGTATAAATACAGAAACACAGGTATTTCCTCAGTAGAGGGATTCTTCATTGCAGGAACATAGTTCAGTTCAGAGATAAACAGTTCATTAGGTCTTAAAACTCCCGTGACTCAAAAATGAAGAGCGTAACCTTTAAAAACTGCAGCCTTTCCTGAAAGGGTTATTTTCTTCATGCTCATACAGTATGCTACTGGAAACTGGTAAAACATCAATTGCTGCTCCCCAGGAATCCACATTAATATTAAAGTGTCCATGATAAGTGACTCCTGAGTGTGGGAATAAGGCACTTTGAGCATCTTCATCATTTATACCCTTCCTGTATCGTCACAATAGCAATAAACTGCTCAGCTCAACAGATGATTTGGTCAGGTTACCTTAACCCAGTTTAAGGAAGAAAAAGCAGAGAGAAAAAACAAGAGAATGTCCAAATTTAGAAACCAGAGACAAGAGTTCCTTTTCCTAAGGGACCCTGACTAGTTTGTTTTCACTGTCTTGAGAATGTAAAAGGCAAAAGATTATTTTTTTTTTAACCTCGTGAATTTTTCCTTGCTTTTTGCCCTCAACTCCTAGACCCCAGCAAGTATTAGGAAATTTCAAACAGGTCCTAATGTTCTAGATCAGTTGGCTGTTCATGCAGCTTATAAAATATGTATTCCAGACAAGGCATCTTAAAACAAGGTTCACAAACTCAGGGTAGTCAGATACCAGAGATATCCCTTACCTGATACTTTCTGTTGCTACCAATCGCCACTGACTTAGTCAGGAAAGAAAATATGCTTACAGTACTGCAGATCTGCACGAATTTACTCATCTCGTAACTGAAGCTGTGAAAAGGAGCTCGGTGACTGTACTAACATAGTCTGAACCTAAGCAAATCAGATTCAGTCTCAGGGAGTTATCACCAACCTAAGCAAGTAAAAACCAACCTGCTTATCTCACTGACGCTGTTAAGACATTCCTCAGCTCATACTACATGTCTGTCATTCCTTAATAGCACAAGTTGGGATTCAACGCAAGTTTGTTACAAATGTACATTGAACATTGTGAAATATACACCATAGTGGATAACTAGACACTTTCACTCAAAAGCTTAATAATCTAAAACTACACCAACTCCCTTCCTAGGGTATGTATGCTGCAGAGCAACAGCCAGCCTGGAAATAAGTGTTCTCTAATCCCTACCAGAAGTAGCACAAAGATCACTCCAACCTGTGATCTATGTATCAGAGGGATCCAGTGGATTCGCTTAAGACCCAACATCTGTTGTTAGCTCTCCCCATAGAATTAACAAGCCTTAAAGCAGTTCAAAGGCTTCAGTATGTATCTGGTATCTCGTGCTATCCAATTCCTTTCAATTAAAACAAAATGCAACAAAAAGGAAGTCTAACTCTGAAACTAGTTATACTACCAATAATTCTAGCTGCAGTGTTCAAAACTCAGTTTTACAAAGCCACTTTGTTTTTCAGGCTTTTGTAGGCTTTTCTAGGTCTCATTTTAAAGCTTCACCACAAACGGAAGAAAGGAAAATACTGAATTTCTTTTCCAAATGAGCACAGGTATTCTTACAAATCACCTCATGTAAGTAAAGAGAAACAAACAAACAAAACAAAACAAAACAAAAAAAGAAAAATCTAAACACCAAGCACCAAGTTCCAGAAGAAAATCAGAGATAGCACCAAACTAGAAAACTTAGGAGAGGTCTTAAAAAAATTATCAAAGAGCTTTTCATAGAAGATAATGAACAAAATGGTTAAAATTGTATCATACAATGCAAATGTCTACAAATGATCCACATCTGGAAAACTCAGGCACATTATACTTAGAAATATCAAAGCCTTAGCAGTCTTTATAGTTATTTACATAACACATAAATCACAACTCTATTGTGTTTATTGAAACAGCTGTAAAAGTCTCTAGTACTTGAAATTACCCCCACAAAAGCAGCAACATTTGCTAATATAGTTTGTCATAAACAGGCAACTTGCTTTTCCATCTAAATTCTGAATGTTATCATTACAAATCATGTTTTGGAGAAGATCTAGGTTTTTAATATGAATTTGTGTATATTGGCTTCCAGATCAATTGGTTTTAAAATAAGCTATTTATCTTTACAGTTAAAAATAAATAGTTGCTGTATTACAAGGAAAACATCAAGATTACTCTGTTGAAAACATTTCTCCCCCTCTCATTTTTCTGCTGTTACTCCTTAGCTTTTATGTCTGGATGCAGCTGAGCCCTGTGCTGAATACTAAAGGACCATTAACTCAAGACAGCAACGTTCCAATTTAGATCTTGATCAAGTGTATGGAGATGGACTTTCTGCGCCCTTTGCATTTATTTTGGAATATACCCAGAAACAGCATTTCAAGCTGTAGAAAACCAACAGAATGCTATCATCAGTGCATATACACAATCTGGCACATTTCCACCTGCCTCTACTTTCTATGTAGAACATAGACTAAACTATCCCTCTATTCAACCGCTCAATCTTACAATGCTTACTCAACTTCTAGTTGTGATTATTATGAACTACACATTAGGTCCAAAGAGCTGACAAGTATCTATTTCCATATTTAATGATTAAAGCCTCTGTTACCCATAAAAGCTCACCAATTCTTATAACTCCTTAATTTTTTATATGAAAATGTGTTCTTGAGCATACTGATGAGGTAGATGCATTTTCACCATGTACTGCTTACCACAGAAGCTTTAGGGCTTTCGAGTTTAACACTGAAAACATTAAGTTGACATAACTGATTAATGAACGGAGGAATGGAAAACCGGTTTGATTTTTTTGTGAAAAATAAGCTCAAGTCACTACAGGAATTCCAATTAGCTACACTAATCAGCATGAACAGTAGAAATGAAAGATTCTCTGGACTGTGGAAACAAAGCTATTACTTCAGACAAATGAACATAAAGTTGCGCCACAGGGGAAGTACCATCCAAGTCTGAGCAAGCACCTGCCTACTCACAGACTATCAAGAGTAGGGTATGTACAGTCAGTATTCTTCTGCATCCCTGTCTAAGTGTAAGCAATAGCCTATCCACAATCTGTATTGGAATATGAGTAAACACAACGGCACTAGCTGCCTCACTTGGAAACCATTTCAACTACATTGAAACAGAAACAACATTTAATAATGACATTTTTAAAGCATGGTACACACTCACGAAAGGACTCAGGCTTTACACACTAGAGGCAGAGCTTCCCCGGCATGAACGCACATTGTACTAGTGAATTCTTCAGTCTATAACTATATTCCTTCAGATGATCAGTGCAGAAAATCCCATTTCTAGTAATTCCTGAAAAACTGATTTTATTTCATTAGGAGCAGGAATATAACTGACATGGTATATTCCCTTTTATAAAGAAATCTTGCAAGAATTATCACAGTTACACCAGATTTAGTTTTTATATTTTTAAAGTTGTCACAACCAAGCAATATAATCAGACCTCATATATTAGGAGATGCCAGCTCAGGAGAAGAAAGTAATGGCAGAAAAAACCTGCAAGGCATGAAAGCACTTATGTCCCTCCCTATTTCATGCACCAGTATCTCCTTGCTAGCTGTTAAAGAAGCCTCAGAATCCACACAGGAATTACTGCTTATGTGTAGGCTGTTACACTTCACCTTTTGGGAACTGAGAAATGCTTATTCTTTTAAGCACAGCCTAGGCGAAAACAACAGTCTGGAGTTAGATAACTTTGTATAATTACTTAGTGGCAAAAATGAGAAATCTAGACTCTCTTTCCTGGAAAATGAGTGAGAACTCGGGTCCTTTAAGAGCTGAGTTTAATTGGGCAAAGACACTGTAATTAACAAACAAAACAATAATAAGTTAAGTCAAACTATAGACTGGCCACATCAGAAACAACACACCTCCAGAATCTTGCCTACATAAGTAGGCCATGAAGAAATGAGTACCAGCATTTTCTAAGTGAAAAAAAACCACAGCAGCATTTGGTTTTTCTGAATGATAGTGTAAATGGTGATTACAACTTACCAGCTAGAGAAGTGAGCAGTAAGTCAGCATCCTGTGGCAAAGAATATTTTAGATTTGAAGCAGAGTTCATTAAAAAAAAAAATAATTATGCCTGACCAGAGCAGGATGGAGTGCAGCGACATGTCTTTGGTAGTTAGTCTAATTCACATTACTATCGGAAGGAAGAAATTTTTTATTTTTTTTTTTAAATCCTGAAAGACTTAAGTTTCAGCTTTGCACAAAGCTTTGCTAAATGTCCCAAACAATGTAACAGTGTGCCATCTCTACATGGATGTAAGGTGTTCCAAAACAGCTAATACCTTTTGTGTCATTTTCTCCTGTGCAATGTAAATGCATCTCATTTGTATTTAAAAATGCATATGGAAAAATCTCCAAACAAAAAGGGAAATAAAAAAAATAAGTGGTGAGGCAAGACATATATGCAATGCAAAGATGTTGTAAAACTCTAGGCAGAAATCCACCCCACTTTTGGCAAATGGAATTCGCTTTCTTGTCCCTACTAGTATTTTCCTTTCATTAAATGGCTGCTTTAAGTTGAGATTCTGATGATTTAGTGTACTTGAGAAATAGAATAGCTTTCAAATATATTAGTAAATGGTAAGTTTACAAATGTCACATCAGAACTTGACTAGTACAACTGAAGGACAGTCAACTGTTAGACAAGATTTTAGGTTTATGAACCCAGATCAAATATATACCAAATCAAAACTATAAAGTGGAAACATGTAGAGGAATGAAGCTGGGTTAATTAGCATTGATAATCTACAACTGTGGCTGGCTTCAGGGGCAGTGGGTTGGCCAATGTAGATAAGGTGCAGGTGTGGCTGGTTCTGTTAAGGGGTTGGGCAGCCGATGAAGAGAGAGGAGGAAGAAGCAGAGAGGAGAGAAAAGAGAACAAGCGCCCTGGATGAGAAGAGACCAGGAGAAGGCAGCAGAGGGACTGTCATGAAGAGTATGTTGGTATGAGATGGTAAAAAGATCTTGTTGGAGCTTGATAGTTCGGAGAGTGATGCAACAGAAACAGAGACATGGCAAGGTTGAATCTTTTATGTTGAGTTCTATGAAAATGTAATGACATTTGATCTATCCAAGTGGATGCCCAAGTAAATCCCAGAAATGTAGTAAATGGAAGCTATATAGAAATGCCAGATAGCTGGTAGTGTATAATGGCTGCTGAGTACCGCTGTTTTGAGTTGTTCATGTTCCTGAAGTATTTTACTGACTTGAATGTTTGTGTTCAGGATTCTTTTGGACTGATAAATGGCATTTATAGAGACTACTTGAACATGGGATGCAACCATTGAGGCTATTGCTTTTAAGTAAAGACTTCTTTCATTTTAAGAATGAAGTCTTAAGTATTCTTTTTACCTGCAAATACAGTTATAGCTCTAGGACTGAAAGGAGTTTAATGCTTAAAAAGACAGACATTAGAATAAGTCAGAACCTTAATCAGTGTATGCACTTCTGAAAGCTGTGGAAAAATAGATTTCTCAAGAAGCCCTACTCAAGCAGTCTAAAATTTGGTCCAGTCATTTAAACAACTTAATTTTTAGTATCTAAATAAAAATAATTTTGGTGCTGTTTTAATCAGTCTTGATTAAAATTAAGACAAGTTTTCTAATGAACTATTTAATTTAGCATACGTAAAAGACTGACTTTATGACAATTAGAAATTCAAATATAACTTGATTCAGTAGGTTAATACCCTCCCATAAATATGCTTCCAACTCACTCCAAAGAAATAATTATGGTCATAGTATTTCACTAGTCCAAACCCTTTTGTGGACAGGGTGGGAATATTTCATTAAGACAACTGGTTTTTGCTGATAGTCTAAAGAAAAGAATTTCTCAAATTGACTAGCAGCGTCACCTAACAAATCTATACTAACCATGTTTGTAAACATGTAAATACCTTTAACACTGCACTTTGTAAAATTACAACCTACTTAAGAACATAGTTGTGCCGAGCACATTTGCTATACAGAAGGTAAGTTCAAATTACTTATTTCTCTTCACAGAACTCTAGAGTGATTCCAGTAGGAACCAATGTAACTGGATCTCAAATTTGTCTCAAGATAGACTAAAATGAATAATTTAAAAATGGCTGATCATCACTGCATACAAGTGCTTCAACTTAGTGTCTTCCTCAAATGCTCTAAAAAAATTGTTTGTAGTATAAACAAGCTGGGTAGGAGTATGTTCAAGTCCTTAAAGATTAAACCAAGTATTGTGAACATGTTTGCTATTGTGTATAAATCATCTGTGCCTTCCCCAAGAGGCATGTAATTAATTTTAGATGAAGTACTAACATAATATATCAAACACATAATCCAGAATACATAGTATTTTTCTCACATTTTAAAGATTTGTGCTTAAAGAAGTAAATTTCCCAACTGCCTTTAGTAACTGGAGATAACACAGACAGTACCTGCATGAAATTCACACACAACAAAATAGCCAGAAAAAGCAAGACAACACGATTTGAAAATGAGCTCAAATGAGTAGAAAACTGAAGAGTGGTTTAATTAATTTCATTTCCCATGCAGCAGTTGTACTATTGACTATTCCCTCCAGTAAGCCCACAGCTTGTTTGAGGTAGCAAAAATTACCCTGGAGCATACTTCCCTTTTACAACTCAAAAAGTACATTGCATCCCCTACGGTTTCAAGGGTTATCTTTGATATCTTTAAGTTGTACAATTCCAACATAATATGCAAAGTTGGTGTAGAAATTTTACTGCAATGCTTGAGTGATGTACATACAGTGACATTATGTGGTTACAAGTTTTAAAGCTGTTATTCCTAATGTTTAGTTATGTTGTCTGCTCAGAATTTTTTTTTTTAAATGTACTAGTATTTGGAAGATAATATGCTCTATTTTTGTGTCAAACATTACCATGCAATTCATCCTCAGATGAAGATAGTGCAGTATCTACTTTATTCCCACATCAGCTGTATTCATTTTATTTCTAGCACTACTAAAGTTTTGACCAAAAGCAACTACAGGAGCAATTAGATTAAATAAATGCATTGTTCTGATGCACTATATTCTTTTTCAGTTCTTTTCTGTGCATTCTTCAAGTCTGAAGATCCCTATCATGTATTCATGGAATTACAGCAACAGTGAGGTTGGAAAGGTCTTCTGGAGCTCATCTAGAGCAACACCTTGCTCAAGCAGGGTCAGTTACAGAAGGTTGCCCAAGACTATGTCCACTTTGGTCTAACAGCTAAAAGGATGGAGATTTTACAGATCTTTCTGGGCAGCCTTTTCCAGTGTTTAATCACTCAAATTTTCTTGTGTTCAGACAGAATTTCACATATATCAGCTTGCGCCCACTGTCTCTTGTCCTGTCAGTGAGCATTACCAGGAAGGGTGTTTACTTACTCCATTAGTTACTTACAGACATTGGTAAGATCTCACAACATGAGCATTATCTTCTCTTAGCTAAACAATCCCAGCTTTCTCAGTCTCTCCTTACATGAAAAATGCTCTAGTTCCTTAATCTTCATGGAGGAGCTCTAGCAAGTCCATGCCTTTCATGTAACTGAGGAGCCCAGAACTAGCCCCAAATACTCCAAGTGTGGCCTCACCAGTGTGAAGCAGAAGGATCACCTCCCTCAAACTGCTGACAAAACTCTCCTTAATGTAGCCAAGGATGCCATGGGCTTGCTTTGCTGTGAGTGAATGCTTGCTGGCTCATGGTCAGCTTGCTGACCACCAGGTTCCCAAGGTCCTTCCCTGCAGAGCTGTCTTCCAGCTGTCTGGCCCCCAGTGTGTACTGGTGCAGGAGGTTATTCCTCCACAGGTGCAGGACTTGGCATTTCCCTTTGTGAACTTCATGAGGTTCCTCTTCTGCCCAATTCTCCAGGTCCCTTATCCCATGGCTAACTCTTGTTCTAGACTGAGTTTCTTAAATGGCTGTTAATAGTGTAGGTCTGACATGACATGTAATACTGAAGTAAATTTGCTTGTTGTTAGTAATACCAAGCTAAGGGTACAGTATGCACATGCAAGTTAAAAGGTTGACTTGAAGTGAGGGCAAGTGTAATTGTGACCAAACCAATCACTCTTACCTGTCATCTAAGCCTGGAGGAACCTTCTAATAAACCTAGATTTTGTCAATTAAAAAAATCATAGGCACCTAACACACTTCTGGAACTGATCAGCAATCTTGGCAGCTGAACACCACAGCATTCACAACAGTTCAGTCAGGATTCAGTAACTAAGAATTTCTATTTATTACCTGTGGGCTAGAGGCAGTTAGCATGCTCCGGAACATTCCTTACAGAGGTAGCCAAGGCCCAAAGTGCAGCACAACAGCACTACCTTCTGAGGTGTCAGCCTTTTATAGAACAGCTCAGTGGTTAGATAGAGGGTGTGGGAGACTCTTGTATGTTCACTTACTGAAGCATTAAAGGCTGGAGTATTTACCCAGCCTTTCAAGCAGACTGTAACCTGGGACTGGCCCTCCCAGGTAAGTGCCCTTGCTCTGGATCCTTTGCTGATCCATGGAAATGTGAAAGGCCATCTTAACAAAACAGGCACACTTAACTGTCACACTTTGAGCAGTCAAATCTCGAGTATTCTGCAAGACAAAACACTGGGCTAGAACGCATGGCAAGGGGAGACTGAATCCAGTTCTTTCATTTCCTGACATTTTATCATGCTGCTATACAAGGAGGAAAAGTTCTATTGTTTAACTGCACTTAGTTAAATGTTTACTACCAGAAAAATCCTCAGAGTTACAAGCCCTGAATATGCCCCTACTGAGAACTTCAGGAAAGCAAGCCTGGTCCTGCCATCAGCATTCTTCACTGGGTAGCTCTCCTTCACTGAAGAAAACCATACCCAATTCTTTGGTTGGCAAGTATCTTTTCCAGCACATACTGTAGAGTTGACTTCTGTACATGCTTAGAAATTGAATCGTTTCAAGTCCTACTGTTGCTTTGGCCTTAAAGATCTGTCTTATTTCACTCACCCTGCTGATCCCTCTCACTCGCATTACAAGCTAAAGAAAGGATGCCTTTCCAAAGGCCTAGGTAGAACACAGACACAGCAAACGCTTCTATTACTGGCTCTGTTGAGCAAACAACCAAACTAGAAAGGCTATTTCTGCTTCTGTAGATAATCATATTGATCTGTATAAAGCAGACAGAACTTGCATTAATAAAAGTCCAGTTTATTCCAGAGATTAAGAACTGCTGTGTTTAAATGCTGGAAAAAGTCTATGACCAAGCGGTTTGGCAAGTGATTCTTTGTAGCACTGTAGAGAAAGCAGTGCTTGATTAGACAAATCATAGTTTCAAGAAAACACCTGACATATCTTTCTTCAGGACATAGTCTTATGTATTCACTGTTCTTGGACTAACAGAAAAGTTGTTACAGAATTCAAAAAATGGCTATAACAATGGTAGCAGTTCTGAAGTGACAGTATTAAGTCGTCAAAGAAATCTGAGTGCACAGAAATTAGTGCATTCAAAAGCACAAATAAACCCCTCAATTTCAAGCCAGATATAAAAAAAAACCTAGCAGAAAATTTCAATTAAAAAAGGGGGGGCTCCTTCCTCAGTATCCTAAAAAAAATTAAAAAAAAAAAAATCACAGTAGACAAAATTTAGCTGACTTGAACAATGACAAGCAGTCAAGATAGTTCTAGATCATGGATTTTAATACCACAGGACCACAGTTCTGAACTACTACATGCCAGGAGAAGCAGCATGAAGTTATCAATGTATTTACGAAAATCCCATTAAACAATTCTCAATACATATAGTTTTTAATTGAACATGTAAAATCTAAAGCACAGTAATAAAATAATTTTATCTTCTGCTCTTCCCACACAGAAGACAACTTAAAGACTGTTGTACCTCTATATAAACTTTCCCAACTACACCCAATGGATTGTACATACAGAAGAGGACAGAGAAAAGCAGTGAAATATATGCATGGTTGTTATAATTTATCTGATAAATTTATCTGTTAATTATTTATCTGTTAAAAATTAGATAACTAAACTCATAGCTGCTTATACAAATATTGTTTCTTCCAGTTAAGAATTTTACTCAAAAATAAATAAAGCATATTTTGCAAACTATAGCCTTCAAGCTTCATTATGTTTGATGCAAAGTTATATTTCTAGTAACTGCAAAGGCAGGATTAAGGCACCCCACAGCTTTGCTGACTGTTACATTTAAAATTCTATGTCAGAAGAAAGAAAGTAGTGGAGCTTGCTGCTGAATTATAATAAAGGGGAATTTAATCTTCAATTCACTGTATTTTGGCACTATCCTATTATACATGCGATATAAAACAAGAATTGTGCTATGAAAGGAATTTGTGCATATTTAAATAAAGCCATCTTCATTTAGTCTGTTCTTTATTTTACTCTGAGTTTTCACACACCAGTAGCCTCTGCGTAAGCAACTGGTCTGCAACTGATAATAAAGACATTTAAATATGACTTAACACTTTCATCATGATAAAGAATTAGCTATTCACATTTTTGAGGAGACCACTATCAGGTATCTTATTATTTTGTTATGTATATAGGTTCAGATCCCATATACATACATACACTCTAGGCCTATATATATAGGCTCTGAACAAGACTCAGCTTTATCTTTTTCCCAGTATCGCAGTGTACTTAAAAAAAACCTCTTGGACAGAAAACTTGGGTTTTAAACCATATTTAGTTTCATCATCACATTTCAATTCCTTCTGAAAACACAGGCACAACTGAGCACAGCATTCCATGGTCTTTGCAATACACGGAAGTAATCCTATCTACTGCTACCAGAACCCAAAAGGACATGAAGCTTTTAACCACAACATTACCCAGGGAGTTCAAGTTCAGGTCATAATTCATCAAAAGCCCAGGTACATTTTCTAATCAACCTGTCAACTGAGTATTTTTCACATTTTCTATGGTTTGCACAATTTATTTTTCCTCTTCATCTGAGCCTGTGATTTGTCGACATGAAAACATAATTGAATTCACCTTCATTTTACAAAGGGATGTGGATTATCTTATAGAAGTAATCTCAACTTGAGTACTATCAAGATTCAATTTAACTGAATGTTTAGATTCAATATACAGAAGGTTTTCTGTTCTTCCCCTGCAAAGCTAAAAGCAGACAGCTATGATGTCTGTAAATATACATGTGCAGTAAATATGATATATTTAATATTTAGGTTTTAGGCAAGTTAGTGTTACATGTACAGAAAGCATAGCAAACAGCACAAGTATCTTGTAACTGATGACGCAGCCAAACAAAACCACTTCAATTACGGGCAACATGACATCAAAGGCGTAAAGAAGATTATCTAGTTGCATTTTGGAAGCACTGGAGTGAAAAGTGAAAATCAGAAGAAGATAAGCACGAAGGACTGTAGAGAACAGGACATCCTGCCAAATACCTAAGAAAGATGACTGACAAAACTATAAACAAGACAAACAGCACTGAAGTAGGAGTCATACTCCTTTTTAGAATAGTGGCAAAAAGTATAAAACTAAGAATGAAGATGAGAAAAAGGAATTCACTTTAGTTCTGAATTCTCTCAGAGTTAAAGCCTGATCATCTCAACCTTTCCAATTAAGAGCATCAAGGACCACAGCCACCAGTTCTAATTACATAACTCATCAATTCCCATGTACTGTACACTCACAGCTAGCATAAGGTATGATTAAGACCAGTCTGGTGTGTAGAACCATAGAACCATTTAGGTTGATGATCATCATTAAGATCATCCAGTCCAATCATTAACCCAGGACTGCCAAGCCCACCAGAAAATTATGCCTCTAAGTACCACATCTACACTTATTTTAAACACCTCCAGGGAATGTCAATTCCACCACCTCCCTGGGCAGCCTGTTCCAATGCTTAACCACACTTTCAGTGAAGAAATTTTTCCAGCTTCCAAATCTCAACCTCTCCTGAAGCAACTTAAAACTACTTCCTCTTGTCCTATCACTTGTTATCTGGGGGAAGAGACCGACCCCCACCTGCCCACAGCCCCTGTCAGGCAGCTGCAGGGAACAACAAGGTCCCGACACTGAGTCTCCTCCTCTCCAGCCTAAACCACCTCAGTTCCTTCAGCTGCTCCTCATAAGATTTGTTCTCCAGGCCCTTCACCAGCTTTTTGTTGCCCTTCTTTGGACTCACTCCAGCACCTCAATGTGATTACAGGCAAGAACTAACCCTATGCCATTCTAACACTTGAATTTAGTAAAGTTTTGTTCTAAAGTTTGAAGCTGGTCTCACTAAACAGTTTCTAAACTCTCCTACCACAGCCATCTCCAGTTCACCCAACTACATAGTTCAGTTCTAACACTAAATTTCACACTTTCCTAAATAAAAACAGACTCTCTCCAGTGTCCAACTGTATCCCTACAAAGGATATTCTGAAAAGAGGGATGTTGGGTTACGCTAGAGACCCTGATCTACGTTTCATCCAGAGATCCCATTGACTTCTCACTACTCTGTACTTCCCCATCAGTACCACAGTACAGGAACCTGAACTGGTCAAATACTGCATGCATGCAGACTTCTCTCTCAAGGCCAGGGTCTTTGCCTGTCTTCCCATCACAAAACCAAAATCTACTTGAAATTAGAGGACAAGAGCACTGAAAATCAGTCTAATATACCAGTTTGCCTAAACTCAGTCTCCGCCAAAAGGAACTAGTTCAACACTATGTCACAAAACCTGTGCCCTTCTTGATGCTCACAGAGAAGCTACAAAAGCTGCTATTTTACAGTTATAAGTGGGATAAAGAGATTAGCATTTTCTATATTTTTGCCCTTGACTTTATTTTTTGCCCTTTTAAAAAAAAAGTCTCTAACAATGAGAACTAGGTTTATGAGCATGAGCCTTCTGCTGTGACTTTTGGTTACTTTTCCTAGTACATTTGCTACAATTTGCACATCCAAACCAATTTTGTAAGAGTCCTCTGTTCCCCACTGCTTTTCGGGAGTGTTTAAAAGCTGTACTGCTAACAAATACCAGTCCTCATCAAGAAACACTAAATCTCAGTTCAGCGTGTGACCTCTGGCCATGGGTAACAGCCACACAGAAGGCTTTGCCACATACCTGAGGCAAAATACTTTTTCCACTACACTTTACTGTATTTTTTTTCCTAGAATCTGTCCATTCTAGTTTAAGAGCCATATGAAATAGTTTGTGACTGCCCTTGTAAAAAATTACCTGAAGTATGATTAGATAAGAATATCTCAGCCCATGTGTTCATATACTTAAAATAGTTACAGATCAAAGTTCACCTCCTCAGTTTTGCAGGAACCAGTCTGTATTTTTGCTATTATTAATAATTCTACTATTCTGCTGTGTGAACTCTCATCATTTGGTTCAACTACAGAGCCACATGACGCAAGGCATAGTCATGCTATAGTTTGAGGCTATTCCAATTGTATACACACCAGAAGTGTTACCGGCTTTTCTTGGATAGAAACTCAGGTATTTAAACATTTTTTTTCAGAAGCTACAGACAAAATTTCACATGAAATGAAGTTCAGAAAGCCTTCACCACCATAGAAGTCATCAGCAATCCAAGCTTCCATGCTGACCACTGATGCTATCTTTAAAAAGCTGTTGATGTGAACTGTACAGTTTATGAAACTCAAATGAGCACCAGGAAAAAAAGAAGTGAGCATATATTTTACTGAAATACCAACGGCACAGCTCTCATATTGCTTTCCCAGAGATTTTAGGACAACTAAGAACAAATCAAAGCAATAGCCAAAGAACTGGTGGGTAAAAATTTAGCCTTTTAAAGTTAATTGAAAAAGCCAAAGGGAATATTATAGTAGCATAGAAACTACTGATGAAAAGAAACTTGTCCCATTTATTTAAGCAAATGGAGGAGAGAAGCACAGAGTGGAATACACAGAGTGTTCAGGCTGGAATAAGAGTGCCAGAAACAGATAACTGATTTATGATAAAGAACAAAGTGTAATTTTGCAAAGTCCAGTAAATACAAAGAATTAGCTCTTTAGAATGAAAATTGGTATGAACTATGAAGTCAAAGCTTTTAATGCAATTAATTGAAATTCAGGGTAGTCAAGCATATGATATGATAAAAAGAACAAGAGACATGCTTAATGTAGTAATTTCTGAAGAATTCATATATGAATACTTTAATAAATCGTTCTACATTCCAGTACATTTTCCAGTTAGTGATGCACTTATTCTCTTCCTGCCTTTGTTATATTAACCAATTATACTGCATCCTAAATAGTAACCCAACCAGTACTGCCCCAACCCTTGATTAATCCCCCATTAATCAAAAAAGCCAGTGAAGCTATTTTGTAGTGAGTTCTCAATGTCAAGATGTATGAGCTACTTTGGATCAAAATAGCAACAATATCCAAAATTGCTCTTTGTGAAACACCCTTTTAAAAGAATTTTTGTCATTTTAGAATCAGCTCAGTGTTTATTAATCATCTAGAGATCCAAAGCTTCAAGAGTGAAATAAAATACAAAATTACTTTATTTCATCTTCCAGCCACTTCAACCCACTTCATTTTTAGTTAAATTTTCAGCCAGTAGAGCCTACTACATCGTCAATAAACCAGGGACAAAACTGAAATAGTTAATCATTAAGCAAGCAGTGCAATACTGCAATACAGTACAGTTTGAACACACAGAGCAAAGAGCACTTGTACTTGCTCCATTTATTTTTTCAAGCATTTGCAACTGCACACCAAGACTGATTTCTGTACTAATGCTCAAGCTTGTATCTGTCAGGATTAAGGGGGTAGGAAGATAAAAGGGGCATCCAAGTTAGAAGGAAAGGGAATGCACATAGCAGTAAAGTATTGAGGGTTAGAAGGTAGAAGTGGAGCCCCATACCTCCAGAAAGCATCCAAACTGCCCAGTATTGCTGCACCTAGAGACATGACAATGAGAGATGGAAATAGGTCCTGTACAAAACACTGAGCTTATTCCTGTTCATGGTGTGAATGCAGGTTGGTGGGGACATCTTGTGACTGCAGACAGATCTCGGGTGGAAAGGCAGTAAGAAAGTACAGCCAGGATGGTCTGCCACAGTAAGAAGCTGAATACTAGACTAGGTACATTTTTTACCAAGTATGCTACATAAAACCCTTTAACTCATCCACACATCAAAGTACAGGAATATAAAAACAAAAAGCACACAATAATAATACAAGCGTATTATCACCAACTGTTTGCAGGTGCACCTTCCAGAACAATGAATGTTTGCCTAAAGCAACTGTCTACCTTTAATTTCCTTTCTTTAGCTAACCCCAAATAGCTGAAAAGCCCATGTGAAGAGCAGTAAGAAAACACCAGAAACTTTGTATTGCAGTGGATATTTTTTTTTTTGGTTTGTACTCAAGGAACTGTTTTGCCCATCCCCCAAAATCCCTTTCTACCACTTGGCAAAGCAGGTAAAATGGTATAGATGATTGTGCACGCTACGTAGACAATCTTCTCAACTGCTTCCTGCTCCATAAAAGCAGCAGCCAGCCCGCCCCCCCCCCCCCGACAGGTTCTACAGCTTCACATTTCCTATCGTACTTTCCATCAGCCAAAGAAGGTTATCTAAGTCTTCAGTACTAACTCCTAGTCTGGTAAAGGGAGCACATTAGTCTGACCTGGATAATTATGACATTACAACACAAAGTCAGCTGAAATCTTCTGAGTCCAAAGTAGATAAAATATTTCCTGCAGCAGCTGACTAATATTACAGGAAAACAGAAAAGTCCTACATCAGATTTTGTAGCTGTGGAATAGCAATTTTAAACAATTTTGTGATGCCATTCTGTCTCCAAAACCACATTTCTTTATAATGCTGCTCACATTGTGCTTTAAACTACTTACTGCATGTTCAGAGAGCTGAATTGGCAGACTCCTAGCATTTTATACTGCAATTTAAATGACCATAGCTTTCTGGTCTAAAAGAAAACACGTTTATAATGTGAAATATCCATTGCTAGAATTTGCTAGTATTAACTAGGTTTTCAGTTTATCACCAATACAAAGTCTGCTTAGAAATATGAGTGTATTTTGGATAAAGTACAAAGTTAATTACCTAACATCACTCTTTTTTGGTACAATAAGCTCTGAGCGCACATTTCAGGGAAACTCAGCTGCCAAAAGTTTTATAGGAGTGATTTTAATTTCCTTCTCATTGCACTCATTGCAAACTTCCAAACCCAGATACTGTTTACAGAGTAGCTTCTGGAATACTCCCCAAACATATACCCTTTATCATTATGACACTGTTCTCAAAAAGACTACACCTAGGTATCCCCATCTGGGGATGCAAGAATGGACCAAACACTTAAACTGAGAGCTTCTACAATGCTGTCCTACACATACAATGGTGGCAGCTTCCTGATGAACTCATCTTGTTCTATCATCAAACAAAATCTTCAGGGGATGAGAGTCATCTTACTGCATCTTGTGCACCCCTATCTCTCACAGATACTCAGGCTTGGTAAAATTGTCTTTTCCAATTAAAAAAACCAAACAGAACAGCAACCTTAAAACTAGAACCAAACAGTACGCATGCGGTACAATAGTAACTGTGTTGAACTCTCCAGCCCACATCTGTATAATCACATGCTTGACTAAATATTTACATCTAAAAAATTGAGTACCTGCTTGAGTAAGATCTCTATGAAAGCTTTACTTTGAGACAAGAACAATTTGTATTTCCTTAGTTGTTTCACTTGCATGAATAGTTACTTCCCTTTAGTAATGTCCTATATGTAAAGTATGCTCAGTAGGCATTCTACCGAGGCTGGCTGACAAAACACCCATGGTGCCTAGATATACACCATCAGACTTTTCCTTATATGTAACAGCTGGAAAATGCATTTAGTAGCACTGAAAAAGTCAATGCTCACAGGCAAAAGTGGGAAGGACTAAAATTAAGAGCACTTCAAATCTAGAAACTTAAATTAAATTACTCTTCGGAGTTTTCCCAAAGTTTTCTAACTTGATTAAGCATAGGTAGATTTACCAGTCTGCAAAAGGCATCTTTGCTAAAAATGTTACACGCCTTCCAGCTTTCAAGTACCAGGGTCTGAAACATATGCAACTGCACAAAACTCAACATGGACAGAGAGCGGAACTCCTTAAGTCTTTAGAAAAGGCTGAGGTTTTTGTGCCCAAAATATTGCATAGCCTTCTGCCTCACCTGAATAAAAGCTTCAGGACAATCAAATAACTCAAGTACAGCAGAAGTCTTTAGTATCCAAAAAAACAAGGCTCAAGTATCATGAATTTCTGTCTGCAGGAGCACTGCAAGCTCAGTACATTGGTTTTGCTTGAAGCGTTACAGCATTTAAGCTATGTAATCTAAGAGAATCCCAATAGAACTATGCCACAGGATACATTCCTGAACATGTTGCACACTGGACACAGGCCCTTATCAGCTTAATTCACCACTGACTTCATTATCTGTTTTAACCCCCCCGGTGGCTCTTACAGCATTTGCAAATTACTCGCTTGCAATAACCAACTGAAAATACTGTACGGGCTGCCCGGTTATTTGCATGCCATGTACGTTTCCCATGCAACAGAGTATTAGTGGACTTTTTCATCAGCATTTTTTTTTTTTTATCCCTCAAAGCAGCAATGAAAAAGCTAAAAAAAAAAAAAATAGAAAATAATCAGTAAAATTCTGGTCAGAAGGCAACTCTGGAGTTCATCTAGTCACACCTACAGATAAGGGTAGGGAGATTTCCAAATTCTGGAAAGCAAAGATATATATGGATGACCAAAGGGCTGTAAAATACCAGTAGTAAGAATATTTGACAAAGATTCTTCACAACACAACTTCAACTGGGTCTTCAAGGAGTCTCAAGGTAAACTAGTAGGTATGCAGACGGTAAAACAGGTAGATTACATAAATTCCCACTGTTTGTGGATCACTGTAACCATATTAGCTTCACCTACATGAAGCCTAACTGTGGGCAGAATTATATTTAAATTTTCCTACAGAAGGAGGAATACACACCTATGGAACACATGTAAACATTCAGGTTTCTTGATACTTTAGACAGACATTAGGAAAAACTGATTTTTCAGGACAGTCAGGAAACATGCAGATTTAAGAGCTCTGTAGAATGAAACAGTTGAACCACAATGAAAACTGGGAAAGCAGAAGATGCAAGAGATTACTGAAACATGTCCATGAAAGTGTCTCGGATTTTTCACAAAATGTAACTTAATATTTTAATGTAAACATCCTTTGAAAAATCCTGGGTTGTTGTTTTGCTTTTTATCTCTCATGTCATTTGCCAGCTATTTCTCAAGTTCTTTCCTACCCATACAAATAAGTGTAAACATATCTGTTTAAACAAAAGCTTACTTAACATTGCTTCCTACCTTCTCTTGAAGAATAACACAGTTAACAGTACAACGTATGTCATTACAAAGCCACCTATGTCATTACAAATCACACTGTAAGATAAGATACCAAGCTGAACGGAGAAAGGTAAGTAGTTTCTGCCAGCCTTTATTTTTCTACAGCAGAAGTGAAAAGCCTCTATAGCAAATAATTCCTTCACAGGATTACTATGTCTGTGACAAATCTGAGCCAGTTACAGGGAAATTATATTTCAAAGTATGTAGTGAAAGTAACCGGCTGTTTTCATTACTGGATTAAAGCCAACCTAAAGAAATCTCCGGTTTACAGAAAGGGAAAACATAGGAGGCCTGAATTATGACCGCTAGACACCACTATACAGCTTCATCATAAGATTAATGTTACTCAAATTACAAATTTGTCCACCAGAAACAGAACTCTGCTACCCTTGACAGGAATTTAAATTTTGCTCACCTTTCTACAGAAAAGGTGGATTCCTCCCCATTTACCTGTAAAATCCAGCAATCAATCCAATATGAACAATAGCATCAACACTTTTTTCTGCCTGCATTTTCTGCAGCCTAAATATATTCATACAGGGTCAATTTCACACATTTCACATGTACACAACCCAGAGTAGTACAGTTCAGACAGCAGTAAGTTTGACAGTACATTTTTAAAAATCATAGGGATCAGATTCCTTCAGCTACTCAAATAAAGAATTTCATTTGAAGTATTTTAGCTTTCTTTTTTTCTAAACATGTTCAGGATAACGTGATTGCTAATAGTCAACCTTGATTTACGAAGGGGAAATCATGCTTAGCAAACTGACAACCATCTACAAGGAAATGACTGGCTCAGTGGATGAGGGGAGAACAGTAGTTGCACTCCTGACTTGATAAAGTCTTTCAGTCTCCTATAAAATCCTCACACTGATGAAATGCAGGCTAGGTAAGTGGTTTGTGAGATAGTCTAAAAAAAAAAAAAACAGTTGAACTGCCAGGCCCACAGAGGCATGATCACAGCAGGTCACCAGTGCTGTACCCTACGGTGAATCTTCACTAATGGTCTGGGCAACACAACAGAGCGCACCTTCAGCTGCTTTGCAGGCAACACAAATCTGGGAAAGTGGTTGATATTACTAATTGGTTGTATTGCCATTCAGAGGGACCTCAACAGGATTGAGAAAGGAGCCAAGCAGCAGCTAACGGAGTTCCAAGGGAAGCATAAGGTCCTGCACCTGGAGAGAACTAGCTTCTTGCACTAATACACACTGGGGACCGATCAGCTGGAAAGCAACCCTGCCGAGAATGGCCTTGGGATCCTAGTGGAAAATACTCTGAACACAAACTAGCAAGCCATCCTTGCAAATAAGGCCAGTTGCATCCTGGACTACATTAGGAAGAGCACTGTGAACAGGATAAGGTAAATGACTATTCCCCTCAGCACTGGCCAGGCCACATCTTGTATACTGGCTCCAGTTCTGGGCGCCCCAGTTACATAAAAGTTAGGCACTTACTAGAGCAAGTCCAGCAAAGGGCCATGAAAGCAATTAAGGAACTGAAGCATCTTTCATATGAGAGTGAGCTGGGACTCTTCAGCTTGGAGACAAGGTTCATGTTGTGGGATCTTATGTGTATAAATATCTAATGGTATTTGTACACACACTATACATACATACACACACATAAAATTATAAAGACTGGGCAAGACCCTTCTCAGTGGTATCCAGTGATAGGACAAGAAGCCAAGGGCACAAACTGAAGCACCGAAAAATAAATTTAAATATAAGAGGAACTCCCCACTTCATTCTAAGAATAATCAGAAACTGACACAGGCTGCTCAGAAAGATTGTGGAGTCTCTAGTCTTAGAGATGTCTGAAACCCATCAGAACAGTCTTGGGCAGCTTGCACTAGTTGCATGTCCTTTCAAGGCAGGCAAGTTGGACCAGAAGATGTCCCTTCCAATATCAGCCATTCTGCAATTCTATCCTACATTCTCCTTCTGGAGTAAGGTAACCACAAAAAAAAAAAAAAAAAAAACCAACCAAAAAAAACCCCCCAAAAAACCCACCCAAACCACACACAAAACAAAACAAACCCACCAAAAAAAACACCCTACCACCAAAAAAAAACCCAACCAACCAAAACCCAAACAGAAAGCCCCAACCCACCACTTTGGAAACAAAAATGCCATCCACTAAAGATTCCAGCCCCAACCCACCACTTTGGAAACAAAAATGCCATCCACTAAAGATTCCAGAGTGCTCTTCCCATTAAAACTGTGTATCTCATTCTGCAACAAACTATCTTACACAATAGTGACTTGGGTATTTATTGCATCCAATCCAACGAGGGGTAAGGAAGAATGACAGTATTTGTGGACTCATGATGCTACTGGGTAAAGACAGTATTGCCTGTCACACCATGTGACATTGTGTAGTTCTGTTTTGCTGTAAAATATCTTTGGGGACCAGTTACTAATGCAATCCATTGTTTTTGTATAAATGTAAAAAATACCAGCTATTGAAGCAATGATAATTAGGTCTACCCTTACAACAGAGTTGTTATGATTTAAGATTCTTTTCATGACTCAGTTTTACAGATTTGTAATTCTGATCTATGAATTTCAGACATCACTGCATAAGAATAAAAATTAACATGTGAAACCACTGTAAAGTTAGAAACCACAGAAAGGTTTTACCACTATTGAATAAGACTATGAAGTAACTCTACCAGCCTGTCATAGAGCTGTTTTATGTATCTGTCCTTGCTTGATTCAGCGTTCAAATGCAGGAAGAGCAAATGCATCGAACTGTCAATCTGGTTAATTAGCCACTCTTTCACAATGAAGTCCTGGCTTGCCCTGCAGTTCTTTTTATTAACCTTGGTAATCCTCTCTTCCTCCCAGACTCCAAAAGGCTCTCTGTACCAGATCCCTGCAGCAACACTTGGTCAACAGGCCTAGACTGGAGTTACTTCTTATTGACTTTTTTTTTTATTTATTTAGGAGTCACTTTCCATAAATCAAATCACTGCTCTTAAGTGAGCAAAACTGCTTTTTTAATTCATTAAGCAAACCTATTCCTCAAGTGCATTGAAAACAAAAAAACGCTTACCATATGCTTCGCAAACAGCTAACTGCTCAGAACAAAAATTCAAGCAATTAGCAATGGTAATCAGAGTGGACATCTGTGACCCTCAACAGCAGTTTTCCTTTTATAAGGCCTGTTCCTTCTACCCATACCGATGGCTGTGATATACCCTGTACAGAAGCGTGTGGTGGCAATTTAGTCATCTTGCTTCAAGTGAACTGTTTCTAAGCTGTGTGTAATGTGATTATTTTCTTCCTTCAAATTTGCACACAAGGTGTAACAGTACACAGATAGGTCAACATAGCCAAGACCATACTTTGACCCACTGATTATAAGAACAGCTGCTAAGTTCAGTGCATATGCATAACAATAAACAATTTCACTGAACCGGGGACATTGTTTTTTCAGCTTCGTACTTTAGGTTAAAGTAATTGTGCCCTAAAACCCAAACTACTGAAAGCTCCTACTAGGTCTATGCTGGATTACAATTCTGCAGTAACAGATCTACAAATCTGTGTCAAAATTTTTCTAACTGCAAATATTAAGTTCTCAATAAGGGGGGGGGGAGGTGTGCGGATTTACGAAATCCATGGTCTAATAAAAGAATTTTCCAAGGTTCTACAGAAAGCCCTGAACTTTTCCATCAATGCAAGAGTTTTAGTTGTGTCATAAAAGTTTACCTACACCTATAAATGCAACAACCACATAGGGTGTGTGGAGACTAATAAAAACAGCCACCAAAAAAAAGCCACCCAAAAATAGAGTGGACTATCTGTTCTAGCTATTGCTATGTTTTAGACTGTTTTGACTGCCAAACCTGACATTTACATGCTACGAACTCTGAACTTTAAGATCGCGTTCATAATTTAGAATGAAACCATGTATTACATTTCCATTCATGGATAATATTTGATTATATGAATTTATGGAATAGTGCAGGCATTATACCTTCTTACTGTGAGACATTTCACATATGAAGTCATCAAGCCCTTATGATTAACATACCTCACTTCTTAGTGCAACACAGGGAAAATACTAAGGCTTTTGTCAAAGTTCAACTATTTCAGATGCACCCTGCTGCACTGAAATCAAGCTCATTTGAATAAGTAGTCAAAACTATAGCACCAAGTCAGGATCTGATCTTTTTCAAGGAAGC
Organism: Falco biarmicus; assembly: GCF_023638135.1. Classification (NCBI taxonomy): domain Eukaryota; kingdom Metazoa; phylum Chordata; class Aves; order Falconiformes; family Falconidae; genus Falco; species Falco biarmicus. Next base: position 122,126,793 of record NC_079288.1, on the reverse strand, counting down.
AAATTGAATTACAATAAGAAGTTGACGTAATTATCAACATGAAAATAAATTCTGGGCAATTTATAAAAAGTTAAGAGTCTGTACTGTAAGTGCTGTACAGTAAATAGAACATGAGGAAAATTGTTGTTCTGAATGCACTGTTATGCTAAAGATGAACTAATTCATGAAGGTGAGCAACTACCAGTTATCCAACTTGGAATTACGTGGGACAGCTCTTCAGAATGAAAAGCACTACACAAAGCAACATGCAAACTCACAGAAATACAAATATCGGTCAGTAAATACCACACACTGGCACCCAAGAATCTCCTCAAATACCTGTTTATAAACAGGCTGTATGAAGCCAGAGTTGCTGAAAGTTTTCCATCAAAATTAGTTTCTTACACAAAAGGGTAGATGCCTCAATATTTTACAATAATATTTTGATTCTGATGAGCTTCTCCAACTCTGAGGGAGATCCCAGTAGAAACCTGCCTAGCTCTTTGCCAGCAACACAGGTTTCCAGCCGCACCCCAGCCAGCATGGAATCTTGCGTTCCTCCCATGTGCTGGTTAAGAAGCTCCAGATGAACATCTAGACTCCTAACCATACATAGGTGAGGACCTGGTAACCTGGGAGCTGGCTTCTCAGGGCTTCTTGTTATCATTGTGTTTTGCAAATCCTGATACAGTCCACTGCTCTGTCCATGAGAGAAGGAAAGAAGAGATTTGATTCCTCTTGCTCTCCTGTCTTTACCTTCATATAAAGTATTAGAACATCCTTTTCAACAAAAACATTAATTTAGCCTTTTGTTTTGAACTGGAAATACTTAAAACACTTTAGTCAAGTGGAAACTGAGTCTCAATCAAGCTTAAGACAATCCAGTCATCAGCAGAGAAGCCACATTTCAGGAAAAGTCAGTCACATTAAAGCAGGACAAACTTTTCTCCTAAACATACACTGATGCTGGCAGGAAAGCTACAGATGAGTTAGCATTAACAAAGCCAATTGAGGTTGCTTTATAAAAGTTGTGTGAAAATACAGCAGGAAACTCTTTCAGACAATACTAAGATGAGGTCAAAGGAAACTGACAGACATAAAAAGCATACTCATTGCTATGGAAGACTGGGTCATAAGCATTAAGCTCATCCAAGGATAATCAAGGCCACAGAGGACACAGCAAAGATGGAACAGAGTAATGAAAGCATTACAACCAACAGAAAACACTGATTGAGGTTGATAATAAATTTGAAAATTCAAGACAGGATAACTGCTTAGCACTACCTATCAGCTAGTTAATACTTGAAGCAACGTACTATCGACAATATGGTTTCTTTCATGACTGTGGATCCCACTTTGCTCGCTATGTCAGATAGACAGGAAACTGTTAATTTGTTGAAAAGTGCAAGTTATAGAAGAAAATAAACCCCCTTCCCTAACTTTCACAACATTTCCATGTTAGAATACTACAATTCTCCGAGCCTTCTATCTTGTAGGACTTGTTCACACTAGGAAAAAGGGGCAGGCTCCAACTAGGAAACATCTGAACTTGGGAACTAACTTTCAACCATCTGCTTGCCAACTTGTGTTAAAATAACAAGTTGCTCCATTTCCACTAGGAATTCACCTTGTATTGAAATCACTGCATGAAAATTAACTAAGGATGAAAGGCCATACAGGTGGCTTCCACTGTTTGTTTTCACAGATTCTGTTGTATTTTCATCACTATGGATAGTAGAAGCCAACACAACCCTGATCCTGGAGTAAGTTACTAATGACACTAAAAGACACTATCTTTAACAGATACATTTTCCCATTAGTGTATTTTAAGGGTCATCATCATAATCAAGGAACCCTTCCAGACAAGAACAGTCAAGGGAAATAAATCTCATGACACCAATGACACTGTCGCATGAAATCCCAGGTTCCTTTCAAGCCCACTCCCCCAGAGGAGTGCTGCAGAATTCTTATTTTGATTCTGCTGAATTCATCTTTTGCCTGTAATTATGAAGGTACACACACCCCTGAAGTAGAAATGAAAAGTAGAAAAGTAGAAAGTATAGTTTTATGTAGATTTTATGCCCCCCCATGGGAAAAAACCCTCAGTGTAAATAATACATTCAGGGTGTTGGGGGGGGGAAGGTTGGTTGGTTTGTTTGGGTTTTTTTAAATCAACTCCTTCATAAATCCTAACATACTTAAAGAAAATCTTAATCATGTTAGACTTCAGCACAAACTATTTTGAAAAACAGATCTAACTGATAATCACAGCTTTCTTGGTCACACCCATGAAGTTGCAATCATGTAGAGGTTTACAGTAACAGATCAACATATGCTCTGTTCCCTTGTGCTCTGAAGATAAACAGCTTTAGAGATACTGCTTCCTTTTTGAACATAAAAGCCTTTGAAAGACTTTACTATAGAAGAGTTTGAGGTCTGCTGTATCTTGACACCAAGGTGTGGTACTGCACTTAGTAAAGTGGTGTTACTCAGAAACTAGGAAGTGCATGGCTGCTACAATGTGCAGCTAATTAGTATTGCTGGAATTAAGCTAAGAAAAGGTACAGAGCAGCCATACCAGGTGTGTTGCATATCAGATTACAAAATTATCAACACTCCTAGCACATGACTCACACCTGTCTCACAGTAAATATAAATTTCCTACAATAATATCCTAATTCTAATAAACATTTCTTAACGTAAGTATTGCTTGAGTCAAAGTTCTAAATAATTGTCTTGATACATCAAGAGCAAAACGCCTTAATGTCTCTAAAGAAAATTCTTAAGATTTCTTCCTTGCAGAGAAATCTGATTCATTAAAACAAATCCATCACATGTAAATACAGAAGTCTGCTTAAGACAGCAGACTTCGCTTAGCATTATACTTACACCTTTAACATACATGTGAAGTTACCTGTTTGCCTAAATAATTTTAATTTATAAGTGTATTGTGAAACATCATTTATATTGCTTTCTTTGCATTACAAAATTACTCACTTCCTCAAGTATCTGGAAGCTGCTTATGCTCCAAACTCAAAGACTATTAGTCAGCTCCAGTGACTACTTTTAGTAATTGTCAGCAAGTAAAACCTGAAATTATTTCCCACTTTAAGTAGGAAGAAAATAGTTGGGTTTGATGTGATTAATGTTTGATCTTAAAGACAAGAAGTAAATAATTGAAAATTAGTATCTCCACATCATTCCTTTCAAATATTCACTTATCTCATAACTCCCATGTAAGAAAGGGATATTTGATATCCTTAACCCCCTGATACCCATCCTAAGTAGCATATTAAGCTAAAACTGTCTTGAAACCTGCTGTGCTTCTGGAACAGATTGCCGTATCTACCATCTTCTGCAGTTTCCTTGTATTCTACTGAAGAAATAAATGCCAAACTTAAGCAGATTCACTTTGAAGACTACCATGTTCTTTCAAACAATAGCAAAGACAAGTGCCAAACTAGGCAGGCTATCTACAGGTCTCTGGAAGTTCTCACCTTTTAAGAAGTGTATCATGTAGACAGTACTTCCTGAAGAGCATAGACATTTAAGTTCCAGGAAGACAGCTAAGTTCAGCAGACTTGGAACAGTGGCAAGAGCAACACATGCAGAAACACCTTCATAGGCTCATAGTCATGTATGAAGTACCTTCTCATCCACTCTAATTCACACTACTCTTGTATAATAATAGTGGCATCACCAGTTGTCAGTCCACACATTACAGAGTGAGTTCAATTGCTCAGATGCCACGTGCTGTGCTCTGCGTAAACTACATTTCAGCATACTCTTCAGTCTGAACGAAACCTTTAAATCCTTCCTGCCTTTCAGGCAAACCTCTAACTAAAGCAACTCCTCATCTGTGTTCCCAACACCAGATGCAGAATTTCACATTTAAAAGGCTCATTAAAAAGTAGACACACACCCCTATTTTCTACATCTTAGGAATATGATACTCAAACTGAAGTAATACTTATTATATAAATATTAATTGTGGAGTGACAGACAGAACTCCAGGCTCACCTGTCTGGATGGATGCCTGTACTAAATACTTAAGTTACTGCCTATAACTAAGCTTTCCTGTACAACTTCAACAGACCAGGATTAAACACTAGGTATTTATACATCTTTCCAAACCACAGAAATATTATGTACCATCTAATATTATAATCTAAAGACTGAAAAGAAGCTATTTCCATAGACTAAAAATATCTTGCTTATCCAGCTCCATTAATAGCTTAGCAGCTAGGTCAAGCTATTAAACGTTTGGATTGGCTTCCGAAACCTACACATGTAACTGATAGGCTGTTCCTACCAAACACTCCCCACAGAGACTGTGCTTAAAGAGGTATTTTCACTTATGGGACACCTTTTTGAAAAATTCTGTGGGCTCAAATACAACTGTATTTCTACACAGCTACCTGTGAAAAAAGTCAGTACAATCAAGGTCTGGCGTCATTAGACTCCTTTCAGAAAATGTATTGTGAGAAAACTATTTTCCAACATTTAACTTACTTTCTTTGTTGAGCAGCTTATTACATGTAAGACGGGTAAAAATGCAGATGTATTTGGTTTATGTAGCAAGGTTTTGGTATCTAGGGGGCTGCACGGGTGGTTTCTGTGACCAGACCCTAAAGGCTGCCTCTATGCCAGACACAGCCCATTCCAGCCAGCTCCAAAATGACACATCACTGGCCAACGTGGAGCCCATCAGCAATACTGGCAGCACCTCTGTGATAACATATTTAAGAAAAAGAAAAAATTGCTGTGAGAGAGAAATAAGTGTGAGAGAAACAATCCTGCAAACACCAAGGTCTGTGAAAAAGGATGAGGAGATGCTCCAGGCACTGTGAGCAGAGATGCCCCTGCAGCTCATGGAAGACCATGTCAGAACATAAATACACACTGCAGCCCGTGGAGGACCCCATACCGCAGCGGGTGGACATGCCCTGAAGCAAACTACAGCCCATAGAGAGACCATGTTCTATATCAGGAGGCAAAAGAGTGAAGAGTGACGTTGAGCCTGGGCAGAGAGGGCATCAGGGGGAAGAAGTTTTTAGTTTTGTATTCAATTGGGGGAAAAAAAATAGTTTTCCCCAAGTCAAGTCTGTTTTGCCCATGATGCTAATTGGTGACTGACCTTCCTGTCTTCATCCCAATCCAAGGGTTTCCATTTTATTTTCTCCTCCATCCCACTGAGAAGGAGAGAACAGCTTGGTGGGCATCAGGCAGCCAGATAAGGTTAACACACTATAGCAAAGCACAGAGTCAGGCCTTTAAAAAATAATCTCAAAGATCTGACAGTAGAGCTAGGGTTTTCCTGCTCCTGTTTTACTGGGGACATTAATGTGTCTGGATGGCCATGAAGGGATACACACCTGCATGGATGTCAACTCTACAGAAGAATTATGCTTGCACACTGAACACGGTCACAGCTATGTTCTACCAAAGATATATCAAACCCTAGACAGAAGCCTTCTTGACTCCGTTCTAAAGAAAGCTGGTTCAAGTGAGAAAACTGCTTTCAAGCTCATTTCAGTTGAGTCTTGTAACACATTCTTCCCCTTTGGGGCCGTATTTCATGTCCTAGGGTGACAACATTTATAAAGATAACTTGGAAAAAATTGGTTTATGCAGACCAAATATGTGTTTCATACAGCTTTTAATTTCATGTTCAACATGATTGCTCAAAACTGTTAGTTTTAAAAATCTGGTAAGCTTAGTATTCAATTTAAGGTAATTTTTCCCTTTCGGAAGTGTCAAGTTTCTAATGCTTCCTTTTTCCTCTTCACCTCCAGCATTGGGGCAACTCAAAAACTGTTCCATCCCACAAAGTTTTGGCTTTGACAAGTCAACACACAGTTAACATAAGAAACTGGTGTAAGAGCATTTAAATGGTTATAGTTTGTCTTTCAGGTAAAAGCTAGCTAGGCACTTATTTGAGATTAATTCAGACACACGTCACGGTTAAGGGACAGAAGTCTAGTTTGCCACAGGTTTCAGTAGCACCCAAACTAGTTTATCATAAAAGCCTCAGCACCAAATGGAAACTCATTTGACTATCTGTTCATCCAGCTTTTGTCTCCAAAATGTCAGCTGTTAATTTTTTGAAAGAATCATAACAGTAGTTCTATTACTGTAAGTGAATTCTCACTATTAAAATAATTTCATGCCTTAAGAATGTTGCATTGAAAAGACCTGTGCAGAAAAATGTCATTAGAAATACCCAAAGCAGATTAAACTGGTTCTCAGAGGTCATGTATTCAGGGACTGGATCAGTCTGATGGTGTCAATATAACTAATTGGTCCAGCAAAAGTACAGCATAACTTCCGTTTAAGTGCTTCTAGTCCTGTGTTAACTAGTATGAAGCTAGGTCAGTTCTCAGAGTGTACCTGAATGCTAACATAAGGCTAGAAGATGCTTATTAACTTCCATCTCAAAAGCATGTGTATTTTCATTCAAACATCTCAGTTCAATAAATCTTTATTCATGTTTTCATACCTTTTGGGTAAACCATTACAGTGCATATAAAAGAGTTTCTCTCAATCCATCCCCTTTCACAAAATATGAATAGACCACAACAAAACCCTGAATGCAAGCCAGTTCCCACCATTTCTGATGTTAGTTCAGGTCTTTTTAGGGGAATAGTTTCATAGAAGCTGGAGAATATCAGTTTACTTCAGCACACAGTAACTTCTGTCCTGGAATCTGCGTATTCATTAGCAGTCCACTTTTGCAAGATATTACATAGCTACTTGAAGTAATCTGAATCCAACAATTCACAATGCATTGAAAGCAGCAAATTCTCTTCAGCCTCAGCTTTTCAATACACCCTCTCTCATTTAACAGGAGCCTGCAAAATATTATTTCTGCCTGGTCTTTTAAAGTGAAATAACCATAGGGAATTACAGCAGTTACAACTACCCTAATTTAAAACAGTAAGTGTGAAATTTTAGGGGACATAAAAAACATAAGAGTAACAGCTATGTTAAAACCCAAGTTTTAAAAATAATACTTAAAAATAAAAAAACAACACAAAAATGAGCTACTGAGGACTCTTTAAAATACTAAGCATTACAATCCAGTATGGACATCATAGGTGCTCCTAGTCAGTGATACCCTTAAGCTTCAGCCATTTGTGTATTTTTACATTACTGGTCAAAAAACCCTCATCAGTTTTACATGACTTTTACGATGTGTTTACATCACTAACACATTAGCAGGATGCCAAGGTTATTTATTTTAGGTAAAAGTTTTTCTATCAGGCCTTCAGAAAAGGTGTCCCCCCCACCCCTTAGTTCTCACAATCATAGAGCAGCTCTTTCAGGGCATGCCTTAGTTCATGGGTCAAGATACCCTCTTATCATCCTAGGAAATATTAACTAATAGTTCCAGGCAACAGCTCAATGTATTTCTGATTTTAGACCCTACTTCTAAGGTCCCAAGGTCTCCCTTATACACTGTGATGTAAGACTAACCACGGAGCACTAAATGTAATGGCATTAAAACAAAACACCCTAGTATTTATTCTAAGTAACAAAGTCCTTCGTGGGGTATTAATCCTAAATACATTGAGGTCCAAAACTCTGTGGTGGAGGTGGAACTGAGCGCTTTATTCTTCTACAGCATTATTCTAACCAAAACTGTCATCCAACTTGATTCTACAGGATTTTCGACAGTTTAGGCTAGCTGGTTAACATGCATTCCTTACTCCATCAGAAAAGCTGAGCATTACTTTCATATACATTTGTTCATTGTTATCTATAGAGGTTTTATAAACAAAGCTGTCAAAGTCTAGATAAATCAGTGCACATGTACATAACATTCTATTTCCCTTATGTTCTGATTTAGTGTCTTGGCCAAATTCTTCACTGAAGACATACAAGCATTATCCTGAAAAATGTAAAAAACACTCTATAGTGGAAAAAGCCACTATATTAAAAAGGCATGGTGACATTAGGGAAAAGCAAGAACTTGAAACTTCAGTGCCTGTATACAGCCTGCACGTGTCCAATGCACACTACATAAAATGCATGTGTACATATATAATAGAACTCAGCATCTGTATGAACACCATACTGAATCAATATGATGTTGGCATATCTAACAATGTGGCTGAGAAGACAAGACATTATTAAGTTTGTCTGCCTGTATTTCACAGCAACTGGTAATAGTCCCCTGCCAGAGCAGGATTTGTATATTATTGAACGCAGCATAAGGAAAAAATTATCTTCTGGGGAAATACAAAGTGAACAACCCGATTATTAGGATACTGCAGAAAAGCATTTACCATTAATTTGACAGATGTGATTATATTCAGCATACAACAAATGAACTATAAAATGTATTATAATTATATGGTACAGGTTCAGTCTGGTTTAGCTTTTCTCAGTAATACTGCAAGGATTGCGACTGTTTTGTAAAACACTCATTTCAGTTATTTCAAGAGTCTAAGCTAACTCAAATGATATTACTCATTTTAGTGGAGACTGGTTAGAATTTTCATGTTGCAGAGAACCAAGGTGTATATTGAAGGAATGAATATACACTTACCTCCCTCCCTCAAAAATCTTGAAATCTAGTAGAAGCAGCAGCTTTTCTTTTTCACCAAGTTACAGCAACATCTTATGTCGCATTTGAATCACTCTCCACAACACTTATAGCTCAGGATAAGCTTATCAACTTTCATGCAGGAAAACTGAAAGATCTGCTACACCATTCATCAAGAACACCATTCATTCACTGCTCCTCCCAAATACACTTTCACCTAACCACTCCAACAGAGCACAGCGATCCAACAACTGAGAGATATTCTGAGAATCCCTAGACACACAGATCATTTTCTGACCAGTACTGGCAAGCTTCCTCATAGTTTTATCTCAAGGAGGACACAGCACTTGCATAGACTACTAAAGCAGATTTGTTCTTCTAGATTCCAGATTATTATGTCTAAATCTTCATGATGCATCTAAGTTTTCACCTGTACAGTGGATAGTGATATTAATATTTATACATTATTCCTAATAGTTATTCCATAAACTAATCTTGAGGATTAATTCCTTGATATCTAAATGCTGTTTTGGCACTTAGAGCACTACAAAGTCACTACAAAGTGTCAAATGCAAGCAGGATTTTATGAAAGGACTCCCTGAAGCACGAGAACTCTAGGTCTATATAAATACCGTTCACACACTTTTGTGCAGTATTTGGTGTGTTTCACAGACTTTCTGGCAAGAGCTACAAACCCCTGCTTCCCCATGTCTGTTGCCATGAAACACAGAGCCCATTTTTTAAGCTTTTATCACACAGTTGTAAGCACTACCTTCATACAAAAACAGCTTGGCACATTCTGTACGCCATACCAGTCAGACTTACAAGCAGGCACATTTCTACAGAAAGAACATGTGCTCAATATCCAATTAAGTATACACAAAGTGTGTACATGTCTACAAAAAACACGTTCTGATTTTAAGTCTAACAAGCACAAGAAATTAAAACAAAAATTTTAGAACAATTTGGCTTTGTCTGAACTGAGATAATGTATTTATATGATAACCTTGAGGCATTTGTGATTATGTCAATTGATCCTTCACTGCTCTAAAGATTAATCTTCCCCTCCTGACACTATCCTTTCTCCTTACTAGTAATAGTACTAATTACTTAAAGACTGTGTTTTTCAAGCAAGGCATTTAATAGAAACACTATATCTGATATCTGGCTACTCAAACAGCTAAATTCCAGTAAATATGAAGCAATACCAGATAAAGTAGTTATTTTGTTTACTTATTTCAATACACCATCTATTATCTCCTCTCAAATAATATAGCTAACACAAATAACTGAGATCACCAATTAGATAGTTTTAATTTGGTTACAGAAAGATTTGCCAGTATTTCTTTTTAGCTAATATCCTATTTATTAATTTTAAGCAATTGACATTACAAACTATCTTTAATCTCTGATACATCAGGTTATATGTGTAAATAGAGATACAAGTAATAACCAATTTGAGGGTCTACACAAGAAAGAAAACATATAGAAATCCAAAAAGCTTAACTTCTTACTGAAGCTATGATTACCTAGTGTGTGATATGCTCTGAAGTATGAATTTTATCTGTTTATAAGCTAATATTTGTAAGTATCCCTCAAGAACATCAATGACACCATTTGCTGGGTAGATAGACCATCTTGGTTTATTTTTTTACTGAAAAGACAGTTTCTTCAGTTTATTATGCAAAGATATAAATTGCTAATTTACCACAAGACAAGGAATACTTTTGAAGAGAAAGATGCAAGTGTACTACCAAATACAAGTTTCAGCTCTAAAAGTAATCCAATTTTCACAAATTTTTAAGTAGGGAAATAAAGAATGTAACAATTGCTAAGGAAACTGATTTTTAAACATATTCATGGGGCACTGATGCCATTAATCCTATGACACACTACATTAGACTAGGTGCAGGGTCACTAGAGTGCTGCACACCTTTCACGACAGAGTTCGGTCCAGTTCTAGCACAATCCTGTGAAGCACGGTGTGGATAACAGGTCTATGGTGTCATGTATTTTATGCTACATATCCATTTTGTCTAGCTGCATTACTTGTTAATGGAAACATAGCCAAAGCCTCTCTATAAATTATTTTTTTTTATGTACCATTAACAGCGAGATCTTAAAATTTGTACTGTTACTCACTAGAGCTATAAAGAAAACATTGTTGGTTTTATTTACTTTACAGATGAAACAGAAACAGATGCCTTAACCTTCTTCTAATGGAGTTTCTTAATAAGGTTTTAATAAAGATGTTCCCACACCTCCTGTCCCTCACTCCACAACTGGAGTACTATGGTTCTTTATCTTCTTGTAGATCTATAGGAAAAGCAGGCCCCTTTTGTGCTCCCTTATCCCATTTAACTAAATATACATTCATGACAGAATATTTGTGCCTTTTAAATGCATTCCTATGCTACTACTGACACAATTAATTCATCATGCCCTCCATTAAAGACAGAAAGGCATGACCATACTAAAGAGGAAGGGTAGGGACTAGACAAATGAGAAATTAACACAAATTATCAAAGACAGATACAGATGCATTTGCTTAGTTCCATTCAAAAGATGTTGTTATTAGCAAGAAAATTAGTAGCTTACACACAAATCTTTAAAAATGACAAAGTTCAGTTTAAGACTGCACCGAAACTGGAAAATAGTTAGATATTCTGTTTTGCAGGAACTTCAACTATTTTTGGTGGTTTTTTTAATTGTAGTATTCAATTTATTTTAATGTGAAAACCCAAAGAAAGTCACCTTGCACTGAAATACTGACACAAACCAAAACACAAACTCTTTCCCACCTGCACATTTCCGAAATGAGACACCACTTGTTGTCAGGCTCCGGTAAGAACATGACACATAAATCACCACCCTTTGAGCCCAGTCATGCAATTTTGTTTCATTTATTTTTTTTTAACGCATTCTAGATGTTTACCCATCTAGATAACACTATCCTAACTTGGATGTGAGCTTACATACTATGTGAGACAGTATACAAAGCCCTTGCAGTGAAGGTAAATTACTTTCACCCGCACTATCCATAACATGGTCACATCATCCCAGAAGACAATCAAGTTTAGTCAGGCAAGACTTACCCGTGATAAATTCATGCTGCCTCTTCCAAATCACTGCCTTCATGTGCTCATGTGCTCAAAGAGGACTTATTCCATGATATTCTCAGGGATCAGTCAAGTTGATCAGTCTGTACTTCACAGGATTAAACCCTCGTGCCTTTTTTAGAGAGGGAATACAAGATTTTCCCTTCTCTAGTTATCAGGAACTTCTGATCTCCCTAAGTTTTCAAAGACCAAAGACAGCAGCCTTGAAAGGACAGCACAGAGTTTTCTCAGCAAGCTTACATACAGCCCACCAAAACCTCTGTGTTGAATTCCAGAAGAAATCCCTGACAACTCTCATCCAATTACTGCTGGTAGCTCTTCTCCTTCAAACCTTTCACTGAGAGGCCTGGGAGTCCTTGTTAGTAAAACCTAAGTAGCAAGTACTTCAGCCTTATCCATGTGTACTGTCACTCAATGATGCACACCCCTCGGCAGCAGTTGCATTTCCCATGTTCAGCCTACTAACGCAGCTGCAGCCTTTCTTGTTTCCCCTTTCAAGTCTCAATTCCAGTTGAGCTATGGCTTTCTCAACAACATGCTTACATGGTCAGTATTTCCAAATTCCTCCCCAGCAGTATGTCCCTCCTACTTCCTCCAGTGTACTTTTTGCACTGGCATTTTTTATAAGTTCCTGTTTAGCCAAACCAGTCTCCCAGTACGTGTGCTTTCCTGATCATCAGGACAGCCTGTTCCTGCACTTACACATGCCTTAAGTTGTCAGCTTTTTCCACTGCTTTTGGACTTCAGAGTTACCTCCTCCCATGGTATCCCACCTACCAGTTTCCTGAATAAGCCAAAGGTTGCTGGCCTGAAATATACCTTGGAGTAATGCCATTTCCAGGACTGGGACTTTAGATGAGTCTAAAATCTAAGTGTAAACATTAATGTGGGCACATATAGTAATGACCTGTATTTACGAGTTTAGTAATGGAACTAAGCTACTGAATCATCAATCTCATTATCAAGGTGCCGAGTTGGACCACCTGAAGTACCTCACCCAATTTCTCAAGCACAAAAGAAATAATCTTTATTGAAAAAGCAAGCTATTCTAACCTGACAGCCCCTTCTATATCCAGATTTAGGCACACCAAGGAAGTGAACATTTGAAATTTATTTGTAGCTTAACTTACACTTCTGTAGATAGAAGCTTTGGATGAATTCTCTCATAGGATGCAGCACCTCAACATAGAACTTGCATGTCCATTATGTCTGGGGATTCAGCTTCAGCAATGAAGTCTGGGAACCCATTTAAGGCATTTATAATCCAATAAAAGACACAAACTAGAAAAAAACCCAACCTATCAAATCAATCTAAAGCAACCAGCACACTGAGAAGAAAGCTGCCCAGAAGCAGCCAACTGTGAGAAGAGTTGCATTTTATGCCCAGAAAAGGATTAATTTTAGCCATCTTTGAACAGAACCAGAATTTTAGGAAATTTACTCCCCTCTCTGAAATGAGTAGGTATGCCTCAGATTAAGTTATTTCTGCAGAATCTTTTATAATGTATATGCATAGTCAGCATAAGCACAGAGCATAACAAGAATGTCCATAGCATTACGTTTAAAGGTAAAATGGCATTTTAAATCCAGAGAAAGATAAAGTCTTGCTATGCCAGACGTCTAAAAAAAAAATAAAATCCCCAATTAGCAGCTTGTGTTTATGTGGGAGACTCGTTTCAGAAAACAGGTACTTTGTAAGGCAATAGTCACTTTACAGCATATGCCATAGGAGATAGATGAAAGCTAAATACATAAAGTTATCCCAAGGAAGTGATCCTTGTGAACTGCCAGAGATGGGAAGAAGAAAGTAAAAATAAACAAAAAATCCGGCCCATTATTTCTTTACAGACCTAGAATCATAGAATCATTTAGGTCGGAAAAGACCTCATCAAGTCCAACCGTTAACCGAGGACTGCCAAGACCATCACTAAACCGAGTCCCTAAACACCACTCCTACACATATTTTTTTTAAACACTTCCAGGGATGGTAGTTCTACCATTTCACTGGGCAGACTGGTCCAATGCTTGACCACACTTCCAGTGAAGAAATTTTTCCTAATAATCAACCTAAACCTCCATGGCATAACTTGAGGCCATTTCCACTTGTCCTGTTGCTTGTTATCCGAGAGGAGAGACTGACCCCCACCTGCCTACAGCCTCCTGTCAGGTAGCTGTAGCGGGCAATAGGATGCCCCCTTGAGTCTCCTCTCCAAGCTAAACAACCCGGGTTCCCTCAGCCACTCCTCATAAGACTTGTGCTCCAGACCCTTCACCAGCTTTGCTGCCCTCCTCTGGACTCAGTCCAGCACCTCTACATCCTTCTTGTAGTGAGGGGCCCAAATCTGAACACAGCATTCAAGGTGCTACGTCACCAGTGCCAAGTACAGGGGGGCAATTACTTCCTTCACACTACTGGTCACGCAGTTTTAGATGCAAGCCAGGATGCTACTGGCCTTGTTCCAGAAAGAAGTGCCTGAAGGAACACAGGCAAAAAAAAAAAAGTAGCTTAACGAAGCTCACTAGAACGAAAAGAGGTGGTTGACTAATGAAGATTTTTCATTCTTACTCTGAGGGGCAGGTTGGGCAGGTTCAAAAAAAATTAGCCAAGATGATCACCCACAAAAGTACTTTGTGGACTTCCAACCATATAGGAACACCTTATGAACTGAAGAAGTTCTATCTAGAAAGGCATATCCATAAGAGGGCTACAAAACAATCACTATTTTTATAAAGTCTCCTTCGTTAACAAGGAGAGAAAGAGATGCCAAGCTCTGTGCCTAAGCTTACCTACAATCTATCAGTCTTCTGAACTTTCCTGGAAGGAACCTCCCATGAATCTTGTACCTTTGCCAGGGAAAACATTTGAAGAGAAATATAATTACAAAATTAAGCGCATTGACTTTTCTAAATAGTATTGGTACTTCCATATATTTTCTCCCCTTTGTTCTTCTAAAGAGCTCATCTTCGTCTTTACCACATCCACCCTGGGGAATCAGTTTTCAGGCTCATGCATAGCTTTGCTTACTGTTTATTTAAGATCAGGTTCTCCATTACGCACAGTGCCAAAGGCAGTTGGTTCTTAGAAATAAGTTGAACATTTGCCTAAGAAGAAAAGTATCAAGGATTTATTTAAAGAAAATGTTTTTCTTTCACATAAATATGCAGTTCAAAGTTACTAAACCTCAAGAAATTCCCTGCAAGCACTGCTTTTCTGAACTGTAAATCACTGATAACTTATCTTAACTTGGTACAAAAAAGAAAAAAAGCTAAAGGTAGATGTCCAATCCTTTTGCTATCTGAGTGCCTCTAATATTTTGTTTTCATATATTGGGGAAATTGAAATACTCAAAATTGTTATAGGACAGCTCGAAAAACATTGAGACTTTTTTTTTTTTTTTTACAATTACAGATATCTGAAGCGAAAGACTTGACCATTTAGGTTTCACTAACTCAATTTGATAACCTAATTCTTAGATACTAGAGATAGACAGGTTATAAAATAACTAATTCTTCCTACCTTTATTATCATCATGAGAAGTTAACATTTTTTTTCCTGTAGAGAATCCACAAATAAAGATACGTACAAAACACAAAAAAAATGGACAGGTAGCAAAAGTAAAGCAACATAACAAAAAGGTGTGATCAGACCACTGGCTGAGAAATAAATGGAATTGCCTGTGTTTAACAGTTCAGCTGAGAACACATTATTTGTGGACTGCATGGCTATTTTAGAGAGAATAGTTTGTTTGGAAGCCTTTAAAAGAGGGTATGGCATCTGCAACTGGAAATCCATCATAGCGATTGCTGAGCTTCTGATATAAAAGGTGTTTTGACAAATAACACAAGGTATAACCTGCATCCACTTAACTTCAGAGATGCCAGTGCTGTGGCAAGAATATGGAATAGTTAAAAGTTTATAGAGTATTATGGATGCAAGCGGTTGACCGATTTATTCCTGCATATCAGGATACAAAGTTAGATGAGCTTAGAAGCTGAAATTATAGCAAGTTAGCAAAGATCAGAACACTGATTTGTCCCTATCATTTCAGAACATGCCATCAGTTTCTGTATTACACTTAATGTTCACTACTCACAACCCCATGCTGTGGCACATGTGGACTGGCTCAACATAACTGACCACGTATCATGTTTTATTTATGAACATGTACATTAAATACAATTGTTATTGCTTTCCAGTACAACAAAACCAAAACTATCAGAACAAGAAACGTGAGCCTCAGTTTAAAGGAACTGTATTTACTCAAGCAAACTACACTTATGTCTGCTGATAAATAGATGCTACAGACAGAAGACAAAAGATGATATTCACTGAGAAAAAAACCACCCTGCAGAGCTCCTGGTCAAGTAAATTTTTCAGTGGACCTTTAGGTTCAGCTCATTGAACTGTCTTTTAAATTGTCCTGGAATGAACAAAAGTATTCAATGTGCTAATACCTGCTTGCTCATTATAACTCTTAACAACAATACTATGACAGTCCTCATGCCCTTACTCAGTGTTACCATTGTGCACATTTAATGCAGTTCACTTCCACAGAACTTCTATTTGCATTACTCTAATCCACTGCATAATCATGATGATTCAACTCAGCCATTAGTCTCCAGTTTGCAGTCCCCCTTTCACCATTCCTTAAATACACTCATGTAGAGCAGCAATAAGATACGCATTTTCCCACCAGCAGCAGTTTCTCTCTGATTCTGCTTACACATTTAAATAAGTGCCACTTGTCTTACAGCAACGCACAAAACCAAGTTATAGAAGCAACAGAAACAAGAGCCTTCTGTGATTAGCCAGCTCTTCCAGCCTTATTTTAAAACTCAAGAGGTAAAACAAATGATGGAGAACAGCTAGCAATACATAATTCAGCTATTTAACAAACTGATAGTTCACATAACACAAGTGCGTCCTTGAAATACATCATTTAACTAATGCATCAACACTATGGCAATCCCTGTAATTCTTCTCCTTTGAATGAAGCATTCAACTATAATAAAAATATCAATACCTTGAAATGAGAGCACTCCAGCACAGAAACGTTGTAGTCTGCTTGGCAGACACTGTATAGCGTTATAATACAGCATATGCCTGTAATCCTCCAGTGTTGCCCTTTCTTCTGTGATCTGCATCATAGCCTTTACTACCACATAAGGCATTTACAACATGTGTGTTGCATTCATGCACGATGAAGAAACATAACCAAATCTGTTACCTGTTGGGAAGCATCAAACTACCTCCTTGCAAGGCTGACAGGATGGCTGCTGAGCTCACTGCTCCCAGCTCACCCTTCAGCTGAGCTCAGTTATTTCCCAGGGGGGACACATTCGGAAAACTAGCAGTTACAAAAACAGGAGCAGGTTAGCAAGAGCTGGTTTGGGGGAGGGTAAATTCCAAAACAAGAAAAGCTTCTCAAAAAAGGTTAAGAGCTTTCCAAGTTTACATGCAGACTAAACAAGAACAAGCCTAATAAAATGAATTGCTTCACAATAGCAAGCTTTGTGTTTATATTCTGAAAATACTATAAGCTGTATCTGCTTAAAAGAATACTGAATGGTCAGGTGGTTTCCAGTTTTAAGGCATGTTAGCATAACCAGCCTTAAATTAAAACAGACAGGAATCACAGATATGTTAAGGTTGTTAAAGACCTCTAGAGGATAGAGTTAAATAAGGTTACCTAATCCATCTTAGAAGGGTATTATGTATGGCATCACTTCAACAAGAATAGCATTCTTGCATCTATTTTAGATTTTATTAGACTAAATAAAATTACCAATGCAATGTAACTAATGGCATGCACATCACATGTATCTACAAGTCTCAGTTGTTTTTGAGAGGAACAACCAGAATGTGTTTCCTGATGTGAACATTCATACTGATCTTTTAACAATAAAGATGATCATTCTCCTGGCGTTGCAGTACATAGTAAATGCTCACTAATGAGCACTATATATCAGCATATTATAAATCGTCATATTGTATCCATTTAGAGAGAATGATAATTCTGCCACTAAAAACCTTAAGTATTCTGGTATAAACTTCTCAGAAGTTCCTCTAAACCACACCCAAAAAGCCCCCAAGCCCTTCAGTGCTTGCAAACGCACTGCTTTTGGGCACCTAAGTGTCACTGACACTTCAGTTAATATTATCTTCTTCATACACATGCAACAAGTTATTAGCACATCTTTTAAGGGTTCCTTCCTGCCACAGTAGCTATCATAAAAACATCTAGGGTAGCCTTTGGATGAGGTACACATGAAGTGGAGCAGGAACCAGGCAGGACTCAGGCCTCCACTCCTGTACTGATACCCTGCTTCCTGCCTGTGAAACATTTTTCAGTAAAGAGTTCTCAAGAAGCAGACAAAACAGTTTATAGCCTGCTGGAGCATGGGATCACAAATTAAGTGGGAAACATGGTTAAGACCCTCCTCACATAAGAGGGAGAAAAAGCTCCAACCATACACACTATGTAAATTCTCAGTACCAGGCTACCTTTCAGTCATCTCTACGCATTATTCCTTATGTAAGACAACTGGATGTTTAGAAATTCAACCAGGTAGTAGTGTTCAATGAACCCAGTTTGAGATTTTGTGTGCATTGGTGTTAACATTCTGAGCCTTGCCAAAGCTACAATGCTTTCTCAGTATGTACAGAAGCCATATAATATCCTGCTTTAACCTTTTCCCCCTCCACTTTATAATCCCCAGACTAACAAATCCCAGTTTCCAAGGTTAACTGAAGATCAAGTAACAGCTGAGCTCTGGCTCCCAGAATCACTTTTCTGAATTTAGACAACTATACTCCAAAAAATCCTGTTTGGCAGCCAGCTCTGAAATGACTTTCAAGGATTCCCAAGATCAAGGTGAAAGGTACATGGACAATTTAATCCAGTGGGAGCACCTAATATCTAAAGTTCTGTGCTTGTAAATATCAGATTTGAAGGTGAAACTGAGGCTCTCTGAAATTCTTCAACATCTCCATTTTTGAAAGTAAATGGCCCAACACCTATTTTTCTATTTTTAATGTACAATTTACAAATAACTTCAACATTTTTACTACACATGCTGTACTGGAAAATGCAAAGTGGCCAGAGATCAATTTGTATACTTTCTTCCCTTTTTAAGTTTAAATAAAGCATTTTATTCAACTACAAGTTACATTCAACCTTTTAAAGAAATCTACATAATTGAAGTTTTCCTTATACATTTATGTATAACAAAGATGTGTTAGGTCAACCATCATCTATTTAAAATTTTGGCTACATTTGCCCAATTGTGGGGCACTGACAATAGCTGGGCACATTCCAGTCATCCCACAGGAGTAAAGGCAATTGAACTCAAATCCATGAGCAATACAATTCACTAAGGCTAAATTCAATCAGCACTCAGAGGGAAGGGGATTTGAATTGGCATTCTAAATCTGTGTTTGGTAGATTACATACACACTTTCTTTTCTATTCAGTAGAGAAAACTGCAGTGCATAATCTTCTCCAGTGATAAAACAGATAACGCCAAAGTACATTAAGTGAAATTAAAATGCATAGCTCTGATAATATCAAGATGTATCAAACCAGAAAAAAAAAGTTAAACTCAGGTTCGTTAGAGAGATCAAACATAAAGATAAAAGAAGAAAACTATAAAATCCGTACCTTAAGCTTCAACATAGAAAGAGCTAGTATATTAATCTCAGAACACTGCTACTTTGTCATTATTCTAGTTTAAGGTGTTTTTCAAGCAGTTTCACATACGATTTAAGTTTTTGCACAGGTATTCTCTAGGCATGAGAGATACATAGCTGTCTGCAGGGGAAACTAATGTGACTGCTAAGTTACTTCTGACAAGCTATGCCAGTCATCCTCATGAAGTCCCCTTAAACAAGAACAGTATCTTTTCTTAAATTCACCTTGTAAAAGGGAATCTACAAGGTTCCACTGAAAGGTAGGTTTTTCTCCTGAACAATAGCTTGGAGGACAGCATAAAGAAGAGAAGCCTATAATCGTAACAAATCCTAAAAGCCCACAGGAAATATCTCTCAAGTCACAACAAACACATAGCAGAAACAAGGAAGACCATGTACCACAATTAAATATTCTTGCATTATTAAATCAAAATCTCAACATTAAAAACTAAGATCAGCTATCTCCCTTCACCAAATAGGTCAAGTTAATAACTGGGGTGAAGTCTTTGTATCACCTTTACAGTGCACTTTGGTTCATATTTTCAGTGTGGCCATAAAACTAGACACTCATTTTTAAGGTATAAACCAAGAGTGTCAAGTGTCATATGATTCTAGCAGCTTTGGCTGTTAAAAAAATAATTGCTTCCAGTTAAAGCAAGATTTATTGTAAGTTTGCAAGTTGCTGAGTTGAAAGAAGCATTGATCAAGTAAATGTTATGAATATTTAACAGAGTAAAAATGAGGTATTTTTTTCCCCATTCCATTATTTTTGTGGGCTCAACACTGGTTTCCATTAAAAATGTTACACACTACTTGAAGGGCACTTGAAAAATACCAACTAGTGTGTTAACAGGCTAAAAGCTAGTGGCACCAACATACTGCTGCTATCTGAAGCATCAGTCCTACAGCAGATTCAATTCTGCATAGGAACTAGCCCTGCTTGCAGACTTGGAACATTACCAGAGCTAGGTTGGAAAGCAGTAGTTGGGCTTCAAGAAAAAGCATAGACAGATTTATTTGCATTGCATTTATAGTGAAGAATTAGCTGCTTCCTCTCTCTGCTGTAGCCTTGTCTTGCAATGTCAGTTCCACAAACAAGCTTTTTCCCCCATACCCTTAGGCTACTAAATACTGAGTTGTGTAGCTCTTAAATGGCAAGCTCTTCTAAATAATTCTCAGTTATTTTCATAGCACTCATCATTCAAAAAGTTAAATAGCTGTTGGAACTAGAATCCTACTCCTAAATATAGCGTTTCTGGAAATTATTCATAGGACCCAGCCTCAAAGTACACAATATACATGGCAGCCAGATTTCAACACTACTGGAATGCAATGCCTTGAGTAGAGGTCTGTGCTGGTATCCTATGTGTCAAAATGAAAAGTGTCAAAAAAACAGCCGCTACTTCAATGAATAAATAAAAAGTACAAGTTTGAGATTAAAGAATGAAAACCTAAGAGGTGCTCACATCCCCAGGGGACTGTAATTTTTTCCAATCTGAGTGATTCTCACTAGCACATTCAAGTATAACATGCAGGCCCATGCAAGGCTACACTGTAGACAGCAAAGTTGACAGATTTTAATCTCCTTTAAAAAGCTTAAGAACACAACATCCATTTATTTAGTCTAATATGCCAGGATTTCACAAAGTCACAATAAAGAGGGCTTTCAGAGTCTACCAGCCAATTTGGAAGGCTGCTAGGGAATTACGATAGCATTAAATATATTTGAGTTTATATTGGCAATAGCACATTGGTTTGAATAACATTATTGTGCAAGCTTCCAGTTGTTCATGATACCCCACTACTTACTATTAGTCCCAGGTGAATACCGTAAGGCACAAGGCAAGCAGCTGTCTAGGGCAGAAAAAGCACCAATATCTTCACTGCCTATTTCAAATTTGACAGGTCCTTGGAAGGACTTGCAAGCTGTTGCCGTCTCTGAGAGGAAAAGGATAACAAAAAAAGTCTGGAACAGAACGTTACACAAGCGTAAAACTGTCCTGCCTCAGAAGCATCTTTACCTCCCAATTCACACAACAGAAGCACCGGACCTAACGCTTGCTCTCCTCCCAGCTTTGTTTCTGCTGCATCAGTTTTCCCTTTAACTAAGATGCTCTGAGGTCACTCTAGATAAAAATGCCTCGGAGTTAACAAGGAATGTAACTGCAGAATGGGTAACTACAGGAAGAGCAGACAGACTACTTGTAGCACTTCATCCTAGTTAAGAACACCTTGTCAGTAAACCAGCTGAAGCTTGCAGCCCCTTGTGTTGAAATCCCATTTATACTACAAAAGACACTTTACATTTCTCCTGCCCAGAACTGCATTCCTTAAGAGCTGGATCTTTGTTCCATCTCTTCCCTCCCCAACAATGTATTAAATGGGTAGTTCCTAGGAGACAGGCGATGTTCAAAAGAAGGGATTAATGAAAGCAGTGTATTAGGAAGAGTTACTTGTAGTATTTAGTTACATTGCTAAACAGAAGCGGACTACCTGAGGCTACGAGGACTGCAACGTCTGCTTTTGTCTCCTTCTCTGTCAGTAGATACTAAGGCAAATTCTAAGACTTCACTTCTTATCCTATCACATCTAACTTGCAATTATTGTACAACTGTAGTTTCAATCTTTGCTGTCTCCAGTCCTCACTGTGGACTGTACCAACACAATTGTAACGCCAAGACCATACCCCCAAGGAGTGCAAAGCAGGCAGCTAACTAACTTTGTTGCAGATGTATGACTGAAACAGTATTCCAGAAGAATCAAGAAAATTTTCAGTTAAGCCACAGGCATCCAGAACTATCTAAAACCACCTACTCTTAAGTGCTACTACAGAGACTTTTCACTTATCAGTTGTTTCTTGAAAGGTCACTTTTACATTTCTTCCAGTAGATGTGCTTGTAACTGTAGTTTAGCTTGGCATCTAGTTGATACTTGATTGGCTTGGTATTTTTACACATACACCACACTTCAAAATCTGCACTGAAACAGTTCACTATTTCCTCAAAAATAAACTATTAAAGATACAAGGCTTTCTTGAGAAATTAAAGTTCTCTACCTTTGCCAAAGTTGATACACCTTCCATGAGAAACAAACTCCCCTCTAGCCTTGCACCAGTAAAACTGTACAAATAACCCCAGCTCATTTTCCATTCCACTAGGAATTAACTACTACATAATAGGCTGCACTCTTAACTCACATGCCTTGCGCAGCAGCACTAGGCAGAGGAGTTATGCCAAGATCAGTCTGGATGGCTAACTTGTACCTTATTTACGAGCCAAGCATAGCTTGCATTTTCACTAACTCGCCACAGTAGAACAGTTAGTGTTCTGCTAGTCTTCCATCACTTTTGTTACAAGCGCCACAAAAGCATAAAACGTTCTCTCAACTACTCAGCAGCCACAGGCACTGAGAGCAGTTTGCCAGCAATAATCAACTAGTTTTTAAAACACGTTTGCCACAGAATATACAGCTAGTTCACAGTGGCGTAACTACATTCTGTCTACAGATGCTTTACCCAGGGTCAAGTCAACTGTAGTTCTTGCTACAACTTTGACAAATTACAGTGACTTTATCTGTACTAAGTTCTTATTAGTGTGAAGTCTAGCCTTGTTCTTTGCAAGATTTTTTTTCTTCAGTATTTGGATTACTTTATTTTGGTAAGCATCCAATTAGTGGTATTTTATTTGACTCTGCTGTCTTTAATCCAATATTATGACAGCAATAAAAAGTTTTTAAAAAGTCTAGAAGACATACTGAAGCAGTTCTTGTCCTCAGTAGCGAGCATACAAGCCACACTTGTTTAAAAAAAAAAAAAAGACATCTTGACTATGTTCTCAATCCAGCTCAAAGTCTTTATTACTAATTCAATTTAGCACTGAAGTGAAACTCACAGAAATAATTTCTCAGTTATTAATTTCAATAAAAACATTTGAAAGCAGATGACAAATTATCAGGGCAAGCAAACGAAAAACTTAATGTGGTAATACATATAACTTTTCATTCATAAGGCTTTTCTCCTTCTAAGGAGGAATAAGACTCTATTCAAGTTCATCATCAACATAATCAGGAAGGCATGGTAAAAAAACAAGGTAAAAATCACACAGCTGCATAACTTGAAAAATCAGGAAGTAGGAGGAAACTGGGCAGAAACAAGCTTTCTTCATTCACACTGTTTCAAAGAACGTCTTCAGAATTTCTTAGTGATTAAGTATTCTTTATTGTCGGCGCCGGGTGTACGGGGGATCCTTCCACCAATCGTACACACCCAGAGGGGCAGATTATCTTATATTTATATAATGAAACAATGAATATTCCATTAACGCCTATACATATTCATCACCTGAACCCGCCTACCCTCGCTTCGTATGCTAATTAGCTTATCAGTCCTTCACGCTTGCGCAGATTCTCCCAAAAATTGTGGGCCGGGGTCTTTAGAATGTGGGCAGTGGTCTATGGGAGGAAGGCCGTAGGTCTTCCTCATGGTGTACTTTTCACCTTAGGTCTCAAAAGTGATGAGTTGGCAGACTTGTAGAAATCTTTCCCAGGGATTTTAGAATACTCCTTGTTAATTTTACTCAAGGCCATCCTGCTGTCCCGTTATCTCCTTGGTAGGGCAGCTTGCTTTGCAGATAAGGAGGACAGCTCCCCTTTCAGAGATTTGCAACTTTCTTGCCAGAACAGTCTATATATGATCTTTCAGACATTTTAACCCCTTTGTCGCTATACAATTACAAGCTTATTTATGCATTAAAATGAATATTGGTTTATGAATACAAACTTGACCATATTATTTACAGCTTATTCACATCATTCCCCCCTTTTCTCGATACAAGCAAATTCCTTTGCTATTTTATCTTTCAAAAGTACAATAGAACAAGCATTTGAATAGAATACACACAAGTATTATTAAAACAATCAACACAACTATGGCAGCTAACACCTGTTTTAACCATTGTACATTAGGTAACCAGGAAGTTAGAGTTGTCCAAAGATTTCCAAAATCCCAAGACACATCATCCTCACTTACTTCATGTAATACCTTAGTATCTCCTCTAAGTCAGTGGAAACTCTTCCACTTTGGTCCACGTATCCGCAACAACTAGTATTTATAACTGTACACACTCCCCCTCAATCAGCTAACAGCAAATCCAAAGTCACTCTATTTTGTAATACCACTTATGAGAGGCTAGATATTTCCTCTTGTTGGGCTTTCAATGCATCAATTGTTCTGTTTTCTAATTTCTCTATTATGGTTTTTTTTCTAATTCACTCACTCCTAACCAAGGGACAAACCATCGAGCAAAACTATGGAATGCAGTAGGCCTCCCTATTATAGGATTTGTGTTTTCCCGTCTAATCCTTTTAATATGATTTCTTAAGTATCCTTGTGAGAACGAATCATGTACTGTCATATTAGGCACTACTGCTCCCAAGGTGCAGGTTCCCTTCCAATTTTTAGGTAAAACCTTTCGAACTGTATCATTGCACAGCCAGTACCATAGCACAGTGAAGTACCGATGTCTAATGTGTTATTACAAAAGGACTGAGTTCCTACATACATTACGGGATTACAATCCACAATTCCCATTCCTTTAGGTGGATTACATCTCTGAACACACATATAGTATGACTCTGGCACCTTAGGACTATTTATCTCTAATTTCAAAATTTCATCATTTTCAATACTCCAAGAGGTATTTTCCTACAGTCTTTCCTAAGATTTATTCCTAGGTAATGGAAATCCAATCAATGATATACCCTTTCCTCCATATTCAGGCATACGTGTACATATCCAACAATCAGTTTTATTCAGAGCCTGAGATATGCCTTGTACCAGGGATAAATGTACATTCTTATTCCACAGAGTTAAGTACAAATTTGGCAAAAATCCGACTATAATTATGACCTGAAGAATTGTAGTCCTGTGGATCCTGCTGGAGTGACGGCCCATAATTTCTCAGGAGTTTTCTTTACTCTTGAATAGTGGATACAAGCGGCTCGTAAGAGAAATACTGGATTCACGAGTGAAGAAGTCTGTTTTCACGTTACATGAGACTTTTACTGATTGTCAAATGGTTTACTTTGCATTAACCTACAAAAACAAAACCTTAAATGAACTAAAAACACTGTATGTTCTTAACACATTCCCCTTTTTTTTTTTTACATGCGTCATTATCATGGCTAGACTATAGGGATTTCGCATGCGCAGTCTTTCCAGATTTTTCCAACACATTCTGTGGGGCTTTAAAATCGCGCATGCGCATGTTCAAAGATATACGTGGATCATTCGTGTGATAAACAATGGCTACTGCATGCCCAGATGAAGTCCCAAACCCATTTCCCGAGCTTACTACTCCGGTAAGTCTGCCGATGGTAACTTTTATGGCACTATGGCCAAATGACAGGTCCCTGTTTTCAACGTAATGTTTTCTTACCACCAGACCACCACGTCACCTGCCAGGGAAGAAGGGTCCAGAGTGTACATTTCCCCCTCTGAACGTTCTGCAAGGTGAGCGTTCTCAAAACGTTTAACCTATATGGTTCATTAGAAAGAAGATCAAAACTTTTTCTTCCTGTTGCTGTTTTAGGCAGAGGGTGCGTTTTTCTGTTGTCTCACGTCAAGAACTTATGGCGGAGGTGGAAAAGTATAAAAGGCGTTACCATATCCTCATCTATGCGTTCCTGGCGGTTGTTTTTGCTGCTATTCTATTTTTATTCTTACTCAGCCTACATTGTTATCTGAATTGTTAAGGATCAATTGTTTCCAAATTCTTGTTGGCTCGCATTTGTTTTAAGAATCAATTGTTTCCAAATTCTTGTTGGCTATTAAAATGTTATTTTGTGTGTACTTTTTGTCATACTGCTGGCATTTGTTTAACGCCATCGGGTGAAACCATAATTGAATTAATCCTATAAAACATGGAACAGCACATGGCAAAAACAATAAGGTGGCTAATCCACATAACAAATAAAATAGGATTCGTTTTACCCAGGGGCTCCCGAGAAGCCAGGAAAACAAGTCAATATTCGTCTTTCCAAGTTCGGACCGGAACATGGGCTAACTTCCCTATCTCTGATGTGATCTGTTTAACTACCTCACCATTGTCATTAATTTTCAAACAACAATTGGAAACATTTACTTTACCACAAACACCTCCTTCTTCGGCTAGCAGGTAATCGAGAACCATCCTGTGTTGATAAATTGCATTTCACATCAAAAGCTTTAGCTGTTTGACTAGTAATAATTTCCAAGACAGCCTGTAGACGAATGATACGATTCAGATTGTAGATAGGTTCTCGAGCACCGTTAATGAGTTCATTAGGATTCCAAGTTGCAGGTCCATAATACTGTATGATACATTGGGGTGTCCATCCATTTTAATAAATATCAGTACCCCCAGTTCTTGGGAGTCTGGAAAAATCAACTTGCCACTGTTGCCCTGGCTAATTTTCAAACACATTTCACATTGCTGAGTCACCTGTTTTATTACAGTATACAAGTTCTGCCCTATCAATTTCTGATTTAGACTTTTATATAAATTATCAGTTCTCCAATGCATCTTATTATGTTCTGTTAGGGCTGTGGTCCATATTAAATTGGATGGTACCACTATACGACCATCCCTCAAATAAATCCACTTATTTATTTTATCATTCATGTCCTGAATTACCTTTAAGTTTTCTTTAGAATAATTTGGCTCCTGATCTGTACTTACAGTTTGGATTCTACCGTCTGGTATTAAGGATAATTCCTCCTTTCCTACCTCCTCTGCTACTTGTCTGGACTCATGGTCGGCCAGGCGGTTTCCAATTTCCAAATCAGTGCCTCAATGGGCCATCTTATGTTCTTCCTTCCTGGACGACCCTCTTATAACAGAGGGGGCCATTCCTCACATCAAGGTCTGGCATGGCATATGTTCCCACCGCTCAACGCCTACTGGGTTGCAGCCAGCAGCAGAGCTCAAGATCCTTCTTGGTGGCAAACACCGAGGCCAACCCAGTCTTGCCCTTGATTGTGATAGGAGGCACTTGACCAACCTTATTCCTTGTACTTTGTTGTCAATGCAGAGTTTCATCTGCACATCCCATAACAAGTCACTGTCATGGTAAAACACAGATTTACATTAGTAGAACTACTACAGAGTGTATTTTATTTTAGTTTTTATGCAATATCCCTCACAGCCTTGCTGACCAAGGGATATTGTTTTACCTGAACTAGGCAGGCCTCCCGTTTATCATTTTTACTGTAACAGGGAAAGCATTTTTCCCCTTACCTGGAATTTACTTCCAGATATACCTGGTTAAAGATTTCTTTTACTTCAGGGAGGTCCTCTCTTCCACTTTTCTGTTGAATTAAAGATAAGCTCAACATTTTAATTAATTGATCATTTTTAACATTTGGTTTCATTTCCCCTTCTTTAAACGTCTAGATGTTCTAATAGATCTCTTCCCAACAAAGATTTTGGTGAATTTGGCATTCCTATTTGTTTTCTTAGTTTGTACTTTAAAGGTTTCAGGATATTTTCCTGGTGGCCAGCAGCTCCCACAACTGTAACAAACTCTTTTCACTGAAGTTTAACACCAAATAAGTTGGTTTTATATTCACCAACTTTTCTACATCACAATTACCTAGTAACAAACAACTCGAACCTTTATCCAGTCCTATTCACAACCAACTTTCAAACATCTAAATTTCTCCATCAAAGATTCACCTTTACTCTCCTCAGACCCGCTGCTTGCCCTAAAGGGGCCGTTACCGGTCCTGTTGTGCTGCAAATGCTGCAGCAATTGGGGTGACATTATCAGGTCCTTCTGCTCAATCGTCAGCAACAGCAACCCCCTCCTCCTCACCAGCAGAAGGGTTCGGGGCAGGAGATGCTCTTCCTACTCTGCAGGTTACACAAGCCTGCCTCTGCAGCAGCACTTCTGTTTTAACTCTTTCTTACCCTGAATGCAAATCTGCTCCTTGTTGCTTTAAGTCTGCGTTCTTACATACCATGCCTTCGCAGGCAAACAGCAAACACCCTGCCATGCGTCCCGCAGGACTCAGCCGCACTTTCGAGGGGGTACGGGGGTTTGTACAAACTCACCCCAATACTTTAACACTTTCACAGGGTCTTTGACTCTCCACCCCCCTGGCTTCAGATCTTACATACATTAGCACAAGTTTTATCTTACAATGTGTTTCATTCTGGTTGCTGCACAGAAAGAACCACAACCTGAGCTCTCTCTATTTTTATTTTTTTTTACACAAATATTTCAACAAGAACATCCTTTTAGTTTAAGTCTCAGGTTCTTGGTTTTTTGTTTGTTTGTTTGTTTTTTCCTATCCTTTTCTAGATCCATAATCAAAGATCAGGTGGTGTTAATCCCACACTCCTTCTGTCACACAAACATATCAGCACACATTACTTCATCCCATTTTCCTTCTCTCCGTACTGCAGCAAAGTATTATAATTTATAGTTCCATTACAAGGCCACTTTTCCCCACCTTCCAGCTTATAAAGTGGCCACCATTGATTGCAGTACTTTATCAATGTTTTCTTATTCACACTTCCACCAGCAGACCCTCCAATAACCCTCCAGTGACTCAGAACACATCCTAACGGGCTTTTCTTTAAAATCCCACCACTCTGCTTTCCTCCCATTTTTCCAGCTTACATTCACAGAACACACTTATCACTTACAGAATTACTACTTACAAAATGCAACACGCAGGTATCTTTCTACAGCAACACCAAGAGCTCACTATTATTATCAAAAATATAGCCGAAATCACAGTAACAATTATCAAAGTCAAATTCCACATTCCATAAATCCGGTAACCAAAATAAGCAACACTGCAGCAAATAAGCTTTATAAGCAAACTTGCCAGATTCCAGATGGCAATTAAATGTTGATAAAACCCAAACAAAACCAGAAGTATACTTAGGGTGCCAGCCACAGAAGTATACCTGAGTTTTCCAGACCAGATGTATACCCGAGAAACTAGTTCCCAAGCATACCCAGATGCATACCTGAGAAACTAGTTCCCAAGCATACCCAGATGTATACCTGAGAAACTAGTTCCCAAGCATACCCAGATGTATACCTGAGAAACTAGTTCCCAAGCATACCCAGATGTATACCTGAGAAACTAGTTCCCAAGCATACCCAGAAGTTACCCTGCGGAAATCAATTTTCTCGTCTTACGGGTAACCCCAGATTACCGGTAATACCAGAATACAGCAATAAAGAATATTATCACTTACAGAAGATGGGATTCTTGTCTGCCTCCGCAGTGATCCGATGAGTTGGGGAGTCCCTCCGGGAAAATCCCGGGGGTACCCAAGGGAGTCCACTTCCCAGCGGGTCCTACGGTCAGGCAGAGAGCTGTCCCATCTGGGGTGCCAGATTGTTTCAAAGAACGTCTTCAGAATTTCTTAGTGATTAAGTATTCTTTATTGTCGGCGCCGGGTGTACGGGGGATCCTTCCACCAATCGTACACACCCAGAGGGGCAGATTATCTTATATTTATATAATGAAACAATGAATATTCCATTAACGCCTATACATATTCATCACCTGAACCCGCCTACCCTCGCTTCGTATGCTAATTAGCTTATCAGTCCTTCACGCTTGCGCAGATTCTCCCAAAAATTGTGGGCCGGGGTCTTTAGAATGTGGGCAGTGGTCTATGGGAGGAAGGCCGTAGGTCTTCCTCATGGTGTACTTTTCACCTTAGGTCTCAAAAGTGATGAGTTGGCAGACTTGTAGAAATCTTTCCCAGGGATTTTAGAATACTCCTTGTTAATTTTACTCAAGGCCATCCTGCTGTCCCGTTATCTCCTTGGTAGGGCAGCTTGCTTTGCAGATAAGGAGGACAGCTCCCCTTTCAGAGATTTGCAACTTTCTTGCCAGAACAGTCTATATATGATCTTTCAGACATTTTAACCCCTTTGTCGCTATACAATTACAAGCTTATTTATGCATTAAAATGAATATTGGTTTATGAATACAAACTTGACCATATTATTTACAGCTTATTCACATCACACCACAGTATTCACTTTTAGCAAGTTACATTTTTAATCACACCTACTCACAAGGTCCAGAGATTTTATGGTTTGAAAACAAGCTTTCATAGCTATTAGCACTCTAGAACTTGCATACTACTGAGCAGTTATTACAGTGAACAGTTGAACTCATTTCCACAAGGAACAAATATCGCCAAGTTAAATGCTCTGCTTTATGGTAGACTAGAACAGGCACTCCATTTTAACACTGCAGCAACACCCACTAAGTTCTCACTGAGAAACTCAATTTCTCCATGGGTTAAGATGTTTAACTTTTCCTTAAATATACCAAAAAGCTCACTTCCCTCATTTGGCAGAAAGTAAAGCAAACTGATTATAGGAACTGGCGCAGCTCATTACCCCAAACAATAGCTATATGCTTTCTCCATATTTAAGTTTCTCATAATTTTAGCCCCTCATATGGCTACTAGATTCAAACTTTTAATATGAAGGTAAAAGGTTAGAAAATTAATGCTTTCTAACAGAAGCCAATGTTTTAGTCTTGGCACACAACTGCTAAAAAAAAAAAAACGGTCAAAAAAGTTGACAAGAGAAAACCAACTATAAAGCAAGAGAGTACTGGCACCTTTCTATGAAACAAGATAAAATACTCTCCCAAACAAGCCTTTACTGCCTAACCTGACTGCTTCCTTACAGCTATTATGATAGCTAGTAAAACAACAGCTTAGTAACAGTCATCAAGGAGCTACTCATTCCACTCTGAAGTACTCAGACCTGTATTAAGTTTTTAAGGGGGAGGTGTGAAACCTTAAAAATTAATCATTAGCCCCTCAAGAAAAGCCAAGAATAAACAGTCGCAGAACTTCTCGTGCTTTTTGTAAGCAGAATTATTTTACAGCTGAGTACACAGAAAGAAACAACACAAAGCCCTACATAACTATTCTGTATTCAAACAGTTTCTCAATATCTTCAACAATTTGGGCATTAAGATAGAGAACCAAACATGAAGAAAAACATGCAAAATAGCTGTCCATTTAGGCCAACAGTTTGGGTATTTTAGTTATGATTTTAAATTAGATCAGATCCGCAATCACAGAGCTACAAAATTAAAGGAAATGTAAGAAACATTTCTCAAGGACCATAACCATTTTTCTTTTACCAGAAATAACCGGTCGGCTTTTATAAAAAGAACAGAGGAGAGGAAAAAAAAAAAAAGCAAAACAACACAAACAAACAAAAAAAAAAACCCAAAACAAACAACCCAAACTATTTTCAAGTAGAAACACCGCACACACCCATAGCTTTTACTACCATACTATACTAAACACAAAAGGCCCTATACAGTTAAAACCACACCACGTACCTGCGAAAGCTTCCCGTGGCGCGGGTGGCCATGAGGAGACACGCCAGAAGGCGGGAAAATGACGATGAGCCACAACATGGAGGAGCAACAGCCTGCACGCGCTTCCGGACGGCCGTATAATCTCGCGAGAAGAGAGCTGTGGCGGCGGCGGGGGCGGGGCGCGGCGGCGGTGGGTGTTAAAGGGCCGGTGGCGGTTTGCGCGCCTTCTCTTGTGGGGGGGTGGCTGTGGGGGCTGTGAAGCTGTGTGCAGTGGCCGGTGGTCTTCTGAGAAACTCTGAGGGAGGGTCAAGCCCTACGCAGGTGCCTTGGCGCAGGGAATTTGCTGGGAGCAGGTGGTGGGACTGGTGCTTGGGGCTGAGCGCAGTACCCTTGTGAGTGACTGTGCTGAGGGCTGAAGTTGTTTAAGAAGGAGGCTTGTGGGGGGTGGCATGGAGCTGGAAGCCTGTGTTGCCGTTTGTGACTTTTGTACCTGGTGTATGGCAACTGTCTGGGTGGCTTGGGGCCTTCTGGAAAGTACCTTAAGATGTGAGGAGACTTCATAAGAGTGGTAGGTGATTTTAAGGTGTGCAGCAGGGATGGTGTACGTGAGCAGAGAGGCCCTCGTGTTGGGGGCTGTTGGTGTGGGCCTTGTGGCTCTGTGAAAAGCTATCCTTGGTAGCGGTGATGGGTGGTGGGCATCTGTGCTTGATCCTGTTTGTTGGGTGGTGGCAGGAGAGTGTGAGGGTCTTGCCTGGCTAAACAAAGTACCTTCAGAAGGTCTTGTAATAATGCGAAACGGTAATTTCTTGTGGAGGAGAGCTATGGCCAGGCTTGGTGAGTGCCTTAGAGCTCTGTCTCTGCCGGGGAGGCGGCAGAATTGTGCTCTGGTGAGCTCGTAGTCATGACAGAAAGGTGCAAGGTTACCTGTGAATACTGCAGTTGGGCTTCTGGAAGGGACTGAGTTGGGGCTGGTACGAGGGGAGGTCTCCTTATGAAGGAGTAGATGCATGTGGGCATCTCTGGTATGCTGCGAAGGTGGTGGGGTAGAGGGACCGTGCAGTGGGAGTGGTGTTCACAAACAGCATGCCTTGTGTTTGGGAGGTGTCTTGGCAGCTAGGATACTTATAAAATGGCTCCTGTGCTAGGGGCAGCCTTTCCCAGGACTGCCAATACGCTTTGAGTGTGGTGCTGTGTGATGCAGGGCCTGTGTTCTTGAGCAAAGGTCCTCTTGTTAGAAGGCATTGGTGTGGGCATGTGTTAAGGGAGAAGGGAGCACAAAGGGTGGAAAGTGTTACCTAGGGTGGAGACCTGTGTGGGGGTGGCAGAAGGGTGTGATGGCTTTCACAAGTGAACTAAACTGTGACGTTACAGAAATAAGAAAAGGGAATGGAGAAAAGGGAGTCTTCTCCCAGGGGTGGTGGGTGTGTGAGAGTGATGTAGGAGGCAGGAGTGTGCAATGGTGACAGCGGCCTGTAAAGTGTTGGGGTTGTAGAGGGGAAGGTGGGGGAGATACCTGTGAGCAGTGGTGCACAGCTTCTGTGTCCTGAGGAAGGCGCAGGGTTAAGCAGTGGTATTCTAAATTAAGGGCTTCAAGTCTGGTGGGCCATACAGTCTGGTGACAAGGAATTTGTCAGGGAGCAGTGTCTTGCTGGACAGAAGCAGATGCCTGATATGCAGTTTGTGGTGGAGGTGGCAGGGGTGTCTAAATCCCTTTTGTCCAAAAGGGTTCATGGCCTTTTTAAAGGGAACCCTTCTGAGTGGGGTATAGCCTTCCTGGGGGGGGACAATGCCTGTGTGCAGCTTTTATGTGCTGTGAAGATGACATGAAAAGGAGGAGTGTCTTATGGCAATGACCTCTATGAGCTTAAAAGCCTTGTCTTTGAGGGGAACTTACAATCTAGGGAAAAGTGATGTGCAGTGGGGCTGGAGGAGAAATCTCCTTAAGGATTGGCACATGCTTGTGTGGGTGTCACAGGCAGAAGGAGTGTATGGTGGTATTCATAACATAAGGGACTAGTTTTTGGTCAGGCTTGCACTCCTGTGAGAAGTGAACGGCTAGGGCGGAGTGCAGCTGTACCCTAGAGTGGCACATGCTGGTGAGCAGTTTCCAGTGGCTATGAAACCAGTAGGAGTGTGGCTGCACTAGTGTTCAGAGGCTGTGTACCTCCTGTTTGAAGAATTGTCGCTTTTGTGGAGAAAGTACCCACTGGAGGATGGTGGGAAAGCTTTGCATGGCAAAAATGCACCCTAGTATATGCCTCCTGTTAGGGGTGAGGGTGGTGCTGTGGAGCAGGGTATGATGGTGTTTCTGAGTGAAGTTCCTCAAGTTTGAAAGGCTTAGTCTCCCAAGGTAGGAGCTGCTTGGGGGTTGGGGAAAGCCTTGCCCAGGAATGGCAGATGCTTGTGGCTTCCATATGCTGTGACGGTGATGTGGTCAGCATAAGCATGCAATTGCATTTGCAGACTGAATGTCTCATGTTTGGGTGGCCTTGGGTCAGCAGAAGGGACCTGTTGCAGGGTTGGAGCTTTAGCTGGGGTCGGGGGCAGAAGCCTGTGTGCTGCTGCCATTTGGCTGCAATGATGTTTGTGAACTAAAAAGTGTTTCTAAGGGCTTGTATTGTGAAAGTGTTCACTGCAGAAAAGATTCGCCTCCCCAGGGAGGGCCAGATGCATGTGTGAGGTTTACATGGTCTGGGAGGGCAGCAGAACTGGCAGGTATGTGCAGTGGTGACGATGTTTACTAGAAAAGTATGTGATGCATTTGAGTGGGCTTGCAGTTTGTGGCAAAGAGATTTGGGTGGGGGGTGGGAGGGGGACTGGGATTTTTCCAGAAGGAGCAGTTGCCTTGAGGCTGGCAAGGTGAAGTGTGCTGCAGTAGCACAGGTTCATGGGCAGAGGTGTTCAGGCAGGCTGGCAGTCGGTCTTTTGAGAAGAGAGTTGTTGGGGGTAGGGCAGCCTTCTGTAAGACTCACACATGCGTGTGTGCAGCTTCCATACGGTGTGAGGGTGGTGGGGGTGGAAGGAGAGTGCAGTGATGATATTCATGAGCTTGAGTGCCTCATGTTTAGGTGGGCTTGTCTTCCAAGAGAGGACCTGTTATGTGGGGGGGTCCTTACCCAGGAGCCAAGTGCCTCATGTTTGAGTGGGCTTGTAATCTTGTGAAAAGTGATCCTTTGGAGGGGCATAGGCATCCCTAGGTGGGGCAGGAGCCTGTATGTAGCTTTTAAATTCTGTGAAGATGACATAGGTGGCAGGAATGTGTGGCAGCACTGGCACAGAGGAGTGAAGAGATCAGTGATTATGGGAACCTATACTCTCAATAGAGAACTTTCTGTCAAGGGCCAAATCTTTCCCCTGAGGAGGGAATGCCGAGCGTGCACTAGTAATGGTGTTCACAAGCAAAGTGCTTCATGTCCAGTTCTGGTTTTTTGTGAGAAGGGGACCACTGGGAGAGAGCCTTGTCCAGGTGTGAATGCCAGTGCACAGCTGCTACTTGCTGTGGCCACGGTGTGGTGGCAGCAGTGTTAAAGCATTCAAGCTTATTCTGTTTGAGCAGGCATGTAGCCCTATGAAAAGGGGCCCTCAGGTGCAGGTAGCCTCAAGGAAGGGCTGCGGATGTGTTGGGGGAGCCTATTCTATGGGTGACAGGGATTGTGAGGTGAGATATGGGGGGCAAGAGCTTGCTGTGGTGATGGTACCATGAGCAAAGTGAAGCCTGTTTGGGCAGGCTTGTAGCTATGTAAAAAGGTATGTTCTGTGGGGTAAGGAGGAGACCTTGTCCTGGAGTGACCACTGCCTTTGGGTCCAACTTCCATTTGCTGTGTGGACCTTATAGGCAGCAAGAGTACAATGGGAGCAGTGATTTATGTTGAGGGGGTTAATCTTGAGAAAAGACCATTCAGGCAAGTGGGGATAATGGTAGATGGACCCTTGCCTGTGAGTGGCAGGTGCCTACAATGATGGCATAAGCTGCAGGAAGGATGACTTGAACTTCTGTGTTTAACCTTCCACCTGTCTTTCCCACATTTTAGGTTTATTTACAGGGAGAAGTAAACTAAGCAACAACCTTAGCAACAGGTAACATCCCATGTCATCTTACCTTCCGTGGGCTTTTTCAGTGCCATTTTTCTTAGCTACCTCTTAGACTGAGGCAGCTTTCTTTGACTTCTTCCACTCACTTGAGCCTCACTTTAAGCACTTTGAAACAAGTTTGCAGCAAACTACCATAGCCCGCCTCAGGCTTTATCTTCTACTCTAACTATTCTCTTCTGACTCCCTGCTTTAAAACACATGCTTTTAAGAATATTACAATTCGATTTGTTATTGGTTTCCCATCCTTCTCTATTATTGCCTAGCAGAGACACAAGCTCTGCATTGCCTAGCCATCGTGCATCCCCTCTCAGCACCTACCTGTTTCCAGTCTCTTCAACTCAGCAGGGATTTCTGTTTGCTATTGCCTTTATGTCACATCAAGATGGAACCAGAGGGATGAACTCGAGCAGTTAGGCTTTTGCAAGCTGATTCTCTGAAGCTGCAAGTCCTTGTGGTGCCTAGAAGGCTCTACTGGTGCACTGTGCCTGGCTGTAATTCCCAGTTTAGGAATTCCTGACTTTGTCCTGTCTAATGCTCATGGTCATCTTAGAATTTGTACTGAGGTTAGTCTGGGTTATAATTTAACTTGATTGGTAGGAAACTATTTTCATTCCAAATACTGTCCACTGTGCCAAGCACACTGTTATACTTGGGATGTTCACTGCCAGGGCAAAGGTGACTGATTACTGTCCAAATTTTTGTTTGCTGTAGAGGGAAGAGGTGATAGGCAAAAGTTGAAATGCAGAGGGAAAATCTGACAAGTAAGTGTGGTACTTAAACACCTAAATCCTCTTTACTTGAGATATAGGTTATAGGTTCATCCTTCTGAAAACCTGCTAAAAGTAAACTACTGGAGGAATTGTTACAAAGCATCTTTATGGTGAAAGCTGCAACTCATAATTGTAAGGATTTCTTGGTTTTGAAAGATACTACCTATGCTATTACAACAGTTACTTTAAAAGATAATATTGTTTTACATTGTTATTTTTCATGGCTGTTTAGAGTTCTCTTAGCCCTCACTACAGAAGTATGCTGCAGCAACAGGTAGTGAATGATGTGATCTGTTACAGTCACTGATTTTTTTAAGAAATGAGTTTCAGTGTTCTTGTGTTAACAGTACTGTCTTGAAGACTTCTTGAAGCTATGCTGTTACTCAGCTCGTCTGGGTTCATAGATCTAGATTCAGGATTGCAGATACTGGCCCAGTTTATTAAAGGAGAGAACTGTCCTGTGAGATGCTAAACTTGGTTCTGCCTGGTGCTGTGCACTCTGAACCACTGTGATGTTAGCATGCACAGCTGAATTTCTGTTCCACCAAAGCTAGGTTTATCTTTAAATGCCTGAATAGGCTAGTACTTCTGGGAGCTGTAATTGCTATGGTAATTTTGCTCATACAGTAGGCTTGTGAGTACACCTACACTCACATCTACTCAGGCAACCTCAGTGGCTGCAGATACAGTTCATGGTGCAGCAATCAGTAGGAAGATATGCAATGGTTTTATTGAACTGAGAAATTGTTTTATGGGAACAGATTGTTCTCCTAATCCAGAGTTTTAGAACTGAAAAGGAGCAGAGTGAACAATATGTTGCCTTCTTAAGGGTTTCACAAAGTCAGGTAGGAAGCTGTGAGGCAGCTGTTCAGGGTCTACCCTTGCACATCAGGAAGATGGCAGTCCATGAGTGACTCGGTTGGAACCACAGAAGGAAGGAGCTTATGAAAAGGAGATGTTACTGCCATCAGCAGTCCTGTCTCAGTGAACACCTCAGAAGTGAGGTAAATGTGTACTGCTGGAGATGCCTAAATGCCATCTTGATCCGTTCCAAAATAGCAATCAATGACTCACAACAAATGCTCCTTCTCCTTGGCCTGGCACAAAATGTAGGATGAAGCATAAGGTGCAGAGCCCCTTTTAAACTTACATGAGGCAATTTAGAAGTCTGTGCCATCTTTGAAAGCTGTTTTACCTGTTTACCTGGTTACACTTCCCTGGTTTTCTTCTGCTACCATTTCCTTTGCATGAAAGCAGGCTCTGTTTATCTGTTTAGTCTTTCTCTGTTTTGGTTTTATTAATACCAAATAAGATTAAAAGACCTCCTTTCTGAGTTGGGTAATGTACATTTTGAGATTCTTTACATATCAGTAATACAGCTTCCATAGTGTAGTGGTTTAACCCTGGCGGGATGCCACGTGGTCCCGCCCCTGGCGACAAGCCCCGCCCATGGATACCGCCCGGGAGCTGCGTAGCCCCGCCCTTGGCAGCAAGCCCCGCCCATGGATACCGCTAGGGTTTCCTCGAACCCGTTGCATTTGATCAGCCTGTCACTTTCGCCAAAACGACGAGACCCTGCGTGTCCGACCGGCTTGTCCACTGCCTGCCTTTTGACAGCCCACCATTTCGCATTTCGGAGGGCGATTCGAGTAACCTGCCCAGGGACCTCTGCTGATGGCATCACCGAGTCGCATCCCTTATAACCACTACGCAAATCCCCGGGGACTCCCACAAAATGAACTTCAGATAGAGGTTGTTATTACACAACATACAAGTTTGTGACAGAATATGGTTCGAAGATTGCAGATGGTAGTACACTGATAGCAAAATAAGCTTGAAATAACAGTATCAGCTAGTAAGAGTCAGTCATAGGATACAGTTCTTCTGCCATAGGCATCCTTATGGCGGGAAGACTCCATTATAACTTCTGGGATCAGTTGACGGGCTGAACCTGTCTTCTCCCTGAACCTGGTACCCCACCTGGAAAAATGTTTGGGGTTTTTTTGTGGTCGGCTTAGCCCTGTGAGAGGCCAAATGGGCCATACATAAACAACTGATAGTGCTCAGAGGTCCTTTTAGGGTGATAAAACCTCTGTTGATGGTGTCACCAGCCCCTGACAGGGTGGCACAATGAGCCCCGGTGTGGAAATGGTATGCTCAGGTCGAACATTACTGTAATATTTTCCAGGTTGCAGAGGGTGCTGCTGAGACCTTGGCTATTCAGGAAGATGCTGCCTTGAAAACTGGAAAGGGTACAATTTCCCATGTGGTGCAAGTTGTATCCCCTTTCATTCCCCCCCGCCCCCATTTTCAGAACACTTGCAAAATGTTTGGTTTACAGATGCTTCTGCTAAACAAGAGGATAAGATAGATGGAAATATCAAGCTGCTGCCTTGCAAGTAAAAAACAAACAGAAAATAATCAGTGAAGGGGAAAGTAGCACTGAAGTGGGAGAATTGGTAGTGGTATGGTTGAGACAAAGTACCTGTGAATGGACATTATCATCTGGTTACAATTGTATAACTGCAGAATGTGAACCTCATAATTGTTCAAAGTATAAGGACAAGTGGAATCAGGCCCATGTTCCATTATCCAGTGGCACTTATGTTCTTACAATAATCACAAATGTATCAGTTTTGTGGTTAAGGATAAAGGATTTAATGTGGGTATTCTCAACTTGTCAGTGAGGTAACACCACTGCAGAGAAGTACGCAGCATGAGTGTTCTGTTGCGCTTAGCGATACTGAAATGGAAACAGCCTATTTGCAAGCATTCTAGGCTACTACC
This sequence comes from Falco biarmicus, assembly GCF_023638135.1. Classification (NCBI taxonomy): domain Eukaryota; kingdom Metazoa; phylum Chordata; class Aves; order Falconiformes; family Falconidae; genus Falco; species Falco biarmicus. The sequence goes on along the minus strand of NC_079288.1, from coordinate 122,087,450 downwards.
AACCAAACAGGAACTCCCTTAGTATCCAGTTGTTCCTGGAATCTAAATGGGGGAGCGTGGAGATGTAGTTACAACTCTGCCAAAGGTGTTATAGGTGGGCCCTTGGGAAACAAGGACATTTTATATTAACAGTGCCCTAAGTAATGACAAAAAAGGGACTGGTCCTTTCCCTAAAGGAACCTGGGTCCTAAAGAGCCCTTATTTGGTTTGTGGGCAGTATGACTACAAAATTTTCCCCCTCATTGGTCTGGAGTACATTGTATTTGGCCCTTGTTTTGTCAAGGAAAGAGATTAGGAATCTGAATATATGATGACCTAATAAGGAGAAAAACGATTGATTGATACCTCCGTCACTGGTGGGAGCACTCTGAATTGGGGAAAGGAGGAGTGGCCACCAGAACAAATTATACAGCCGGTCCCATGGAACCCTAACAAACTGGTTAGTGATGCTCGAGAACCTATCTATAATTTAAATCGCATCATGAGGTTACAAGCTGTCCTAGAAATTATCACCAATGAGACTGCACGTGCCCTTGATCTATCGGCAGATCAGGCCACACAGATGTGAACAATGATATTCCAACACTGAATGATTCTCAATTACCTGCTAGCCAAAGAACAGGGTGTCTGTGGTAAAATAAATTATTCTATTTGTTGTTTAAAAATTTATTATAATGGTCAAGTTGTTCAACATATTACTTCAGGAATGCAAAACCTGGCCCATGTCCCTGTCAAGACCTGGGAGAGCTGGGAATTTGATCCCTTTTGGCTTTCAGGTATCCCCATGGGTCAAATGCATCCTTATATGTTATGTGGTGTTGCATTGTTATTGTTCCTCCCATGTTTAATTCAATGTTTTGTACAGTTGATACAACATAGTTTCAAGTATGCAATTTGTAGCTGCCTCATCTTATGATGACAAAACAAAGAAAAATCACTCAACAGCAAATCTATTACTGTTAAGCAGGTATTCTTTATTGACAGTGCTGGATGTGTGGGGGATAGCTCCACCTAACGTGCATAGCCTCCTTCTCGCAGGTAGCTCTTTTTATGCAGTACATGTATATGTATGAGAGTAGCACTAAGAGATTCTTTTGCTAGAACTTCCCACCCCCAGCTTACCTTTGCTTCTTGGTACATTGCAACTTGAAGCAAATCATTCCATCCTCCTTCCTTGGCAAGACATCTGAAGCAACTAAACATTGCCACCTTGCAAAGGCAACTTGCCATGTAAGAGCCATTTCTGAATGGTGAACTACAGTCAAAATGAAGAGAGAATAATAACACTCAGTAATGCATTATAGGTATATTGCTCCGATCATGGCAGGATTTTTTTTTTCTACCCCTCTAATGCTTTGTGAATATGATCACATGATTCTACTTTCGACACACAAAGCTAATGCAAATCAGCAGTTATGAGAATTTAAACAAGCCAACCAACAACTGTTTTCAAAAGTGGAATACATCTGAACTAGGATGCTAATTGTTTTTATGTATTGTGAAAACTGAAACGCTCTGTATCATAGACAATGGAATAAAGGTATCTCAAATCAAAGAGTTATTTAATCTCATGCCTTGGTATCTCACTGTAAGGTTACAAGATCTCCAAAACTACATCTAGTCATAGGATGTGTTCACCAAACACAGGAGAGAGTCTCTCATTTGGGTAATACTGTGGCCTCCATACACAGAGTAAAAAAATATTACTCCACTGAGCCAGCACAAAACAATAAGGCTAACCATTATTTCTAACATAACAGAAAAATTCTGACCTTTCTATGGTTTTCCCATTTAATCCATCTGCAACCTTCAGTAACATATCTGGCAATGACCAATTCAAACTAAGAGATATCTGTTTGAAGTCTATTTGAATTGGGTATGCAGCATTTACCAAGCAAGTATGACATTTGTCGACCAGATAAGTCGTGCGAAGCTTTGATATGTGTGTCATCAACATGCTGTTTTATAGCTATTTCTAGCCCTCTTTTATGTTTGCAATTTCCATTTCCTATTAAACAAAACAAGATCAAATTAAGAGGGGAAAAAAAGAAAAAGGCTAATAATGCAGATGTTTCCATTGGTCTACATAATATTAATTTTTCTACACAAAATTAGTGTTTGGAAAAATCAATTCCAATATTCAGTTCATAGAAAAAATACTGTTTCACAGTTTCTTCTCCAGAGGTGGCATTATTTTCATTGGATGCCTCCTTTTTGGAAAATTATTCTTCATCAACTCTTTCCATTCCTTGCGGAAGATCCCATACAAAGTTATGATCAAAGGTTTCTTTGCTTTGCTACATTATTATAAAGCAAAAAATTAGTTTTTGCTTAAGTAACATACTACTGCCTCTTTTAAGTGGCCCCACTTTGCTACTCAGAGCAAGTAGCTCCCTTCTAAAACCTGTCTTTAAATAACTCTATATATAAGCAAATCTGCTGTGTTAGACAAAAATACTTCCCAGAGTTTGTTTCAAGAAGCACATGCCAGAATGGCCAAAAACCAAGAGACAAAGTGCTGACACTGCAATCCATCAACTGTTACAGAGCAGTTCAGAAAAAGTCTCATCAACTGTTTCCTTGTAAGAGCGGCCTGTGGCACTGAACATCATCTGAAGCCTTCTGCAGGTCTAACAGGAGGGGCTCCCCCTGTCAGCACAGCTTGCAATAAACCGCTCTGCCTTCCCAGCACCCAAACATATGCAGTATGAAAGCTGCCAGCTGTCTCGCTTATATGAAAAATTTATGAGTCTGATTTTCAGGGACATCATTCCACTGTACGGGACACAAAATAATGTTCATAGTAACCCAGTAAAGCAGTGACTGCTGCTGTTAAATGTCAAAGCTATTCTAACTTTTGTTAAATTTTGGAAAGTTTTAAGTGTAAACATAAGCATAGGAGGATATTTGTCCCATCAAGTTTCTCTCATTACTTTTTTTCCACAAAGCAGAGCAGGAACTGCTTCAGTGCAAGGTTTTTTATAGCCTAGGCCCGTGGTGCAAAGGATAGCATTCAGTCACCACATCCACTTGCTCAGTGGTTAAATTAATGATTTATTAGTATGTTAAGATTATCTTGGGAGGGGGGTTAACTGTTAAGTGGGTATCTGTAATAAACAAAGCATCGTCCTGAAGCTATAACCCATGTAAAAGGTTCCTGTGCTGTCACGTTGAGCTGTATCTCATGCCCTGATCACTATCGCCCTGCACATTAATGCTTGCAAAACACGAGAAAAAATGCAGGATAGCCCCCCATGGTAGAAACATGTAACAATGCGTATTTTCCACACTCACAAATGTGTTTGTCACTGCAAATAAATATTCCACTACAACATCTCTGAAAATGCCAAGGCACGCACACCTGTGATTTTACCTGAGCCGCTCCTTTTGGAAGCTGGTTCATGTAGAGAGCGAGCGAGCTGTATTTTGCTTTATGTAAGCAGCTTTGAGCCTGGTGCAGTGCCAAGTATAGGTGTTTCTATCCTCACTGGATTTGCATTATAGAACAGCAGATTCCTATAAAAACATCTAAAAGAAAGCATTAAGCAACACTAAATGTGAAAAACACTACTTAGCTTACAAATACACAGACATTCACGTTTTATTCACACAATTTGAAAATAATTTGGAAGGTACCGACTACAAAATGCAAGTTCACTTATATTTACATTTGTGAAAGTAAAACTGAGAAGAACCGGCTACAAGAGAAGTGGTAACTATTTGTACACACATTCTTACCTAGGCAGAGGACGCCTTGCGGTAGCAATGGCATGGCTGTCACGCAATGCTTTTCCGCAAGGCTGGGAGCACTGGCTGTCATTGCAGTCTCCTGTTCCTAGACCTCATGCTGTCCACCCAAAAAACCCACCAAAACCAAACCACATTTATTTTTACGTGATGGTGGTGGGTTAAACTTGTCTGGCTGCCAGTTGCCCGCCAGGAATTCTGTTGCTGGGCCTCACCTTCCCTGTGCAGCCATATGGAACTGCTGCAACAAAACCTGGGCTGCCTGCTTTCTGGGCCCAGGACACGGTCCCCGCGCTCCCTCAGCTCCAACACTGCCCATCGCCCCAGGCCTGGCCAGCCCCAGCACCCTGTGGGGCTCCAGCCTGCCTCACCAGGGGCTGCCAGGGGGGATCTGCTCAGGGCCTGGAGCCCCTCGGCCTCCTGCACCCGCCCGGGGGCTGCTGCTCTCACAGTCTCACTCTTCCCCCCAGCTGAAGTTGCCATTGCGCCATTTCCCCCCTTCTTAAACGCGCTGCCCCAGAGGCGCTGCCACCATCGCCCCGGGGCTCGGCCTCGGCCAGCGGCGGGTCCCTCTCGCAGCCGCCTGGCATCGGCTCTGCGGGACATGGGGGAAGCTTCTGGCAGCTCCTCACAGCAGCCACCCCTGTACCCCCCCGCTACCAAAACCTTGCCACGCAAACCCAGTACAAGTATCTATTAAAAATGTACTGCAACATGGACACACGGATGACTGGCTGTAACTTTGATACTGCCACGGTTGTTCTTGCTCAACAGAAAATAGAGCAGTCACCTCTTCAACAGGTCAGAGATTCTGGATTTTTAGGATCACAGGGACTTGGGAAGCAAGCACTCCATTTTACAGGGTGCATTAAGCTCATGCAGCGTAGGGCTAATTTTTTTTTTAACCTATTAGTCTTTTGTTACTAACCTAACACCTTCAATAAAATCAATTTTCTGGTTCTTAAATGCAGGCAGGATCATACATCTCTGCTACCACCTGGCTGAGGAGAAAGACCAAGAAAAGGCTGAGGAAGCAAAGAGGTGGCTATCTGCTTTTGATGGCTTGAAATCACATGAAGAGCAACCACCACTCAGCCCTTCATTCAGATCTTCACTTCAGCGTGTTTATGTGATTCTCCCTTCTGAGCGGAGTAAGAATACTAAAGGCTTACTTTCACTGGTTATTGCTTAGAACTAGGAGATCTGCAAACAGAAGACAACTTTTACTATACAAAATACTCGAAAACAGGCCTAGAACACAGCTAGAAGGAGTTAACAGACCGTGATCACAAATTGATGGTTATCACCTTCACCAGACTCCTGCGGTTCCTGTGACTCTACTGACAGTGATCTTGTAAAAGCATGCTACTATAGTAGGAGTCTGAAAAACATCTGCACTTGAACTAAGTACACCAAACAAGACATTCACAGTGACGGGCTCCAGCTGAAGAAGACTTTGTTCTGGTGATGGAGAAAGGAGGCAAGCACCTTGATCAACAAGAAGCCAGATACCTCAATGAACCCAAAACTTCTCTCCACAATTCACGAGTCATCAGCTCTGCAAGGAGGAGGAGAAAAAAAAAAAAAAAAAAAAAAAAAAAAAGAAGAGGGAGATGCAAGCTTTCCGTTCAGAAAGATACAAAAAATGAGCCTGAACTGAGAAGAGTCATATCCTACATAGAAACTTAACCAGACCTGAAGTTGTACAGATCAGGCATTCAGTCTGTGTGTCGTTTACTTCCATTCATTTTATAAATAAAGAAAATGGGCCCTTATTCTTTATATTAGGCACAAGTACTACAAAAAGTATAAACAATTCACTAAAATGACAGAAAGACACAAACATGCTTTTCCCTTGCCAGCTCCCTGATCTACAAATATTGTTTCCCTTTAATGTATTTTCTTTGCTGCTAATTAAAAGCCTCACCTAAATTGTCAAGGAAGATTAAAGTGTTCCTTAAAGCTTTTCAGTTATGGTGCATTTTACTGTGTTTTTCTTAACAATGTTGTTGTAGTGTAATGATATTTTATTTAGAAAGGAAATGAGATAGAAATAAACTAACCCTTCATAGTCGTGCATTAAAAACAAAACAAAACAAAAAAAACCCACGGTATGACACGGTCACTGGTATCTGCCCCAATACTTTTTAAAGACAGGATTTTGGGGATCAGCATTGGCAGCACTACTTTATCCTCTATGATTCCAAGGCAATTTAAAGGAGTGATTTGCTTTCCTGTTAAAATACAATCAACTCCATGGTGAAGCTGGGAGGGCTATCTAAACCACTCTACCTCTGAATAAAACCCTAAGTAATTCCTTGCCCAGTAAAAAAAACCAGAGCTCAGTTTGAGTGTGATTACTGAAATCTGACCAGCACAGAAGTCCAGCACCACACAGAGGTAAATGTTACTGGATTTAAAAGTTATAGCACATCAGCATATTCTCATCTGAACAAGCTATCCACCTCTGACAGAATATGAGACCCTGTGCATACACTGAACTACTGGTTTGTTATAATTTGACAAACAGCACTTAAATGAAAAATATGCAAGTAAGAAAAACACTAAATAATAATAAAAAAAAAAAAAAAAAAGAAAAAGATGTTTGGGACACAAACCTATTAAGACACAACAGTACCGTTGGGAATTGTTGGGGGGCTTATGCCATCATGTCAGCATACCAACGACACAAAGAGCACCGTACAGCCGATATACAGCCTTACCAGTACCATGACCATGAACGTTTCTGCCTTTGTCCCTGTACATTCCACTTCTCTCTACTACTTGTGGTCAGACTTGGTTTGTCTTGCATGTACACAATGAAAACAGAATAGCCTGTAAGAGCAAGCTAACTCCTTTGGAAACTGCTTAGCTAGCAGAGTGAAGGTTAAAGCTTTTAAGCAGAACAGACTCCCCAAACTTAAGGTATAATGCAAACATGAAGTTTTTGTTAGTGTGTTAACATTAACTAAGTTTGTGCTGTTTCTGGGTTTATCAATAAACTCCAAGCCATCTCCCCCTCACCTGGCACATCCAATACAAATCATCAAAACAAGATCTGTTGCTTTTTCCCATTGGACCACAAAACCTGCAGTGAAATGTTATAGGAAAATTAATTACTCAAAACTGCTGTGCGTTTATTATTAAACTTATTAAATTTCTAATAAATAATTTATTAATAAATAATTTTAATTAATAATTTATTAAATGCTGCATATTCAGATTCCCCCCTCCCTGCCTTGAAATGCAAGCCTCTTTTAATCTTTGAAAACAATTAACAGATAAAGATCTGATTCCAGTTACACCTTGGCTACAATTGAAATCGTGGTTTTGTACACTAAGGCTTATAAAGGACCTAAGAGGAAAATGTTCTTAAAAGCCCTATGGTCAGAGATGCATGGGAGCGAGTTACATCAACAGCGTTAGTTCTTTAGCGGACCTATCTGCAAATCTTCAAACTAGCTGAAAAATTTGACAGAATGCTTAGGCTTTCTTTTTTTTTTGGGTTTTTTTTTTGTTGTTGTTTTGGGTTTTTTTAAGTTCTCCAAGACTTGTAAAAGAAAACAGTAGAACGCTGTGAAAATAAAGTAATAATCCAGTGCTGGCTGTGTTATTTTAAGCACTGACGCAAAAAATCCCCAATACTCTAGCACAAAGGAAGTGCTCGGAGCAACTTCTGTTCTAAACTGCTAAAAACTACTCCAGAAAGGCATCAGATTCAGATTCTGAAATCCAGCGCTTCCAAATGTATTTCCATGGACTATTACATAAAGAAGAGACAAACCTCTCTAATTTTGTAGAGCTGACATAGGAAAGACTGAATAGTGTTGGAAACAGCAAGCAATAATTCCAAACAAAATTGTATCTTGTGCTGACTGTTGCAGTATTTCTTAATACTTTACACAGTCAAAACACATTAACTTAAACAAATGACTACAAATGTTGAATAAAATGACCTAACTTTATTAACACCCTGGAGAAAGGCTGACAATCCAGTGCTCAGCAGTTCACCTCTGCAGTCATAACTCCTGTCTGAAATTGGTTACTATTAAGGATAAAGACAAAAGGCAGCAGGTAATAGTGCCAGAAAAGGTTTCAGACTACACAAATATTGCAAGCTACAATAGCTACTAGGACTTCTGTATGACCATACATATTAAATGTTTGTACTTATTTCAAAACCAGGAAAATGAAGACTAACTTCTCCAGGAGCTGAGATTGCACTGCTAATTAACACCGGTTTAATGGTTAACAGACAAACTGACACTAATAAAAAGAATTATAGTAACGGACTGTATTTAATCCAAGCGAAAGCATACTCTAACCAACTTTGACCAGATCCACCCCCGCTCAGATTACATAATCAGAAAATATAGAGTAGGTTTCCACATGTAGTTTTATATGCAATGGCAGGTAAAGTAATTACCCACCCAGTCTTGCTCATCCTGAACGCTGCAAAACTTCAAACCACAATAGCGTGCAAACCCAGAATTTATTCCACACAGCTTCAGCCGCCAAGTTCACTGGGCAAAAGTCACATAACGTGAGAGACTTCTGGGCACCAGGGGGAGTATTTATCTCAGAACCACACTCAGAATGAAGAAAACTTAGTTTTAAACAAGGCATATAGCATTCCAAAGATACCGGCCAACAGACCCCTGAACCAGAAAAGAATAACAATTCAGCAACATTATGCAAGAGTTCAGAGTCAAATGACTGCTTACTTTCAATGTCAGTACTGTGATACATACCACAAAATGCAGCGGGTTAGGTATCAGTAAGAAAATCTGTAAATATTTTTAAAAGCAGTGCATTTTCATTGTAAGCTGGAGAAAAGTGAAAGGTGCACAGAAGGAAAAAAGAACAGCATTAAGAGCTACATTAACGGAAAACATGGTTTAACATCCTAAAACAAAGACTCCTGCTGTTGTTTTCCTTCATAAACATTTTAAATTTGACAGTATAAAGACTAACTAAGTAAGTTTACACTGTCTTTGCAAAAGATGACAGGTAAAACCACCTTCAGGCAGGAAGCCAACTTTCTTCCTGTTGTCTAATCAACAATTTCTAAAACGAGAATGCTTCTTTCTTCTTCATTTAAACAATACCTCAGGACTTGTGAAAGGACAAATACATACAGATAAACAACACAGTTAGATTTGACACCTTTAGAACAACATTTTGTGTGGCAGTGATATATTCTATAGCATCTTCTATGGAGGAGTGGGACAGTGCATGAAGGAAAAAGTGTTTCATGCAGAAAGCACAGAGACTGCCAAACGTGAGTGTGGGCTTCTCTTACACCAGTGAATGTAGGTAAAATCCCTCTTGCTTTATAAAAATTCCAAAGTGTCATCAGGGGAGGAAAAACAAAAGTAATGATTCTTGCCATACAGGTAGAACATATGAAAAAATGTGTAATAAAACCTCTTTTACATGACGCCCCCATCTTTTTCCCCCCCCAGAAAGAAAAGTATAAATACACTAAACAGCTTAGTGACAACTTATCAGCTCTCATCATACATCACAACTGAAATACTAGCATACAGATAACCAGAACACTGACATGATGTGCAAGGTACTGATCTTCAGCTGTATTTCAGCAGTAATGCTTATGACTGCAGCTTATGGAGCATCTCTGCCACCAGAAAAAGATGGCCTTCTTAGAGCTTTGATAAGTGATTTACAACTCCTGGAAAAAAGCAAGGACGTAAGTGGCTGATTTTCTTTTATTATAAGATCCTTTTCTACTTATCTTTCCTATTTATTTTTTCCAGAAAAAATTAACTTTTTCTCCCCCTTCTCTACAGAAGATTGATCTTGACCTTTACACACCAAATGACAAAAAGGTGAGTTTAAATTTTCTGTTTTCAGAAAGATTTCTAAGGTATGGCTACTTTAAAATTATATATTATTGAGCTACACCAAAACAATTTGCTTATCAGAAAGGCAGATATAAAAGGCAAATCTGAACAGTTTGAATTCAGCGTAGGGAGTGCAGTTTCTGAAAGATACTTCTGCTTTTGATTTCTATTCTCCAACATTAACAGGCTAATGTACAATATTACTTCATTGTTCTGTGCAATATGTAGGACAAAATTAATCCTCCCTGTTAATACATGGTTGAATCCACAGGAAAACATGCTTTATGAATTATTTAAGCATTGTTTAGATTTGCAGGAGGCAATACTGTTGTATTAACACTAACGCAAGAACAGTTTTGAGATTGAAACTAGACTTAGATTAGATAAAGCAGTATCTACATGAAATTGCCCATTTTTTATCTAAACTAGACACAGAGCCACTGGTAGGTTCCGTTTAAGATGCTGTAAGTCTTCTGTGTCCCACCAATGACGAAACTCAATTATGCTCTACCTTATTCTTTTCAGGAACAAAACTTTACCAAGCCATTCTAGATATATTAGCTATCTATTCACGTTTTATGAATGTTTAGTGAATACCTAAGACTTAGTTCCACAAGAATACTAATATCGTGGTCACTTCTTTCTAAAAAAATTGCACATCAGAGTGCAGGTAGTGTTCTAAGTATAGATTTACCACAGGCTATTACTCATTGACAGGCTGTGGGTCTGTGCTAGTCTTCTGTTTAATCCGATGTGCAAGTAGACCAAGGAACAAGAGCATCAAGTTATTTAATATTGGGAAGCAGTTAAAGTCTGTACACAAGTTATCTGCTAACGACTTTGAATCTCCAATAAATTTTTTAATCCAGAAGAATTCTCACTTAACAGTAACTTTGTTTCAGTAAAGATTTAAAGCCAGATCCTGCAACCACTTCCTTATCTGAGTCATTTTTCTCCTATGGTGGCAACATCAAGACGTATCTATCTCAGAGCCCCAGTGCTTAAATACAAATGTACGAGGCTGATTAATAACGTCTTGTCACTGAGACTTCAAAATAGCTTGTGGAGTGTTGTGTAAAGTTAATTATCGTATTCTAAAGCCAGATCAGATGGAGACATTAGAAGCAACTAAAGCCCATTAACTGAAGATGGCCCTAAAAAGCCCACTACAAAACTGACAGCAGCTTTGACTATTAACCCTTTTGCTTAAGCTGTGATTTCCACATGACAACCAGGAGTAGGTTTAGGAGCACGTATTACAATTTTGTGTTCCCAAGAAATATTCTAACACTTTGAGTGTCCTGGAAAGATTACTCACTTCTCAAAAGCTACAATAATCTACCACAGGACTAAGGCCATGTGTATCATCTTGCAGTACAGCTTTTAAGGGGAACAAATGAACTATATGTTGCAGAAAACCAACAGTTGAATTCCTGATATGAGGACAAAAACAATGGGCAACTGAGAATTTTTTTTAATTGGATCAACTGTCTGCAGTAAACCAGTTTTATATATATATATATAATTATTTTGCTGACTGTTTTAGGAGTGCAGCTGGCAAACTCTACAGTGTTACCTGACAGAAATGCACCTCTTGGAGGATGAAATTGAAAATAAGGATATTGATAATCTTCGAAATATCAAGAAGAATCTCCAGAGTCTTACGGTAGGCAATCTTTTTACTCAGGTAAAAAAAAAACCAAACAAACCAAACAACAAAAAAAAAAAACAAAAAAACACAAAAAGAAGGGAAAAAGTGTTTGAGTGTTAGTGAAAAACAATGCCAGAATCGGTATTTTTATGTCTCAAGGTCTACATGTTATCATCTCCTGAGAATACAGGGTTTTATACAAAAATATAACATTAAACAATATGACAACATCTATTTGCATGATACCCCAATACAGGAAAACAGATTTGAGCCTTTACTAGTTATACAAGGCAACATTTAGAAAAATATGACACTTATTTTCTTTACTGAACTATGCAAAGCATCTTATACTGACAAAAACTTGCTTTTAGGAGCATAACAATTATTTACACAAGCAATGACTTCAAAAACTGAGCCATAAATTTATGACTGTAAAGGACAACAATGAATACAGTACACCTGGATACACTGTATAAACAAATACCATGGCTAAGAGGTCCTTATATCATTTTAGAAATCTTCTTCAGGCTAGAAATTAAGATTTGCCTCTGCTGCAGTATATATCATAGAGAGTGAATGTATTTACCTTGTAGTATTTTTACATTTACAAAAATCTCCTTTATAAGCAGCAGCTTCATCATACCATCCTTCAGCACTTACCAACTGAAAAAAAACCCAATGTACTGAAATAGTAAGGTGGGTTTTTTTCTTAAAAGAAAAGCTTAACCTACAGAAACTGATGTGCTATTGCTAAAGCTGTCTGGCAAGAGAGCTATCACCAATCAACAAAAATATCTGTTTTGCAGGACCTCATTCGCAGAGGAACTGGATGCAAGAAATGTGAAGCTAATGGCAAGAAAAAGTTTCCTGCGTTTCACCAAGAACTGAAAAACTTTCTGATATCTATGCTAAAATAATCAGATAACCATTCTTATTTTTACTGCTACATTATTTATTTAAATATTTAATTATGACTAATTTATGTATTTTGCCCTGTGGCTTACTAGCTTGCTGTCCATTTTGGGACCACGGTATGTTCTTAGTCTGGGTGATAAGACAGTCTGTTCTAAGATCACATTTGATCCTTTCTGTAAGCCCTACGGGCTCAAAATGTAGTTTGGAAAACTAATTGGTTCTTGCTTTGTCAATAAACATATAGAGACAACTATTTATTAAAAAAACTATTAAAAGTTACCTGTATGTTATATTTAATAAATTTCAGTATCATATAAAAATCACATCTGGAGTCTTCTTTGTTAAATGATGCTGTCTTTTTCACTGGTGACTTAAACTCTTTTTTTCTAAAAACATCCCACCGACCCCCACCCCCCGAAAGCATTACCAGCGTACAAGTATACAGGTACCAGCTCAAAACAAGACACCTGCAGATAACCTTGTTAAAGCAATATAAAATACCAGTTTATGCCGGCATAGAGCAGAAGTTATAGAAGTAATAGCACCAAACTGCTTCCTCCAAAAACCCCAAACTTTTTTTTGTGAGCTGTCCTACTTAGCTGCACAGGGTTTCTGCTATATTTTTTCCAGGACGCCTTTTTCTCATTGGTGTAAGCAAAAGATGTACTTCTCGAAAATCTTCAGAGACAGGGAAACATGAACACAGTAACACACCTGAAAAAGTAACTGTGCAGGTAACTGAGGTACCAATGTCCCAGAACACTTAGCCAGTTCCTCCCAGCAACAACTGACATAAAATTGACAATTAACATATAAATCCATGTGAACACATACCGCCTTATGTATTCACAAAAATCTTTTTGTGGAACTTCGGCAACGTGCTTACTTCAAACGAAGATGGAGTCGGTCATGTGCCGTTGTAAGCTTTGTGCAGCTAAGCTTTATGCAGCAAGAAACAACTGAGAGGAGCATCTTTTGCAATCGCAGCCCCACTACTCAGTGCAAACAATGCCAGCTGTAATTGATGAAAGTAAGCCTACAACAACAGTTATCAGCCTATCGTTTAGTCTTTGATGTGTTTTGCTGGTGGGTGTGGTATGGAGTATTTCACCTTATACTTAAAAACAGGCCAGCCATGGAAAGCCCAGCAGTTTTCTTGAAAGCTGCAAAGAGAAAACAGGCGTTAATGATAGCTTTCTCCCAAAAGTGCAAAAATACTTACAGTGCTGGTATCTGGTATCTGTTGCTCTACTTACCTCCTCTTCCCACAGTGAAGGAGTGCTCTGTCCCCACCCACAAGGACTCAGAAAAGTGAAATACTGTCAGTCATCCCAGCCACAAACAGATCAGCTCCACCCTCTTCTCAAATCAGATGCCTTCCCAACGACAGCCTGTAATAACAGTAATACCTAAACACAGTACGACAGAGAAGATGAGAAAACGAGCAATGCATTCATTCATAAACATTTTCTACCTTGTTGTTCTTTGTCGAATAATGCTTTTAACATAGATTCCTTCTTGATAAATTCTTAACAGCAGCATGCAAAAAGAATGGAAAAAAAAATTCCCTTCAAGATGACGCAGCAAGACACAGGAAACACTGAGGCTACGAGATAGAGCCTAGCCTTAAAAACGCTCGTAAGAATGTCAGAATGACATGAATACTACTGACTTCTGACTGGTACTGACAACTGTAGGTGAATTTCAGTTGCAGAATCTTGCAAGACCACCCATACCCAAGTGACCACAACAATAAAACTGAGCAATGCTGAGACACTAACCTAGCAGTGACACTAACCTGCAAAGCCAAACCCAGAGACCCCCCTGGACACGGGCTGGGCTCCCCATCAAGTCTGTGTCTGAGAAACTTAGTCTGGGAAGCTGTTCCAAGGTGGGTCTGACCTGCACCCTAGTGCTGAGTATTAGGGAGAGAATGGAAACAGAATTATAGTTTGATAGTAAAATATAGACAGTTGATGTAGGACTAATAATTAATAGATTTACCCCTGTAAAAACTTGCTACATAATGTAAATGTAACTCAGTGGTGTGGTTTTAGATTATCCTTTATTTCGTTGAGTTTTTTCACTGGTTTACTTGACTTTATAACCTTTTGAATCAATTGCATCTAAAGTGTCTAATCTACAGCAGAAAGCTGCACCCCAAAGTAACAGCATCACCCATAACATTTATACATGAACAGGAACATTTAAACAATCAGCGGGTAGATAAAGCAGCCAAGATTGAAGTGGCTCAAGCAGATTTAGATTGGCAACATAAAGGTGAATTATTTATAGCTCAGTGGGCCCATGACACTTCAGGTCATCAAGGAAGAGATGCGACATATGGATGGGCCTGAGATCAAGGGGTGGATTTAACCACGGACACTATCACACAGGTAATTCACGAATGTGAAACATGCGCTGCAATTAAACAAGCCAAGCGGTTAAAGCCTCTGTGGTGTGGAGAGCAACGGCTGAAATATAGATAAGGAGAGGTTTGGTGGATTGACTATGTCACACTCCCCCAGACCCACCAAGGCAAGCGCCATGTGCTTACAATGGTGGAAGCGACCACCGCGTGGCTGGAAACACTCCCTGTGCCCCACGCCGCTGCCCAGAACACCATCCTGGGCCTTGAAAGACAGGTCTTGTGGTGACATGGCACCCCAGGAGGAATTAAATCAGACAACGGAACTCATTTCTGAAACAATCTTATAGACACTTGGGCCAAAGAGCATGGCATTGAGCGGGTGTATCGCATTCCCTATTGTGCACCAGCCTCTGGGAAAACGGAACGATGTACTGGGCTGTTGAAGACTGCACTGAAAGCAACGGGTGGTGGGACTTCCAAACGTTGGAACACACATTTAGCAAAGGTTACGTGGCTGGTGAATACCAGAGGATCTGCTAGCCGAGTTGGTCCTGCCCAATCAAAGCTTTTGCATATGGTAGAGGAGGGTAAAGTTCCAGTACTGCACCTTAAAAATATGCTTGGGAAAATGGTCTGGGTCATTCCTGCTCCAGGCAATGGCAAACCCATTCATGGGATTGTTTTTGCTCCAGGATCTGGGAGCATTTTGTGGGTAATGCAAGAGGACGGGCAAATTAGATGTGTGCCTTGAGGGGATTTGATTTTGGGTGAAAACAGCCAATAAACCGAGTGATGTTCATTGTGTCATTGTGTTGTATATTGTCCCTGGTGGCAGCAGTAGGATTTGGATCCACAGCCCCGTAGAGACTGGATAGCGATTGGTACTGCATACCTTCTGGCCCCCATCTCTACTACTTTAGGTTTGAAGATTTGAACCTGACTCCTCCTTAACTGAAGAATGACTTTGGTGAAACCAGATCAGTGCCGTTGTAATAGAATCAGAACTGGCTTCGACATGCAGCAATCCAAACCTTGTACCATTTTCCCCGCCCGGAAAGACTGGTACAGCAGATAGAGCCCAACATCATGGACTAAATGAACTCAATGGACTTCAGAGGGATGGTCCGTAGACTGAGGGAATGATATCTGCATATTTATCTTAAAGGACAGGAGAGGTGATGGTGTATCGGAAAATGTGGCATGACACAAGTTGTATGGAATAAGGGGTGAATAGTGTCCTGGTTTCAGCTGGGATGGAGTTAATTATCTTCTTAGGAGCTGGTACGGTGCTGTGTTTTGGCTTTGATGTGAGACTTTTCAGTTCCTCAGGCCTTGAAAGCAAAAAGGCTGGAGGGGCACAAGGAACTGGGAGGGGACACAGCCATGTCTGCTGACCTGAACTAACCAAAAATTTATTCCAGACCCTGGGACATCATGCCTGGTATATATACCTGGGGGGTTGGCCGGGGCGGGATGATCATTTCTGGGGTGTGGCTGGACATCGGTCAGCAGGTGGTGAGCAGTTGCATTGTGCACCATGTATTCCTTTCTTCTTTCACCTCTGGATTTTATTCTTTCCCTTCCCCTTTTCATTATAATTGTTATTGTCATCATTGTTATTATTGTTCTTTCATTTTTATTTTATTTCAATTATTAGACTGTTCTTATCGTAACCCTTGAGTATTACATTCCTTTCCAACTCTTCTCCCCATCTCTCTGGGTGAGGGGGGAGTGAGCGAGCAGCTGTGTTGTACTTCATTACCAGCCCAGTAATTAATTATTTTTTTAAATTATTAATTAAATAATTAATAATTACCAGGTAATTAAATGCCCCCTCCCTGGCAGTGTCCCAGGCCAGGCTGGACAGGGCTTGCAGCAGCCTGGTCTAGCAGGAGGTGCCCCTGCCCATGGCAGGGGGGTTGGAACTAGATGACCTTCAAGGTCCCTTCCAACCCAAACCGTTCTATGCCTCTGTGATCTCTGCAGTGTTTGGGTTTGCTTTCATTGCCGTGCTAACATCAGCTTGGGTGTTGCTCTTCCTTCCGCTCTAATCCATATACTCCTGGCAAAATTGTGTGAGGTGGCGTGCTTTCTTCTTTCAGCTGTCTTTGAATACAAGTCAAAACCCCAAAGCCGTATCCTTTTAAAATGAAGACTTCATCTAGATGAGCGTGAAAAATACGTGATTCTCTTTACTCGCCAAAAGCATTTTACAAAGCTCTTTTTCCATTTTGTGCGGCAAGACTCGCTTCTGGTCGGTGGGAAGCGACGCTCGCTATAGCCACCGTGCAAGCGATTTACAACAAGTCGAGGCAGAGAGCCCTCCTTAACTCTTACCCTGTATTTCTCACAGCTACTGAAAGATTTTGTTTGGAGTGATACTAACTGCCGCCACGGTTTGGTGGCCTCTTTAGGGTTAGTTGGGTGTCTCCTTCAGCAAAAAAAATGTGACAACTGCTATTTAGAGAGAGCAACGCAGCCTTCATTTACCATTTATGGAATCTGTCATTCCATGTAAGGAAGGATGACAGTGAATCTACTTTCTTAATATCTAATCTTAGGAATTTTTGTAATGAAATAGCAACTGAAAAGGTGACGTCATTGCAGTATTTTTCCAGGTTCAGAGGTAAAAGGAGTTGCATTTTCACTGTTCCTGTTAGATGATGTATGTAACAGTCATAAAGAGATATCTTTTTTACATGTGAACCTGTTGTATGTGGTGTCCAAGGACTTAGTGTTTCCTTGGTGTCTGAAAGGTATGTTCTTGCTCATTTTTCTGGTCTGTTGAAGACAACTAAGTAGTGTTTGTGACACTGTAAATGCCACTACTCACAGCTTGAACTGTGGACAAATGAGATTGTTGTCAAGACAGCAGATTTGTCATTAAAGTGGCTTTTCATGGTGGCTTCTGATAACTATGACATAGCTAACAAGTTGTCTGTCTGAATGTGGAGGGGCAATATTGCCTTTGGCTGTGGTGGTGAATAGGTTGGTCTTACTCTTTTCTTAGTTTCAAAGACAGGAGCACACCCTCATTAAATTTACTTTCAGTGGATGGGTGATGGCAGGAAAGAGGTCTTCATCCTTAAAGTGAAGATGTTTATCTAGTAAGGGACAAGTGGTGCCTCAGCCCCTTCTTCTGAATTCTAAGAATTCGGTATGTGCACCTGCATGCAAGGAGGTGTTCAGAAACTCAAAAGTGTTTTTAAAGGAATAAAAAATATGTATTTTATTCAAAATACCAACTACAGCTGGTGGTTACTTGTCCCTGCTGTGCTTTCAAAATCTAAAATGTGGAAGGCTGTACAAGTGTAGAGTGCTCTACCACATGACACGTTTCTTCTTAAGGATTTTTTTCAATGTAACACAGTAGTGACTAAATACAGTGTTTGCTGGGGAAGAAACTGGTCCCTAAGTCTTTGTCACCCAGTGTCTCAAAATGCTGGACAGTATTGTCATTTTCTATTTGTGCATTTGAAATTAATTCTTAGAGGAACAGAGTGATGAATTAGTAATAAATATCAAATGCATCTTGAGCTGCTAACAGAGTTTAAGGCTTCTTAGGAAAGGATTGTGCATATCCTTATTGCAGTTGCCACAAGGAAGATGAGTCTACGTAGTAGCTCTACCCAGGCTAGAAATAACATTTCTTCATGCTTTGCTCATTTTTCTTGCCTGTTATATGTTCAATACATTACTTCTCTTACAGCTTCTGGAATGGAAGGAGGTGCTCTACTGTTGAATATTGTCTTCACGCCTCAGGTGCTGCTTGACATGGGAGGAAGGGGCAGCTGACTAAGAGTATCGGAGTAGGGCTTATTTTCATGTAATGGTTGAGATTGGAAGGCACCTCTGGAGTTTGTCTAGTCCACTGCTCACAGTAACGTCAACTACAGCAGGTTGCTCAGGGTCATGCCTAGTCAGATTTTGGGCATCTCCAAGGATAGAGACTCCACAACCCTTTTGAACAGCCTGTTCCAGTGCTTGACCACTGTTGACATTTTGAATAAAAAAGAGAGTGAATAAAATTTTTTACATCTTATGCTTAAGTGGAATTTCCTGTATTTCAGTTTGTGCCCATTGCCTCTTGGCCTGTCCCTGGGGACAACCATGAAGAGTCTGGGTCCCTCTTCTTTACACCTCCCTCGTCCACAAATCAGATATTCATACACCTTTGTAAGTCCTCCCCATGTGCAGGACTCTGCATTTCCCTTTGCTGAACTTCATAAGGTTCTTGTTGGCAAATTTCCCCAGCCTGTCAAGGTCCCTCTGAACAGCAGCACAACCATCTCATCTGTCAACCATGCCTCCTCGTTTTGTATCCTCTGCAAACGTGCTGAGAGGACACTCTGCCCTGTTGCGCAGGTCATTAGTGAAGATTTTAAACAAATTGGCCCTGTATTGACCCATTTGAGGATTAACGGGGCCATCGCTGACAAAGGTACTTATTTGGGCCCTCCACCGACTCTCTGCAGATAGAAGCAGGCTGTCATCTGCCCAGTGCGGCACAGCTAAGCTGCTCATGTGAATGTAGAGGGTAGGTTCAGGTGCCAGTTGGGGACGTCAAGTAAGACTTCAGCTCACACTCAACAGAAAGTCATCTATTAAAAGAACTTTGTCTGAATTAGGTCTTTAGTGGCCTAAAACTAAGGAGGATTTGAAAAATTGTCCTGACCTTACGTGGGTGAAACGTAGCTGCTGCAGGTCGGGAAGGCTAGCTTGGCATTACAGTGCTTCAGTTCAAATTTCACCTAAATACCCGGCATTAATCAAAAAGCAGAATGCTAGGTACTACTAGGAAAGGAGAGCACAACTCTGCTGTGTAAACCTGAGGTTCAGCCACATCTTCAATATCGCGTGTGTGTGTTCTGGCCCCATATCTGGACAGAGATAACGGCCAAGTGGATTACAGGTGGAATGAAAATGCAAGAGATGGCTAAGCAGAATCAAACTCTTCAAGCTGGAAGAGGTGTGTATGAGGAAAGGTATTACAGGCCTATAAACTCATTGAGCTGACAGAGGGTAAAGAGGGAATGTTTCTGTAGTTGAAGATAAACAGTCAAACAAGTTGAGGTGTTGGGTTCCAAGTGAAGTTAAGGTTTCATTCTGCCATCTCCATGTAGCTAAGCAGAAGGACCTCCTTGCTATAGGATGTTGTGGATACCAAAAGTTCCAGTAGTATTTTCATTCCTTTAAAAACAAAAGTGCTGCCTTTTATTCAATAGGCTCTTAAACCACCAATTGTAAGTGACTCAGAGACTATACTGGAGAACTATCTTCCGCAGGCATCTGTAGAGGAATGAAGGCAGTGGGTTGATTAGCATTGATAACATGCAGCTGTGGCCTTGCCTAGAAGGCGGTGGGTTGATTGACCTGGATGATGTGCAGCTGTAGCTCGTTCCGCTAAGTAGTTAAATAGCCCTAAGGAGGGTGGGAGAGGTGGTCAGATGGAGGAGGAGCAGTGTTGTTTGGCCTCTGGAGGAAGGAGAAACAGCATGGACAATAGAATCTGACTGGTGGTGGCCCTGTTGTAGCCTACTAGTTTGTTTGTGCTGCAACAGGCATCCTTTGTTGGTCCTGTCAAACAAAATGTTAGACTTGAGAGATCTTTTTGAAAGAGAGTTGGAATGGGTGATTTGCAGCTGTTGTTTGTAGCAGTTCCCTTTCTTAAGATGACTGTACCTTCACTAACCAGTAATGATGCAGGTAAGGGAAACAAGGATGCTGTATTAAATGAGGAGGCTGTGGTTTCTTTTTCAATGGGCATAGATGGTGTGAAAAATTCTGCCTTGTGAGTATATCTATTTTGTCCCAAAGAAAACATGTGAAATTTGTGGTAGTGCCTTAGTCTTCTCATAGTAGATTGATTAATGTATCAACTTTAAAAGAGTCCCCAGAACAACTAAAAATTGCAAATTTTTTTTGTCTAAAGAGTGGGAGTTCTAATGGATACACCACAGAAATAATGAATAAAAACTCTAATTTGATACTCGTTACAAAGGCATGTTTTGGTACTAGTGACCTGGCCCAACATGAATTTGAGCATAAAGCTGAAGAAAAAATATCTTTTGCTAGGAAAATCCTCTGTGGGTGTCAGTGGCTGATTCAGAGCTAAGCATTGTTCCTGGTTCTTTCCCTTCCACTCATGTTGAAAATCATTTCATTACTGATAGATGGAGCAAAGCTATCTCTGGTCCTAACACAAGCGCTGTAACAGACAAGCTGAATATCATATGTCTGCGATGCTTTGTTATTTTAAAAATGTTTCCCTACCTAGATTGCAGTTTTCATTAGTTTGCTCTACATATGTTCCTATTAAGTGCAGCAGATCAGTAACTAGTTCACTTAAAAACCATAAGCTCTACACAAGTGTTTTGGTTTTTTATGTAGAAAAAATAACAAAATCGGTTAATGTGTCATAAGGTCAGTAGTACAGTGACCAGAGCTCAATTTTTATACTGTTCAAGGTGTCAACAGTATTGGTGTGAGCACTGTGCCTTTTTTGGATAACACTAAACACTTGACACGCTTGCAAGGAGTATGTGCAGTAAGTCAGAGGGTTGTTTCTGAGACATTCTACTTTTGCCATAACAGTTGATTTTTTTTTTTCTTGAATGGACTTTTTTGAGATTTTTGAGATGTGATGATACAGAAGCTGAAATTTCACTGAGTTGTTGCTGAAATGCTGGCAGAAGCTAGCTAGCAGAAAGAGCTTTTCTGCTGATAGTATGACTGGAGCCCTCCAAACAAGCTCTGCAGTACTTCTCACCTGCAGGCTGACTGATTGGGACCACTGTACTGTGGATTTCTGAGAGGATACAAGTTATATCTTCTCCATTCAGATTCCCCTGAATTAATGAATCTTGAATCATCATTGTTCACTTGTTCCTTATGACATGGCACTGTTTGACTCAGTACTGGGAATTGAAGAAGGTAAATCTTGCTAGATCAGATAGATTATCAGATAGATAAAATGTTGTAGTTTCTTGCAAGCTGTGAGAATCTTGGGATGGAAGGGGTGGTGGGCACTGTGTTCTGTTAGAAAAACTGATGTAAGGGGATAAACTGTTCAGCCGGTCCTCTCATCAGATATTTGTTTACCTGTACCTGCCTGTGCGAAGTTCTGGACAGATACTGAAGGTGTATTGGATTTAATGTGATATAAATCTTGCATATCCTTAAGTACAGAAGACCTGATGTGAATCAGATAATGTGCATGTTATCATATCACAATCAAAGCTTCTTTGTATGTTTGTAATGACACAGAAGTGGTTTCCTTTCCAGATGTGTGTTCTGTGATCCTGCACTGCATAGTATGAAAAATACTTTTGGATAGCCACGGATTTCTGGCGTCTAAGACCGAACCAAAAAATGCCTGGAGTTCCTCTTTTTTACTCCATCTTCTATCTTGCTTTTGCCTGTTAGTGTCATTTTCAAAGGAAATATTGCTAGAAAACACAGCCTTAAAAAGAAAATAAATGGTTTCTGATTATTGGGGTGAAGAATAAATACAACAGCTTCTATACACATCTCTCCATTTGCTTAATAAGTTGACAGTCAAGGCAATATTGGCATGAGGAAAAAAAGGCTGAAACTGAGGAGACACCTCCTTCAGGTCCTGCTGTGCAGCTCCACTTTGCAGCATATTACTTGAGGCTTAGCAATCCAGACAAGGAGAAGATGTTTCTCTGTGCTAAGAACTGGCACAACACTTCGTTGCTGCTGCCCAGATGATTGTTGATTGTTGGCCTCTAGACAGGAGGTAGGAATGAAAAGAACTCAAGGAACTAGTTTCAGGAAAAAGAAAGTACTCCAAGGAATGGGTATTTTCAGTAAAATTTATAATCAGTCATGGAAGACAGTACATGAAATACCGATGTGGTGCTTGTGAATTTAGTAGGAAAAATAGAATGGTAATAGGGAAATCTTTATGGGCTTTTGGAATGCTAAAAACTTTATTAGATGGGTAACCTATCAGGAAGAAAGTTTCAGATGATGCTATGAGGAAATAAAGGTATTTTTACCTGCAGGGGGAAATGGCCATACTCATCACGAAGTTCAGGCTGCAGGAACCCTCCTTCAGTGAAGGACCCTCTCTTACCTAGCTCTAAGCATACAGCTGTATTTTTGTGAATGTGATGAGAATATGCCTAGCCTGTTCCATTCTTTCTGGGCAGATAGACCTCTGTCTTATAACCTTACTTTAACAATGTGGTCTCGGTCTGTGGTTACTGCTAGCTGTAGATGTGGTTCTACACCTATGCCTGCTTTTCTTGATGTTTTTTGACTTAAAAGTCTTTATCACAAGGCTATTGAAAGGTCTGCAAAGGTCCTTCACCATTACTACTTCTCTAGCTCTCTTAATATAATTTCTGACTTGCTCTTTAGGTTAGGAGTACTCATTTTGTTTTGTTTGTAAAGCCCTTGGGATAACAGGAGCTTGGGCTCACATGTATGGCTTGGCACAGCTCAGGTGATGGGCTTGATTTGTTACATATTTGGGCAGTTGTTGGGAGAAGGGCATTTGCTACTGGGTCTTCAGCGAGGTTGGTTGATTCACACAGGTGATTTCCACAGTTGTACCGGGGTCATGCTGTGCTCTTTTCTGCAATGAAATAACAAGTGTGTTTACATTTGATGTTTGTGTGTGTTGCCAGTTTTGCTCTTTTGCAACTACTCCATGACCAGGTTTACCTCGTTCCCTTGGTTGAGGAAGCCTTTTACTAGCTGCAGGGAATGTAAAAGGAGTTAGTCACTGTTAACTGAGTAGTAACAGAGTATGGAAGAGCAGTGGCATGTGTACTTGTGAGATGGAAAAATAAGCTTGTCGTGACTCGTGTCTAGAGCGGAGACTAGTGAGAAATAGCTTAGCTGTGCATAGTGTTGGCGAGCTTTGTGCAAACGAAGGGGAGAGCTTTGGGGCTGAGCTGAAGGAAAAGGGTGGAAGGTACGCTCATAGGTATAAATGCCTAAAAGAAGGCTTTTACCAAATGATTCATCTACCTAGGACAGCAGTATCCAGGATATGCTCTGTACCTAATTCTGGAGGAAGTAGAAAGTATATGAAAAAACTGCAATGATATAGTTGCCTCAACAGAAAATACAAACTATGCATTATAGCATGGTAACATGATATTTCATAATTGAAATCTGTGGTAATTGTAAAAGAGTGCATGTCCCTAGATCTGCATGTTTGCCCCAGCCACGTCATGACCCCGTAATTCAAGCAAGACCCATATGTGCGTCACCTTCCCTCCTGTACCTTGGTTTTCTCAGAAAGGAAATGCAGTTGCGTGGGCTGGGGAGGAGGTGCTGTGC
Organism: Falco biarmicus; assembly: GCF_023638135.1. Lineage (NCBI taxonomy): Eukaryota > Metazoa > Chordata > Aves > Falconiformes > Falconidae > Falco > Falco biarmicus. The sequence goes on along the minus strand of NC_079288.1, from coordinate 122,063,584 downwards.
ATTCTAGCTAGGTTGCGATCTGGATGATTACTACAGCACCCATATCAGCTCGCGCCCATCTCTCAGTCTAACAGGAGAAATCAAACTAGAGTGTGATTCTTCCCTTCAGTGTCTAAAGAGAATCATAAAATGCCCTGAAAAATCAGTGGACCTTGGTAGAAGCAAGTTTTTCTAAGATTTGTGTTGTGGCGGGGGGAGTAATTTCCTATGGTACGAAGCCAGTTAGGAGACTGGGAATACTAAATTTCCAAACCAGTGGATACTACTTGCCTGGCAAAATTGCAAGAGGGAAGTGAAACACTTCAGACCTAGAACGTGTTTTCTGTTTATGTGCTATTATTTTGTTAATCATGTTATAATAATGCCTAGGCATGACAAGTGAAATCCAAATTCATTGTGTTCGCTTTATAAACACAGGAGAGAAGCTACTGTTGTATTACGCTGAACATGCTGCTAAATAATGATGGGCAATAATAAAGCCTAGAGAACTAGTGTTCAGTAGAGTTCAGGTGTTAAGTCTTGCACATCTAAGTTTTCTGGAGTTTAGGGAAGATGGTTGTGCATTTCTGCAGCCATGGAAGCAGTTTCCAGAGAGGTAAGACTGAACAGCATAGTAGCAGAAAGAAAGTGCTTTTCACAAGAGAAACTGCACTCTCCTGAAGCAATGGATTCTAGTCTGAGGAAAGTGGGCTACTGCATCCAAACACCATAAAATCATTTGGTCTGTGACCTTATTCTATCTGATAAGCAAAAGTAAATGGTAAAGTACAGCAATAAAGTGCAGGAAATTGAAACTTCAATTGTAGTTAGAGGTTTCCAAAAGGACCACAGATATCTGATTAGAGTTTATTCTCTTCTTGCTCTGTTCTTGCAATCTTTCTATAAAGAGAAGTCTATTAAACCACAAAGTATGACTTGAAATTGCATACAAGCTCTGCACAAAGTGCAGGCTGATCTGGGGTGATGGGTATATAGGAAAGCTAGAAGACTGTACTGTGGAATGCAAGGTTGAACTTTTAGTGCTGAGTTCTCGCTTGGTCTCTGGATTTTCTTAGTGACAAATTTGGCAGTGGAAGCAAAAGTGATGGAGAAAGTTGCTTGGGTATTGGTCGTCCCACCATTATTCAAATTACTGTACTTTTTACTTTCCGTATCTCGCTGAAGGAAAGATTGACAGTGATTTATTGGTGGCGAATGCATCATAGCAATTTCAGTCATATATTCCATAACCAGATGCATGAGAGAGTAAGCGTTTTGTCCCCCTGCCCTGTTCAGATCCCAGTTTAAAAGTTTTAGTAATGTAAAGGTTTTGATATAAATGAATAGGAGCAGAGAGGCCCTTGAATGTGTCCATTTTGTGCCTGTTCCATTTTAAAGCTTTTGAGAAAAACATCTTTTGGATTTGCCCTTTAATGTTAGCATATCAGTACAGCACCTGTGAAAGGCTGGCTTCCATGAGATGCTGGGGAACAGTGAATGTGTGATCAGTGAAAAGTTCTCTTTTTAACCGCAGAGGCTACCAGTCACTGAAACAAGTACAGAAATGACTGTGGCTTACTAGGCTGTAATCATGCCTTTTGTCTATGGGATGAGCTGTCAATGGAATGGACCTGACATTTGCATCCAAATGTTAAGGTGCAGCTTTCTGAAAGGCAAGGCTGAACAGAAGAGAAACCAGGGTGGGAGAGAACAGGATGGAGTGGGGAGGGGGGGAACCCCAATCCATGAAAACAGGAAACATAAATGCACCTTCCACTTGGGGAAGATGGAAAAGCAAAGGACTTTAGTCTGATGTAGCATATAGGTCATTAACACTGCAGGTACAAATAGGATGTAAAGATTTTGGAGACTTCAGGATTTTGTATAGGGACAGTTACACCATAGATGCTCCCGGTGTGGAACTGCTACTGTGCATTATAACAGTAATGATAAAAGGACCTTTCAGTGTATTTGTTTCAGACTGAGGCTAGAAAAAAGTGAACATGCAGTATTGTCATTATTTCGACCCTTTTTGAAACTCTTTGCCATTGTTTTTATGCTGAATTTATATTATGTTTTCCTTTTGTTGTACATAATTCTCTTTATTTTTCATTGTTTAATGAACAGAGTGACCTAATGGAAGCCGTTTATTCCTAAACTGAGGTATAAAGGTTTGAGCCAGATGCTAAAATGAAGTAGCAGGTTTTTTTACTGCTGGCTCATGATCCCTACTTTGCAGAAGCCTTTTCTGGTGCAAAATGGGAGGCTTTGATCAGCCTTTGAGTGCCCCAGGGAAAGCTCTTGACATTCCCAGAAGGAAATGAAATGTTACCGCTGTGAAACATTTCCTGTTCAAAAGATTTTGTTCTTATGTTTTGGTGTAGTGTGATACATATTTTTTTATATATTTTCACATGAAATGACAATCAGATCTTGATTCCTGCCGTTTTGAAAAGAGATTTAACGCTGATGGTTCTTCCTGATCCTGTCAAGATACTATAATTGGCTATGGATGTAAGACTTACTTGTTAGTACGAGCATCTGAAAATTGAAGCTGATGGGGAAAAGAAAAAAAAATCCCACAAATACATATAATTCCTTCTGAGGGATTTCTTTTAGTTTTGGAGTTCTGAGTCGGTGAAACACTTCATGACTGAAAATTACTTTCCCTGATGGCAGATGCAAGTCATTACATGCCTTGAAAAAGGGAGCTGATATCACCTGATAATATTATAAACTAAAATCTCTTAAAAATACTAAGCATTCAAGAAAATGAGAAAATTTACTGGTGAATCAAACTGACCAGCTGTTTCCTAAAACTAAGAAGTAAAGGCAAGAAGCATATGTAGGGAAAGAAGGAAGTTCTTGGGAAGTTGTCACTTTTTGGGATGCCAACATCTAGAGGCTGGCAAGAGAGTTCTCAGACTCTTCAAATCCAATAATCCATTCCCTGCTTCTGTAGGACATGTGAAAATGAGCCGTTGAGGTTCATGATTTGCCCTAACACAGCACCTCTTTGCTTCCATTTTTGTAAGTGTAATAGCAAAACCCTTTTTGCAATTGCTGCCAAAAACATCAGAAGTGACTGTCATTCGGAACAATTGTGACTGCTTTATGTGAAACGGGATTCAGCTGCTGTAGAAAATAGAGTAGTAAGAGTTGTATAATCTTCAGTGTGATTTTTCTGAAGCAGTATGTGACATCTATACAAAAGCTACCTAAGGTCATGATATTTTTTTGTTAATGGGATTTTTTGCATTTATCCCCAAATAAAAATGTCACTTTGAAAAGACTGCTTGAAGCTTTGAATTTAAGAAGAGTTCACCACCTTTCTGCTTTTTAAACCTAGACTTTGACTGTGTTGTCAGATTCATGGAGGAACTCTGTTGAGAAATAGCAGCTGGTAATGCATGGGGCAGGGGTAATGCAGAAATGGTCAGCAGTGGAAATTGGCATCAAATCTCAGGTGGAGAATCTCAGCTTGAATCTTTCAGCACTTAAAATTTAGTGCCCTTGCCTGAAGTAAAACACTGTAGAATCTCAGGCTATCCAGTGACAGTAATTTCAGGAGGCTCGTCTAGGAAGTGGATATGCATATGGGTAGTGTGAGTATGGAGTGCAACATAGAGGTAAGATGGTTTAACAAGAGGATTGAGACAGGTTCTCTCATCTCATAGGCTATATTTTCAATAGATGGGAAGCATTACTTTGAATCCTAGCCAGGACCACGACAGGTGAAAGCTAGCCTGGCTGTTCCTGCTGTACAGGACCGCAGGTTTTTGCTGCAGCTGTGTTGGTGTCCTGTGCCACGCCACAGGCAGTGGCAGCTCCCGCAGCTTCACAGCCCAATGTGAGACCAGAACCAAGAGAATGAGAAGGACCAAGGGCTTTTAGTTCAGGTAATGTGGGTAGCTCTAGTACAATGAAAGTTTGAGTTGGGTCATTTATTTTATGCCAAACGGATATCCTTGACTTAAACACCAAGAAAACTGCCTAAAATGTTGTTTCATTTTGGATACTTGCTATTCCAAATGCTAGGTTGTCGTTCCATGCTAAAACTGATCTCCCAGTGTCTCTCAAACTAAACGTACAAACTCTACGTGACTGAGAAAGATATCTCTTACAGTGTGAGAAGCAATAGCAATCTTGACCCCATTTCCTATCTTTTTAATAAAAAAGTTAGTCAGGCTGAATACAGAATACCTGTTGTGGTTTGGGTTATAATTTCATTATTAACAAATGTGATTCATGTGTAGAACACAGGGGTTTCCCCCTCTGGTGTATGGTATATCCTTGCTTGTGGTGATTAAGGGGGTTTCCTCTCCTGCCTGTTTAGTTGGGTGTATAGTCTAATTCTTCCTGTTCTCCTGGATGGCTGTATATTAATTTCTTCCTTTCTGTCAAATCCTGATAGGTTTCTGTAGGATGGATTACCTGGTGTGGTGAAGCATGATCTTCAGCAGGGATGTGGTTTAGAGGCTCCCATGTTGTCATTCTAGCTATGACACTGCCTCCCCCGTCACCTGGGAAAGTTGCTGACTCCTGCTTTAATCTTACTCGTGAGTAAGTGAGAGTGAAATTTCACTACTTACATTTTGCAGGAACTTTGTGCCTACTTCTGAATAATCCAGTCCTAATCCTGAACTCGCAGAAACCAAGAAGTGCTTTGCATTGATGAGTTGCTTCGTTTTGATGTACAGCTTTGGAGTACTTACAAATACCTCCTGATTTTTGGCTCTGGATTTTTTTTCCCGGTGGAAGTAGTGATGTACTTTGGCTTAATGACAGTAGTAAGGGTGACATGTACTTCTGAAAAAACACACTCCATATCTCTGGATGCTATCTTCCATTATTCCCAAAATAATCTTATTTATTACATTTAACTCCTGGATTGCCATTGTAAAAATGGATTTTTAAACACCAGCATCTAAGATGTTGATTATCCTGGTTGCATCACCTTACTGCTTTAGCAACTAGGCAGTGATCTTCGATGGTAATGAGTAGAAGTTTGCATAGTCCTAGGAAATTATTCCTTAAAGTAGGAAGCGGGGATGTATCTGTTAAGGTCCAAGGTTAAATTCTAGTTCATAGCCCAAAAGGAAGGCAGGCTATGTGACTTCTTTTTAATGAAGACTGTTGTATAAGGGGTGAAAAAAATGAGCACTGTCTCAGGACAGTTTTTACAGTGACACCTCATATCTAAAATTCCCTCACTGCTTTTACCGTAAGGGTTGGAGATTTGAAGGTCTGTTGTTGGTCTCTCTCCCCATGGCTTTCTCTTGCACTCATTATGGCTCTGCCTGAAAAAGTGCAGGCTTCATGCTACAAGATCTTTTTCCAAGGAAATGCCCTGAGACTTGCAGTGAAGGTGGAGAGAAGGTGAGTTTTGTAGCTTGGCTGCCAAACCTTGCTCTGAGCAGCATGATCTCAAGAGTGAGACAATTTCTGACTACCAGGAGTACTTGCGTAGTTTCACATCTATGCAGAATAACTCTGTGCTGTGGTGCTGCAAGTTTCTTGCATGCGCTGAAGCCACTCATACTGTACCTATCCAGCTGAGTGTACATATCCACCTGCAGACCATCAGAAGGGCTTTTTCAAATTCAGAACTTGGTACCTCATCCAGGGACTGTTGGCTAAAGGTGCACCGCTGCTACCTTCCCAACTTAGGCCTTGTGTTACTAAATCTTTCAGAGCATTTTCTATTATATGGCTAAATGATTTTTCCATGACACTCGTTTCATCACCCATGTAAAATTTTACAAATGGTTGCTGGGTTGCTAGTGTGGCAATAAGTAGCACGCTCATGATTCTTCAGCTCTTTTTCATGAGCTGTTACATGGGAGAGTCCATGTAGTCATAGTTTAAAAAGAGGGGAAAAAAACCCCACAACAGTTAAGTTCAGATCATAGCCCTAGCAAGCAGAATTATGCACTTTCCTGGCAAGGTCCTGTTTGTCAAATCCTGTTGCTGCAGTGGGAGCTGAAGTTATACACAGGGACTGTGTAATGGATTGCTTCTATCTGTTGTATGGTTCGTGCCTAGGGAGGGAAGGGGGAAATCCCTTTGTTCAATGCCTCTGCGAGACTTAATTCTCCAGTTACTGCCTGAAGTATAATGACATCTCGTATCTATGAAAATCTACACATTTACATTCCACATTCAGAGAAACTGGAAGGAATATTTTTGAGGCATTGCATATATCTCATAGACCAGTATTATTACCGTGCCTCCAAAAATCTTAGCTATACATGGCTAAATAAAAATGTCAAAATGTTCTGTCTAAATGCCTAAGAAAAAGACCAAGAGTGAAACCAAGATCTGGGGGAGATGAATTTCTGATGTTAAACAGGAAGCATAAATATGAGTTGGAAATGTTAGCAAAAAGATAATTAACGATTCTATAGATGTACACATGTTGGTTTTCTCACTAATTTCCCCCCCTGGACTATTATTTTATTTATGGGCAACTTAAAATAACCTAAGCTGTCTGATTTAATATTAAAACTGGAAATTACAACAGTGAAAAGAAATAATCTTTCTGTGTGTTTATCTGATGTTAGTGTTGTGCAGGTAGTTTCTTGTAGCTTCTTATTCTTGATGTAATAAGACCAAGCTCTTAAATAGCAGCGTGATCTGGTACATCTTAATGTGTTCTTTATAAAGAACATGAGTAGTTTTTCCTGTTTTCCACGTGTAGAAATGGAGAGACAGAGGTGATATGAGTTTCTTAAATTCCAGCAGCAAAAATCAGTAACATGGCAGAAGTCTCTGAGGCTGAGTATGTTGCTGTATTTGTGATGTGCTATTTTGTCGTTTATATGGAGTTGCTACAAATAGCAAGCTGTGGGGAAATTCCTGTATTTAGAGTATTCACTTTTTAAATGATTAATTTCATGGAGGGAAATGTCAGTTAGGTTTAATATTGAGTGAATGAAATTGGAACAACATGGCCGTAGGCACATGGGAATTTGGAATGGAAAGATTTGGTAATGGAGTTAAAACAGAAAGGTCAGGACACCTGGAATTTTTTTTGGCCAATTCTGCCATTAGAGTTGCTGTGTAACACAATACAGCTAATGGAAACTGTGTCTTAACTTAACTGTACATGGAGTGGGGATGGTAAGTCTTTTCAGCATGCAGGTTCTGGGAGGAAAATGTAAAGTTGTTCAAGTAAACAACACTTCTCCTCACTATAGCTGAATTTACGCAATATTTATATTATATGACCTTGGTCTTGATAGTTCAGCTGTTTATAGGTAGTTATTGCTACCTATAAATTGTTTGGCTTGAAAAGCTGAATGGAGTTCATCTGTTACAAAAACATAGTGGCTGCATGAAGTGTACACACAGTTTCTTGGTCCTGATGGATGCCTTGGGGATGTCTGTGCTGATCTGCATTTGAAAGGGCAAGCAACAGGCCACTTCCAAAAATAAGGCCAGTACAAAGTATCGTATTTCCTGATTATTTTAATAGATTCATTTTTACCTTTATCTCAGTGACTTCTGGAAAAAGACAGAAAACACACGTGGCTGTGATTTTTTTTAACAATGTTTAAAAAACCTGTTGATTTCATGTTTAAACTTGCATTATTGAGTAATATTTAAGTAGCCTGTAATATAAAACTAAACCTTTTCAGCTCCTAAAGATTTTTACTTTTTAAGATTTTTTTTTTCCAGTTCCCCTCTCAGGAACTGTTTAGCACTGCTATAAAAGTTGTATCCAAATTTTTTTGGAGGCCAGTCTATACATATGCTGCTTGTGGTGTTCCTTGAGCTTGACTGAGATGCAGGTGAGAATGTGAGGCAGCCCTGGCTGCAGAGCAGACTCAAGATGGGTAGCAGGGGTGTAGCAGTGAACGGTTGAAAGAGAACAAATGAGTCTGGAAGAGGAAATGGTGCAAGAGCAGCGGGGGGGAAAAACAAGCCTGGAGGGATGCTTGTAGGGTGCTGGGAGACAGAATGAGGGAGGAGGCAGCTGGGTCTGAGACAGGTGAGAGGCTGTGGTTGGGGCTACCTGAGGATGTGGGTTGGGAGATGGATGTAGCTGGGCAGAAGGGTGTTACTGGGAAGGGCTCTGGCTCTTGTGTGAGGGGTCTGGGTGTGGAGGCTGAAATACTGATTGACTGTGACAACTCCTAGGCGGTGATGGGGAGAGGATTGTTACTATTCGATGAATGTGGCTGTTCCCAGAAAATACAGGATTTAGGCCCTTAGGGCATGTTTGCACAAGAAAAGTTGGCAATCAGTAATTTTTGGGTTTCTTTTTTCAATGTTAATAATAGCTTAATATTCCTTTTTCTGTGCAGTTCATTGTTTGCGCGTCATGGTTTAACCCCAGCCAGCAACTAAGAACAATGCAGCTGCTCACTTGCTACCCTGCACCATGGTGGGATGTGATGGTGGGGGAAGGGAAAAGGTAAAACTTGTGGGTTGAGATAGGAAGAATTTAATAACTGAAATAAAATTAAATATAACAATGATAATTGTAATGAAAAGGAGAGAGGGAGAAAGGAATAAAATCCAAAAGAACAAATAAACCAAACAAGTGATGCACAACAACTGCTCACCACCCACCAACTGCTGACCAGCCAGCCCCCAGCAATGATCGGCAGCCCCTGGCCACCCTCCACCCCAGTCTATGTACCGAGCATGATGTTCTGTGGTATGGAACATCCCTTTGGCCAATTTGGGTTGGCTGTCCTGGCTGTGTCCCCTCCCAGTCTCTTGTGCCCTCTCACTGGCAGGGCCTGAGGAACCAAAAAGTCCTTGATTTATGTTTCCAGTTGTTGCTGGGTGATATACTCAGTGTGTTATCAGCGTTATACTAAACCCAAACCACAGTGTTGCACCAGCTACTGAGAAGAAAATTATCCCAGCCAAAACCCAGGCAGCACAATAACATGGAATGTCTAAAATGTTGAAGTGGAGAGTACTAATATAAGCATTTCAAAACATACTAAAATGCACTCCAGGTAACTGTCATTGCACCTGTGATTAGGAGCTCAGACCAATTCCTTTGCGTCCACACAAGTGGCGACTGGAATTCAAAGTAGTTTGCCCCTTGTCCCTATAGACACACAAAGGTCCAAATACTTGTTTTAAAGCTGTGTCTGGATGTTCTCTGCAAATCAATAGAAGCAGAGAAAAGAAGGGGGGGAAAAAAAGCAAGAAAAAGCTCATTGGATTTGGGAGAACTCCAGGTGTACCATGCAGTGTACTGAAAATGGACAGCATTTCTCTTGCTGCTACAGCCAAAGGGGCGCATGGGACCCCTTGTGCTGCCGCGCTTGCGAGAATCCTGAATTCTAAGTAGAAGTGAAAGGACTTCTACTTGTGTTCAGAAACTAAGCTAATGTTTTTTTTCCGTCCAGAGTGTGATTGTAAGGAGAAAACAACAAAAGAAAAAAAAAATCAGAGTAAGAAAATGAGTAGGCCTTGACTCAAGGCTTTATTAGATTTAAAAAGTACAGGTACATTAGTCATAGTCTCTGGAAGACTTCTTGTAAAGGAGCTTTGCTGTTTGTAAGTACTGAAAAAAGTAATCACAGGAAATAAAAGTATATATTAAATGAAGTGGATGGGTACTTGGGAAACTGATAATTATGGAAAGTGAAATTACCTCCTCCCGGCTGTCGGGGCCGCAAGCAGAGCAGGGTGCGGAGGGAGCCGTCTCTGCTGGGGCTGAGCATTCTCAGCAAGCTCCAGAAGATGATACAGCACCTGCTGTGGGGCACCATCTGCTGGTGCCACCTCCTCTGGCTGCTTCCTAGGGGTGTGGGTCATACTGTAGTCTGTACGTTCCCTTACGGCATGGAGCAGCTGCAGTCCTCCTTGGGCTCAGGTCCCTCTGCTTTCAGTGAGGGTGCTTGATGCTGACCCTGGTCTTGTGCAATCACGTCCTGTAACTGCTGCACAGCGAAGTGTTGGCTACTGTGTTTTTATTTCGGTCTACTAATATAGTGTGCCAATAATTTTTTTTAATATTTTCTAAGTGAATTTACGGGAGAGAGGAGCAGGAGAATTGATGCCAGTATTCCCAGATGAATTAAAATATCAGAGCCAGACTTCTCCATGCAATGTGTAACCGGTTTTGATGTACTGGAATCTCCAAAAGGCAGGAGAAGGTTGCATGAGACTACAGGCTGCTGCAAGACAGTTACAGAGCTTACACTGCGATGCACCTGCCAACTCATGGGTCTGCTGCTCTTCCGCCTTTTGTGCAAAAGGGCTGGATATTGTAGGAGGTTGGAAGGCTGGAGACAGTAGCTTAGAAATCAATTTGAGAGCGCTAGACTGAGTTATGTGAAGAAGTTGCCTGGTGCTGAGAGTGGGGAAAAATAAATGGACGTGGAAGAACCACCATCGGGCAGTGTGAGGAGGGCAGTCAGGGAGTAGCGTGGGGGTGACCACAGTTGAGGTGTCACGAGGCTGCTTCAGTTGAGTCGGAAAGCCAGCAAAGGGCCTGCAAAGCCAAGCGTGCAGCGCACTTCAGCCTGAGTCTGTAGGATACACAGTGTTTTACTAATCATCGGACACTTCTCAACTACCATTATCCTTGCTGTGAGCCCCTGCCGAGGCACTGCTTGCTAAGCATTGTCCTGCAAAGTGTCATGTTCTCTTAACAGCTTATTGCCTGGTTAGGCTTCTAACCATAGTGATACAGGCAGAATGAAAAGTCGTTGGTGTCTGAGGCCAGAATTCCAATGAGATCGTAGTATCAGGCAGGGATGTTTGAAATCGCAGAACTTGAAATCCCAAGTCATAAAACTTTTGCTTCCTTGCTTCATCTCAGCTGACAAGAGTCAAGCAAGATGTGCTGCGTTTATGCCAGGATACCGGTCTGTCAAGCCTCTCTGTATTTACTAAAATCTAAGAAAACTCTGAACCCAAGAATTTGTACGCTCTGGCCACTGCAGCCGTGGCTGCTGACATAACAGACTGCCCCGGCAGCAGGGCACGGCACCTTGTTTTCGCTGGGAGTTAAGCTGCTGCAGCCTTCGGGCTAGAGCCGTGCACAGGGGCATCTGCCGACAGCTGAGCCTCCTTTTACTGAGCTGTAGGGTACAAAGGGGCAGTTGATAGACAAGAATATGTTCTGTTGCCTCTACTGAGCGCAGGGCCTTGGGATAGGACCTTTTCCTGGTAAAAGCATCCAAGACCCGTGTCTTGGTTACTGCCAGAGATGGTGACGTTGATCATTCAGTGTTAGGTGAAATAGTTGTCTGCTGGTAAGACCATCTATTTATAGAAATGACTACATCATATTGCTAATTTTTGCAAATCTGCGATTTGAGCTCACTGTAACAATGGTCAATAACTTCTGTGAAAAATTGAGATTTATGATAAGACAGCAGCCCTGCTCCCCTTGCTACTGCCGAAGGAACAGAAGGCCACATCATGCTGGTGAGGAGATGTTCCCTTAACTGCCAAGGCAGGAGATGTGCCATCAGCATAGCTCCCTCATGCTCCTCAGCCTCCCCTGGTAGTCTACCGCAAACAAAAGCGATGTCTGGTGGCACGTATTTGTTGATGCTGCCTCTGTGGAGAATGCAACTAATGGAAGCTGCAAAGGCAGCGCCACCAGATTATTTTCCAAGCCTGCCTCACTATGCTCTGGACATACTTGTAGTGAGAAGTGACACGAGCATCATCTCCACCTGTTGTCTCCTTTGGCTTGCTCGGGGCCACCTCCTGTGTGTGTTAGTTCCTGGGATGGAATTGAACGTTGCTGCAATAGGTAAGCCTAAGCAGCATTCTCTTGCCAGGTGAAATTAGCCAATTTGCTCTACTTCTAACACCCGTGACTAAGACTTGCTTTTTTGAGGGATGTCGGAAGTGGTGCTTCTGTTTTGCCGGTGAGGACGTGTCCTCTCCGTGTAAATCTTGTATGATAAGGTAAGAATTAAAAGCTGTACAGTGCAAAACAAGGTATAAATATGGAGTAACAGGAAAGCAGGTTCCATGTTTGTTAGGTTGCAAAGCTGCTAAAATTTATTAAACCTGTGTAAATAATAATGAAGTATTGGGCCACATCTACTATGATTTTGGATGTCAAAAGTCTGGGATCTAATTGCTGTCTGACTCTCTTTAAGATCACGTGCTTAAATTCATCAACATGACCAATTTTTAGCTGGTTCTTTGTGTTCATTAACTTGGTTGGTGGTGAAAGGGGGGATCTGGAACTGCAAAAACTCCATAATGTCAAAAAGATGCAAAAAAAATCAAGTTGGTAATTAGCATCAAATTGCTGTTTCTGCAGCTGCTGTTGCAATAGGATTCAGAGTGTAGAATTCAAGCTTGGTCAACACTGTGCTGTTTTAAAAGTTCCCCTGTAACAATACTTCAGTTTCTCTCTCTAAAAAATTCACATCCCCAGACAGCAAGCTTAGAGAACGATCTCAAAAACATCTATTAGAAGTAATTATAAAAATAGGAACATAACCTTTTTGCACGAAGCATTCAGCTGAAAGAGGAGGTTACTATATAACACCGTCTGTATGTAGGTTGTGTGGGCCTTTTGACAGTGCTTAAGGCAAAAATTCTCGTTTTGAAATTACATTGGCTACACAATGAGTAAAACTCAGCCAACTTCAGCAATCTAATGTTAAACATCAAGTTTATTTTTCACTGTATGGTGTTGACTGTTTTTTTTCCTGTTTATTTTCAGCGTAGTGCGATCACGTTGGGACACGTTAACTAGTTCAGTGCTACCTGTTGGGCAGGCAGTGAAAGAGTGTGCCTACAATAAGTGAAATATGGGACATTCACATGAATTTCTTAATTGTCCATCTCTAGGGTTAAAAGGATCAAGGTCTGTGTATGCTGCATGTATGTGAACTGTGTGATGGTAGCTAGTCACGTATGCCTGGATGATTTATTATATATAGTTAACATTAAAATAGAGAACAGAAAGAACCACAATTCTAATAATAGCTTATGATGAGAATTATAAAATATTATGTCACCAATGTATGGAGCTACATATTTATCTTACACTTACAGAGTTTAAAATATGTTTATCATATATTTTAAAGCATGTATCATCATTCCTTTAATTTAAAAACTGAGCATGAATTATCCAAAGTCATGTGACTGCTGAGATCTGGTGATGCAGAGCAACTTCTCTGAAGTGAACTAGTTGTGTTGGTGCTTTGTCTTGGTGGAAAATGAGGAGATCTGTGGGGGCTGGGAAAACACCTTGGGTGCTTTTGATTGTGAAATGGGTTATTAATGGATCGATACTCATACAGAAAGTTTCACAGAGGGAGAAGTTTTAAATGAGATGATTATCCATTTTTGTTCTCCCATTGACTTTTCAACCTATAGGTGGGGTTTTTTTATTCCATAAAGGGATTTACTGTTTGCTGTATACCTCTGCTGCTCTTCATCTGATCTTTATCACTGTGCTTGCCCACTGAATTTTATTTAAATATGTTTATTTAAACATATGCATCAGACTGGGAAACTTGCCAGAGAATTGTCTGAAATGCTGAAATAAATCTTATGAGAACCAGATAGAACTAGCTAGAAAATATTTTCCCATCTTTTTTTTTTCTCCCCGATTTTGACCTTTTCCCCACTGTGTCATGCTGCAGTGATGTTGAAAATTTTCAACTGTTTTAACAAAAAACACTCAAGAAAGAGAGATACTGATCCACAGCCCATTGCGTAGGCACCTCCTCTGGCATTGTGGTGGGGCATGTCCAGATGGAGAAACCAAATAAAGCAGAGCAGGGGTTGGACCCTGACTCCAGCAGTCACTTCCCTGGTGAATGCCCATCCCAGAAACCTGCTGTCTGCTCTGCTTTTGTGCATATGCTCTTGTTTTTAACAGAAATTCCATCCTGGACCTGAGAAATGTTTTTTGTTTAAAGTTTTATCAGACTGTTTCAGTGAAAGTTGCAAAGAAAAGTTTCAGTTTCAACAAATTGTTATTCTCCAGTGGAAAAACATTTTACTGAAAAATTCCCAGCCCAGTCTACTTCTGAGTTTGCCTGGTACAACATCTTTTTAAGGAAAATCTTATGGTGTGGAACATTCATGCTTAAGGAGGTCATGTTTTAAAGGCAGTTATTTGTTAAGCATTAACAAGTCCGGGTGAGGTTCTGGTCTGTGTTTGTGCTGAGTGCTGGGGTGAGCAGCCTCACCTGGTGTAGGTGTCCTGGGTGTGGGGCCGGGGCAGGGATCTCACCATGGTTGGAGCTCCTTGAGCTGGCTGGGCTCATCTTTCTCCTGGTGCTTGGTTCTTGTTCCCATCCTTTGGCTGCTTCTGCTGTTGCGCCAGTTCGTGTCCTTGTGCAAGTTCTCATGCCTGGGTCAGAGAACTGACCCAGATGAAATACAGCTTGCCTCCTCACCCCTTCCCACAAAGATGCAGCTGTTGGGGGCTGGTAGGAGGGAGAAGTAGGAATGGTTTAATCCAGCCCTGCCAGGTGAAACACGGGTGGAAAAACAGCTTGAGGCAATCGGTAGCCAGTATTTTATTCTTCAGTGCCATAAAAAATGCTTACTGCCAGGTGAGGTTGTTACCTGGTATTTGTTCAGCTTTTTGTAGGGCCATGGTGTAAACCAGATAATGGAAAGAATGGAAGAAAAGAGAACCCTCTAAGGCTGGTTTTAACCTGAATCATTTCAGGTTTGAAGAGCAGTTGCAGTTAGACTTGCCCAGCAAAGACAACTGTGGAGGGTTGGGATTGACTTGAGTTGAAAGGGTAAACGAGGACGGGGAAAGGAACAAAAATTTCTGAAGCTAGTCTCACCAAACAAAACTTCCTTTATGTTTCTCTAAAAATATTCCTGTAAAGGCAGGGACTGAAAAAACTAGAGGGGGAGTAGAGTGTAGCAGCTGTCAAACAGAATGTGGGACACCTGAAGAGACTGAGACATTTAAGCAAAAATGATGTGTCCGCCAAGAAAGAAGGCAGTAAGCTGGTGGAGAATGCTCAGAACTATCGCTCGGCTGCAGATACTGTATCAGCATTTCAGAAGCAGGCTGAGCGCTCCAAGCCAGAAGAGCAGCAGTGGTCCATGCCACGGGAAGGGTGGCCACTGTGGCACCGAGCCCCTCGGGGGGCTGGTGTAGGGATGGCTCCAAGGGACCCGCTCACCACTGAGCCCTCCCACATGTCTTCCTACCCCACTGGCTCCCTGCCTTACCTTCCAGCTCTGGCCTGACTCTGAGCCAGCTGTTCCCTTGCAAAAAATCAGCTTTTGATTTGTGCTGCAGCTCATAATTGCTATCAGAGAGAAATTGTGTTAGAAACTGTTAGAAGGGAAGTGTAAATTCTTCCAGGGATAGCAAAGAACCTGTACGTTTTTCTGCTTGTTATTTGTGATTTATATGTATATTTGGTTTCAAGTGATACTTCTCCTAACGGTACAGCGTGGCATCAATGCTTCTGAGCTTTCACCGGTAGGTTCCGAAATAGGAACAGCTTTTGCTGTAAGGGCCCTTTCTGAGAAAAGGCTTTGGTCACCGTCTGGGTGCCAGGTTACAGAGTGATTATGCCACCACACCTGTCTGCAGTGAGGGGCATGCCCAAGGCCTCCCAATGAGGGGTGCCCAAAGGCTCCCACGTTGTAAGTATGGGGGCAGAAGAGCCCTCCTCAGATGAGCACGGAGGAAGTAAACAGCTCCATGGAGTGTGAAGTGGCCGCAAAGGTGCTTTGCTGCACGTTAGGCATATTCCAGGACAGAACCTGGGTGGATGAGCGATTGTATGTAGTCAGCACTTATGTATGCGATAAAGGATCTCACTCGGGGTCTGTGCCTTCGTATGCTGCATTTTGTGATTAACAGGCTGTATTTAGCTGAGAAGCTGGCGATGATATGGATATTTCCTAGCTGCTCAGTATCCAAACAGCCAAGGTTTTATGTACTGGTAGCATGCTGGTCTCAGCATTTTATAAAAGCAGGGTGCACTGGCAGCTGGGGATAATTTTAGTGCTTTTTCTGAATATTAAAGGACCTGTGACATAAGGTGGGGAAGGACTAGCCAACGCTTTCTCCTGTGTGGTGTTGATGTATAGCAGTTGTAAATAGGCACCATTAAACTGGCTTTATCTAAGGAAGGGAAGGAAAGCAGAAGAAAAAGAGTGATAGAATGAATGAGGAGGGAGTAAAGTAAAATTGGGAAAGATATTAATATAGAAAGAGGGAATAGAAATTAATAAGTAGGCGGCATTTGAACTGTGCCTGTGGAAGAGAACACAAAGCAGAACTAACAACGAACTCTTTCAAAACTTCATAGGTAAGGTTGTGCCTATTTTCGGTTTAAGTAAATTTGATGTCAAGATATTTTTGATTAAAAATACCAGTTTTCCACAAAATGAGCTCTTACTCAAAAAAACCAACCCCACCACATTGCAAAACTATTCAGTCTTATCACAGGGTGTGTTTGAGTGGCAAACTAAAATGTGATAGGTGTTCTGGGTTTTCTGTGTGTTCCTTGCTCACAGAACCTGGGCAAAGAGCCTTTTTTAGTTTTTTGATGCTGTTTTTGGTATACCACAAGGTAAGCCAGATGTTTCTTGCTGTGTTGGCTTAGTTCACTGGTGTCTTTATATACTCCACTTCTTAAGCAGCCTTGAAAAGAGAGATCATATGGGTGGGAGGGAGAAAAACAGTATAGAAACTTCCAGCTTACTTCCTTACAGATCCCGAATTTAAAATCGGCCTCACCATTAGCACGTGCACATTGTCTGAACATGGAGGCTCATGCCCTTGTGAAAAGTGCTCATAAGATACCAGGTGAGCTGTTAGGAGGGTGGGTGCACGCCTGCTGGGTGGCACGCTTGTGTCTTCATAGGTGTCTGGTAAAGGTGCTGGATTGGATTTGTTTTACTTCACTCTATGCCTCTGTTACAGAGTTTATCTAAGGGCTTGAGAAAGCCATCTGATTACTTTGTGTCTGATTCATTTCTCCGCTGGTAAAATAGGAAGTAATGATAATACTGATGACATGAATTATTTGTGGGGTCCTGTAACGCAGTGATAGTAGGCTTTATAAACACCTGATACATAATGTTTTATCTTTTTTCTAATATTTTTCCTTGTCCCTGTTTTTAACCTGTCAGAATTAATAGTCTTTGCAGACAATGTCTTAATCAAAAAAAATTATTTTTAGGACTGATCGGATCTGTTTCACGGAGTTTGGGTCGTTGTTGGGTAAATGTTGGATTTTCCTTCTAAGGAGTTCACCAAACTCTAAAGTATCTTAGTTTGTATTGAAGAAGTCAGCTTCATAACTTCTAATCATTAATCTTTTATCAGAAATGGGAGGACCGTAGCTGCTCTTAGTAAAGCTGCCTCTTTGTACGTGATTTCCCTACATTTGAGGGCTGATGAGATGATTTTTTTTTTTAAAGCTGGGGGACCGGGGGTCCTGGGGGGGAGGGAGGAGGAGGAGGAGGTCTGTTTTCCTTTCTCAGTTGCCTGCTGCCCTCTTGTGCTACGATGTGGTTCGTTCACAGGTATGTTCGTTCACTCGCCATCCGTAAAGGCAGCCATGAGCCTGGAGTTGCTTCTCGATTTGATGAAGTGCTGGATTTGGTGTGCTGGCTTCACACCTTTTTCTGTATTTTACTCCCTGCAGATAGTGTCTTCCATTCAACTTCTGTCGTAATATAAACCGACTCCAGCCTTGATCCCTTTTTCATTTATTGTTTCTACATCTGGTTGAAAGTTTTAAGGCAGGTGGAGAGAGCTGTTCTGTCACAGTGTTAAGGCATTTGTCTGATCTGTTGTGATAAGCTTTCTATGAAGTGGACTTTGTATTCCATGACATATGGTTCGTGAGTGGTTCCTCCACTTCTGTGGCTTAAAAATTAAAATCTTGCTGACTTCCTTCTTCTAAGGATAGTCTCCCATGGATGATCCTTTGATATTCAGCCTAGAGAGGTTGCCGTAAACCATATTTTTTCTCGCCAGTTGATAAACAGCAGTTGTGATGACTAAGGAGTTTAATGCTCATGTCTAGTGGCCCTTATAAAGTTATGTTCAACAGTTTTTCCTTTTTAATGGAATTATACAGCTAATGTTTATGCACCATGTGTCAGAAAATCCATGAAAACAGAAAGGAAATTGGAGGAAGCATAACAGAAGGAAGAAAGCGAATTGGAGTTGGAGAACAAATGTTTAGGAATTCAAAGAATGATTCTCCATCTTTCTCCTTCCCAAGGGTGGGCATGGAGAGAGGACAGCAAATAGGAGAGACAGAAAGGTTTAAGAACAAGGCTATCTTTAAAAGGTGAAAAGAGATAAAAATGAGAAAGCTCTTTACAAAGAAACTAAAAGGGGCAGGAGAAATTCTGCTAGGTTGTTGGAAAACTAATGAAGGGGAACATGAACACAGCATCCTTTTGTGCAGTCCATTACAAAAGGAAAGGAGAAGCTGAAGAGGCTAACTGGCATGGTGAGTGGGCTATTGACATCCTTCAGGAAAGCAGCGATGTATTCAAATGAAGAAAATAGGATGATAAACTGGCAGATATAGTGTAAAAAAAATATGATAAATAAAAGATGGGCTAAAGAAGAGTTTGAGGTAACATCTAGCAAAAATTAATACTAGATCTTCTCTTAGATGTAGGAGCAAGAAATGCTCCAGAAGTGTTTGTAACACAATGATCAACCATGAAAGGACTGCTGAAAAAGGATAAGGCTATCAAAGGCAAGCTAATTAGTTATCTGTGTAGAATAAACTAAGAAGTTCCACTCAGAATAAAGTTAGAATGTTTGCAACTCTCTCCATGAGGAAACCAAAAGATCTCTCAGGAACTGAAGTGGCTAAAAAACAAGTCTGTGGAACAACATTTTACAACAAATGGTAGCAGGCCACTGATGGTATTTGCCCAGGGGTTCTGAAATAGGTGAATTGCTAAGTGAGATATGTAACCTCTTACTCTAAATTACCATGATAACTGAGAATGAGATGGGCTGCAGTGCATGGGAAGCCAATGTTTAAAGAGGTTCCACAGGGCATTTAGGAAACTGAGAGCTAGTAGATGTTATGAGGAAAAAAATGAATTAGTGGGTACCTGAGTAAATGTAATTAAGAAGAGTCACTGTGGCTTTTGGAAAGAAAAATCCTGCCTTACAAAGTATGCTGGAAATGTTTGAAAGGATTGATAGTCATATGGAAAAAGGTGATTTGACTTCCATAATCATGTGGATTTCCAAAACTGGCAGCATCCCTTCCTGAAGGATAATAACTCTAAGCATCAGTAGACTCAAAAGGAGGGTCATTGCAAGAGAAGCAAGTTGGTTGAAAGATAACAAACAGAAGATGGAACAGAAGATGGAAATGCGGTTCTTGTAATGAAGTTTGCCTTGGGGAAGTTTGCTGATGGTGGGGCAGTGAGGGCAAGGGCACAGCATAAGAAGTTCTGGAAAAACTTTGCAGGACTGACTGGGCAAAAGAATGGCGAAATTCAGTGTTGATAGAGGTAAAGTCACATCTGCGTGTCTGTGTGTGGGAAATCTGAACTTTGTGTAGAACAGTGGGCTCCAAGTTCTACTTAACCACACGTGAATGACACTTTTGGGTAACCTGATACTTGCACAAAATAGTCAACTGGTTGTGCAGGGCCAGTCAGGAAAGCAAGTTAAATGTTAGGAAATAAGAATAGAGGAGAGAAAACATTGCTGTGCTACTGTATACAAGCCAGCAATTGCAGGAAAGGTTGCTGGACATAAAGATGGCAAGTGCCTAAAGGCAAGTTGTGGAGAATATATGGTGTTTATGTAAATTCAGAAGCAGGAATCTATTCCCTTCTAAGGACGGCAATAAGAACAGGGAGCGTATTCACTTCATTATCAAGTTCCTGATTCAGGAGGATTGTCTTAAGGTCCATGTACAGACAACATGGAGAGATGTTCTGCATGATCTCAGTTGACTATGTACAGATAAATTGTTATCTGTTGGCGAGTTGGTGCCAGCGATGAGTTTTGAGGACTCCAACTGCATTCTCTCTTGCCACAGCATATAAATCCTCATCATAATCAGTGTTGCTCCAAAAGAAGTTTTGGAGGTATTCATTAAAGGTTATTCGCTCAGGCATTTTGTTACACGTGGCAGTGTTACTGCCCAAGGAGGATGCTGCAAGTAGCTGCTGTCCTTGTTAGCTTCTCTGCAAACTTCTTTGCTGCTTGGGGCTGCCAGCCAATGTCAGTATAAACAGTAAGTGGTATCACCTGGGCACCAGGTTTGATCCAATTGTATTTTGAAGGTGATTCTCTGGAAAAATAAACCAGCTAATGTAATGATGTGACATCAATGTATGCATGCTAAAGTGTCTTGAACCCAGCAAAGATACTCTTGTCCAAAAGAAAACAGAGACTTTAATTTAGCCTCCGAATATATGTATATAGGTAGCATGCTTTGACCTGTGCATATGGGTCATGATTTGAGATGATTGGTCTTATCTTGATCTTAAACTAACCTCTAATTTTCTGAGTGACTGTATATTGCCATACTTTCAATCTTAATCCTCTCTAACTCCAGAAGTTTTAGCTACCATGTTAAACCCTTCATCCTCTAAGTTCTTGCTGTTACTTCAGTCTGTTCAAGAGCAGTGGAAAAGGTATGCAAGAAAGGTGCTGAAGTGACGGAGTCCTGTGTGATACATGAATAGGTAGAAAAGTGAGATAGAGCAGAGAAGCAAAGCTTCCATCAGAAATGAGCAGATTATTCTGTACGAGTAATGCCCTGTATTTTGGGTTCTTAACATCCCTGAAGCCTAGAAAATAGAAACTTTTTTTGAGTAACTTTTCAGGTGCCTTTACGCTGGGTTTTGTAAACACGCATTTCATGTTGTTACAGCAGTAACGCGATTGGACAAAGAAAAAGAATATTGGGAAAGCTGTGTAAGCAGGAAAAGGGAAAACTGAATGGGAAGTCGGTTATTATCTCTGTAGCGTAACTCAAAGCATACAGCCATGAGAATGATTCTTCCAGTTTACCGATTCTGTACCCGGAACTCTTGAGTTTCCGTACATATCAACAGGTGGCACTGCAGCAATTCGGATCGTTGGCTTGGGCAAAGGCGTTCGAGTAGGAAACGTCCTCTTTCACCTGTGCTCCTTGTACAGCGTGGATCAGCAGCACGAGTGCAAAGCAGTGAACACTGTTGGGCGCTTTTGTTCCCCGGCCCCACAGCTGTTGGGACAATATTCAGGGATGTAAAAAAAAAAAAAATTCGTGGAGAGAAAGAGCATGGTGTTCATATGCGGCACAAACCAACGTACTCGAGACATTCCAACTCTGAAAAGGAATTCTTTTATATCTATAAGGATGTCTCGTTCAGTTTGGGCCACGTTGTTTCTAGGCTTCTCAGCTGAGTTAAATAGTTGAGCTATTCCAGCATTAGGGCCATTGTCTCTGGTTTGGGAGGCTCTGTTGTTGCATACTGTGCCAGCACGATCCATGCAGCGCACAGCATGCATGGGATGCTCTGCTCCAGCAAATCCTTCTGAATGTACCACAAGCCTAAAGCCTTCTGTTAAAGCTTCTGTGTGATCTGTTTCAGCTTCTGTGAGGTCTATAATATTCTGACTGGAGTGGTGAGACTACATCTACATAAAGAACCATGTACGTAGGAAGACTAAGTAGCTTGGCCATGGGGATTCAGGGTCTATTTGCTTCCCACAACGCAGGTCAAGATACGTCGACGCTATCAGTTGCCCACAGCAGAGACACTGTTAGAGCAGCCACTAGTAATATTCCTGAAATCATGCTCACGTATTTAATCTGTATTTATTTTTCAGTTTCCTTAGATTTTAAAATCAAAGGTCTGCTCCAAACATTTTCTTTCCTGTATTTTCTAACTTGATTGTAGCTGTAGGTGGAAATACTGAAAGATGCAAGTAAGAAATGAAAGAAGTGTATATGTGCAAAATTAAATTTTTTATACCAGGAAAGAGAGGCTACAGTGTATTTAGCAAATATGCACCTGGAAGCACTGCATCAGCCACAGGAAGTATTCTGAATATTTTGGCTTGCATGTAAATCCTAGGTAGTTGTGTGAGATTCATCATACCTAGCAATAGGCATCAAATATGTAGTTATCTGAGTGCGAACTATTCCCTATGCTTTTCTCCAGTCACCTATATCACATAGCTAGTTGGGAGTGGGATGCCTGGGTCCAGAGTAGTCTGTGTCTCTTCATTAAGTGGACAGATGGCTCAGGTTTGACTAATGGTTAACTCCGGGTGAATCCCAGATTACTTGACTCGCACTGGTTTCTTGCGTGCAAAGATGGGAGGGATTGCTTGGATTAGACCCGGTCCTTTGGCTCTTCCCTCCAAACACTTCTACAGGGTGATCTAGGCTGCAAACTCAGGTGTCTGTCACCACTGAATTATTTGGGAGCTAACAGGAGGCAACTGGCACATCCAGCTCCTTGGGAGTCAGTCTGCTGGCTCTTATTTTTGAGAGGAAAATACCTGCTGGACGGAGCAGAACTGCTTGTCTTCTAGGAGAGAGATCGCAGCAGCATTGTCCTGCACATCGCCCTCCATCCTGGACAGGGGAGCAGTTTATGCCTGAAGTCTCCAGGGTATTATGACACTTACTATTTGTTTTCATGTATTTTTGAAGGATTTTTTTTCCTTTTTTTCTTCCTTTTTTCTTTTTTTTTTCTTTTTAAGAAAATGAGGCCAAATAAATGCAGGTGTGTGACAGGAAACACAATGGAAGGCGATGCTATTTGAGTCGGTGTTTTCTGAACAGTTGAAAAGGGAAGGAATAGCTGTTCAACTGTTTAGTCTTTATTTCTGTTA
Organism: Falco biarmicus; assembly: GCF_023638135.1. NCBI lineage: Eukaryota > Metazoa > Chordata > Aves > Falconiformes > Falconidae > Falco > Falco biarmicus. The sequence continues at coordinate 122,040,825 of NC_079288.1, read as the reverse complement.
AAGCTTTGTGCTTGTTTGTTGGAACAAAGTCCGTTTTTGTTACATTTTAGGGCAAAGGCTTTTTTATAAAAGATAAAGCATACCTACTATCGTACAGTATACTAGCTAAAAATACTCATTTTTTGAGAACTTCAATACATCCTATCAAATTGGGATGGGGAAAAGGATTGACATTTCGAAGTGAGATAAAAGTAAGATGAGGAGAGAGAACAGTGAAAACCATACTGGATAATTGTTACTCCTAGAGTTACATTTTCAGGTGTTTGGCTTTTACTCTGTGGGGACTGAGGCCCCATGAAGTTACCTCATTTTTGTTCATGTCAGGCTAAGGATATCTAGGTGGCGTGCTTGAACCTGCTGTGAGTTTACTGAAAGGAATTTGTTAAGCTTGAAAAACCAATTTTTAAAAAAATTCCAAATGAGATGGGAACAATAAAAAATTAACAACCCTTTCTTAACAGTTATATAAGAACTGGGGGAAGATAAACTTTGTATACCATGTCCCTCATCTGGCAAAATCTGTGATGGTGAAGGCTAATGAAGTTCAGAGGGGTTTTATGGGCCGCTGGTCCATAAATGACCATTATGGAAATGGTCAGATGTTTTCAAAGAAAAGAGCACGAGAAAATTGTAGTAGCTAAAATTATTTAATATCACTGGCATATAAATAAATCAGACCACATAGTCCTTAGTACAAATATTTCATTCACAGAAATGCAATAAATAATTAAATTAAATGAGTCAATTGGTATAAAAATAAAGAATCTTCTCAGGAAAAGTAAGTATTATACAGAATTGTATATACCATGCTAAAACACATCTTGAGGTGCCTGCAAAGGGCACTTATGACCAAAATCATAAATATATCGAAAAGCCTCCCTGGGAGGTAATGAGTTTTTATGGCTTACTCTAAGTACTCAGTTAATGAAACATACATTGTTTCTGCAGAGAGTACAGTTAGTACAAAGAGTTCATCTTACAAATAAAAATAAGTCACAATTGTGTACACATCTGGAATTGTGATAACTAGTCCTTCCTAGGATCACAAGCTCTTCCTGGGCATCTTCATTTTTTTTCTCCTGAGAACAGTGTTGAAGAACAAGATGATGTCTTTTCGAAGACTGATCTGCCCTTCATTGATTTCCCATTCTTCATTTGGGATTCGAATAACACACCCTGAATAATACACCGAACCTTTCATAACTCTGACAAATCAGAGTTAGCACGAGGCCTCAGCATCGTGTGAGTCCAAATGTGCTGGAAGTGCACGAAGCTGCCCACGGTGGGTGTGCTGATTGCTGCCCAGAAGTTTGATGTTAAATACAACGAGCTGTGAATATTTTGTGATTAATATTCTCCATACATATCTGGACTGGATTGTCCAGTAAATACCATTTTCTGCCAGATACCGGAACGGTTAACCCTCTACGTTACATTTGTTACAGTTTCTCACTAGTTTTTTGAATCCTATGAACAAGCACTTTCAATTAAGTTGTTCTGCAGGTCCAAGAAATAGCCTCAATTAACAAATGAGTATATTGCATTTAAAACAACAACCTTTTGCACTATGCTTGGTGTGATATAGATCCATAGGTTAAAAACAGTGGAGCAAGTCACTAAACAGGAATAGCTACATGACAGCATGTACAAAACCCAGAACCCTTCCAGTGTATGCACGGGTAACTAGTTAGCTTATGACATGCTGGTAGGAAATTGCTTTTCTGCTATAAAATAGCCATCCCGGGTACAAAATTTGCTTCTCAATGTTTATAATGATTACTAATAAATATGTAATGTACAATGTTCTCTTTGTTAGGGCATGCTGATCACTTATCATCTGTTCAATAAGAATTTTAACAGGTTCTTTTAGAATATTGATTTGAATGCGCTTAGCAAATTACTGGAAAAGACATTTACAAATATAAAGAAAAATGCATACTGTATTCTTTGTACAAAACTAAAGCTCTTTCCCCAACACTCTGCACGTGCAAGTATTCCATGGACGTGAATGAAAAGTGCTGTTTTATTGGTTGGCCTTCTAGGACTCACTGAAAAAAGCACTTGGTTCATGATAAAGGCATTCAATGAAACATGTCCACAAAAATTTGGATGTAATGTTGTGGAAACATCAGCAGGTACTCTGCAATTGCAGGAGCTGCTTTAATATTTTCCCAGTTGTTTTTACCTAGACCTGAAATAATCAAGTTCTGTAACTTTAAAATCCATTGCAGTCGCAGCTGCAGCTTTGCATATTGCTTACCAGTTGGTGATTATGGGATTTTATGGGTAGCAAAGTCAGAGAAACAGGGATAAAAGGTGCCATGTAAACTTACCAGCTTGATTAAATACGTATGAGGGGGTAGTTCATGTTTAGAATGTTAATTCTCATGCAGTAATGTGGAGACACTGAGGTATGAGATAGAACGTTACTCAGAGGAAAAGCAGGTTTTGAAGCAGGAAAAAAAAAAAAGAAAGAAAAAATATTATGTAAATCAAAATGGTCATTGCTAGAAACAAGGAGTTCACTGTGGAAACTTGGTTCTTTGTTGCCCTGAGGATCTTCCTTCCTCCTCTGACATATGTTTTTTAGGAGGTTCACTTTTCAGGGTAGTGAAAACGTGGAGGTAAAAAAGCCTTTTGTATTAGTTTTCCTTTAGGCTGACATTGGTAGGAATGGAAATATTTTTATTACTACCTCGTCATTTTTGGAGGTAACTTAAGCTTGCCATTTTCCACCATAACACTAGATGTAGTTTTCCAGTTTCCTCTCTCTACCGCATCTCTACTGAGTAGAGAGAAAATTAGACGAAAGGTTAACTTTTACTGGAAGGCTCTATGCTCTCTTCCAAGATCGGTTTCCACATGTGGGGCTAATATCTGGGGGTAAATTAACAGATGGAAGAGTCTAGAGGTCAGAATCATTGCAAGCAGAATATGGTAGTTTGTAATTAAGCTAAAAACTAGTTTTAAGTGCTATGATACTCACTTTTATTTCAAAAAGTTGCAATGATATCTCTGGCCTTAGTTGTACAGAAATGCCCGGGATTAAGAAGCTGTACACGCAAGTTTCCACATAGCAAAAAACTTGATGGGTTTTAAAGAAAAAATTGAAATTAAAACTTAAACAGAATGAATTGAGAGTAGAGAGGAGGAATAGTGTTAATGGTACGTGAACGTGAGTGTAAAATATTGTCTTTTGAGAAAGAGCAATACGCGTTTGAGCTGCCGCACTCTGAAGAAGCATCAATTACTGGATTTGTTGGACCTGTTGCAGTGGCTCATTGTACCAGCTAGTCAGGCCTCTGCTGTATTTGTTACATTAAGTTGAGGGAGTTTAGGTGGAATTCCATCTCCTGAAATGTGTTTTTCCCCACAGATTCTTGTATCTCCAGTTAGAGCAGCTGGCTTACTCCTCTCCCTGTCAAAACCCATGGCAAATGTGCCATTAACTTCGAGATGGATCCAGGTCAGACCCGTGCCATACAGTATGATTTGTAAATGTTTTTCCAGTATTTCTAAGACAGTTAAATGCAGGATATTTTCCCATAGCGAGCTAAGATACAGTCAAAGGACTTATAAATAAAATTGTGTGTGTGGTATTATCGTAAGTAAGGAAATCAGTCCAATACGTTTTGAGGCTTCAAAGCCTCTGATAATATTTTTTGTTCATTTTCTTTAAAAAGTTTCAGATCTCTGTATGAGATTCATTTAAGATCAAAGCAAAAATACCATCGCATGTATTTCTAGTTCAGCTGAAGGTGACAGTTAAGTCCTTTAAGAAAACCTGTTTTTGTGAAATGCCAATTTAATTTTCTCTATAAGATGAGGCTAGGATCACTTTCCAGAAAACACCCATCTTATGAATAGCCATCCAAATAAGACTGCTTAATATTTTGGGAGAAGCTTTCACTTACCACACACATAGCACAGCACAGTAGCAATGGAAAATATTTACATTTTTCATGTTGTCTTAAATAACATAGTGTCTGCTTTAAATAGTAGATTTTCAGTAGCCTTCAGCTCTGGTGTGTCCTGTATTAGTCCTTGATTAACTGTAAAAACAAGACATTGTTAGAAACGGTGTAAAATAAAGATAGCTGTGATAATAGTTTGCAAAATGTTAAAAAGCACCCAGCAGGAATCTGCTCAGATTACCTTTCTGACTAGGTTTGCAAAGCTCATCAAAAACACTTGGGGTTTTTTTTTCTCGTGAGATTCACACGAAGACTCACACTGTTGGAAGATAAAGAAAATTGTGCCACTTCTAAACTGCACATTAGGATCATAAATAATACTTCAAGCTTTCTTACTGAAAAATCAAGAGACCGACAATCAAAGCCTTTTACACACGGAAAAGCTGAGAGACAGGCTATTTTGGAAAGGGAAAGAATATAGTAATGACACCTTTCCTTCACAGGTTTTTGCAGTAATGCCTGTCCTTTTGTCCAGCACATCATATGGTTGCCAAGTACATATGGGCAATTGATGAATAGAGTCAGAGTGAATGCCTTTCCATGAAGTGCACAAAATTGGGCAATTTTATTTCCAAAGTAACGAAAGGCAGATCAGTTTTTCTAACAAGTTTGTTTTCTACAGTTCCACCATTGCAGATGCTGTCTGCTATAGAAAATAAGGAACAATGATCATGATTATGAGCATTGTGAGGAAATCCTACCGTTCCAGGGTTCCTGAAGGTGAATTTTTTCAAGGTTTTAAGGGTTTGGATGAATGTAGAATTTACTTGGCTATTTTCTGGTTGTAATTTCAGTGCACCATGCTGGAAGCAGGTCAGAGCCATGAAGATGCATTCATCCTAGGGCAAGAAAAGAAGCAATAGCTTTAAAAAAATGTTGCAGCATTTTTTTTTTTCCTGCATGTGTTAGGTTGTGGCCCATGTGCAAAAGTATGTATGCATGATATTAAATGTGAAGACTCAATGATACTCATTTTTAAGTTAGTTTTAGATACACAAGAGATCTTTGACCTTTACTCTGCCTGTTCTTTGATAATTAAATATTTCCTCATAAAATAAATGTCCACTTGGATATTAATCATGACAGCAATTGAAAGAAAATGCTACTGAAGTTGATCACGTTACATGCAGTAAGTTTTCACAAGCACGAGTGTGAATATTTTTGTTTAAAAAAATTATGAATATCATTCTGGACTGTTCCTCAGTGCTACACGTGAGAATATATTCTTTTCTTCCTATTTTTTTTTGCCATTTCTAATATTAACTACTTAATTATACTTAGAATTGATGTAGAACTGCATATTTTCAAATACTATTGAAATGGTCTCACTTGACAGCATGGGGAACGAAGGTGATGAAGTAGGTTAGTTGCCTTACTAAAGAGAAAAAAGGGATTGAGGATGAGAGGCAGGATAAGGAGCCAGGCTCCTAGCTTGAATTGTCTTACTGTATCAGTTTAAATTCAGGCGCACGTTAAACCTAAGTCAAGAAAATTAAACACCCTCTGTATCTAACTTGAAAAAGAAGCAATTTATACTTGTGATATAAACTTTCTGTTGTTGCTGCTTATCTGGAATTAAAGCAACCTGCCTTTTTCCTTTCATGGTGCAGCTGCATATTAATTTTACTGATGCTAACAGAAAGACTGCAAGCTCTCCCTAATCTCTTTTCCTTCACAGTAGCTGTTTTCCTTTGCTAGGCACATAGCTGTGGAAAATACCACCGAAACTAACCCATAGTCAACAGATAAAGAAAAGCAATGTTTACTGAAGCCGATTTCTAACTTGTTTTCTGTTTTCCAAAGGAGGAAACGTTTAGAACTGCTGATTATGCATATTAGAAAGGCTTTAAAGCATCATCCCTGTTTTGCATACCAACTGCTACTGAATCTGGATCTCACCTGGTTTCTTAGATGCCCCTGCAGTTGGCTGCTTTGGCAAGGACACAAGCCAATCTTCATGTATGTTGTTTATAGCAAATTTTAATAGCAGCATTTTATATTGGTTAGATTTAACATTTTCTCTTCCTTAAAAACCACACATTTATGTTTGTTTCAAGCTTCTTACCGTAACCAGTCTTGCTTACTGGAAAAAAAACACTCGTTTTTAAAGAGATCAATTTTCCAGCTGAAACTGAAAACATTTTCTGCCTCATCCGTGATGAGCCGAGAAACCAGCATTTCTCATATATGCTGCCTTTTTTTTTTCTTTTTTCTTTTGCTGAGTTAACAGTTAGCTGTAGGCAGGCCAACAGTCAGAGTACCACAAGGATTGTGGGTTCTAGTATGTTGTGATGGGTTAAGCACTTCGGTGAAGAGACATTAAAAAGCATAGACCACTGGTAACACCTGAGGGGGGCTAGGCAAATACGTAAAATATTTGTATAGGAGGCAATTTGCAGCAATACTCTGCATCTGACTCACACTAACTTTACAGATTAGCCTGAAAAGCCTTCATTTCCTGAATTAGTGATCAGCATCTAGTTGGGTTAGATGCTGATCCGATGTAAACTGACATTGTGTCACTGGCTTCAGCTTGCGATGTCAATAGATCTTATTTTCACTCTGGTCTTGGATCACTTCAGCCTTAAGCCTACTTTTTCAGCCTCAGCATGTTTTCCCTCGAGTTGATTCCTCTGAGCTTTTAAACTTCTCACCTCCACTATGTTGTTTGGTTTTTTTTTTAAAAAAAAAAGTATTTCATTGTTGAGCGTACAAGGAAATAGTGTGGGGTTGAACTGGGGCTAACAGTCCACTCACAGGAACCTCAAGGAAGTCAAAACGAAGAGTGAATTTTGAATGTTATAAAAGGTGGTCACCTTCCTGAATATTCAAAGCCAAATGTAAAGCTGGTATAACCAGGTTAACACATAAGCAATATTTTGGTTTTTGAAACACATTAATATGAAAGATGACTTCTTAAACCAGGTTTCCTGAGGGTTTAAGAACCCAATATAAAATGCTGCTATTAAAATTTGCTATAAACAACATACATGAAGATTGGCTTGTGTCCTTGCCAAAGCAGCAAACTGCAGGGGCATCTAAGAAACCAGGTGAGATTCAGATTCAGTAGCAGTTGGTACGCAAAACAGGGATGATGCTTTAAAGCCTTTCTAATATGCATAATCAAGCAGTTCTAAATTAGATTGCACCTAATCACCCTGAGTACAAATTTGGCACACTGTAATTCATATCTAAGTATGTGGACAACTCAGTAAATGCAAATTTCACCCTGTAGAATGAAAAGGTTATTAATGTGGGTTTTGGTGATAATTACTATTAGCACGCTAATATTTTTAAAAAAAGTTTTTCATCGGAGGTTGAACCTGTATCAACTTAGTACCTTCTAAATATGTGAATTCTCTGTCTCCTCTAGTTTTCAGCAGAGGTACTTGGGACCTCCCAGAATGAGGGTGTAAAGCCCTAAGCTGCAAATTAACTGTTATCTTCCTTCCTGAGGTAACCATGTTTTTTGAGAGAGAGAGAGGAAAAAAAATTAAGCAATTAGTCACTAGTTGTATTTGCTTTGTTTCTGAGCTAGTGGCAAACACTGCAGTAAAATGACAGCTAATCATCTCCTTCTTTTCACTTTGACACCACAAGTTAGAAAGAGTGTTAATGAAAAATCCCCAGCAATTAGTTAAAGGTGCATCAGGTTTTTGCGCTGCAGTTTTTTCTAGCAATGAGAAGGAATGTATCTGTTTTGGTCATGCTGCTGTATATTTTAGCAAGTAAAAAACTCACCCAACTGTAAAGCCTAGGAGGAAGCTAACAAAACCAGTGTGAAACCAGGTGAGTTTTTTTTTTCCTTTCTTCTTGTTGTTGCTTTTCAGGAGAGTTTACAGTCTTGAGTAAATAGCTTTATGCTTTAGGTATTTTTCAAAAGACTATGCATAATTGTTTTCATGTGTCGATCAAAATTGTTTGCTTTCTGAAAGAGTTGTTGGAGCTCAAAAATCAAAATTACGGGTAAATTTAAGGCAGCTCATAACAGAAGTGTAACACTAGGTTAGCCGCAGCTAGCTCCAGACCTTTGTTGCATGTTGAGGATTACCAAAAGCAAGCAGGATGCATTTACCTTCTAAGCTTTTAAGACGTGTTGGTACTATTATTAGCATTTAATTTCACAGCATCCTGCCATTTCTGAGTATGCACGCACTTTCTGTGACTCTGGTGTAATTTACTACGTATAAGAAAGTTCCTGACCTTGCCACTTGCAAAATATCAGCTTTAAGTAATGTGTTAATAAGTATTTGTATTAAAAGGATTAATGGGGACCTGTTCTGGTAATTGTAACTAGCTATAATCCAAAAAGAATACTTGCAGAATGCAGTCTTATCTTCTCATTGGTAGCACGATCCTTACACATGAATAGTCTTGGAGAAATTAGTGTGGCTACGTATGAGAGGAAGTGCTGTGTAACACTGCCTTACAGTGCTACTCGTGGCGCTTTGCTTCGGGGGGAGGGAAAGGAGGGGGCCTTCGGGTTTGGTTCAGCAAGGCTCCCAGTGCGGCTGGAGCGTGTGGCAGCTGGATGCACTTCCGCTCCCAAATCCTGCATCCCCAAGAGCACTGCTGCTCGCCTGGATCTTGTATGAACCCTCACTCTGAGCACCGTTTATTGCAGAAATGGAATACGGACCAATTTGGACCTGTGGGTGTGTTAGAATACACACGCGATAGCAACGTAGTAATTCAGATTTCATAATAGAAACACCCCTACCATTAAAAATTCAGAAATAAGGATCTTTTACCAAAGTATTTTCTTATTCAGTCTAGCTTGCATTAAGAGTACTAGGTCAGAGATGTGAAGAAGGCATCTGCCATTTGTCAATGGAATAAATCAGTACAAAATCAAATTGATATCATTAGAAAGAAATGTTAAAGCAGTCTCACCACAGGGTTTTCTGGTGTATGCAGCAATTCAACGTCCTACAATAAAACAAACGTAAGTTAGAAAAGTTTAAGGTTTGAAAGTGATGTCTCTCACAAGATATATTCTAAGCAATAAATAATGCTTGAAAATAATTTCAATACCACAAGAAATACTTTGCTTACCGTATCTTTCACTGTGGTTTGTAACACATTAATTGTCTTCAAAAGCTGTTTATATTTTACTATTTTGTGTGGAGCTGCAGTCAGCACCGTACTGGAACAGAAGAAAAGCATACACAAAATAATCATCCTCTCCATATTGATGAGTTCTGGTTTAAAATGTGCCAGAAGCAAAGCTGAACACTATTCAAGATGAACACTTTAGTTTGAGCTGTGCTCAGGTATGCTATGCACCTACCTATATACTGCTCCTTGCTGGAGATGTAAAACCCACCCATTTCAGTTTGGAAAGCTTTGTAGAATGGATTAATGAGTAACCCTTTTTTCTTTTCCACTGGCTAGGTGCCTGTATGCAAGTTTGTGCGTAGGGGGCAGGGATTGATGGAGTGAACGAAAATATGCCCCATCTGCACATTGGACAGGAAAAAAGAGAAAAGGGTGAATTCCCATTTTCGCTTTGAGTCAAGAAATGAACAAAGTAAAAAGTAGGTATGTAGAAACCACAGACCTAGGTAAACAAAGATTCTGCATTTTTTTCCTGTTTCTTACAGCAATGAATTTCTCCAATCCATCTGAAGTTCTTCAGTACCCTGCTGGAGAAATATGACAGGACTTCTTTTCAGAATTTAAATGTATTTATCTTACTTATTTTATGGCTCCAAGGGATGTCTGTGAACTGACAATTACGTTCTTAGTTTAGTTTCTGCAACAGCTATGAGTAAAAGCTCATCTTAGCATTTAAGCCAGCTGAAGTTTGCGTTATATTCACTCGGAACCAATACCAGAAATTTAACAGCACTGGGGAGAGTATGTCCACTGGGGGTGAAAGTTGCAGGGAGCTGCATTGCCCTGGAAGAGGTGGATCCCAGCAACTATGCCTGCTCCCAAGGCGTGGGAGCAACACTGGAAGATGAGGGACTAAACCCCGGTGAGTCCCAAGGGATGTGTCACTTCGTGGCACTGGTCCAATGCTTGTGACAGCTAAACACATTCCGTTACATTCTGCAGCAGCTAGGCTCGAGGTTAGGTTTGCAATTTAATGCAAACCTTCAAAGGATACGTGATCCTGACACCTGAGAATTCTCTTGAGAATGTAGAAGTGCTTTTGTTTTGGGTGAAACCCAAACAAAAGTGCACACTTTAAAAAAAACCAAAGTAAAGCCAGAATAAAACCAGCAGAATTATCTGATTTAAGAAACAAGGCAGATTCTCATTATTTCCTTCAGAACTGATTCCTACTGTAATTAAGTATATATGCTGCTTTTGAGGAAATTTATTTAATATTTAAATGGTGTGCATTTCCTCAGCAAATGCTGGTAAGGCATGTTCTCTTATGGGGACTTCCACAGTTGGTTTCTTTCTAAACAACTGAAGTTAAAGGTACTTAAAGGTATTCTTCTTGAGCATACTCCTTTTTCTAAATTAGTTGCCTTCAGCCCAAGCCCAGTTTCTGTCACTCTCACTGAGCTGCACTGTTCTCAGGAAGGCTCTCTGCAGGCACTAGGGACTTACTGGACTGCCAGCTCTAGGAACCAGTTGGTTTTAAAATCGCTGTTCCTCCTAGTTCATCACAAGGAGGGAAAAAAGGGCTTTAAATGGTCCTGGTATTATCGTTAATAAATCATTTGGCTCTTAGGTATTATCATTAATAAATGGTTATCAACACTGTGGTGTTGCCAGTAAGAGGTTCCTGTGAGGAATTAGTAGAGGGCAGTTAGAGTCACTTGGACACCTTCACTGTGGTGAATAAGAAGATGCTCAAGTGTTTTTCAGATTAAATCTTTGCCTCTGGAAGTCCCAAGATTTCAGAGGGCTTTGGAGATGCTTTACAAAATCTATACGGTGTTTGGGCTTCAGTGTGGTGTGTAGAATGCTAGTCTGTGTAATGTGCTGACAATATACAAAATGCAACTGTACGTTTGTCTGGTGGGTGAGTCTGGGCAGCCAAGCCGGATCACTTATTTCTTCTTGATCTCAAAACGAGTGTTTAAGCTGATGAGAGCTCTATCTGGCATACTCAAGTGAGATTGTTTTCTGAATGCACATGAGTATTTACTGTACGGTCTTTACGTGCTTAAGCCATTTTTAATTTTTCGGAAAATGGGTAGCTCAAAGGAACAGATTTTACAGGTGTATGTGTAGATACATGTAATGCACTCGTGCTCTCATGTACGCGCACACAAAAGCTCTCCTGGTGAAAGGGATGAATCATGAAAAATCGGAACTGAAGTAAGAAAAAGAATACTTTCTTCTACCACATAGTCTAAAAAATAATTTATTGAAGAAAAGGTAGTGTGATTTATTTATGTTTTCATTTCTTTTGATGGACATGTCTTGAAATAATTTTAGATAAGCAGCACAACTGGATTGAGAAGCAGGGAATATCTCAATAGCTTTTATTTAGACTTTGTGTTAATTTATAACTAAGGTTCATTAACGGAAATCAGGATCTTTTGTTTGAGAAACTATGTGGTGACCAATACATATTTTTATGCCCCACTCTCTCCATCCTATTCATGTGAAGCTTTGCAAAATGGGGGGGGGGGGGGGGTTTACCTCTTGTTCAGCACCTCTGTGAGGATGCTGAGAGGGTAAAGAGATTGTGTCAGCCTTTATTTTATGCGTCTTTATTTGGTTGATAGGTTGGAAGCTTTCCACTTGGATGTGGAGTAGGGCTCTATTAGCTCAGCCCTCATTAGGTGGTTGGCAGTTACTCATGCATAGATATCGCTGCAGATTGTTTGCATTGACCAGACAACTTCAGGAGCACCCAAGAACTTCAGTTAATGCGCAATATGACTGCCCATAGATTTTCAAGAACTCAGGGCTTGAAGGGACAACACAGAGGGCATTGGCTCCTGTCATCGTACAGCTACATTGTACAGTGGCTTTAATATTTTAATTGTATCAGCTAGAAATGCCTCACCTATTATAGACTAACATTGCGTTTGTCCTTGGCAATTTGCTAGACAACAGTATGCATAACAGCATTCTGGATATAGCTATGTCTCTGGGAGTCGCTTCCAGATACTTGTTCTGGTCTATACAGCCACATATAACAAGACTCTACAACTCTCTGGTAGAATCGTACCTGTGTAGCTAATAACCATTTTAATTTTCTTTTTTTTGTCCATAAACCTGTATTAAATATGGATCTCATGCATTGACCAAACCTTCAAACAGTGCGGCTTCTCGGGATAAAAATATGAGTAACTAAAGAGTGGAATAATTGTAAAGCTCGCATGTTACTAGCCTGGACAGCGTTGAGATTCTGTTGCTTTAGGAAAGAAAGGAACATAATGGCAGACAAAGGCAGCTTTAAATCCACTGAGCCAAACTGATTGGAGAGGGCATGTACGTGTACCAAGGACATGTAGCAACAGGACAAGGGGGAATGGTTTTAAACTAAAAGAGGGTAGATTTAGATCAGATATTAGGAAGAAATTCTTTGCTGTGAAGGTGGTGAGGCACTGGCCCAGGCTGCCCAGAGCAGCTGCGGATGCCCCATCCCTGGCAGCGTTCAGGGCCAGGCTGGATGGAGCTTGGATCAGCCTGGTCCAGTGGGGAAGATGTCCCTGCCCGTGGCAGGGGGGTCAGAACTAGATGACCTTTAAGGTCCCTTCCAACCCAAACCATTCTATGATTCTATGAAGTTCAAGCCTGTTTTGAGGAGTTCAGGTCATCACAAGCATCGTATTTAAGCAAAGCTGTTATGTTAGGCTCTGGTTACCCCTTCACCTCTAGGTTTACTTAAAGGTCTTGCAAACTGAGTCCAAGTGGGAGAGCCCTGCCGATGGCTGGCAAGTTGTGTGTGCTGTTTGTGGTGCTAACAAAACAAACTTTCTTGTACAGCACTGCACTGCAAAAGGCAGTTTATAACATTAGAGGAGACAAAACGGTGAAGACCACTGCATATTTTACAGTAAAACCTGCTACTTGAAAGAATCACTGTACAATAACACCAGAGACCGTTTGGGTGGTAAGTAGAAAGCGAAACATTGTCATTTTCTACCAGAAGCATCTCAGAAATATGGCAGACTTTATTCATTTGCTGGTTCAGCAGGATAATTCATGGATTTGGTGAAGGCAAACCTCCACCAAATTTGTGGGAAGTGAGGTGGCTCTATGAGTTATCCCTAATTTAGATCTATTATAGAGGAAATGAGTTTTAGTGTTGGTGGAGTAATTATAATGGGAAGCTAAACAATAGGTATTTGGCAAGGTGGTAGTGGTTGGTTGCATATCACGTCTCTGTATAGTGTCCTGTTTAGTGCTAGAGGCTATAAGGTCACAATAATTGCTTGAAGAGAGGCATGCTGACAGAGAAAGTGAAATGTAAGGACGAAGAAGAACTTCCTTTATGTCTAGGCAGTGGAGAAAACTCCTTGATATCCCTCTGATCAGATAAGAGCGAGCAAGTTGCTTTTTATATACGTCACTTCTCTTTTGTGGCTTAGGAACATGCTGAGTCAAATAATGACACTCTCTCTCGCACCGTCGCCTGCCTGGCCCCAGAGGGACAGGTGCAGAGTGGAAATCTGAAAAACCTCCCATCCCAGGCATGCGAGGCTGAGCCTTCCTCTTTCCTCTTTGCGACGGTGCCGCCCAAGTGCTGAATGACTTCGACCCTGAAAGCCCAGTTCCCCCACCCACATTTTCCTTTACAGTATAGCTGAATGGAGGCTTTTCCCATAGCTTAGTCATGGCAATGGCTCAGCCAAAAAAAGCCTGTAAGGTACAGGGCTGCTTTCAAAGAACTTCTATAACTCACGCACATGACATTCCATTTGTATACTGTCTGTGACTGGGGCAGGGGGGATTGCAGTAAAGCAAGGGGAGAGCGTTATGCTTGACAGTGGGAGACTAGGAAGAAGACCCCTGTATAACAGGTTTAGGAAAACTAGTCTTTAAAATATTTCTGACAAGTTTGCAAGTTAGTTTCGGCCTCTCTCAATTTAATTTTCTTATTATAAGCTTTGGTACAATTCTGTCTTTTAACCTTGCTTTGAAAAGAGAAAATCAAACCTGGGAAAAAATTATTCCCAAATTGTAATTATACTTGCTGTAAAAATCAGAGTAAAGATGACTGAATGTGGTGACATAAACACTAAAAAATTACTAGGCTGATACACAATAAAAACCTGTTGACACGCTCCATGATGTTCCTCCAGGTTTAACTTATAGCCAGTTTCCAGTCCATACTGAAGTGGATCACACATTGGCTAATTAAAAGATCCCATTCAGTAAATGAAGAAATTGGAGGAATAAATGGAGCGGCTGTTACAGGAAATTCTGCATTACTGTCTTGAAGGAATATACTGAGGATCGAAGGGATGCCAAGCAAAAGCTTTTATTACAGAAGGTTCTTCTTATATCATGGAAGGCAGGGTAATTACCTGGAACAAAATATTTAAGGCAATTCTCAGTTGCTGGAAAACAAGAAGAATATGAAAAGTGCTCAGCTGGCTGGGTTGTAAGGTGAACTGCTCTGTCAGACCGTACTTGTGTGAGTACCAAAGAAACCCCCTGTCTGCAGCTCGTAACGGGGCTGGAGTGGTACCTGGGTCCTGTGGGCATGCTGGCCTTTGGCCTCTAGCTGTTACCAGATTTAAAAATCATTTGTCTTACACTTCTAGCAGTGAACATTACTGACATTAACATTAACATCTGTGGTTCTCAATTGCAATTAAGGCTGAGAGGCAATAGCAGCGTAAGAATGGAAGATACTTAGTGGATGGAAAGTAGAACCCGCTCTCAAGAAGAGACAAAATGTTTCTGAATCTAGTGCAACCCTGGTCATGGTTTTATCTAGGCTTTAGGAACAGCTTCAGCTAATGAAGACGTGTGAGAAATGCAAAAGCCATGTGCAGATGTTCCTGCATTGCCTCATTTGTTTCAGAGGAGCCATTACTGTCTTTGTTCTCTCTGGTTCAGCAGAAGTGAGTGAGTATGACAATAAAGTAGGACAATTTACTATCAACAGCAATAATATGTACATTAAATACCAGGTGTATCCTGCTCCTAGGTCAACCCAATGATGCTTGCTATGCATGTAGTTTGATGGATGTATTCCTAGCCTTGTCATAACAAACCTTACTGAGAAATTGTCTTAACATCCAGAGCCTGACACAAGCCTAGACCAACCATGCGCAGAGCCAGATACTCAGAAGAACTGTCCTCTTCTGGCCGTCTCCTTTCAAGTCTTGTCTTTAATGCTGGAGCAGCCTCCCACCTCCTGGCTCTCACCTTTCTCCACATGGGGGATGGAAGCAGCCTCACTGGGTCACCAAGTCTGGTCTCCTGTCGCTGCAGGCATCCACGTCATATAGTTCCTTTCGCATCTCAGCTGAAAACTCCTGCATAAGGCCTTATCAGTCCCGATCTCTGTAACGATAAGAGCTTAGAGCTTTTTCTGTGCCTGAGGTACACTCCAGCTTTTATAGGGCAACTTCATTTTTATCTGCAGCACTGTTAATAATCTTTCCCCACTAGCCGAGGACAGCTACGCTGAGAAGACGCGCGGCTGCCGGCAGGAAGCCCAGCTGCCACAGCTCTCTAGAACCATCTGAGGGCCCGAAGCAGTCGTTCAGCTGAAAGCCACAGGCAGGGAGAGGGGGGGGGCGAGAAGCAAGAAAAGTCAGCGCTCCTCTGCCGTGTTGCAGCAGTGGCCTCTCCTGCAGCTCCAGTGCTGGATGGCATTGTGCTGTGGGTCTTCAGGTCTCCTGGTGAAACCTGGCCCAGCGGTGCGTGGCCTTTCTACTGCAGGAGCGTTCCCTGTATGCAATGCATGTCTGCCGAGGGCTCCACTGAGAGACAGTATGGCCCACGGTGTGAAAAGCAGCGATGTGGTAGCACCGAAACCCGGCGGAACGTGCCGTGTTCATTCAAAATGTTCAGAAGGAAAAATCAAAAGGGAGAGACGCAGACATTGGACACTGAATGGAGGAAGCAGGACGGCACAGTAAAAAATGCTGCTTTTGTTCATTTACTGCTGGTAACGAACAGAAGGAACAGGGTCAGAAGAGAGTTACTTCTATGTTACAATATCACTAGCATGGAACAAATAACTCCCCCAAACCACTGCAGGCTCAAGATGAACGAGCCTGGTGTGGAAGCTAAAGCAGCCTGTGGTACTACAGGCACTACATATAGAACTATTCCGCGGGCAGCTGGGCCTTCCTATATCCTGACGTGCCTTGCATGGTGATCTGTGTGATACTATAGCTCATCTTTCAGTATCAGAATGAAAGGTTTGACATTACAACTTTGTTTGGAAGCCACTCTCGGGGTCTGGCGAGGCTGCTGTGCTGGGATGCACTCCCCGCAGCCATACAGTTTCACGGAATTGTCCCCCCCTTACACAGTCCAGAGCAAAACACAGGGCACAGCCAGTGAGGGGCTACAGCCCCTTTTCCCTCCACTCCAGCAAATCTGCTCTGATTTTACTTTCCTTAAAAACACATTCTACATAAAGCTATCTTCAAAACAAAATGCATTTTTTTTCACTTTTTATTATCCTTTGCCATTTAGCATGTATTGGCAGAAGCAGATGACTGGACACTACTTTTATTTCTAACGAGTTTCACTTTCTGGTTCTGGGGTATTAACAAAATATTACATATTGTATCCTCCTTTGTATGTGTATATATATTTACTGTGTATACACAGTTTCTATTAGAATTTTTTTTTTACGATTGTGTTGGTTTCAAGTTCTATAAACTCATTCACATTGTTCTACTGCCTTTTTTTTTTTTTTCCGGTCTTCCCAGGCCTACGGACAGCATCATGTCATACCGTGCTGGGGTGCCTCTGTGGCACAGCAAGCAATAGCAAGGACAGAAGAGCAGTGTGAGGTGGCACTGCAGGACGTGGTCTGCCTCCCCTTGGGGTGACTCCTAAGTACCTGCTTGCAGACCTCAACTTCTCCTGTGCCCCGCCAGCATGTGTGCTGCAAACCACTGAGCAGTCATCAGATTCTGCTTGTACTTCAGCTCCTGCAGCAAAGAAGAGGCTTTGGTGTCACGCTGCATGACCAAAGGGGAAGGCTGAGGAAGAAGCCACCTCTGCAGATCTCAGGATGTAGCAATGCAAGCGCTTTCTTCAGCAGCAAGGCCATTTAAAGAACTTTCTACTTGAGGTTACTGCTGCTCTGCTGTATCTCTGTGTCACACTACTGCAGTCTGAGGAGCCTCTGTGACAGTAGCTGGGGTCATGAAAATGATCCAGCTTAAACCCCCCCCTTGCAAAAGCCTTAAGAGGTTGTTGGGGTTTTTCTTGTTGTTCTTCTGCTTTGTTTTGACTGGAATCTTTTTTTTGCTATCAGCTCTGCTTTCTCCTTAGCACAACTGACAGATTTGCAAATAGTGATGAGTTGCTAGAAGTCAGAAACTCCTCTTCTACTGGCTTTACTACTGATCAAAAATGTGGATCGCCTACGCAATCAGTACCTCCTTCAGCACGCAAGGCTGAGGGGGGCAGGGGGTATTGCTCAGCAACACCATTGCAGGAACAGCAATCTGGTGCCGCTGCAAGCAGCATTCGGCCCTTTAACTGTACCTGAAATTCGATTTCTGGCAGAATCATTTCAAGGAAGAGGATTTAGGGAATTCTGAGCTCTGCAGCCTGGTCCACATTTAACCCTCTTGCAGGTATAATAGTATCACTTGGGCAGGATTTGTTATTTTTCAGGTAGCTGTATCAATAAAATCTCTGATGTGAATTTAATTATGCCAATATAGAATTATCTTAAATAGGAATACTAACTATTCTGTTTCTCATATACGAATTACTCTATGAATACAACACACTTTGTTATGACTTCCCACTTAAATAAATCTGTGATTTGTTTATAGCAGGTTAGGGAATGCTCTGAGGTGACTAGCTCATACCATCCTTAACAGATAAAACTTTAATGTAGTATCTTTGAAAAACAGCATTTCTTGGTATTTTTTTTTCCCAGATGTCTCTGTTTCTGTCTTCATCTACAACTAGACGTTTACAACAGAAATGACCGTGTATGCCTGTGCCTACAGATGTATCTTTTCTATGTGCACACATACAGATGTGAAAAGCTATATAGCACAGTTGCTTTGCATAATGAGTTTCATTTGTTTTCACAGGCCAGCATCTTAAGCGAACCTTGGAAAAACTATTGTGTGATCAGTCATCGCACTGAAGCAGCAGCACCCATTTGGTACAGGTAGCCTTGGATAAAAAGCTGAACACTGTGGTTTCAGTGACTTATCGTTGAAACCCTGTGGTTTCTGCGTAGGAGGCTGTACAAGCTGGACACGTTTGACATCCTTGTTTCTAAGCTGTGAAATCTGTACATCAAATTTATGAAAATTATGTCTGGTTTAATTTTATTTTTTTAATGAAGTCAACATATTTTCCTTGCATTCAGTGGAAACAATAATGGAAATGTTTTAAGATGTACTGTGAGCCTGTTTTGACTTCACGAAGGGAAAAGAATCAAGATATTCTTGATTATGATTAAGCTCTAAGAAGGAAATAAAAATTAAATACAGGGAGTTAGAGGTAAGAGGAAAGCATTTCTCAAGTCTGGAGACAAATAGAGAAATTAACTGTGAGAAGTGATGTAGATATTATAAAAGAAAAATATTCCCAGTGATAATTTGATTTTAAAAAGAAGCCACACAAGTAAGGTAATTTAGAGTAAACCATGGTACTGGTACCATTTAGGGTAACCAGCAGTATCTATAGTCTTTCAGGTGGTTTAAATACACGAATAAGCTTATGTTTAAGGTAAATCTAAGACTAATGAATATAAAGTTAGGACAAAGAGGGATCTGCAGCAGAAGCAGTTGCAAGCGAAGAAGAACGTAATGAAACATTAGATCAGTTGTGTGCTTTTTTTCTCTTCCAGTTGAGTTTTATGCTACATTCAGTGAATTGAGTCAGTTTGTTGAAGGGTGAAATGTGCTCATGTTGGTGCAACAGATATGGCAGGCGTGCACAGCTGGAACTGGAAGGTAAGTTTCTTGGCTTCACTATGCTGTGTAGGTGTAGCAGAAACACATCCGTGTCCGCATTGCGGAACTGGAACCGGGACAGTCACGGACCCACGGGCACTAGCCTTCATTCTTTCCCTTGCTCTTCTCCTTCCTGCTCTGGTGAGTGCCTATCATCCTGTAACTCCTCAGGAAGCTGAGCTGTGGCAATACAGGATACCTGAGCCTCTAATACTGGCAAATCCTGTTGCCTTCAGTTGTCATCAGCAACAATGGCACTGACTGCCCAAATCCTGAGTTTTCACGAACAACAACTTTGCCTCTGGCAGGCAAGTTTCAAGAAGCATGTATGCCATTCCCTGTAAATGAACCTATGGAAACATGTTAAAAACAAGCAAAGGCCTCTGAATAGAAAATAACAGAGAAGAAAAAGAATATTTAAGGAACAAAACAAAGTTTCTTGCTGAAATATAAATGAAATTACTACCTGTGTGAAAATAAATATCAGTGCCTTTGTGGGAGTACAAAAATCTGCCTGAAAACATTAGTCAAAGGCTTCTGTGTGAGCAAAGATTGAAAGTGTGATCACTCACTGTCAATTAATTTCAGAGGATGACTGCAAGTTTCATCTTAATAATTTTCAGTGATTTCCATACCAAAACATCAATAGAAGACCATAGATTTTAATCCTTGCTACTGTCTCATTGGTCCTGAGGGAGAGTTGTTCCTTTTCAAGAAAAAAAACCAAAAAAGTGTTACTCTAACGTTGTACTTTTGATTGGAAAATGTAGATGTCTTGTCCTGCTTGTGTTTTCTTTCCAGAAATCTGGGCCAGTAAACATGATGACTGCATCTGTAGGTGAATATACAAGAAAAGACAAAAACTACTGTCTTAACGTACTCTTCTGGACAATGACATGCTTCTTGCCTGTTATTTGTGTGTTTCTTGCAGACTTAACGCTTGATACCCCCATTCCTTCAGTGCTGTTTCTCTGAACTGTCTTGTAGGAAACCAAGAGAAAAAACAAGAAGGCACTGAAGATGCTACTCCAGATCAATGGAGGCTTTGGCAAACCACATTTTTTCCATAATCACTGCAAACGTGGGATATACAAGTAACAAAGGAAGAACTCTCTTTTGGAGCATCCAGACTTCACCCAGAAGCAATTATCATAAGATTCAGCATTCCTTTCCATATAGCTGAATTTCCAGTCCCAATCCTCTTCCTCTGACTAGCGTAAGCATTACACAATTGCTTTTATATTGAACCCAAGGAAAGACTCTATCGATGCTTCTGTTTTCTCTTCTTCTGTGTAACTAAGCCTACAGTTCTTCAAATCCCTGGTGGGCAGCATTTTTAGGTGGTTTCATAGCCACTGCATTTCCACTTTTAGCTCTGAGCATGTTCTTTTCCTAACCTGCCTGCCTGTTGCTGGCCAGGGATAGGCAGTGAAGCACCAGTGCTGCACCTCTGCCCCAGGCACCCCCTCTCTCTCCCAGGATGGTTGCATCTCAGGTGCTGAGGAGCAAAAGGAGCTGCTTAAGCCTCCCCTGCTACAGGTTTGACCCCCTGGTGTTGAAAGTCCAGCTGAAAAGTCACAGGAGGTCCTTTCTTCCCCTCCTTCTAGCACCAGCCATTCACCAGCTTTGGTGTTTGCCTCTCAGGGAACAAGTTAGGTCACTAAGCCAGCCAAAAACATACCTTGCTGTGGCAGGGAGTTGTTGGGCTGGACCAGTCATCCTCGTGGTGCATGTCCTGAGAGACACTTGGCCATCAGAGCACAGAGATGCTGCAGGTACTTTGCCATGCCTTCCCAGGGGCATATCTCTTACCAGCTGAGGAATGCTGCTCCACATCATGGGCAAATGACTGAGGTAATGGAAGCTTGCCTCAGAATGGTATTTTCTTAAATTTTTTTTAAGTGCATCTTTCATTGTCCCGCAGACTAGAAGGTTACCCCCCTTCGGTCACCCTCCTCCCCTGTTGTGGAGTATTTCTTTTAACCCTGATCATTTCAGATGTCTGATGTACGAGTAAACCATAGGCAACTGTTGCTGCATCGCTGGGCGAGGAGGGCTATGACACCCAGCAGGCACGAGGAGAGGGTGGGTATGACTCTGTCCTACCCAGCCTTCACCTTCAAACCAGACCTTCACCTGGTACTGCCGTCAGCTGAGCCACTGCTAGCAACTGCCTATATGCTTGTAGCCGGTTCACAGGGCAAATAAAATGCTAATTGCTTAAGCAGCTAAGAAGATTGCATTTTAGTTGCTCTTTGAACTGGTCAAAGAGTGCACGTGCACCAGTGCTTTTAGCCACACCACCTTGATCTCCGGGAGTTGTGTGCCCATATCATGCACCACACGTAAGGAGGTGCTGAGTGGATTCCAGAGGCTGCAAAATAATCACACTTGGTATTGCTGAACCAAGGGTGGACACGTGAAGGGAAATGGAAACATTAAAGCTGAGAACAGGAAAACTCACAAGAATGTCAGAAACCTGAAGAAAAAAAAAGGAGACAAAGATGTAATTTCCAAAACAATAACCAGAGATCAAAGGAGGCTGATGTTCTTTCAAATCGATGTTTGTGACAAATCTGCAGGAGAAGGTTAAAGAGGAGCATTATTTTGAAAGGTGCGGTGAAAAAACAGAGTATTGCAGAGAAGCAATAGACAGACCCTGTAGCTTTTTTCTTGGCTCTCTTCTTGCCATCACCCTCTGCATTTCTGTGCTAGCCATGCTGAGGTTTTCTGAGAAAAATGCCACAGTGTGCTTCACTTTAAATTGGCTTTAAATTGAGCAGAGATTAAGCTGTTCTACCCTCTGCTATAACCATATGCCATGGAAATTCTCCTTACTCATTCTTTGAGATACCTTGTTTTCTCTGCTATTGCTAGATCCAGTCAATGCATTTAAGGATTGAACTGCACAGATTTTCCCTTTTAGCATTATTCTTCACCATACTCTGATTTTATTGCTTTTTTCCAATTTCTGTCAAAACGAATAAATAATTAGGGATACCAAAATGTTTCATGTTGACACCTTAATACGAGCATTTCAGTTTTCCATTTATGATACTTCATAATGATATTCCACATGATATTTCACTATGAAGATTTGGTTTATTTGACATAGTTCTAAAAGCTAGAAAAGAAACTTTTTCTTCATAATTTGATGCAGAATGTCCAGCCTGAAGTGAACTTTTTTTTTTCCTTGATCATCCCAATCATTGCCGTGTTTTTTGTGCCTCTTCATGTGTGTTCTGGCAAATGGAAAAATCAGATGCTCACCCTGTTTTGGCAACCACTCTAACATTTAATAGTCATTCTCTGTGCTTTCTTAGGTCTTTGCGATTCAGTACACATGCTCTGAAATATTTCTATGCTCGCTTTTTATTTTTTCACAGGTGGGGAACAATGTCAGGGTTATGTGCAGTGGGTAATCAGTATTCCAGAGAATGAAGGACCAAGAATTAACTGGTGGAGTACACAGAGAAGAGCCTGACCTTTGGCGTATATAAACTCTGCAATTAGTCCTTGTCCTTCCCACTTTATGCATGAGGGTTAAGCGGTCTGATACGAAAAGGGGAGGTCCGCAAGCCAACGTGCCAAAGTAGAACTACCCAGGCAATGTAAGGAAGCTTCTAAGAGTTCAGGATAACACAGGTTGAAGAAAATGCTGGGACTTGACTGACTCCTGGGAAGAGGGGGTGAGGAGACTGCAGTGGGGAGAGGTGCGGACCCTTCACCCCCCGTTACTGCAGCGGTAGGCCTGGCACCATGGCCACTGCCTCTGCCTCCCTGGCACTGTCCTCACGCGCCTGCTGTTAGCCCTGCCTCTGACGCGCCGGGTGGCACGCTTGGGTGACCAGGAGCAGGTACGGAAAATCTGTGAACGGCTTGTGCGGCTCGGGGAATAGCTAGGCAACGCCTGGGGCTGGGGACTGGAGACAAGGTGCTGTCTTTCTGCCTTAATAGTGTCTGTCTGCTTCTAACAGGGCCAGAGAAATTTTCTAATTTTCTTTAACTTACCCGACCTAGCTAGGGGATTTGGATTTAGCAGCTGTTTTGACAGGCAGTAGCGTCCTTTAATTTTTTCTCTCGCAGAAAAAGAAATAGCGAGGCTTTGGGATTTAAATGATGTCTGTATTTCTAACCTGTTCCTTGATGTTTAAAGAAAGACAAATGTAACCTTTTTATAAGGTTAAGAAAATGGTCAGGAGAAGCCAGTGTTTTAGACAAAAAATTGTCTTTTCATTAGTGCAAAACATTCTTTAGGGTTATTTAACATCTTCCATAAGTTAGTGGAAGACTGCCTAATGTGGGTTGATGTGGACTACTATGCTTTATTAGTTCTATAGACCTACACAGTGCTTTTTTTGTACCTAGTGGAAATGGGTAAAAGGGCCTTATTTAGCTGTTTTTCAGTTCCCATTTTACCCACTGACTGGAAAGACCAGACACTTTTTTGGCTCTGAATGTCTTCCAAAAAATCTGTGCTCCTTCCCTTCCTGAAGGGATTCGAGGGAACTCACAACAGGGGGCTCTCAAGGCTTGCTTAAGGAAAAACACGTAACTCAGCCCTGCATTTCTTCAGTCTAAACGAAATACCCCAAACTAGAATATGAGCCAAGATTTCTGTAAGAATGATGTTGTGCATGAACAAGACCAGTCCAGTACTACGAGAGAGTTATTACACCGGTATAAATCAGAGCAGCCTGAATCCACACTTGCATTGCTTCTCGGTCTAGCACTGAGAAAGCTTTTCAGGCCTGATTAGTCGTTTGAGTGAAGTGTAATAAATATCAGAGAAACTAATTCAAAAAACTTCTCGGTAAATGTGAGGCATAGCTGCTCTCTAGTGGACTTGTGAATAGTGTTAGCAGTGTAGGTACGCTTCACATCCCCAGAAAATAATCGTGTGGATAGTCTGCTGAGAGACAGAAGATGAACGGTGCCTCCGCATGTGAGTTCTGCTGCTGCTTCGTTTCCTTGCTGTCTCTTCCCCTCCTTACGGAGCTGACTTACATCAGGGTTACAGCAAATAGCAGAATGCAATAGCAACTTTAAAAAATATCCCCATTGCTGTGGCAAGCAATATTTAATTATCTATATGTTGTAGTTCTGTTTGCAGACGGCAGTGTTTCCATTTAGCATCGTGCGAGAGTGGCAAGTATCTTAGAGCTAAGGAAAACCATTTTACCAGAAAAGGGGAGGTGTACAAAGTACTTTTTTCCTTATGCTGTACAGAAAAATACCTGCTGCACATAGGACCTTCGCATTTGGGAAAGTGAGATCCTCTCGGGCTTTCTCAGGAGAAAAAAACTACTGATTTCAGTGGGATCAACATCAAATCGAGTCAGCCTGCCCGGGCATAAGTGTGTGCACACAGAGGACCAAATAACATGATTCAAACCCCCTAAAAGTTTATGAGAGAGACTGAAAAAGTTAATCTTTAATACTATGAACAAAATAATGTGTGCAACAAAACAGCCTGTACTTAACCCAACATCGTTTTTTTATATATGTGAGAAGGTTTGCTTAAGATGTAACATCTATTTCAAAAGGAACTTTAGGCATAACCTGGACATCCCATTTCTTAGATTTTCATTAAATTACTGAGAACGGTGTTCCCACCATAAAGAAGTCTGTCAAAATACTGAAGATGTCAAAAGAGTATCTCATATTATGGATTCTTACACAACCCTTGTCTTTTGTGTGTGTGCCAACTTTATTAACAAGTTAATTGTGGTGCAATGGTAAAGAAAATGTATTTAGAGTTGTATTACCTAATTAAATTTTAAATTAACGGTACCCACCTTAATCCACAGAAAGCTATAAAGAAAAAAAGATAAAAAAAATCTCAGTTAGTGGGGGAAAGAAGAATGATAAAGAGCAGAGTTGGTAAATGGTTTCTTTTGGTGGTCCTTTGGTTCCCTCCAAGGAAGCGTACTGCATGCTGCCTGGATCAAGTCCCTCAGCAAGACAGTACTTGCTGTGTATTGCTGCGTAACATGAGTATGTTACAGTAGTAGTAGTGATGTAGCTGCTATGATGGAAAACAGACATTACAGTGAATGTATACACTACATTGCAATCACTTGTACAACTATGGGAACGCACGTGTGGAAGATAGAGGGAAGGATCGAAGTCGGTTTCAGTAGACACAGCACCCCACGTTGATGCAATTACATAAACCAAAAATGTCCTTCATCAGTATAGCTCATTCCCCCTACGTGCTGGTGGAAGAATCCAGCTATAGGCCATCTGTATTTATACCAGGAAGTCCTATTAAGCATAAAAGCGTACCGTAACTTTCTCATTGGTCTGTGGCCCAAGAACAAAGTGCCTGAATGATGGCTGGGGAGTCTAGGTGGCATGTCACCTGGGTTGGTGCAGATAAAATCTCCACCTAGTATTTAGGTGTTTGTTTGGGTGTTTTTTTTATTGGCCTTAAAGGGAAACACGAGGGGAAAATGCCACTACATTCCCTTCTCACACCAGCACTGTAGAGTACATAAGCCGTGGTGATGTGGGGTCAGCAAACATCCAGAACACACACATGACTACCTTGGCTTTTTCAAAGCACCAAGCTCTTTCCCACTGTGGTGGGTTGACCCCATCCAGTAGCTAAACGCCCCCACCCCCTCCCCCTGTGGAATGGAGGAGAGAAGAAGAAGAGCAAAACCAAAAAGACTCATGGTTCAAGACAATGTTTACTATTGAAGTGAAGAGCAGGGGGAAAAGTGATGGAAAAGCAATTGCTCACCCCTTGCCACAAGGAGACTGATGTCCAGCCAGCCTCTGAGCAATGACTACCTCAGAAGACAGCCCCTGCTCCTGCTTTTATTGCTGAGCATATCTTTATTAGGTATGGAGTGTCTCTTTAGACAGCTCGTTAAGCTGTCCTGGCTGCATCGCCTCCCAGCTTCTTGCCCACACAGCCTAGTTGCTGGGGTGGGGGCTGGGTGAGACAATAGGGGAGCCTTGATGCTGTGCAAACATTGTTCTGCCAAAGGCAAACCACTGGGGTGTTATCTGCACCTTTTACACACCACTGCTGTGAAGAAAGTTGCCTCCATCCTACCTGGAGCCAGTATACCCAAAACGATCAAACTGGTTTGATTATGGATCTGATTACACTAAACCACCCTCATTCTTTTCTGGCAGGGACAAATTCTAGGATTTCTGATTGCTAATCTGATTGCTAAGTAAAAGTTGCTCATCAATCATGATTTGCATTTTCCACTGGGAAGGAGATCAATGAGTCCTTGTCCCATCACATACCTAGAAAGTGGGTGGATTTTGGTTCTGTACCTGAACTGAGTATCTTAGCTAAAAATCTGGAAAGATTTCCACTTATGCATCTGAGCAGAGGTATTAAACACCTTTCCTTTTATTCAAACCGGGGACAGAATTCCTTACGTTATTAGAGGTAAAAAATCTGGAATTTGTAGTCTGTATCGCCGAGTAAATGATGTTTATTTTATTTAGTTGCAGCACTCCTCTCTTTTGTGCCCGGTCACCAGAATTTTTGATGCATTCCTTCTCTGCCAGATTACAAGTCTATCACAACAGTCCTTTGAGGTTTAGATTTGTTTTTAAACTCATATATATTTGCCCTTGCCCCTTCCATTATGTGCGTGTTTGAAGGCGTGCGTCTGAGGTGCAGATCTATGGCATTACACAAACACCTAAACCTTAATATTGCAGTATGTACGCCATTCTCAGCAGTTGCACGGTCTCCCCTCTCCAGCAGGCAGGTTGTCATACCCCCCACACGGGCAGTATTGCAGCTCCCTGGGCAGCCACGGCAATACACACAATGGTCGGCGATACCCGAGCCCCCAACCTTCCATGACAGCTGGTGTCAGGGAGGCACCAAGGGTTCTCCTGCCAACCTTCAGGCTGTGGCTGTCCCTCTTCCCCAGGTCCAGAAACCGTGTCGGCTGTGGCACACCAACAGCATGCTAATTAGGAAATGCCAAACAAAATCTTAGAGGTAAGAGGTGACAACATCCCACACCTTAAAGGCATAAAAGAAAGAAGTTACATGTGAAGACATCTGCCTTCCCGTTCATCTCACTGCCATCAGAAGCATCTTTGAGCACCTTGCGATTCCCAATTAATACAAAGGCAATTTCTACTGGATTGATTTCAGCCTTGTAAGCTGATTGTGTTCCCATTAATCTCGGCAATGTTATAGCAAGTAACATCCCAGCTCCATGTGGCCTGTGAAAAGCAGGTATGCTGAATGGGGAAGGATATGGGTCCTGATAAACCAGAAGAAAGATGCTTGGGGAAAATGCACGCTCACATTAGTTATAGCCTGGGGGCTTCTGGATGGCTTGTTACGAGAGGATGGGAAGTCAGTCTGACTTTTGCTACTCTTACTAACCAACAGATCCATCCTTTAGTTCAGTGGGACTGAGGTAATGGTGGTTGAAATGAATAAGGCTCCAACTTGAAAAATAAAAATAGGAAATGTTTGTCTCCGTAGTGAACTTAAGGGGCTCATGTGAAGGATAACCTTGATCTGTGAAAATATGTCAGTCTGAACTATGCAGAGGTCAAAAAAGATCTATGAAAACTAATATTTTCTATTTCCTTTTCGTTCAGCTTCCTGTATGCTGAGCCCAAGTTGTTTATTCTTCTGAATGATGCAATGGGTTAACGGATAGTATGTGGGTTATCAGTAAGGAAATCTGAAGGTACAAGGACCATAACAGTACTTTATGTTTCACTTTGATTAAACTGGTGGAATTCTGTGTAAATGGAAAATTGTGAAGGCGTATAGCCTTCGTTTTATCAAGAGGATACAGTAGGAAGTAACTTAAAACACAAACTTTCATATTATTTCTTATTTCTAAATAATGAAATGCCTTGAAGTCTTGCAATTCAAAATCCATGCAGTCTTCTCACAAAAGATTAAATACATGCCCAGTCCTTTCTGCAAAGGCTGAGATTTAGGGAGATGTGAGGCTAAGGGGAAGCGTTTGATGTTGCTGCTGCTGAGGGTTACTTAGGAACAAAGATAAGTCAGCAGGAGGTTGCAAGTCTCTAACTTAGCTTGCACAAGATAATGAGTGAGTTTCCTTCTGGAGACTGCTTTCTGTGACAAGCAGCTTTTTGCCTGGAAAAAAACACTTTCTTTGCTTTAGAAATCTAAGTAAATTGAGGATATTTTAAATCAGACTTAAAAAAAAAAATCTCTTTTGTTTCTTTGTTTCTTTAGAGCAGGTACAGCAATGCAAGGTAAGCTCAGTTGCCTTTCAGAAATAAAAAGAGTTGGTGCACAGGGAAGCTGCCTTCAACCCCCCACTCCCAAGAGCTTCAACATGCGTACTAGTGGCACCCAAGGGTATGGCAGAGCTTCCCTCGTGGGGACCCACACCAGGCCAGGCATCATCCAAAACACTCACACAATCCAGCCTGCTCCCCTCCAGGTGAGCATCTTCAGTATCTGTCCACAGGCAAGCCAGACAGGTGTACCAGCAGTAGGACTATTTCAGTCGTCACGTTCACCACTGTGCAACTTGATGGTTCTGAAACATGTATGGATAGTAAGAACGTGTCCTTTTTGTCTTACACAAAAATAGTTGGTACTCTATGGGGAAAACAACAAAGATTTTCTTATAGGTGGGTCTGATACACATAATTTCATTGCTTAACTGCTGTTGCTTGAATAAAGATTGATAATAATATTTCTTAAAAAACAGCAGGGAGAGAATGCCCTTGGTTTACTCCACCTCAGCACTGCATGTTGGTGTTTTGAAACTAGGGTGGGGTGGTTTGTATTTTGATAGCCCGTTATCTAGGAGGGAAGCAAATAACCTGAAACCTCGACCTTTCAAGTGTCTGTGATCTGAATAATGTTTTGTTCCTCACCAATGTTGTTGCTTATATGCTGCACGACTGCCTGTGAGGGCAGCCGGGAGCTAAGGAGCATCATTTACACTAAAGGCTTCAGGTGTCCTTTTATGTGACGTGACTCAGTATGGAGGACAGCAGCACCAAATATCATCCTTCACCTGAGTTGTTTTCTCCATATATTCCATATACAGCACAATGCTGAGCAGGTCATTAAGTAATCCTAGCAGGTCGCACACAGGGGAATAAATGAGCAGCAAGAGGTTTAAAAATGGTGGAGAAGTGGCAGCAGGTAAACCTTGTGCAAGCTGCTGACAGTCATTGGTGGTTCATGCCTGAGCACCTCGTGGGGCTACTCAGTCCCGTAGGGCAAAGTTGTGTGCCCCCTCCCCCCTTTCCTGAGCTGTCAGAGGGGGAAGTGAATCCTCCTCCTCTGTGAAAAGCTTTGAGTGAAAAAAGCTATGGAAGAGCCTCAGTGTTACTGTTAATACAGGCGGTCTTTTACAGAACTGCGGACGAGACCTAAATGAAGTGCACTTATTTTTGGACGAAGAAAAGGAGCTTGCTTTCCAGAAGTCCTTGACTCCAGTGTTGACAAAACAGTTACCCTAACTTTCAGTGTGCTGTACAGTAGAATAAGCAGGGCTTGTAGTATATGAGCTACAGCAATCTTCTGGGCAGCAGTGTCCTGCAAAGAATGCGTGGAACTGAGCCTGCTCTGAATTCCCTTCTCAAGTAGCCCGTACACCTTGCTGCGCTGAGTTTATGTAGTCCAGAAATTTGTCTCCAGGCTCTTTGCATGGCCAGAATGAAATCAGTCTTGGACCAGGTTCCCAGCAGCTGGCTTGCAACAGTGTAGACATCACATCTGCGCAAGAAAAGCAGCTCAGACCCATCACTGGTTAAATAATCCACTAGTACCTGTTTGGAAAACCGAACAACCACTGTACAAATTTTGCCTGAATGCAGTACACATTAAAGGTCTGCTCGAGGCAGGAGTTTGTAGACTGAGAACATAAATAGCTGAGTGACATCAAAGCCGCACTTCAGACTCTTCCTATGATTAAGTTTGCTGCTCACGTGGGGCAAAAAAGGAAATGCTAAGTCCCACTTCAATACTTTTGATGCTGCTGTGCCTGTTTAGAAACAGGATATATCATTGGAAATATCTGGGACATGAGTTAGGGCAAGGTTGGAAGGAACCTTGAGGTCACTTCCTCTTCCTCCTATCCATACCTGGTCTATTTTTCTTGTGCTTATTTGTAATAAATGGCAAGAGTAGACAATCTAAAGTGA
Source organism: Falco biarmicus (assembly GCF_023638135.1). Taxonomy (NCBI): domain Eukaryota; kingdom Metazoa; phylum Chordata; class Aves; order Falconiformes; family Falconidae; genus Falco; species Falco biarmicus. The sequence goes on along the minus strand of NC_079288.1, from coordinate 122,010,662 downwards.
GAAGCAGGGTGCTCGGCCACCCAGGAGATGCTAATGATAACATAGTAGATGAAAGCTGCCGCACACCTCTCTCCTGCTCCTGCTCCCCAAGGCCTGCCAGGTACACAAGTATGAAGGTGATCACCTTATAAATGGTTAGGTGGAAAGATAGGAGCTATAGGTTAGATTTAAAGGGACTTTTCTGATAGGTGGAAGAGATATCGTGATCTCTTTTTGGAACAGGTCTCTGCTCATCTCTTCCCATGATTTTCTTCTTGGCCCCATCCTGAGAAAAAATTTCCATCTCTCTCTACTCTGGCTTGTGTGAGGAGGACTGTTTTCCTTCTTGCTTTTTGCTCTCCTGCTGTTATACTGGCAGCCCTGGGGCACTCTGGGATCTTTCACCCTTGTGCCAAGCAGTCAATGTCCTCTGGATTATGTGAGGTGGCAACTGTTTGTTGGGGAGCCATGTAGCTGAGCTCATGTCTCTCATGATCACAAGCATGGGTCTCATCAGTTGAAAGAAGAGCAACACGCAGTGGTCTGAGATTGATAAAGGACTTCTAATGCTTAGGTCACCTCAAACCACAGTTCAAAGGGCTGAAGATGTGGTTACAGTGGGTGTCTTGGAGGAGATAGGGTGGCACTAGAGATGTGAAGCAGAGTCCAACATCCTTTGTGCCTGGAGGAACACCATCATGACTCAGGAGCGCACCTGTAGGGGACAGCTGCCCATAGGAGCTGAGTCCTGTGTTAGGTGACCAACGAGGTTCTTCACAATTTGGGCTCCTCGGTAAGACTTGCAGGGCAGCAGGTGAAGGCAGGCCCAGGTCCTGGGTGGCTACAGAGCACGGGAAGTCACCTGCTTGCTCCTGGCCGGGCATGCTGAGCATCTGCACCTACCCAAATCCCTGCCCACCTGGCTTGCCTACTCCAGGAGGCAACTTCTCCAGCATCTTTGGAAACAGCTGCTGTAATGGAGGTGTCAAGCCATCCTCTTCTCCTTCAAATCCTTCCTGGCAAACAGTTTTCCCAGGATGACTTCACCAAGTAAATTAGTTTACCGAGATGCTGAGAATTAAATGTACAGGCAGTACTTTTCTCCTAAACCTATAGGCGAGAGGTACTTGAGTAAGTGACTTCAGTGCCTCGCATATACCTCCTGTTGCAAGACTCAGGACCTGCACATTCTCAGTGCTGGCAAGAGTCTCTGTGGCATTAGTCACAGAGCAACCCACAGTCACTCTGGCTGTCTGAGCAAGAAAACTTGTGGTTTCATTTCAGCTTCCTTGCTAGAAGTCCCAAAGCCAGACATCCCCCTTTTGGGCAAGAGGTGCACTCCCATACCTGACTTATCCCTTTTATTACTTGCTATTTCAGCACCTGTTTCCTCCTTGGCTTTGACTTTACGCTCCCCTTCACTTTGGCGCCCTGAGCACGCCAGTGCTTGGTGCTCCCACAGCGTTACATGCTGCCTCGATGGTATCGCTGCATCCTCATCCACCGCTTCCTCCCCGCTCGCCCCAGCTCCCACCACCACGGTGCGTCTGTAACGTCACCGGCCGCTGGCTGCAACACAACTGGCGTGTGCACATCACAAGCCCGGCGCTCCTCTGATGGCTAAGAACTGACTCCCAGATGTCTCACCAGTTTTAAAGCCCCGTGTCTCCAAATTCTGTCTTTTCACCTAATACTGGCCATTTCTCTCTCTGCCTTCAGATTCTTTCTCTCTGTTCTAAGCAGAAGAATTTTCTTTGCCTTGAGAAAGGCTTTCTCATACAACTCTGCCTCATTGATTCTCCACTCCTTCCTAAATCTCAGATGGAAAATGCCTCTTCCTGCCCCCAGACTTGTTTTTCTTTTCTGCTGGGACTGATTTAACTGCTTATTACTCTGTGCTTCCAACGTTGCTCAAAAGATGTTGCAGAAAACAAAGCTGTATTTCATTGACACAGAAAACAATTTCAGAATGGGATGAATCACCCTTTCTTCAAACCCCAGCTAAAAATAATTTTTAAAAAAAAGATGATTCACTGTAGAAAGTCTATATGAGATTTCTCAAATCCAGTTCTGGTTTATTATCTGTGAGGCAATTCTGTGCTTGTCATTCTGGCAATGTGGTATCATTTTACTTGAAAATGGCCTGGTGGTTTTATTGATTCATTCTGGGAGATGACTTTATTTTGTTGGTAAATCTGAAGGCAATTTTCCCTTGTTTCATGAAGCATTTGAAGCATATCTTACATTGCAGACTATAGAGTATTTTGGAAAATTTAAGTAAATATATAATAAACCAACAAGAAACACAATAAAAATACAGCACATTAGAATTTTTTTTTTCAAGCAGAAATAAAACACTTTTTTTTTTCAAGCAGAGAAAAAAAAATTCAAGCAGAAATAAAAGAAAAATAAAGCCAAGGAAAGGCAGTGCTTTTTTATGCAACACACAAGCTGTGGAAGTTTTTATCTCAATGCCACCAAGGGCAAGATCTTCATGAGATTCAGAACAATTAGGCACACTGATATCACCTATAGTTAAATTGCCAAAAACAGATAAAAAGAAAACATCAAAATGGGAGGACAGTGATGCCTGCAGCACGTTTCTTAGGATGCAGAAGTAGTGCCCGGTGCCACGGGCTGCCAGTGCTCCCTCGGCCAGGGACTGGGGCTGGTTTTCAGCCCCCTCAAGCTGGATCCAGCCTTGCAGTTTCCTTGGCGTTGCAAAGGCTGCGACTGCCTCTGCAGCCTCTGCACCGCAGCAGGATTGATGCCTCGATGTGGTGGGCCATCGGCTGCCTTGCAGTACGTCAGGGCTCTGAGGAACGGCGATCCTCCCACCTACACCAAATATTCCTGGCCCTTCTGGTCAAATCAGACCAAAAGCCTGGCCCCACGTGAAGTCTGTGTTTCCATCTTTCCCTGGTGAGCGGGGTGAGTATTTTTTAATTTATGCAAAAACATATGTTGTTCACATGAGCTTTCGGTCTACGTCTACGTTATCACAAGCATCCCCAAAGAGGAAGACCAGAAAAAAGCTTTGGTGGAGGTCGAGTGCGGGAGCACTCTGGAGACCCAGCAGCTGTTTTGTGGGCTGGGGGGGATTTGATGCGTTTTGGGGATCGGTCAAGGAGGGGAAGGGGTGTTCCTCAAGCTCACAACAAATCGCCCTGGATTTAAATAAAAAATACAGGTGCAACATTGACATACTCTTTATTTTGCATTTCTGTAACAGTAAATTTTTCAAAATTATTTCTGTAACAGTAAATTTTTCAAAATTATTACAGAAAAAGACTGTGAAGTAACCAAGCATTGCTATCCTGGTGTGAGCAGAGGAATGAGGAGCAGCACATGCCTCCTGCCGAGCCCTCGCAGCGCGGCTCCTGCAGTCTCGGCCGGCATCGCCTGCCAGCCCCTGGCTCCTGCAGGCCCCTGGGGCACCGAGTGACTTCAGGAAGAAGTGGGATGACCAGAGGGTGGGCAAAGTTAGCGAAGACTGCCACGGTGCCCTGTCGCAGACAAGGTGTGACATTTATGGCGGTGCTGACATGCGTGCTGTGAACTGAAGAAAAAAGGGTGCACAAGGTCAAATGTCCCAGCTCTGACTCTCGCTGAGGGTTGTCTGGAGCAGAAGTCAAGCTGCTGCATGGTGAAAGTTTTTTATGAATGACTCTCGATTAATACTTGTGAAGCTGCTGGGAGGGAGAAATATGAAGAGGAATGAGCACTGAATGTGGCCAGAAGCACTGCTGCTGATAGGGCAAACGTTCCCTGTAGGCACGGGCAGAACAGCAGCAAGGCTGGACAAAGATTCACGTCTGCACATAAACCGTATGCATTGGCCGTTTCCCCAGACAGATTTTGTTAGAAGTGCCAGCTAATCAAACTGCCTTTTAACCCAGTTTTCACAATCTACACACTTCATTAGGGCTACTTTTGACGTACCTATCAGCCAAATTTACTGTAAGCCTGCAAAAGTAGTAAACATGATTTGTTTACAATTTACTTAGAAATGATTTTACAAGTTAGCTAGAGTGCTTTGTTCTGGGGAATTTGCTTTTCAGACGTTCCTCCTAGTGCACCAAGAGTAGTCATATTCACGCGGGAAAAAGATGAAACCACCTCATCCATAAATTAATGTCAAGCTGAATATATCACAAAAAGAAAATAAGATCTGTATTTTTCATGCCGTTGGTGTGTTCTAAGTCTGCGAGATATCACACCAGTAAACAACAATCTCTTGGGGGCAAAACTGGCAGTCTCGACCCCAACTCAGAATGTAATGCTTGGCCAAAGCCAGGCTTAAGGAAGCAAATTTTAATTGTGAGCACTGCTTAGAGCACGGTCAGCTTGCAAAGGATGTAAGTTGCTTCCAGAGAAAGTGAGGATTGCGGGGAAGACAAACTGTTGGACGTTGTTTGGTGCTTCATGGATGTCTTAGTTTTGCCATGAGGACGCCCAGCACAGTCAGGTGAGCCTTTGCAGTTACCGTGCTCAGCTGAGCCACAGTAGCCAGGCGTGTGGCTGTTCCCAGTTCAGTTCCATGCTAAACGAGCTGGGAAGCTCCAGCAGCGCACCGAGGTACTGCTGCTCAGCTGGCAAGTGCTTGCTGCTGTCACCTTCTTCCTCTCTGCTCTTCGCTTGCTGTGAAAGATAGTGGGCTGGATCTTTGGTCGCATCCTCTGTGGCCGTTTTCATACTCAGTGTTACGCTGAGTCAGTAAAGACTCGCGAGACATAATAATGCGTTAAACATCTTGAGTTACGCTGCATGCGCTTGTTGGGTGCCACTTCAGTCAGTTTTCTGGTGGCGATGGCTGAGGCTGGTGTATCAGATGGGAGATCTGGCTTGCTGAGAAACGTTGTGTCAAAGCCAAGATTTCTGTCCCAGTATCACCACCCACAGCTTCCCAGGAAAGGCACTATTTCTGTTGGGGTAGTTGAATATTGAATCTTAGTATCAGCTATGACCATTGGCCAAATATCACAGCCACATTTTCAAACTTCAATTTCCCAAACAATTTTGTCCATGTTTGCTGTGCCAGTATTTAGTGGTGATGTAAGCCAACTTTGTTTGTGCCACGGATGGGGTGGGTTTTTTCAAAACACTGTTAGATGATAGTGTGCCTACTTAGCAGAGAACAACAGAGCCCAGAAAGAAGATGCTAAGACAAGCTCAAACATCAGATTTTTAGATGTATTTACTACACCGTAGGGCAGCAAAAGTGGTGTATAGTTTTGCCATACAGAGAAAACGAGTGTGCTTTGTTCTGGGGAATTCACTGTTAGATTGGAGGTGCGGGGAGTTCAAAACCAACACGAGGAGCAATAATTATTCAGCCTGCAAAGAACTAGAGGTACATCCAACAGAGGCTTCCACCCAGTTTTGGTCAGGCTGACAAGATACAGCTTCCTTTGCAAACCTGGATTCACTTAAACCTGTAGGTCAGCACAGCTACAGCAACACAAGCACTGCAGTTTCTACCAGGCTGCTAGCAGTTCCTTTCACATGCACGTTAGTGCCCCTTTCCTCAGTGACAGGAAACCTGGGAATATGCAGAAAGCATTACCACACAACTCTCTATATACAAGTGTCAAGACTCACCCCTTCAGAAACCCCGCTGGGGTTTGTGGTCACAGATACTCGCACCTGGGCACATGCTAGAGTCAATTTGTTCACTGAGGGTGTCTGCAAAGCACAAATGTCACTGTGCAAACTTGTCCACATGTTCCCCTTTGCCACGAAACAGGACCTCCTTTGTATGGGTGCCCAGGAGGTGTCTTTTGCTTAGAAATGTACCCCTTTAACACCAACTGATGAATATGATATGGCCAAACCTGAACGCTGTAGCTACCATCAACGATACTAAGCACGCGAATGGTGATAAGGCAGGGCAGTGCACTAAAAAGAACTGTTACAAACAAGGCAGCATAATAGGGGACTTAAAGATACCTTGTTTTAATGAAGTGAAAGATTAAAATGTAGGCTGATCTTCTGTCACTTCTGTTGTTTTGCCTTATATTTTGCAATCCCATACACAAATATCAGTACATGTTTATTCTAACATCAGTTTGCTCACTGATTTGCATTTCCAAGGATAAAATTTGCTCCTCTGTATATAGACGGGTGTTTCGCAGCTTTGCCCTTAATCATGGGCAAAGACAAACTTGTCTGCCAAAGCGGTGTTCAGCTACCTGAGAGTTTTCCAGAGGCAGGTAATTCTCAGATACTGAAAAAGTTGACAGATGTCAAAGGTTCTCATTCAAAATTGCCTTTAAAATGATATTGTCTGTCTACTGCAAATGTTTTTTTTCCTGAAGGCTTTGTCAATAGTATTTGCTTAGGTATTATTTCTGCAACTGGAAATGGCGTAAGAGGGGTTTTTCCTTGTAGAAACCGTTGTAGAAGGTCAAGTTTCACTAAGTAGACTAAGACTCAGATATCCTATGCAGTTCTCAACTGAACCAAATAAATCTACTTCAAGTCAATGAATGTGAAGTTAATTCAAATTTACATTTGTGAGAATTTAAGGCCTAGACAACATAAAATAAAGAATTTTACTTAATAAAAGGAATAGCAGCGCTCACTGTACAGTTTGGAGAGGTACCTTGTGCTGCAGTGCAACCAAATGAATTCCTTTCCCTTGCACACATCATCAGGCTTAAGGCAGAAACTTTGATTTCAGACTAATTACTTCTGCTAAAAATTGTAGAGTACTTAAATTTGTAACTTCACCTTTGTCGTTTGCCATCCTTCTGCTGTTCATATTACCCAGAGTTTTACTGTAGTATTTGTTCTTATAGATCTGTCCATTGCTCCAAATTATGCCTAAGTCACTTGCTCTAGCAATGATGAAAATTTCTGCAATTAGTTTTGGTACTCAGTGTTGTTTAGGTGGTTGAACAAAGTATCACAAAACATTTGCCTATGTTTCATACACACAGCAATAAAAAGGAGCGGGATAGCAGAATGTTTCTGCCAGACCAATGCCAACCATGTTATATGCCCTAAGGAATGACCCAAACAATGGGATAGACTCATAAATACAGCAAAAGCTGTTGAAGAAAAATGTCTTTATCCACATACTCATGGAGTAACATGGCCAATCTTACCAAGTTTCACAATGAATAGTAAGTGGGAACTGAAAAAAACAAACTCTTGCCCAAACATTGTTACCGTAAATGTAAAGGAAAAGAAACACTGTAGGTGGGGATAGTAGTTCTGAGCCATTCCTTTGGTGTCTTAGATGTAACTGTCCCAAAAAAACCCCAATAGGACTTCACCGTCAGAAATCTCCCATTCTGCAGACTGCCTGTCTGCTCTTGCCTCATTGGCCACAACCCCTGAGCATTCTGACTACCAAAAAAAAAAAAAAAAAAAAAAAAAAGAATACCATTTGACGTATTTCACATTTCCACTTCTGTTCGGTGATCTTTTTTCCTTCTGTCTGCGGTTGTTTAACCTTGATCCAGCCATTCAGGTGAGAACAGAGAAAAGTGGAAACAAGTCTATATTTTTTCCCCCTGCATGTCAAGGTGCGTGGCTACCGTCTCAGCACGGTCAGAGGTGGACTCAATGGCCTTGAAGACAAAGTGTTCTTTAAAAACAAAACAATATTTTGCTTATGGCTCAATGACTTCTAATTTTTTCAGCCAAAAGCAATTATTTTACTGATTGGCTGCTGAAAATAGCAACTGCTCTTTGCCCCTGGGTATGGCTTTGGAACCACAGAGGAGATTGTGGGATAACACCATCCAGGTGCCAAGCTCCAGAAGCTACAGTGCAGCCAATGATCAGCCTTACGTTTTGCAAAATCTTCCTTTGCATGTGGTGTGTTGTGCATGTTTAGGCCTTCTTATTTGCAAGCTGTTCAGCTGCAACTAAACATTTCAGTGCAGCAGGGAGGAGAGACGCGTATTTTGGGATAAAAGCCAAGCTGACGTTCCCATCCTGTGAGCTGGCTACATTGCACTGGCAGCTAAGTATTAGGTGACTCAGTCCTATACGGTCCAAGTCAGGCAGAAAATAGCAATGTTTGTGGCATACAGGGTGGTGTGGCTGGTCCCATCCTATTCAACAAATCAGTGTTTAAATTGATCACTGCACTTTTCCTTTCCCTGGTGCAGCACCCAGACCAGCCTGCTTAACTTTTCAATATCCCAAATACAATGGCAACATTCAGGCCGGTGCTTTCAAAAGTAAGCCTTGGAAAGTGCATGTGAAAATTGCCCTCTCCATTTAGACACCGAAGTAAAGTGCCAGCCTTCAGAAACACAGTTCTGAAAACCCCGGACTTTATCATTAGTGACATTTTGTTGAGATCTGTTATCTGTGTGGTTCCACAAGTGACCTAGAATAAGAACAGCAGAATTCTTGTTCTTCGAAATGGAAAAATTTGCCCTTTAGGGAGTACTCCACTACACAGAAACAGTCAGGCACATAAAGGATGGCCGTTTGCCTTTGCTTCGACTATCGTTTCATAGGATGCTCTTTCTCAGCAGTAGTGGAGTTGCCCGGTGGCAATTGATGAGCCGCAAAAGCAGCTGGAGATGACTCGGGATGGTTTTGCTCGCAGTGTTAAGTTTCCCAGGGTGAGCAGAGCTGGGGAGGATGAATATGCTGCAGCAGGGCAGCAGAGCGGAGGGAACTGGTGGCACACCACAGCTCTTGTAGTGAGTGACTGCTGCAGCCCACAGCCACAGTGCCGACTGGGGTTGCCCTTGGGTTTTTCAGTGATTTCTTGTAGCGTATCTGCAGCCACAGAATCATCTGTTTGGCTTTATTTTAGCTTTACTTGAGAAGAACCCAAGCAGATTTCCTCGTGTTAGTTGCAGCAGGGGGCAAAGGCTTGGGGCAGGGTTCATGCTTAATGTCTGGGAGCGGCAGGTCCCAGGTGCTTGGCACAGTCAGGGGACCTGTGTGGGCAGCTAAGGACGTCAGACACATTTCGGCTGCATATTTCTACTGTTTCACATTGCACAAAATCTGGCCCCATATTTGTATCAGTTGGGAGTCAACGAAGCGTAGGAATACCATACAACCATTTGCTTTTTATAATTGTTCTTATAAATACGCCACACCAAAGACCCAAGTTCTGAGTGCTGCCTAACAGGAAAACTAGACCGTGCTTAATCTCCACTAGGATTTCACTTTAAGTTAGTTAGTTCCAATTAAGAACACTCATGTTTTCAGAGGTAAGCCAAGGGAAGGCAAGAGCAGAAGGTACAGCTCTTACCAGAAGTAGTATCATTGAAATTCCTGGTTGTGGAGGGGTGTTATAGGACTCGGTCCATACGTTGAAGCGTTGATCAAAGTTGACTTAGGAAGGGGTCCTTAACTGGATTTGTATCTTTAGGTACCACCTTGCAGTTTCCCAGACATAATCCTTTTCTGATTGAATAATGAAGGAGAAAATGGTTTGCTGAAAGGGCACGTGAGAGGCAAAGCACTGTCTAACATTTAACATGGACAAAGTTACATTAGGTAGGAAAAGAAAGATTTACAGGAGACTATGAACTATTTTTTCCTGTTGGAAACATGCAGAAAGAATTGCCATGCTAGGCAAAGTCTCCCTATACATCCTAGAAGTTCAATATTTAGAAGAAGTAATCACCAGTGCAAGACCTTTCTCTCTTTTGCCAACCTACACAAGAAAGATAAAAATGGATAAACTACATGGGGACCCATCACTCTTAATCCAGAATACACCTGTCTGCACATGGAATTACTCAGGAAAATCTGTTCCTCAGCAGATCCAGATTCTACCCTTAGAAACGCATAGCAGGAACAGCAGCTTAAACAAGAGCTAGCATCTTCCCAAAACTAAACAGAGACTATTCTCTAGTCTTACCGTTTCAGTGTGCATTCTCCCTTCACATTATCCATCCATAAAAATGCAAATGTCAGTATTGAAAGCTGTGCAAGGGAAAAATGATGATTAAACCCTTTGCCTCTGTAAATGGCTTGAAGACAAAAGCCCATATCTGCAGTTCTTCATTTTTTTGGTATAGGAAGCAAGCAGGTCTGCAAAGAGACTTCTTAAAATAAAAAAAAAAAAATCAGCCTAACCACTGGTTCCGCCTGTGTATTAGTACATATGTTAGCTTCTGGGGGCTTCTCTTACTCAGAATTGAACTGAGACTGACAGTAACATTTGTTTACTACGTATTTAATCAACCTTTGCCAAAGCAACTGTCTAGAAAGGAGCAATGTATTCATTGGGATAGGAACATAATTGTTAAGGATTATTTAAGATTAAAAACATCCACAGGTCATAAGCGTACATATTACTGGAATGAAGTTTTGCAGAAACCAGAAGATACTTGCTTTCTCAAGGCAAAGATTACTAAAAGGAATGCATGAGATGACACTGAAAAAGATGATCTAGAAAGAAAATAAGCAATATCAGTATAATAAGATAGAAACTCTGAAGTCTCCGGCTACAAATCAGATACTTTAGCGCTTCAATAGATTGTGCTTGATTTCTCTAAATTCAAATTTGTGATGTTGGGCTTCAAAATTCCCAAAATTTGCATGAAATGGAAGATGTGCAGCCAAGAGTTAATATCGTACGAAATGAAAATGAGTTAATAGTCAAAGACCTGCTGAGAAAACTTGGCATTATCCTCAGGGAATATTTTTCCTCAAAGCCTTATGCCTGTTTTGGAGTGATCTATTCTAAACAAAAAAGGAAGGGGTTTGCTTTTGTGGGGAAGAAGAGTGGGGTGGGTTTTTTTGGTGTGTTGCTCTGAAGTGTGGATTGTACGTGGAGTGCATGTTGAAATGCTCACAGTTACTTCTGCCCAGCACAGTGCAGTTCACACTGGTGGAAGTTTTTATGTCAGGCAGCAGAGTGCTTATTACTGTTATTAACTTCACTTCCAGTAATTGGTCCATTGCTGAGACTAAGGAAGAAAAAAAAAATAATATATATTTTTTAATCATTACAGCTCTTTCACTGGGAGCCTCTAACAGTTCCAACCTCTGGAACAAGATTCTTATGTTTGTCTGCAAGAAAGGGACAGTGTCACCCATACTAGTGTCACAAAACCATCTTCCTCAAATGTAGCCAAGTAACAAACCCAGAGCATCTTGGGGGGGTGGGGGGGGGGTGGGGGGGGTGGGGGTGCCTTTCTAGAGCCTGACAGTGAAATTTCCCAACGCGCCTTGCCCTGAGGATGCTGTGGCTGAAGGTAGGATGGCCAACGAGCCCTGCCTGATCCAGGGAAGCCAGCTGTGGCTTCAGAATTGTGATTAAGACTTTCTTCTAATATCCCCATAATAACCTTTTATTTCATTTCCCTAACAAAGAAAGTGGTGGTGGTAGAGGAATAGAGATCCTGAGAGGGAGAAGGCTGGAGGGCAGGCGTGGTTGCGTTAGGCAAGGGGGAGCTGGACAAGCAAGGGAGCTGGCAGGGATCTGGGGTGGTGGGACCAGAAGAGGACAGGAAGCATCTGCGCTGCAAAGCATGGGTGGCATGTCAAGGCAGAGCCAGTGCATCTGTCCCTCCCAAGGTAGGTCCATGCAGAAGATGAAAAACCTTTGTGCTTTCAAGTCAGGCACAAGCTCAAGGGACAGAGATACCAGTGCTGGGGCTGCCCATATCCCATAGTCTGGTCACAGAGAGCAGGCGTCTGCCTGATATCTGAGGGGGGGTGTGCAGTAAATAAAATAAACAAAACAACTTTTACCTTGCCCCAAAAGAAGTGCTGGTAAAGGCTTGCTCAGGGTTCAAAATCCTACTTGAGAAATGCCCTGACAACCTTACAGCTCCTTTCTGCATAATGCAGGAGTGTTTATGTCCTTTCCACCCACCTTTGCTTTTTAATTCTGTGCCTATATCTTGCACTTTGAGAAAAGCCTTTACAAGTCCCCAGAAGCTTGAAAAATCATGAGTCAGACTCCCTCAAAAAGAGGGTTTTGTGTTTGTTTGGGGTTTTTTTCAATCTACATGACACTCAATACTTTTATCTACATGTGTGCATAAGACAATAAGGTGTTAATTTTTTGGCCTCTGGGTAGGGGATATCTGTCAGGTTAGTTTGATGATGTGGGGCTTTCACCTGCTCCCTTCGTCACCAAACCTGAAGCCAGGCTGTGTTCCCTTACACCCCTCATCATCCTGCCCCTGATTTGATCATCCTCCACTGACCTCCTCTAGCAAGGCATTTATAGAAGCCATTGTGCCTGCACAAGCTTCTACTCTTCTTCTCACAGACTGTATCAGATGTTTAGCAAGCTGAAAAGACAGATTTTTGCAATGCAGAGCCAGAATTTGTGCATTCTCCAGGTGCCCAGCTCAGAACACCCGGGGCCTTGATGAGAAGATGAGTACTAGCAGCTGTCAGAAAGCTGTGCCTTGTGCTAAGTGTTGGAACAAAATACTAAATATATTTTTTCTCTGGCTTTTAAAATAGGGAAACAGTGCACCGTTGCTCTTCAGCTGTTTGAAAGTAAATATGTTCAAGTATATAAGGAGTGAGAAGGTTTGGAGGAGTACAGCAGGAGTGGATGTTTTCTACAGGAACTTATGCTGGATTTATGTGGTGCACAAAATAATGCAAAGAATGAGAAAGATCATACGTTCAGTAATTTTTTGTCAGTAGGAAGAATCCTATGGAAAAATCTGCAAGGTCATGTAATTAAAAAATAAGAATGGAACTCAGCAACAGACTGAATTAAGGTTGAAAAAGTCAACCTAGATGTTGCTCTTAACTATGCAAGTTTGGCTTTGCAAGTGTACTGCCCTTTCCTGGCCGTTTTCTGTGCTTTCAGAGAGCTATTGAGTCTGTTGAAGACAGGAGATTAATTAGTCATGTCACTCTTGGATTCAGAGAGAGATTTGCTTAAGGTTCTAGTGAAATGATGTTTGCTCATGTGAAACCTGTAATATTAAATCATAGCATAATGAGATCTGTCAAAGTGGGAAGTCTATTATTGAAATCTGATGCTTTTTCACCCCTGCTCTTTACAGGGCCAGTTCCAACATCTCAAGAGCTTCTCTCAGCTCTCCCCCATTTTTAATTATACTGTTCAGCTTCTGCCGTTCCTGTCAAAGAGTCTTAGTGATTTCATTTTTGGGTCCTTTGAACTGGCTAAAGTAAAACTGGGGACATTGTGCTGACCTCGGAGTCCTCCTAGGTCTGGGAGCTCTGAAACAAGGGTTGTCCTCTTTGAAGGTGGGAAGAATTGTGCGTTCATGGCTTTCAGCCATTGCAAAACAAAACCTCCAGATACATCATCCAGAGTTGCTCTTGAAATGCCTTTGTAAGGAACCAGACAGATTCTGCTCACATTGAAGCTGTTCTGCTCTGTGTCTGGATTTTTCTTTGCAAGCCATCTGATGAGGAAGGACTAACCTCATTCACAGCACAAGCACAGGCAGAGTTGTGGCATATGCCTGTGGTCTTAAATTTTTTTCCGCATTGGTCTCTCATTACTAATCTCTGTTTTCCTCCATCTTCCCATATTTTTGTACCAAAGCAAATCTTGCTTTTAAGAGATAGGGATGAAGAGGAGGTGCTTGAAACAGTTTCACAGGTTTTCTATGTTCAAAACCATTTCTGAACCACTTACAAGACTTCGGTTGAAGTAGATCAGTATCTGCCAAAAATAATCCCTCAGATGCATTTCCACAGCCACATAAAACAAACAGCCACCTGTGACCAAATTGTGCAAGTGGTGCAAGCTGCGTAGTACCAACAGGATCCTGGTTTTCCTCATCTACTGCCTTCTCAGTTATGCTGTGAAAGTTGTATTTGACAGCAAGTGCTATGATGTGGTATAAATAAATCGGCTATTGATAAACAGTTCTACAAATCATTGTTTATCAGCCATTAAATATCAGCACATGTTCATTAAAAAAGCATTGAGAAAACTTTTTAAAAGCTAATAGAGGAAGGGCATAAGATGGCGTGATATGCTTTGGTTTAGCACAGTGATTTTCATATTGTAATTATCATACCTTGTCTGGTCTGTTGAAATTATCAAGGGCTTCCATCTTTTGATCATTAATAGTAAGAGATTGACTTAAATTACAAAGGAAGAGCATTGATGGAAAATTATCACTGAAAACCACATTGTCCTTTATGCCTGCAGACTTTACTGGGTATCCGACGAGCTGCTGAGTCACTAACATCAGCCCTTGGGGCTGCAAAAGGACCGAGGCTGCGTGCCTCGCGGCGTTTAAAAGATCAAATGGAAATCTTGACAACTGAAAAACTTCCCACACATGTGCCCGTTGCTAGTCTGAGCTAGCAGATCGGAGGACTGTGTGTAGTCTTGTCCTCAGTCTTTAACACCACTCTAACCAAAAGCCTGCTCCCTGTTGCTTTCTTTTAATATGTGAAGATAAACCCTTTACTGTGTGACTGAGGCTGTCAGCTTATTATAAATGTATAAAGTGTGCGTGTCGTTGGAGATGTTCAAGAAATGAGTTGAACAGTACCATACCTCTGCTTGCTGCCAGATCAAAAGCCAATCCCTGAAGTCGTATGGCTGCTGCTAGTTTCAGAAAAACGTTATTTCCCTGTGCCTTGACTTGTGCATATCTGAATTTTAACCTAAATTATCATACCTCTGAAGCCATGGAGGCTGGAGTATTTGTTAGCTCCCATTTGGTGTTTTGGTCTTCTGACCAGAAAGCTTGTCACTCAGCTGAAGAGTAAGAAATGATAGAGTGTGGCGTAACCAACCGGCACTACCCGTTGTAAGTGCAAGGACTGAGCAATTGACGTGAACTGTTTGTAACCTATTCCCAGGAAAAGGGCTTCTGGTGGGGAAAAAAAAGAGTGTTTCAAGTTATTTACAGAAACCAGTACTGGTTTGTGACTGATTCACAAATCTCTGGGCTGAGGTGGGCAAATAATATGTTGGCCATTCGTAATTTTGCAGTTGGGATAGATCAACCCTCTGCTCTGAGCCTGGAGAGATCCTAAACGAGCTACACCCAGGTGAACTCCGCTGAGCCTGGTTTTCACCTGGCTCGTAAGGTAGGAGAGGGCAATGTCCCTCACTGGAGAGGGGAAAGCAGTTTTCCTCTACCAGGCTGGCAGAGGGAGGTCTCAGCTGGGGACCTCTTTGCTTCCAGACAGAGGATGAGCCCTTCGCAGGTCTGTAAGTTGTCCAAGAGAAGCAGAGCTAGGGCCAGCTGGGGAAGTGGGGAATTACATAAAATCATCTTGGGAGAAGCTATAACAAGGATTTCAGTCCTGGTCCTTGCCCCGAGAGAGGGCTGGGAGCTCCCCCCGGGGCTGGCCAGCGAAGCGTTGCTGGAGGAGAGGGCCTTACACAAAGCAGGGAGGAGGGAGGAAGACGTCGGTCATCTAGTTAAAGTAGGTCAATATCTGCCAAAAATATTCCCTCGGAGGCACTTCCACAGCCACGTAAAACAAGCAGCCACCTGTGACCAAATTGTGCAGCACATCCTGTGTTTAAAGATGGTTTGTACATTTGTGCCAATCAGTTTGGGGTGTTGGAAGGGGTTTGGATTCAGATCTGAATCAATTGACCACGGCAGTTTTCCCTCCTTTCACTCGAAGCCTTGGAGGAACTTTGCCCATCGCTCTGTGGTGTGCGCCTCTCGTTTGTCACTTGAAATGATCCTCTGTTGTGTTATTCTTCAGCTAAAGGTAAAAATTCATCCAGATCTCCTTTAGAATTCAATTTTCAACCTTCAAAAAAGAAATCTGAAAAAACAGTCAGAGATATTTACCATTGGAAGTCAGACTGAGGGCAAGAACTTGTGCTTCTAAATCCTGTAGATGTTTTGTGACTGCTGCTGCCCCACAGCCATGCCTTGTGACTTCACCCTTTAGGCAGTTTTGGATGAGGGGAACGTGTGGAAGTACACCTTGAGATAAATACTGTGTTGTAAGAGTATGGACTCCAAGGAACAAGGGTATCCATTTTCATTAAAAACAACTGGTAGAGAAGGGGAAGGACAGGTACGAACAGTTAGCAGGAGCCTGGTGTGCTTGTGGTGGTAAAAGTGATGTTCTACTGACACACATATATCTATATATAGGTATACAGAGAACCTGGTACTTTGAAAGGTCTGCTTCTGGTGACTGATGCCTGCTTTTATCATTTTTGCATATAATTATGCAAACATATGTTTGCTTAAACATAAAGATGAAGGTTAGACATGTATATAATTCCCCTCTTCCTGCAGAGTAAGTGTATAAGGAAAGGGGAAACTGAAAACCACAGATGGTTTTGGCAGAAATTCAGATTAACTGCATTACCTGTCTCGAGATCATAGTCCCCCAGGGTCACGCAGACACTCTTGTGGTGCGTGAAATGGTTGTCCTGCTGTGGATCCTGCCTTGCTCGGGTCAGGACTGCCCCAGGCGACCTGTCTTTGTGTGACTGCCCATGTGGCCATGGCTGGGTGTTAGGTGAGGGTGCCTTGCACTCTCCTATGCGGAGTTTCCCATCGAGTGCTTATCCTTTTCTTCAGCAATCCAGGGGGGACGTGCTCAGAATTTACAAGTCTCATGAGGAGCAGCTGAGGGAACTGGGAGTGTTCAGCCTGGAGAAGAAGAGAGTCCGGGAACGCCTTACTGCTCTCTACAACTACCTGAAAGGATGCTGTGGGCAGGTGGGGGTCGGTCTTTTCTCCCAGATAACAAGTGACAGGACAAGAGGAAACAGCCTCAAGTTGCACCAGGGGTGGTTTAGGTCGGATATGAGGAAAAACTTTTTCACTGAGAGGGTGGTCAGGCACCTGAACAGGCTGTCCAGGGAGGTAGTTCAGTCACCATTCCTGGAAGTGTTTAAAAAAAGCATAGATGTGGCACTTAGGGACATGGTGTAGTGGTGGGCTTGGCAGCGCTGTGTTGACAGCTGGACTTGATGATCTTAAAGGTCTTTTTCAACCTGAATGATGCTCTGATTCTGTGAATCAGCTGCAGCTTTTCCTTCTGTACAGCTTGCCCTGCAGGCAGCTGCAAACAGTGTGTTTTGCCCCCTTGTGCACAGGTTGTGCTGATCAAAGTGAAACCAAGTTGCCTCAAGTAGTTGGTTGAAGTATTGAAACAACCTCAGGGGTCTCTAACGTCAGTTCAGTAGTAGTTATATCTGGTCATCTTGCCATCGTAAAGGACCCAGATGACACACACACACACACACATATGTGTTGTTCTGAGAGTTTATATTACTTTACAAGGATAACATGGTTCTTGAAATTGGTGGAAATCCATGTGCAGCAGAGGTGATAAGAAGCAGCTGGCGGTGCAGGAGGAGGTGCAGAATGAGGTCAAAAAAGAGCCAGTCTCACTGAGGGTCAGCGATGTGCAGCGATGGGAACAGGCAGAGGAGCTGCTGGCTTCGGGAGTAGGCTTTGGCTGGGACAGCAAGCACCAAGTGAGAGGTGAGCAGCACCGGCAGTGAGGCCGATGAATTGCATGGCTTTGGGAAGCAGGAATGATTATTAAAGAGCATTTTGCCAAAGGCAATGAGGAAAGTTTGAGGTGTGTGTATGGCAGCAGGCTAGCAGAGAGACAGTAGGAGTAAGCTGGTACTGGGGAAGAGCTCTGCCAAAGCAACAGCAAAGCTGGCGGTACGTTAGTGTGCATCTGTTCAGGGATATGTGCCCACCGTCACAGTTTAACAGTTGGGTGAGCAAAGTGACCGTGCCTGAGGAGTGAGGAGGAATCAGCAACCCCATTTCATGTGTGCCATGTCCCCCCCCAACCCTTTCTGCCTTGCAAAGGGCACAACTGGCTGATGTGCTACTTCTCTGCAGTTTGCTGTAATTTTTTTCCCCAAGGTGCTCTAGTATATTTTATATTAATTGCTGTTGCAGCTGTCCACGCTTCTTTCCAGCTCCTTGCTGGAGGCTGCATGGGCTTCCCAAGGCAGAGGAGGCAACTCATGCCCTTCCTGTCCCACCTGCTCGGCTGCCACGCTTAGAAAAGGATCTTGCCGTTCTCATGAGCGTGGCATGGTGTGTTGCGTTATCACACAGCACTGTGGTTACTGACGGCTCCCCACCGCTGAACCCAGGGAGGCACAGGAAGCATGGTGGAGTACGTGACCCAGCACAAGGCAGTAAGAGGGCACCTCCAGTCCCTGACATGACAGCCACCCCAAATTCTTGCATGTCTTAGCATTTATCCCTAGTCTGATGTTTGTGTGGCAGTCCACAGGTAAAGAAGGGACTGGGGAGGTCTTTGTGGTGACGAAAGCAAATAGCAGGGGGTATGTCAGAGAGTGCAGTGTATGGCCATCTCTGCTAGTCTGCAGAGAGGTAAAGCAAAACGGATCACACCTGGTTCGGCTTCCTCCTGCCTGGTGTGTTGGCTTCAGGGCAGCCACCTGGGTATCTCCATACAGATCACCTGGGTGTCCATCAAGCCTTGTCGTACCAGATGTACTTTCCCTGAGTCCTCCAGGAACCCGAAACTCTGAGCAGCCCAGGCAAAAGCACCCAAATGTGGGTTTTTTACATCATAGCAACTAATCTGCAAGTCGGTAATCTAGGAGCAGCCCTGCCCAAAAGCGTGGAAACCACAATTGGACCTCTGCAGACCTGGAGAGCCATACAGCTTGCTTTGCCCATGCCTGAATCTGCTGGCTCTGCTCTGGGACACCCCCAGTGCATCCAAACCTGCAGCATGGCTAACCTGCAACACGCCTTAGGCACCCACAGGCAACTGAGAGCTGGCTGAGCTGGCTGCGCTTGCAGTTTGATTATTAAAGCCCCAGCATCTTGCTTCTCACTCAGACTTGCAACTTGGACAGCACCTTTGCTCAAGTTGGGGACTGCTCTGTGTCCAGATCATGTTTAAATCTGGATGTATGTATTCAGTAATGTAAAGGTTTTATTCACAGAGCTCAACTTTCTTCCTGTATCTCTGTTACTGCAGGATTCTTCTTGGCTTTCACACAGTCGTTGCCAGCTACTGCAAAGCCAATTTCCCAAGCCTACCTTGCTGTTTAAATAATTTCTGTGATACCTCTCTCCTGTATTAGATGCAAGTAAAATGCCTGCTCATTCAAGGCCAGCTGTGGTGTACTCTGAGCCTCTTGATCATCTCCCACTCACTGTCGGTACGTTCCCTCCTGCCTCTTACTGACCTTACTGCTCCCAGGCTCTACCACCCACCTATTACGTATTTAAGAGTGCATGTTGCTTGGTATTTCCAAAGCATCCCAATTTCAGTCCTCAGATGGCTTTGGGAAATGCTCCTTTTCTAAGAAATGACTAACAGAAGGATAGTTCTTGGACGTTCCTTGGATTTCTAGCCAATACTGCCTTGTGTATCATCTGTCTGTTACCACCCGCCTTCCACTGACGTTGAAAGCTATCTAGGGCATGGGGCTATTACTGTTCTGTTTGGATAGTCCCTAAAAAACTCATATGCAAATAATAAATAGTGGTTATTGCTAGGAAATCAGTGTGCTTTATCAGGTAAAATCTACTGAAGTTGTTGTAATGTTTTTAAAGAGATGGTGCCTTGAACAAGCCAATTTCTCAATGGAAACTGCTGAAATAAGTGTCAAACTATTTCATTTTTGTCAAAGACCTATACCACCTTTTGAACTACGAAAGTTTCAGGATGGCAACAATGCCACAAAAATTACTGTCCTAGACTCCGTTTTCCATTAAATACCTAGATTCAGTTTGAATCAGTGCTCACTCTTAAAAACAAATTATTTTGTAGGTTAAAAGGAACTCATCTGCCACCTTTACATTTTCAGGTGGTATTCCAAAACCACCTTAAACTTTTGAACTCCAGGACAATGAGCCAGCAGGTCACACACTGTTTGTTGATATAAATTCATTCTAACTCCCATGCGTAAAAGGAAATTCACCCGAAGAATAGTTTGCCTGGTAGGGGGTATGATGAACCCAGCACTGGGGGAACCTGTGGTGTAACCAGCTCCTCCCTGAGCGAGGCCAGTGGTGGAGTCAACCCCTGTACAACTTCCCAGAAGAAAATGTTGCCATTGAGCACCAAGTGTTAAAACATCCCACTGGTGACCCGGTCATGGCAAAGTATTTGCTGGGCCTTGTTTCTCCCTTGTTGGTGTAGATTACAAAGGCAGGCTCTCTTGTCTGCCCATCAGGCCGGGTCAAAGGCACTTGGTCCAGGAAATGAATTCATGCTGAGACAGAGTGAGGAAAGGCTGGTTTGTTTTTCCTTTGACATGCAGCTATTTTCCCCTGTCTGTGCTTTCCTCTTTTAGTCAATATGAGCATGGAACAAATGTGACAGGCAATGGATGTCAGGAGAATTTTTCTCTCCTCTGTTTCCTGCGTGGTCTGGCTTCTTAACCTTCCTGGAAGACGTTCAGGTGGCTAAACAGAATGGGAGGACAGTGCTGGAGGCGCAGGGGCAGCAGCTTTGCTAAGGAGGCATGAGGAGGAGGAGGAGGAGGAGGACGAGCCTCCAAGGAAGCACGGCACTAGCAAAGTAGGGATTGCCTTAGGGCTGTGGGCTTTGGCTGGGGAACTGATGCCAGCTCAGAGGCTTATAAGCCATTGCAGACTTGGGGTGGGAAGGCTTGTGCTGCACAGGACCAACAGAGGCTGTTTGGTTGCTTTCCTAAGGCAATCCCTCCTGGTGCCAGCTCTGCTGACACCTCTGTGTGTGAGCACACATTTGGGGATGACAGGTCTCTTGTCGACTCTGAAAGAGCAGCTTCTCAAAAGAGCTTTTGTCTGGAGCAACTGCCCAGACAGCTGGGCAAACCCCTGTCAGTCTGCCCCGTGTTTTCTTTCCCAAAAGCAATACCCAACCTTAGGCTGGAGAGCCAGGCTCTGGCTGCCTCACCCGAGATGCTCACGGTGTTCTCAGAATAACACCACCATCAACATGAGCTTGGCAAGTGCCACAGGGAACTCGTAGGAGGAAACAACATGGATCTGTGAGCAGCGTTGTCAGTTGCTTTCCCAGCAGTGTGCTTGCAGAGTTGTCATCTGAAGCAGCACTGGCAGTATTCAACCTGTATTGGCAGACTGCAGAGATTGCAGCAGCCCTGGCTGCTTGCACCCGCCTCTGCAACTGTCTGCTCGTGGAGAACAGCTGAGTGAGCCAGGGTGGGTGGGAAGCGAGAGGAGAACCTCTGGTGACCTTCAGTGGAGCCCAGCAGGTCTAGGCTGGCACAACAGCACGGCAAGACTAGTGACTTCAGTAAGCCCCTGCGCTCGAAGGCGCACAGCCTGGGCTCCCGCGGGGAAGACTAAGGGCTTGGTGTGACCTCCCCTCGCCAAAGAGCAGGGAGACAAGGTGAGGTGGGACAGGAGAGGCGGTTTCCTGGTGGCCCTGGCTGATCCCCATGACGGGAGGTAGCACTGGTCATGTACCTGAAGGCACTGGGGTTGGCACACCAGGGGGGCTGTGGGCGGGCATGCGGGGCAACGCTGGCCGCAGGCTCCATGCACAACAACTTGTGCCCTGGGAGCCAGCAGGCCACCAGCCAGGGCCCGGGAGCTGGCCCTGAGCCTGCGGACACCACCCGCACCACAGTGTCCCCTTTGTTTTTGGTGGCCACGAATCCCGAGGCTGTAGCTGCGTTTCCTACACCTCCTGGGAGGACGTGGGATTTTCCTGGCTGCGGGGCAGGGGACGGCTGCGAAAGGCAGCGAGAAGCTCTGCAGGCTGGGCCAGTGACTCAGCTGCTGGCAATGGGCAGGGGACAGTACAGACGGGCTTCCCCCTCTCCGGCTGTGCAGCAGCCTGAGCCACTGTGCCTTTGCAAACCTTCATCCTTTTGCTTTTCCACCCTGCTCTTTGTATTTTATAAAAAAAAAAAAGAAAAAAAAGAAATGTGGGTTTCTTTGTAACAGTTGGACGTGCATTTATCATTCACCCCATGCTGGATGCATGCGTGTGCGTGCACACACATACTGTATACCCACACACAGATCTTGCAATCATACCATTGTTGGAGTTTCATGTACTTCTGACATGCAAAAAGTACAAATGTGAGCATACGTTTAGAAGCTTCACTTGGGAAGAGCAGGGGATTTGCTGTAATATTTTAGTCCCAAACAGGGAATGGATCCGTGCACTGTAGAGTTGTCTCTCTACATTTTGTTGAACACTGTATTTGTTCCTAATATGAAGGAGGAAGCTGAAAAATGGCCACGTAAGGAATATTGTTACCAAACACTAATCTCAACTAGGGTAGTTTTCTGCTAAGAGAAAATAATTGTCGTTTTGCCACCTGTTTTACCTGTTATTTACAAAAAAAACACCAGAGGCAAACAAACTAATTTCGCCAGCAGGAGATACCCTAACTGGTTTGGAGAAACGAGCACATGATTTTTATTTTAAAAGTATTTCATTCCTTTCATCACAGTCATTTCTGCAGAAACACAGTCAGAAATTGCTGTGTAGGAGTATGGATTTCTGGTAACAAGGCCACCTACGCAAATCCACCGCAGGAAATAGGAAGCCCGTACCTAAAGCCTTCATTGTCTAGGGCCCAATTCTGCAAAAGTGCTAAGCACCGCTTAGTCCTGCTGAAGACAACGGGAATAGATGATGCTGAGCAGGAGGTGGTCAGGATTGAACCATCCTATATCTTGACTCGGTGAGTCATAGTATTGCATGGCATTTGATAGTCAGGAGAATTCTGACTCTTTGTGCAAAAATCCCCACATAATAAATGGTATCCTGCTGAATACATCTATTGCACCTTGCTTTGGTACTAGGAAGCATAAGAATACTGGTTTCTTCCCACCACCTTCCTAAAAACTTTCATTTCTGGGAAAAAGCTTCTTTAATTTTGATACATAAGCATTTTCAAATATATCTTCTTTTGGATTTGTAATATTACTATTTTTAATACTGTAAGCAATAATAAAATTGTTTTCTGCAGAAGGATCCTAAGCATTTACTTCACCCAGGCAGTTTATCAGGATTCGACAAAGAATATTTATTTATTTTGCAGCACGAACAGATATGATATTCAAACCTCTCGGCCATTTTGTTGAGCACTTTATTTGTTCCTGATATGAAGGAAGAAGCTGAAAAATGGCCACGTAAGGAATATGGTTACCAAACACTAATCTCAACTAGGGTAGTTTTCTGCTAAGAGAAAATAATTGTCGTTTTGCCACCTGTTTTACCTGTTATTTACAAAACCATAGGTCTGCTCTAGGTGGCCTGTACCTTCACTGACATGGAGTTTTTCATCTAGAAAAAAATCTTCTGTTTTTGCAAAGTGTACCTGTTGTTCCACAAGTAACAGATGAGACTACTACAACTGAAAAAATATTTGAAAAATAATCTTTGTTCACTTACTGTGCTCATTTGGTGGTTTTAAACAAAGCTGGTTTCTGTTTCCTTGTGTAACTGATTAGCCATCAGGAACTGAGTAATTGAAAAAGAGCTTTACCAATGGTGACAGGGAGAAACGCTTTGAAAATTATGGGCTTTAACATTTTATTTAAACAGGACCACCAGTCCTGCCTACTCAGAGTTGCAGAGAGGGCTCACCAGAAATCTGAAATTGAATTAATAAAAGAAATCCAGATGTTGGGTTTGGTGGATTTTTTTTTAAGATGTAAATGATAAGTTCTCTGTGACCCATTTTTTGGACCTCATCAATATGTGAGTCCCATAATAATTTAGTTAACTTGGTAGGAAAAAACCAACAAAAACCCAAACTTTGCTAAATTTATCTAAAAAACAAACTTTGCTAAATTTATCTATCTCCCTTTCCAAAAGGAGCTATTCTGCAGCAGTCATCTTTGACATCACGTAATTGAATACATTGTATGGACTGATTGAAACAAAGCATTCAAGAGAGATGTGGAAACCGTGCATCTGTAGATTTCTTCTTTGACTGATCGTGGCATAAGCTATCTAAAGAGAAAACATCTGAATCAGTCACCTTAGCTTTTGTTTTAACATGGGGAACACAGACCTTTAAAAACTGAAATTGAAATGATCTGGTACCATGTTTTTAGAAGTCGGTATAAATGACGCTTTTTTTTGTAGTGAAATACTTTCTAGTGTTTATAAATCAGATCTGCAATGTTTGCAGTCAGTTTTCCCTTGATATTTAGATCTTTCATGGTACTTCTCGTTTGGAAGTCTGAAATAATTTACAGGAAAGTATGTGTCTTTTCTCTATGTTAAGAGTATTGAGCAGAGGCAAGTGAAGAAGGAACCATACTAGGAAGGAACTTTAGACAATAAATAGCATGCATGTGTAAATTTTGCTGCTTTTGTTTGTGCTAAACTATTTTTGAGGAGAGCGTGCTTTGAAATATCATTGAAAATGGGCTAGGTTAGCTGTTGCATTTGTTTCCCATGGACAACTTTTTTTTTTTCTCTTTGTTTAATGTTGGGAGGGTGCTTTTGATAGTGAAACTCATGGCATTTCTAGATGCAGTCAGAAGCTTTCAAAGGAAATACCTTTGAAAAAACAACCTGTCTGTTGCAGACCCCGAACCTGGTACAGAGGCTTCCCAGGCCAATTCCCACAGCCCTTGCTGGCCCAGTGGGATTTTCACTCCAGGGAAATAACAGCTAGGCTTTGGCTCCACAACTCTACAGTAGACGGATCCATTCCCTGTTTGGGACTAAAACGTTACAACAAAACCCCTGCTCTTCCCGAGTGAAGCTTCTAAACGTATGCTCACATTTGTACTTTTTTGCACGTCAGAAGTACATGAAACTCCAATAATAAGATTGCAAGATCTGTGTGTGGGTATACAGTACGTGTGTGCACGCACATGCATGCATCCAGCGTGGGGTGAATGATAAATGCATCTCAAACTCAAACAGAATATAGCACGTCTGCGGCCCAGGTTTGACAGCTTCGCTTAGTTCTCAATCCCTACGTCAAATCTAATTCGGACAAGCAAAAAAAATTGACTCGAGCAATTTCAAGTTCAGGAATGAGCAGTAGTCAGAACACCAAAGAGGGCAAGAACTATAGTTTTGGGTCTCCAGCTCCACTCCAGTGGACCCCTGAAATCAGCAAGGGCTGAGGCTCTCGAAGGTAGGGACCTGGGATGCACTGCTCACACATGCTACGCTGCACTGCACGGGAGTGGGTTTGTCACGGGCCAGCTCTGCTGGGCTCCCAACTCAGCAGAGAGATTTGGATCATCACTTTAAGCCTCTTTGTCTGTACTGCTTAAGGAATTTGGGCACATATAAATGAGGTTTTGAAATATTGAACTTTGTAGGTCCTCTGTCTTGCTCCACCCTAACTCCATGTCTCTTCCTCACCGGCCCACGGTATTTTTCCAGCAGTAGATGACAGCTGTCAAGCTCTTGATATTCTCAGTTGCCTTTAAGCAAAGGCAGGTGCCCACCTATCGTACTTTTGATCTCTGCCCTGGCAGTTGCCTGAAAACGTATTTATTGATCACACTCCACCGCGCAAGGCCACTGGAATAAGACACATCCCGATGCAGACAGTATCCTAAAGGTCAACACACTCACCTTGTGGCCAAGAGTCTAATTCTCATATCCTTGTTCCTCTTGACTAGAAGCAAAGCCACAATTCCAGCTTTCCCACATCCCGAAGGAGGGCCACAAGCATCCTGCAGCGGGTCTGGCTTTATGTGTCTGCTTGAAGTGGTTCCATTTGATAGCAATATTCCCAAAGAGAAATAAACTCTACAGAGCAGTGGTCAGAGCGCTCAGGGGGACTGTGTGAAAAGCAAGTTCAGTTCTCTGCTCCCCCGAGAGCCTGTCTGTAATAATTGATACAGAGTGGGAGTTTCAGAAAGTGTGGTTTGGAGGTTTAGCTTTGAACAACCAACTAATAATTATAGCATTTGCACTTGAGTTGTATAAGAAGCCTTGTGTTCCTTTTTCAGAAAAAGGTTATTGTGTCCAACCGCATATTTCAAGCCCCAGCTGGATGGTGTTTGTTAGCCTACTTTCAATCGTCATTAAAAGCCACAGAGGAGGGAAATAAGCATCACTCATCTTACACATTAGTAACTGGATGCCCTCTAGCGAGACTGCAATGCTCTCAGACCAGCTCTCTATTCCCTTATAAGAGGGAAAGACTTTTACATCTTTCCTTAATGTAAAAATTTATGAGTGCATCCTGTAGTTAAGCGGAGTGTGCAATGCCCACTGAAAGCAGAATTTTATGCCTGCTCAGCAGAGGCTTGCACAGAAACTTCGGGCTGTAGCGAAGGGGCAGTCCTGGCCTTCTGTTCACAGAATGGTTCAGAGGGGCGTCTGCGTGCTCACCCTGGGCATCGGCACACAGTCCTGTTGGTTGGGGTGACTGTCCGCTCACAGCTACGCTTATATTGGTATATATGACAAAAAGGAAGCCATCTCTGCAGAATTATCCTCACAGAGTTTTGTCCTGGATTCAGCCGGGATGGAGTTAATTTTCTTCTCAGTAGCTGGCGCAGCGCTGTGGTTTGGATTTGGTGGGAGAACAAGGCTGATAACACACTGATGTTTTTAGTTGTTGCTGGGTGATGTTTATACCAAGTCAAGGACTTTTTGGTTTCTCAGGCCCTGCCAGCGAGAGGGCTGGGGGGGGCACAAGAGACTGGGAGGGGACACAGCTGGTACATCTGACCTGACAGCTGGCCAAAGGGATGTTCCATACCACAGAAGGTGATGCTGAGTGTATAAACGAGGGGGGCGTTGGCTGGGGACAGCTGGTTGCTGCTGGGGGGCTGGCTGGGCATCGGTCAGTGGGTGATGAGCAACTGTCTTGTGCATCGCTTGGTTTCTTTTCTCCCTTCCCTTTGGATTTTATTCCTCTCCCCTTCTCCCTCCGTTTCATTATAATTGTTGTTTATTATTGTTATTGTTGTTGTTATTATTTTATTTCAGTTATTGAATTGTTCTTATCTGAACCCATTAGTGTTCTCCTCCCCATCCCTCTGGGGATCGGGGGAGTGAGTGAGCCGCTGTGTGGTACTTAGTTGCCAGCTAGCGTTAAAGCATTGCAGGTTTATTTCCTCAAGCATTAGGGATCATCCCAGCCCATGGACCAAGCAGTTTGTTTGCTCCCCTGCACCAGGAGGCACGTGGGTTGCTCCTGCCCGGTCACTCGTGTTGAAGGATGTCTGAAGAACACCCCTAACTATCTGATTGTTTGCTCTCCCTGCCTGATTTTTGTAAAACGTGTCAGACTGCTGCAGCTAGTTTCTGTTAGCATATGTAACTAGGTTTTCAAACAAAGCTTCTGTTGTCAAGCATCTCAGAACCAGCGTTTTTCTCATCTTCGTTTGTTACTATCTGTGTGAGGAAACAAAAGTCATTTTGAAACAAATATAGCAGGGAGAACAGGTTCTGAGCGAGCAGGAGGGCCACTGGCAACAGTACTTGGCTCAGTCTCAACGGTTCCAATTTGGCTTTAACACTGACGTTTTGGGAAAATGGATGCCTGCAAACGTGCTACTTAAAAGGCAATACATCGTACCGATGTGCTTGCAAAGATTGCCAAAAGTACCAGCCAGCGCATGGAATCGATTTAAGTAGTATGGTACTGTAGAGTTTTTGTTGGAGTCATAGAAAGATTTAACCCGTGTCAGAAAAATGTGTGCTGCCAGCATTTCCATGTGTCAAATGTGGCAACGGCGATTTCTAGCCCAGAGCAGGTTCCACTGCCTGAGTTTTTCTCAACATCCATTTACGCTATCCCGGCATATTTAAAAGCAGATGTAGTGTGACAATATTTGATTTATATGAACTCACTGAGGTTTCCAGGGAATTAATACTTAACATTTCAAACATGTGGTGTGACTTCACCAGGCAGTTTGCAGGACATGGCAGTTATTCTTCAAGACTGTAAATGGCCAAATTGAATATTTTAATATTAAATGCCACATGCATTTATTGAAATATTTGGGCTCTGTTAGTAAGACTCTTGGCACACGAAAGTACACAAAGGGTTTCTTTTGTTGCTTTCCCCACATCCTCTTTTAAATACCAAGATTAGGCTTACCTGAGAAGAAGCCATTATTTTTCTGCAGTGTCAGAAGTTGACTCTGTGCTTATTGCTCTGAAACAAACCCACACCTAGTGAAGAGAGAGCATAGCACTAGTTGCCAGTTAACTGCATGAGCACCTCAAGCAATGCAAGCTTCTGCTAGTCTTTTGCAATCACACGTGCCTGGGCAGCCTGCAGCTTTACGTGCGTCTGGCACGGGTCTAACTGCACAGAAGTGCTGCCTTTATCCACTTTTCACTGTGGTGTGATAAGAAAGCACAACTGTCCAGTGCCTCAAGCCACCAGCTCAGATTACTGGAAACATCTTTGCACACTAGAGAGTAACATTTTGTTTTGGTTTCTTCTCTAAAGCCAACAGAAGATTTGCTGTACTGTGGGACTGGCTGTACTGTGGTACCAAGAAATGGTAAAGAACTTAAAAGTTGCACAGGGGAGATAACAGAAAAGGTTAGTTAAAAATTGCCATGCAATTGGCTTATTTCGGATTACAACTTGTAATTTTTTTCTCTTGAACTATTTCGTATTTTATTCAAAGCCCAGTACATCTTCATTTACAAACATTTTTCATTGGAAGTCATTTGCAATACTAT
Source organism: Falco biarmicus (assembly GCF_023638135.1). Lineage (NCBI taxonomy): Eukaryota > Metazoa > Chordata > Aves > Falconiformes > Falconidae > Falco > Falco biarmicus. Next base: position 121,982,189 of record NC_079288.1, on the reverse strand, counting down.
CTCCCAAGAAGCTATCACCCTTAACAATGATTTGACATTTAGGTGCTTGCCAAATACACACCGCAGTTCCACTTTCCTTTTCGTACAGTATCTGGCTGGCACAAACACTCAAACTGAAAACCAGGCTTCGCTGATGACGCAGAAGGAAGGATCTCAGCTGGATGCACATGTTGCAGCATCCGAATTGCAGCCACCTGAGGGGAATTTGCAAATGCCAGGTAAGAACCCAGCCTCTCTGTCAGCATGAAGGGGAAAAGGGATGCCCAAGATGAGGCTCACAGCCACCTGCCTTCCCCTCCCCCCAGAGCTGCTCAGGTCGGTCTGTAGGGAACATTCAGCACAGTTGTGGCAGAAGCCTCCCCCTCTGCACCAAGTGCCCGTCAGTGCGCACTCACACTGATGACCACTTGGACTCGGGTGCCTTGAGGGATGGGTCCTTTCACGCAAGGCAACCTGAATCACCGCATGGCCTCCTTTTTGGTGCTTTAGGAATCCAAGTCTCCTGGAAGAGACTGAGCCCTTCCCAGCTCTTATTTTTGAGAACAGGGTGAATGGGAGGAGGAGAGGAGTGCAAGTGTCTCCTCCAGTGAAACCCTCCCCATTCAGGGCAAGCTACTTGAGTAGGCACTAGAACAGAGTCCGTGAAAAAGTCTGCTGGGTACCTTCCCAGTTCATTGATCTGAGTCACTTTCTGCAGCGCAACAAAAGGATGAAATTCCAGAATGGGCAGTTCAGCACCTGTTCCTCACACAAAGCTAACTCTGAGTTCTGCCATTGGCTTCAGTCAGGCTCCTTTTCCTCCACCATGTATAGAAATGTAAAAGATAAAAATCTAGAAGGGACAGGAAGGATTCACAAGGGCACTGAAAATAATTCACAGAACCACAGTATACTGTGCTTTAAGTTGTCACAGTTGTGCGATACTGCTGCGCTAAGTTGTCATACTCAGTGCACGTGGCTGAAGAGGGGGCAAGGTACCCCTCACTATCATGTGAACTAAAGCAGCATGAGACACTTGTTCTATTACATTAACAGCTGCAAATTTTGTGCTGATTCAGCCCATGCTCAACATTCCAGACTTAAGAGATTAATGGGCAAACCAGAAGTAAGATTTCATCATTGAGTATACAGGATAGGTATGATGGTGTGGTTTTTTCCTACCTTCAGAAGTCAGGTAACGGTATTAGAACAGGAAGAGAGAAGTGACGTGCATCATAGGTAAACAGCAGTCATCAGTCTGTGGCGGCATTTAAAAAAGTACTGTCACTCTAATAGGCTCTGGGATTCCCCATAATCAACTAGAACTTCAAATTTCCCTTTCTGAATATAAGTGGTTAGTCCTAGAAACTTTTAATCAGCATAGTGGAAGAGGAATTATACGATAGACTCCTGCACCTAAGAATTTCTCTCTTTAGAAAGAAAAGATAAATGAAAGTGAAAATATACTTGGTGAACCATTTAACACTTTAAAATTATCTTTGAAAAGTTAGTTTTCACAGTAAGCACACCAAGTTACAAAGCACCCAAAATCCTTAACTTGCAAAACAGTTTTATTTCACACTTATACAAATTTAATAGACATTTTAAAATGCTTACAGCACTATAGGCTACATCTACTGCCACTGAGTATGGTAATAGAGGACTTCACAGGTCTCTCAAGTTTTCCAGGGTCCTACACAATCCCTGTTCTCTCACAGGTTTAAGCCTACCTCTGTACATGTCAGGGTCTGCTTAGAGTTGTTCAAAGTACAAACCTCAGAGGACTGGGGCAGACTGGGGCAGAATGTGCCAGGTCTGCACCTGCATGCAGAGAATGTAAATGAGCACTTCTCCTTTCTGCTCCTGAAACTCATTCTCCCCCTGCTGGGAGGAGAGCTAATGAAGAGCTAATTAAGGAGCTGGCTATTCCTTTCTTCTACAAAGCTCGTTAGTTCTGTCAAGTAGCAGAAGCTGTCTGAAGAAAGGAGGGACCTGAATGGATACTGGTGAAATACCATTCTCTCCTTCCTCTTCCCTCTGAACCCTTCTGGCCTTTTGCTACCTACTTGCCCCTTCACTGTGAGCAGTAACAAATGCACCTTCAGGCACCTTATTAGAAAGAGAGTGGTTTAGGGTTATACCATTTGCCTGCAGTTTTGAAGCTGATTGTCTGCTTGGGACCCAAGGACAAACTCTCCTGCAGAACCACGTAATCAGATGTCACATTCTGTGCCACTGCTCGGTCACCATAACACAGAAGGAAGTGCGGCTCTCCAGTAAGTCCTAGATTGACAGTGTATGCAGGAAATTAAGAAAATTAAGGTACTCCTAAAAAAAAAACCCACCACAAACCTGTGATGTCTGAAACTACCTTGGATTGCATGGATCTCAATATATTCAGTGTTCCACAGATGTCCGAAGCGAGCTGTTTTTTCACTTCTGATGTGAGTCCTCCTTGCAACTTAACTGTAAACACCCAAAGACATAATTTACTGTCATGCACCATAGGACTGAACTTAGGTAGCCAAAATCCTTGCATAACAGCAGCTCTGTAATGTCTTGGGAATAAGAACAGTGGCACCAGATGTTTAATGGTCATACAGTAATCTCTGATAATCCACACAGGACAGGTAACCTTCAAGTAAACTAGGTTTCAGATCATCAGATAAAGAGAACGTCTACTGATGGCACACAGCTCCAAATGAAGAACCAAATCTGGTTATCTATATTTGCTTCCCATTAGGTCCAAAAACAAGTTGCCATGGGAACACAGCGTTTCATACAGAAATAAAGACACATACGCAATTGGGTTTAGAGTCTTTCATGGAAATAAACAAAAGACAAATACCAAAAGATAACCTAAAAGTCTTAAAAGGAATAAAAATACTGCGCTTGTACCTTCATTCTGTAGCCCTGGGAAAGTCAAAAGCAGCCTTTCCCAGCAGCAGTGGGAATCTTTAAACCTCAGGTGAAATGTCTTCTAGTTGAATAGTTAAATAGCTGAAATACAGTGTTCTTTATCCAAAATGGCAATCAATTAAATTGTCGAGGAGAAGGGACCCTGCCTTGTAAGGGCAGTTCATCCTTCCTTTTCACTTCTGCAATATCTCATTTTAACAGTTCTGGGTAGTGAAGCCCCCCTTCGCCAATTAACATTGCTGAAAAAAGAAGAATGAACCAAAAATCTATCCTTCCAGAATTTATATAGCAGAAAATATGCAGGAGACACAAGCCCAGTTTTTAAGTCTTCTCTAGGTTATCTTTTGGAGCAGCTGTACAGCAAAGCAACAAATATTAATATAAGCTAGTTTTCTTCATGATTCTCAAAAATTCTTGCTCACTCACTTCTCCATCTCCATCTCGATCAGCTTCATCAATCATTTCCTATAAAACACATTTTACATTTGATCAGGCATGGGGCTCTCAACACAAGATCTTCCATTCATGAAACAACAACAAATCAGAAGCTCTTCATGTGAAAACATAACCATGTATTTGATTGCCCTTCATATTTCTGACCTCTCAGCCCTTTTTGCATAAGCATAAACTTCTACCCAATCCTTAGCATCGGTCTGTGCCTGTTAGAAAAGCTCTGGCAAATCAGAATTTACCTGAAGTTCTTCATCTGTTAAATTTTCTCCCAGCTCCTTGGCAACCCTTTTCAAGTTTTTGAATGAAATTTTTCCTGTTCCATCATCATCAAATAATCTGAAAGCTTTCAAGATTTCTTCTTTTGAATCCTTTTCACTCTAAAACAAGAGTAAAATGTATGCTAATTAGAAAACACCTGCCACAGAGATACTCCTTTTCAGTATTTTTTTATAGTGTCACAAGAATTTCTGCTAAGGATTCTTACCATTTTTTGCGTCATCATTGCCAAAAAGTCTTCAAAGTCAATGGTGCCACTTCCTTCTTTGTCAATATCTGCTATCATTTTCTTAATTTCTTCCTTCTTTGGCTCAAAGCCTAAAGCACGCATCGCAACCTGCTCCAAAAAACAATTCTGTTAGGAGGCCACCAGAACTGTTGTCTGAGTAGCTGCACTAAAGCTTGGTTAATTTCCTTGTCCAAAATCGTAATAATAACTTACTGCAATGAAAACATCTTGGTAATCTCTTGCCAGCTTGTTTTGTTTTCCCGAACAGTAACGGTGTAGCCTTCATATTCTTGACCCAGATTATTTTTTCTCATTAGATCCATGTGGAACATGGATATATTTCTAAAACTAAGAGGAACGTTTTGTGTCTGAATTAGGTAAAGGTTCCAATTTACATAGTTCCTAAGGTGACTGGATTACAACTTACACAATCCAGTACACAGAAAGAAATCCGTATGGATAGCTCTTGGCACTTCTGGCTAGGTGGTGGGAGGGGGGGGCAGGAGGGGGTGGGAGCTGACAAGCAAAGACTGACTGCTGTGCTAGCTGAGGAAGAGAAAAGAGAAAAGCAAACCTTCCGAGCCTTACCCAGAGCAAGCAAACTATTACTGTAAAAACAGCCGTGTAGATTGTGGTACAAATGCTTAATATTAACATGGTTTAAAACCAGGCTCTGGCATTTCACCAGCCTAGAACAATGATTTTGCTACTTGGGTGTTTATTAGTAATTTCACAGTCCTGGTGTGCCAGATGATTACAGCATATTTAATTCAGAGACTGAAGTTTCAAGAACATGCAACTAGAGGAAGATTTTAACTGTGAACATTCTTTCTTCCTGTATGCTTGAGTGGAATCAATAGTTAATACTAGGCAGAAATTTTCTCACTAAATGCTTTTATACTGGAAAGTGCCAACTCACCAGAAACTTATCATTTAACTGAAGTGTGTTTTCTGACCAGTTTCTTGCAATGGGACAACTGAAAACGTTCTGTTTTGTCTTTCAGAGGGGAACACTTTCTGTTGTAAAATATCCATTATTTTGATTAATTTTGAAAAAGAAAAACATAGTATTAAATGGTTGGTGTGAAAACATTTCAGTCCATTTTAAGTACTATATTTCAACATGTATCATCTGTACTCAGAGAACACGCTCTCCTTAACCAAGCAAAGTACTTCCAAATAAATCCTGAGATAAGCCATAGGCTTAGGTAACTCATGCTTCTAGGTTACATATGCAGAAATTGAGGCAGAGTGTGTGTATGTGAAAAATCAAGATCATGGAGATAATTAAGATAAAAGGCTAATGCTTAAATAAAGATCAGACACATAAAAACATAGGCAGAGAACCAAGAATAATCTTCCCCCTTGTACTACTGTGTGTACACATGTGCATGCACACACATGCACAACCTGAACTGCTACTGAAATGCAACTCAGATCTCTGTGTTCTTTTTTTAAATTAAAAACCAGGTAAATTTTTGATCACATACAGGAAAATATGGTTCTGTCTTTCCTGAATGCATGCAAAACCTGTGTGTTTATTTCTGAGATGAAGAAAAAATTTGATACAATGACATTCACCACAGAACAAAAGTGCACTTCCTAGAAACAATTACCTTGGCCAGTCATGTAAACTGAAATGTGTACTGTGTGTACCTAAACAGAGGAACTGTTTAGTTCCTCTAATGCTCAGCCATTCAAAGCTATCTGACCTACTGTCCATGTATTAGAGAAGCCTGTCTGCTCTGAAGTATTACATACACGGCTTTCTCAGATTAACCATGCAGGACACCTCAGATTCAGTTATGACAGCAAGCCATTACTCTTGTTTGTACTCCAAAAACAATTTTAGAATAGTTACGTCTGGACAAACAGAAAGAGCAGCTACGGTTTTGAGATCAAAGACACTTCCATTCAAGAAAAAAAAAAAAAAGTTTGAAAACCTTCAGTTCTTTTATGTCAATTCTTCCAGATCCATCAGTATCAAACAAATCAAAAGCTTCTCTGATCTCCTGCTTTTGCTCTTCTGTAAGTTCAGGTTTCAAGCCACTTTTCTTCCGTTGGGCTGTACTTAAGCCAGGTTTTCTATAGTTGGATGCCTTCAGGAAGTGAAGGAAAGAAAACGTAAGAAATAGCCCACTCTGGGGAGAATTCAACACACAACTAAATTATAAGTAACAACAGTAAAGTTGTAGCAGAAGTATGAGACATTCTTTTGCTGCAAGTGGTAGACACTGGGTCTCTGTGCTCATTTTCTTAAGTTATTCTGGAAAGAAAACAAGCTGAAGACTTTGTTACTGGAGAATACACATTTGGGCTTAATATTTTCTGTTTTAACAAAAAGATCATCAATTAAAGCAGTGAGACCAGTAACACAGGCAGGCAGTCTCAAAATGAACACTCCACTGAGGTGACTGTGACCCTCCACACCTCTTGCTGGTTGCTTTGATGTGTCAGGAGTGACTTCACCTGGAAAACACGAGTAAATCATCCTCACTGCTAAAAAGGATGACTGTATAGAGTCTTGACTGTAAACGGGACTCAAATTCAGCTACTCCTGGAAGTCAGCAGTGAAATGGGACGTCTGAGAGCACCTGCCCTGTTGGCACAGAGTTTAATGGGAGCTGTGTAGCCACCTGCCTGGCCACCAACTAGCTGTGGAGCTAGGTAACAACATGCTGTGGTAACAGTGATGTGACCGCAAAATTTGTCCCATATGAACTAATCATGCTGAGCTGGTGCATTATTATCCAAGACAGTTCTGCGACCTTTCCTGCTTCTGGTGTAAGCTAGTGCAGTGCAGAGGGTTTCCTCCCTCCGCCCCACCTATTCAGCAGGAAAGATGCTTTCCTCTAGTACAGGTTTTCTTCTAAACCTGCAGCAGACTGATTTTCAACCCGCAGCAGACCAATTTTAGTCCTTCAGCCTTGAACTTGCACACATTCATGGAAGGAAGGGCAGTCCATCCCACCCCAGCTTTAACTGGTTGGGCTTTTAAAAAGCAAATAAAACTAGTACCAAGAAAGGAATCTGCTTTGTAGGTACTGCCAAACAATCTCTTCCTCCTGCTGCGTTGTTACTATATTTTGGCTGGGACCTCTCTTTTAAACACCCAATGCGTAACAGAGATTCTGTTTTGTTGCATTGGGAAACAAATTGTCATTTTTTAACACGATTTGTCCCTCCCAGGTTGGATTGCAAACCAACTTGTCGGGCACACCTCAGACTTTTCCCTGCTATAAACACAGGCATCACATTTTTCCACCCGCAGCAGGGGACCCAGCGAGGCAGAGGTCAGCAAGCTGTGCTCACACGAACCTGGAATACTGCGGCCGGCAGAGCCCCACGCCCTGAAATCAGGTGACATATTTTGCGATTCTTGGGAGTTTTATGGGGGCCAAGGCGGTTTTCTTTTTTTTTTTTTTTTTTTTTGGGGGGGGGGTGGTTGTGGGGGGGGGGGTTGGGGCGGAGGGGTGTGTGGAGGGGGATCTCCTCTCACTTTCCGGCCGGGCTGGCGGCCTCCGCGCTGTTGGACGGTCCCCGCGCCAGCTCCTCACAGCCCTCCGGAGCCCCGCGGCTGCCTGCCCGCCCGGGGCCGCGGATCAGCGGGGGGCTCCGGGGCGAGCCGAGCCGCGGCCGTAAGCGGGAAGGCGCAGGGAGACGTAGCCTGGAAGTTGAGGGAGGCGGCGAGGGGAAGGGGAGCCCGCGGCGAGGGGAAGAGGCTCACCATCTGGCCGCAGGGACGCCGCTCCGGCTCGGGACGGGACGGGACGGGACGGCCCTCCTCACGGCGGCGAGCGCGCCCACCGCCGCACGCAACGAACACGCTGCCCGCCCAATGAGCGAGCCGGACGTACCGGAGAGCCCGCCCCCCCCTCCCGCCCGGACCAATGGCACCCGGCGGGCTCGTGATGTCAGCGGGAGCGCGCGGCCGCTCCGTCCGGCCGGTGTACAAACAAGCGGCGGCGCTGTCCTGGCAACGGGGCGCGGCGGGGCCCGCCGTTGCCGTCCCGCCTCACGTCACCTCAGGCCGGCTGCGGGGAGCGGAGGGAACACCGGCCGAGTCGGTGAGAAACCAGCGCCCGCCTGTTGTGGGGCTGAGCAGGGGCTTTGGGCCGGTGCCGCCAGCCGGGAGGAAGCGGCCGGGCCGCCACTAGGCCTGCGCAGGGCGGCCCCGGGGCTGAGCGGCCCTGCCCACGCCGGGGTGTCCCGGCCTCCCCGCTTTCCCCTTGCAGGCCGCGGGTGACCCGGGGCAGGTGCACTATGAACGTTTAGGTTCGGCTGCACCGATTTAGGAAGCTCTTCCTCTTCCAACACCAGTAATAGCGCTGGCTCTTAGGGCAGGTGAGTTGTGACAGTTGCCTGAACACTTGGCAGCTGAGTTGCAAGCAGAGCATCTTCTACGTGTTTCTCGCTCATTGTGCACCGGTGCTGCCACAGCGTGCCTGCATGCATGAGGGACTTTTTTGTTTGTTTTTACAGCATTTCACAGAAACAGATTAATTTGGAACACTGAGCTAAAATTTTGTTGTATTAGTTTAGCCTTCGTGGTTGAGGCACTGTAAGACAAAGTAGTAAGTGTTTGGCATACCTTTTGGATCCTAGAGTTCCTCACTTGACACCCCTAAACCCCACGTGTGTAAACGTACACTGAACCTCAGGTCAGATTTTATTTTGCTTGCGGAGGCAGGTGTGAGGCAGGCAGCAGTAGCTCAGCGTGCAGGTTAGCTCAGCAGAAGCCACTGGTGGTTGGTGTCTCGGGCATGGCTGTCCTACCAGCTTGTTCCTTTGTTCTCCAGAATGCCTCCTTCTCTTTGCTGACCTCACTTTCGTTTGGCTCCAAAATTTAATTTCACTTAACCCCTTTACCATTTCCACCTCTGACTGGAACGAAAAAGAGGTAAAGAGAACAGGGGGGATGAAATGCTGAATTCTGGGTCTGCTGTATTGGTTTCTACAGCACTGGGGTAGTGTGATGTTCTGGGCAAAATAACATGCATAAAACAAAAGGGGGGGGAGCAAGTATCACACAATCCTAAATCACTTATGCCAGAGGTTGTGCAAGCAATGAAATAAGAACGTTCTTCCCTGTAAGTGCGTTTTGCAGCCATGCCATGGGTCCATTTGGTTCAGGTTTATGGATCTGCACCAGATCAGGCTGGTGACCAAAATGAACCTATATTTTTAAAGGATGAGTTTAAGCTGAAAGCAAGGGACACGGTTTTCAACTTAAACTTCAGAGAAAATTTTAATAAAACAACTTGTAATTGGCTGCACTGAGGTCTGGTGGAAGTGCATTGACTTGATAGAAAGCGCTGCGCTAACTAATCGATCTGTCTCAACTAGTCTTGGCTTCACATTCATTGAAATAAAAATGCCACCTTAATAAGGCAATGGCTCATATTACTGAGCTGAACCCTCATTTGGGACTGACTGGGGAGTAAGAAGCCCACTGTGTTGGGAAACGGAAACCCCTTTCCCACTAGTCCTTCAGTAGTTGTCTCCGATCCAAACAGCAGGATGGCCTTCTGCCCAGAGCTACATGCCAAGGACCTAGGTAGTGAGAGAGCATTACTTCACCTTTCAGCATAGCTGCTTTAGCTCTTTCCGAAATTTTGTGGAGGAAAACCGCAAATTGGTTAGTCTTTCTATTAAAACAAAAGCAGGCTGATAGTGAACATTACTAGTTGAGAACTGCTTGAATTCAGAAACAGTGATCTCGGAGAAAAAGAAAAAGAAAAAAAAAAACCCAAACACCACAAAACCAACCAAATTACTGTCTTAGTAAATCCCTAAGAGAAATTGGTTGGAATAATAAATTTTGGGGGAGTGGGGGAAATACGTTTCATATTGGATTCCATGATCCAGTGATTATTATTTAATCACCTCAATGTGTGTGTTTGTTTCAAAATAACCTGTGATATTAAACTAAGGATTCCAGTTAAGAAAAAAACCCACTTTTTTTTAATTTTATTTTTTAAATTTTTATTAATGGAAGTACTGATACAGATACATTGCACAACTAGACCATTATTACAAGATATTGCCAAGAAAAATTTTCAGAAAAATCCTTAAGAAAAACCTGGATGGAGGTTTTTTGGATGTGCATTCCTGGTGCAATTTTGAAGTCAAAAGTACCTGCTTATCTAAAAGTCCTTTTCAAGAATTGTTGATTACGGATAACCATAGACTAAAATAGACCCTTGGTGAATGATTCTTTCAATACTTCAGGATGTATCTAGTAATTGAAGGGAGATTCTGTTGTCAGTTTGGGCTAGACTAGAACTTCAGATCTGTCAGCATAGAAAGGTTATTTCTGACTGCCTACTCTGCTTTTTAAATTCACACTTTGTCTTCATTTGAGATAATACTTCTGTGGACTTCCAATAAGTGGGACGGTAAAAGAGGTTTTTTGGATTTGGAATAGCTATGCAAAGGGGCCTTTAGGAAGATGAAATAAAAGGTTTGAATCTGAGCGTAAAAGATGTATGGCTAAGGCTTCTTAATTCTTGGTGTATACTTTTTCACTCAAAAAAGAAAAAAAGAAAAGGAAGCTTTAGTTTAATTCATGTGGTCTGCCCCACAGGACTGTGGTGGGGAAGGGATTTCAAGGGAAAGATTTATTTTTGACACGTTAAAACTGAGTAGTAGATCAAAACCAAATTTGAAGTCTTGGCAGTTTGGTTTGTCAGGTATGAAGAAGTGGCATTCCTTTTCATGCTTAAGTACTGACGCATTCTAAATGGAATAAATAGAATTGGACTGAAATAAGTTTGATTATGCTTTTCCAGATTTGAAGGTTAAAGTCATTGGCATAACTATTGGTAACAAGATGGACTTCTACAGAGCACTTCTGTTCTGCACACAATTGTCCATTCTGCTCTAATGAACTTTTGCTCTAAGTAAGGCAAATAACTGAGATTCCAGATAACACGTCAGAAGAGAAATGGTAGCTCTATACAATCTGTACTGCTTCATGTTTAAGAAGCCACTGGAATTAACAGCATCTGTGCCAGCAAGAAAAAAATTCCATGGTATTTTAGCAATGCGTGATTTCAGCAACTATGTGCATCAGTGTCTCATAGTAAGTGCACAGGATGAAGAACTGCTGTGTTCAGTGTTAGATTTAAATTAATTCTTTGGTGATACGTGCTGTGGAGCACTCTGAGGATGGGGGAATAAGTTTGTGTTCTGTTCACAGATGCTGCCTGCTGCCCATGGCTTTCAGGGATGTCAATGCAAGAAGACATATCGGACTTCAGCAACTCTCATCCTTAGCATTAGCTGGAAGAACATTATTGGGGCCAATGAAATCATGCAAATTCATCGTGGATGAAAGTACCAATGAAAGCACATTGATTTGTTCTGCTGTTAGACTGCTTGAAAGTTTGGATTTAACCAGTGCTGCTGGACAGCTGCTTAATGAAACCATTCAGGCACAAAACAAGGAGTTTAAGACTGGGATGAGTACCCTGTTGTTTCTTGCTGGTGCCTGGAGCAATGCCGTAGTGGAGTGCCTTCAGCAGCATGTTCCTGTTTCAGCAATAGTATCTGTGATGTCTGAGGGCTTGAGTTCTTGCTGTGAGAGAGTCCAGTGTCTTCAAATATCAATACATGATGTAAATGAAGAACTGTGTTCTAGCAATGTTAGGCCAAATGCTTTTAAAACCAAAACTTGCCAAAGTGGATGCGACAACCTTCTGAATCCTCAGATTCTCCTGTATTTTCAGAAAGATATTTCTGCACCAGAAGAAGTAAATCCTTGTTCCCATCAAGAAGATTGTTGTAATCTTAACAAGCGCCTGGTTTCACTTTTGGCCAGCTTTGGTTCAGTAGGTCCTCTTGTCAAACCAGCGGGTGGCAAAAGTATGTCTGTGATTTCTGGAAGTGGTGGTATCGCATCCAGCTGTAACAAACAAAAGTTAACTCATAGCAGATACTTCAGCACTCAAGGAAAAAGCTGGTTTTCAAGTCAGCAGGGTAATTCTCAGGGATGCCTTTCAGGACCTTCAGCAGATCCATGTGAATGTTACGGTTTAGGACACCTGGCAATGGCTTTGAGCCATGGAAATCAAACTAGCTTGAAACTGCTACAAAGCATTGTTGCTTATCAGCGAGAAAGAGCAGAATGCAGTGGTTCTTTGCAGTTTAATACTGCAGAAATTGTGACATGCTGTTTACAGGGCCTCCCTGAAAACTATTCTTGTGTCTCCCCAGGCTTTGTCACATTAGTATCACCAGAACAAGCTGCTGTTATCAAATACTTTGAAGACAAACCTCTTCGGATTCTGCTGATGGATGGAGACCTAACTGAACAATATCGTCACTTAGGCTTTAACAGACCGCGTAACGTAAGGACTATATTGGAGCATCCTAGCCTACAGGAAGGCAGAGCAGGAGCCTTGTGGCTAAGCAGTATGTTAGATATTCTGATAAGCTTTGAAGTAAACTTGGTCTTGGTCAAAGGAAATGTGTGCGAAAACTTAATGGAAAGATGCATAGCGAACAGTATATTGGTAATTGGTTCTGTGTCTCGGAATGTGTTGTCTGCCTTTGGGGAAGTCACCCGCACCCAGCCAGTGACATACCTCACCCAGCTGAATGCTGCTTGTGTGGGCAGTGGGGCCCAAGTGGAGCTGTGGAAGGCCTGCGATGGGCGTGCAATGGATCTGGGTGAGCTTGTGCCAGTCAGGATAAAAGTGCGAGGAATTCCCATGCTCACAGCCGTGCTTACCTCTACTGTCACTTCAAAGATGCAGCTTATTGAAGATGCGTTCTGGACTTCAGTGTATCGGCTCCATCATGCTTTAAATGATAAGAAGGTTTTTCTTGGTGGTGGTGCAGTGGAGCTCTTGTGCCTTAGTCACATTCAGATGCTTGCAGAACAGCCTTTACAGACAGCAAATAAAAATGCTGTGAACGAGTTTCATAATTCTTGGCTGGCGGCATCTGTGTCAGAGTATAAATCAGTTGTGCTCCAAGCATTAGCAAGCGGCTGGAAGCAGTATCTTTCAGTGGTTATGTGTAACACTGCAAAAGCTGCGTCGGAGTTGGAAGCATGTACCTCAGTTGATCATCACCTCAAAAAAGCAGCTGACTGTGGCTCTCCCTTAGCATATATACTGAAAGAATTTGGAAGAGGTGATCTGCTTAGGGGTGGTTCTGGTCCTTTTGCTGACCACGGAGAGGGTTTAAAGGTTTACGATAACGTTACAGCCAAGATTGAGGCATGGCGGAGAGCTCTAGACTTGGTGCTACTAGTGCTTCAAACAGATGCTGAAATTATCACAGGTCCCAAAAAGAATCAGCTGTTGAACTCACATATGTCAAATGAATATATGTTTTTATAGGACTTGCAGGCTTTATAAGTCCATGAGTCAGTGGAAGAAGTCCAGGGGCAACCTACGTTTCTTCATCATTTATAAAGCAAACATCTAGATGTGATTATGACGTTAGAATATAACAGTGAAAATCAGAATGTGAGATAGTCACAAGGTAGATAAGACTTATCATTTCTAGAAATGGGAGTTAAATAACAAACAAAAATGACTTGTGAGTTTACCTCTAACCCCAGCTGTGCATTTCTAACTACTGTCTGTGTGGACAGATTAATCCAGTCAAACTGACTTCTCCCATCTTATCTAGCAGAGCAGATGTGCAGTTCTTTTTTTTCATTATAATGAGGAGCACTGGGCAGGTGCATACATGTCAAGTCTAGTTGGAGAGAAGTTTGATACCCTGGATATGCTTATGTTCTGAACATGTGCTGTCTATATAAGGTGTTTATTCTGTAAATTTTTCTTGTTTAATGTCTTTTAATGTCTTCTAAAGAGTAGGGATTTCTTATATAACATTGGCATACTTGTGTTAAATGAAATAATATATATAACAATTTTTAATTTCTTGCTCTTTCTGTACATTGCAAATGTAAAAGTTAAACTTGCAGTAATTTGTGAGTTACATTTTATGCTAAGAGATTGTATTAGTAGATTCTACTTTTGCATATTTATATGGGCCATAGATTTATTTTCAAATATATATCTGTAGGAATTTCTCTCATTTTGACATAAATGCAGGCTGAATCCTCTCTTTTGGTGTTATAAACTGGATGTATCCCTACACAAAGTTTTCTTTTACATTGTGAGTTGGATTTTTAGATTATTTCCTTTGGGTTCTTTCAGTTCTCTTTGCAGAAGGGAAAATGTTCTATGCTTCAGCTGTTGGCTAAAAACTGAAAACTAACCTATCATGATGATTGATGCAAGGCATTCTTACGGTGTTTCAGCGCTTAAAATTCGAAAGCAGAGCCATGGAGAATTAGCACTTTGTTGCAAGAAAGGCGTGTGTAATTACGGAGAGATTTTTTCTGAGCTTGGCACTGTGTATCACGCTTAAAGTGAATGAAAACAGAATGGAAAAAGAAAGGAAATGGTGATACTAAAGCAGATTCTTGCTCTTAGAACTTTCTCATTAAAATGCTAATGGCTGGCAGTATTCTGGTTAAGCACTTACTAGTTGGGATGGCTGGTGCTGCTGGCTGCTTGGCTGTGGTGAAAGCTAAGAATTGGGGTGGGCTAAAGAATTGTGATTCAGTGGAAAGGCAGACAGAAAGCGAGTGGTTATCTTACTGTTAGAGCCTTCGCTGCTACTTATCTATTTTAAGTGGATGTTTTTTCTTCTGGACTTACTTTCCTTGGGGTGGTTCCCCACTGCAGATGACATCTCGGACAAGAGCCATCAGCTGCCTCAAACCCCCGTGACTACTGGCAGTCCCCCAGTTGAGTTGTACTGAGCCTTAACGCAGTTCTCTGCCTCTGTGCCCTGTTGGAGTTACCCTTTTCTCCTGGGAGGGCCCTTCCCCTCTGCCTGTGCATTTCGTGGTGTCTAATTCCAGAGGGCTTGAATTAATGAAAAGGAAAGACAGTTCCTAAAATGTCTCTCCCAACACTTCAGCATTATATACCATTATAATTTTTGGTAGATGTTTGACAGTATCTGATATTTTGTACCTCCTTCATATTCCCCACGTTTTTTTTGCTTCCTTTGATGTTTTCATCCTCATAACACACAACTCCATATATATATATACCACATTCTGCTAAATATAGCCCTTTTGAGACTTGCTTATGGATCTCCATAGCTAGGAGTTCCCCGGACAGGTAGGACAGGCTCCTAAGTTCTAAATTAACCCTAAGCGTAAGATGAAATTGGGATCGTTAGAAGCAGCTTTTGAGTGTTGAAATGACCAGAAGCCCTAACTTCATTTTTATGAAGACAAGAATCTTATCTAAATGCATTTTGTCCCGGAGCTT
Organism: Falco biarmicus; assembly: GCF_023638135.1. Lineage (NCBI taxonomy): Eukaryota > Metazoa > Chordata > Aves > Falconiformes > Falconidae > Falco > Falco biarmicus. The sequence continues at coordinate 121,967,021 of NC_079288.1, read as the reverse complement.
TCTTCTGTGCTAGTATCAAATTATAAACTCAGATCTTTCATAGAGCTGTTTACCCAAGTGGTTCACACTAGGTGTATGATCAATATATTCAGCGTACAAGGAAAAGAAAGACACAGATGATGAAATTCATCCCCAAATATGATTTAGATACATATACGTATGTGTGTGTTAAAGTAGTGTTATACAGTATATTTTCAAAGGTTTCATTCAAAGTTCTCGTTGCTGAATTGCATATTTTTATGTTTGTATTCTACTTGCATGTAACTGGAGGACTCTTAAGGAGGTTAAAGGAACATATTAATAGCAGTTGCCTCTAAGAAATAGGAGAGAAAAACTTTTTTGTGTGTAGACAGCTATGCTTATAGTATTTAGGCATCTCTAACCTGAAACTGTAATATTTTGGTTCTCTAACAGACTCCAGAATTCAGTGGATTTTGGCAGTCTCATCAGTACTGTAGGTGTTTATAATTTTAATTTGAAACAGTAGTTCCTAGCAGCATAGGGATCTAGTTATGTTAAAGTTTTGATCATCCTGCAATTAGATTTTCATTGTTAATCAGTTGGTAATTGATGTTTAACTGCTTGGCCACACTCTTGGTGGACCAAGACATGAGAGTGAAAAAGGTTGGTAGATCAAAAGCGGTAAAATGAGCTAGCGGCTGTTAGGTGAGAAAGAAATGGAAACACGGCATATAAATAAATATAAACAAAGTCTGCTGCTCTGCAAGTGGTTTCAGCTCATGTTTGGCTTTATACTGTTTTTCTTGAACCTCCAGTACTGAGAATTGCATAACCCCTGTTCCCAAGAAAAGATCCAGTTGCACTTTATTTGAATAATAGAGTTAAGTGGATTATGGAAAAACTGCATACATGAATTGCATTGAGGTGGTCCAAACATCTATTTATAGGGCTTTTAGACACTGAGAGCTGACACACCAAATGTTGAGAAAATCCAAAATGATGTAATTTTTCCAATCAGGCTTTTAAAAAGCACATAATGATATATTTAAATATCGTGATGCGGAGGTTTTCTGAAAAGCTGTCAGACCTTGTATCTTGATTATTTAACACTTGCTTTTCTACAGGCCAACAAAATGGAAAGTTTTCTAAACTAGCTAGATGTTGTATCCTGGATTACTTAAAATTATTTGCATTGATATGCATAGAAGATTAACATGCATGCTGCCTTCAAGGCACACTTCTGCCGTGTGAAATTCAATGTATTTGTGTGGCTTCCTCAGCTTCAAATCTCTTAAATCTCTTTGCAACATAGAGTAGAGGTCCTGTGCATGTCTGCCGTGGCTCTCAGCGCAGGGAATGATTGCAACAGCCATGGGCGATTCCAGCTTCTCCCAGGCAGCGACTCCTCCTAGGGTATACAAAGGCTGTTTGTGCAGAGTATGATGTGATGGAAGAGCTAAGCTTTTACATTTGACGTGCCTGGCAAATTGGAAAATGGCAGAGAATTTAGGGAAGGGATTGTCCCAAGGAGTAGGTAGCATCTCACTCCCTGCTGAAACCCTGTGCTAGCCAGGTGCCTCGTTTCTCCCTGGTATCCCAACATCATCATTCCCAGCTCCCTCCTCCTGTTTAGGGCTGATGCTATTTTATTTAATATTTGTAAGGCCAAATTTGTAGGCCTCTGGTCCATCACTGAAATGTAGTAGAGATCTTAATTATAACAAGACTCTCATCCCAAACTGGATTAGCCCAGAGGGCACAGCCTTCTTGCAAATTCTGGCCCACAAGTATTAGAATTAGGAATGTGCTACAGAGCACTAGCTAGCAAGAAACCGGTGAGGTGTGTTTGAGTTGCACTGTTGAAGTTGCTTTCCTAGCTGTATACCTCTAGAGCTTACAGTGCAGGAACTACATCGGGGTTACTGGAAGGGGGTTTGTTGTTTGTTGCAAAGCCCAGTTCTCTGTACTTAGGGTACATGCTGTCTGGTTCCCCAGACACTGGGAAGTCTGTCGGCTTTTCTTGCATTTCTTTTCAGTATTTGAGGAAAAACTTCTTTGTCCCTGTGCAAAGATGTTAACTTGAATCCCAAAGGCAGAAGGAAGTCTCAGTTGTAGGGTTTTCCTCAAGGCTTATGTCTACTGCAAAGTGACCTATTAGGATCATCAGAGGATTAATTAGTTTATTTGCCTTGCTACAGCACAGTGGGTAAAGAAAGAATAAAGGAAGGAGGGATGGGGCTGTGTCTCAGATGGGTTCTGGTATGGCTCACTCTCTTCCCTTTGGATCTTCTCTCTAAATTCTCATGTGGAAAAACTGAAGTAAGAATAAATTAAATGTGTGCATGTATTTAGAGAGAAGGATTGTGTGTGACTGGTGCTCGCAGCAGGCCAGACGTGCTCCGGGGGCACGCAGCAGCCTGGCAGGTGTCTGCTTGCTGCACCAGCTATCCCAACAGTGAGCTCTGCCACCCTGGCTGCCCGCTCCTTTGCCCGCTGTACGCTGGCTGCCCTGCCCTTTACCCACCCAAGTGGGGAGCTGGGTGTTTTCCAGCACAGGCAAAACTGAACCTCTCAGAGCCAGACAGCCTGGGGTCACCGATAGCTGGTTTTGTTTTTTATGGAGCCAGGATGGTTTGGAATGGCTTGGTGGGAAGATAGGGAAGCAGACTATTTGGGATGCTCTTCTGGGCTGCACTACCTCCACTTCAGTTATCCTGGGAAAGATTCAAGTATGGGGAGCAGAGTGGAATTTTTTTTAGAGGATTCAACATTTCAAAAATCTGCCTGCTGTCGTGTGCTCCTCACTCAGGAGGAACAGCATGGTTTGCTCTTTAGCTTAGAAACATCACTTGTCCAGCATGTACCCTTTCCATGCATTGGGCTCTGTAGTTAGTGAGAGTAGAAATTGCCTTTTGCTATGTTACTTTGGGAAACTGATGCAAACTCACACAAAAATATTTTTGAACAATGTGAAATAACACCAGCAGCTATAGATTAGGTCTTTCATATATCTTCTATACTCTCCAAGCACTCCTAGGCTCCCCAAAAATGTCTCCAGGTGGAGTTAGTAGTTGCATTATCTAATTTAATAAGAAACAAGCTTGCTCTGGTGTCTTGTGTGTGGAAGCTGCCTAACCTCTATTTCCTTTTGAACTTCTTGATTTGTTCCTGCCCGTGTTTGTTTTAGAACAAATGTTCTCAGCATGTGGCTTGCCCACTGACAGTTTCCTGCTCTCTGCAGTGGATCAGAGTAGCAGTTTCTTGCAGCCAGCTTCAAGAGCCGACCTTCTTCCCATAACCAGCTTGGGCAGGACATCTACGGGAGTTGCACCGACTGTAACGGGTAATGAATGAAATGTATCATTATTGAAATTTTTTTAAAATCTTTTTTTCATGTTTATACTCCACCACACCCTGCTATGTTATAGTGCCATACTCAAAATGTGACCGAGCAGCTGCTTCAGGGACGTGCTTGCTGTTGTTGGAGCCCGCAGTGTTGCCAGGATTGCTGTGCGCAACAGGCACTTTTGGGAGAACCTTTAATGGAGACTTACTACAAGCCCCTTACAATTTGTATAAGGCAAATTGACAGGAAGTATTAAATTGTTCAGTTGTTTTTCTACAGCTAATATAAAACAGGTATCTGATACTGACTGATTATAAATGTTGGTTTTGTATCAAACCCACGGGCTTCATGAGGTATTTTTTGCTTTTTGAGGGGACCAGAGTATGGCAGGGTGTTCAAACGTTGGCACAGTGATACGTTTGCTCTGTCCCTTGCACAGCTTCTTTACGTTAATTCTTTACTTTAGGGGTTCAGCTAAACTTCTTAGCTTTTGGTAATTTCCAGAATGTGACCAACACAGTACTGCTGTTTCTACAGTTCTTTCCTCAAAGTCACTTCTAGAAGTGTAACTTGCTGATAGCACTTTGAAGCAGAGAGAGTATATGCCAGTTTTATTTCTCTCTCCATAGATCAGTAAACCTTTTGAGATCAATCCCATACCCATATACCTAGAGCACAGCTTGACACGAAGCTGGAAAAATAAATAACTGACTAAATTCTGTCACAGCTGCAGGACCAAGACCCTTTTCTTTCAAGACAATGTGTTAACCCAGTAGAACAGATCTGCAGTCTTAAAGGGCTTTTTCTTTGTAGATAACGTTGCTCCAAGAGCTAATATCCGCAGGGATAATTTCAGCACAGTTGAGGGGAAAGTGAAAACAGTTCAGGTATGTGCACAAACTAGAGACTGGGTTTGATCCTAAATAGTGGAAGGAAAAAGAGAACACACTAACCCATCTATTTTGGCTTCCTATGTTTATTCTGTTAGTAATATCCATTTCCTTAGACTTCTGAAAACACCCACAGTGGTGTCTTTAGCTGCATTTCAGTGATGGTTCGCTGTGAGTACTGGGATTCAGTTTGTTGCATTGTGTTCCTGAAAACTTTGTTATTTTTTGCTGTTCTTTCTGTTTTGAAAGGTGCAGTTAGCATTTGTGGCTGTCCATCTATGCACATTTTGCAAATTCTGGACTCTGTATTCCATGGTGGCTAGCAGAGCTGGAAGTGTGTGATGTGCATTACAGTAATCTTTGAGAACATAACCTGAGCGGGATGGAACCTTCTGCAAGTCCTTACAAATGTTTGCAACACTTGCAGGCACAGCAGGGACTAGACAGAAGCGTGTCATCAGAGGGAGCAATGTCTGGGGTGCACTCCCTTTTGCAGGCTGTAGCATGCGTGTCAAGGTTTAGCAGAGGAACAAAAATGAAGTTAATAGCCACATGTCTGCAGCGTTGAGTACTTGGGTGGCTTCTGAAAAGGCAGTTTCAAGCTTTTGCTACTTGAAGAAATTGTTAGTGTAAAGTAGTCACAGTGAAGCTTCCTGGAGACTGACTAATGTGTGATCTCTGTGGCCCAAGTGTTGGCCACAGTGTTCACCTTCTCCTTTGCCTTAGTGCGTTTGAGCTCAGAGCACTGAATCCCTACAGAGGACGTGACAAGGAGCAGCCTGAGCAGCCCTGGGGAGGGACAGTACATAACAGCTGGATGGTTCAGCAAGGCCGTGCAGAAGAGTGATCAGCGAATTTGTTAATGCATGGATTTACAGATAGAAACACTGTCGAGCGGCTCTGGTGGTCTACAGAGCAGTTGCTGAAATGGGGAATGTGTAGAGAACCTGTACAGGCTTCAGTGCTGGCCGCAGTGGTTGGGAGCGGGAGAGGGGGGAGTGACAGGGCCTCACTGTCACACGCAATTCAGGGAGGGGCAAGGGGAGGTCAGGGAAGAGGTGCTTCCCCAGCTTCTCCCTCCGCATCGGGCCCCCAGTGGCCCTTGGGAAGTGGTTTCATGTCACATTTAATCCAGCGCCAGGTTCACCAGCACCGTTCCGAGCAGCTCCGTGTTCCCATGGTGAGACATGCTCGGGAGGAATACTTGCATGCTTTTCAGAACGGTGGAAGGAACGGCTGGGCCATGATGATGTGCAGATGGTGAAAGAGCTTATGGGAAGGGGGAAACCAAGGCCTGTATTTGGGTTCCCTGCCTGGCAGAGATTCAAAACAAATGTAAAAATGTTTTTAGACGGAAAGGAAATATTTCCCTGGGGACTAAGTGCTACTCCAAACAATAGGATTGTGTTTTAATTATTGCAAGAGTATAAAAGATAGCATGCCATTTTTATTTAGAATAATAGGAAGATTGGACCTTGACTGTCTTTTATTTCAGCTCAAATCAGTAGACTGGGGTTTCGTTCTATTCACAACTTTTGTCCACTGTATTGTGAGACCAGATAGTTAACCAGTGTTGCAGATTTGGAGAGATGACTAAAAATAACAGAGTTGGTGAACTGATTTATTTCCAAGGTGTAATCTGAGTCGCTGTTTTCACTGACTAAACTTCAAAACAAAACAAAAACGAACAACAGAACTCCCCTATTTGTTAGTACTGGGGAGCCAAAATAACTTCAAAGGACTTGCATAAAATAAATTTTACTTGTATATCTACATATATATACACATTCTAGAGAAGAGCAGACGCAGTTTCTTAGTTAGCAATAGGAACCTGAAGTCTAGTCATACGGTCCTGAACTAGGGCAGTTAATCTGTTCACCTTCTGCTTGCTTCAAAGAAAACCATCAAAATACCTCCTTTTTCAGAATAAGTATTATCGGTAAATCCTAATTTTGCCCAAGAACAGTCTTGTAATGGGACAACCCCTCCACTAAATTGAAAGGAATTATGTCTTGTTTTGGATATTAATTCCTGTATTTCATTTGGTGCTCCCTGCATTTGTAGTTCTGTCTGTGGGTTGCAGCTCAAAGATACGCATATTTATGCAGATACTGTTTTAGGGGAAGCAGTTGTGAACACAATTCTATGTGTATAATTCCATATTGATATAATGTCTGATTCCTTACAGTGATACCTTGCTCAAGGTAAGGGGCAGTGCTCGGTACCTCACTTCTCCCTGCCCTTCATCCCTTAGTTTATGTAAGCACTGTTTAAATAACCATCCCAAGCACATCATTCCAGTTCCTCTAGTTCAAGGATACTTGTTTTCTGGAGCCATTTATCTGTGACGCTATGTTAATGGCTGCCAGAAGCCAGGAAACGTAGATTTAATTGGCAGTAAGAGAGCTTTACTGGAAATGATGACCAAATCGTTCTTTGTTTATCTGAACTACCAGGTGGTTAACTCAAGAAACGGTTTTATGAGTGACCCTGGCTATGCAGTTATTCTAGCTGGTATTTTTGAAGTATTTGACATCATAGAGAAGCGTTGTAAATAATCTCAACAGAATTGCCAAATGTCGGATCAGTAATTACTATATATGGAGTTGCTGTGGCTAATGTGGGAACAGCTTTCAAATCTTAGCTCCAGTGATGGATATTTGGGACTGTTCCCCAACAGAGCTTGAGGAGGACCTCCAGCTTTCGAGATTCCTCTCTCAACCATTAACAAGGCCAGTGCAACTGTGGAGAGGTGAGTTTCAGAGCCAGGAGAAGCTGGGGGAAATGTATTAAAATTGGTGATTCCAGTGTCTCTTAATTGTTCAAGTCAGATCATTAAACAGACTTATTATTAAACTGCTGTAGAAAGGTCTTCCAAAATACAGTGGCTGATTTAAAAGTATGTGACTTCGGTCTGTGCCAAGAGGTGCTGCTTTAATTAACTGTGTTTGCTTACCTGTAAAATAGAACTTTAGACTGCCCTACGGTGTGATACTTTGCATTTAACATGTGGCCGTGATGTGAAGAGGCATTATACAAATAAAATGTTCCATTCCCTGCCCTCCCTCAAATGCTTACATCCATCTCTCAGCTAACAAGTTAAAATAGGATTTGTTATTTATTCAATTTTCTTTTAAAAGGCCAGTTGAGCTGTTTTATATCTATGTGTTGCTTTGAGCCACTACCACAAATTCCGTTCTTGAATGAGAATTTACAGATTCTTTTAGTGATGAGCATGTGTGACAAGATATTATTTTGCTGATTTGTTATTCTCAGGGGACCGGAGCGGAAGACTGAAGAAGGAAATCATCTTCGGTATGAATTAATACAGGAACCAATCCCCTTTTCATTAAAAAGCCAGTGAAGTGTCCATTGCTTTGGGGAGTTAAAAGGCTTGGTCCCTAATAAACAGATTGCTGCAAAAGTGCTATTGTCCTTACTCACTCTTCTGAATACTGGAAAAGGGTGTCTTTCTGATCTTTTCTTAGTGGAAAGAAACATAAAATCAGGGCTTGCTAATGCTGATGGGTACAATCTTCATTAAAAGCCACTCTTTCTTGGATGAGCCTCTAATAAGTTCTAATAGCAATTGAGTACTTAATGATGACCTGGAAAAAATGTGTTTCAGAGATGCAGTAGGTTGAGCCATCCTTTCCACGGCAGAATTTGATGAGGATTAAGAGCCCAGCATCCCTAGTAGTTAAGGATGTCTCCTTCAGGGAATGTCACTTAGGGAGAACAGTCAGCTTTGGAGACAGTCATACCCAGCTCTGTTTCTTATCTCTAAAACTGCAAATTCTGTATAGAGAGGAAACTCTTTACTCTGTTCATAGAGTGTGTAACAAAATGAGGCCTTGGATAACGCATAGGAATCACAATTACTGTAGTAATGGAAGAATGTTTGATGTTACTTAAGATTTGGTTTCTTCATCTTGAAAGAAATTTCCTTGATCTGCAAACCTGATAAAGCTGATGGAATTTGTCTAAAAGCCTCCTGCATTCCTTGGCTGTACAAAATTCTCGCAAGTCTGCACGCTGTAAGGATAACATCAAGAATTGCCTTGTCCTAGGAGGGTGGTAGTAAACCTTGACAATGAGCACAGTAGCTCTTTTTTGGAATACAGGGCGAAGATCAAACCACAGCAGTTACAGTGTGCCAAGCAGAGCTGCTAGTAGTCGTACAACATATAGTGCAAACTCAGTAGAGCAGAATGGTTTCTCTACGTGCATACCGGCAGGATGGAATGAATGTCATCTTTTTTAATACTCTGGAAATGAAATGAGACTGCAGTATAATGGGTGTGTGTGTGTGTGTTGAGTTTCACTACTTTTTAATATATCTTTTAAAGAATTCCTTATAATCTGCAATTGTATACTTTACATATGATCTCTTTATTTTTGGCTTTATTATTAATCTCTACTGTTGGATCTCTGTTTATTTGTCTCGGTCTGGCAAAACTGTAAGAAGTCACCCCTTGTCGTGTTTCCTGTATTGCTGATGTGATAAAGTGCTGGGTCGGGCATTTTTGACAGCAATAGTTTTAATATTGCAAGCAGAAAATGAACAAACCTTAATGCTGCAAGTTCGAGGAGAATCCTTGCCTCTTCTCTTTGGTTTTGTTGGGGTTTTTTTGATTGTTGGTTTTTGGGTTTTTTTTAAAGTGGAAACTTAAATTGCTTTTTTAGAATTATGCTTTCATCCGTGTCTGGCTCTTCCCCTTCTCTGTTTGCTCGAGTCCCCAAAATTAGCAAGAGTAATGTTCTAGTTTGGAGTGCAATAGGAAAGAATAACTTGACTTTCTAAAATGTAATAAACAGTGCAAGACCTGGAACAAGTACAAAACCTTCAGACAAGGTGAAAGCCCCCAGAAGAATACCTCTATTCAAAATGTCTGTGGATGTCTGCAAATACTGCCAGGAGCTTAAGTCTTGTCCTTTTCCTTTCCAAACATGTGTATTAGGTTTTTCTTTAAAAATACATACTGTATCCTTGAACTCTTCCACGCTTCTAGTCAAAGAAGGTAGTATTTCCTTTAGACTAGTTGATTCATACATAAAATAAAATCTGTGAGACATTATTTTGGTCTCGGTTGTTTCCCTCTTCTGATATTGAGTGGAAAACAGTCTTTTTGAAATGTTCGAGCTTTGAAAAACAGCTAATGTTTTTAGCTATTGAGTGTTTTTACTGTGGGCTGTAAAAATAAAGTGCTCTTAATTATGCTTCCTTTAGAATAGATTTATACTTTATTTTGCCTTCGTTTGTTTACAATTTCATTGCTTTCAGCAGGAATCCTAAATAGATGAAAACCTACCTGCTTTAGTTCAAATATTTATCTGAAAAGAACTCAAATTTCCTGAGGAGAAAATACTTCACAAGTTACCTGGCTTGACATCTCCGGAATTTCACTGGGTTTAAATCTGTTTCGAACTGAACCAATCCAGCTTTGTTTTAAATATCACTTACCCTCTAAGACCTGTATTGTGCTACACAGCAAATCTTCTCACAAGGTCAGCGTCGTGCTGAGGTTCTCCTCTGGGTCACCCCCAGGAGGCTGGTTGTCAGCCCACTGGGATGGCTCAGTTCCCCAGAGCAGTCTTGCAAGCCAGAATCTGGCCCAGTAAGGGTCCTCATTCAGCAAAATACGCTGTACTGTGCCATTAATAATAATCAGATAAATAGCCTGATCAGCTATCAGGCTCTATGTTTATCTCTGAACTGTGGGACCCACAGTAACATGGGGCTAGTCTCCCCCATGCATGCAGCAGTTGTAAACATTTTTTTTTTTTTTTTTTTTTTAATCCTACGTGGGTTGCTCTGCCAATACCTCCTCATAAAGAGAGAAGCACAGTAAATCTGCTGAGGTGACTTCGCCTGTTGCTTTTCTTTCACTGCACTTTAACTTTACTTCTCTTTTGTTTTTAAATTGAACTAATTATAATCTTCCCTCCTCTTGTGTGCAGCAAAGTATCTGCTTTACAGACACATCAAAAAGGTTTTATTTTGTGTTGGAAGCTCAGCTACAGACTTACCTTTTCATAATGCCTGTAGGTTAAATTAATGTAAATAAATCCCTTATATCACACAGTAGGTTCTGTATCTATGTCTCTAAATGCACATGGGATGATTTCCGTAATATGCGTAGCAGATCACAGTAATTTCTTCCTTAAATATGGGCTTTGTCATTCTTTTGGGGTCAAATATGACGGAGTGAGAGACTGTTGTTTAATGTGTCATCTGTTCCACCTGGGTGGCACCCATCTGTTTGAACGTCACAAGCAGAGGCTAATTTTTTAGCTGTGCTGTTGCCAGCAGCCTAAGAAGGATTCTTTGTGGCATTTATTCCTTTTTATTTGCCTTGAAACCACTGCTGATTACAGCCTGAGTTTCTCCTTGCAGTCTGTTGAGAACAATAACAAAAGTCCCACTGAAATTTAGCTTCTGGGAAGGAGTTGTCAGTGGTCTAGGATTTATTCCTGTATTGCTTTACTGTATCACCATTTTTATTAGCTGATAATTTCATGTTCATTAATGACAAGACAGTCACACATTATCTTCTACAGCAGAGGCCATCTCTACACAAGCAGCTTTTAGTATTAAAAATGCAGGCAAGAGAGAATTCCTCCTAGGCCTCCAAACTGTGCATGGAAGGAAGGGATTAATATAACGATGATGGCCTCATCATCTGATCTAGCCTCTTGAATCCTTTTGGATGTGCCAGCTCCAGAAATTCTTCCAACTTACTTTCTTCTTATCCCCTCTGTATTCTGCTTCTAACAATGTCTTGTGAGAATGACTGCAACAGATCAGAAAATGAACTTGGTTTTGAATCACATGTGAAATTGGCAAGAAAGTGAGGGACTTGAAGCCAAACCCCACAACATCCTCAAATATGAAGTATTTGGGATCAAGATTCCAGTGTTTGCTTCTGAGAAGAACTAGGGCTACTTGTGATTTGCTGCAATCACTTAGGACTTTCCAGTCCTGTAAAAGAAATGTCACTGAATGTAAGACAGAGTCACTGTGTAGCCTTGCCTGGAGGCCAGTACCAGCAGTGGATGGGGCTAGCTCCTTGATTTAACGTGTAAGCCAGGCCGTAGAATATCATGAGTCAGTTTTTTGTTGCTGCTGTTTTGGTTTGTTGTTTTTTTTAGGAAGTTGATTACCCAGGGTCGGCGACAGTTGATATTTGGGATACCCATGGAAAACATGACCTTCTCAAACTCCTGCATTGTCTACGAGGTCTGCAGTGTGCGCTATAGGGAACTAACTGCCTACAGGCTGTGCTGCAGTCTCAGAAAGAACTGCTCTGGGGAAGGATGTGTTGTCATTCTTCCCTTTCAGGGAGAAAATCCCCATTCACATTTTTCCAGTTTTCCAGCATTGCCTGTCTTATGTTAACCAAGTAGGCTTACACCCTATGCCTTGCCTGGAGGTAGGTCTTTAAAGGTTTTTTACTTTACTGTAACTATGAATGTCTGCTCATTGCCTTGCAGGTGTGTTTGAGGCAGCAACGACCTGCTGCACTACAGCAGACTAACAATAAAAGGCAATTCCTTTATGAGAGGTTTTGTAGTCTCAATTACAACAGATAATCTCATACCATTACATCAGACATAATTCTGAAGGCATTACATATTCCTAATATTTCAAACTATACTTAAGAGATTGATATGATACGTACGTTGCAGATTTTACATTAATCTGAGGCAACTCAGTTCCACAAGAAATTCTGGAGACAAGTAACCATTTAAAGTCTAAAACTGCTCCACTGTTGTTATTGCTTTTTCTTTTCATTTTTAAATCTTGCCATTAAAAAAAAAAAAAAAAAAAAGGCAAAAGGCAAATACAGACCATCTGTGAAACACAAATTGTTAAAAGCTGCATCCATGAGGATCTCTGGGCAGCGTGCCATAACACAGCTAAGCATTCAGCCAGCATGATATAATTATAAATTAAACATCTCTAAATAAAACAAATTCCAACTTGAAAATAAAATAAAAATCTAGCAGACTTCTGCTTGTTTCTTTGTGGTAGAGGATCATGATAATCTCAGTTGTAGAAATTACTGCCTATCTTCCTGCATACTGCAAGGTGTGTGGTGTCTGCGTGCTGTCTATGAGTGGGGGTTCGGAGGGAGCACCTAATCAGGCACTGCTCAAGTCCGTATTTCAGTCAAAAGAGACTGAATTCAGGAGGATTTTGAGCAAGTCTGCAGCTTACTGGGTTTTTTAGAGGTACTACGTAATGGCATGTAATGATACTCTATGTTTACGACATGTATAAATGTGCCTCCTGTTCTGGAAAATCATATGTTCAGGTCATATCAACAAGACTTGTTTAAATAAAGGGTCATTGACAATGATATGTTGAGATGTAATCTTTTCACACTTAAACTAGAACAGTCTCTAATACTTTCTCATTTCCTGTAGGTATTTTGGTAACATACCCTCTATCTTACTTTTATCTGAAGGAACATTTTGCATTTAATGTTTGACACAACCCCAAATTGGATCAGGTGACTCTTGGGACATGCTTGAGGTAAATAATCTTTCAGCAAAGTCATCTTAAGTATTTGTAATAACTACTTATGTTATAGTTTACTGTTGTATTTCCAGGAGGATCAAGAGTAACAAATGGAAACTTTAGTTACTAAAAAAGAAAAGTCAGAAAAAGAACTTAAGTCTTGTAAATAAATGAAATGGATGCTGACATAATGTTTAAGATTATTACTGAACTTTTTTTTCATGTAAACCAGACTTATTTTTTAATTTTCTGTGCATGCCTCTGTCTTTCACAGAGTAATGTTACCTTCAGTTTTAGAGGTTAGATCTATGTTAAATAGATCTTTCTCCATCAAATCCAGAAGTATTCAATTGGAATTGAAGATGACTATAATAAAACAAACAAAACTCTCCAGAATAAAAGTTCTTTATATAGATCAGATTAATCATAAGACTAATAGATTACTTTATCATGGAGGTTCAAAATAGCTGCAAGAAAATAGTTTGACCATTCAAGTACAAAATGGTGCACCAAACATTACACAGTTTTTGGAACCTTCATAATTAAAAAGCAAAACCAAAACCCTCTTGCTCATATAAATAATCCTAAATTGGTTACTAAGACGTTTTGAGTAGGAAAAACTAAATTTTGTGCTTTGAAGAGGAGCATAAACCAATGGCCTTTAAGGGAAGGCTCATCAGGTGAGTTTTCTGTGGATGTTGGTGTCCATGGTAAACACAAGTACAGTAGCAAATATTAAAATTCAAGCTTTTGTGCTTGCTGATTAGATGTTTCATTTTTCCTTTATGACACTCATAGAAGTAGAGACCACCTATTTTACTGAGAATTTCTGTACTTGGTTCTGGAACTTTAACCCTATTTTTTTCTTAATTTTTCAATACCTTTCAAGGGATGTGATTAATTTCAGAATTCTGTCTGATGTGCATTGTAAGCTTTACTTTGATCATAACAGCTTTTGTTTCTGATTGTAAGCTCATTAACTTGAAATGTCTTCTGTTTTGTGGTAAGTAGAAAATCTACTTTCTTTCTCTTTCCTTTCTAGTTTTAAAAAAGCTGCAACATTCATAATAGCTTATTACTGTTCACTCTCCTAGAAAGAACAGGAATTGGAGCTCTGACAGGAAGTAATTTAAAAATAAAAATAGAAAAGTAATGTAGTGCGGTGACAAAGGTTGTATTTTGTGATCTGCCAAATATGTAATTCTGAAGCAATGAACAGGTGAGGTTCTTAGTCCTGTTTCAAGGTGGTATAAATATACCACCGGTGTATTTCTTTACTAGGAAGGATGGCTGGGGAAATCATTGGTATTCTTTATATCCAGCCTGTTCATCTCCATACTCTCCTCCCACTTCTCAGCTCTTTCTTTGTTTCCTAGGTGTATTAAATCAGCAAGTCTTAGCACTGCTGTCATCTGGTCTGTACTTCCTGGCTCTCTACCATCTGAAAAACTGTTCTCTGGACAAACTGGATTCTGGAGGAAGTCTTCTGTGAGCCTCACAGGACAACATGAACAGCGGCAGCCCAGTCCCGTTGCGCTTAGTCAACTTAAAATGACAGCTGCTGTTAATAACAATTAGAACTTGTTAACACCGGTTGCATTGGTGAGTCTTAGGAAATAAATGTTGCCTTGTTAACTGGTTATTTAACTGAAGTAACATATCAAGCAGCCAGCAACAGCAGTGACTGGAGAGAGACTATGAATCCAACTAACTTCCCCCACTTTCAATTCTTCAGAGACTGTTTATTGAGATTTTTCACTTTCCAGTGAATAAGAAATGCTGAGTAAAAGGATATTACATAAATTGGCTGACATTTGCAGTGGACTAGCTAATTCTTGTTGCCTTGTGTGCGTGGTGGCTGTGTGTGTATGTGCACGAGCCTGGTATTGTCAATGAGCTCCTGACCCACTCTCCTCTGGTCCCAGCAGGCTGTTGCGATACTGAATTTGGGGGGTTACGTAAGAGACGATCCAGGAAAACATGCTGAGCTATCTGGAATTTACCCTCTTTCCTCCATTGTGTCATACACTTAAAAAAAAAATTATTTTTTGGGGGGTTTGTTTTGTGGAGTGCTGGGTTATGTCTCATCTGAAAAAATTATGTCTGTCTGTCTTGGGGAAGGAATTGGGTGTACCAAAAGACTTTTGCTTGCTTCTGCTTTCCATGGGCTGTGGCTGTAGCCTCTGGAATAAAAAAAAATAATCTGTCTCTAACAACTGTGAATTGAAAATTAACAAGGGCAATAGTGCACCAAAGGGGGGGGGGGGGGGGGGGGACACACTAAAAAAATTAGGGCTGTATCTTTACCCTAACCTATAGAGCAGTACAACTGCTGTGCAAATGGCAGCTGCATCCTGGGAAAAGGCTAGCAACAGGTGCTATGTCTAAGAACAGTTACTCTTTTCTTCTTTATGACAAATTATTTGCCTTAAAAAAGAAGTAATGTTGTGAGATTATGCTTTATGGCCAGTGAAGATGGAGTCATTTCTAGTGAGAATAGATTGATGTGAAAATCATAAAATGCGTTCCAGTGAAAGAAAGCACGTCTCGTGCATTTCAACATATGAACATCACTTGTTTGCTATGTGTAACCCTCCTCTGAATTGCGCTCATTTTGAATGCTGTTTTATAGTCCTACATATTTGTAAGGATTTTTTTTTCCCCCAACAAGTTTTGGTTGGTCTGTCTTAAAACGCCAGAAGCACACTATAGTAGAATTTTCTTATACTAGTCTGGAACAGTACGGTGTTATTTCATTACACGTTATTTTTCTCCTGTTGCCTGCGTCCTTAATCCTGAATCCACTGAAGTTTCATAGCAAATGTCTTACTGATACTTGTTTTTTTCTTTTAAAGGCAGTTGGGATCAGACCTCTCTGCCCTGTCTCTGCTTTGTAACCTATTGAAGATATAGCTTTTAAGTCGGGAAATTCCTAACCATTCAGAGCTTCATCTTCTGCAGGTTGAAGCCAATGACAGTTTAGTTAACTACAAGAGAGCAGGAATTGCAGTTAAATTACTCCCAGTACCACTGCTTTTCATATGCTAAGATCAATAGATCAAATTCAGTCATGAGGTAAGCAAATGCAACTCTTTGTTTATACTCATTTGTACCACATCTGAATTCTGGCCAGTTCCATTCAGTCTACTAAGCTAATTGCATTCAGTTTGTTCCAGTCATTTCATCTTATTGCTTACAGCTGACTTGCCTTTCTTGCCTGTAACCATCCTGGAAAAAAGACTTGCATCTGAGAGGTAATGTTATTGTGGTTTCAATTATCCCACATGGTAGTAATCCAAACACTGCAGTATATGCATAATCTTTTTTTTAGACAGTACCCAAAGTTGACATAAAGAGACTGAAATAAAAATAGTCTATTCAGCGCTGATCTGTTTTATATGTGAATGGAAGAACAAAGGTAGCCCACTTTGGTGATTTTAACAACCAAAACTATTCACCTCTGTCATCTCCTAAGACGTGATACAGTAATACACATGTGGCAGCTTCTTTCTTAGAGTGCTATGAATTTGGTGTTGTGTCCTGGGCATGTGGCAACCAAAAAGCATTTGTTCACTTCTTCATAAAATTTCTTTTTCTTCTTCTTTTCAGAAAAGTACTTCCATCTGCTAAGTACAGTTGCTTAAAAAATAACTGGATAAAACTACAAATGATGCTGACTTTTTTTTTTTTTTTAAACACAAATCGCTTCTTCATTATTTTTGTCACATCTTTATTCACTTGTCCTTACCGCATGTCCTACACCAAAGCAGTTTCACATATGTGATGCACAGGGCCAGGACTTCTTGTGAGAACTGGCTGGGAAATCAAAGGTCTTCAAACCAATGTCTGCCATGCTCAGGTGAACGTCTTGGATGGATTTTTAAGGGATTTGGATCAAGGCCTGAATTGGCTCCAGTCGTAGGGTGACATCCAGTCACCTAAATGACATCCAGTTTGAGATGCTTTATTGGTGCTTAACTGGGAGAGCATGGGAGAGGTTTTCTGGGAATCAACTGTTTAAAAATAGTAAGCAAAATGGAGATACCCTAAAATACTGATTTCTGTAGAAAGTTATGCTCAGGGTATTGAAGGTAAGAGTGTAAGGAGGAACAACAGAAAAGGTTTGATTTAAAGAGGCTTGTCATCAAGCTAACAACTCTAATGAAATAAATTCAATTGCAATCATCCCCTAAGTTTGAAAAAAAAGTGTTAAACAGAGCTCCCAAAATGGGTCTAATTGACTCATGAAAACACTCACTAATTGTGTATGTCTGGCAGTTATGTTACACTGGCTGGGCTGCACTAAACGTGGAATCAGTTCAAAATAATAGTTGAGCTAGTTGTGTAATAAAATCACAGGTTTTTGTTACACGATTATCCTAACTTTGTTACAGACTCTGGAGAAAACATTCTTTGACAGTAACTCATTCCTTATATTGCATTTTTCACTTCTTCCCATATATACTTTTTCCTGCTCTCCTACCCCTAGCTCCTGAGAGCTTTGTTATGATACTTTACACTCTCATCTGATTGCCTTTATGGAGCATGGAGATTTCTCCCAGAAACCAGACAAGAGCACACGCTGTTAGATGCAGCAAAACATGAAAAGGGTTGGCTCTAGTGGTTACAGAAAAAGCATAAGGAAAGGCTCTTTTCTGGCTTTCCTAACTAAATGTCTTTGGGCTGTACTCAGCAGGTTCACTTTTCTATCCATTCTTGTTTGTTCTGTTCTTTTATTTAACTTGCTAATAAAGTAGAAAGCTTGGTCTTCCCCTTCTGGTGGCTGTTGGGATGAGACGACAGACTGCATTCTCCTCCCTCAAAATTTTGCAGTCTTGTTTGCTAAAGATCACAGCTCTCTGCTGCTCCGTTCTGCTCTCCATTTCTCAGCCACAGCTGGGAAAAATATTTATGCTCATCTCTATCTCTCTGGTGATTTAGCCACTAGGACTATAACCAGTGTTCCATAAAAATAACTATGCCCAATAATAAAGTTGTGCATGAGATCATATTCTTAATCTGAAAATAAGTAGCACAGTTCTTTACATTAAAAAAAAAACAAAAAACCCACGCTCAAAAAAAAAAGTAGTGAGCAGTATATAAGCAAGAAAGGAGAACTATTGCTCAGCAACTAATAATGCCTTTTGGGTTACTTGGTATCATTGAGAAAAGGAGGCTGGAATAAATAATTGTCCTTGAAAGTCATCTCCACAGATATCTTTTATAAACATGAAGTAGTTGGTGTGGCATTGGTGTCATTATTTTACAGTATCTGTAACTGTAGGGATTGTGGCAAGACACCTATTTAGTGAAAACACCTATTACAGGAATTCTGTTCAGCACAAGCTGAAGTAATTTGATGTAGGGCCATAAAGGCTCTTGTGGACTTTTCTTGGGAACATGCAAGTGCCTCTAGGTAAAAATGTAGCTGTATCTTCATGTAATTGTTATCTGTATGCACTAAAAATAAAATCTAGAGATGACTGCTAAAGAAGTAAGTCAGTGGAGAGGTGCTATTTGAAGGGGGGTGAGTAAAAAGTGATGTTATCCGAAATTCCAACCAAATAGGTGAGGTAGCCTGGGGATATATCCTGTGCACTCCTGCCACACACCTCTACACAGGGAGGCTTTGGGAGAGCTGCTAACTATGCATTTAGCCTTTTCCTTTGCAAGGCAGACCCTTGCCTTCCCAGCTTTGAACAAACAACATCGAGGTAGCTTCAGAGAGGCCAGAGAAGACAATGGGTTTACTCCCGTGGGAAGTAAAAACCTAAGAGGAATGATTTCATCACTTGCTCCTTTCTTGTATTCAAGTCATCCCAGAGCAAATTTTCTTACATCACTGAAAATGAGAAAGGATGTTGGCTCTGAAATTTTAAAGTGCTACTTAATACCACCACAGTCTGGCTAGAAAACTCTAGTCTGTGAAACTGCCTGCCACCACCCTCCCAATTCATGTCTGGACAAACAGAAAGTTTTCCCTCATTGTGTTATGAAGAGCTGACCCCCAGCCGCTGGCACCCACGAGTGCACACTCCAGCAAACTGAAGTTCCTCAAGGGATCCATTTCATCTGCACAGCTGAATATGGATTGTTGCTGTTTTGTACAAAGCTCACCATATGACAGATTACATCGTGCTTTCTCCGGGCCCACACAGATGGTGCGAGTGACTAACTGATGCCTCGATTTTGCACAGCCTACACACTGATGTCATAAGAAAAGGCTAATATCTCTGAGGTGAGTCTCCGTATTTGTTTGTATTCCAACAACAACAGTGGGAAATACAACAATGGGGAAGAAATTAATGAAAGAAAAGGCCAACTTTGTGTTAGGAGCAACTGACATAAACTGTGATGTGTAACCCAATGAAAGGAACCATCAATACGGTCCTTTTAAAATAAATGAATCATTAGATGACAAAGCCCATAAATTGATTCATAAACTGCTGTCATTTTAATATGAAAACTCTGAGATTATTCTGTCTGAAAAATTGCAATTCGATTATGAATGGAAATAACAGCATTCATCTTGGCCAGGATGCCCAGACTATTTTACAAAACAGTCTTCTGAGCGCTCAGTTATATGCATCCTTGTGTGTATAATAGATGCACGCAAACATATGCACTAAAATATGCTAGCCAGCCACCTTGATTTGATTTGATTCCTTAGTATTGCAATGAATTTGACTTGCTGGTCTTTGAGGGAAAGGATTTTTATCATCATTTGCTGACTGAGTTTTTTGTTGTTTTTACAAGTTACTTGTTGGCTTCAGTGAAATGACTCAAGGTGTGTGATTAGTCAGAATGAAAGCCCTTAGTATTTATGGCAATGAAGTTAGCTACGTACGGTTTTGTTATTTTTCCCCATCTGTGAAGCACTCCTGGATGATGTACGAGTTGGTGATTGGTTGCAGTTGCTGAGGTAATCTATGCAATAGTATCTTCTTTAAACAAGCATGAAGAGTTTTGTAATAAACAGTTTTGCGATGAGCTGTATGAGGTTTAGGAGCTGTTTGGGATTTTCAGCCTTTTTGTCAGAAAGCAATTCCTGTGAGCTTGAAACTGAACAGTTAAAATTCCATCTAGTTTCACAAAATTTTAGAGGAAGCCTTGTGACTGAGTTTGTTACAACCATTAAACTTGTCCAGATGCTTCAGAATAGCCTCAGTTAGAACTTGTACACTGGAGGGCTGAAGAATATTTGAAAGGGAGGTACCAAGCAGGGCAAAAGCGCTTCCCTTCTCCTCTGCCCCCTTCTTCGCGTCCTGGGGACAGCAGGCCTGAAGCGATGTGACAGTGTGGGGTGGGGTGGGGTCCCCTGGGGTGCTTTGAGTAAGTGCAGATGGGGGCCCTGAGGAGCAGGACTGCTAGCAGAGCTGGCTGGGCATTGTCCAACCTTACCTGTCGTACGTAGGCAGGTGGGCCGGCACGACAGTGATGGGCAACCTGAGGGGACTGGAGACTACTTGCCCTGCCAGGAGCGTGAAATGGGGAACTGGGAGCTACTGTGAGGAGCGAAAGGCAAATGAAAAGGTCTATGGAAAAACTAAGCTACAGGTTTATGAGGATTGGCTGGGGAACAAGAACGTGGGCTTTGAACTTTGAGAAAGGAGGCAGGGATTAAGACAAAATGGGCAAAGGAAGCCCAACGATGGAGCACATGGCTAGGAGCCATAGTGAGGTACAAAGGAAGAGTGGTCCGGAGGACAGGGCTTGGCATGAAATGCTGAGGAAAGATTTAGAAACAAGCTAGAAACCTGTGCCTGAGAGCAGAGGAAGGGAAAGGAACAGGGTGGGGACAAGGGATGAGGAGACAGGCTGGGGGTGGAGGGTGGGGTGGACCAGAGAAAGGAAGATGAGTCTGTGCCTATTTCAGTGTCCTCCTGGTTTTCATTCCTGGGTCTGGGGAGGATGACACAGCCTTCCCTTTGCCTGCTGTCAGAAGACTGTGAAATCTGCTGATAACCCCTACTAAGCTGCTCAGTGTCACGGGAGGACAACCCTTTACTGTTAATGTCACAGAGTAGTGGCCTGTGGCAAAGCTTGGGGGTCCAGCTTTATCTCCATTATCAGCTGATAGCCCCCTGGGGGTATCAGTAGAGAATCTGGGTAGTTGTAGATTTGGGCGGGTTAACATTGACAGACCAAGACCACTAAGGCTTCAGGGCAGACATTCAGACTGGCGATGGCACCTGTAATTCGCTTTTCACCTTTGAGCCTCTGTCGCTTGGAGTTTGCACCTTTGGCGTTCTCCTCAAGGTACAGCTAGCTTTTCTTGCATGTTGTTGTAATGTTAGCGGGGGTCTGTAGAGAAGTTTTTCCAAACGCCATCTGAAGTACGACATGGCTGGAATTCATAGCTGCAGCTAAACAAGGCAGAGGTCACTAGCCTTACTTACTTACTTACTTACTTACTAGCTAGTAACTAGAGGTTACTAGCCTTACATGTTACTGTCGGAGCAAACTTCCTCCTTGGCATTTGCTGGCGGTTCTTGGACCAGGTAATGCAGCTTCTACAGAGGAAATGAACATGCGACCAATAAAGTGTGACCAGGTCCTTCTCCCACTACCCAGATTGTCTTGCTGTCGTGCCTCTAAACAGTGATACCTTTTTATAGATATTTGATTAGTTGCAGAAAAGCAAAAGCTGTTTGCACATCAATTTATTATCAGTGGGATAAGGACTACATAGGAGCATACAAAGCCTTTTAGCTTTTCAGGTTTTTTCAAAGCTGGGCGCGTTCTCACAAAATTTGCATCACGTGCAAATGAGAGTGTAACAAAGTGGTTTATGCAGGCTTTCATTCTCTAATTTTTCCTGAAGGGGGAAAAATGAATGTAAACTAAATAGTCGTTCTATTTATATGTACTAAGTATTGTGTAATGACTAATTGCGTGTAATGAGTATTGCTTTCGCATAGCACAAGACAGATCACTGAGCAATTTAACCTCCCAGATGCTTGGAAGTTAATTATTGCAGGTCAGGTTTGAGATAATAGCCTGGACAGTGTTGGGAAAGGCATTTTTTGGCAGATAACAAATTCTATTTTGGCATGCAGATTACAGTTTTTTAAACTACCGTGAAGAAATGCGCTAAGCGTCTCTCCAAGAAACAAACAAGATTTCACAAGAACCAGTTGGCTTAAGTTGTGCTTACAGTACTTGTAACTGCAGATATTCTAGGAGGTGTAGGTTCGTCTGCAGTAATGGTAAATGTAAAGACGTGCAGGAATGATTTCGTAGCTGAGATAGGGGAGAAATGCAGGATGTGTTTCACCTAAGCCAGTCCTTGCATGGATGGATGCATTGGGGTGTGGTGGAGCAACAGTAACTACATCCACCCCAGCCTCAAATTCGTTGGGGATAGCTCTCCCCCCCTAGAACTGAAAGCTAATACAGCATCAGGGACTGCATAATTTATTTGCACTTCTAATAACGTTCCAGGGCCTGTCTCTCCTTTTTCAAATACTAGTGTGCTGATACCCTGAACAGTAAACTCCATTTGCAAGAGGTTTAATGTGTTGACTGTGCTACTGGAATTATGTTTGTGTTCTGCATGTGATGCTGGGTCTGTGACCTGCTGCTACATGGTGTTATGCTCTGGGGAGCCCTTCAGTGGGGCCTAGGTTTGGGCATCCATGGAAACCGTCCTGAAACAAAGAGAAAACAAATGGGAGAGCTGTTGTGACATGCCTTCTGGAATACTATCAGTACAGATTGTTACCAAGAGAGAGGGTTTTGGTTTTGTTTTTTTATTCTTGCTATTTTCTACCTACCAGCTAATATATTCTACAGAAGCAATGCAAAGCAAGATTTTGGTTGAGGAACTGGTATAAACTAAATTCATGGTATAGTAAAATAACCTTTTTTTTTTTTTTTTTTTTTT
This sequence comes from Falco biarmicus, assembly GCF_023638135.1. Taxonomy (NCBI): domain Eukaryota; kingdom Metazoa; phylum Chordata; class Aves; order Falconiformes; family Falconidae; genus Falco; species Falco biarmicus. The sequence continues at coordinate 121,944,414 of NC_079288.1, read as the reverse complement.
TTCAGTTTGTAGTGTCTCGCTGATCTCATCTCTCCTTGCCCTTAAATGTGAAATGATGAAAGCTGTATGATGTGGTAACTCCTATTCCTCGGTAATTGTCTTTGCTGCATTCCTCCATGAAGTTAGTTTGGCCTTGTACTGTAACATGCCAGTAAACGGAAAGAGTATTTTCCTCAACTCCACCTATATTTCAATTTCCAACTGCAGTCCTGTGAATAATTTAGCTTTCTCCAGAATTACCCCATATGGAAGTTATGAATCTTAAGACCCTTAAAAGACAAAAACCTAATTTAAAAGAGGATAAAGAAGCATCTGCAACAGATCCCCTCTTTCCTCATCACTTGCTAGGCAGCGTAACACAGTGAGAGAAACAATTTTGACCCGCAGTGGTTTGTAGTTGATGTGGAAATATTTAGAGTTAAAACTGTTAGGATTGTTGCAACGGGCTCTAGGTGGCCCTGCTTGAGCAGCGAGGGTGGATGGACCAGATGATGTCCAGAGACATCTTCCAACCTCAACTATTCTGTGTTTATGTGAAGATCCACATCTTAAATGTTTACATGTTCAGATGGGTTAATGGGTTTCTTAAAATGACAACAGCAACACAGGCAGACACTGGCTGCATTTTTCTCTTTGCCTCACAAGCACTGATATATTCCCCCTCCCCGCCCCCCCGCCCCCGTTACAGGGAAAAAGATATGTCCCTATAATCTCTTAACCTGTGTCCAAGCATTTCTAATGCAAGAGCAACTGCTTTACCCTGTAGTGATATAATGCAACTGAAAGATGTCTTGAGTCATAAGTAGGGGATGAGTTACTTTGGGACAACTGACAGGACTACTGACTGACTTCACGTAAAGATCTTTACACTGCCTGGATGCGTAGCCCATGTTGTCGTGGAGGTAGGAAGGACAGCTGGACCACTGACCTTTTCAGCTTTCAGTGGCATGGGATCAGGAGGGATAAATACCTAAATCATTATCTTATGGTTATAATGCAACGCTGTGAGAAAGAGATGTGGTTTTATGATTGTTCCCACTAAGGAATCTCTCAATAAATTTGGATTTCTTTGAAATCCAGTATTAAGTCAAGTTCTTTGAGTTCATGATGTTTGATTTCGGAGTATTTTTATAAATTGTCTTTTTCTCTCATAAATATTACCAATCTTTGTATTGACATTGTTTATTTTCTTAGCCTTAAGTTATTTTGCTGATTTATATGTATTATTCTATATAATGTATATACAGTGAGGGAGTGTGTATATATGGTTTTTTATGTACATTAGACAGAAGGAAGAGTGGTGATTTTGCTAATTCTGAACTCTAACCTCCGTAACTATTTGTACTTAGAACACTGTTTCTTGTTTCTCATAAGCTGAGGTCACTACTGTATCTCTTATATCTGCAACAGCTGTCCCTGCTTCTAGACATTTCAGTTCTTTTTCCAAATGCAATCATTTTGGACCATACCAAATTTGATTTGCTTCCAGTTTAAACCTCACTGGATTGTTAGTTCTCTTATCTTCAGCCATCCTGGGCTGCTATGTTTCCAACATCAACCATTTGTAAAGACAACCCCAAACAAAAGTTTTGGCCGTCTGTGGTCATACTCAGATTAAGCATATATTCAGAAAATTTTACTTTAGAAAGGCATAAACAAGTGTCCACTGGTGCTTTACAGGAATAAAATACTCTCCTGAACTGAATGGAGACTATAAGAGGTTTATAATACGGAGAAGATTTTTTTCTATTGTTGATGCGATTTCTTTCTACTGTTTGTACCGGAAAAAAAGATGAAGAGGGAAGAAATAAGCTTTTGGTAAAAAAAAAAAAAAAAAAAAGAAGCCTTGATGAAGTGTCAAAAAGTCATCAGAAAGGTAAATGGAAAGCTTAACTTCTGTTACAGATTTTTTTTTTAAAGAAGTGTCCCTACAGGAAGACTTTCTCAGGCACTTAATAATATGCATATATACTTAAAATACGTAAGTTTTTCCTCATAAGCTGCATTTACAAAAGAAGGTAAGCAAAAAATGAGACCGCTTTCTATAGTAACTAATATATAGAAGAAAAAGTCTGCCTGTTCTAGATGGATTTGTGTCCGTATGCTCATTGTACAAAGCAGCTGAAGCACACGTTTAAGCTCCTGAGTGAGCATATGAATATTGACCCAGAATATAAATACCAGCTGTTGATGGTGAAAAACCTAAGAATTCCAGGGAATAAATTACTACTGAATTTTTAAATTCATGCTCAGAGTTTGAAGGAAAGAAATATATTTAAAGTTATGCAGTAATTTTTTCCCAGAAGTGTGTTATCTCAAACAGAAATAGTTCACTAAAAGATTAAGACACTTGCCGTACTTCATCTATCCAGATGCCTGCCTGCACAAAAGCTCTTCTCTTACATCAAGGTTCTCTTGCACTTGGAAGAAGCACTGAGGTGAATTTCTTCAAGTCATCTACATCGTGCAAATTTTGTGATTTATTTTTCTAAGCTGGAGGAGACACCTGGAGCAGAGAATTCCAATATCCAGAAAGTGAGAAGACAGAGGGAGAGAGAGAGAGAATGCGCTTTCCCCTTTCCGATCCTAGTACAACTGTGTTCTTCACAAAATTACCTTCCTCTCACTTTGCAAGCCCCTCTTCCCTCAGGGCTATTTGGAGGACAAAATAGCCTGCCTTAACGCTAAGGATTAACCAGGGAAGACTGCATTAGAAAAACGGCAGCCCACCGTCAGAGGAGCGGGGCTAAATCTTGCCTGTATAGAAGGCTTATCACCGCATGCTTGAGATTCAGGAGAGAGCGTGTGGTAGAAGTGATACCTACTGGTGCTTGGGGGAGAGCATGAGGCTTACCCTAACGGAGGCACTGTGCAAGGCCAGCTGAGATGGAAGCCGTTCCCTGCTCCGGCAGAGACCTGGCGCTCCCTCGGTGGGGTGTTACCGGCTGTCTGGCAGCTCCTGTGTTCCTGTAAACCGGGGGCCAGCCTGTGGGCTCGCCTAAGGCTGGAGCCAAAGATGCTTATGGAAGATTTGGCCCCGAGTGTTGAACTCTGCGGAGGATGTTGCCTTTGTGACAAGCGAACGTCTGAGAATTCTGGTGGGAGGCATTCAGCATCAATACGTGCTGGTGGAGCGAGAGGAATGTTTTTTCCACTGCTAGCTGAGCGCGAGACAACACAGGAAAAACGTCAAAAGAGACGCAGCTTATCCATCTCTTTTTGGCTAATCGTTACTTGAATATACACCAAAGAGAGAAGGATTTGGCAGCCAAGAAACCCAGGGAATCAAGAAGTGCTGTGATGGACTGGAAGCCTGGGGCTGTTGTTACATTTCCAACGGCAGCAGGAGATGCTGCTGTATCGATACAAACCTCTTACCGGTAGGTCTTAATGGTGGGCAGATGGACGAGCTGAGGTGTGCCTGTGTGTCTTGGCTTTTCCTGTAGTTATTAAACAAAAAACAAACATATTAAACAAAAAAAAAAGCCCTCAGAAGTGAGTTTTTTGGGGTTTTTTGTTTAGTTTTAATTTGATAGTAAATCAGGTGTTCTGCAGATTAATGTATCGCACTTTTCAAACACCATCTTCATGATACCTGTGTGACCAAACACCCTGTGGAGACATAGTTCTAGCAAACTGTTGAGGTCATATGGCTGAAACACCTCTAAAAGCAGCTTTCATGGAAAGTGATTGAAATTTTCTTAATTTCACATGGCACATGGCAGGATTTGTAGTAGTAACTGCTGGAAAGTCTGGGAAAGTTGTAGGCTGGATTCTTGTGCTTTGGAGTAAAAATTAAAAACTGATAGAGCTGATGGAGTTTGTTGTCCTCATTTGAAATATCACAAAAAGTACTCTTGGCGTTTTTTACATTTTTTCTGTAACCAGCCTAACAATGTAATTTAGGTTTGGTTGTGGTTTTTGGTGGTCCACCCCCTGCCCAGGTGTTCTGAGAACAACGCTACTGAGAGTCTCTAGAAATTTAAGCATTATATATTGAATAAAGGCGATGTTTGGATATACAGATGGTCCACAGTTATCTACCATCGTAATGGAGTGTTTCGCCTTGTTTATGAATTGCCTTGTGTTCAGCATTACCCCTTAATATGAGAGCAACACTGGATAAAGCACATTTTTCTCCCTAAGAGGTAAACTGTTCCTTCAAGGAGCAGGGAGTTGGACTCAGTGATCCCCATGAGTCCCTTTCCAACTTGAGATTACTCTCTCTCTCTCTCTCTCTCTCTCTATATATATATATATATATATAAAATATATAATCTATGATTCTGTGATTCTATTAAAAACATGTAGCCGGTTACAAAACAATGCAAGACGAGCACAAAAATGTAGGTAATTTAGATAAATGGAACAGGTTAGAGAATAGGTCTCTGAGATTCATTTTTTAAGTAGAAGGAATGCAGAGTTTAAGGCATTTTACCATGGAGCGTGTTTTACGCAGGCCAAGAGAAGGCTATGAAGGGGGTTGGAAGCAGGGATAGTTACTGGTTTGGGTGGAGGGGAAGTAGCTGTATGGGTATAATTGTGTGCAAGGTCTGAGTTCAGGAAGGGTGGTGGTAGAGGTAACATGGTAAAGGCTACAAGAAAGGAAAACGCTACTGCCAAAATTGCTTTAGTCGATGTCAAGGGGAATATTAATGACCCTATTAAAAGGTTGGCGTGCAGAAGAAAGTAGAATGGAGAAAATAAAATTGGTATGTTTTCCATTTGAAGAAGAGAAGGAAAATATGTTTTAAAAAAATAAAGTTGGCAGATCTTGAGATGAGGGCAGATACGTTAGGGAATGTGACCTTCCATTTTAGCTCTGTTGTCTTTTATTTCTAGGCCCCAGGGACACAAGCCCCCATGACAAGTGTCTAAGGAGCTCTCAAGCCCCACAGTTTTACTGGTAGCTAATTTAAATTGAATTTTTTTACGAGTATCATTTGCTAAGGAATTTGAACTGATAACCTTACTCACCCTGCCACCACTGAGTTGGGCCTCATCATAGGGGCCAGGGCCTAGGAGACTCCTAAGAAGACTCCTTGATAGGTCCTGTCCTAAGAAATAAGGGTTTAAGCCGCAGGCAGCTTGGTGACAGGGCTTCCAGCCAGCCAAGGCTGTGCTTGTGTGGGGTGCTCCTGGGGTACACCCCCGAAGACGGAGGGCTGACCTGTGAGATGCTGAAACATGATTTCCCAGGGCAGTGCTCAGGGTTTGATATGCAAGAGCCATGAAAGGCCTGCTGTGTGTGCAGGGGAAGGCAGAGGTAGAAATGGTTGAGGGAAACTACGGATGTTTAGTCTTTAGAAAATTTTGGGGAGTTTTGGGGATTTTTCGGGTTTTGTTTTTCTAAAAACCCCACAACTTCTTACAGGTTTAAGAACGATGATTTCATCCCTTGCCTTTATCTACCTGAATCTACCTTCGTCATTCCTTCATCTACCTTCCAAGAAAGAGGGAAGGACTTTGGAAGACTTTCTAGTGCAAGGACAGGAAAAGCCCTGAACACAGCTCCTGTTGCAGAAGAGCAAGAGAAGATGGGGAAGGTTTTTGCCATTGGCTGTGACTGTCCAAAACTCTCAGGTACAATGAGAACAGTGGGATTTCCAGGAGAAAGAGCAGAAAGCGTTATAAGTGGACGAGCAGCAGGAAGCTGGAAAATGTGAGGTGAAGGAGGGGATGCTCATGAGCGGTGGGGCTGAAGTCCCCATGCATGGAGAATGGTGGCAGGTGCGTGAGGCTTGGCCGTGCCCAGGGTGCTATGGGGGGGTGGCTGGCTGGCACGGGGGTGAACCTGCGCCTGCCCTGGGCCAGGCCGTGCCGGGCTCTGCCTGCTCCATTCATCATGCTTAAACCTCTGGAGCGAGGGTGTGGGAAGCAGCGTAATTGTCACCAATTCTGGTACAGAATTACGGTTTATGGGTTGTGAGGGGTCAGAGTTGGGAAGGGAAGTTGATCGGCAACAAAATTCCTTTACGTGGGTGCTACCAAAACCAGTATTACAAATTGCACGTGCTGGACAGTGTGTCTTGCTTCGGCATTTACTTCTTCGTGCAGGTTGCTGTACCCTTGTCTCTGTGAAATGGAAAGACCAGCGTTCGCTGTCCCAGTTGGGATTGTCCAGGGCTGCTTGTGCTGCCTTTCGAGCCGGAGAATGGGAGGTACAGGCATGCACAGCCTGCTGCTAGAGGGGCGATCTGGGGCACAAAGCGTGGATTTGGACACAATCCCCTCCATCCTGTTCTGTAGTCGGCCTCACGCACAGGGTCTATTTGATCGGTCAGTGCGCTTTATCAACCACGTATGCATTTGTTTTGGAAATACTAGTAGTGTTGTTAGAAGGCCGGTGCCAGAATTTTCAGGCATTGCCTTTTGTAGATACCAGCTGATCCGTTCGCCGGGAGCAGAGCCGGCTTCTCGCCGGTAAACGGGCAGAAGTTAAGTGGCTGCCACGTGGATTTTAACAGGTCATCACCCGTTTCATTCCGTTGCGATTTAAACAATTCAATGGGACACCGAGGCCCCCAACTTCCTCCGGTTTAAAGTAACTCCGCAGTTACTTTACTGGTGAGGCCAGAGGAGACGTGCGAGCCTGAAGCCGGCAGCTCGCCCCGCGCCGCCAGCGCTGCCGGAACGCCCGGCGGCGGGAGCTCAGGCGCTCCGGCGAACGGACCCCGCCGTCCGGGCTGCCCCGGCCCGGCCCTGGGGCCGGGGCCCGCTGCCGCCCCGCGCTGCACGGCGCTCGGCCGCCCCCGCTGCCCGCCGGCCCCGCTCCGCCGCCCGGGCCGCGGCGGGAAGCCAGAGCCGCCCCCCCGGCGGCCGCGGCGGCAGGGAGCGGCCCCCGGCGCGGAGCGGGGGCGGGCGGGGGCGGGGCGGCCGCAGCCCGGTGCCGGGGGGAGCCCGTCCCGGCGTGCGCGGCTCTCGCTGCCCGCCCTCCGCCCGCCGGCCGGCAGCGCCGTTGCGCAGCTCCCGCGGACGGGACGGGACCGGACCCTCGGCCGCGCAGGGCAGCGGGGCCGCGCAGGGCAGCGGGGCCGGGCAGGGCTCGGGGCGGGCGGCGGCGAGGCGAGGCTGGACGGCCGCGGCAGGGGGCGAGGCCGCCCGGGGCTGGCGGCGGGGGGCGGCGGGGGCCCGGGGCGGCGGGGCGCCGCCGCCGGGGCCCGGCGCATGGCGGCGGCGGGGAGCATCACCACGCTGCCGGCGCTGCCCGACGACGGGGGCAGCGGCGCCTTCCCCCCCGGGCACTTCAAGGACCCCAAGCGGCTCTACTGCAAGAACGGCGGCTTCTTCCTGCGCATCAACCCCGACGGCAGGGTGGACGGCGTCCGGGAGAAGAGCGACCCGCACAGTGAGTGTCCCGGGGCCGCGGGGCTCCCCCCGGCCGCCGTCCCGCCCTGCTGGAGCAGCGGCGGGGAGCTCCGCGCACGTACACATGCGGACGCTGGTACCTAAACAGGCGGGTGTATGTTTGAACACCGCCTTGTCCGTCTGCCCGCGGCTGTTGCGGCCGGGGGCAGCCGACCGCACCGGTACCGGCACGGTGGCCCGGGGCGAGCGGCGGTTGGCGTCTCCGCGTTCAACCTGCAGCGGTACAAGAGCTTGTCAGACGCGCCAGGGTTTGCTTAGGTGCTTCGAGGTGCCTGAAGCTGTTTGCACAGCTCTCACGTGGGTGTAATGGCACTTGACTGCTTGACAGGGCAGTGGTAAATGTGTTGCAGAAAGGTAGAAAGAAAATGGGTTTTACCCAGTGGGGATAAGTACTGATGAAGAGAGTACTCTTAGTGTACAAGTACTCTTTGGAACAGAGGTGTAAATCTGTTTGAGAAGCAGAGTTGGTAACAAAGTACTGTCAAAACACCTGTTTGGCTTGAAACATCGCATGGTGTAATACTTTTCTTTGTAACTTGACTAAGGGCGGATAAAATACAGACGAGACAAAACCTGTGGATTCCAGCAGAAGCGGTTGCCCCCTGATGCCTGATCTGAGCGGGGAAGAGCCCCCTGAGCTGGGAGCACAGCCGGTGGGTTGGGTGGCTGGTGCAGCCTGAGCATCCGTGAGCCGAGCTCGGCCGCGGTGCCCGGTGCCCGCTCTCCGGCAGGCAGCCTCGCAGGGAGCCCAAGGCAAGCTGCTGGTTCAAACGCAGGCTGTTCTTTGTCCCAAGAACAAAATGCCTTTTTTGCAAACCTCAGAATATTTTGTAAGTATAAAAACCTCAGTATGGAGGTTTTGCCGAGGTAGCGGCAGGTTTTTGAAATGCCTGCGAGCTGTTTCCTTCCAAACAGGTACAAGGAGTGGCTGTGCTGCTGTGTGTCAGATAGATCATCTCAACACAGATTCCTGGTTTGAGAAAATTTGTTTATGTACAGCGTGTGCGCCTTGTCCGGGCAGTGGTCTGCCTGCAGGCACTTGGCATGAAGAGCAGGTGAAATGTCTTACTGTGATTCTTAGTCAGTTTTGCACCTGTCCTCGGAGTGATAGGTGCACAGATGGGACTGAAGGCAGAGGACAAAGAGAAGGAAGCGAGGAGACAGACCAAATGTTCTTAATATTACTTATGACTTTCTGCTTTGGACATTCACCATTTGCAAAAAAGTGTTTCCAACAATTCCAAAGAAATACTGTGACAGACTGTTCCCAAATAACAGTGTTGCCAAGTTGGGCTTCAGTCTGACGCTGTTCTATTTTGTGACTCTGTGGTAGAAGTAGTGTATGTACAATGGGCTGGAGATACGTGTGGCACAGTATACTTTGTTATTTAATGTAAATATAACAAGTAATATAATAAAGGATTATTATAATAATTCTTTATTAGGCCAGCTAGCATTCTGCGGAAAAGCTATAGGAAGCTCTCAGACTTGGCCCTGCACGTTTGCATTTCTCTCTTTCTTAGGTACTGGTTTAAAGGGAAGGGTAGTTGACGCTGTGCGCGTATTAATGTGTTTATTGCCAATACAACGCAGTAAATTATTGCATGTGGGCTTTTCAAATGTTGATGCCTAAAGCAAAGCTTTAATTTACCATATAGGTAAGCGGTTCGTTTTTCACACGTACCCGTTGCTTGGTGCGCAGGGTCAAGTCTGTGCTGGAAAGCATGCAGTAACATATTCTGATTGATCTAGCCTTTTGTATTTGGGAAATGTGGGAATTCTGACGAGAAATAAGTTTCGTTAGTCTATCAGACACGTCATCTCACCCCTAGAAGTAGCCTTGAAAATATGCTGGCAATTTGCTGCCAAGGGAGATGATGTCCGGTCGATGACGTTACAAGGCTGAAGCTGGGTCTCCAGGCACTCCCACGGCGGTCGGGGTCTTGCCTCATTCAGCACTCTGCTGTGGGTGGTGAAAATTGCCGGTAGGGGTGCGTGTTGTTCCGTGCTCACCTGGCTGGGCCACGCTGCCCTGAGTGGCGATGGTATTCACCACTGTTGTCTTTTTCATCGCAGGCTCCCCCAGAATCACACCCCCAGCCCCTCCACCCCTCCCATTTTTTTTATTATTCTGCTGGGAAAACTGGTACCAGTTTTATGTTCTTGAGTCCATGTAACGTGCGTTTTCTCTTCCTCTTAAGCCTGATCGATGCTAGAAGTTGTTGAATTGACTTCTTGTGCTGCTTTCCTAGTAGTGAATTTTGTTTGCAGATCTTTCTGGTGTTGGTGGTACTGTCTTACTCTTTCCCTTTCAAGTTTCTCTGTTTTGCGCTACAGCTTTATTTTTGCTGTCATTTCTTTCTGGCTCTCCATTTTGTCTCTACTTTTTCTTCTCTGCCTCTTCAGTACTATCTTTCCCCTTTCCTTTGGCACTTACCTGTCTGGAGCCCCACTATTTTCCTGCCCTTTTTCCTCTGGAGTGAATCGTAGCCACAGGTAAAGGAAAACCTGAGTTATAAATGACTGACGTGGCTTCTGCCCTCTGCTGCCAAAAGTCAGCTGCTGGGGAGCTCCTCCGGTGCCCGTCAGCTTGGCGCTCTCCGGGCATCTGCAGAAAATCCCGATGTTTAAAAAGAGCAGTTTGTAGGTGTGGGACAGCTGGAGGTGGCACAGGACAGCCACCACGCCTGCGCTGCTCCCTTGTTCCCTGCTCTCCTGCTCTCGTTATCCGACAGCTCTTTGGTTTTGTTATTGTGCTGGTTGGTTGTTTTTTTTTCTCCTTTTTTTTTTTTTATTTTTTTTATTTTTCCGGGAAGAACTCTAGTTCTGAGAAGTAGAGAAATCAGTATTGGAAGCATCGGTGAGGCAAGTTGCTATGGCATTACGTGGTTCCCATCCTTAGCATCTTTGTTGTAAATGCGTCATTTGATACAAATCCGCACGATGCTGAACTCTGACCGGGTGAATGCTGCTCTGTGGCAGTCCCTGTGAAATCTTGTGGTATGCCTGGCAGGTCCCGTTGGCATGGCAGATGGCAATAAATCTTGGACAACATGAGGACACTTTAAAAAAGAAATTAACAAAGAAAATACACACCTCCAGATAACTCATGGTGTTTTTCTGACTTCAGTAAAAGGTTTTGTAAGATGCTTTTGAGAAAAGAAATAAAATGGCTGCAGAAAATTTGATTTAGAAACCTAAGGAAAGAACAATTCAGAGAGATTCTTGTGGTAGCTGCTATTCTTATGAATTAATTATACTAAATAACATTTGATTAGCACATCCTCATTTTTACTTTTAAAGGAAGTTCTTATTTTAGCAGGCAAATTACTATCTTCTTATGTTTCAGATCAAAGTAATACTGTAAACAAGTTTCCGTGATTCATGTCCTTTTGTCATCCACCCCGTTGTCCCCCCCTGCCTCTTGTCCTGAGGGATGGCTCGTTCGAAGTGTGTGGTCTGCTTTATGTCACGGCCCCGAGAGTTTGGACTTTTTTACACTCACCCCGTTCACCTTGGTTTATTCATAATTGTGTCGTTAGTGAAACTGGGAACAAGTTGAGGTCTCGTGTGCTGGAGGATTGGAATCGTATGATTCACGCAGCTGAAAACCAGGACGATAAGTCTTACGTGGTCAGCATTGCCACATCTGATGTGTGTTGTACAGGGACTTCAGTGAAGTGCCCTTTTGGACAAGCCCTGGGGATTTCTGTGGAGTTTTTTCCCTTGAAGAGGTGTATTTCAGACAAACAAGGAACAGAAGGCGCTTTCTTAGAGTGTTGTTGTTTAAAGCAAAACAAAAAAACACGTCTAGGTGGTGGTTGTTGTTGTTGTTGATCGACAACTTCCGATTTATGTCTTGGAAAACGTAGAAAGAACACAGATTTTTTGGAAAAGCTTTTATAAACTCTCCGGAGGTGTTTGCCTCCAAGAGGCTACAGTGCTGGCGAGGGGGAAGAGCAAGGGGAATGGAAAGGGAACGCTGATCCGTACACTTCAGAAAATGTCGAATAGCACAGCTGGTTCCCTTCACAGTTTCCCTCCCCGAGGAATGGTTGGCATTTATGTATTTCCATAATTTCTCAAGCGGCTTTATTTCTTGGTGAGCGTAAACCAAGGTGTCCAAGGAATCCCAAGCCATTCTCGTCCCCTCGTTAATGAGGTGACAAGGCTCCAGCCTGTCACTCAGGATTCAGCAGCGTGAGCTTTGGTCAGCCCTGTGGATGTCTGAAATACTTTCCTGCTCAGTGCCTGGCTGCTCTTCCAAAAAATACCTGAAGAAAATGTAAAACAGGGTAATGGCTGTCCAGGAAAATTTCTTCTTAGAAAAGTTCCTTTCAGGAGTGGTTGTTAATGTTATGATTTTTCCTTGTATCATACACAATATGCAAATGGTTATGCTGTCAATGTTTTTAAAAGACTGTATTGAAGCACATGCAGACTTCTAAAGCATACCAGCTTAGTCAAGATAGAAATCTGGTGGCTGTTCACGCGAATGGACGAAAACTTAGCTGTGATTCTCAAAGAAAAATTTGAGCACATGTCCAAAAGTGTTTTGGTATGAAGGTTCAGGACCTGCTGCTTAGTTTTTTGCGCATGTGTAAGTTATTCGGGACTCAGAAGGTATCCTCTCCCATGTCAGTGTCCCACGGACGTGGCTGGAGCTGTTGACAGGGCATCCATCCTGTTTCAAATCTTAGCACCAGGTGAGAATTGACTTGGGTTTTTGTTTGTTGCTGTGTTTTTTTTTTAAACCTGGCCCTAAACATTTGAATATATCGCTTCTACCCACATCCTTCTGAAAACAGAATCTTTTTGCATTACTTTTGATCTGTTGCACAGACCTTAATTGGTTTGCCAAATACTAATGCTTGGCAACACAGAAATGCCTCCCAGCTCTCAGATGTAGCTGGTTTTAGGGAACGAGGTAGCAAGAGAGCCCCCATGCAAAACCGTTGAGAATATGCTTCCTTTTGTGTCTTTTGCTTATTTTGTCATAGAAACACCATCATACTGTTTTCTGCATGGCCCTGCAAGGTAAATTAACAAAACGAGGGACAGACCACCTGTTGGCTGGGCAGGCTGAGGGCAGGTGCTGTTCAGGGGAGGATGCTCTCTCATCTGTCGTCACGTCTGCTTGTCCTCTAACCCACCCTGAAGGTGCATGACCGAGTAGGGGGTACGTACGCTCAGAAGATGGAGTAAGGGGGCTGTCGATGGATGTGGAGGGTTCCCAGGGCACCGCCATCCACAGGTACACTCGAGGGCAGGGTTTAGCTCTTAAATGTCCTCACAGGCTTTAGAAATCAGGAGTGTTACAGGTACTTACGTATTCTTGTTTACAGAAAAAATAGTCCAATTCCTGCTTAGCCATTGCACAGCCATAGCTGAATGAGTAAGGCAAATACAGATAACATACAGTAGTTTGACGCCACACGGTGAAATTAGGGGATAGTCACATAAATGCAGATTCTTGCAAAAGCTGTCTTTATGACCCCCTTAGTGGTTAGATTAAAACTTTTGGTAAAAACTGCAGTGCTGCATGTATGACAGTTAGTGAAGTCAAAATGAAGACTGGGGTGTTTGTCGTCTTGATAAGATTAAGCCGCGTATTCCTGAATCGCTCATCGTGAAAATGAGACCAAGTGGCTGCTGGTGGGTTTTATTTGGCCAGTAAATATTTGAAATGTGTGCAGTTGGTTCTAAGAAAAAGTTTATCCAGTGGTGGAGGTATATTTGTAAGCATTTTACTTCTGGTGTACTGTGTTAGTAACTTTTTTAAGATACGGTATCTTCTGACATACTAGATGAAGAGCCTAAATTGCAGTTATTAAAACCTGTGGGTTTGGGTTTTTCTCCACCTCCCCCCTCTTTTTTTTTTTAAAAAAAAGTGTTTGATGTATATTACTGAAGAGTTTTAAAAGTTCAGATGAATCTGCTGTCATACAGGCAGGTTCAGGTTCTATATTGTGTAATAAAAGCAAGAGAAGTGCCAAGTGCACAGACCATTGAATAGGCAAAAAGAGATGTAGCACTGGTTTCAGCATTTGAATTAACAGTCATGGGGTTCAAAAGATGCTTGAAGATAAACCCAGAAAAATGTCCTCTTCTCGTGTTCAGTTTCCACAGAATACATACACCTGTCATATTTTCTGAAAGAAAGGGAACCTGTTCCACTGCAGTTTTTGGGGCAGAATTCTGTTTAATTGCCCTTCAATTAAGTAGCGTCTCAACCAGAATTTAAAATAATTTTTTCAGTGACGCTTTGTTTCTGTAAGTTTTTCCCAGCTGCCTTTGATTACATATATGGTAAGTAGTTTTAAAAAATAATTATTCAGTGGTTTCTGTATACTTACAGTTGCCAGCACACAGAAGTGAAACATGTAATGAGTTTCTTCAAGAGTTTTTCCCCAAACTTAATATTTTTTTATCTTTTCTTCCTTTTTATTTCCCAGAAAAGTATTTTTCTGATATTTCCTCATTTGTTCAAGCAGTTTGAACTAAATCCATTAATCCATCCGTAACTTCTGATGTGAACAAGAGGAGACTGATTTATTTTTTTATTATTATGTTTTTTAGTGCTCTTGAGAGCGTTGCACTGGCATCGCTGACCGTCTGTTGCTTCAAACTACTTGAGAGGTGATTGATTGTACTAAACTGGTTAATGACCCTAGAAACAATTAGGCTTCTTGACTGTTGGTGGCAGCATGTTTAGTGTAATTATCTGGTAAAACCAAAATGGACTGCATAACCTTAATGCAATCCAGTTTTGAAGTAAGGGTTATCCTGAGAATGTTCAAGTCACTGTTACTGAAAAAAGTACGTACTTGTGTGAAATTTGTGAATTGCATATCTATATGAGATGGTATTTGAAATGTTTATGGCGTGACTTTTGAAGCCTAAAAGTTGGTAATGAGATGAGTTTTGGTTCTGATGGAGAATTAATAGCCTTTACTTCTGTTAGTATCTGTGTAAGATGCAACTCTCTCATCGTTTGTCATTTTCAGTAGTGTGTTTTGTGGCAGTGTATGGGTAAACTTAGTTCCCGTCTGCCTCGTCTGCTGCCTCCTGACTTTTCAGTAAAAATATTTAGAGGGTGACTCTCTGGAGTGCTGGTGGCATTTCAGGATCATTCCCATGTAGTTTTTTGTTTGTTCAGGGTAGGGCCAGATTTTGACTGGAGCCTGATATGATCGTCAGAGAATATAAATGAGATGATGTCTACAGAGCTGGGTGGAGGTCGTCTTGCACAAACTGTCATGGTACACTTCTGGTTGAGTGATCCTGTATGAACGTATCACTCATGTTTGACTTTTAGAGCTTGAAACCACACTGCTTGGGTGATTCAAAGGAGAAAGATACTAAAGGTACTAGGAAAGGGCAAAGCAGGAGCTGGGCTCCGTAGCCGTTTTCAGTGGCAGTGTGGTGAAATCATGCTCTTGTATTGTGGAGCTTGTTAGCGTGCCTCTTGCCTTCTAATGAGACTTCAGTAGATTGCATAAAGCACCAACCATTAGGGTTCCAGCTGGAATGTGCAAGTCACAAAATCCTGGTGCTTATGGCTATGAAATACTGCATGGTGGTGTGTTTTGTTAAAGCGAGGATAGATACCAGCTGTGCTACAGCTTGAAAGTATTTGCAGTCTGTTTCTTGGCTCTTTTCTTTCTACTCCAAGGCTGACCCATGATGCCTGATGTCCATCTGCAAACTTTTAGTGTGCCGATGTGTTTTATTTGACATTCTGTTGCCATTCGGTGGCGGTGTAGCTCTGGGGGTTATTTTTGCTGATGAATGATGTTCTTAACATACTAGGAGTGTGTAAGCATCATAGCATCTCAGTCTGTGCTTGGTGGACCTTTTTTTTTGGAAGTGTCTATAGCATCTCTTGGGACTGGCACAGTTTCTTTTGGCAGACTGTCTTTTCTAGGTGTTTCTGGGTACTGGGGAAGAAATACTCAAGTGTTTCATTGCTGTCCACGTGCCCCCTTTTTGCCTTCCCCTCCAACCCCCCCTGCAGTGTCGTGTTTGAACATCACCTGTTACATTGTTCAGTGGTGGCTGACCAAGGGATCCTTTAGTCAGGCACTCGGCTGATCTGACGGGTCTTTGCTGCTAAAAGGGATGGCGTCTCCTCTCGCCCGCCTTCCTCCTCTCAGCTCGGCTGTAGTTGGCCCCAGCTCTAGCACCGAGTTCAGCGAAGGGACAGGTGGTTGGCTGGACTGGCAGGAAAGCGTTTGCTCTCTCTCTCCCCTTCCACTGTGTTAGCTCCTGATCCATTTCATGTATTGAAGCAGCTCACCGAGATATCAAGAAAAGTGCCGGAGCTGGTGCGAGGGAGGTAGTAGGAGTGTGCAGCTGGGAGCGTGGGATGGAGGGACAGGAGCAGCCCCTTCCCAGTGGCAGCGACTGCTTTGGTTGTCACTGCCAGTCTTGTGGTACCACGTGTTGAACCATCTCGTCCGTGAAGATACAGGGCAGGATACAGCGTCCTCCTTGATGGATGACTTGAAGAGGATAAACAGATGGAGTCCATGCGGTTTGTTCTAACACAAAACGTAACGTAGGTGGCTAATTTTAGGGTGATATTACAGTGACTGTTAATACAGTCCCACAACTCTGGGAAGACCCAATGGTGAGACTGAGGTTTCTGGATGTGGAGAACCACACCTGTAGAGTAGTTTTGTGCAGTACTCCCCTAGCTCCTGTTGACACCTGTGCCACCCCTGTGATGGGTGCACAAATGGGAGCATTTTTTACTGTGGAGAAGCAGCGGGTGAGGACCGTGTAGAGGATGTGCAGGGGGAGGCTGTCATCTCTGTTTAGAAGACACCTACGGTATCTTGCTGCATGGACTTGTTAGGCTGAGCAGTTTCTGGGAAGTAGTACGTGGATTCAGTTCGTTGGGTTCCTCCAACTGTGCCTCTGGCCGTGCCTCTGAATATGTAAATATGAAGGATTTGTTTTGTGGTTTTACAGATGTTTGCAGAGTCACTGTGGATGTTTTACTGACAGTAATGTAGTTCATTCAGGAAAACTGAGGAAAAAGACCGGCAATGCTTGTGTCCTTAGAAATGCAGGAATTCCTCAGAGCTGAAGAGGTCTTCAGAACTGTCCCATGTTGCTGGTTTTAATTTATTTCAGCCTCAGCTTCCCCCTGGCTTTTTCCTGCTTCAAGAAGCAGTGTCTCCCAGTGTCGAACTGCCTGCGCTTGAGCTGGTACCCGTGATTGTAAGGTGTTACTGGTTGATATGGCAGAGCAGAGCAGCAAGGTGTCTCAAAATAAGGGTGAATTTCAGTGATCAAGCTCTAGTAATGTGGATCAGTATTGTCTATGTGATACTGCATCAGGGGAAAATGCTGGCAGGAGTGAGAGACGTGTGGCCTGTGTGCTTGTTCCATCAGGTGAGACAGTGCCATGGGTGCTGGTTGCCGTGGTGTACTTTGGGAGCGTGTTCTTGCAGCTAAGTCTGGAGCAACCAGTAAAGAGATTTAAATGCATATAGTGAGTACTGGTAATGGTATGGCTGAAGCAGCAGGGAGCCGAGTCTGTTCTTCCAAGCTGCAGATTCGGAGGTCCGTTCTTTGTTGTCGGGAAAGTGCTCGAGTCCCTTTCTTAGTGTGGGGCAAGAGTATTCAGGACAAGCAGTGGGGTTTTATTGGGAGGGCTGGAAGCTGGGGAAGTGCCTACAGCCTGATCCCTCCCTCTGTGGTCCCGCAGACCCAAGCTCTTAGCTCCCCTGTACGTGCTGGGTCCCATGGTGTGTTGTGTCTGCTGCCTCAGAGGGATCAGTGGGCTGTAAAAGTGAAGAGTGTTACCCAGATACTTGAAGGAAAGGCTAAAAATGCGCTGTGTGTTTTATTTTTCAGTGTTAGGGCGTTTGGTTTCTTACAAAGAAGAACTCGTTATACTCAAGCCAGGCTGCATTTCCAAAGCAAATCAGAGCTTTGTGGTGAAGGCTGATTCACTGCTATTCTGGGTCAGCAGTGATGGACAGCTGTTGTCCTTCCTTGCAGCTCCCCTGTGGATGCATTATTGAACTGTCGGCGCGGGGTGGTTACACAGCGTGATGGAAGGGGATAAAATAGGTGGAGGATGAAGTCAGTCTCCGGGCTTAATGTTGTCTTTGCATTGTCTTTGTAGTAAACGAGGTGAGCAAGCACCAGTGACAGAACTACTGTGTGCGCGTCTGTAGGGATTTTCATCGGGGTTCTTCTGTTGACTTTTTGCAAAAATACTCATTAAAGACTCAGTGATTAATTCAGTTTCATCGGTATTGGAGGTGGGGGAAATGCAAACCACCATGGTGACTGTCTTAGCCTTTTGGCCAGGTTAAGAGCAATAGCTCTGTAAAGGGCAATGTAATTCACAGGAACTCTTCCTTGTCAGGTTGTAATTTCTTCCTACTCCCATCTGCTGTGCCATCTCCCTGGCACCCTGGGTGCCTGACACAGTTCCTCTTTCATCACTGTGCTTCAGACTTTCTTGAAATCCAATTTGCTGATTCTTCTTGGCATTTCTAAAATCCAGCTTTTCCTTTCCAGCTGCGACACTGAAGCTTATTAAGCCTGTGGACTGGCAATTTCTCACCATTGCTCTGGCAGCCTTTTCTATCCATCTCGGTGAATCTGTTACTGATCTGCCACCAGTTACAGCCCTAAAATACTGTGTGCTGCTTATATATATATTTATATAGTTGTGTGAGTTTTATGTGAAGAGGGAGCACTAAAAATACCTTTTAGAAATGATATATTTTACCTTCTCTGTCTTCTGAAGTGACCTTCTTGGGGTTGTCTCAGGTTCTCCCTGGTTTTATGTATGTTTATTTTGCTGCAAGTGAAAACCAGCTTGTAGCTACAAAGAGGTTAGCGAACGCACGGTAAAGGTAGGGAGCTGAAATTCTGCAAGTTCCGTCTGCATCTTCTGATACCAGCCAGTGGCATCGTTGTGCTGGCTGAACGGTTGCACCAGCTTTGTTCTGAAGGTGAACAACTGAAAGTGGTTATTCTGTGATTTACTTTAATGAATACTATATGAAGTGAAAGCGGTTGAAAGAAACGTGATGGATTACCTTACCTTTGTTTAGAAAAGGGAAAAGTCCGAAACCCCCTGTGTGAACATGCATTGATTGTTTTGATAAGGAAACCCTGAACACTGTTCTAAATCAGGAATGTGGAATAAAGGTGGTGTTAACCTGGAGACTAGGCTTTCTTACCTGTACCCAGTAATGAACAAAGTGCTGCCCTGGTAAATTTAGTATTTTCTGTATGGTTTTGCCCCCTTGACTTTAAATGATACAGTCAGCTCATATGCAGTGACAAGGCGACTGCAAACAGTGTGGCAGCCGGGTATATAGGAGAAATTTATATGCTTCTGGCACTTGAAATCCTTGTGTAATGCCAAGCACTCACTGTTTACTTTATGCGGCAGCACAAAATACCCACCTCGTGTTTTGTAAGCAGAATACAGAAACACTAGTGCTTTTAACTTTTAAAGACCGTGATGAAGTTTGATCAACCAGTTCATGCAAGTAGTGTGAAAAGGAGAGAAGTACTTGTGTGTGTTTTACACGTGAACACATAAGCAAGGAGCACGAAGCCACCAGACTGTTGCCAGAAACGTATGTCACATAATTCTGAAACTGTTCTTCAGCAGGACGACTTTCTTGTCCTTTATATGAAATTTATAGGGAACATTTGAGGATGCTATGTGTTTGGTAATCGGTGTTTCCTGGGGAAGATTCCCAGTGTGATAGGTATATGTTAGATGGAGTTGAATATTTGTAGGAATTGAGGTTAAGATATAAATGAAAATAGATGGAGAACCTCAATAGGGAATTTTCATTGTATTTGTACTACTTGAAAAGATGAAACATCTTAGAATCTGTGACTGTCCATGTTAATGTGGTAGACCAGGTTAGCGGGTTGGTATTTAAATGGTTACACAAGTTGTTATTCCATTTAAAGCCTTGGATTTACTCTGAAGTGTAACCGGAACTTTCTGAAGTGTTCCTATTTGAGAAGTGATTATTTTTGTTGTGGTGGATGTTTACATTTGAAAGACCTTAGGTCTGTCTGCGAGTGGTTTTATGCCTCTGGCTGGCAAAAAGGAAAAAGATACACTTCCAATGTTGTCATGCAAAAGCAAAGAAATGTGCCTTTGTACAGGAGTGTGACTCACTGTTTCTCAGCGTGACACTTCATTTGCTTCATAGTTTTTGTTGCTGTTCGGTGGTTTTTGTTTATTAAAAGACCACCTCTTCTGCTAAGGTTCACTTGCTCTATGTTGTATCTGCTTCTCCTTTCTCCTCTGCGCATGTGTTCGGGTTTCAGGCAGCGTGTACTTCAGCAGCTCTGGCGACGGCAAAGGGTTGGGTTTGTGTTTGTATCCCCAGGGCTGGGGGTGCCTTGTACATCAACGTAAAGCATACCAGCGGAAGATGTTAATATGCCTAATCAGTCTTTGAGAAAGAGACATCAAAAAGTGTCAGACACTAGATGTGGGGGAAGGAGAGAGCAGAAGGTATTTCTGATTCCTGGAGATAAGCTACGGTAGGCATCACCAGCTCACGGGCAGGGGTTTGGATCTGACCCAGCGGGCAGCTTTGGCTCTGGAAATGCCAGAGTGGGGGTTTTAGTCTCTGCTTGTGTATGTACATGCGTGTGTATCTGATGAACCAGCCCTTGGGTTTGGGAGGGTTTATTATGTTAGGTGTGGATTAAACACGCCCAACTCTTGTGTCTTGGTTGGACACCTGGCTGGGAATAGACGTTGCCTCCGAGCATGAAGGAATCTGCCAACTTCAGCCACAGAGCATGCAGGAGTGGGAATTAGGCCACAGGGTGTTGAGTTTAGCAAAGCATTGTTGAATCTTATGCTCCCCCCCCCCCCACCCCCCCCTTTTTTTTTTTGGTGACCTTTTTTGCATTTATGAAGCTTATTCCCTGCAGAGGCGATCCACCTTTGTGGCAGTGAGACTGCAAAAGTAGTTGCGCCCGTGGGCTTTTCTGTGGGCACGGAGGTGCAGGAGGACAAGTGATGGGGAGCTGGCGCAAGAGCTTCGCCACAGTGTCATTCAGGGGCCTCACGGAAGGATTTTCCTTACAGGGCCCCTGCAAATATGTTGGAGATGGGCCCTGAGCCTTTGGCTGGGATTTAGCTTTTCCACAGCAGAGACCGGAGTAAAGCTAGTCATTGATCCAGAGACGTGCAGCCCGGGATTTTTCAGGGGGTACATAAACTCTCCCTTCTTGTAAACAGAGTGAGAGGTATTTTGCTGATTATTTTTTTTAGTTCAAATAGAGCGGCTGTATGTTAGTGAAAATGGAGGTTGAAATAGTATGAGATTCCTCCTCTCTTTCCCAGGTCTGTTAGTTGCGGTGACTGGGTAAGGTACGTGTTTGCTGTAAAGAAGTTCACAAACTCCAAAAGATCTCTTGCAGCACTGGCCGATCAACACGTTTGGGCACAGAGTCCTCTTGGTAAAATGTATTTGGCATGACATTCTTGCAGTGTTAAACAGTGATGTTAACTGTTTAACATCATTGACATTAAACAACAAGATGAAGTGAAAAAGGTCTTCTCTTCCCTGCTGTTTTAAGAAGGGGGGTGGGGTGGGGTAATGATGCTGGCATCTCGTCTTGGGGTATTCAAGGTCCTGCAGGGAAAGGCGGAGGTAATGGATATCCAGGTTGTGTGGTCCTGCCTTGGGAGCCGCCTTTTGGTGTGGTGGGAAAGCGCTGCAGAGCATGAAGGCAGCTGCTGCATGTGTCCCTGTGCGTGGGGCACCGCGGCTGTGTCTCACGGCAGCCAGAGGTGTGACCGCAGGACACGTCGCTGAACCCTTGTGAGCTCTCATTTAGCTTGCATGTGCATTTGGCGGTAGCGAAAATGTGGCCGTGGGGTTTTTACTGTGAAGTGATGGAGACCCTTGGGCAGGAGGCTGGACTAGATGGGGTCCTTCTGCCCTGAATTTTGGGTGACTCCGAGTCTGAGGCTGGGTGGGTACTCACGGTTTTAGTCAGTGTTCAAGTCTGTCTGTAGGGATCTTTACTAAGTAGATTATAGTGGAAGTATAGCTTAGGCTTTAATTGCATTTTTATTTGCTGTGTAAGTGTAGCCAAAGCCAGCAGCTCATGATTGGTTTTTACTTCACGGTTTCTCTGATGTACCATGGTTTCCCATTTTCTTGTGGAGGAGTAGGAAAATGGGGATTTTACGAATACGTTTGGCTAATGCGTCTCGAATTCCACCTATTTAAGGTGCCTCATGCTCCAATACAGCACCCTCATGTGCAGCACACTTGTCCTGCCCCGACTTCACTGCTGCTTGCTCTTTGCATCTCCATCTTTTTTTTTTTTTTTCCCCCCCTAATGTGTTTCTGTCCCTTTCTTTCCCCACTGTGACCTTTGCTTTCCCTCTTCCCGAGTGATACCATGGCGTACTCCTGCTCCAGAACATCGTAGCCAACGCAGCTGCTATGAGTAAAACAACAGCACGTGGCCACGCTGGTCGCCCAGGCAAAGGTTTGGGATGCCCGAGGCTGGTGACACGGCTCCTCGGCAGCTGCCAGCGCATCTCTGACCGGGGGTGTGTGAGAAAGGTAGTACAAGCTCAGCAGGGAGTGACTTCCAAAATGTGCAGCGCTCTTTTTCTGAAGTATTCAATTGCTAGGTTTTGCCAAGATCTTCTAAATAAACCAATTTGGAGGGAGATTTTTGGCTGAACCTTTTACGGTACAGGGCAATGAAACCATTTGGGACCATTTAAGTTAGTGCAGTATTATTTGGTCTGGGCTATTAAAAAGCTTTGCTGGGTGGGGAGAACTGTACATGTAAATTGTACATCTAATTTTTGAGATCTAGAGCTCAAGGCAATGAAAGAACTTTCAGAAAATGTACACGTTTTCTGTACTCTCTGTGTTTCCTAGCATCTTTTCTGTCTGTCTTGTGCTACTCGTCCACAGAATTCTTTTCTCCACTAGTGTATGCAAAACTACATTGGAAGTACTTTTTTGAGCTCTTTAAGAAAAGATGGGGAAGATCCAGTTCGTAACAGAAGTCTGAAACTTTGCCAACCACAATGCTATTAAACACCACTTTTCAGCTTCCATATTCTTAGAAAAGTCTCTCCAGATTGTGAAATAAAAGCCCATTTGTAACTCTCTGAGATTTGCTGGCTAGTTTAACCTGCAACTTGTAGATCTGTCCTGACCTTGTACCCTGTGAAAGAGGGATAGTCACGTGTGTGTGTGTAACTGGTGTTACATCGGCAATCCGCTGACACCAGTGCATGCAGAAACCTGCGCCTGCAGAGCCAGGCTGGCTGCAGGGGAGGACCACCTCAGGGCAGTCAGTGTTTTGCCAGCATTTAACATGTCACAGGATCAGGATCTGATCTAAAAAAAAAAAAAAAAACCAAACAACAAAAACCCCAAAACTAAACCCCCAAAACTGTTGAACCTGTTTAATGTAGATATCAGGGAGTGGATTTGAAGAGGTTTGATCTTCTATAAATTGCCTTACAACAAAAAGGAGAATGACTTAAAAGTCATTTTGCCTTTCAGATGCTGGTAGGAATCTGTCTAACTTGAGCGTCACTGTTGGAAGGAGCGTGCCTGCACGTTCCCAGCGTTAATGGAAAGGAAGCTGGCACACACCCCCACCCCAGTTTTAACTTGTATGATCATCTGTGTGTATGTACAGACGAGCTGTATTTGACTGGGAGAGGTTGTGTGTACTGGGAGGTGGGGAAAGCTCACCGCTAGGCATTTTGGTGCACGTTGCAGTGTGGTTCAGCATCCTTTAATGCCACAAACTTTACTGGTTTCAGTGGAAATTTATGTTGGGCTGTAGCTCGTATTGTTCTTCAGCCAAAACATTTGTGAAGACGTGTTGTTGACAGCTGCTGTATATTGTAAAGAAAAAAATGTCCCCCCTCTCCTTTTTTTTATACTACTGGAAGGCATAGTAGGTTCACTCAAACTACATCCAAAGTGATGTACTTTTCTCCTAGTAAATGTGGCTGTTTGGATAATCTGCCATATAGATGTAGGTAGTATTATAAGTGAGAAGACATATAACTGTAAAATAAAATAAAATCTGGAAATTCTGAGTGTTAGATTACCCTTACTGCTTTAGGAGGCTCTATATGCATGGATGTGTGTGTGTGTGTATATGTATATATATAATACGAACAGTCTTTAATGAGGGCTCTAGCAATGTTAGACAGCTGGGTGCTGAGTTTGGACTCCTTTGGGATGTTATGTCAAAAATGAACATAGTCAAAAATTTGGCAGCGTTTAGTCTTCCTTTATTTTGACTCTGCTGTGGTTTTGCTGACCTTGCTGTTGAAAACCGTTGACAGACCACTGACGTTCTGTTTCGACTGTTGCGTTGAGATGCAGAGGTTGCCATGGATGCTGGTGGAAGAGCTGGCCTTCAGCAAGCGCTCAGCTTGGCTGCTGTAAGATGCAGAATTCCCATGTTCTGGAAATGGTATGCACCACCCTCAGCAGCTGGAGACGGGATTTGGGTGCAGTCTGCCTGTGGAAAGCGTTTTGTAGTTCAAGAGGATGATAAACAGCTTGTGAGATTTTTATTATTTTTTTTTTTTGGTATGGGAATCCTTTTGCAAAACGTAAGGAGAAACTCCTAACAGAATGACACAAAAAAAAAAAAAAAAAAAAGTATTTCTGGAACCATAATTAAAACTCTCTAATTTGTACATTTGCATGTTTTTCCTGTGCTGAATGTTTGAACGTTTTAAGTGTTATCATCCTCCCCGAGGTGCTGCGGCGTGGGTGAGTTAACTGAGGAAGGGCCATGGCACAGCTCAGGGTACTTTACTCCCGTGTTTATTATGGCACAGAGGAATTGGAAAATGTGGTTCCAAGGGGAAGAGTGTGACGGGATCTCCTGATGTGACAGGCAGGGTGAGCAAGGAGAGGTTTGCTCATCGGGTATTGTTAGGATATTGCATATCTTTTCCCTACAATTGGAACATCTATAGGCATTTCTTGCTTTTGAGCCTGGTAGCTTTCAGTTACCTCCTGATTAAAAATTTGTTTAATGCCTTCTGTCTTGCAGCCTATAAACACCTATTGATTAATTTAATTTTGGTTTGAGAATTTTGTCTTTATGTGGCTTGCTCTCTTTCCTTCTTATGACGGCACATCTGGTTTTGTGCTTTTAATGGCACAGCTTGTCAGGTGGGGGGGCAGTGGCGTCTCCTGAGCTTGGTACTTTTCTTCTGAGAAAATTTTCACTGCGGTAGTACGGACCGTGTTGTTACATCCATAAACTGCATTCTGTTAACTGATCCATTTGTTCAGGTAACAGCCTAGGGATTGTGCTGAAATGGCTCGAAGGAGAGATTTATTTAGGATGCTTCTCTAATTTTGTCTTACAGTATTAGAAGTTTGTGTTGGAGGAAGGTTTTAAATCCATCTCCTGAATTAAGAGTTCAGTGCCTTAGCTTGATTGCATTCATGTTTTCCAAGCCGTTTTGTGTCTTCCCAAATATACAACTTTATCCTTCTTCCTCAGAGTTTCTACCCTGGCATGAAATTAAATTTTCTATGTCTTGCACTTCATTTCTTCTTACAGGGCAGGAGAAAGGAAGATGATCGTACTGCCTCTTATTATGAAGAGTTACGAAAGAAAGTCTTAGTAGTAATATTAAGTTTACTGAGTCCTTTTTAGTTGTCTGTGCATAAATATAAAATGTAGCTTATAATTGGGATAGGGTGGGGTTTTTTTATTTCGTAAATTTGTGATAACTTAGCCTCAGTCCTCAAGATGTTTGCTCAGCGTGCCGAGTTCTCTGCCATCACAAAACCAACAAGGATCGACCATAGCCTTGCACTTGGCATTCATGATAAATTAAAGGACATGCTGTGAGTGTGAACAGCAAACAACTTACTGCCGTGCTTGCTGGAGGGGGGCCCTCCCAAAGGACCACTGCAGGAACCGGCAAAATGTGCCAGTTTAGCTCTCGGTTTGTTAATGAGCTCTTTTACAACAGTCTGTGCTGCTCTTTTGGATTACAAACTTGTTAATTGGTTTACTTCCATGGGTCTGGTTTTGAGGATCAAGTATGCTGAGAACAAGTGTTAAGAATAGATCTGAGATGATGGCCCGTGTCTGAACTATTGCTGTTGGTGACCTAAAGACTGCAAAAGGTACGGATTGGTGGTGTCACGTGTTAGGTTTATGACCGATTGTATCAAGCTGCATTGAGCTAAACCTAAAATTGGTGCTCCTGATGATAATTGTGTGGTCAAAACATGTTTCATTAGTAGAGCTGTGTTGTATCTTGGCACCTCCAGATCCACGGAACACTGTGGCAAATACTTACCTTGCATTAATAAAGCCATAAAATAATGCTGAAACCTGAAAAACTTAAAGTACTATTCTGGCTCTGTTTATTCACGTGTTTTTTGAGTTGGAGGGGAAAAATCCAGTGAAGCCTACCATGCTTTTTGAGCGTTCAGTATTGCAGCACTTCCCAAACACTGCAGGAATTTTAATTTTTTTTTCTTTTAAAAGAGCAACACTTTTCACAAGCTTCTCCAAACTATATGAATATTTTCACAGGCCGTAAAAACATTTCTTAAAAGTTTGTTTTTACAGAATCTGAACTTCTGGCCCAGTATGATGTTGTAGGAGTTGGTGTGCTTTTTTTGTCAAGAGAAAGTCACAAAGCATAGTAAGTCCATCCTGCAGTAATTAATACTCATTTTCAGATATTTCACGCATCTGTTTCTTGTTAAGCATGCGGTGAGAGCTGTATGCTTGGGCACATCTCAAAAGTCCATTTCCCTTGGTCCCTGCCCAGCGCGCTTCTCCACATTCTTGCTTCCCCAGAGGGCAGGGAGTTGCACTGAAGGTTTTTGAAGTGGTTCACAAGTCTGATTTTGGCTCGGTAACCTGGGAGGGCTCTATTTTGCATACTTGATTCCAGGGTGAAATTAAGCATTTTGTCTAACTTTTTAGGACTACAGAGGTTTCTGTATTCCTTGGAAGTCTGGAGTTATTAGTCAATTATAAGAAGTTTGTGTGTTCGTTTTGTTTTCTTTTCCTTTGTGCAAAATGGAAACAGACACGTAATTCATAATAAACCACTTTTATCTTCTGTAGAGTGCAGCAGTTGTATTAATACAGCTTCGTTTGTGTATACAAATTAGTGGATTTATGATCAACTCTTGATGTCTGTCTGTATCTAGGGACAAATCAAATGAAATAATTTGAATGCTTAAAAAAGGGTTTGCAGCAATTATCTTAAGGGTTTCACGTTCCTGGTATTCTTGTCATTGCCGTTTCCTAAGTCCTGTCTTGAGTTGCAGCAGAAATAAGCCAAGAAAATTTTCATTTGTTTTGCAAAAATCTCTTCTCCCCCACCAACAAAAAGCCAAATAAGGTGCAACCTCCCACTGAATCTCAAGAAATGCTCCCGCTCCAAAATTTACAACTTCAGGTGTTTATTCTGGTGGCTTAAAAGGTCAGGCTTTTTAAAACTGTGTCATTAAACAGAGAAAAACCTGTCTACTCCACAGAAGTGGGTGGGTGGACGAGGCTTATGTCTGAGCTGATGCCTACCAGCGTGGCCCACCGGACTCGCCGCTCGGCTGTAATACCAGTCTTATGTACAGAACCAGGTATGTGTTTCTTGTGAACCCTTCAAAGAAAGAAATCAGTAAATGCAAACTGATGCAAGTCCTCGGCTGAGTGCGTGGAGCACAGCTCTTGGTTCTTCTAGCTGGGCTTCTGTCATGGCCACATCTCTGTGTAGGGTGTTCAAATAGAAAATCTTTCTAACTAATTCCCAAACTAATTTCTGGGATGCAAACAGAAGGAAGGAGAAGTTCCAGTGTGGTTTGTATTTGGAAACGCCGATAGTTTTGTACCAGATGAGTCACATCCTTCATTTGGACACCTGTGGGATACATAACCGGTACCA
Source organism: Falco biarmicus (assembly GCF_023638135.1). Taxonomy (NCBI): domain Eukaryota; kingdom Metazoa; phylum Chordata; class Aves; order Falconiformes; family Falconidae; genus Falco; species Falco biarmicus. Next base: position 121,917,089 of record NC_079288.1, on the reverse strand, counting down.
GCTTGCAACATCCTGCCAGTTCCTTGTTCAGCTGCTGCGATTCTTTGGCAAAAGTTGTCTATGTCTTTATACATCCCAAGAAGGTGAGGAGCTGTTTCTCAGCTCTTCGTCAGTTTTGATGCCTGTGTTGCAATGATCTTGCTTCCTGTTAATGGAAGTATAGTTGCTCTGAAAAATACTTGTTCAGTGGAACTGAGGATGAAAGCACAGTATTGCACAGAAAAGTAACACTCATCTGGGCTTGCCTCTAATTGCTCTTCTTTCAGCGAGAGGGCTCGCAAACGTGGGTTTCACTGGAAATAATGGCCATCCAGAACAGAGGAAAACCTAGGAATTTTGGGTTTCTTGTGTTCTACTGTTATTGAAGTGGTTGTGTGTGTGTTTAGCAGGAATCGAGTTGAACTGAACTGTCTGCAAGCTGGCTCGATGCGATGTGTTTCCTGCGAAGGGGAGGAGGAAGGACCACACGTCAAGCTGCAGCCAGTCCAGAGAGCTCGTATGAGTTGCTGTATTGGCCTTTCCCCCTTTTTTTAGTGATGTTTCAAATAATCCAAGTTAGGTTTTCAGAGGGAAATGTTCTAAACATGGTTGGAATAGAAAAGGATCTTCTGTGAGGCTTAGGACAAGGCGTGCTTCGCTTACTTTTCCTTCTCTTCTCTGGAAAAATGGCAGTTCCAACGCAGCGTTGAGATTTCTTTTGAGTCACAAATACCTAAATCACGTAGAAGGTATCTGGTGGACTTTTCTATGGTATGTGGTGTAGTTTCTCGTATCGTAGCGTTCCCCATCCTGTGTCACTAATGGTTGAAAACCCACTGGGATGCAGTGCCAGGGATGCTCCTGTTAGGCTCAGGCTGAGCTGCAGCCTGCAGGCAGCTTCTGGCTCTGCTGTTGTATCCGTTTAAAGGCTTGACTCACTGGTGGGTCTGAACGCAGTGGCGTGAACCATCAGGGAAGAAATAAGAAGGAAAAAAACAAACGGCTACTCGGGATTTAGGTGGAGGCCACTTTTGGCTTCTAATTGTAGCTTGAAACAAGGCGCAGACAAAGGGGAAGGCATTTGATTTGGCTAGAAAAATCCGTTTTGGCGTTGTGTTAATTCACAGGTAACAGCTAAAAGCTGCTGTGTATGACTTTACAGGTTTTCAAAAAATGATGGCTGTTCATTTTTTAAAATTTAAAAAAAATAATTGATTCAAGTAGTCCCACTTTTCACATTCCTAATTCATGTAACATCTCTTGCGTCATTGCTGTCCTCATCGACTGCCGCAGTTCTGTTTGTTTATTCTAAGCACTTGTTGGGTGTATGATGTAAACTAATTGATACTTTTCTGTTGGGAACTGCTAGAACATTGAGTGATATGGTCATAAATGGTTTTAATCATAGCCCAGACTCATACCTCACTGGAAAGCTAGCCGGGTACTGTTGCATTCAGTGTACGGTGTGGTTCTATAAACATTAAGAAATATCTCTGTAAGAAAATTGCCATGAAAATTTTCCATTTTCTATGAGCAGTTGACTGTACTGTAAGTAGCCCTTCGAGGAATTTTATGAGGTTTTAAGTTGCTTTTCTGTGAAATGAAGACAGAATAAATTGCGCTTGTTGTCACTAATTTGACAATAGCTACTTACTTTGTAATAAGCATTTTCTTTGATGAAAAATGGGATCAGAAAGTGAGAGGTTGAAAGTTCACTATCTTTCTCTGATAAGAATCATAAGCTTACGCTTTCTTTGGTTTTAGGTTTAGGTGGCTTCACTGTCAAGTGCTGATGGCTGTGAAAAATTACTTTTGTCTTTTTTGTTTGCAGTCAAACTGCAACTTCAAGCAGAAGAAAGAGGAGTGGTGTCAATCAAAGGTGTAAGTGCAAATCGCTTTCTGGCTATGAAGGAGGATGGCAGATTGCTGGCCTTGGTAAGCAGCGTTTTAAAAAATATTTATCTCTATGTGTATATCTGTATTGGTCAGTCCTCTCCTCATCCTGTATTGAGTAATCTCTCCTCCAGCAGGACTTACTCAACTTCTCTGTCTGTGATCTGTCAGGGAGAAATTAGCTCTGCACAACTGTTGTCAGTTTTGAACTATGAACTAGGAAGAGATGGGCATGTCTGCTCTTGCCTAGAAGCCACAAAATTTAACTGGAATGGCCTGTCTGAGAGAGAAAAATCACAGTGATCATGTGTAGAAGGAAATTGCAAGAGCAAATGAAAAATGAAATTTTTCCCTTACCCCACCCCCCCCCAAGTAATTTTTTCTGCTTTCACTTAAGTTTATGTAAAGGATTGTAAAGACCATTTTGAAGTAGAAAGTAAAGCCAGTTTTTTAAAATGTTGACTTTTTGATAGGAATCTGTATATATTGTTTTCTCACTTTCCTCTTTGTAGAGAAGCAATGTTTTGTTGGTCATGTATATTTCCAACCTAGAAAACTGGCAAGAAAAACATTTTAGAAAATGTGATGATAAAAAAAGAAGAGGCTTATAAATGTAAATTAAGCTAGTCTCTAAAGAGACTTGTTTTAAACTGTGCATTTTATTGATATCAGCTTAATTTTTAACCGTGTTTTAAAGCCAGGCTCTGAAAGTTAGTAAGGTCTCCTAGAGCTAGATGCTAAATTTTTCTTTAAGAGCTGCAGTTACATTAATTTTGCTTATGAGACATAGATGCTGTAAATCCCTTGTCCATATTAGTAACCTTCAGCGCAGACAAACGTCCAGCACGTGTGAAGCACCATTGCAGGGCATCCTACTAGAATTTCAGTTTGAAATAACCCCCGATGCTTTGCTATCTTGCACACAGCCCTCTTCAGCTTCTGTGCACGTCCCTACCCAGAAGAGGTGTTAGCAATAAAGCGCGTCCCTAATCCCAGCCGAACTGCAGCTAACGAAAGACCTGTGCCAGGGGCTGCAGAAACTACTTCAGATTCCCCTCACTTCAGCCTCTGCCTGAGTGAAATTAGGCTGAACATGAACAAAACACTCCAGCAGTTTTACATGAGCAGGGACCCTCTGTGTGCTCCTCAGTACCGCACGTCCCTGGCTCCAGGAAACCCATTTTGTTTATGCCTGTAAATACAGTTAAAGAACCTGTTTCAAGTTACAGCATTATGTACTCGGGTATTGTGTGACAGCTCAGTTGAAGAAAATGTGAGGAGTAGTCCACTGTGCTATTCTTGAATTAAGGATAATTGGGAATTTCCTGTGGTGCTGGTGTGGTGGCGTTTGGCTTCCCGTTCAAATTGCCCTCCTTAGCCTGAGCGACAGTGAGTGGTGAAAATAGGGTGTTTAGCACCGTTTGTAAAATTAAAAACACCTGGGTGTATTTATATTCGGGGTTTCCAACCTACTGTTGCATGCTGGGTTTTGGATGTAGAGCTCTGTTCCCTTGCAGCCCTACGCAGCAGTTTTATCTGCTTGGCTCTTGTAAGGCGATGTGCTTGGAAAGTATCTGCCGTTGGCTTGGAATTGCTCTCTCAAAAGCTGGTACCGTTGGGTCACTTCATGCTTCTCACTCGAGCTTGTAAAACATTTGCTTTTGTTTTGCTTTGTTTCTAGACATGGGTATTACTTGAATCGTGTTTACTGCGAACCTACTTCCTACAGCTCTTAATTTTTGCTCTTCGTAGGTGAAGATTCTCTGCTCTTCTTAAAATTTTGTTCTTCAACTAGCCTAGTGAATACTTCTGCAATTTCATGATCATTTTCTGCAGCACAGGCAAATGTTTTTTTTCCGTGAGGATTTCTGTACTGTAACTCCAACAATTTATGGCCAGTTGTGCCTTTACTCTTTTTCTGCCTATAAACACGTTTGTGAGACTGTTCCTAATTGCCAGCATTTCTCTTTCAGTTTGAGCAGTGTTGTGTTTCAGTGAGAGCTTTGAAAGAGCATAAGCTGGAAATCTTTGCGGTGAAGTGATCTCGTTAGTGCACACAAATTCCTATCTGCTGAAACCTTTGGCTATTTCTTTTAAAACATTAATTTCTAAACACCTATTTAGGTCCCTAATCCACTAGCCAGTCAAGTACCATGCTGTCCTTTTCAACATCTGTTTTATTTCTCCTTTTTTGTTATTTCTCGGTGTCAAGGATCAATTTGTGTAGTGTCCTTGTTCTACAGTTACATCAACCTCTTCAAAAATACTTTCACAAATTATTATTCAGGCCTGGTTTTCATCTAGTTGGATGTTTTTCTAGTTACTTTGTTGACATGTAGGTCTGTGTTTTTGTTCTGAGGTGGGTTTTGCAAAATGATTTATTGAATAGACAGAATATCAGTGATTTGTGTGGTGGTGCAGTGGATTGCATTCTGGTCTGGAAAGCTGGATGATAACGTTTTTAATGTAGCAGTTTCATGCTCTCTGCTTACTCAGTTGTTGTGGGGGAGAGGTGGTCCTTACTGGTTCAGTCGCTGGAGGAAATGGCTGGTTATTAATGCAGCTAGTCAAATCCTCCGCTTGGAACATGCTGTTTTAACTAAAAATATTTGTGCAGAAATTTATCTATTCTCTCAGATTTTTAACGGAGACATTGAAACGTGTCACTTCTGATATGGCTTATTTTGACTTTCCAGTTTCATTGAATGATAATAATGAAATCTTTTCACTTTATGGAATGAAATGTGTTTGATTATTTCATTTCATGAAGAAATTCCTCAAAATTTCCCATGATTGCACTTTTGACTACCTTTTCTATTTCACAAGAAATAATTTGTCATTTAAGGATACGACCTGTTCATTCCGTCTGTTGTTGTTCTGTGGTTTCGCTATGACCAGACAGGTTTTGCCAGACTTGGAAGGACTTGACTTGAAGGGAAATTCTTCTTTTTCGATGATATGGAATAGAATTGTGGTACAAGAATATTTGTGAGAGTATGTTCGATTCTTGGTAGTTAGAAAAGGCTAAACTAGATCACCACCTTTCTCAGGTCATACTCCACCTGCTGGGGGTTAACCTTCTGGTTTCAGTTTTGAGAATGAATGAACTCGAGGAATTTTAATTCCTAATCTGAGTCCAAAATGTCAAAACTAGCAGATTGGCATAATGTGATACTAAGACAGATGGAGTTTGCACTGAAAAATCAGTTGGTGGGTGGCGTTTGGCTGTGCAAATAAGGGAGGAAGAACTTTGTCGCGGGAAGCTGCTGCCTCTTTTGGTCAATTAATCTCTGCCCTGGGTGTGAATTACCTTGAGGGTTTTGTTGGTCGTTACAGTTTGGCTACTGTAAGCGGTGGCACACAGCAAACAACAGTACAAGCGTGGCTATGACGACATTGTTGAGTTCAAACTCCCACACTCAGCATTTTATTTAATCGCTCAGATTTCTGGGTGGATGTCTTGCTTGGCAGCAGGCAAGATAACTGACTGGTGGCAGGGCAGGCACCGAGTGGCACTTGCTCCCTGCCACCACCCCAGTGTTTTCCCTTCCTTTGTCATTTTTGTGAAGCGGCTGTAGAGTTCAGGTATTTCATGATGTGCTGTGAAAGCTTTCACTGCCAGGCCACCACTTCAAATGCAGCCTAGCCTGAAACGTATTTTACATTTTTTTTTAAAATGTAACCATGGATTTCCAGGGTTTTTCCAGGGGCTCAGGTTCATGACACGGTGGGTGGCATCCCAGTCCCGCTGGACAGCAGTCCAGCTTCCGAAATGTTGCCTTTGGCAGTTGTTAAGGAATACGTAGTTCATGAAGCCTGAACTGTCGTTTGTCACCTAAATGTTGGCTTTTATGTCAGAATATTTACGCTGGCAATGTACTGTAGGAAAGCACTGGTATCATGTACGCTTTGTGAAGAAATAAGGACCCGAGTGTCCAGAGTGAATTGCGTGGCACCTTTCAAAATACGTTTATGAGTGTTAGAAAAAACCAAACACTCAAACAAAACCCAAAAGCTCTTATCTTTTTATCTTTTTCTTTCATCACCCCTTTTTTGATTTTTTTTTTTTTTTTAATCATATAAATTGCCTCAAAATCTGTTTGAGGCGCTTAATCTATGTAACTTTTTAAACCTGAGAGATAGGAGGAAGGCTAAACAAAAGTGATGCATTTCTTTGAGTTGCAATTCTGTTTACTTCGGATTTACTGCAAAGGAGAGGAGGTCGTGTGAATTTGTCTTTCATCTGTACATGGGGTCTTGTGGTGGCCACTTCAATTCACCACAGGCGCACTGGAAGCCATTTCCTTCCTAGTGGAGGTTGTAAAGGCTCAGTTCCCGCTGGTGTCAGGCATCTGATCTACCTTCCCAGCTCCGCAGCCGTCCCCGATGGGGATCTCCTGGGAAGCGTGCGTAGAGGAAGCAGGTGCTGCAGCATTTGAGGTCCCTGCTCTGTCCAGTACCTCCCCGGTGCCTGTGGCACCCGCTGTCTCGGTGCTCCCAGAAGAGCCGCTGCTTCGGGTAGGAGGCAAAGGCGAGCTGTGAGCTGCCAGCAATGGTCTCTTTGCCAGAATTTCCAGCTTGTGCAATTGTACTGAACTTGCCTAAACTTTGTTCTTAAATGCTTCTTCATACAGTTTCTGTGGCCTCTTAACGGCTGCCGTAATCCATTTCAGGCTTGAGATGATTAATACATCTGTTTTCACACTGCTAGAACGAAAGGCATTGAAACATGATTTAGCTTGAGAGAGATTATTTAAAATAGAAGCCATATGGAAATTGTTGATTTGATTTCTGCTAGTTGAACTGTAAAAATATTGGTGAGTTATAGAAATGAGAAATTGCATATGGATTTTCTCTTACAAGTTCTTTTCCTTAGAAACCAAAATTCATGTCTGAAAATGGTTGAAACAGAGAAAAAAACCTTCTACTTGAAGACATATGTTTGGGGACAGACCGCTTTATTCCAGACTGCCTTTGAATGACTTAATTGCTTGTAGCTACAGAAGCTTGGCACGTACGAGTCATGAGTTGTTCTTCTCTTGCATGTTTTCGTGCATACCGTATGAAGCCTAATTGTTCCAAGCTTACTTTATATATTCATGAATATTAACAGAAGATTGTAAGAGAGTAGCCTGCTCATTTGGGGAATTGCTTCACAGGCCCTGTCTCCTCTCCAAGATTTTACATGCCTTTTTTTTAATGATCACCTATTCTTCTCCTCCGGTGTTCCCCAAAATTTTCTGGATAAATCTGAATTGATGGACTGACAGTGGGTGTGTATGAAAAGAAAGTGCCACCCCCACTTCCCCCCCCCCCCCCCCCCCCCGCCCCCAAATTCCTGTGATGTTCAACTTCTGCCATCTTTGTATTTGAGAAAATAATTTCACCTGCTGAAAGCGCCAGTTTTGCAGGCAGGTTCCCCTGTGGCTGCTACATGACCAGTGCTGTCCACTGACAGGGGTTCTGCTGGTGTGAATGTGCCTTGGGACGGATGCAGCTAATGCCGTAGTGATCCTCTTCCTATAGAACGACATCTTACTTGAAGCTGTTTGTATGTCCTCTGAAGTTTTTGATACAGAGGATCCATGTGGTAGATTTCAGAAAATAAATAAACTTTACTGTTTGGAGTTTTCTATGAACAGCTATAAATACTAGCTGTAGTTAAATTAGCTGGGTTCTAAGGCCCCCAGCCAGTAACAACCATCCAGGAAAATCTGTAGGTTCAAAGTCTTGCAGTAGGTAACACCTACCTGATGTGATCTCACCAGTAGGAATGGGATCATCTGAAAATGAAGGCTTTCTCTTCAGTGCGGTCACCTCGAGGGAGCAGTGGGAGCAGTGCTTTCTGCCGTGTGCAGAAGTACATCGCGCTGTATTTATTGACAGCAGGCTTATCTTTTGAGGGCTTTGTAGGCAGTTTAGTATCTTCTACCTGATGGTGATTGAATGCTGCATGTAAGAAAAGACATACGTAGTAATTCCTGGTGGTGTCTCCTGGGCTCCAAGCAGTCTCACCTTTGTGGCCTTCTCAGCAAGATTGGCTCTTACCTGTTTATTAGTACATTTCAGTTAATTTCTTTTCCATCAACTTGTCCAAAAGTGCCTTCAATTCACCTAAGCTGGGGGAAACCAGAGTTTCCTACAGTAAGGAGCTCCATGGCTCACCTTTGACCCTTTGTGTGAACAAAACCCTAATTTTATTTGTAGTTGTCAAGGCACGTTAATTCCATGTAGTTGGAGCTGTTTTTGAAAACGTACTTCCAGAAGTAGAATAATTCTACAGATATACTTTCGAACACTAGCAGAGTATGCTTGATCTCTAGGTGGAATATACCTCTTTGCCAGGTCTGATCTTTTCTTAAAATAAATTTAAAATTTTTGAATTAAAAAAAATCTTGAACAGATTCAGGCTCGCACTGTTTCGGAGTGCTACAAACACAGACTTGACTTAGCTTTAGGAAAGGTAAACCTCAAAATTAGAAGAGAATAGACAAAGGCTGAAACTTTATGCCATACGATTTTTCTAATTGATAAAAAGGTTGGTTTGAGGAAGGCAAGGGAAATACTGTCTTGTCTTTTAACCTCCTACTTTGCTTTTGGTTAAATCACAACCTAGGATGAGATGGCAAAACCGCTGAGTTTGGAAGTCAGTCAGTGCCAAGGGATGGGGTTCCTTATTTAATTGTTTGAATTTCACATCAGAACAAAGAATTACATGGTGAAAACACATTAGAATCTGCTTGGGGTGTGTTACAGACAAGCAAGATAATAAAAACGCTTCTTACTGTGAAAATACTGTTAAAAAGATGTAAAAGAACTGTATCTTTTCTTCAAACATGAAACATTTGATGTGAATTTCTTAAACCCAAATGTACTGCTAACTTACATTCTTATTAAGTGAGGCCCATGAATCTGAAGAATTGATTTGTTATGGAATATCAATAATCCTTTTATTTTTCTCTTTTAGAAATGTGCAACAGAAGAATGTTTCTTTTTTGAGCGTTTGGAATCTAATAACTATAACACTTACCGATCCCGGAAATACTCCGATTGGTATGTAGCACTGAAAAGAACTGGACAGTACAAACCTGGACCAAAAACTGGACCTGGACAGAAAGCTATCCTTTTTCTTCCCATGTCTGCTAAAAGCTGATTTCCATGGCAGGTTCTGAGCACATACGCCACACTACACTAAAGACGCCGAGTTTCTTACTCCTCTCCTAAGTAGCAAAAATATAAGCAATTATTTGCTGATATTAACTACTTTTGCAGATACCAGATTAAAACATGAATGTTTCATACTGTCTTTATATTGCTCTTTAAACCTGTTGTGCCGGTGTGTGTGTAGGTAATATTACTTGCAATGTTGAGACCTTTTCAGGATCAATAACACTTCTGTTTTCTACTAGGTATCTATGTAGAGCTATTTTATTTACATTAGGTTTGATTTACAGAGTAAAGGAAAACAAATCTGATGCACACTTACAGCAATATTTACCTTTAGAAATTATTTATATTTCTGTAGCTTATTAGGGAATAAATAATTACTTTATAATAATTACCTAAAGAGAACATGAACAACTTTAATATGGTCTATGTAACACTACAGTAGTAATTCTAAATTATTAACATAATGAAATGTGAAACATATTGCTATCATGTAATGTTTCTATAGGACTCGGGCAGCTCCCTGTGGTATAGTTTGTAGAACATGCCTGTGTAGATAGCTGGGAACTCTTTCATGGTTATGTCAATCTTATCAAACCCTTCTCGGTATCCGTAAAGTAAGAGTTTAGCTACGTTGCTGGTGATGGGAGTTGTGTGTTTCGTCCTCGCAAGCTCATCGAGGTCCATCCACTCACACCTCAGGCATTCCTGCTGGCAGAAGCTGATGCTGAAGGAGGAGGGCTGCAGGCGGCAGATGATGTACATATCCGACTTCCCAAAGGCTCCGGGGTGTTTGTGTTGCTGTCTTATGCTTAGGATGGACTTGAACTCTGACTTGATGCCAGTCTCTTCAAAAACCTCTCGAACTGCTGTGTCTCCTAGGTGAAAACAGCACTCCTTACAATACATCTGAGAACAGCTTAGCACTCTTTAAACCTTCTGATCATAGAAAATCTCAAACTCAAAGCGTTCTGTTCTGCTTTGTAAGCTTTTCAAAGTGTAAGCCTGTTTGCTTGAACATAAGCATAAGCTAATTTTCTGGTCCCCAAACAAAACTAATTGCTACATGCCTTTCTTGTGTATGCCCTTACGAAATGATGAAAGTAAGAAACTTCCAATAATACTGTACCGGGTGTGGTTTTGAAATGGATGTTCTGGCGGTTGCTGGCTCCACTGATCTCTTAATCCAAGGTAGCACTGCACGCTCTTTTCAGTCCTTTGAAATCGTCTCTTTCCTGGCCTCTGTCTAGTTTCAGATTCAGACCCTGTGCAGCTAAACACCTGTGCGTGTGTCAGATCACTTGATCAAATCCATTTTATTGCACTTTGCCACAAGGTGTAACAAAATGGGTACAACTGTTGTTTGAAGAAAGTGAAAGCTGACGCTAAGTCCTTTTCAAGATGCATCTTAAATGTCTAATGATATTTCACATATGCCATAATACCAGTGTAGCACATAGCCCTTTCTTGCAGAAGACATGCTGCATCTGTGCCGCACGTGTACATTTTATGTATGTCAACCGAAGTGATGTAGGGGTTAACATTCCTCAAAGCAAAAAAGCAGCCGTTAACTACAAGGGTCTAGAGGGTCTGTGTACTGCATTTACAGCCAGAGAATTACCCATCTATCCATTATTCTTCAAAACAGAAGATTTTTCTCTTGAATAATAACTTAAATTGAAGAGCCCAAATGAGATTTTTGATACTCCACTTATTTCCCCAAAGTCTGCAGTTTCATTGTAGTCAAGTCAAATCCTGTTTGCCTGGGGTAGCTACTGGTACGTAAAATACTAGCTTTTTCCAAATCTGTGTAAACTCATAGTTGTGTCTTGTGGTAAACGCATAGAGCTGTTTTGCAATGTTACCTGCTTCTGTTAGTTCATTTTCAGTAAGAAATGAGTGTATTGGCTTACTTCCAAAAGCAAAATACGTTTTAAAAAAACTTGTAGAGATTTGCATTCTTAGGGAAGCTTGCATCTTGACACGTCAGAGGTGAAAAAACCCAGACGTTTTAGGGGTAGTTCCAAGTATTGTAAATAATTTGGACACACAATGGCTAGCAACATATAAACAAAATGATTTATCCAGCAGAGGCCAAACAGCTGTGTTAATGGCCCTGATTCTGCCTCAGCTCAACTTCCATCCTGCAATGGAATTAGCTGTGTAGTGGGTTTGGAGACCCATTAATACGTGGTGCCTGCAGAACATTTATGTTTGTGAGTTTATTACAGTATTAATTAGTTAAAAGGCTACTGCATATGGGGAGAGATACTCCTTTACCATTACTGACCCTTGGAGAGATTGCATTTATTTCCCAGGAAGGCCTCTGTGGTCCTCTGATTTAAAATAGTGGTTGTGAAGCAAACTCCCTGTGGCAAGTGGTTGTAGTAATAGGCAAGGGGCCGTGTTACACAAAAGTGGTCAAAGAAGGTAAACTGAGATCACGAGGAATGCTGAGGCAGGCTATGTTTAAGGAAAGGGAAATAATTAAGGATTTAATTTAAGCTTTGAACTTTGCTTTTAGATGAAGTGCCTTTTTCTGTTTCCCCTTTATTTAAATGTGTGTTTATGTATAAATACATATAAACATATAATGACCGTTAAACTAGAAGAAACACTAGGGCTTGAGTTTCAGAAATATTCAAATACAAAAAAGTGTGCACTTTGCTTAATCTGCATTATGAAACTTCAAATTACTTGTGTGAGTCAGTTTGTACTCATTAAAGTAGGCAGCCGTATATTCTGTCACGTCATATAATCACAGGATCTTCAAGCATTGTAATTGTGACTTGTAATTTTAATTTGAAATTTAGTCTCTTGAATGACTGTGAGTTTATAAGGTTTGATGTAAGGATTAGGAAAGGAAAATTAAGCTTTATTATATGTTATGCTTCACTAATTTATATCTTCTTGTAATATTATGATGTGATGCAGAGAATTGTAACTTTTATTATTATATAGTTTAGTAGTAGCGGGAGGGGAGCTGTAAGAGATTTGTTTCCTCCCAGGTGTTCCTCAGTACCTACATCCAAGTTCCAGCCATAATCTCACCTGTTGCTTAAGGGATGGCCACTGGCTTACTAAGAGTGTTCCTCTGGGGAAGCTGTTGCCAGTGCTGCTGATTCTTTTTCCTCAGTACAAAAATCCCTCTGGTATCCCCTGGCCTACAGCTGCTCTCTGTCACAAGAAGTGAAACGGAGCCTGGCTAGACAACAGACATGGCATTTAGGATTCTTCTGAAAACATGAATCCATTTCACTATGTTAAATAGATTCACACTGTCAGGCAAGTAATTTTGACTTCTATCACCCCGTCTGACAAAAAGACTTAAAGCGTGAGTAATGAGTTATGAAAAATACACCTTGGCCACATCCTGCAAAGCAGAAACTTTCTCCACATATTGAAATAATGAACTGGAGTGCAAGACCTCCCCACACATTGTTGTAGGAAGTCTGCTAAAACAGTAGATATTTCTAAGGTATGAATTGGTCAGTAAACCTGGGCTTGATGCCCAATTTGCCAGAGCTGTTGTATTGTTCCGAGTGACAGTTTTGAGTTCTGCGTTTTTGAGTTATTGGAACAATATACTCAGATTTGAATACCGATGTGGGGCTAAATTAATGTGAGCAAATGTAACTTTTGAAATTAAGGCCTATATTTTAAAAATAATACCTAATGATACCTAATAATTACCCAGTTTATGGATCATACAATTTTAAGGGTTGTGGTACAAGGGGAAAAAGCCTAATTTTCTGTCTCTTCATAAACACCCTTGTTCATCCAGCTCTGAACCTAACTGCAGAAGTGTTCATCATCACCTGTGCTATGCTGGGTGGAAACAATAGGTTTCCTCAAAGCAGCATGGCTTTTTAAAACAAGTACCTTGGGTCTCTAGTTCAAAGTAGGTGCCCATAAGACTGAGGCACTGCCCTTCACGCTGGTCCTGTGTCAACGAGCTCTTAGTCTAAACAAATCAAATGAATAAGGGTAGAAGGAAGCATTTAGTTCTGTTTTAGATATAAAAATGGAGAGTTGGAAACTTTTGCTCAATCCATCATTGAGCTCACTGCCTTGGATTCCATTGTGAGCTGAGAGCTCACTTGCAGTTTTATTTGGGTTATATACCAATTACCTTAATCCCCTGCACTTCTGGCTCATATTACAGCATATCCAACAATTGTACAAAAAATAAGCTGGCGTCAAGCACTCACTTCAGAGAAATTGTGGAAAAGGGTAAATGTTACAAATAAAAAACTTCTATGCCCTGAACATAGTGTTACCCCATTACCATTAAGGTCATAGGATCACGTCACTTCATCTATTCACCATTAATTCGAAGAAGCGATTAGTCATAGGAGTGCTGTGGGTCACAATGTATTTCAGTGCTGTTAATGTCTTTATAATTCTGTTGACGTCTGACCCGTTATCCTAGGACTTACCAATGTCTTCACCTGGATTAGATAGACCTCCTGGAAATTTCCATGCATTGATAGTCTGTATTGGAGGAAAAAAATATTAATGAAGTATGCAGCCTGTGCTGTACTTTTTAATATGAAGGAGACAATTAACATGTGACTTTTTTTTTTTTGCGTTGTAGTGTTGCAATTACTTTTACAAACATCAGTAAGGTTTTAAGTAGGAACTGCTTTGTTCTTGCTAATGTGATGATCAGAGGTATCTACAGTCTGTATGAAATATCAGAACAAACATCTACTGATTGAAAACAAACTGTCTATCAGTCATTGGACAATGTTGCTGCTAGATAATTAGAGTAGTTGAACATTTAAAAAAGCTGCTATTGACAATATAACCTTATATTTAATCACTAATGTATTTCACTTCCATGGTTTTGGCTTTTAAAAAATGTCTATATATTTAATCTTACAAACCCGCATTATCATTGTAGTACTGTTCAATACTGCACTGGCTTTACGATGACCTTGTGTGTCTGTAATAACCATTTAGTGTAACTTGTCATTTGTTTTCATGGAATACAAAACCTGAGGCTTTGTGTGTGATTTATATATAGAAGTGTTTATTGAATTGCAATAAAGTTCAGTACTAAAAAGAGAATGTGAGGTGCAGACTTGGTGCTGTTACTGATATTGGTAAAGGAGTTCCTACATACCTTGCAAATGCACAAGGATTGTAGGCTTTACTGTTACGTCTATGTGTAACTATTTTTATTTCTTCCAGTATTGAAAGTTTATGTACGGAGAAGCTAACCTTCAACTAGAAATTAATGCAGTAAAAAGGTACATTGTCAGGAAAAAAAAGGTAGCTTTTCTTGTACATCCAGCAGAGAGGGAAGTTGTGTGCTTTCCAGTGATTGGAAACCCCACTGACTAGTTGGAAATGTGTTGGGTTTTTTTTTTTCTGGGCAGTCTTAAAGGGCTTGGATCAGAGTTTAAAGTAATAGATTAAAAATAGCACAGATGGAAAATACATACATTTGTTTATTGGCTTTCAGATTTGCTTTCAGTTCCTGGAAATCTCTGTGTGCTGTGGAATTGTCCTTTCATGATTAAACCCAAACTGCTCTTAAAATTCCACTAGCTGCTTAAATATTTTTGTTTACGCTTTTGTATTAAAAGTCACCATTCTGGGGAAATTGTTCATTTTGTGGGGAAGGGGAAGGGAAGAGGAGTGGTGAAACTGACGGTGGGAAACAACTCTCTGAGCTGATTTGCTTGCACTAGAGATATTTTATGTGCTTACTGCACAAGAAATGTATATTTAATTTTATCTAGCCAATAAAAGAGAGGTATAAAGAGGTGAGTTGGAAACAATCGCTTTTTTCTTTCTCATTCCTCACTCACTGCGCTGTCAGCTTTGTTCTGGAAAAGTAAGTTGAAATAGTTGACCTGGAATATACCCGTCCCACTTCTCAGAACGAGCTGGAGGGAAGAGTGGTGCCAGGCTGGTCCTCTTCCTTTTTGGGGCCAGAGGCTAAGGAGGTAACACCCGGTGAGTATGCAGTTGGACCTAGAACCTGAATTAGAGCATCTGATGTGTCATTGTAAAACTGGATAGAGCTGTCTGCCCTTAAAATGGTGGTGGGTGAGCTTTAACAAAACCACAGTGTGAGGAAGTTAAACCTTAAGCCTCCTGGGCTTAGGAAACTACTATTTCCTTCTGAATATGCAGAACATGCAATTGCCATTTTTAGTCTGAGAACTGTTTAAGATACTAAAAGGTAAGCATGCAGCTTTATAATTTTTGTGCACATGAAAGGAAAAATAAATGTAGCATTTTTGCAGTTTACAATTTGCTGTTCTGTTCCTGGAGACTCTCTAGAACTGGAACCACTTGGGGAGCTTACAGCCTACCTGCTGGATTTATGCTTTAATTGGTAATTAACTGAATGTAAGCCTGAGGGTCCTGCTATAGAGAAGTCGTGGAAATTTTACTTTATGGAATGTAAAATTATAAGATCAGTAGTTTACAGGAAACAAGAAAAGGGTGTTTCTCTTCCTCTGGACTCTTGTGTTAAATTCAACATGTTATATGATTGAACCTGCCAATGAAGACATCCTTTCATTGCAGTTCATTAGCTGTGTTGTAGTTGCCAGTGAACTGACGTTTTGGGTCCTGAGAAGGAATGTCTTAGTAACTGTTTCAGGAAAGACAGAAAAATGCACCAAGGGAGATGTTGATCTAGTTTTTACTATATAAAATGAAAATTATGCATCCAAGTATATTTCAGTCTATGTATGTAAGATTTGATTGTTTCCACGTTAAAATTGCAGTTAATCTCACTGTATCAGAGACACTTTCCTGTAATTTAATCTCACTGTATCAGAGACACTTTCCTGTAATTTACAAATGAAAGCATAATGGAATCTAAGTATACTTTAAATGGAGTAGCACAGCCAACTACTGAGCTATTGAGCTTTCTGCGCTTGCTGTATTAAAACGTAGGTTAGCCTGATAGAGGCTAACACAGAGGCTAAGCCATTACCAGTGATGGATGCTTGGTTACCTCAAGCCACATCACACCACCCACCACCACCGCACTAATACTCTCTGGTTTGGCATTTTCAGTAGTGAGGTCAAGCACTTCCGTTTGTGAGAAATTAATGATCTTTACACCTGCTGTACTAAGGTGGTCTCCAGGCCATGGCCAACCATGTTACTGCTTATTTAAAGCCACAGATATGCCTGGAATTTTCAAACCAAACAAATTCAGAATCCTTCTCCCAAAATCTGCTTTGAGACAGAGGTCTGCATGGATCCAAATACAAGATCAGGGACTCTTCCGTCAGTTACAGGAGGAAACAGAAAGCTCAAAGCAGAAAGAATACTTAATTCTGCTGATTCAATCATCAGTTATAATTACCAACAAAGCTGTTGATTTTCAAAGTCTTATTTCAATCTGTTGATAGACATATTCCAAGACACTTGTAAAAGGAAGTAACTTTTAACTTGTCGCAGTTTTAGACTGTGAAAATACCTTTGTTTTATACTAGAGTAAGCTTACCTAAATGAACTTCTCTATTTTATAATTCTGTAACAAACTTACCCTATTTCTGTCTTGTACAACCAACACCTTTCCAGTGCTTTCATCTAGAACAGCACCTAGTAGACGGATAATATTGAAAAAGATGAAGTGTTAAGAGAACTATGTTCAGTCTTAACAACCATAATTTAACATGCTTTGATAAAGCAGAACAAACCCCTAATGACACTCAGTTTACAGTTAGTAAGATTTGTATGGATGAATTGCAGAAAGTGGTTTGTTGGTGGAAACCTGATACACAATAAAATATGAAAAGTGGTTAAGTATCCTGTATAAAAATTCAAAGCTAGCAGTATCAAGATAAATACTTTCCACATTTAAAGTTCCAGATTAGGCAAGAAATGTAAAGAATAATTCACTTGTGTTAATATTATCAGAACTAAAGAATGCAAGATCAAGACATCATCCACATAATCTAGCAAGGCTGCTTGCTTCAGCAGAGACGTGCGTGTAAGCTTGCTCAAATAACAGAAGTTTTTCCAGTGGCTCTGGCTGAATAGCCACAATGGGTAAGAACTTTTCTTCAGTGAAACTGACAAAACTGCCTGCTGTAGTGAAGATGTGAGCATTTTCTGGTTAATAACACACAAAGCGTAGTACTAGTGGGCTGACTGTACTGATCATGTTCAACTGGCTGGCTGACTATGAAGTCACACTGTAGTACCCAGCTAAGTGCTCATGACAGGTACTGCACAGTAGACTGAGTCAAATTGTTAATCAAACAGCATTGCTTCCAAAAAGTGACACTTTTACTTGATTAAAAAAAAATAAATCAGGACATATGACTGAAAAGTTCAGCTTTTTCGTGTGTCCATGACTTTCTCCCATAGATTACATGTTTTCCTACTTTATAAAATCCAAGTGCTTTCATGTTTCATCATCATGTCACGCTCACTAGTCATATTTAAAAAATGTCTTCCCTTTAAAACAAGGATTTTTCTCAGATTTTAAAGTGCACTGTGGTGAGCAGAATGAGTACTGTGGTGTAGCTTACCAGGCTCTTTTCCACATCTGTCATGCATGGGTTTCAAATTAGTAGTTAATGATTAAAAAAGTGATGTCATTTTACAGCAGGAGGAAGAGTATATGGACAGAATTGTGATGATAAATGCATTTAAAATGCTACAGGGAAGTATTTCCACAGAAGGGAATTATTAAGGAATGAGTGTCCAGCTCAAAATATCCTCTGTATTTTAATAATACATGGCAGACTTATGTGTAGGAGGAATATTTAAAAGATGAAATACCAGTCTTCCTTCAAGATATGTCAAAGGACGTGCTTTAAGAGGGTAGTCACATATCTGCCTGCCTGTGGCTTGTGACTTTATGATTTCATTCCTCCTGTAAATATTTAGTAGTGTCCATGTTCAAGTACTGTACTGATTAAAAGAGGGAACAAAATAAAAACAGGGGCAACTTTGATGCATGCTGTGATTACAGGGCTTATTTTCTACAAAAGCCATTCTTCGGCCAAGTGGTTTGCTGAGAGCAAGGACGACTGCTTAAGACAGGAAACTGCAGTTTGAATCAAACAGCAAGAACATTTTTCTCTCTCCTCTGTTCCACAGAAATCGATGCCTGTGAATGTAATTTTTGGCAGTGAAATTCTCTGTGAGATGTCCAGAATCTCTACTAGATGATACCCAAGTCCAAAACAAGAAGAAAGGAAAAACACTAACGGGATTTGCTGTCTGGTCTCATTTTCTCAAGTGTAACTCAGAAGTCCCTCTGCTGAACCTCACTTGGTTGCAAAGGTTGGCTGCGGGTGCTGAACTGTGGTTTTAAAAACTCTCCCTCTTGCTACAAATGTGGTGGTACCTGGAGCTTTAAATCATCCCATGCCGGGATGACTTGCTGGAAAGGTTTACACTTGTAACCTAATAAAGTAATCACTATTTTAACACTGCTTTATTTTGAATGTTCTCTTTTGGGAAATAGGTAAGAAAAATATTTTTTAAAAAATTCCCTTTGACAACGCAAGACAACAAGTTATGGAGAGGAAAAAATATCTTCTACCGGTTTCATTTATGACTGATGTAAACATGTGAAAAGATGTTCAGCATTGAAAAGCACTTGTCATTCATGTAATGAGTGCACACGACTGCTTGCATTGTAAAGATCCGCAGACAGGAACAGGTATTACTTTGTAACAAACACTTTGGAAACTGCTTTTAAATCACTTTTGATTGCTTGGACCATGTAACCGTCTTCCTGTGAGTTTGACATTTATGCAGCTGCTCATTTTACACATTTTCCTTAAGTAACAGGACTGGCCAAGGCCGATGATTGTGTGTGGAGACCCTTCTCTCTTTCCAACTCGACTTTTGTTTCAACTAGATTAAGGTAGGTGAGGCAGAAAAGAATTACTTCTACTTTTCTTCCTCTCCTTTTACTTTCTTTCCTCAACTTGTCTTCCTCTTGCCATTGTTATGTGGCATATTTACAAACACGTCACTTTCTGGATCACAGACCTCTTCCTCCGAGGAGGCAGAGAATTTTGGAAATGCTTTTCAAAAACATCTTAATCATTACATACACCATTAGCTTTTTTGTACCTTAACATATTTGGAACATCCTGCCGCCTACAAACGGATGCAGCTAAGTGAGTTGGAAGACACATCACATGTTCCACTATTTCTAAACAATAATGGCCAAGCCCAATGAGTAACATTTGCTACTCTCTGCTTGGCGATTCTGATCTAGTCTGGCAAAGTATGACCTGACCTTGCTTATTCACACCTTTGTCATCACTTGGCTGGATGATGCTACGGCACTAGCACTGGCTGTGCAGCCTTTGCTGTGTGAGAAACTCCAGACAGGATGAAAACCAGCTGCCGGTCTACTTGGCAATGCAGGCTTGCTACCTACTATCCACTTGCTGTGCTGGCTTCCCGCAGGCCAGCAGATCACTTGCAACATCTCTGCTTTTCTTTTTTGGGATGCTCAAGGGACTAAGTTCTGTATTTAACTGACTGGCTACAGCTTTGACATGAAGGCTCGGCAGCAGTGAAAATGCCTAGGGTTTGGCACATACACGCAATAGAAATGCACATATTTAAATAATTTAATATTTCAATAAAATTAATTTGAAATAGACGGAAGCCCTTTCACTAGCCAGGCTGTTGCTGCTGAAGTAGAAAGACAATGGAATAACATATGCCAGGTAGTATCCACAATGCTTAGTGTATTCTTGGGATGTGTTGCAGATCCGCTGAGAATGAGTGGAATGAGGAGGGGAAAAACCCCAAACGCTGCAGTCATCATTTCACACACAGAAATCTGTTTGTTCACCTGCCCAAATGTCTTCCTTAAGTCTTTACCTCTTTTAAAGAAACCCCCAATAATGAATAAAAATATATTTTTGAAACGTGGTTTGAAAAGCGATAGCAAAGAATACATACATTGTATGTTGTGCAATTTTAAAATCTGTGCAGTAGATTATGAAATCCATATACCTGCATTTATGATACTTTTTTCTTTCCTCACAGTTTTTTCCTACTAGCAGAGTGCAAATTGTTTCAAAGTACAAAAGCAAATTATGCACTGAAAGTGCTTCTCAGAGTTCCAATTTTTCTTATATTAAGTCCTTCCTGATGACCATCGGGGTCACGACACATCTATCACATGATTTTCTTTTAAATAGCACTTTCAGCTATGCAAAACCTACTTCAGAAAATTCCCCTTTCAGTTAGTCATATTTCCCCAAACATGCAAGTTATAAATGTAAGGAGCAACACGGTGCTTTTGCTGGGAGAATGCATTGCCTTACTCGAGTTTAATACCACATATTTTAATGGTGAGGTTTTCATACCTCAGGAAAACATGCTCTGACATGTCGATTGAAAAAATCCAAGTTTGTCTTCAGTTTATACCCTGCCCTCTGCTGGCTTTGTAACGCAGAACTCCCAGTACTGACAGTAGTAGCCCTGTTTGGTAATCGGAGGCGGTTTCTCCAAAACTTACTTTCACCTGACCTGCTGCTGCAGAGAATAATGCAGCTTTTCAGAGTCCTTCCTAACTAGATATTTCAAATGGCTATTTACGGGTCTTAACACCACTTGGTGAAGAATTAATGTCCAATACAGCCCCTGCAGACCAAGGACAAACGAGTCAAGCTTTTAACGGCAGGTATTTGCTGTCCCTCTGCTGTAACTGCGGAGTGTTCCACAGTCTTTACCAGGATGCTAGGGGTCCAAACCAGCCTCCAGATTACAGGAGATGACTGAGTGATAAGACAGCTAATTGCCAATCTGTGGAAGACTGCTGCGAGAGGGGACAAAACCATTCAAATTTAGTGCCACTGAGCTCAAGTTGACTGTATTTTTCTCCCATCAGTTCCTTGTGCTGCACTGTATGAAAAAAAAAGGGGAACTGTCGTACCAAGTTCCTTGGGAATTTCCTCAGTTTTTAGAGCAACTCCTTTCCAACCATGGTTGTGGGACGTCTAGATGGGTAAGAGTATGGTGTCTGTTTGTAAAGAGATGCCCGTCTGTTTGTAAAATGTACTTGTTTGGGTTATGGATTTCTAGGCACAGCTTAGAGGAGCTTTTAGACTCTTGTAATTTAGGCCAACAGTTGCGCTAGCTCCTGAACAATCCCTGTTGGGTCAAGTTTGCCCTATTTACAGACCTTAACTTGAGCATAGCTTAGGCAGATGCATATAATAAGCACCTACAGTAAGGAGAGGAAGCAGAGAAGTGATTTTTTTTTTCCCCTAAGAAGACTGTAGTTACTTCTTCACTTTTAAAAAAACTGGTTGAACCTTGAAATCCTACCTCTCTTCTCACCTGCAAGGTGAAAGCTGAAAGCCAACAAGTTTCTCAAAATAGCATTTAAAAACTGTGAGTTAAAATTTTAAAGCTTCAGGACATTTTCTTCTCCCTGAGCTGTTGAAAATTTTCTCAAAGTGGAATTGTTTTGAGAAACCTCTTTCTGGGCCTGTTTTTAGCTACAGGCACAGTCACGAATGACATGCTTCGCTTTGTAAAGTTACCGGAATGGTACGTGGCTGGCATCCACGTGCTGGCTGTGCAGAGGCTGATTTCCTACTGAACCTAGTTCTAAGGGCTTGTTCAAAAGGCTTTTCATGGGTGCGACCACTTTTGTAACTAACCTGCGACTCCCAGCTGGTGGGTGGCAAACCCTGGCAGCCTGCTGGGCCCTTCTCCCAGCCACAGCGTCAGGGTGGACGAGCCTTGCTCAGCATGGTGGAAGGCAAAGCCTTGCGAAGCGGCGGCCGCCACAAATCTGCTCTGGAAGATGGGGACGTGCAACCAGACGGCGACACGGCCTTCCTCCTGCCACCGGGCCACCGCGCCTGTGAGAGAGCAAGGTAAGGAGGGTAAGAGAGAGCAAGGCCACTGCCACTGCTCAGAGACCCCCCTTGCCCTTGCTCTTTCTCGTTTTAAACCTTATCCCTGCACAACAGCTGGGGTTTACATGTGAAAATCTGTATTTTCACCTCATTTACCACAGAGCCCAACGAGAAACACATCAGTGGTGACACGATGCGTGCAGGCACTGCCAGCTCAGCCCTGTCCCTGTGTTAGTGCATAAAACGCTGGCTTTTATGGCAGCATTACCATAAGGCACAGGGAAATGGACCTCTGCTCGCTTCCAACACCTCTGCCAGCGCCCTCCACCGCACGGCTTCGTGGTGTGCGGAGGCGGCCATCGCTCGCCCGCCCGGCGCTGCCAGGCGGCTGAGGGGAGACCCGCCGCCCCCCCCCCCCCCCCCCCCGCTGCCCTAGGGGCCCGGCCCGGCACTTGCCCCGCAGCCACCGCCCGAAGGCGGCCGGCTCCAGGCGGAGGGGACGGCGCAGCTCGGCCAGGTCCACGCTCACCCCCCCGAACCTGTCCGGCCGCGCCCGCAGCCCCGCCAGGGCGCCCCAGCCCCGCGCCCGCCGTAGCGCCGGCCACAGCCTCGCCATCGCGCTGCGCAGGGCGGGAAGTGGCCGCCCCCGGGGCGGTGCCGGCCTCTGCTCCCGGAACCGCTCGGCGGCAGCCGGCGCGGCAGCATGTCGGCCTCCTCCAGAAGGAAGAGCAAGGGGCGGCCGGTCCCGGGCGCCGGTGGCTCCCCACGGGCTGCCCCTCCCGGCGCTGCCGAGGGCGGGCCGCTGGCGCTGGGCGTCGCCGACGCCGTAGAGGCAGGTACGGGGGTGTGGGCCGGCGGGGACGGGCTGGCGCCTGCCGCGGCCCGGCGGGCTGAGGGCGGCTCGTTTAAAAATGGGTCCCTGCAACACCGGGCTCCCGCTTCACGCCGTCCTTCCGCGCTCCGCGGCCGCCAGAGCGGGCCCGAGGGGCTGCCCCATCCCTCACGGAGACGGGGATCCGGGGTGGGGGTGGCGTGGCGTGTCTCTCAGGCGAGGTCGGCTGAGCCCCCGTGAAATTCGCGTTTTGTTGCGGTGCCGCGGAGTGATGACCGCCGCAGAAGGGTCCTGCTGGTAGCTGGGACGGGGTTACAGATCCAGCAAGCAGCAGCCGGCGCCCAGGGGTGTTGTAACCGCTGTCCCGCTACAGCGCGGTTTCCCGCCAGAGGGTCCCTGCGCCTCCCTCACGGCTGGGCGCTGCCTCCCCTGAGGGCTTGGAAGGGCTTTGTTGTTTGTACGGGTTGGGGAATGCTGAATTCATCTGATAGGTAGCAAAAACCGATGTATTTTCTCTCCTGAAAATGTTAGGAGATGACAAAGTTCCAAAAATGTTACAAAGACTCCTCGCCCAGCTGTCGCTGAGTAGCATGAAGTCTGCAAACATATGCATAGGTCGCCCGGTCTTGCTCACCTCTGCTGATGGGCGACAGGAGGTGAGACTTTCTTGTTCCTACAAGGGCTTTTCTTCTGCTTTCAGTGTGTTCCTGTTGCATTAAATGGGGACCAAAATAGAGCATGCATTGAGAAAGATAGCGAATATGTTTTTTCCGTGTTTTACGCACTGTAGGTACATCTTTATTCTCAGTAGTGGAAAAAAACCATACTGCTGATGTTTTCTTTTGCCTCCAAGAAATTTATAAGTCCTGTGTGAATATATATATTATATATGGTATATTATAAATGCACGCATATCTTCTACTTGCAAAGAGTGTAGCCCTTTACTCTTCATTGATTTGTAGCATTTCCTAGTCAGCACAGTGTGTGCATCGTGTCATCTGCAGAATGTGTTGTGTCCTGGTGGAATATTTTATCTCCTTTGTAGGCAAAATATAACCTCTTCCTTCTTGAAAAGTGTCTTATAATATCTTAAAAACTCAGTGCTACTTGCGTCTTACTCTGTGGCACTAGGTTTTAACCTAATCCTTCTTCCTCCTCAGCTCATGTTTTTCAGAATAAAACATTGCTTACCTTAACTGGAGTACTGGAAATGATGGGGGAGAATCTCAACTGACAGTTGTTTGCTTTGAAACTCTTCCTAGGTTTGTACTGCGTGGCCCACTGCAGGCTTTCCAGGTGGGAAAGTTGGGCTGAGTGAAACCACGCAGAAGAACTTGAAAGTAAATCCAGGTGATGCTGTCACTGCGCAGCCTGTGACTGGTGCAGTCATCCAGGCAGAGGAAGTCGATGTAAAGTTGAGGTATGGAACTTGCTGTAATGTAGTGCCGTGCTGTGAGGTATCTGCTTTGCACTGCAGACTCTTACCTCTTGGAAGATGCTATTTTTCTCTCTTGCTTTGATGGAATTAGTACCCACACGAAGTCAAATGTTTAGTAACTGTTGGCTAACTGCTGCTAACTGGTGCCTCCTCTGTGGGCAGTGGATTGGCTCAGCTGTTGCACAAAATCTCAACTAAGGAGTGGTGCTGTTGTGGAGAATATAATTAGACTAAGCTCATTAGTTTATTTATTTATTAGTTTATTAGTTTAGATTCTTCGTTTTATGCTAAATTGATGAAAAGTAATGATAGCTCAGTACCTCCTGAAGCAGAGGTCAAGCTACCCGCATTGCATTTGCATTAAGCAAGGGTATATAACTGCACGATCGAGGCAGATTGTTTAAAATGTTAAGTGTCTTGTAAAGGATGAGGACAGGCTCAGCGTGTACAGTTCATGTCAAGTTGGAAGGAGCCCATGTTGCTGCTGCTGTCATTAGGAAGTATAACGCAAACTGCCATCTGAAAAGCTCTTGTTGAAAAAAGTCCTGTTGCGGTTAAGAGAACTACTGGCTGACAAGTTGCGGGGAGTGAAGTGATTTATTTTTTTTTAACCACTTCCCTTCAAAACATCACCTTTGTATGTGAGTGGGTTTGTGCTCTGCTTTTATTTGTTGGAGTATTTTTTAGGATTTAAAACTCTCAGAGGTATGTTTTTGTTTTTTAATTGAAATTCACCCAAAAAAGGGACAAAAGGTACAAATCACAGTAGCCTTGAAATCGTGAATGCTTTGAGAAATTAGCAGTTTAGTGATCTGCTAAATGACTTCCTGTATTTGTCATTCTTGTAACGTTCCACAGAGTCGGCATTTGGGTTGATGCAGAATACGATTATAGTTATTTCCTAAATAAATTTATTTTACAGTTACTTTTGAAAGTGTCCCAACACTTTAATTTCTATAAATTAAATTCACTTCCCTGCCAAACCTCTGTTTTCAAACATGGCATTGGCATGGTCTGTTTTATGGGGGAGATGCTGTTTTCCAGCATGCTGATTGTCAGAAATGTTGGTGAGACAATCTTGCTTTTTGTCAGTAATACAACCAGTTTGGCTTTAATTACAGTTTTACAGGTTTACCTGGTTGCGCGTCAGCTTGCTTTGACCTCCATGCCTTTCTTCTCACCAGAAAATGAAAAAAATTATATCTTTACATCTTTCTGTAATTAAATTAATTCTACAGGAAATTTTATTATTACCTAGTATTTGGTTATAGAGGTAGTTGAAAACACTGATTTTATTAAAAACCAACCCCACGTTAATTTCAGAATTAAACCCAATCTATTTATATTTTCCTTTGTTAATACTCAACGCATTCTTTCTTTAAAGCTGTGACTTTTACTGAAATACAAGCTAAGGATGAAGTCAGAGGAATTGCATGTAACTTTTGAAATATTCATGATTACTGTAATTTTTTTGGAAACTGTTCCACAGCCAGAGTTTTCCTTCTCAGCCAGTTGAGTCAGGCTCTCAGGATTGTTACGCATATGTACCACCAGGTAAAAAGTCATGTAAATGGCTGTTTTTCTAGAATGACTCTAGGAGAGAAAATGTGAAAACTGTGATTGGTCTGTTTTAAGCCGGGTAATTTCCTACAAACCAGAGTGCTTTCTATCATGTAAGAATGTAAATTATTAAAAGAGTAAGTGGAAACGCCATTATTCAAATGCTGCCCGAGCTTCTAGACACTTTACAGGTGGAGTTAATTTTCTGCAAATTAATACCTCTGGGGAGTTGCTTGCATGCATAATTTAGCTTTTTCTTCCAGTTAAAAAAAACAATTCCCAACCTTGGACCCCAACAGCATAATTGAGTATGTGTTTACTTGTCAGATACGGCTGTGGTATTTTGAGAGTTCTCCTCTATAATAGCATAATGCCCCTCTTTCCCTCAAGTTGCTTTCTTAATCAGTACAATTGAGAAATTAATTTTTATTTCTGGGTTTAGAGCTCCCCCCATTGATTGTACTTTTATTTGCAGCAGTTGTATCTTTTAAATGCATTTGGTGCTGCTGCTGTTCAGCTCTTGGTGTAATGCTTTAAATCATACAGGTATAAGTATTTACAAAAGTTGTGGACATTTCTGAAGAACGGATGTAGTGAAACATTTATTTTGCTGTGAAAACAGAAGGGCTAATGTCTGAGGCTCATATGGATTGGGTGAGGAGGGTAAATCCTAAGGAGTTTTAAAAAAATGGTTTAATGGGCTTTAATAGCAGGCAAAGGAGCAAATAAAACAGAAAAAAGATTGCATGGATAAGCCACTGCTGAAAAATGATTGAATCGCCACAACCTTACATGTTGCAGTGTATCTGAGGAACAGGGAGAGTTAATGATGTCTGTGCTCTCAGTGAGTTGTAAATATGATATAAAATGTTTTTATATGAACACTAGAGGAAGACATTCATGTAAACACCTTTTACCTTTCATTTGCTTTGAGCCAAGAGCACACGTGTTCAGTCATGTGTTAAATTCCAGTGATGAGAGCGTGTTTGAGAAAAGGCTGTAGGCCTGGCCAGAGCTGGTGAGGAAGGTGCTCTCGAGGTATCTCTCGAGTTGCTTAAACTCAATTAAATAAGAGACTAGAAAACATATCATGGAGAAAACTTGTACTGTTTCAATAGTGGATGTGCATTGTTTTAAGACATGCACAGTTTTTGCAAGTGCTTAAGGCGTTCGCTTTATGTGTGCTTGCAGGGCTGAAAGAGACCTACCTTGTCAGTAATTTTTTCTGTTCGGTAAATGTAGTGATGACCATTCTGCTTGAGGAGATGTGAAGCATGCATTCCGCATTTGTAATCTTAAGAAATGATAAATATAACTCACGATATTGTTTATTACAGCGTATTGTATGGAAAAACTAACACAAAATTGAATATGTGTGCTGCTTTTGTTACTATGGGTCTAATATCTTCAGAGATAGTACTCTGAAGACTGTAAAGTGCTCATCCATCTTTTCTGTTTGTGGGGATGAATCATATACTGTAAAACAGGTGGTTTTCATCATCCTGGTCCTTTAGTGGTGTGGACTCTGTTTTGGTTTTGAAGTAGTTACTGCTTGGAAAAATAACTTTTTTTTTCTTCCTACCACAGGGACAAAGATGCCACTGTTAATGCTGAGGAAATGTCTGTCTGCCTACTGAGAAATCTAGGTATAAGTTTTTTTGCTTCTCTTTTGACTGTTTAATTTTTGTAGTAGATTGTAAACTTTTGGATAACAAAGCAAACAGTTTCATTTTACATTCTTAATCGAGGGCTTAAGGCAAAATAGAGAATGCTATTCTACTCACACTTCTTTTAGGGATCTGTCTTCTTTGGGATAAATAATTTTGCCGTGCTGTAAATATCTAATTTGCATTAATCATGATTCCATTCCTTTCCTTCTGTCCATTATATATATTGCTGGTTCAAGTTACTGTTGTTTAGCAATCATTGCTGGCCTTCTGGCTGATACTGTGATATATTTGAGAGTGCAATACTGCACGTTAACAACAAGGTAAGGGATCAATATTGACATGAAATCCCATAGTCTGATTATTTTCTTTTTTTTTTTTTTTGTTAACGGTGGTGGTAAATAAGCAAAATCATTCTTCATTGGGTGGTAGAGATGTACAAGTAAGGAAAATAAAAGTAAGTTATTCAAGGCAGTGCTACGCAAAGCACTCATTACAAATTGTTCTACTCAAAGGGAATCTTTTGGTTTAGGAATTAATAACAATATTGCTATTCTGAGAAGCAGGAAACATCAACTGCATTCCAAATTCATGAGTTTGGCTGGAAATAATAAATCTTATTTACATTTTTGCCTTTGTTTTTTGTGCCTGTAGGATGCATTCAGATCAGATTTCCTAATCTTTCTCTGTCAATGCAAAGGCTAAAACCTTAATTTTTTTTTTAGGCCGAGACTCAAAGGTTGGCTAAACATGAAATATTGTGAACCTGTAAGGCACACAGGAAATAAAAATTATTTACAATACTAATTCCATAATTTTCCTTTGTACGTTGTATGAAGTTTAAAATGCTCAAATTGATGATGAGTTTAATATGCGATGCTTATGAATGTTTATCCAGTACAGTGTGCTCGTGTACAAAAGGATCATTTAAAGTACTTGAAATTACCAAACTAGTTTATAGCACACTTTAGACTTCCTGATAAAGAATTATTCTGTTACAAGAGTTTCTGAACGTTATTGCTGCCAAAGTAGATTGAAATGTCTTCTTTGTCTTTTTTTCTTTTCTTTTTTGAATCTTCTCATAGATGGGAAAATAGTTTTACCAGGAAACCTCTTGGCTTTCACTTTCTATGGCAAACTTTGTAACTTCATGGTGACAAAAGTGAAAGGAACTGATGGCGCAGAGCTGACTGCCCAAAGCAGTGCCATTTCCAGTGATATGCATGAGCCAGACCTTGAAAGATCTGGTTTGGAGACAAGTACGTTAGATTTGTCCTTACAGCTTGGCAAGATGGACATTGACGATAGCCCAGAGGTTGCAGCTATGAGCACACCAAGGAAACCGATGGATCCGGGTTCAGCAGTTACACCCACCTCTGCTGTGGCAGTCCGTGGTCAAGACTCTGGTCAGGGAGATAAAACCTACAGCAACGGAGATGTTGCAGACCTTGCTGATGATCTGGAGTTGGCTGGGAAAGGAGGCAGTGAGGGACTCCCACTAACTGGCAAAACTGGAGCAGTATGCAATACAGATGCTTTTTATTTCATTTCTTCAAGAACTAGAATCAATTTTATTGAAACAAGAACCAATGTAGCAGAAGATGGTGATTGTGAATCCCGAGTCACTTACGATATGATAGGAGGTTTAAGCAGCCAGCTCAAAACTATTAGAGAAATGGTTGAACTGCCCTTGAAGCAAGCTGAACTGTTCAAGAGTTACGGTATGATGCCTAAGAGTTGGCTTTCTTAATTTGATATTAGTTTTTTTTTCTTTAATGTGACTTTTTTTTTCTTCTTTTTTTTTAACCCAAGTTATTCCAGGAGTATGCACTAAATTTTATGTAACACTGATCTGGTATACTTGTGTGTCCAAACAATGTAAAACTGTTCTATAATTACACTGTACAGATACTATGAAGATGTTTTGATTAGCTTGTGTGAAAAAGAATTGAGTAGGAAAGAAATATGTGTCTCTAAGAAAATTCAGGTATGCATAAACAGAATTTAGAGCAAATAGGAAAGACTTCTATACTTGAGCATTTGAAAGATGCAGATGTTTGTGTCATCAGATTTTAATTTGCTTTAGTAGAGCCAACTAATTTTTATTTTTTTTTTTTAAGTTGAGAAGAACTCAGATTAATTCTTCCACTGTTTTTATCCCCATGTGTTGTAGGGTTCTGGCAGAATTTTAGGGAAGTCTTTGAGGCTGTTTACTCAAACTGCTCAGTGTGTTTAGTATGGAATTACAGGGTGGAAAAACTAACACTATTACTGTTGCCTTATATAAAGTTATATCTGACATATATGAACTTGGAGGGTTTTTGTGACAAAGATAAAACTCTGGACTGTGTATTTATTGCAGATGGATATGTACATAAAGCAGGCATGTCTGTTCGCTGTACTTGTCTGGATGTGCATCATTGCGAAACAGGGCTCTCACCTATATTTCTTTAATATCATGTCTTTGAGGCTTTTTATTTTTCTGCCTTACCTCTTCCCACATATATGCTTTAGAGATGAGGTGATTTCAGTGATCACTGGGACAATTGCTGTAAGACACTGTGGTGGCTCTTTTGGAGTGTGTTGCTTGGGCGTGATCAGCACGTATCAGTGGGGTGTTGTGAGGCGTCTTCATCTGTGTGTGGTCTGGCCCAATTTGCTGACTTCCAACCACAGCATCACTGCATGGTTTTGTGTTAGTAGAAAGTTTGCTTCAGCATCAGCATTCTTCATACTTAGTCTCAAAAGTGCTTGATCAGACTGTCTACTAATTACATGAGAGATGTTTACTCACCAGTTACAAACCTTTAGTAACCATCCAAATGTTGAGAGTCCTTGTCTGCTTGTAGGGAGAGAGGCTGTCAGCTGTAATGAGACGTTCGCTTTAGCAATTCTGTTTCTTGCCAGTACCAGAAACACCACATGAGGGAGCAGCACGTGCTTTAATGGACTGTTGTGAAGTAACCTGTCTGTAAAGACACTTTCATTTCTATCCTCTTGTCAGTTAGCAGATAAGTTTTTTCTTTTTGAGTATATTAGTTCCTAAGGTTTGGGCCTTCTGCCCATGCCATGCCAGTTGTGTTATTCTCTGTCACCATGATGTGACCTGCCGTTCAAGCATCATTCCCTGTCTGATTGCAGTACCCAATTGATGTTTCTTCTTCGGCTGTGTTTCAGCAATGTCTTTTGTACCAGGGTCAATCCTTTGTCAAACATTTGTCTCTTCTTCTTGCATTTTAATTTTCACCTTCTGTTTTCAGCTTTGTGCCCATTTAATTTAGTTTTGCTGGTCTGAAATTTTTTTGGGGCTCTTTACCTGGGAGCGTAATGTTACCGTTTTAACTGTATCCAGTAGTACCTTGTTCTTCTAGTGTCCCTTACATTCTGTCTTTGAATGTTTCTTTTCTGTCTGTTGCAACTCTTAACATTTGCCATTAAAGAGGCAAATTTATCCTTTTGATGTGTATTTTTTATCTTTTTGTAAGTATTCTTGAAGCAAGCTTCACAGTATTTCTGAAATTTTTTTGAGTGTTGAGGAGAAGGTGTTTTCTGATGTTGGGAATTTGCAGTAATGACACTGTAAGAATCATGAGTAACTTAATAAAGTATGCTCATGGATGTTAGGTACTCAGTCCAGTAATTTTTTGGAAAAAAAACCCCAAACAAACAACAACACATAGGGAGAATTATTATGTTGAACTACTGAGAAATAGAACTGTTTGAGTAGTTGCTTTTTAAACAGTATCATTTGGACTTTAGAAGAAAAAAAATGTAGCTGTATGTCCCATAGAAGGGTGCTCTTCCTAATGAAAGCCTACAATTTCATCAAAATGATGTTTCTGTTAAAGAAATTAATGCTGAGGTCAGGTTATAGTTGGTAATAACTGGGACAGTGAAATGTGCAAGTGCAGGTTGTTCACTCGAGCATTTATTACAAATAACTTTGTGTGCATGTGCTTGTTTAAAGGAATCCCTCCTCCTAGAGGAGTGCTATTATATGGCCCTCCGGGTACCGGGAAGACTATGATTGCCAAAGCCATTGCAAATGAGGTTGGCGCTCATGTTACTGTTATTAATGGTCCTGAAATAATAAGCAAGTAAGTCCACCCAATTTATTTTCATGAATTCTATAAATATATTAGCCCCGAATCTGCCCTGGCATCTATCCATTGTGGATAGGTGTAGATGGAGAATTGGCTATGGGCAACCTGCCCAAGAGAGTCAAAAACAAACGGGAAAGGGTTCTCTCAAGTAGGGCTTATATTTCTTCTTGCAGTAAAAGAGGGTTATTGGATTTGGCCAAGAAATTTGTGTAAGGCATGGACTAAATTAAAGAGGGCACTGAAACTGCATCTGCAATTACGTGTTTGTTAGTTCTGCAACAAGGTGAATGATTTGTTAAAGCATATTTGAAATGAAGATAACACTGCACAGATTAATGTGTCTGGGGAACT
This sequence comes from Falco biarmicus, assembly GCF_023638135.1. NCBI lineage: Eukaryota > Metazoa > Chordata > Aves > Falconiformes > Falconidae > Falco > Falco biarmicus. Next base: position 121,885,266 of record NC_079288.1, on the reverse strand, counting down.
ATATTTTGTTTTCTAAAAAATATAGATAAAATTTTCTAACACAGAAGAGACAAACTTTTCCCTTTGATCTTTTTTGTAGTTACAAGATGATTATGTCTTTGTCTGTGCCCCATTTTACCTTAATTTCTTGTCCTTGTGGAAATAAAGCTTATTGTAGATTTGCAAATTCTTTGGGACTTTGAAAGGGCACCATATATGGCTTTTTGGAACACACGAGCAGTAATTTTCCAAGTTGCGTGGAAAAGACCAAAAATGTTTTTTATTAAAGTATTTTAATTATTATAGGTTTTATGGGGAGTCTGAATCAAGATTACGTCAGATATTTGCTGAAGCTTCTCTGTGGTACGTTCTTCCAGATAATTTTATTCATGCTAACTTATTTGCGGTGTTGGTTCCAGCGTTAATGTTCTTAAAAGAAAAACACTTGCAGGAATTTTTGAATTGAAATTTTTTCCTGCAGTGGTTTTTAAAAGGAAATAAATTTGTCTATGTAGAGCTTAGCTAGAAGGAAAGCAGACAAATCTAGTATGCCTATTAAATGCTTTTGGACACTACCCTTTTTAGATGACTGTTACAGATGGTGCCAAACCGCTCTGTCTGTATCGCCAGCGTATTGTAGGCTTATCTCAAAAGATGAGCCAGAGTTTCACCTGGATCCAAATTTTTCTGTCTAGTTTTATCTTTGGAGACCAATGTGTGGTACTGTGCTGAGACATGGAAGCTAGCTCTAAACGGGCTAGTGTCGGTACTGGCTATAGCATGCCTCTGGGTTAGGGTAACATTCTGCTGAAATATATTGAACCTGGTTTAGGGCAGACTTTAGACTGCCAGGTGATTGGTGTTCATAATACATTAGCAAAACACTAGCGCATACTTTATTTGTAGAAGTGGCAAATAAAATGCTGTCTTTTCACTGGTGAATTTGGTATATTAAATGTTGAGTCTTTGGGAGAGAGTCATAGAGAAGTAGATTGGTAGGTCATCTTGAAGGTATTAGCTATCTAGTATATTAGTCATTTTAGTTACCTTGTTGTGTAACACCATATTCAAGGTCGAAACTTTTGGTTGCCTAAAGGAGCAGGATGCTTGTCAATTTTTGTAGGAACTGGACATTTTCTGTGTACAGCTTTGCACTTTTCTGCCTAGGTGTTTTAAATCTTCCTGAGCACCTAAATGTTTTTTTTTACCTTTCCCCGGCCCCCCAGTCAGCCCTCCATTATATTTATAGATGAGTTGGATGCACTCTGTCCAAAGAGAGAAGGGGCTCAGAATGAAGTTGAAAAGAGAGTTGTTGCTTCGTTGCTGACATTAATGGATGGCATTGGCTCAGTAAGTAGACTGTATTGAGACAATGTGTATGGGGACCAGGTGAACATAATAATTTTTCTTCTATAATGCAGCCAATTTTAGATGTGTTGTTTGGGGGGAAAGAAAACAGTCTTAGGTGAGACTTTATGTAATTATTTCATGCCTTCTTGGATGCTAAGCAGAAGACTTAGGAGGGGAATATCTCCTGATAATGCGCGATGAAAAAAGTTTTTTCTCCTTTCATTGTCTTTCTTTTGCCTTTTCTCACTCTTGTAGTTTTGGAGATAAAACTGAAATCTTAGTGATAGACCATCATAGACTCCTTTAGGTTGGAAGGATCTGTAAGGTCATCAAGTCCAACCGTTAACCCAGCACTGCCAAGCCCACCACTACACCGTGACCCTAAGCATCACATCTATGTGGTTTTTAAACACTTCAGGGATGGTGATTCCACCACATCCCTGGGCAGCCTGGTCCAATGCTTGAGCAACCTTTCAGTGAAGAAATTTTTCCTGATATCCAACCTAAACCTCCCCTGGTGCAACTTGAGGCCATTTCCTCATCCCGTCACTTGTTATCTGGGAGAATAGACCTACCCCCATCACTGACCTAAGCCAGGTATTTTTAATTGCTCTGAAATCAGTCATCAAAATACTTCCGGTGATGTATAGGGTACATGATTAAAGGCAACAACAGTTATTTCAAGATCGCCATAGTAATATTGAAGACATAAATAAAAGCATACTGAAGAAACAGTACATTATAGATTATGCCCATAAAGTTTGCCAATCTCTCATCTACTTTCTTTATGATTATTAGCAGGGAAGATGGAAGAAATCTGTCCACAGTATGAAAATGAGTTTCTGCTGTTTATGTAATCTACAAGTTTCTCACTTTTTTTGCACTGTAGTTTGAGTTGCCCAGTCTGGAGTTGTTTACAGGCAGGACATATTTTCTGACGGCAAAAGCTGATGGGTATTCTTTCTGGAGAAGGTGCTTCATTCACAAAAAGAGAATGGCACTGCAAGAAACTTCATAGCAGATTTTTGCCTCGCTTCAGAAGTGTAAAAGCGGAGCTTGAGGAAGTTGGTTCGGATTTTTGACCTTGCTTTCCCTACTGAACCTACAGGAAGCTTTATAACCTCCTGTCTCTGCTGGTTTTGATACCTTAAATTATTTGTTTCCCAGCCTTGTTTTTTCAAGGCCTGCTGATACCTTTTTATTCTTGCGCCAGTGCTGGCATTTAGTTTAAACTCTTCTTTTCCTTTGCTTGATGCTTGCTATCCTGATATATGAAAGCAGGTTCTTGGGGATTAAAGAGGGAGACACTGGGATGAGGGCATCTGGAGTAAAGTTTATCTGTATGTGCCTGCAGCCTATAGTATTGCTAAATTGCAATTAGGGATAGGTTGGATGGGATCGCTTGTGGTGTATATATTCTGAAAAATTGGTGTGTTCTTAGGGCTAGCATCAGGAGTTTAGTGTGTGTAATATTTGGGAAAAGTAAGTGAGAAGTATGTTTATAAGACGTGTTACATGTAACTGTATTTTAATATTTTGCATTGTTTGATGCCTTCAGGAAAGCAGTGAAGGGCAGCTCTTGGTACTTGGGGCCACTAATCGTCCTCATGCACTGGATGCAGCACTGCGCAGACCTGGGCGTTTTGATAAAGAGATAGAAATTGGAATTCCTAATGCCCAAGACCGTCTGGACATACTCCAAAAGCTTCTCAAGAAAGTTCCACATTCGCTCACAGCAGTGGAGTTGGTGCAACTGGCTGATAGTGCACATGGTTATGTGGGTGCAGACTTAGCAGCCTTGTGCAAGGAAGCAGGTAAGACTGTGTATCTTGTTTAGGAACTTACTTTGTTGTTAGTCCCTTTATTTTGTTTAAAAAAAATAAAAATCCACAGTCTGTACTAATAGCTTTTAAAACAATGACATTTAATTAATTTCTGTGTCAAAAAACCTAACCAGGCATGAAATATGATGAATATCAGTCTGCTCCTGGGGAGACAGAAAAACTTGTTGACTATTACTAGATCTTAAAATCTAATAAGGTTAATGGCACAGGGGATTCCCCAGTGTTTTTTCTAGCAAATTAGCTAGCTAGTCGTCTCTCAGTAAACCAATGGTTTAGTGAGTTAACTGAAATATCCCTAAGAGTCTTTTTGCTCTAGAGCCTACCTCTCTGCACAAAAATCCCAAGTCACTCAAGGTAGACAGCTTGTCCTGCATGTCGTTGTACCCAGGGTATTGAGCCTGTGGGCCTGGGTGGTGTTTACTGTAGCTCCTTCCCATATTTTGTGCCCATATTTCATTTGCCTGCAGATGAGGAGCGGGTGGCAGAGGCTAGGGGTCTGTACGCACCTGGTGCGGTAGAGCTGGAGAGCACATCCTGAGCTGGGGGTTGGAAGGTGTCCCTTGGCCTCTGGTACAGGCATAACCCTGCAGAATTAGCCATGCATCATGCAGCCAGGGTTCAGTATGTTCCAGGGAATACTTCAACACGACTTCACTTCTGTTTTCATTGGCTGGAGTATTAGAAGTATGCTCTATTAATTCTTACGTTTTGCTAGAATGTGTCTATGTGGTTTAAGTGTTGGACCTAAAGTCTACTCATGAGCAGCTGTTTAAAACAGTCTAGTCAAAATATGACTCTTTAGCTCTGCTTATGCCTATTTGCTCCCTTGTAGTTTGCAAGTAACGTTTGCTGTATGTGCTGGTTACTTTTATTTCCTTTGGCACTGGGACAGCTTCCTCTGGCGGTGGCACAGTGCATGGTTAACTTGCATCAGAATTAACTATGAAGATGACAGAAGTCTTACTGGGGGTGTTGGCATGTGGAACAGCAAGGTTTTTACTTGCCAGTTTCCAGAATTTCTAAGGGATAGTTATCAATTATGAATTTGTGGACTTTTGTATGGATCAAGAAGAAAAAAAAATATGTACAGACACAGACTGCTCATTATAGTGCTCATCTGTTGGCTTTGCTTGTGTGTTAAGCTCTGTTTTAAGTCAGCAAACATTCTTTTAAGAACAAATATATACAAACAACAGCAACAAAAAGATAAACTCCCTTTTTATTTTCCTTCCGTGTTTTTGGAAGCCAGTCAGTCTGCCTGTGGCACAGTCCTCACATAGTAAATACTTCACTAATGTAATGTAAAATTTTCAGTAAGAAGTGTTGTGGTTTCGTTTCCAAACATGACCAAGCCTAGACTTAATTGTGCATGCACGCATCAATTCTGGACACTTCATAATCCAACTGCAATGAGATGATATTTACCCACTGCATGAAAGCCTTTTAGAAAATTAATTTCCAGTGTTACGAAAATGGAGCACTACATGCTACGTAGTTCCAAAACTTCTGGCATCCACCTGTGACTGATTGCAGGACATGCTGTTATCTGGGAGCTTTGCTTCCAAAGCCAGTGCTGAGGATAAAGGAAGGAGGACGTCTCCTTTGTATTGATCATCCCTGAAGTTTGAATCCATGCTGTTAAGACTTTGCTATTTGTTAACTTGGAGTGACCTCTGCTGGGGAGAATACAGTCCAGCGCCGTTAACTCTTTGCAGCCCTCATGTATTTTTCTCCTTCAAAGAACTGCAGAAGCATCATTTCGTTGTAGTACTACATAAGCTGGATTTAAGTTACTTTGAATAAGGAGCATTTTTAGTTGGATTCTTTTTTTTTTCTGATCAAGCTCTCGATATCTATTTTTTAATATTAAATTTTCAACACTTTGTAAAATATTATTGCTTTAACTGGAGTTAAACTTAGAAAAGACTAGCTTTTATGAAGTTATATTTCTCCTCAGCAGAGCAAGGTTATTCCATATGGCAAATTTTCCAGTGTTTTGTCTAGTCTTGTTTGTTGTTCCGAGTAATGGGCTTCTATTGCTTCATTTAAGAAATTTTGCCATGGGCCAAGATAGCTTGCTGTCCAGGAATGCTCTCTGATATTCAGCCTAAGTTTTCCTTGTTTAGTTTTATCCCATTATTTCTATTTACATCCTTGTATAACACATTCACTCTCCCTCCTTAGTGTTTACACCCTTCAGATATCTCTAGGCTGTTCTCATGTCCCCTACCTCCTCATTCATTACTGAGCCAAACTATAAATATTTAGCTCTTTTAATCTTTCCACATAAATAAGTCCTTCCTGCCTTCTGAGAACTTATGTTGATTTTCTCTGAACTCCCTCCAGTTTGTCAATAACCTTTTGGTAATGTAGGGCTCAGAATTGAACATAATATTTCGTATATATTACAACATAAAACATGGTATAAACTTATAGCTAAGACTGCTGGTGTGCATTTCTAAATAGCCAAAATGCTTAACATTCAGGCAATGGCTGAGTGTTTTTTTTATATATATGTGAGTGTGTGTGTGAGTGTGTATATATATATATATATATATATGTAAAAGAGTTGCTTCATAAATTGTAAGGTTTCTTGTGCCCCTTTCACACATAATGTGTGTGTAGGAACAGCTGAAATGCGGAGACTATTTAGAAGCAGGAATTCTGAACTCAGAAATACATGTTCAGTTTTTGGTACAAGATTATTGTAATTTGCTATTATTACTGCAGTAGTGGTCTTTGGGAGAATCTTGAGTCCTGCTTACACCATTTTTATCTTTAGGTACTTCATTTGTGACTGGAAAGCCTGAAAGTTTACAAGCTAAATATAGTTTTATTCTTAACACAAAGTTTAGATCATTTCCAAAGGACTCATCCTCCCTTATCTTTATACAGCAACTCTGATTTTTTAACACATGTATAATATTGTGTATATACTGCTTAGATAAACTAAGGGTGTGGTAATTAATGTACCACAGTTAATGTAGTAATTGTAGGGCTATGATAGGCAAACCTTTCACTTTTGCATCTATAGTTATGCTTCCTAAGATACTCCATTATAAAGCTTTGATGTTTTGTCTCCTATATAATTCTGAAGAGCATGTGTTAATGAAAAGTAAATAGCTGTTTTTTAGTTAAATATATTCCAACTGTTTTCTTGGCAGAAGTTGTTTGTTCTCCAGTACAAGAATTGCTCAGTGGTACTTCTGGGGTCAGACAGGCAAGTTTTCTGTTCTGTTCAGCAACTCTGTGCATTTTCATGGAAGTCATGACGAAGTTTTAGGAACCTTTCATGTTTTGTGCTGAATGTTTCTAGGCTTCTGTGTATATGGTGTGTACAGAATTGTGGTGTTGTGTTGTGTGGCTGGAATGGGCAAGGAGAGGAAAAGTGGACAAGAGAATCTGTGCAGTGTGCTTTGGACTTGTACCAGAGTACTTGTATCCCCCCCTCACATGTTGAGCAAGTATTATTCATCTGTTTTACAAAGAAATGTGGTCATTCCAGCAAACTTAAAGTAAGTAAAATATTCTAACATGGCAAGTATCAGTAGCTTAGATGCAATGCTTTCAGAATTAGTGTACGTCATCTCTGTTCAAGGTTACATATAGCTGTAGTGATGACATTGGAGAAGTTGGGATTTCTCTATGGCCTAGCAACATGTTTCTGTTTTCCACAATTAACTGCATACTTCCATACAGGTTAACAACATAGTATGGCAAACCTGCAAATACCTTGATGGGCAATGGACCATATCCTGTGGGCATCAGCTTGCAATGGGCTCCTCATGGTAGATTCTTGAGGACTTGAGTGCCTTCGGAGGGTTTCACATGCACAGAATTCTTGACAAGAAAAGGGCTTAGTTATGTGTGCAGCTGAGAAAGTCATAGTCATATTCTTAAGACTGGGAGAGGTCTACTATGTCCTAAATCATTTAGTGGACTACCTTTTAGTGTGAACAGCTGCCTTCTGAATTGTTTTGTCTCAAGCGGAGGCAATGTCTAGAAGATAGGCACTGCTATATCCTTGCATATAATGCCAGTGTTTGTATGCCCCTGCAATCGTATTGCTTCTGCTTTAATTAATTGGCCACACAGAGTTTTATTAATTCCCTAAAACATTATAATGGTTTTAATTTAACAACAAAGATAAGCACTGCACTTTTTATTTTTTTAAAACACACGAAATGTTAATTATGTAGCAGAGCCATGAATGGTATAAACTGTACTGAATGTTAGAAGATGCTTAGCAACAAAGGTTTCCAAATATAGCAATTTATTATAAACTTATCCTTCTATGGCTGCCTGTAGCATTTCAAGAGGGTGAATATAAATATAGCTTGATTTCTTCAAGAAGTGGGTTCAGTCATATTGTTTACAGAGAAAGGAAGTATTTGCTTTGTAACTCTTAGAATTTATCTTCAACATCCGTGTTCATTACACATAATTTCAGTGTGCTGATATAAAACACTTGGACTGTGATAAGATAGCATCATGAGGAGAGGAAGAACAAATGTCTGTGTTTAAATAGTGGTCTGTCTTGTAATAACATCTGTTTGGTTCCAGTGATGATGTTGCATTGCAACCACTGAAGCTTTGAGACTTCTGTGAAAGAAGCACTAATTGCTTTGTTTTGCATCAGTTCGGATTTTTTTGGGGGTGTGTTTTTTTTTTTAAAAAAAAAATTACCTGATTGTAATAGTTTAAGGTATCACCTTACTTAGTCTTCAGGGTTGTAACTGTTCAGTGGCTTGAGCTGGCTGTTCCAAAAAATGTTGCAGAAATAAGAAACTGAGCTACATATTTGACCAGTGTGAATCAGCATTACTCTACTGAATCTGTGAAGCTACTTGCATAGACATATGATATGGTCTGTCGTCTTTCTTTCATAATTTTAAGGGTCTTGTTTGAAGATCTTACTGTCTGTGGTATTCATTCAGCCCTTCTATTACCCTTGTGTTCTGATGAATAATACAGCTAGGATGTTCTTTATTGGATTTTATATATGATGATTCTTTATATTGATTATATATAGATATTAGATCTGTAAAAGTATAAGTTATTTAGGGGGATACTGTACTTGGCTTTTGTTGGAGCCGAGAAATTTCCTGCTGTATCTTTTACAACTCAAAAAAGAATTTCATCAATTCACTTGCATTAAAAAGAAAAATAATAATAAAAAATAGGCAGTTGAAGGTTTTTTGTTTTCCCCTGTAATTGATGGGGAAAGAAATTCTCCTAAAACCCAGGAATGTTTCTGTTAGACCTATGTGAATTCTGCCCCGCCCCTCCCCCCCCCGCCCCCCCCCCCCCCCCCCCCCCAGCTTCTGCAGTTTTGGTAGCCTGGCCACCTGCAGGAAACGTGAGCCGTTTGGGCTAATGTGATTAACAGTGGGTCTCTGTGCACCCTGAGGACCTGCCTCTGACTGGTATTTCACTTAGACAAATGCTGCGTTCAATACGTGGCTTCTCAGCCTTGCATCTCAAATCTGAGCTCTTCGTTTCAGCTCAGACACAGTCTTGATGAAACAGTCTAGTGTCTGGGCATCAAAAATATCTGTCCTTTCTTTAAGTCAAGCCATAAAGGTTCAGTCTGAACCTTTCCCAACATGATTTGGACCCGAGTTCTGCTGGGGTGTACAATAAATGGAAATATTTTACTTGGGTTATAATGCCAAGTTTGGGAACGTGGGCCGAGACACTATTGAAAGTGTAGATTTTGACAAAGGCTGTTGGTGACCAAGGCAATGGGATAATTTGTTCTGCAAGGTGCTTTTTGATTTGTTTTCAAATTAACTGGTTGCAGTTAAAGGTTTTAAAGAGAAAACACTGCTTGATGTGCTATAGTTATTTATTCCTTTATGGAAAGCGACTGAAGATACCATGTCTATGTTGTTTTTGGTTTTGATGTTTTGTTTGGTTGGTTTTTTTGTGTAGCATAGAAAAAGATTGAAACTGTGCTGTTGCAAACGATCTGCTATTGCATTCTCTAACTGAATACTGATTCCCATGGGACATGCAAAATGAGGTGGGAAAGGCTGTGTGCCTTTTTATGAAAAGGTTGTGTAGAAAATATGGGTTTTGTGGGGAATATTAAGAATATGTATGGTCAGATGGTCAATGCCAAAAAATGTATTCTTATGAAGTTGAGGGATTTTTGCAGAGATGGCAGAACACTGGATTTTGAAGTGCACTGAAAAGTCCAGATGTAATACAGAAGTAAAGCTACAAGTTAATTTTTGGATTGGAGCAATTGAGTTTTCTGACACTGTGTTCCATCATACTAATTTATGGTGCAAGAAGACCAAGATTTATGTTAATGCTGTGTTCTGTGATTTTAAAGTTGGATCCTTAGCATAGAAGCTGTTTTTAAACCAAAGCAATTGACCTAGTTTGCCGTCTTAACAGGTTATGAATAAATGAGTCCTTGCTTGCATGTATACATAACAAAGCGATGTGGCTTTTTTTGGACTTAGACTGCAACATGTTTTTTGATTGTTTCTTAGAGCACTAACTCAGAATGGTGGCTTTCATGCAGAAGTGGCTACATCTGGATGCTGCTGAGTGGCTTGACTGAACATGCTTGAGACTGGGTGGAGTGTGTTGACCTTATTCTTGTCCGTGGGATCCTTGCCCTCTTTCTTAGGATTTCCTCCCCCCAATATCTTCTAAGGCAAAGACAAAGTCAGAATTGGTTTTAGAACTTCTGTCTTAAACATTTAAAATAGTTCAATTACTTTCCTCAGATTCCACAAAAATTGTGTTATTTTAGCTGCATAGCATTAGATTCTCACCTTTCTACTTGGGTTCAGTGTCATTCTGATGTGATTGCAAAATTTTTAAATCTGTTTTTTTTTTACCCTGTGTCTCTACATATGCTGAGTGCGCAGATGTTTCTTTACTGCAAGTTGTCTTTGTATCCAGAGAGAAAATGTCTTGCTCTGTTTGCCTCTTTGAAGAGACACTGGTGCATGTTACAGTTGTGCTTAGTTGTAGTTGTAGTTATTTTTTTTCCATAGTTATTTCTGTAGTTGTTTTTCTTACATAAAATTTTTGGGGTTTTTTTGTTTGTTTTGTAATGGTGCTTGAGTTTTGTTTTTGTATGGAGAGTTGTACTTACTGCAGTCAGGGCGTGTGAACTTTTGGTTTTCATCGTAACTAATTTTAAGTGTGCTTTTATCTGAAACTGGCTTGAAGTTAATTGGATGATGGGGTTGCTGACTTCATATACACATTTGTTGGTTGAGTACTTAATCTGTTTAAAGCACATCCCATTCTGTCTGCTGATGTTTATAAAAACAGGAAATAAAGAATATTTTCAGAAGGGTTGATCAGTAACGGTCGCTAATATTTTAAATTAACTTTCATGGCAGATAGACGCTGTGGTCTTGCTTCTGCAGCTTGAGTGGTACAGAAGAAATAATGTTCGTGTGTGGCAATGCACATAGAAGCTTCTACTTGAATGGGTTGGAGGGTCAGCCCCAAAACAAGTTGTTTGGTTTGAAGTGAGAGGGACACCAGAGTAGCCTGTGTTGGTGCAGCCCTACCTGTGCACACCAGTGAAATGGCAGTCAGAATGTCATTCCTCAGCTTGCGGATCCTGAAAATTTAGCATTATGTCATTTTACTTAAGAACAGAACAAATATAGGACAGATAATGTCTTAGGCTGGGTCGTTGGCTGAGCTGCGGTGCGAGCAGACAGTTCTGTGTCGTCCCTGTTTATTTTCTAGACCTGGGAATCAACACAATGTCGGTAACCCAGCTCTAAGTCACGTTGACAGGAGTGGTGTGCTGCTAGTCAGGTGCTTCAGCTCCCTGGATGTGAAGCTGGATGAGAGTTTTGTGCCAGGCAATGTTATTCCTCTAGCAACAGGAGAAATCCTCACCTCTCTGTATAGTACCTTTGAATGAGTGAAAGGGGTTTAACCAAGACTAAACTGATTTTTGAAGACACTGTAGTCCACTATCTTTAAATTATCCTATAGGTTTGGGTTTTTTCTACAGTGATCCGAGCTGCTTGCTTCCCTGTGTTAACTTTAAAGGTTTTGCACATCAGAGAACTGAAGACAACTTCCTGACCTTTAATCTCTGAGAAAGGTTTGGCTAATCTGTGGACTTCTTGGTGATACAACATGCTTTACACAGTCATTCATCTTAACTGGCATTTTGCTAACTGAAAGACATTGTGCAGACTTACACACTTCCTTCTTCTTCTCGCATCACGTCTTTTCTCATTTTCCACCTCCTGCTAGCTGAAGTAGGCTAACCACGCTCACTGTTGACATGCTGTCCACACACATGTTCACATGCTGGTCATCATGCAAGCACTGCAGTGTTTTTCTTGTACTAACAGAGTTCGTGTTCACTGCTGCCCTCCTAGCCTAGCATTAAATTACTGCAGATGATTCAGAAAGTTATTCTGTTTCCTGGTTCTGGAGCAGGCTCTAGTTATGAATTGGAATTATATGTTTGGACTAAACCTATTTTTTTTTTTCTCCAAGATATAGGCATAATTTTTGGGAAGTTACTCATTTGAAAGGTGTATTACATTTTAAGAAGCCTTTAGTAACTTTTTTTGGCTTTGGAAAGCAATAATTTTTCATTGTTCTCTTTGGGGTTTTTTTTATGATGTATCTGATATTTATTTATGCCACTTTGTCTTGCTTTAGGCAGAATTTCATCTGACACAGTTGTGTTTCTGGTTTTGGATATCTTCTGAATATTAGTTAACACTTCTTGCCTTAGTTCTGTTCAAATTTTGTTTGATCAGTTGGTGTGCTTTTACATTTGAGTGACTGTAATATGGGAACATCTAGAGCTCAAGTACAGTGTCATCTCTGTGTAACAATTGGTATGCATTATTTTTTTCCAGTTTTTCTGTGGAGTCTGGTTTCAAATGTAACTTGAACAGCAATGGTAACAGACTCGGTTTCAAATACATTTGAAGTGCAGTTCTTCCTGTACTAAAAATCTGTAGGAGTTTTGTTCCCCTCGTAGTGCATAGGGAAGGACTGATCATGTTGTGATTCGTGTCACTTTGTCTTGCTCTGTTGGCTTTAGAAAGATCTAAACTAACCCAATTAGAGTAGATGTTCATCTTTAGGTTGCAAAGTTGCAAGCTTTTCCAGTATCTGAATAAAAAATGATGTTTTCCATAGCTGTGCTATTTTTTCTGAATAAGCTAGCATCAGCTATACTTCAGACAAGCTATTTGTGTAGAAATGATACTATAGGAGAAAAGGTTAGTGTCTTCTGACTTGCTCTCAGGCCTCAGGTAAAATGTTTTCCTGGAATATATAATAGTAAACAGAATCTGAAAGTAGTCTTAGGTTTGTTTTGTTTATTTGATAAAAACTCATAAAAGGTCCTCTGGTGAAATCTACCTTAATTGGTATGTCTGTGTTAGGTTCTGCGGGAGTGAAATCAGTTAGCAGTAGGCTTTTGTATGTAAATGAATAGACACTATTGGGGGACAAAGCTTAAATATTTTCAGGCCAAGTTTTTGTAGGTCTCCTGACTTTAGCTGTATTCTGACTTGACAATGTTCCTAATTACAATTAGACTGGCGTTTAGCGACTAACTGTTGCTTCTTGTCTTTCTGCCCTTGCTAAACTGGTAGCCTGGCAGTCCTTATTTTTCTTCTAACACGCGTATGACTAACCATAGCTTAAGAACATTTATGTATGAAGGCAGGCTAGAAACAGGCAGTCTTATATTCCTTATTTCCTGCTGTTGTCATTGTCTTAGGATAAATGGTGTGTGTGTACCTGATCTGTGAATAAACTGTTTCCTGTATGAAAGAAGTTTTGAAAATACAGTTCCTCCTTCCTTCCTTCCTTTCCCTCCCCTGTCATACCTCTCAGCAACTTTAGTCAGGTCCATAGACATGTTCCAGCAAATGCCAGAGCTCTGCACGAAGGACTATAAATCGTGCACGTAATCCCTACAGTAGATTAGTGCTCAGGTTAGCTGAGTGAATTTGCAACGTTATGGTTACAAGGGATTTAAGGGCATTATCTTTCCTGTGCAAACAGCATATGAAAGTTCTTCAGGGATTTTCCCGTATAGTGCTGGGTTGCTAAAGACATATTGCAGAATACCATTTCCAGAGCAAAAGTAAGAGTTTCTGGTTTGTGAATTTTTTTCTAAATAGGCATGCATTTTATGTACAGAGTAAATAAAAATTAATTAAGTTTAAAAATATATTTATAGGAGTCTGGTCCATGGATATTTTTTTTTTATTTTATTCCTTGGTAAATTTATTGGTATGTTTGATTCCATACTTACTTACATTGGGGAGGAAAAAAAAAAAAAGAAAAACCAAAATAAACCAGCCAAAAACCCCCCCAAAACAAAACAAATCCCAAACAAACCACGCACCCTTCCAAACCGTAGAAGTTTATTGGGATGCAAATAGAAGAACGCATCTGAGTTTTTCAGCTGTTGTGTGTGGTGGTTCCTGCCCAGGTCGGAGGAAAGCTTGCCTAGAGCCCCACAAACATCAGGTGCTTGCCTGGTGCTGCTCTTCCGTTACGTGGGGAGTAAAGGGAAAAAGAACCTTTGCCTAAACACATCCCCACTGTCCCTCACTGGCTGTGGCAGCTGCTCTTGTTATTACCTATTGCTGTCTGACCGTGATGGGTGGGTAGGAGAGCTGGTTTGCAGGGTCTGCATAGGGTGAAAGGTTGACTGAAGAGGTGAGGAAGAGTTTGTGGGACATTCTCAGTGCAGCAGTGGTCCTTACCAGGTAATGGTCAGGCTTCCATCCACTGGGCAAACAGGCTTTGTCTGTATTATTGTGTATTTACGTATAACTGCAAACAGCATGCATACATAAATGTTCTCTATTATTTTTCTTTTGGATTTGACTGTCCAGTATCTTGCTGTAATGAAATGCTATAAACTCATATTCAGGAATACATGCGTTTTGTAGTATATGATACTTGAAGTTCAGTAAAAGATTTCCTACTAATTGTGAGATTGTTGTCATGCATGAGTGCAGAAAGCCATGCTGATTAAAAATGCTAGATAGAAAGCAGAAGAGCTCCTAATCTCAGAAATATTTTACACTGGAATAACTTCTATCCATTGCCCTGTGAAGTCAGGTATGCTCCTCTTATGGTTTCTAAATTTCAAAATTGTTTTTAAGTTACATGAAATACTTTTTATGCTTAAAACTGTTAAATTTTGAATTAAAGTATGTAAAGATCTAGAAGTAGAGTGCCCCATCCAGTGCCATTAGGAAGCTGACATCTTTCCACAAGCTGTTGAGAATTCCACTGCAAGCCATGCAGGCAGGAGAGTATCATGTTGGATCTGACAGCTGTTGCAAGAAGAAATGGTATGTCTCTTCTAGGTTTGGCCATAATTATTTGGGGGGGGGGGGGAATGTCAGATTAGTAGGGAAAGAAGAAAACATTTCCTTTTGCAAACAGTCTTACAAGACGATTACAATTTCTTTGAAGCTACTTACAAATTCTTGTTTTACAATTCTGGTAGAGAAAGTCCAGGCAAGATGGATTTGCAGAATAAACAGCTGATGGGTAGTGAAAGATGCATGATAACAATTTTGTTTTGTTCAGTTCATTTTCTCAAGTGTTGTGTGTATTCTGTTTTTGAAAACCTACAGTGCATACATTCCTTGTTTTGAGTGGATGCTTTCTATTATTTACAGTAGTGTATAATTATACACAGACTCTGAAAAATATAGAAGTGTCAAGGAGTCTATTTTTAGGCTGTTTGTGATTATGATCTAATGTGCCAACACTTAGCCAAGCTATGAGCAAGAAAATCTTAGAGGGAAACAATGCTACCGACCTCATGCATAGCTTGGTACCAAAGAAGGATCATCTGTACCAGGACAGGGCGTTCTGCTGTTTTCTTCCCCTCTGTCCACTTAGTTTCCTATGTTCTAGACAGACAGGATGAATTGGTGAGGTAGAGCACACAGTTGCTGGACTGGAACAAATTGTTTATTTTCCATTGTTTGTAATCATGGATGACTTACTATGCTTGTTTCTTTTAATATTTTTTTTTTTAACTGGGATTTTCCATTTATACTCCACTGAGAATCAGTGTTGCTCACTATTGCAAAGGCTGCCTTCCAAGTTAAGTTTCTGCTCTGCATAAGGTAGTCCCAGGGACCAGTTGTGTATCCCTTTACCAGAAATAGGTAGCACATGTCTGTGCAAACAGTCCCACTGACCATATGTTGGTGTTCTTCCTCCCCTCACGTGGGAGTCGTTCTGGAATAAAACAGTAAAAACCTACTTGCCCACTTCTGCGCCTTGTCTTTCATGGCCAAAACGCTATTGATACTCATTAATCCTTAAGAATGAAGTGGCACCTGAAAAAGAGCAAGCAAAGCTGAAACAAATGCAGTGCTCAGTCAGTTTACAGCAGTGACATATACTCAGACCAAAACATTCCCATGCGAAAGATACGCAATAGCTAAGATGAGGTGCTGAATGTTTTCTGAGGTACTATGTCTGAATCTTCAGTTTATCTGCATTATAACATTATCTGTAGTGATAAACTTGGGTTTGCCATAGTGTTTCACCTCCTTTCCCTATGCTTCTAGCAGCGTGTTTTGTACCCTGCCTTGTGTTTCCTTACCTTAAATACATCTTTCAGTGTCTTGAGACAAGGATGTGTTTTTCTGTCTCTGGCAAGCCACTGGCTGTATCCTTCTCCTGTTAATAAGACCTCCCCCACCCCCACCCCACCCCCGGTTAGAGGTCAATCTGAAGTGCAGGAAAGAATGATTGTGATAACAGGAGGAAACAGGAAGAATCATGCTTTCTTTTTCAATCTGTTTTTTATTATTGTTTTAATGTAAAACATTGTTTCAATTAAATGCTGACCTGTGCAGTGGTGTGTGCGTGCACATACTGAAATGAATTCAGGCTTTGTTTGGAAAGCTGTGACCTCTTTATTCCTGTTCTGGATCAAGGCTGTTGCGTTTCAAACCCACTGCTGAGGACTGAAATTTCATTTGTACTCCTAGTAGTGCTGGCAGTAATGATCCTTAAGAGTGGTATTCTCCTTGGGCATTTTTATGTGCTGTTCTCTCTCAATTGTTAAAATAAGTCTGTTTTTAAAAATTCCTCATGTCATGAAAAAAAGATAACCACGACATGGTTAAAATATATGAAATGAGCACTGGGCTAAACTGGTACCTGATGTAGTAGATAAGTGTAGAAATGAACAGTTCTTTATCAGTTACTTGCTGTCTCTATGACTTAATTTCATGCCAAGTTATTTATTCTTTCATATATTTTTTAAAGTGGGTGTGCCGTGTGAATTGACATTACAAAAAAGAAAATGTAGGACTCAACCCCCATACCTGCTCCCACCCCCCAAAATGTTAACTGCAATGACACTAGAATAAGTTGTTGAGTTTGTTATTTGCTTGGATGTAAATTTTTAATCTCTGTCTCTCTGTGTGTGTGTGTGTGTGAATCTATGTTGTCTTGCTTAAGTTTTTTGTTTGCTTAAAATGAACTGTTTCAGAGGAAGGAAGAAGTGGGGGAGGAATAACGTGAAAATTGTCTGCGTTGTTAAAATGAGTCACTTATATTTTATACCTGTCCTCTGGTGACCAGATTTTCATTTTCTCCTTGGCCTCATGGAATGTTTTTATTTATATATCTTATTAGTTCTGGATGTTCTGTGCAAGGGGAAACCTGAATTACAAACTTTTTTTTCTTCCCTTTTTTTTTTTTTTTTTTTTTTTCCTCCATTATTATATTAAGAGCCTGGGTATTGAATGCAGGTGCTCAGACTCTGCCATAATTGGCAGTTTATGGAGAGACACCAGCTGTACTGCTTCACAGGGGAGATATAATATCTCTTCACACGTTGTATATATTGTAGGAAATACAGAATTCCTGTCATTGTCAGAAACTTTGCATGTCTGCATCTACCAGTACCTCTGTAGAAAAAAAGACAACAATCCGCTGAAAGTTAAAACTATGTCTATTTTCAGAAATGGCTTATCCCTTTTATTGCCCTTTCATGTAGCACTAATTGATGTTTTGTTTGTTTAAATATAGAAAAGATTTAACAAATACGTGTCTTTTCATGATCATGCAAGGTGAACTGGTGTCATACTAACTGCCTTATTTTCTTTGTAACACACAACAGCAGATACTACATATCTGCATATGTGTATACCTGTATATAAGATTATACTCATCGTCAGGTAATAATATATTAAATGACATATTTAACAGTTTAAGTTCACAGAACAGGATTGGAAATGGAAGCAGTAGAACTCAATATTAGACATTAAAAAGCATAATTATGGAGTGGGAAAACAGAGTGATACTTCTGGGCATCTTACACAACGGGGACCATAGTTGTTCTCTCTGGGGAATGCCTGGGAGCCGCAGAGTTACTTGGTCCTGCCTGAGGAGTATTGATATATTGATGTGTGAGTGGGTGGGACTTGTGTGGCTTTTGAGGGATTGAATTATAGGGTGAAGCTAGGAATTAGTGTCAAGATTTATAGGTATTGTATGTGAGTGATTTGGCCAAACAAAGGAGAAGGTAAAAGCTATGCCTGCATTTGAAAAGTGTGATAGCTGAAGGGAGTGAAGAGCTATTGAGTGTTCCAGGGAATGTTTGTTGCAAATACATGGTTTTTTCTTTATCTGGCATCTTACTAGGTAGCAAAATAGGGTTCCAATGAAAGAAAAAGAAATCTCATCAGTTTGTTTTTAAGAGCAGCTTGGAAAACACAGCCCTAATAATAGGGGAATGGAGAAGGTTGTGGATTTCTTATGTGAGCTGATTTAATATTTAATATGAGTTATCCCTCTTCCTCTGTGGTTTCAAAACGTGTGTGGATCGATGTATGGACATTTGAAGGTTTTGCCGTCTTGGCTTCATCTCCAGGAACACGGGCAAGGCTGTTTGATTCTGTCTTGTGGAACAGATTTAGTTTATATTCTTTCTGTGGTCATTAAATCCCCTTTCTCTCGCTCTCTCATCAGAAGTGTCTTGCGTGTTCTTTGACCTAGTGAAGGCCCAGCGCTGAGACAGTCTTCTGAACATCGTTTCCTTTCTGGTGCTGCTGTGTGTGTTGTACAATTTATGTTTGTGAGAACCATGAGGAAATCTACACATTTTCATGGGGTTTTTTTTTGTTTTTAATAGGTTTGTATGCATTGCGGAGAGCAGTGGGGAAAAGACCTAACCTAATAGACAACGAGGTGGCTGGGTCAGTGATGATTGCTTTCAATGACTTCCTGCAAGGGATGAATGATGTCAGGCCCAGTGCCATGAGGGAGGTGGCAGTTGATGTGCCAAAAGTAAGTTTTTTTTACAATAAACTAGCAACATTGTTAGAGCTATGTTAAGAGTTGCAGTTAGGCATTGAAGTGCCCTACCAAGAGAGGAATTTTGTGAAGTGGAAGCCTTAAGTTACTAATAAATGTTGTGCATCATCTTTTTATTGGCGTATTTGTTTAATTATAATTTTGAAGAGCCATTTACAGAAGCTTAAGTTCCTAATGCTTTAGGAAGAGTTGGTAGTGCAGGAGCATATCTCCTGATCTGTAGTTTTACTTTTTGAGTGGGTTAGTGGAATAAAAATCTTAAGGTGTCTGCTCAAAGCAGCCCCTGAACAGCTGTGAAAGCTGGTGCCTTTTGTAAGCAGACAGACCTAAGTAGAAACCAACTGTTAGCATTTGTAACCAAAGTATGTTGAAACAAAGCTGTGAAGAGATTGATTGCTGTGGTTTTATGTAGAGCAGTTGACTAATTCTACATGCAGTTCATACTGCTGTGACCTGAATGTCTTCAGTGGCATTACGTGGTTTTATCTTAGTGTAGAATTAGATACTGTAGGTAGGTTATCACTGCCAAGCCATTACCTGCCAGGGACTGTCATTATATGAACAGTTCTGACAGTGCCAGGTTCATCTTTACACTGCTCACTGCCCTCTCAGTGTATTCATAGTCATTCAGTGGCAGACACAACATAAATTGGACTGGGGAACTGGTTTGGTTTAAGAAAATGCTGATCTGGCTTAAGAAGATTCAGCAAAAGAAAATGTATTTAATCTTACTAAATCTTGACTCTGCGAGCAGTTGTGCTGGTGTTTCTCAGCAGCTCCCCAAGCCCTAGAAGAAAACATTTATGTCTCATTGCATGAAGATGAGTCATCTGGGAGTTAGATTGCACAACTGTAGACCCTTATTCCCAAACTATAGGAATGGGAAATAAAATCTGCGAACAGGACGCTGCACACAGCCAGTTCGGATATCACACTTGGCTTGTTAAGAGTCCATGCTGTGCAGTGAAGTGGTGGGTGGAAATGCCTTTGCTGGCCCCAGACAGCTTTTCCTAGAAATGGTGTAGTTGCATCAATATCCGCAAGGGCTAAGTAGTTCCACTGAGAACTAGAGTTACTAATTCTTTCGTTGTTTATTGTGCTACTGGCTCTTGGGCTCACATCACTGTGACTATGCTGTGCCTTTCAGACACACCAGCCCATCTGGAGCCAGGTGGAATGCTGCTAAACAGCACAATAAAGACTGATAGAAGCAAGGTTTCAGGTAGTGCAGGAGATCTGTTCTGAATCCAAGTCAACCTACTACTTGGGCATCTGTTGTCTGCTAAACCATCCTGCCAGTGGCTTCACAGAATCGTCAGGGTTGGAAGGGACCTCTGGAGATCATCTAGTCCAACCCCTGCTAAAGCAGGGTCTCCTAAAAGAGGTGGCACAGAATTGTGTCCAGGAAGGTTTTCTCCAGAGAAGGAGACTCCACAACCTCTCTGGGCAGCCTCTTCCAGTGCTCTGTCACCCTCAAGGTAAAGAAGATCTTCCTCGTATGCAGTTGGAACTTCCTGAGCAGCAGTTTGTGCCCGTTCTCCTTGTCCTGTTGCTGGGCACCACTGAAAAGAGCCTGGCCCTGTCCTCCTGACACTCACCCTTTAAGATATTTGTAGACATTGTTAAGATCCTCTCCAGGTGAAGCAGGCCCAGCTGTCTCAGCCTTTCCTCATAAGGGAGATGCTGCAGTCCCCTCATCGTCTTTGTAGCCCTCCGCTGGACCCTTTCCATTAGTTCCCTGTCTCTCTTGAACTGGGGAACCCAGAACTGGACACAATTCTTCCTTGATTGTTACTTGTTTTTATTAGTTAAACAGTAGCTGGGTCACTGGCATACTGCTGAAATTCATTCCTTTATTGAAGGGAAGATAATGACACAGTGCAGATTCCTTTGGACCTACATTTTTACAAAATAATGCATATTCTGTGAAGTTATAGGGTGAATTTCAGTTTATCTCCCTGGGCTGAGTGGAATCTAAAGTACTGGATGCAACAGATTTTGTGTCCGTGCACATCATCTACCAAAGGAGGTGCTGGCATTTAGTTTAACCCTTATTTTAGGGTGCAGAGCTACTAGCTTACAAAATGAAGGTACCTGTGCATACTCAGAAGCAGTCTGAATAGCTGGAGGTACTGAACAGCTGTCCATGAAAGTCACAGTAGTGTAAATCCAGCACTGTTGTACCGCTACCGTACCCCTCAAGGCTAATTACTCCATTACCATTTGTATTTATGTTGGGGAAGTGCTGTAAGTCAGCTCAAGTCCATGGGTTAGTTGAAGGAGTTTGGTTATGCTGTGGCTAGGTGGCCAGGATGGCAGTGCAGGGGAAGCAATCCACGGGAATCCATACTGAAGCTCCCTGGTTAAGGTTGCTTGCTGGGGGCTTGGGATGTGATGCAGGAACACTTACAAACATCTGAAACTCATTCCTGTACTTCAGTGTGGTGTAGCTATTTTAAAAACATTTACCACTGTAATTACCACTGCATTACCACTGCACAAAGAAATAAAAAAAAAATATCTGTTGTTATTAAACTCAGGTTAGTGTAATTTGCTCTTTATTGTCAAATAAGTATATCTTATTCTCACCTGATTGTTAGTGTCTTGAGTGCCAGTCACTTAGCACTTAATCTACTGTTACCCAGACAGTTTACATGGTTGATTTGTTGTTTGGAACACAGATTGTAGCAGAAAATGTAATGCAGATTCTAATTCCTTGGATAGCTTTTTTTTAAGAGGAGTATGCAACGTTTTGTGTTGCATGCTTCTGGTAATGATTTCTTGATATGTTAATTAATTTTACAGACTTATTTTTGCTTCTCTGATTGAAGTTGTGTTTTTAACTGCTGTGTTTGAAGTTGTGTGTTTGTGCTAACGTTTGCAATTATTTGGATGCTGAAGTACTTGTTTTCAGTAGAAAACAGGTATCCAGGAAGCTAAATGACTACAACTGCAGAACCATTAATTAGTTGCATCATCTTATGTTGACGATGCTGTGTCCTAGAATGCTTTGCTGTTTAATATTGTTATGCTTGAATGTTTACTGCTGTGGGAAACCATAAAGTTACTTGCTTGTCGTAGAACTGATGCTAATAGTAGTAATTTCTATAAATTCTTCCTCTTTACTAATTCATCCTTCATTTCACTCCAGCGCTTTCAGTCCATGGACTTGGGCCGCTTACCCATTCAGCATTTTACTTAATTGGCTGTTGGTCATGGTGTACTGTTACTTATGGGCTCTGCAGTAATTTATACCAACAGAAACTGCCTTACCCTGACAGCTTTTCTTGTATTCTTATCAAAATGTAAAAATTATAGCTGGTTGTGCAGGAAACAAAAAAAGAAACAGAAAGCCTGAACCAGATGGGAGTCCAGCCTTCTTGAAGATACCTAAAACAAAACACAACACAACAAGTTTTTCCTGGCTAATGTATCTTTTTACAATCATCCTGTATTAATTAATCTCCAGATCCTTTCGGTCTGTAAGGATAGGCTTTCCTTCCCCTGCTCTCCTTGCCCCAGAAGCTATCCAGCTAGATAGTTAATTGTGTATAACTTTGTTAGAGAATCAGGGGTTACATTCCTTTATGTTTTGAAGTCTGACCTTAACATTGTTTGTCATCTAAAAAATCCTTGCTAAAAATAACTTCAAACACTAAATGGTCAGCTATGAGATTTTTTCCATGGAGAAGTCAGAAGTCTGAGCTACCTTAATAATATCAGCTTTTTTGCTCTTTATTGCAGGTGTATTACTCACTTGGCAGCCCCCTTAGTATGGACGGAGCTTTTGAGCTATGCAGTTAGTTACAAGTAAAACCACTGATGTACATAGTGAATTAAACGGAGACTTTTCTGATTTTTAACTTTCTGATTTTCAGATTATTTTTTTCATATTTCATTGCTTTGCAGTAGCTATGTGTCAACTGAATGAGAAGAATTCTAAATAAAGCCACAAGTAAATTAATTTTGTTAAAGGGCTTCTTCCCTTATAGTCATGACACCTTTGCCATTTATGCGCTGTGGCTTTTTTGAAGATAGTATCACTTCTGATACTTAATGAAAATAAATACTTGTTTTACCATGAAGTCCAAATTGTTTCATCAACACAGAGCTTGTTCTCTGAAATCTGTGGAACTTTGAGTAGGCTATAAAGAAAGTTTAGTTTTCAAATCAGTCTTTGCTTTTTAGGTCCCAGAATTGAATGCTAGTTACTTGGCTGTTCAGAAAAGCAGTAGGCTAAACTGCTCTGTTGCAGGCTTTTGTCATATTTAAAACCTGGGAAAAACTCGTTACATGTGTATGTGGGGTAGTAGCTAAAGAACAGGTATTAGAAGTGACTTGTTCGGGTGGCCTCGAGCAAGTCACTTGTTGGTGTCTGAGGTTATTTGGTAACCTTGATAGATGCTTTGTAGTCTGCTTGTGAAAAGTGCTGTGTGACAAGCTAGCTATTAGGGTTTTTTGTTGTTGACATAACTTGAGCTCTTTCTGTTCCAAGGATATTCAAAATTACTTGGAAATTTTGTGGGGAAAACAGCCAAAATGAAGTGAATTTGGGGTGGTAGACTGAAGGAGAGGTGGTGTGCAGGAGGAGCCACTGGAGGCAGAGGTGCCACCATATGCTTTTTTTGTGTTCCTGCTTTCTGCATTCTTTTGTCCTTCCACTTGTGCCTAGATTGCAGTGAGTGTTGTTTGTGACCAAGGCAAACACAAAATACTTGCTGCCTGGTTCCGTGTAGCATCTTGGTTTCGGCTTTTACAGAACCTTTCTTGAACTTTGCTATGTGTTACAACCTTTTTAGAAGGCTGCTTTTTCTGCAGCAGGGATTTAGGGAAGAGGTGATGCACGTTATAAATCAGGAAGTTAATATTTCAGTTCTTTTGAGAGTTGCACTGTAGTTGCTGTTCCTCCCTCTCCTATGGGTCTTCCTGAAATTTTTGTATAGTGTTACGGGTTTTGCTTGCTTGTTTCACTCCCTTTACTGTAATTCAACACTCAGATTTGCGTCTTTGCAGCCAAAAGGTTCTGGATGAGACATCCTTTGCATGTCTGCTTTATTTCTTTATTGCTGCTGCTTAACAATCTCTGGGGAGTTGCTGCTCTGCGTTGCATTCTAAGCTCTGTTGACCTGGGGAGAGCTAAAGATTACAGCAGTAATAAAATCTTGGTGTCTTACACACTGTAGCAGAGCACTGTCTTTGTATGTGTAGGCTTAGCCCCAAGGCTAGCCTTTAAAACCATTTCCACAGTGACAGGGTATCACACTACATCACTTATGTGGCAAGACCTTTCCTTTGAGTTCGTGTGCAGGTGAAAGATGGAGCTAGCTGTCCGAATGTGCACAGTAAAATTTGTGTTCTTTGCAGTGGGGAAGTTACCAAGGATTTGTGTGCAAAAACAATCCACCTAGTTCTTCCAAGCTTATATGAATCTAGAAGAGTTCTTACTTTTGAGTGTTTTGTTTTTGGTGACCGACCCCCACCCCCTCTTTATCTCTATATCCATTTGAAATGAGGAAGCCCACTGCCGTGTTTTGTTTAAGACTTGACCAGAATGTGAAGATAGTGTTTTATTAGCTATTTTTGCCTTTAATAACATTGTTGCTTGAATTCCACACCTTGTATTATAGAAATCCTAAAAAGTTAACTAAATTTTTGACTGGTTAATTGTTTTCTTTTTAAACTCCTAACAGGCAGATTCACATTTAGTAGCCCTGTTGGAATGTCGTGACCTAGTTGTCTCCCTTTCTTCCCTTTCCTGATTTTAAATGTAAGCAAAATCAGAATAAATCTACAGATTACTAAAAAAACCCTTCATGTAAGGTGGCCCTCCTTCAGCTTCTCTGTATAATTACATCACTTGTGTTGATGTTAAATGACATGTAGTGGGTCTGAAAAATCATTTGAATAATGCCTCAGAAGAGTTGTGCAATAGTCTGAATATTTGCAGGAAGGTAAAAGTAACGCTGAGGTGGTTTTTCCTTGGCTTATTGTATGTGTGCAAAGTACCACTAATGGATTGTGTCTTCTCTTGCTGAAAGTTATAGGGAATTCCTGATGGCTTAATTAAGAAGTTCTTGTTCACATTTGTCAAAATCATTGTCTATATAGAAAGATGTGATGAAAGGAGTGACTAGTCCATGCTTTACCACATATGAGTAAGAACTGATACTGAGAAATTAGAATAAGCTTATGTTATATGTCTTCTTCCCTAAGAAAAAGTTAAATGTGCCAAGTTTCAGTTCTGTGCAGTTTACAGAGCTGCTAGGTAGAATTAAAGGTTGTAGGGATAGCTAATGCATGATTTTAAAAGCAGATGTAAAACACTGACACTGTTTCGGATTTGTCTCAGAAACATCAGCCTTTAGAATAAGGGAAGACTGGGACTAACGGTCCTGAGTTTAATTATGTTACTCAGGCATGAAATGTGAATGAAAAGGGGTGGTTTGCATGCATGTGGCAAGATGCAAGTGAGGTATCTGACACATCTTCACTTTTTATGAACTTGTATGTTTGCTTCATTGTAATTAAAAATCTGCATTTTATTGTGAAAATTCAGGAAGGGAGAATTCTTCCTGATCTTTAAGCGCTTATCCGGCAAGGAGATGTCCAATTATTCCCTCTAAAGGGAAGAGAGAGAAACTGGGTGTGAGACCTCCTGTCTGACTTCTGAAGGAGAGTTTGCACTATAGCTGAATTTCTCTGTGAAGTCTTTCTCCCTCTTTTGACTGTGGTGGTAGCCCAAGATACCTAGCTCAGTCGGGTGCTAGGAATTCATGCTCTTGTTTCCCTCTTCCTTTCCACAGTGTTGTGGAGTTTCTCCCTTTACTGTTTTTGTTGAACTCATACACTTTCTTTTTCTTCTGATCCAGTTTGTGCAGTTCGTCTTGCTTGTGGCATGAAGCAGCGCTTCAGAAGGGAATATTGGCAGGCTGCAGACGTTGGCTTACACGTTACCAGAAGTGGCATGCTGCTTCGGTAATGCCCCTGCTAAAATCCTTTCCCCGCCGTGCCACTGGGATACTCTGCTGTGTCTGATTCAGTCTTCACTTTGCTCTGACCTTTACTGAACTTTTTTCTGGTTTTCTTTTTTTCAATAAGGGAATCCTGCCTTTGGTAGATCCCCCTGCTCTCTCAGATCCTTCTTAGTAGGCAGTAGTGATCAGCTCTACATATTTCATGCTTCTCCAGGCCTATAAAGTTATTATTAAAGAACTGGAAGCTGTTGGTCACTAAGAAAAAGAAAGAGTCGGGGTGTTTTTTTTCTGGAGTTCCTGTAACATATTCCTGGTGTGAGAGAGATAATGTTCTATAGACAGCAGACTGGCAGCTCCTTACCTGCCAGTTAGCCTTTAAACTCAGAGTATTTCTGAGGTGTTGCCCCATGCATATTGATCTTTGCTGTTTGCTCTCTGCTGTCTTTGTAATTTTCTTCTATGTCCAAGACTGACAATCAAGGGGAAGTTTTATTTGGTTTGCAGTTAGCTTGGTCTTATGCGAAAGTGCTTGCACCACATCCAAATGCTCTTTTCTTCCACTTCAATAGTAGACCAAATTGCCTCTTTCAGGGACTATCTACTTTTAGTTTCCGCTCTGTGTACGGGTATCAGGAAAACAGCAATATGGACAAGTCAGGAGTGACGCCAGTTTTCAAGTCAGGAGAAAGGCGATACGTTGCCTCGTAGTAATACTCTGCTTGACTCTCAAGTGTAGCTGACTTTCCAGAGCTAAAGGGTGATTTATGACTAGTAAATTTTTGGAAGAGTGTTTTATAGGCAGCAGACCATTTGATTTAGGTGCCTCTTGTCATTTTTAATACTTGAAGTGGATGGTGACAGTATGAGGAACAGGCTGGGGGATGTGGGGAAAAGTCTCAGGGTTGTTGACAGTGGTGCGGGGAGGAGTGTAGCAGGTTTTAGACCCATCTGCCCTTTTGGATAGGACATGTTAGTTCTGTCCCGACGTATGCCTGACAAGCTGTCTTGGGTCTTCTTCACCAGAGCAAATTTAACTGCAGTTGTTTTTTAACTGCAGCTGGGTTTGAGTGTCCCTTTTTTTTGGTGTGCTTTTTCTTTTCTGTAGATATTTCCCTGTTTGGAGGATTGTTTGTTCTCAAGCTTCTAGTCAGATTTCCAGTGCCCAAGTCCTACATGGGAGTGATACAGCTTGAGCTCATACAGTGCTTTCCTTCAGGGAAGAAATCAAAGTAATTTACAAATTCTGCATCAGTATCGCATTAATAAAACCAAGGGAATTGAATTGTGACTTTGCTAGTGATCTACTTTTGAAGCAGATACAAAGTATTTTACCTACATTCTCCAGCATATAAGCAAGTCTAATCCCTTTTTATTTTGTGTGACTTTTTTCTAAACAAGAAGCGATTATTAATAGGCTTATTGAAGTGACTCATCAAAACCAACTTAAATACATTAATGCATTACAATGCATACACATTCATCCTACAGAGCAGTTTTGTTGTTTTCTTTTTCTTTTTTTTCTGTTTTAGTACTTTTGTCCGTTGTCTGAATTCAGCAAAATGGTCTGCTTTGCAGGTATCCTGGTCAGACATAGGAGGACTAGAAGATGTCAAGCTGAAATTGAAGCAGGCAGTAGAATGGCCTCGCAAACATCCTGACTCCTTTATCCGAATGGGGATTCAGCCTCCAAAAGGTGTGCTGCTTTACGGACCTCCTGGGTGCTCAAAAACAATGATAGCAAAAGCTTTGGCTCATGAAAGTGGTCTCAACTTCTTGGCAGTGAAGGTAGGCCATTTAGTCTTACCTTTTGTTAACTCCTGCATAACAATTGATGATTTACTTATTTCCAATGTTAGAATCCAGTGTCTCTTAGTGTTTCTGACTGTTATATATGCTACAGCAAACACCTCGTAAATACCAAGTCAGGTTTGTGTTTTCTTATGAAAAGGACTAGTTCTTTCTTATATATGTTTTTTAAAAAAATACTATTTATTTCATCACAGCACTGAAAGTATATGTTGGATGGGTAGGTAAGCTGTATAGTGGCATCTTAATTATTGGCATTATTTAAAATATTTTAAAATGGAAACAATGAAATTCTTAAAGCAGTATAAATAAAATACAACTCTGCATAGTGGGTAGCTTGTCTTACTGTAGTAATTGCTTTCATGGAAGTATTATCTCATCTCTTAACATGCCTTTTCATTCCTCAGGAAAGTCACTTCCTTTTGTCTTACTGTTCACGTTTCATTACAGATTTTTCTTGCCTTAATTGCCTTTTTCTAGGGGAAAGAGTTCTACTTCATCAGTTTTTAGAAAGTTTGCAAAATCAGTTATATCTGGAGTACTCTTGGATAAGTGGAATATTCTATCAGCATTAAGAAACACTTCAAGTGTAGAAGAATTTTGGATTTCATTGTCTATGAATCAATGTAATTGATTACTGTGGCTTGTATGGAAAATACATGAATGGAAGTTATTTAATAATAATGCTGAGCTTCAATGCATAGGAAGAAAAAAGAGATAGCAGAGTGATTCCACATGGGGTAGTCTTGCAGCTGTGTCAGAATGTTAATGAAGTGCAAGAAAAAACATTTGTTTAAGTATTTTAGAAGTATCTCCTTCTCAGCAGTAAGATCACCTACTCTTGTCTGTTGACCATCTCCTTACTCACAAAGCCTTCTGTGTTAGTTTCTACACAGCTTCTTCCTCTGCCTGTCCTTTCAGACAGACTGTAACTGTAGCTCTGGATCCTGGCCTCTCTGGGAGCAGAGGCAGTTGCACTGACCTTGAAGCCAGAACCCTTTATTGCCCTTGCTATCCGGTATTGCAGACAGGCCTCTGGGTCATGGTCACATCAACAAAAGCAGCCTTGGAAAGCTCAGCCCTTAAGAAACACCACCTTTACTGCCTCTTCCATAAAGACAAAGTAGTTCTTTGTACTCCAGAATTACTGGTAAACAAGTTAACCTTTTCCTCCTACACTGCTTCAAAGAAAACATTTCTTCTTTGTTTTGCCCAAAGCACTGATGCCTGAGAGGGTGGAGGAAAAAGGTAACAGTCTGAAAAAAAAGTTAAAACTTTAAAAATTAAGCTAAGTTGCTGGCTGCTTAGCTATTTCGGACATTTTTACTAATGCAATTAATTGTCCGGAAGTAAAAGATGGCTCATGCTGAATAGGAGGTATCTAGCTGAAGGTGCGCTGATATGAAATGCTTTTGTACAGTAATGCAGCGTTTCTTCAGAGTGGAGTTCTGGTAGTGCAAACCTCCTTGTTATTGACAAGCTGTAGCAGAAGAGGCTGGCTTGGGAAAACGGCCTTTTATTCCCTGTCGGTTTAAATCCCTTTGCCTGGAACTGGTCAAATATTCAATGTACAGATGTTTCAAGAAGCACATCTCTGGAGCATGTCCAGCCTTGGATATGTTGACTCCAGGAAAGGAACATAGCCCACTTTCTCTGACTTCACATTTGCTTCCTGGACAGAAAAGGCAACATCCATCATGTACTAAATGTGTTAAACATCATTGTCTGTAGCACTTAAAGCACAACAGGCACGAATTAATTTCCATTGCATGTGTTCCTGCAATAAGTCCAAAGTATATCAATATGTGATTTTTTGGTGGTGGTTGTTTGTTGGGTTGGGTTTTTTTTGAGAGAGGGGATTTTTCTTTTCTTGCTTATAGTCCTATTAATTTTCCTGTTCTCTACATTGTCTCAAATATCTGTCCCTGGAACTGATATCAGGCTTTTTGAAATAGAAGTGTGTTTCTTGATAATTTACTTTTCAGACTTGCATTTTCATTCCAGTATTTCCTGCACCAAATAAGTAACTTTGATGAAAAGTGTCTGGTGTACAGCCTGCACAACGTGTACTATTTCAGGATAGTTCAGGTGGCTCAGGTTCCTGGGTCCTTGTTGAGAACAGACTGCAGACAGGAGACATAGCTGTAGCTATGGGAAGCCTGCTGCTGGATGCTGTCTCTCCCTGTGTCTGAAAACGGAGAGGAAATTGAGTACATTACATGCAGTGCTTACTTGGTCCAGTGATTTTTGGAAGATGGACCTATTATGTCTGCACATTACATTTAAGATTCACGGGCTCCAGCTCTCTTAAGTGCTGAACGTACTCCACTTGTCTTAAGTTGGCTGTCCTGCGTGGGTGTAACAGGTATCACCCTTGCCCCAGCCTGGCTCCAGGAAGGCTTTGCACTATTTTCCAGACATGTCTATGCAATGTCTGTGTAGTTTGGACTGCTGACTTTGTTAAATGAGATACTTCAGCTGGGTTATATGTAACCTGTTAAAACGTGACATTTCCGTGTGTCTTGGGCATGGCTGGTTGTTACGGTGTTGTATGAAGCATGGTCAAAATGGCACAGCCTCCAGCCCCGTGTCTGATTTACCTCTAATTAAGATTTGGAAGATGGGCAAAGTCTAGATGTAATTTCTGGGCAGAGGAGCTGAACAAAATAACGTGGTAACAGATGTTTGACGTTGCATCCTGTTCTCTCCTGAAATCTATTGTGAAGTTTGAATGGTTAGTGTTAACAGTGAATGTGGCCCTTTTGTACACATGCTCTTTGATATTTGGCCAAAACTTTTTATAGCTATATTTTCACCGAGATTGGTGACCTTTTGCTTTTCCAGAGAAAAGCAGTTGGTTTATTTTACAAAGCAATCTTGGATTCATAGGATTCCTAAGGGGAATTAGTTATTTTTATTCTTTCATTTGACTTTCTTTGTCTCTAATACAATATATCTGCTAAATTTACTGGGGAGGACATTGTCAAGTGCTTTCCAGGGGATGGCTCTTCCTGCTTCCTCCCGCCACCCCTCTTTCTAAATCTCTTGAGCATTGAGGCTTTTCAGGGTTTTAGTGGTTATCTTGATTATTTGCTTCTTCACAAACCTCAGTTACAAAAAGACAACTGAATTGTTTTCAACTTCTTGGAGGGTTTTGAGTGTTTTGCAGTCACAGACACAAGCGAGTATAAGACTGTGCGAAGGAATGAATTAGGATTTTTTTTCATTCTTCAGGATTGAACGTCAGTCTTGACTTGTCAATAGTTTTTCATCTGGTTGAATTCTTATTTCAGTCAGCCTTCTGTGCACTTTTGTACTTCTTCACACTCCTTTTATGCTCTCCCCAAAGTTTGTAATTTCCTTCTGAAATGTGTTTTATGCATTTCCTTTACTAATAGGAAAAGAAAATTATATACACGTACTGGACCTATCAATATTAATAGAACAGGGAATATAATTTTCAGCCTCTGCCAGCCTGATGACACCTCTGTTATATACAACTGTCTCTGTGGCATTTTTGCTTTAGATGTCATCTAGCTTTCTGAAATTGAACATGAAGAAAACGAAATCCTTTGTCACTGTGTTATTTCCGTGGGGTTTTTTTCCTTCTTTTGATTGTTTATGTGGTGGTATCTCTGAACTGTTTTGACAGTTTCTGCACTTAGGGTCGGCTTTGACTGGCTGCTTTTTTCGAGGTGTATGTTGATTAGACCACTAAGATTTTGTGGTGATGATGTAAGAATATTTTGGGAAGAAACGTCCGTGTCTTGCTGCATGGCGTAGATAATTATATCTGCATTGGTCTTGTAGCTTGTTATGACTGTCCTCTTGCATATTTCTTTTTTCCTTTTTAAATTTTATATTTAGGAAATCCTGTATCATTGTGTTGCACTAAGAATCTAATGAATATTACTTCACGGATTTTCTGTTGCTTTTCTGGGAAGCAACTTGCAGAGAATTTCTGTGGGTTGTTTTTTTCTCTCTTAGTATTGTGGTATGTAGGTAATTAGCTTTACTACTAAATAAGAAAACCATTGTGCTTTTTTATTTGTAACCTCTTTCAAAATAAACAGTGAAGTTTGCTGTTATGCTGTTAGGCTGGGAGGCACCATTACAGTACCTACCCAGATCAGCTCCATCACCCAGTTATAATGCGTTCCTTAGCTGATGGTCCCATAAGGGTCATGAGGATTGGAAAATCCTTTTGGCCCTTGAATTGCCCATAAGCCTAGGATGCTGCGTACTAGAGGGGATGTATGTTGATGGTATTCCTCCATTGCATTACTTTCTACTTAGTCAGCCTGCTAAAACCAGACAGAGACTTTCTGCTAATTTCTGGAGGGTTTTGCTCAGGATTATAACAACAGGGGATTTTAAGTTCTGTTTTCTGTCCAACAAGGAGATTACCTGAGTTTACACAATAAGTAACAAGAAAAATTATGTAACTTCTATGTGCTTGTAGTGGTTTCGGAAGCATCATTTTTCCTTTTGCTGCTTTGTGCTTTTTAATATTTGTCTGTTTAAAATAACAACTAAGGCAAAAACTCACTTAGTGATAGTGACAAAACCCAGCTTAAATTTTCAGAAAATTTAGACCTCCAAAAGTTAAACCCCTTGGAATGCAGCTGAGACACACTAATTGTTGTAAACATGATGAAGCAATACTTAAAAAAAAAACCCACCAAAATGGAACAACTCAAACCCACCCGTGACAGTAAGTAGTGTTGAAGAATGTGAACACCAAGTAAACCAACAGCACACATGATGTGTACTATACTGCTCTAAAATACTCTTTTTACAGTGGTTAGGAGCTCCAAGTATGGGGGGGGGGAGTTGGAAAATATTCCTGACGTTTTATTTGATGTTACATAAGAGCTTGGGCTGAAGGAATCTTTACTTTTTTTTTCAATTAACAGTAATTACAAAAATATACACTGTTCTCAGACCTCTGACTTCACCTTGGCTTGATTTAACTTCCTGTATCACCCTGCCGATGCTTTTGTACCGCTCCCTGTGGTTGACATGTGCTTAAGCTTAGTTTGTCATTTGGGTCAATTATGTCAAAATATTTTCCAATTGAAGTTTCCTCTGCTTTTCCCTTTAGCTCTTGGCTGTGGCAGCTCAAACAGATTAATGAGGCTTGGAAAGGCAGACTGCTTTGCTTTGTGAAGAACTGTCACTGAGTTTTGGGGAGATAGATACTTTAGCCTTTTGATGGGTATTTCAGGGTGCAGAAGCATGAAATAAGGAAGCTTCGTGCCTGTAACTAGCTAAGCAGAACACTTAAGATGAAAAATGAAGAATCATTGTGATTTTATGAGAAACTGTGGCAAACACTTAATGAAATTTCCAAAGAGATCCATAGTAACACATTTGCAGTAACTTGTTAATTAGCAGATAGTGAAACTAACTGTATTTGAAAAAAATAGCCTTTTTTTAAGGGATAAAAGTTTGAGATACTTTAATGAGCTTTCTTAATCCTGAAAATATCTGCATGTTTTACTTAACTAAGACTAAAACAAGAAATTCATTCATCCATTCTTACCATAAACTTCCCCAAAGTGAATGTGCAGGCAGAAAATGTTTCAAAGATAA
Organism: Falco biarmicus; assembly: GCF_023638135.1. NCBI lineage: Eukaryota > Metazoa > Chordata > Aves > Falconiformes > Falconidae > Falco > Falco biarmicus. Next base: position 121,852,379 of record NC_079288.1, on the reverse strand, counting down.
TCCCTTGTCTCTGTTTCCTTGTCCCTTCTCAATTACTTTGCAAGATTATTTTTTATTAGCACTAAGTCTCTCCCTGCCAGCCCCCCACCCCCAGGTCACCCAGGATTTGTCAGCAATCAGGTCAAAATAGCAATTGTAGAATGGGGTGTTGCTGTATGGGTGAAGCATCAGCAGCTGAATATGTTTTGCAGCGTGGGTGGCTAATTTTGTGTTGTCTTTGGTCCCATGTAGATACTGCCCTGAATGATGCCCAAGCCTGGTCCTAGGCAGAGTAGTGGACGGCATCTGTTTAGCCTGGAGCTAAAAGTGGTAGCAAATAGGAACAGGTGCTGAAAATCTGTGAAGAACAGGAATGACTTGCAAAGGGATTTCTCTGTAGATGGGGCAGGTGAGCAGGAAGGGTTACTTTTGGATCTGCTTCAACTCTGTCATGACTTTCACTCCCAACTTCACAGTGCTGTGCATGGTACAGCACATCGTAAGCTTGCAAAATCCTGGGCAGCTATGCCCAAGCGCTGAAGAGGGCCTTCTCTGGAGGCACTGGTGCATGCAGTGAATTTAATTCAATATTTCCAGTCAGTTCACTCCATGCTACAAATACTGGCTTCTGTATTGTGTAAAGAAGCCTCAAAAGATTGGCATTAAAGTTTGCCAGTCAAGGCAAATGGCAAAAAAGTGAATTCTGAGGCATGCAAATAAAGAAAAACGGATGTTACGTTTGCCTTTGCAGTTTGATTACGCTGCTTTTAGCAACTTCACTTGACTTAGGTTTGAAGATGACAGTTTTTTGCCAGCCTGCTCCCTTAAATACTTTGGATCCCACAAGCACCTGTTGAACTTGATGTTTTTTAAAACACCAAACAGGTGTCAACAAGTTTTTAAGGTCCTCTGGAATGCAGGGCAGAGGGAGAGGAAGTGATTAAAATGGTGCACAGCACTCAGCCTGGAGTTTAGTTCTGCTGAGAAGCTGGGAGTGATGCAGATTAAATCATTAAACAGCACTGAAAGAGAAGAAGTAGGCTTTATTCTTAACAAGCAAATATAATGTGTTTTCTGAGCAAATATTTTTCTTTGTAGTGTAACCAATTACCAAATCACACGTGTATAACCTTTGCATTAGAAATAGCCTTACTGTTAAAACAAAGGAAGTCTCACTGTTTATCTTGTTAACTCTCTTTCCTGCGGCCGTCCTGAGTCATATGTATTGCTTTGGTTTGACTGTGGTAGGGATGGGATAGCATTTTGCCACTAAGATTACAGTATGAAAAGACTTAACTAATTTCTGAGTCTCTTCCAAATCAGTTACTGTTGTTGCAGTGGATAATCTCACCTGCATTTTCATGGAACTGGAAAGAATAGGAGGAAAAAAAAAAGAGGGGGGAGGCCAAAATGCAGAGTTTAACTCCATGAGAGATGTACTGGTAGGAGTGGGATCAAGCTTTGCTTAGCTCCTCTGAGCTGGCTGTCTATGCTCCTTCTGCAGTCTGATGAGAAATTAGCACATTTAGAGTGAGTTGCCTTGCATCTGCAAGGTAGGCATCTGTCTCTCCAAATCAGTGTGAATTTCTAACTCAGGTGTAGATGTCTGAGTGTGGGCAATGAACATTGCTCTAGGTACACATGGTGAACAGTTGAAAACTAATTTTGGCACAGCTTGTCTTTTTTTTTTTTCCTTTTTGTTTGAGATTCACAGCACAGAGCTGTTTTTTTAGATACTTCATCTGAAATTAAATGAATTATGACTGATACTTCTATGATCTTTTCTACTTTGAACATGGCAAAGAAGGAATTGTGCGTTACCTATTGTAGAGTAATAATCTGTAGGATATGATATAAATTCTTTAATTAATTGGACTTTTAAAAAAATGTAGATCGTTCTCTATGGCTAACAGTTTAGTGTGTCTATGTTAGAGCCCGGAACCTGCATGTGAGGTTATGGCAATATTTTTTAAGAGAATAAAGAGCCATATGCTGGCGAAATCTGGGGCTGTGTCCATCTGGCTCAACAAGTGCACAACTTACCTGATTGTCAACGTAGTAAAAAAAAATTATTTATAGAGGGAAGTCACTAATTAAATTTCCTATCAATTGAAAGTTGCTACCCCAGTGTTTTCAGGTGAAAAAATCTACAAGTGGTTTTAAACATTGCTTAGAAAAATTACTGATACTTTTTAACTTCAGGGATACCAAACATTCCTCTTGCAATTTAAAAACACTTTGAGAACTTCTATACATCATAACCATGTATACACAAACTTATCTCATGTTGCAGCCTGTATACAGGGGGTTTATCTTTTGTGGAGTTAATCTTTCAGAAGCTTATTCTGATAGTGTTTTAAAAGTAAAAAAAATTATACTTTTTCCTTGCTTTTTTATTAAAAAAAAAATAAAAATCAACACCCAATCCAAACTGTAAACAACTGGAAAGTTTCATGATACAAGGGGAGTGTATCTTGTAAATGAGGATGGGATAGTGCTTCTGGAAATGTCTCCTTTTGAGGCTGAAGAAACAAAACTCAGCAGTATACAGTGGGCCTGAATTGGCAGATTTTATACTATTAGTCTGGATTGTAGCTCGCAATTGGTATGCTTATACGCACGGACTAGCTACAAATACTTCTGCCAATTTCCTGCTGCAAATCTTTTGCTGTTTTGGAGTTGCAGTGCAAATGACCAGAAGGAACAGGCTTTATTTCTTTGTGTCCCTTTGTATGGAAGATGGCTTGTTGCAGAACAGAGCAGAGCTATATGTATTACTAAACGGGACCATTTGTTACTAGCATCTCTTGGTCAGTAGATCAACAGTTATAAACAGCTTTTAAAGGTATCATTATGCTCACCTCTGGGCAAAAAATATTTCAACAAATGTTGACTTGCTTACTAAGTCAGGCTTATGTCATTTGATTTTTTAAAGCATTAGAAAAGCATTGAAAAATTAAAAAAAACAACCAACACCCAAACTCCTGGTATTTCTTGAGTGGCCTCCTTCCTAAAAAGAGAAGGTGAGTTTTGTGAAAACTAGAAATGGTGTCACCTGTCAGCAGGTGACTCTGATGGCCTATAGACTGCTTGTCAAACAGATCAATCCTTTGAAAGAACTGTCTTCAATCTTAGCTAAAGGACAGCCCATTTGCAGAGAGGGTAAGGCAGAGGCTGAGCTCAGGTGGGACCAGAGGTAACCCAGTTCAGTTTCTACGTCCAGCTGCTTTGAACATTTCTAGGTTTTGTGCTGTGGTTTTAAGTGGTTGCATGAGATGAAATGTATACCAATTCTTCCTCTTCTGTGTGTGCTTTCTCTTACTTTGGAGTCTTTTCCTTTATTGCCAGGTATAATAAGAGTTTCAAGTTGCTAGCAATAGAAACTATGGTTCTCAATGGCATTTTTGGTATTATTCATGAGTGGTGAACTAGGAGACCTTCAAATCAATTTTCATCAAAGTTTTCCATGAGAGGCACGGATCATTAATACATAGTGATCTTTCACCTGGAGTTGCTACTTAATGAAAAGAAAAATAGAGAAAAACCTTCATGTCAAAGCTTACAGCAAAACCATGCATTCAAAATAATTCTCTTTGGAAACATTTTAAACAGTGTTTATTGCTTTGATGTTGCCTTGATCATATTTTAATGCTTAATTAAAAATAAAACTCCAAGCATCTGAAATTATATTGTACCTTAGAGCTCAAAGAGAGTAGTTTTGGGTTTACATATTTTTTTACTCAGACAAAAGAAACGAAAATGTCAGACTATTTGATGTGTCATACTAGAGGAGTACACTATAGGCACTGATGTAAATGATGTTGGTTTCCATGAGAATACTGATGTGGATGAAGATTACTTATGAGAATAAGGGCATGAAGGAGAAGGTCCACAGCTTCCAAGAAAAAGTTAGTAAAATATAATTGTGGGTAGAAATTGCTCTCAGTGTATCAGCTCACTTTAACAGAAAGTTAGAAAGAGAAGACTGCGCTCTGGTTCCTTAGGGATTTGTTAGGCCCATGCTATCAGATTCCTCATCTGCACTGAACGTGATGAATGGCCAGGACCCGGAGCAGCTGAGTGCTGTCTTTTTGAGCTGCAAGCCTGCTCTGCACAAACTGCTGCACACTCCTCATGTTCAGTGTCCACAGTGAATAGTAGGAAAAGGCTTTGTTTCTGTCTTACCTTGTTTTTTCCTTCTCTCTTTCTTTTCTGCATTCTTCACTTATGTATCTGAGTAATTCTGTTTCCATGTGAGTGTCCAACTGACTCAAATTTTGAAGTTGTTGAAAGCCTGCAGGTGACACTTTAGCTACTGCAACAGTTTCTTTAAGAGTATATGTTGATGGAAGGAAGCAATGCTAATTCTATCATTGAAGTTTCCTCCAACCCTTACACAATTGCTTTTACCTGTGTGGAATGCTGGGTCTGGGTACTGCAGTATCTCACCTGGTCCTTTGGATAATGGACAGCTCTTTGAAAAGAAATAAGTAAGAACAGTGGTATAGCTTGGGTGCTTTGCTGATATCAGATAGCTTGTGCTTTTGTTTTTAGAATATATGTTTTTTCCCCATACATATGTAGGCACAGATACTTTCCAGTGGTGCCAGTGTCAAGATAAAAGACAGTGCATTAATTGCTATTGCAAGAGTGCAAATGAGTGTGGAGGGGGAGACTGCAAAAAAGTGCGCTGTTTTTAGAGTAATGAATCTGTGTTCTACCCATCTGAGTACAAAGTCCAGATGGTCCTATTCAAAAAGGGGTTGCTCTGTCACTGCCAATGTATAAATGTGCATCTGCCACGCATGCTTAATTCTAGCATACCCCCTGTTTAAAGCTGCCTTACTGATCTCAGCTGAGTGCTACCTGAAGGTACTTGCAGCTGTGAAGCATGGGAAGGTTCTTCAGTTTTCTCACTGTGAAGAAGGATTTGTTTCTGTAGGTAAAATTATGAGGGCACCTGTTCCCTGGAAAATAGATTGAGGCTACTGGCTCTTTTTATTTAGGGCAGATGATAATAATCGTTGGTTGTGGCTGCAGGTCAATGTTGATGCAAACCAGGCCGAAGTCAATGAGTCATTACCACTCCTATGAGAATCTTAGTCCCATTAGGAACCGTTATTTAAGCAGCCTATGGTACGGGACGTAGCAGAACAGAAAATACTCTGAGAATTCTCCGTTGTTTTACTTTTTATGATTTTAAGTATTTATTCAAGACCTGAATGTTGACCCTGTGGTCTCCAGTCTGTTCCTAGTGAACAGGGCTGTGAGTATAAACAGGCACCACAGCAGCTGGCACTATTAATTGGGCTTGGCAATCTCGGCAGAAAGGAATGTCAATGAGCTAAGACACTGAACAGCTTTCTCACTGGAGATGCAGCTCCTCATGGATGGATTTCAGGTGTGCTGCTATGTCAGCTGCTTCTTTCTGGACCTGCAAACTGTCAAGTTCAAAGAAGCACTGTTAAATGTTGTTTTTAAGTCCCTGTTGATGAGAGGGCTAACCTCTAAGTGTAGTTACGTGCATGCACAGTGCCATAACAAATGGAGGAAAACCTAGTACAGGTAGAAGGTAAGTCTGAAAATGCACAAATAAAATTTGCAAGTGACAAATTATCAAAATTCCTTGTAACAGAGCATCAGTAATGTAGCACTGGCAGATTGACTCAGTCATTTTGTATATAAAAGTAATTAAATTTTAAACTTTTATTAATTTTGCAGGGACCTGAGCTGATGAATAAATATGTTGGTGAGTCTGAACGAGCAGTGAGAGAGGTGAGAAAGGGCAAGCTATATGCAGTATAATGTTATGTGTTAAGCTTTCTTGGCATTCAAATTCTTCTCTGCCTATAAGGTTACCTTAAACTTTCCAAAAAACCTTCTTCTGGTTGAAGTTTAAAAAAGAAAGAGGAGGGGGGGGGAAAAAGGCAAGCAGAAATGATATTTTATGTTTAATTTCCTCCTGCATTGGCCTAGTGATACATGTCAAATTTGGGATCCAATAGCAGCGTTCACTGTAAGCCTGCATCACACAGTGTCGTGAATAACTTCTAAAAGGTTTGTTTTTGGGGGCGGGGGAAAGCAACAAAGCTTATATCTACATGTATCTTGCATCTCTATAGCTTTTGAGGTGTGCAGGGGTTGTTAGCATTCTGTAAAAATTTCCCATCCTTTAAAACTAAGTGTTTAATTGTTGTTTTTCTAGATCTTTAGGAAAGCCAGAGCAGTGTCTCCTTCAATTCTTTTCTTTGATGAAATAGATGCCTTGGCAGTTGAAAGGGGAAAGTAAGTAATCCTGTTAAAAATCTCAGATGTTATTTTCTGATAAATTAATCTTACATTGTGCAATCACAAGTATATTACCTTTCTAGAATGATTTTATTAAATATATTCATTCCACATGCAGAAGGATAGCATTTGTGACTCCTCAGGTGTATTTAACTTGGCATAAACAGGTAAGCTGGTGGAGTTCCTTCTTTCTCATCTTATTAGCAGGAATGATTCTACTGGTTCTCATGCCCTTCGGCTCTTTTCTGTGGTTTTAGCTTGCATTTATTTCCAGTAACTAACTCCTTTCTTTTCCCAGGGTTGTTGCACTGGCCTAATACAGTGTCTTCGTCAAGAACACAATGTGATCATATATAACAAGGAGATCATATATTCCAGGAAGTCTACTCATATGCTTAAATTTACGCTTATGTTTAAATGTTTCCCCAGACTGGGAAAAACTTCATGAAAAGATTTGAGAACACTCACGCCCTTTCATGTGTGACATTAAAAAGGGGTTATTGTGCAAGGAGCTCATACTGTTTTTTCCCGTGTCTTGCTTCGTGATGATTTCAAGAGATGTTTAGCTCTTGTCTGAAGGAGGATTATAGCAGGTTTTAGTTGCTACTATAGCATTTAAAATTAGACAGGCTTTGTAAGTGGTTTTTCTAGGAGGACATCTTATAAAATACTACTGCTTGTTGTGAGCAAGTACTTTTTTTTCTGTTTTATTTTTTTGCCTGAAAAACTATCAAATATGTGCATGTAGAAAGTATTTGTCCAGTTTGAAGGTGCTTCACAACTTCATCATTTGTCTGGAAGAGAAGCTACAACAGCATCCATTCAGATTCATTTGTGTTGCAAAAAAGCCATTTGTATCTGCAGCATAGGATGAAAGGTGTCATACTAACATTTCGGCGACATGAATAAATTGTTTATGTTACAGGAGGTGGCATTGCTTGCAGCATAGAGCTGCCCTGTGAAACTTGAGAAATGAATACATTTTCTGCTTGAAATGTAAAACCTGGTAGAAGATGTCTTCAACATCATCCTTTTCATATGCAATGTCTGCAACTGTGACACTTGTAAACTTCCTAGAAACAGTTAGCCACTCTGTGGTACCCACTGAAACACCTGTCTGCTTATCACAACAGGGAAGTTGCAGAAATGTGCTGGAATCAAGCCAATAGAAGGGGGGGAAATACTTCCCCCTGCTGCAATTCTTAATGTGTTTAGCTTTCAGAAACACCACTTCATCAAGATAAAACCTTTTGGAAGAATAAGCTATAGTACGTTTTAATCAGCCTTTTCACACAGTGCCCTAGAGGTGTTGAGTGCGTTTGTTTGTTTGCTTTATTCTTTTAGGGAGTAAACAACCCAATTTTACCTTACCTGGAACTGTCTGTGGGGGGTAGTAGGCCTGGCACAGCTTGCTGAAGAATGTGGTATGACCTGCTGCAGTTGTGTTGTGCTGGAGACATCTGGTTTTGGAGCTTTAAAAAGAACAGGGTGGGACACACAAATATTTCATTGTCAAATCTGAACCAGATGGGAGGTAAAATATGTAGCAGAGTTCTCGTAAAATTCATCTGAAATTAAATGGTGTAGGAAACCAGACAAGGCACTTATTAGAAATGGCCTTTTTTTACAGGCTGACTTTGCACAGTAGGAATTTGCAAATGCATTAGAGATGCTAACGATTTGTGGCCTCTGGAGATCCATTTCCTGTACTATTTCTAACCATACTGAAGTTTTCAAGGAAACACCTGTTTATATTGTCTCCCTATTCCCTCTGTTGGTTGAATTAGTTTTCTCTGCCTTGGCAGTGGAAAACACTCTGTGATACAGCTTTGTAAACGTTTTTCCTTTCCGTTTAAATCTTTGTTAGGATTCTGTGGACTTTGCGCAGAATATGCTGCATCACAAATCCTCCTGGGTAGGTAACCTCTCCTCAATCTTAACGGGACATCCAGAGATGCAGAGAAGCCTGAACTGTTAAGTTGTGAGAGTAGTTTTATGCATAGTTCAGATCTGAAATAACAGATGTGAAATAACATTGAGTAATTGCTTAATGCTTTTGCTCTACAAAGCACTTTGCCAAATATTCATTAACTCATTAATACTTGTTTAGATTAAACCCACAAGCTTTAGTCAAAAGCACCACTGTTTTACTCCCTAAACAGAGATCACTAAACAATCCCTTCTCATCAACAGGCACATACAGACTAACAGGCTTTGTAATTACTTGTAATGCAGGTAGACGAAGAGAGCTAAGGAGTTTTCTTGTTTGTACCATTCAATATAATGTCTCTTTTGCATCATATAGTGGAGTCTGTCACTGCATAATCAATTACGCCATGGCAGACACTGTAGCTGCATTCAGATATGCCACGGTGTTTTATTTATTATACATTTCCAAGCCATTACTCAGAATTGTAATACATCTTAACACTCTACATAATGTAACTGTCTTGTGTAGTAGTTTTACAGTGTATTTGTGTGTGTTTATTAGTTACAAGAAATAATACTTTGAAGTCAGCAAAAATTATGTTAATTGACATTGTTCCATGTCAAAATGTATTATTTCTGAAAAGATTGTTTCTTGCCCAGCCTGCTTAGCAGTTCCATATGTTCTATCTGTATGAAATAAGCTCCTGGGGTTTCCTTCATGTCTGTCCACACCCACCTCCCAAATTTGCATGTTGGCAACAAGCTAATACATATTAATCAAAGAATTAAAAATGTGGGCTGGATACATACGAGACTCAAAGAGGATTTACGATATAATCCTGCACCTCTGAGGAGAATAGTTCAGTGTAAGGGGCAGTTGCTTGATGGACAAATCTGGAGATCCTTGATGCAAGAAGATGAGAGAGTGATTCTGAATGGATTTGAGTTTCCAATGTATCTTTATCTATGAAAACAGGTAAAGATAGTTTGAGCTGTATTCGTTTCTGGATTTTGTTCTCTTACGCTATGCTTGTTAGAGAGAATTGAAAATAAAAAAATTTGGGGCTGAATGGACCGACTATAAGGAAAGAGGGAGGCATTCACTGTAACTGGTTCTAAAGAATAGACGATAAACCCATGGAAGAAAAGATGCTAGAAAGTTAGAGGTGTCACAGTGAGTTTTGAGTAGGAAAAATGGTTGAGATAGGAAAACCTTATGCAGATCAGAAAGGCTTTTGGTAGAGAATTATCCTTTGCTGTCAGTTAGTCATATGGGAGAAGCTTCAGCAACCTACTGCTTGATATCTTTAAAACAAAACTGACGTTTCACAGATTAACGTGCAGCGAGGAGCAGTCATGCACTGGGAGAGATGCACTACGTGGTGCATGGAGCCTTTTCCATCACTCTGTGGTTCTAATTAGTATTTACTTTCATGAGCAGACTACAACTTTTTCTTTCTCCTTGCTTTTGAAAGATGTTACAACTTTTCATAGGAGAGACTGCACTGAAGCGAGACCCTCAGGACTGGTCCAGATGCAGCACTGCATGAGGAGAAGGGTTTGCCTCGCAGTAATCCCTTGCCTGGACAAAGCTTGAGAGGCTTTAAAAATTGCACAGCTGCAAAGAGTTATGGGTATTTGTTATCCCTTGGTATCCTGACCATATAAAACCTAATTCTTCTGGCCATTAGAGGTTACCAAGAGGGAAATGTCTTGGTCATTAGACTTGAAATTGATGAATGAACGTGGCTCCGTGTAAATGCAGCACAGACAGTCTGTTTGCTGTACTTAAGAAGTCTCTGCTTTGGAAATGGGACATTGTTTATACAAGCAGGATTTTTAGGATTTTGGGGCAAGAGATATATTTGTTCCTATTCTTGGTTTTCAGAAGCAAAGCATTTTGTAACATAAGATGGGAAATATTGTAGACTGATGTGAAAGACACTGATAAATCGCATTTTCAAAGGACAAAAAAAAGACGAGACAAAATCAGTACCTTGCAATTGACTTGTATAGGCCAGAACAAGTTGGTAGATGAATAACCTTTTTGGAGTGATGATAGAAGTGACAAAGTGAAGGGACTTTGATACCAATCCCTTGAAACTACAATATGATGATGCTTTTCCAGTGAGTTACGTTACCCTGTATACTGGGTGGCAAGGGGAGCAGGATAGATACATTCCTAAGCCACAATTTAAAATGCTCAGAACCTCTGAAAGACACACTGTTTTCACTTTAGGTATTGAAATATTTGCAGTCTTAACTTTTGAGGCCCTCAGGCTTCTATAATGAAGCTGGGAAGAACAGCAGCTTCTCTTCTGTACTGAGTCACCTCTGCTTTAAATGGGAACTGTGATAAATCCTGTTTTTAAACCAAGCTGTCTCTTTGGAATATTTTAGTACATATTTATACTGTACAGCTTAGCACATATTATGTACAATTCAGTACATATTACACTGTACGCTTGAACATACCTTCGCATTTTTTTATCTGTGCAAATTCCCTGGTGTAATTGACAGCCTCTGTCATGAAGAAGGTCGGTGTATTGCATCCTAGCAACGAAAGCTAGAGCCTGGACCCTGCAGGGACATTAGGTAGGACAGAGGCTCTCAGCCAGAAAGCCACCTTGCACAGGGTAGGTTACCGGTAGCAGAGCTGGAGAAAGTACTGTCACCCTAATATTACTTGTGTGAAGGCAAAAGAAAGTGAAGAATACATGAAAGAAATGGGAGTTTCCCTGTGCCATGCTTGTGTTGTGAGGGACCCAATTCTAGCAGCAGGCTCATTTAGGCAGAGCTTTGCGTTTCTGGCTTCATTAGCACTGCTTGTCCCTGAATTGGGGGATGTCAGCCGGTTCCCTTCAGTATCTGAGCTGTGTTTGGATATGATAGAGAGTTGAGGCATTCAAAACTTTTGTGACTACTGTCTGAATTCTTTAAAGTGTTTGAATTTGGTATCCAGTATTGTCCGGGGAAAAAGCTGCATGTCCAGTGCCAGTTTTCTATTTTAGGCCTAGCAAGGAGTGCTGAAAAAGTTAAAAGTTTTGAACCAATTTAATTGTACAATAAAGCTTGTAATTCACTTTGGAATAGCGATTTAAATAAATAGCATTACCTATAGATTGTGTGTGTTTATGCTAGATGTTTGTAATACCTTTAACTTTAAAACAAACTCATCAATGTTTCTTGTCTAGCAAGAATCCTTTATCACAATGTGTTTAAAAATCTGTGGTTCTTCCTTTTTGTTTAAAAAACCCAATAATTTGTAACTTTGCCAGCCTGTATTACAACTCGGAGATTTGATTATTGGCATCAGTGGAAGCAGGACTGGATCTGTAAACCATTTTCTTGAAGTCATTCAAATGCATGGATAAATGTAGAGGGTTTAGAGGGACTAATCAAGGCTGTTAATGTTGGTAAGCCTGTTCTGCAGTGTTGTGGCAAAGTTAACCTGCAGCAAGATGCTTCAGCCAAGGACGTGAATTTGAGCTTCTCTCTGGATTCCTGCCAGAGGCCCAGTTGAAATGAATACCAGGATTAGAGGGATCAGAAGTGGGCATATGTGGTGATCACTTCGGGTCCCGATGTGGTGTTGGCTATGGAGAAAGGTCAGCTTACCCACACTAAATGGGCCCAAGCAGGCTACAGTTGCCTGTGGGGCGAGGACTAGAATGATTGACGGCCTTTTTTAAACTTTATTTTAAATGAAATACAAGGGGAACATGACTGTAGTTAAAACTCATAAATGAAACTTATTCCAGATGAAATGGAACCTCTTATACTTAAATATTGTTATAATGAAAACAAAATCCAGTCTAGCTAGTTACTTCTAGGTCTGTTATACTTCCAACTTAAACTGTACTTGCTTCGCTGGTAGACATGATTGATTACAGTGTTCAACTTGATTAACTTCCAGGAATGCGCAGAGGAGAAGTGCTGAGGAAAACAGAAAGAAAGGAAATGGAAAATTTACTGTGCATCAGGTGTGTGTTTGGGGCTTTTTTTTTTTTTTGTTTTTGTTTGTTTTTGTTTTAAAAGGCAGTGTTAATAGAATAGGAGAACTCTATGTTAGCATCCTTCTTGTTTCAGCTCGATGGTGCCAGGGCCAGGTGAAAGTGAGTTCTCATGTCTGCCTTCTGTGGACCTGCATCTGCAATTAGTTTCAGGCAGATGGAAATGACTGATGGATCACCACCTTGGTGCTTAAGGATTTGGAGATGTGCTTGGGGAAAGCCCTCTGGAAGAAAGCCTGTTGATTCCAAACCCATCTCAGACTGGCTCCTTGCCTCCTTTTCTCTCCTTTCATTGTGTTTCATTTTTCTGGGCCTACTTCGCTCATTTCTGAAAGCTGCCGTAATAATGAATTTGGGCAAATGGAAGAGGCTGGTTGCATGAACATGGAGGAAAATCTGGGATGTTTCTGCAGCTGCCTGTAGGCCATTTGTTTCAAAGTCACCTGCTGACAGCTGAGCGCAGTTTCCTGTTTCCACAAAGCTCGTCTCTTTTTAGGAAACCTGCTTACAAGTAGGAGGCCGCTCAAGGAGTACTAGGAGTTCTTTTATTTTTCTGTGCTTTTGTAATGTCTTAAAAACCGCAGTTTTTTTGGCGAACTGACAGTTGGCAAAACACCTTTTTGGCCTGGAGCTGACCATAAAGCTAAATGTTCTACCCAGTCTCTAAGTTTCCCAGACTTCCTCAGGTTTCCTCTGGAGATTTCCCTTCTGAAGTACCTGAATTTTGCTCTTGAGGAAATAGGGAATATGTGAAACGATATAGTGGGTAACAGCTGATACAGGTGCGTAGAGAATATGACAGCATCTAATTGTAGGGTGCTGATGGAGGGAAGGCTTGAGGATGGTCTTCTTTCAGAGTTTCTTCTGATGACACAGACAGGAAAATTCCCTGGTATGGGGAATATTTCTTATCTTAGGACTGAAGAGGTGTTTGGTGTTGTGTTGTTTTTTTTTTAATGAATAGCTGAAATATTTAACTAATAACATAGAAGATTTGTATGCTGTGTATCTCTCCTAGACTTTTAAAATAACATCAAAGCCTGTAATATCTGCAGTGGTCTTTATTATCAATATGCACTGAAGCTGTACCATACGTGTGCCAGAAGTGAATTTAGCCCAGCGGTTTAATAATGATCACTTAGGCCTAGGTATGCTTGCTGCGCCTTTTGTTTTATGAAATACCTCTTTTGTTGTGAGTGCACGTACATAGAGACATCAGTAACTGTGGATAACAGTTTTAGCTCAAACCAGGAATTGTGCTTGTAAGCAGAAATGAGTAGGTGATGTAAAAGGTGTTGTGATTTTTGAGGGAGAGGGAAAAGTGCTGTAGGGAAAAAATACATAAGCAGCACAGCATCACTAAACATGCATGTCTCTGTAAACCTAGTATATTTAGTAAAGTTTGAGTTTTGAAGCCCCAGTAGCATTCAAGAGAAACAAAGTTCGAAGTTAACATAAGGGCTTGCTCTGCTATCTTTAGATTAAGAATATTCTGACTGAATTAATATTTTAGCAGGGTGCATCTGTGTGGAAGAGCCTGCTTTTTCTAACTGGCATGGCAGTGTCCATTCTGCTGGAAAAAATGCCCCACTGACAGAATTTTTGAGTGGAATTCGGTACCTGGGAAGATGCTGCAATTATTATTTTTCTGGTAAATGCTATTGGAGTAGTTTTTTGGGGTTTTGGGTTTTTTTCCCCCCTAATGCTGTGGAGAACCTTGAACTGCCAAAGCCATATTTCACCAGTTTGTGAGGGAAGGAAATAAAACAGTGTGACAGTTAATTATGATCACGGCAGTTGGACTGAAAAGACAGACTTGGCAGGTGCTCCTTGCTGACAGGTTACTCCTGCAAAGCCCTGACAGAAATGTCAGACTCAATAAAAATCCTTCAGACTGTGTGAGTGAGGCGACTCTTGCATGGGAGTGTGCTGGCAGGGGGCTTTGGTATTTCAAGAACCTTTTACCTCAGTAGTTTGTGGAGAAGTGGAGAGTCCTGCCAGAGAGTTCTATTTCATCCTATATTAATTTTTTGATACCAACCATTTTGTCATGTCAATGACTTTTACATTTGTTTTGATATGAAATTATTTCCAGACATTCCAGTGAAAGAATTATTTGAGATGATATCACATCCAGAAGAAGTATTTTTAAAACTTTTAAATTTTGATTATGATTGCAATTCTTTTGTTGGGGGTGGGGGGGAGGTGAAGAATAATAAAGACAGCTTTTATCTGTTTGTAAATCTTGCCTGATAAGATGTTTTGGAAAAGAAGGTAGGCTGTACTCCCTTCTCACAAAACCTGTGTTATAGATTTCAGCTGCATGGAGATTAATCCCTCTGCAGTAATTTATCCTGGATACTTCTCCTGAGGTCTGCCTTTTTGACCTCATGGATCTGCCAGAGGTAGGGTCATCTGTGCAGAAATGGGGCTTTTCAGGAGAGGGGCCCTCCCAGACTTCCTTCTGGTTTTGTAGCTTCACAGTTGCTGTGAATTTAAGAGTGCTCAAAATGTTACTGTGTGACTATTTCCTGCATTTCCACGTCTACAGTTTAACAGCATAACTAAATTAAGGTCCTGATTCTGAAGATGTTCAGATAGGCTTCAATGCTGCTGAAGTCAGTGGTGGGATGGAGAGTCATTGGTTCTCCTTTACAGGATTTAAATTATAATTGAGACTTACATACATTTTCCGATGAAAATGACATCTGGTGTTCTGAAAAAACATTCATCCCATTGGTTTTGGAAATGTTGTAGACTGTCAAATGATGCAAGTGTACGTTTGCGTTAGCTCGCAGTGGTGATGCTTACCAAATTTCATCATGAGGTGAAACTGTAACGACTGCATTCTCAAACTGTTTTTAGTTTTAAATATTAAAAAAAATCTGATAGATAAAGGGAGGGGGCTGAGAGAAAAGGAAGTTAAATAAGTAAAAATGTAAAAAACAAAAAGTAAGCTGTTGTCAAAAAAAAAAATGTCTATAGCAAGAAGGGTAACAGATTTAAATCAGATGATTTCATACGTCTGGTTATGTCCAGAAACAAAATCTTCTTGGCTTGAAGAACTATGTATGCTAGTGAACTGTATGTACTCTTGATGCAGTGATAGAATCAGGCTGTGTTGCATTTGTATCCCCAGGAAGAAGCGTGAGAGTGGCTTAAGATGTTCAAGGGGAAATGTCAAATACCCACTGAGATCTGAGTCCAGCTGGTTAGAAGGGTTGTTGGGTAAGGCCAAAGGAGATAAGAAAAAAAAAAGATGCTATGGAGAGCCCTCACCTGCTGTGTTGAATTTGGAGCTGTTGCTCACAATGTCTCAGTTCCATCATGCAAGGCCAGAGTTAATTCAGATTAATTGTGAGTGGTACACTGTAGAATACATGTTTTATTCTGTCAAAACATATACTGGAAGTGCCTTTAGCTAAAATAAAATACCAAAACCAGGTTTTGTTTTTCATATTCACTTTCAGTAGTCTGCTATAATCCACAGGTAGTCTTATCTTGAGAGTCTTTTGCCATTCAGGAAACTTCTGTGTTGATCAAGAGCTTGTGCATGTGGGCTTGGTCTGACGCTGGTGGGAGGTGGGACACTCGGGATTAGCTGAAATATCATGTAGGGCTGGATATCTGGCTCTAACTGATAAACTAGTAAGCAAAGACATTTTTTGCCTTTAAAACTCCTTCACTGAGGATTTTAAAGAAAGAGGGGTTGGCAAAAAAGATTAAAATAACACATAGCCTACAGACTGATGTGTTTAATTTAGGGCAACACAAGAGATTACTTGAAATTCTCAGGCCCTTTTATGGAGCAGCCAGACTCCTCTTTGCTCACACATTTTTATTTTGAAGTTAAAGGTATTTCTGGTTAGGGCACGGCTCTTGCATACACGCACCCATGCACACATGGCTCTGCATGGATTATGTGAGGAGCTTAATTCTGACTGCCTGGATTTGCAGGCGGCGTGTTGACAGGAAATTAGTTTGTACCAGGACGTGCCTTTTGAGGACTATTTCCATGCAGTTGTGATGATGACATCAACGTGCGGAGGTCATGGTGGGGGGGGGCAAAGATACCCCCTTGGCTGGAAGTTGGTTTTGGCAGTGCCTCTGTGGGACTGGAGGGTTAATCATCATTTGTTTCTCTGGCTGCCGTTTGCGTCAAAAGCCAGGGCAGCCTTAATGAACACTGCCTGTGTTAATTTGAAACCTTTGCTGGGAAATCATGGGAAAATGGAAAAACGCATACTTGTGTGTCACCCTTCAGATTAGCAGCTTGGGCAGCACTAGAGCTCTCGGAGTACATGGTGTGGCTCTGATGCAGCTCTGAGCAGCTGGTAAAGAGATCTCTCGCTGCAAACCTGTGCCTGCCTGTGATTTTTATAGGGTATCCTCTGAAGCCAAAAGCTAATTTGCTGGAGACTCTGTGCTAAAAATGGTGCATCATATGACAGCCTAGTGAACTATGTAAACAAAAGCACTGAAATTGAAATTCCTGATGTCATAGGTCCCAGACACCTCTTCATTTGATACTGTTTTTATTATTTATACTTTTCGCATCTGTGGTTTTAAAATGTTTTTAACTGCACTTTTAAGAGATAGTAGTAAAGCCCTCAGTAATGTACTGGTAAATATCACTTCATTGTTTGAGTAGATCATGCCATCAGTGATTGCTTAACTGCAATTTTCTGATTATGCTTCAATTGCGTGGAAGTCTTTGCAATGTACATTCCCTTGTAACAGTGGGAGTTTTCTTTAGAATATATGCATCTTTAATTTTCTAGGTTTTCTTTCAGTCTGATGCTTGTAAGAGAAATGTTTATATTGGGGAAAGGTGTAATATCCGTTCTAGCCACCTCTCCTTAAAACCAAGTATTTTTTCTTTGTTTCCTTAATAGTGTAAAAAAAAAAAAAAAAAAAAAAAAGTTTAGCATCTCCCCCAAAGTCTTCTAGCTTCAGATCATCTCATATAATATTAATGTTTTGGTCCCAGTCTTATAATTTTTTTTTTTCCCTTTGCTTAGGTTTTTCTTGTGTGCAATCTCCTGGGTATAAAGTTGAGTAAATGTGAAACTTATGCAAGATGGGAGGCCTGAATCCCTACTGAGACTAGCTTATGTTACAAAGTTGATTTTAATTTCCTTTAAGTTCTGTGTCCTTTGAAAAGCATTTACTATCCTTGTCCGACACCTGAGGTGTTTTATCATGTTCAGCCCTCTGTAAGTCAACGAGACCGTGACCTGTGGGTATGTAAGAAATGCTCTAATATCGCTTGGGAATTTCTAACATGGCTGCAGCAACTCGAAAAGCTGGCAACTGGCTAACCCAAGTCCCTTCTCTAATATTTCTTAGCAACCTAAATGTTCTGTTAGCCAAAATTTATTATAGCTCCTCAAAGATATTTTCCAGACTACGTCTGATAAGTTAACCGTTTTGCACTGGAAAATTACAGAACCAGTTGTAGGACGGGAAAGTTAGAGAATTTATTTGGGGGAGATTGTTACAGCAGTGATGGAGTCGTTACTGTTGCTTTGGCTTTGGGACATTTAGGAAGCACTTCGGTTGCCGGCGTGCTGGTGGTAGATGGCAGTGCTGCAGCAAAATACATGTGTAGGAACTCTGCAACTGGATGTGTGTATTCTCTATCTGCTGGAAATACTCGGAATGCTTGTATTTTAAAATCTAATATTTCTTTTTGGAAACAAGTGTGCAGCAGGATAAATGTAGTGTGTTGGTGTATGAGGGTACTTGTGTATCTGTATAAATGTTTAGGCGTACTTTTTGAAAAGGACTTAAAAAAAAAATTTGAGATTAAAAGTCATCTTCATCCTATGTAGGTTTGGGGTGACAGCAGAAAAATGTACATTGCAGGAAGAAACCTGGCCTCATTTTTAGTATCAAACTATTTTTTGCTTCTTAGTATGGAGTTAAAGGGATCCAGAAGAAATTCAGAGATTAGTTGTTTGTTTTTTTAAGGGCCTGTTTAAGGGTAGAGAAATGAAGCCCTCCCTTGCGCAGCAGAGGAGCCGTGGAATAGCAGTCTCGTATAGTTCCAATAGCCGTGGAAGAGCAGTCACATTGGTGAAGGAAGATGTAGGTGTGTGCATGCTTGTCTGCAAGGAAAGATTGTGTTGAAAACAGCGAGGCTTTTGGCGTGTGCCAAGAGCAGGGCTCCTGGTTTCTGGCAAAGGTGGATAAACCCCACATTTTTGGTGCTATCTGGCAATCCTCAGCTGCTTTCCCTAGCCTGCTTCAGCTTCCCTGCCCCTGCTCAGCAAAGGGAACTTTTGGGATGAGCTACTGGCTATGCTGTACCTGGCCTCCCCATGTTTATATAGAGCTGGGTGCTACAAAGAACAGATAAACATAATTTGTGTAGCACATCTGCCAATGTATGAATGTCTACAGTCATCTGTGTATGGCCCTAGTATCTCTTAGGTCTAGTATCCTTTCAAAAATTCAAAAAAAAAATCATACAGCGTGCAATCACCTATTTATTTTTATTGTGTTTCAGAAATAAGGACTCTATGCAGAATTAAAAGGATGTTAAAAGAACACAACCATTCATGAAATGTGTTATGTATTACAATGTCAGTGCTTGGTCTTTTGATTTAAAATTTCTGCTATATCTTCCTCTTCTGCGTTCTTTGTTATATGTGTGGATATGTGCATGCACAAATATTTGTGTTAAAAAGTTGCCAAGGAAGAAGGGGGTGTACATCACTTGGTTAATCTTTTTGAAATATTAGAAGCTTTAATGGAAATAAGAGTTTATTTCTGTAATGCTTTTGTTACATATAGTTAAGCAATTTGAGCAAATTTTCCATAAACCTCAAGGTTACCAGAGTTAATTCCAGACTAAAACTATTCTAGGCATTTATATTTTATGCCTTGTCTGTTTAGTTTTTTTCACATGTTTATGATTTCAAGACTGGAGTGTTCAGTTTTTCAATCTTGTTTTTTCCTGGTATCTGGAAAATCAGCTGAGTTAAAGGACTGACAGTGCTACTGTGAGGCAGTTGGTCAACACAATTTATTCTCATGTGATGGGGAGAACATAAAATTGTAGAGCAACACTGCAAAATAACTACCTACCTAATTTTTTATGCTGCATGGGGTGGTGAAGGCACTCACTTGGATAGTGCTAGAAATGAAAGTTTGTCTGACTAGTAAAAAAGCTGCATGAATTCAGTTACCTTAAAAATGTTTATTCCAGACATCCACAGTGTGTTAAATTGTTTTCAACCGAAGTAGCAGGGTAGTAAGTTAAAAACCCCTTAGTTGCTTTATTGAATACCAAGAAATCCTTTGAAGGACTGATTCTCCAATTTGCTTTTACTCACTTCATATGACACATACTGCTTCAGGGATTGAGGGTGAAAATAAAAATCAGAAAGAATTAAGATAAAAAGATGGATCCCTGTAAATTAAAAAGAACAATATACTCTTTCCTTTCTCCAATTTTCTAGGAAGGAAAGGCTAATGCTGCTTTTCTTTTCTCCCCCCCCCCCCCCCCCCCCTCCCCCCCCATTAAATCAGCTCTTCAGGTGCTGGAAATGTTGCAGACCGTGTCTTGGCTCAGTTGTTAACGGAAATGGATGGGATAGAACAGCTGAAGGACGTGACAATCTTGGCAGCTACAAACAGACCAGACATGATAGACAAGGTACAAATAGGTGCACTGCTGTATATTCTGTTGAGATGACCAGATTTTGGTATAATTCCATTCTCTTTTGCTTTCTGGACTGTTGTCTAATCAATTAAAAGTGGGAGTTTGAAGACAAGGCAAAGGATTGTCCCTTGCTTTTTTTCCCCCTTCTACAGATTTTTTTTTTAACAGTACAAAATGTTTTGTGATAACCTTAAGTATCTGTTTCTTAGAAGAAATTTTCCTTAAATTAAGCTCATTGCAACAATGTTTCTGTCAAACTCGTCCTGTGGTTTTTGCTTCTGTTATGTTTGTTTATGCAGGAGTTTGCTGGAGTTTGTTGGTTTCATTAGTTACTTCCTTTCAAAAGATTAAATATCTGCTTGGTGCCATTAGCCTTCTGCCAGCAATATGGTTTCCAACTGTAAACAGTGCAATTTCTCCTTAGATCCTGCAGCAGCTCTGCTGGAGCAACAAGACTATTTCAAGTTTGTAAAAATTGGGCAGGTTGCAACGCTTACTGCAGAAAACCTCTGAACACAAAACCAGCCCAGCAGCCCTCTAGACAATGCACTTTAAAACCATCCACTGCACTTCTGTGTCTTCTCACAGCTAAGTTCAGTAGATGGACCAGTCTGAAGTGATTTCCTTTAAGATATGTTTTGTAGTGTTGGTAAGGTTCTTTATTCCACAACTTTCCACCTTCACAACATTCATGAATTTGATGACAAGTTAATGAAATTTATTTTTCCTGATCTCTTCTAGGATTTCTTTTGAGTTTCTTGAGTATTTTTAATGTTAACAAAGTCTTCCATTTTAAGCTGTTTCTGGAATAGTTTTTTGTTTGTCTTGGAGCATTCAGGCATAAAATACATATGAAGCACACACTTTTAAAGTAAGGTTCATATACACCTAAAGTCTTGAGAAAAAAAACCCTTGTATTTTGGCTCCAGAACACAGCCTCTTCCTTTCTGAACTGAAGGAAGACACAGCTGATGGTCTCCTGACAAAGGCTTACATACACACCGCTTGTGTGCCTATCATGGCAAAGTAGAACGAGCAAAGGGTTTTCTGTAAAAGGTGATAAAACTCATGAGTGAAAAATACACTTGTGCAAAGTTAAAATTTTAAAGATTCTGCTTTTGTCACATTGATTTCAGTTTTCTGTGGTGACTGTTCTTTGAGGTCAGACTTAGCTGAGTTTGAAAAAAGTTGTTTGTTGAACAGAAGGGAAATTTCTGAGTCGGTTCAACATTATACTGTGTTATCTCCATTTCCACCTGGTAATGCAGTTCTCTGCCATTCTCTCTTTTGCTGGAGTTCTCTTGGACCCACAGTGAGTGCTGTTTTCTTATATTTTAGTTTTTATTTGAAATATTAGCATACTGGGACAGTATTTATTTGAAATGTTGGCAATATTGGGACAGTACTACCATGTGTTAAGGGTGCCACCTTGCAATACTGAGAACTTTTAGATAGAACCGAAGTTACTAGGTATATGCCAACTGTACCTACATTGCTGATGCAAATCCAGACCTCTTAGCCTGGGACTGAAAATTTTCATTTTAATATGGTGGGTAAAAATTTGATATCTTTTGTGCATCTGAATTTTATGGGTATGATGAACTTCTAGCAGCACAGTTGTGTTCAGGTGACAACATATCTTATATATTCTTTCTCCAAGTAAAGCTGATAATTGTGATGACGCTAAATGTAAAGAAAAGGGAAAAGTTGCATAAGACAGTGCCCTCTGCAGTAGCAAGCCATATGATTATAGCAATTTTATTAGGAAGAAACCACAAATGGATATTTTAGATTTTTATTAAAAATTGGGTTTACCAAGATAGAAAGCGGGGGGGGGGGAGGGGGAAGTAACTCAATAACTTTGTAGAAAGCACTCACAGAATAGCAGAGCAAAATGTCATCAATCTGGAGGAAGGGGGTTTTTCAACTGTGGTTTAAAAGGGCTGGAGAATCACATTTGAGTTGGTGTTGCTCACATGGTGCTTCATCCGGATCAGACAGTCTATACCAGGCCACCATCTACTCCTGGGTATATGCAATATTCCCATTGCACAAGTTGCACTTTTTTCTTCCCCCCCACCCCTCTTCCCCTGGAAGAAAGAAGACTGACACCAGAAAGCATTTGTACCGAGAACTTCACTTAATGGGAAACCTTTCAGTAGAGGCTTGTAGTTTACTTTGTGATCAGTGATACCTATGAAAAGGTAAAATTTTCTTAAATCAACTTAACATTTTATATGGAAATATCAGTTCAGTTACATCTTACCATAAATGAGTGTCCTGTTTTCATTGGTATATGATGGCCATACAGTAATTTTTAATGCACGAACTTTGCATATGGTATAAAGGCACAAGGCAGTCCATGTTCTCTACTTCCAGGCAGTGGGAAGATGTCTGGTATACCTTTGTGACTATCTTTTAGGTTTTTCAAGCCAAGAAATGCACGCTTTCCGAGTTTTGTGTTGTATACTTAAAAAATTCAGCATCTTCATTTATGTGTCTGCTTCTTAACTGACAAGTAAGTGATGATTAATCTTTCCTAATTTGAAAACAGCACATGGCAATATCAAATGTTAAGGGTATTCCCCTGAGCCTAGCGTAGATAGACTTCATCATCCCTGCAAACGCTACAGTATATTGCTTTCGGGTAGTGATATAAAAAATTATGCTTAATGGTAAACTTGTTTTGACTTGTTAGAAATGTCTATTAATGAGGTAATTTCTTTAAGATGTCATGATTCTATTGAAATATTATTCCAGCCTTGTGTCCCATGTTTTTAGCACTTAGCTACTTTGCATCCTATTCATGCGATTCTGGAAATACTTTGGGATAGCTTCTATTTTTCATAAGAAAACAAAGCCAGCATGTACTGTTTTCAGCCATGTATGATACAGAAAGTGATTTCTCTTGGAAGGGAAATACTCTGGAACAAGATGTTCTGAACATTCTTTGAAAGTGATACAGAAACAAAACACTCTGAGTCAGTAATAATAGTAAAATCTTCCCTTTAATTTTTCGTTCTGTAAGTAGAATTGATGAGCAATAATTGGAAAAATGCTTTTTGGTTTTGGTGACTCTACCCACTCAGGAGTGATTCTTCATACCCAAAATATTTTATAGAGTAGCTTACGATTCAAAGCTTGTCTGTATTTTCCCATGTATGAGTTGGCCTAACAAGAGAGATCCCCACAAACCTCAGATAAAATATTTTATAATACTGTATAATTTGCTTAGCTGGAAATTAAATGTTGTATTCAGACATATGTATGGACAAGTTTTCAGGTGTAGTCTGACAGATTTCTGTGGAAGAAAACCTAGACTAACTCACCAGGGTTTGCATGTCCTTTTTTTTTTCTTTTTCAGTGGAACCTATTTTCCTAGTATAGGAAGTTTTTTCCTAGTACTGGGCTTATGTCTTGGGTGAGAAGGGTGAATTGCTATCATTACCTGCCCCTGCAGATATCTTTTTTTTTTGCTCTTAAGCAGTGTTTCAATCTTGAATAGCAAAGGTACAGTGAAGGGAGAGGAGAGACTGTCAGATCCCTGGGGACCTTGGTGAATATTTTAGCACAGGAAGCAAGACGCATGTTCCTGTGGCATTAGATAGTTCTACCTCCTGCTGGGTCAAATTTGAATGTCAGACACATTAACTGTGATGTAAAACATGAGGCGCTGAGTGAAGTGATGGCCTGTGGTACAGGATGACATCCTGGTGCTCCTGACAGCTTCACTTCTCCTTATCGTGGAGTGCAGAAAAGATATATCCTCAAATATGCTATTTGCATAAGAATGACAGGATGTGATAGGACAAATGAAGATTAATGAGATGCTGTGCTGTCAGCGTTGCCCATTGTCTCTAGATTGATGGTGGTCTGGATTTTGTCTGTGTTCACGGACTCCAATGTAGTTTAAACCAGAAACTATCCTGGTACATTGAATACTGAAGAACTGAATCTTTATGAATGCTTTATTAGTACAGGAGGTCTTGGCTTTCTATTTCAAAGCATGTTATGTGTTGGTATAAAAACTTGTGTTCTGCATATTGTATCAGTGCAGAGGATTTTTGCAGCCTCTTGTACATGTTTATCTTGAGTTTTAAAAACTCCTGCTCTCTAGCCTTTATGTATTCTTTTTATGTATAAGAAAGCCTCACTTTCTTCTTCTTCCACCTTCTCTTCCTTCATCTGAAAGTTTTGCTATTCCTTAGAATACTCTCTGTTGGCTTCAGCGTGTTAACCACTGGGTTTGAATTCAGCCTATTTAGTTTAAGAACAACATGGATACTACTGAGTTGTCTGTTCTGCTTATGTTAATAAAGTAAAAACTGTAGCCCATGTACTTTCTAGCAATTGCCAAGCAGGAAGAAAGGGAATAAAGCTCTCTTCCCCCTGGTTAATTTGGATTTGGAGGAGTCTTTTGGGTGGAGAAGTCAAACAGAGGTTCGTCAAGTTGATCTGACCCTCAAAATGGTGATTACTGTGTTGTTATGGACAACCATAATTTAAAGTGGCTTGTTTTGATGGAAATAAAAAATGCATGATAGAGCCATTTGGCAGAATCAGTAAAGAAATTATAATTTCTTGCCTGCAGCAGAAGTAAATAATCTTTCCTCTTTAAAAACATCAAAGTTTTGCCTTTCTGAAGGCTTATGGAAGACATTCAAAAATTTAAGTTTGCAGTTTTACAAGTTAAAAGGAATATGAAAGAATCTTGCATATTTATTCAATATTGTCTGGAAATATGTATAGGAACTTACTGATATTAGGAAAAAATTCTTCACTGAAAGGTTTGTCAAGCATTGGAGCGGGCTACCCAGGGAAGTGTTTGGGTCACTGTCCCTGGAGGTATTTAAGAGGTGCATAGATGTGGCACTTAGGGACATGGCTGGGTGGTGGACTTGGTAGTGCTGGGTTAATGGCTGGATGTGATGGTGTTAAAGCTCTTTCCAGCCGAAATGATTCTATGAATCTATGTGCTGTTATAAAGCAGGTGATGCTACAGGCATCTTTAGTAGTCATGTGCAGTAGTGAAAACTTAACTTACTACCATTTATTATATTTTCCTATTTACATACTTGCCTATTTGTCATTTCCATTTTGGTCAGGTATATCTTACTAAAGGTTCTTCCTCTCTTACAGCTTTGACCTGGTAGGGTTTCAGTTTTCCCAGGTACAGTGTAGGACTGTAAAGTTATGAGCCACATAACCCAGCAGTCGTGTGCTGTGTTTCCCTCTGTGACACCCCTCCACCCTCCCGTTTGATCAAGGATCATAAAATACACTAGGTTGGAAGGGGCCTCTGGGGGTCTTTGGTCCAGCCTGCTGCCTGCGCAGGACCAGCTTCAGTGTTAGGTGAGCTTGCTCAAGGCTGGTCCAGGAGAATTTTGAGTTTTTCCAAGGATGGAGGTTTTATAGCTTCTGGGTTCCTGCTGTGCTGTTTGACCGCCTCCACCAGGAAGGCTTTTTTCCTTGTATCTAACAGTCTAGCTTGATAACTTGTGCTTGCTGCAAGTGTGTACCTTTGAGGTGTCTGGCTCCGTCTTCTCAGCAAACCATCCCACCACTCCCTGCTACTGCTTCAGGTACATGTGCAGAGATAAAGTTGTACAAAGAATGGTGAAGGAGAACTATTATAATTATTATTATTATTTCTGTCCCTAGTAATTGGGTGGGAAACCTCCTAATGAAGCTGTGCATGGAAGAAGGCCTTACCTATGCTAAACTGCTTTATGACCCTGGAGGAATAAAATTAAATAACTTGCTTCTGTGCAGATTCCATTCACATTTGGGAAGACAAGGGATACAAGACTGGGTGCTTTCTAGAAGAGATGGTGCTGGGACACTTAACTGCTTTTATGACAGTTGATTAAGTAAGTACTAAGTAAACACTCCTTAGAGTGGACGCTTTTTACATACTTAATTTGGCACTGCTAAGTTACTGAAGTCCAGCCTTAGGACTGGTAGAGATAACTAAGTTGCTACACTGCTTTCCCTGCCTGGTATCACATTACTGAAATCAGCCTTTGTTTGTAGATGGGCTTTGTAGGCATCACAAGAATAGAACAGGTGGGAAAGTATTTCAGAGTACGTATCAAAGTATGTAAATGCAATTGCCATATGTCTTTACACTGCTGAACTATTAATTATTATTTTTTTACCTTAAATGCTGAAATGCCTTGGTGTTTGTCAAAGGGCACTCCTCATATTCCTGTAAAACCCTGAGATTAAAAATAGAGAGTGAGATTTTGTGGGTCTCCTTTTCAGTCAGCCAGCACCTAGAGTACTTAGATCGTTTTGCCCAGGTGCAACTATGGTTCTTTGAAATAACAGAAGATGTGGGATTTCTTTTGAAGACAGGATTGTTCTGGAGCATATAATACATTTTCAGAAAGTGAAGCTTTAGGGAAAAATGATATCAAACTACATGCAGGATCTGATATTCTAAAATAGTTTTGCAATCTTGGCACCATCACATTTTCCATCAATTGGTTTTCTCTGGTATGTGTTTGGATTTTTACCCTTCATCTTATTAAACTTGCAACTCTGACTAGGGCAAAGAGGTACTCTGGAAAGTAGGTGTTTCTTAAAGGTCTAATTTTGCCTTTATTAATATCAGATGTTTACACTTCAGGGTGATTGAGAGCTTACTAAGTTTATTTTAAAAAATGAAGAGCAAAAGAGTGAATTAAATGATGTAGGAGTTGTCACATTCTTTTCAGCCCCCAAACTGAAATGACTAAATAGACACAGTTGATAAGCACTGCTGTTTACTGGCCAAGACTTCCAAGTTGATGATGTAGGGCTGGACAGCATAGTGAACCCATGGTCCCTGAAAAGCCTGGCCACTCTGAATGAAGAGGTAATTTCTGTGCTGATCTACATATGTATGAAGTTTCTCTTTAAGTCAAGAACTAGGTTTTAATATTCACCTGAATTTCTCTCTCCCCCTTCCCCCACCTCCTTCCTCACTGATGAGAACTTTTTCTCATGAGTGCAGCAAATAAAATATTTCCAGGTGCGCAAAAGTGATTTTTGTTTCCAACTATTCGATTGTCAGAGTGTGGAGGGCTGAGTAGTAAATCAGCCTTAAGGCTGCTATGGTTTTAAAAAACAAAATCTTAGTGGTGACAGCTGAAGAGCACAGTGACTTTTTCACTCAAGATTTATTACTTGCCTGAAAAGAAGGGTTGGAGGGAAAACTTGCTGGGCTGCATATTTTCTCCTTTAACTGATACACTGTAGGGCTGGGATAACTTGGCTTTGTTTTGCCTGTGAAAACATACATCTAAACAATGTATGTAAAAATATAATAGTTTTACTTCAAATAGAACAGAAAAGTAAATATGCTTGCTCTTATTCTTTATAATGGAAAGCGTTCCTTACATCAACTCACTCATGTATTTTAGCATCACTAATACTTTCATAAACTTGTCTACTGAAGGTATCAAAGGGTATTTATTGCATTTGAAAAAGTACAAAGATGGGGAGGTAAAAGCCAAGGGCCAAAGTTTGTTCTTATTCATACCTCCAAGACTCACAAAGTCCGGATGGGGAACACAGCCTGTTAGAAAGCCTCCAGATTATCAGCAAAGTGGGAAATTCGAAAGGCTGTCCGATTCAAGTTTGTTGTGTAAACACCATCCCTCAGTTCCATGAGTCTAGCTGTGATACCAGGTGGGGACTTTGGTTTGGTTTGGGTTTGTTTTAACAGGACCACGGAAATTATAATGTATTTGTAAGGTAACAGGGAACATATGGGGTTAAATTGAATCATGTCTCTAAAAATGAGGTGCATTTGAGCAGTACATGTAGACTGGGTATAAATTTGTAAGTGTTGGGTTAGGTCAACTCCATTCTTCATGTGGGTTTAGTGACAAAGCGAAACTAGAGAAGTCACACTGATTGTACGACTAAGTTTTATGTGCCTGTACAGCAACTTTTAACTGCTAAAACTTGTACGTGTGCTTATAAAGGTATGGGTTTTCACTTCCTATTTGAATTACTTGAAAACAGTCTGTGTGATAATAACCTCTTCCTTGTAAATTCTTTCAATTCACTCTTCCTGCTTTGTGTCAGTGTTCGGGTTGTGCAGGGAGGGGTAGAGCTGAGTAGCTCTCCAGAGGCATGCAGCTTGGCTCAGTTCCCATGGGAGCATCCTCAGAAGCTGTCAGGGCCTTGGTGGCTTGTAATTGGGGATACTGGGCTTTATGGCAGATAAGCAATGCGCATCAAGGCATATTTCACAATCAGCGTGTTGGATGGCATGACTCTTACTATATTTAATAAGCTTCATTAGGGTGGTGATAACAGTTAAGGAAGAGACATTCCAAAAAGTCTTGGTTTTTAAATATTTATGGAAGTAACACTGAAAAGGATGTTAGTGTAGTCCTGTGAGCTGCAGAAGCTAGAGGAACGGCTGCAACTATGGTACTTGGGCTGTAGCCACGCACACGTTTAGGGCTTGCTTTGCAGTTGGTCTTCTGCCCAGCTTTCTTCTTTGTGGATGCAAAACGCACAGTATGTATGTAGTTTTTTGTGTATACTGTATTAAAATAGCATTATAGGGAATGTTGTGTTTGTCGAGCATCCGTGTGTTAAGAAGTGCCATAGGTAATATTGCATGTACAATCTTAATTCGTTCTCCTTTGTGCATGCGCATCATAATGCAATTTGTATTTACACTAATTAAAGTGGTATTCATTGTGCTGTGCATGATTCATTAAGTTGAGTTAATTTAGAATATTTTTACAAGTCGTTATGATTGCCTCTAATTACTTTAATACATTTCCTTTTGAGGGCTTTGTTTTACACTGTTTAAAATCAGAAGAACAACTTCTGTTTTTTTGGGGGAGTATTCAGGTTCCATCGTGTAGTGTTGTTTTGAGATCTGTGGTTATCGGCAGTACAGGACCCTCTAGATCTTCCATAGAAAAGTTGTTTGCTTAAAACAGGTGGCAGATTGACAGCAATATTAAACTCCTTTGCGGTTCTTTGCGGGGTCTTCTGTGCAAGAATGGGACTTTTACCTGTTATCCAAGGTATTTTCTGACAACGTGAGGATGGGTAGATTAATTACTTTTTCAGTGGTAACGTTTCTTCCAACTTTCCATAAGCATAACTCTTTCCTTATATTCTTTACTTGGTGTTTCTCCCTATTCAGTTTGCCTGCTCTTTCTTCATGCAGTATCCTCTTGGTCTGTATTTCCTATGTTTACGGACTTCATGATCTTCAGCAAACTATTAATCTAATCTCAGTATGTTTCTTGCTTCTAGTCTTTTTACTTAATTGATGTCAACTTTTTTCCCAGTGCTTGTGCTTCTCACTGGATGCGTTCCTGCCAAGCCAGGATTCCCCAATCCTCTTTTTCCAGCCAGGCTTCCACATCTAGAGTCCTTTCTTAACAAGTATGAGTTTTGTCCTGGTATTCAGACTCTTGGATTTCAATGTGTTCACTCCTCATGTCAAGCTTATCTTCCTTGTGGAGTCAGTTCTGGTGTCCTTTTTCTCCTCTTCCTGCTTGACTAGATCCACGTGACTCCAACAAGAGGAAAGGTCATTTTCCTGCTGTCGTTTTGAGAGCCTGGATCCAGCATGGCCTGCAGACTCCTTGAGCTCTGGTAGGATCAGTCTTTGAGTGGTCAAAACTTGGAAAATGTATCTGCAAAATGCCAAAAAACCTCACAAAGCTTTTTCAAACTGAGATATTTCAAGTCCTTCTAATGTGGTCAGGTCTCCAAGACCTCTTTCCAAAGGTTAGGGTGAAATAATTTTATTTTTATTAATTTTTAAAAATTGTAAACGAAGCAACATTTTTCCTGGTCTCCTTCACATGCAACAGCTGAAGTGTTTTGACTGGAACATTACAAAACAAATCAGTTGAAGGCAGCCAGCCAGCTTGGAAAGGACAAGAAGGTCAAAACTCAGAACAGCATAAACTACTAAATGCATGATCTTATAATGTGAAATGTTGAGTGACTTCTGTATTAAGTGTTGATACTTATCTCTCTCCTAATAGGGTGGAAGCTGTTTCAGTAAAAATGGAAGTCATGGTGAAACAGAAAGCCCAGCATTGTGCACACCACTGGTTTAGTATCGATCATAAGAGTGCAGCTTGGGAGGATGAGGTGGCCAGTGTACAGTCCCATTGTGTGGTTGTACATTTTAAGGTGGTGACCTTTTCAGTTTTTGTTTTAAGTTTAGAAAACCTCTGAACCTTGGAGCTTTATAATGAGCAAGTTGGAATACGATCAAGCTCTCTACATTAGTAAAGGACTCTAAAGAGCTGTTGAATTTAGGGATTAGCTGACATGCACTTGTTTCTCAGTAAGCATATTAGTAAACTTTTGCTTGAAGTTCTTTATGGATATTAGATGCTATCATTAGTCCATTCAGTTAATTAGGAACATTTTCTTGTTTGTGAAATCTCTGTGGGAAAGAGAAAAAATAGGACATCATAGGCAGAATTTCTACTAGTTGATGATTTTTTATATTTTTCTTTGTGTTGAAGGAGATCCAGTTTTACGTTTTTATTTGCTCCATCAGTGATGAAAGCTGGATGTCTTGCACACGTGACATATATACCACTTAGGGATAAGCAGAAATACCATTAATGTGCAGTACATATAACAATGAAAGATAGTAGGTTTGTTCAGGAAAAACAAGTTCTTTCTATAAGATCTTAGTTATTAAAAAAAATAGTTCTTAACATCAATCTAAATGAAGGCAGTACTATAATAATGTAGCACAAGATAAAAGGGAACAGTCTGGGGGTCATTGATTCATAATATATCATTTTCCTAAGGTACGTGGAAGGATTGTTATGCATACATGCAGGAGCAGAAAGCTAGGGTTCTCTTCATGCCTAAATGGGACATTAACATGTCTTACGAACAGTGGAAACTTGGTGGATGACTATTTAGGTCACTGGAGTTACCTCAGGGTTGCATATGCCAATGTAATTTAATAACAAAAGCTTGTTTGAAGCTCTGTATGATTTGATGTATATACAACTGTTAAGGTTGGCTCAGAATCACAACGGTTTGCTAGATTTCGGGGATAACCTAGAAAAACATGTAGACTACAAGGTATTTCAAGCTAATTGAGAGGTAAGGGTCTGAAAGTCAAATGAGTATTTTCATTGAGTGGTGCCAGGCAGTAGCTGGTAGGACTCAGCAGTTGTTCTGGAAATCTGAAGTGACTGTTCCTTTTGGGGCTTAATGCCTGTTACAGTTCTTGCTTTGTTTACTCACCTCTTTTAAACCTAAAAATTAGCTTCTTTGGTTTTACTAGCCACTACTTCAGATAGGATATGTATTCCATTCTCCCATTAATAGCCTAACTCAAAGTTAAAATTCCAACCTAAAAAATTGTTATGAAAATAAATGTTAGAAAATGGAAAAAATCTATTATGAAATTATTTATGTTAAAGTTACACTGCTGCTGCTGGTATCTTTTCCCTGTAACCTCACATCAATAGCTGGACCTGTGTATAACAGATTTTTTCCATCCCTGTCCCCCTATAATTCCCTCCCCTCCTGCAATCCACTTTGTTTTTTCCTGTACAGGGAGTTGTGCTTTGAAAACTCTGTTTCGGAACTGAGTTGTCAGGGTGATAGAATAGGTTGTCAGAACTTGTGTCACTGCCACTAGACTTTCTCAGGTGAAGACACAGAGACAAAGAACTAATGGAATATGAAGGTAAATAAACAGAGGTAAATAAACCTCTGGATTTGTTGGAACACTGGGCTATTTATGCAGAGGGCTGCAGCTGTTGCTGCCGTGTGCATTATGGCTTGTGTATGAATACAATTCTGTGTCACCTGCAGTAGTACCTTCTAAAACACTGCTAAAGAGAAGGGAAGGCAAATAAAGTAGCCATCGCTTCACAGATGGAAGAGGATGAAGTGAAGCATCACTGTGGCTTTCTCATTCATATTTCATGCACAAGACAAACCAAAACAACATTGTGGGCATTTTAGAACCTGTTTCTGGACACAGCTGATGGTAATTTTTCACATTCTCTCAGGAAATCAATAAGAATTATGCTTTTCATGCCAAATCGTGCCTTTGTGCCCCCATTCACATGTCTGTCTGCTCTGTTTCTGGAAAAGCAGCTGGTTCTCAAAATAACTGATGTGCAAACCTGAAGCTTTACCTTTACTTGATGCACACCCTTTTACCTTGCTATGAATCTGTAATCTTTTCTTAACAGAAAACCACCAAAACATAATCACTGATTAAGTGGAGTGGGTGAACAAGGTGGTCCTATGCAGAATGAAAGAAGAGCGAGCTTTTCCTTAAACAGGAACTGTTTAATGTTTTTGATAATCCTTGCTGCCTTTCTCTGAACCTTTTCCAGATCTATTATGTCCTTTCTGAGAGAAAGGGACCAGGACTGCATACAGCATCCAAGGTGTGGATGCTACATGGGTTTATATGGGTGCATAACGATGCTTTCTGTTTTGGTCTTTTTTTACTAGTGGTTCTGAATTTTTAACACTTGATTTACTTTTTTGACTGCTGCCAAGAACTGAGCTAAAGTTTTCGTCACTGTCTATTAAAACTAGAAGTGGTAATGATTCATCACACAGCCCATCCATTTATATATGAAGGAAAGATTGAATTTCCCATGTTCATCGCTTTCCATTTACTTATGTTGAATATTATCCAGTTGCTAAGTCTCCCGAGAGTCTTGGACAGTTCTTTGCCCTCAGTCTTCATCCTTGTTGCTTTCACTAACTATCTCATCAGAAATGATGGCTCCTGTATTACATCATTTCTTTGGTATTAGACCTCATAAAGGAGATGCAAATTCTATACAGGAAAAACAGATGAGATGAAGGGGTCTGTATTGTGTCGCAACAGAGAGGTAACATAGGAAAGGCCTATACTCTGCCAGTACATGCTGTTATCTATAGACGGATCCTGACAAGCACAGTTGGACTCTTATTGAAAACGGAGGAATGAGTGATAAAGCATCACACAATATAATGAGCTTAAGAGTGGTTTAATTCCTTTGCACTGTTGTACGTTGGTTTTGAAAAGGAAAGGGAGAAGACCAATAAGCATGGCACTGTGTTTGCTCTGTCTTATCAGAAATGACCGTGATAGGTGAGCTACAGGTCCTGGTGTTGACATCTCTGTGGAATTAAGTCCTGTGACTGGGAGTGGGGGAGAGGGAATAAATCACAGATTGGCTTCCAGCAGGCTGAGAAATTTATTGTTTTGTACAAAGCATGACTTTCTGTTAGAGCTATTGTACACTAGTCAGCATTTATGCAAAATAAGTAGAAGCAAAACAAAATTGA
Organism: Falco biarmicus; assembly: GCF_023638135.1. NCBI lineage: Eukaryota > Metazoa > Chordata > Aves > Falconiformes > Falconidae > Falco > Falco biarmicus. The sequence goes on along the minus strand of NC_079288.1, from coordinate 121,819,193 downwards.
CCAAAAAAATTTTTGAAGAGAAAAATCATTCTAAAAGAAGGCTGTCTCCATACCACAGTATGCCTTTTCATTGTCTGGAGAGCACGAGTGTGCTTATGTTTTTATAAAGAGGAAAATGGTGAAATGGGTAGTCATCGAGAGTAGCTAGCTGGTATGGAAAAAACAATCTGTAAGAAGGACCATGCCTTTACAGTAAGCAACAATGCACGCAGAAAAATGCTGAACACCTACCCAGTCTGGGGGAAAGCACATGCCTGACAGCGATACAGAAAATGGAGGTTATCACAGAGCTGGGACTTGCAGACAGAGAGAGAGTATTTAAGATTGCAAATAGCTTAACTGTGTTTCAGAAGTTGTTTTTCTTAGCAGTGAATATTTTCTGCAGAAGTCACTGAGTGAGAAGAGGCAGCATTAGCCAGTTTGCAAGGCAAGCCTTATTCCATTACTTAACAGGGAGGCACGTGAGATATGTAAGCAAGAACACACGCCAAGGTGTGTGTGTTCATCAGTCAACAGATGAGGTGTGTGTAATTGGCAAACACACACCTTGGAACACGTTACTGCACCTATAAAATGGTCATTTATTTTAGTTTTAGTAAGGAATGTAAATACTCTGTGCTAGCTTACAAAATTATCTTTTTTTTTTCTTAAATAAAATTGGAACACTATTCTTCATGCGTTTAATACTGAAGTGTGTTAAAGTCTTTAAATACCTGTTTTAGTGCTTAAGTACCATTTTGGTTTGATATCGGGGCTTCTCTGTTGTCTTCATACACTGGCGATGCCATTTGAGTGGGTGTGAAGAAATTTAGCTGGCTTCATCCTAGATTTCACCATTTATTTCTATTGCTTGTGCTCCTCTGAGCTTCCTTGCCTTTACTTAGAAACAAGGCATTGCCTGGGGGAGCTAGAGTGCAAACCTTATTCTTCACCCAGAAGCATTGGCTACAGAGGATATTACCCTTAAATAATGGTTTGGTTCCATGCAACAGAAATCAAGCTAGATGGTTCATTTCTTGAATGAAAGGTACATCTTTGCTAGATTCAGCAGTACTGGCATGTGCTAAATAATGTGCTTTCGTTGCTTGGGAAATGACTACTGGTTTGGGTGGGTTGGTTTGTGTTTGTGTTTTCTTTTTTTGGGGGGGGGGGGCGGTGTTTTGCTCATGTGTGCATTTCGCTATCGGGATGTAGACTTGCCACACCAACAGGGAGATATATGATCCTGCTTCACCTGTCCTTCTGCTGTCCAGAAAACGTGTTGTCAAGGGATGGAACAGTGCAAAGAAATCTGTGTGAAGTGGAAATAGCTTGTGCCCCTTGCTGCAGTTATGGCTAGTATAGTGCCTATAGAAGAATGACACCTTCTTATTGAAGACCTCTGTATCCTTTGTGCATCATGAACAAAAGTGCTTATAATAGTGATGGAAACAAAGTAAAATAGCTGTAATTGCTGGAGGCACTGTAATTGAGGCATTAGGTGCTGTTCCATCATCGCTTCTCAAGAAAATCACTGATTCACAAAGGACAAAGTTCTTCCCTGTTCTATGACTGTGCAACCCCACTGCATCTGAAGAGACTTCATAATTATGACTGAAGGGGAAGTCTTGTGTCTCCTCTTTTTCGATTACTTTTATTTTTGAGTTACTTTTATTTCTGGCAGACAGAGCAAGAAAAGGGAAGAAGCCACCATTGAAGGCCCTAGATCATTTGCAGGATTTCTACAAGATCATGTACAGGTTTTGTAGAGAATGTGAATCTGTTTTGCTTGTTTTACATGTGAAAACAGAGCATGTTTCACAGAAGATGCCACATCACAAATAAAGAAACTGTTTAAGCAGACACATTTCCACAACAAAGGCATATTTTGATGTGATCTGCCAGCAATGCTGTGACAGAACAAAAATAATGTAGGATTTTGGAAAAGGCAAAACATTAACTGTGGAACCATTAAGCTTCTGAGACAGTGAATATATTTTAAAAGAAATTATTTTAATTAGTACTGTTCTAAGAGAATAAAAGTTGCGGTTTGGTTCAGAATTGCCAGAATTTGTGTACCTGGCATGCCACCTGAAGTTCTGGGCTCGTAGAAAAATCCAAACTCACTTTTCAAATGGCAGCCTGTTTTGTTGGGGGTTTTTTTTGGGTTTTTTGTTTTTTTTTTTTTTGTGGTAAGATTTCCATGGGTGTACTTTATATTCACGTGGGTCTTATTCTCATAAAAATACTGATACAAAAGATGTTAACCTGGAACTCCTTCAGTGCACACTCAAGCATTTATAACTGGTTAATTTTTCCATAAGGCAAAGATTGCATTTGTTTCCAACACCGGAATCGTTTATGCGTAAGCTTTACTTTAAAGCTAAGCTTAGATTTGAATGTTTGCAGAACTGGAATTTTAGGACGAGAAAAGGTTGACTAAAGTTAGTATCTGATTAGGCAGAAATATACCATGGATTCAAGCTCAGCTGAAACAGTCATTGTTTTGGCAATTCTGAACCCTTTAGGTTTTAATGTTGTCTGCTTATATAAATGTAATATATTTCTATAATATATTTAAAAAATAATTATAGGACTGTAACAACTTGATTTTTCTACTTTTCTCGTATAATAAAGGAATGAAAGAACTACAGATTTGCTGAAGGAACAAACTGAGAAGTGGGATATAAGAGCTGTCTCTCCTCATCAAAGATGAGGAAGGGTGTGAAAATAAGTTGGGTGTTTTCTCAGCCAGATGGTCCTGGTGACCTGAGATGATAACTTGCTGCACATGCACAGGCTGCTTAGTTGCCTATTGTAGACACACAAGTTAAAGCTGTTTTTACTAGGACAGCTATTCTTACATGGAACAAGAGAATAAATTTTCAATTTCAGCTTTGAGCTTTAGTTGTACACATCTAAGTGGTGGGTTGTACTCATAAAAACATTCTTGGTTAGGAAAAAAATAAATGCTTTAAGTCCTATCCTCATCCACAGGTCTTTTCCAAACAGACTGGTAGGTGTAATTGTATTCACATCTTGATTCCATCATTTCAGCATCAGCAACCCATTCAGCCCTTCACAAAGTATATGCTATCTTGAAGGAAAGAAAATGGCAAAATGTGAGGGTGTCCTGAAAGTGAATTTGGTTTCGTGTGTGTGTGTGTATTCTTCATTGGGATAAAACGAAACAAAGACTTTACATAATAGTGAATATTTTGTGGCAAAATGGATCATTGTAATGTTCTCTCTTGCAGAGGAATGCCGAGGAAGTTGATTACTTTCCTTATATTATTTATATTTTCCTTTGTTTTTCAATAGTTGCTTCAGCTATGGTTCTCTTTTCTTTAAGGAGTAGCTTTTGTACGTGATTCTGGTTTTTGCTGTCACAATGGTCCTGTGTGTTACATGCTTTTGTTTCAATACTCATCTTATTCACGCACACTAATTATTACATTTTCTGTTTGTTTATCTGAAAAATAGCTAAAGGATGCTAAATATCAGGACATTTGCTCTAGTTTGATGTCTTCAGGTGTAAATACCTGTTACCTCAAATTCTTTAATTTTATTGTTACCAAGAACTGGAAGAAGTAACTAAGCATTTTGAGAGCTTTGTGTACATGTTTTTAAATGACTCGCCAGGTTCCCAAAACATGGGATCAGCAGATGGCAGTCAAACCAAAGTTCAATCTGTTAGCTTGCATGGAGATTTCAAAATACTGTTGCCTGTAGGAGAAAGTGGAGAGAGAGAGACAGACAGAGACTGTGTGACTGAGTTCTGTCGGAAGAGATGTTCTTACACATTTGTAAATAGATATAGGTTTATCAGACCTTAGGAAAGAGTAGCTCTGATTTCTGCCCATCTGGGATTTGCATGTGGGTTTTGTTTCAGGTCTTTGTACTTGGGAAGCTCTTGAATTTTTTTGACTGCAGCTGCAGATGTTTTGAAAAGAACAAACTGGTGATTAGGTTGTCTCACTTGTGTTCTAGAAATCTGTCTATTTAAAAATATTTTCTTATTTAACATGTGTGAGGAAGGAGCTTTGCTTTTATGCCTGGAGTGTCTATCTCACTATGGGGTAATGTGTTTTTTATTAATCAGTTTTGGTTTTTTTTTATAAAAAAACCCCATACATTCCTTTAATTCATGGTGGTTAATGCTTATAAAAGATATTTTTTTTTTGTGAATTCTAAACTTTTACTTTAATCGTCCTGTTTTGTAGAATACCAGCTAAGTGGCTGCAGACAATTCAATCTTGTATGTATTTTTATTTACATCCTGTTCCAAATAGTTTTGACACTTGTGCACCAGTACAGATGTATTTCAATAGCTGATGGAGTAGTTTCCTAAAGATGCACCTTCCGTATGACATAGTTGTTACAAGGCTTAGTTAGTGAAAGCATGAGAACTGGAAGGAGTTGCAGAGTGCAAATTATCATTAAGCATTATTGTACTTTTATTTTCATGTTTCTTTTTTTCACTTTACAATACATCATCAAACTTCAACCCTTGCTTTCTCTGTGTTTTTCCCTGTAATTTATGTTGCAAATTCTGTCTTCTGTTGTGTCCTGTCTGCTGTTGGGAGGGGAGGGGAAAAAAACTGAAAACCAAAACAAGCCAACGAAACAAAAAACCTTGTGGGAAAAATACTCAAAGGTTTTATCATGAGTCAGTATTTTCAGTTAACACTTCACCTCTTCCTTTCCCCTAAAGGGGTTAACACCGCTTATTAATTGAAGAGCACAGTTTATAGTAAGCATTATTTAACATATACTGGTGGTATTACTGTACTTCCTGTTTTGTATTCACAATAACAGGTTTCTGAAGAGTTGCCTTTGTATAAATACCTCACTGACATTTTAGGCAAGTATATTCATGTCTTGGAGTAAGCACGAAAGAGTAATGTGTTGGAACACTGCTAAAGAAGGAAATCTCTTTGTTTCATAAGTGATACCCCTAAAGCCTTTTAAGAATATATGTTTTTAAATGACAGCTATGCATTTGTTTTGTTTCTTTACTTTTTGTTATGCTGGCTTGAATTTGCTCTTACAAGCCATAAAGAGAGAACTGTAGTTTCTCAGCAAGGAATCTTCTCTGTGACTGTAGTGCTTTGCCAGTAAACCTGAAATACCGTCCTGGAAAAGCAAATCTGCAGAATGTATTAGTATTAAAAGGAAGTGAAATCTTCAGGATAAACTTAAAACTATTAATGCAAGTACTAATTTCCTTGTGTATCTATTATTCCCACTTAAAGTCACTTGCAAAAAATGAGGTTGCCATAGGGAACCCAGGGAGTAAGGGTTTTCACCAGACTTTGTGTCCAAGTTTAGTCTGTAGCAGTTGTAGAAGTGCAAAGTTCTTACGATGGCCAAAGCTGATAATATACAATGGAGATCAGGTCAGAACTAATTAGGTTTTATTATCAAAAGCCATTTTCTAATGCTTGCTGACCATCTGGTAATCTCTGAAATTTATTTTGAGTCTCTAGAGAAGGAGAAAAAGATCAGAGATAACGGTAACAGGAACTTTTTTTACATTAACGCTGAAATTAATAGAAAATATTTAGCCTCTGTTAACGGGTTGAAAGTCGTCTGATAACGGTTACATTTATATTTATTTGTTTAGAATGCACAAAGTTGACATCTTTAGTGAAGTCTCTAAAAGAACAATTTTGAAAATGGCCTCTTCTAAGTCTTATATGCCCCCTAGGTATTATTTAAAGGTACCGTTTGCACCATCTGAACTTACAGGGGCGTTAGTGGTGTACAGCTGCTGTGATACGGAGGAAAATGCAGTGAGGCAGCCTCCACGCCTTCAGAATAGCTCAGAGGGTCAAAGCCAGCCTATACGCCTGCTGGTGAGTTTGGGCCATGCTTGCAATCCGCTTTGCACCTTGTCCAAAGCGAAGGCACAGGAGTGCAAACTGTGTCTGACCTAACACGGTGGCATTTACCTTTCCCTGTGCTGGGTGACTCTTGGTCTAGGACTAAATGACGTGCCTGGCGATGGCAAACTGGGGCTCTTGAGCAGAGACAATGCTCTGGTGCTGTCAGCTGCTCTGGTCCCTCCGTCCCCTCCTCTTTTGAGCCCCGCTCTCTCAGCTTCCAACCCTTTGAGCTGTAGCAGTGTGCTACAAACAGGTGAGAAATGCCCGCTTCTTTGACTTGAAAGAGCCTGCTGAAAGGCCTGACTTTCTGATTTTTCTTTTTTGAAATCTCTTCAGCAAAAATATGCGATGATCTGTAAAGGCTGGTAAGACTGTCTTCTGTGGTGGTAGATAAAGAACGTTTTGCCTCTTCCAGGGTGGCCCAGTCTATGCCAGTGGTAAAGACTGGAAGTTACTTCTGGCTTAGGCAAATGTGTTTTAGTTGAATTCTGCCACCCGGGATTGCCAGAGAAATGCAGTGCACCTTTTGTGTCCTGAATGACGAGGAAAACAAACTTCTTAAGCATTGTTACGAGCCTGTTATGTTTTTTGAAAGTAAGACTCAAGACTGTGGGTGCTCTTCGCATAATCCCAGCTGTTTTTCTTCCTTGAAGAAAGGCAAAATACCATGCTCGTAATGGCCACTTGCACTAGGCTTGAAGAGGACTCGTGTCTGTCTCTCTCTAGCACTAACTTCTGACCAGTACTGTGTAACATGGAAAGGTTACACCTCATCTCACTTTAAATTGCCCACAGCTATTGCAAATGCTACTTGCCCTTATAGCAAGTGATACCCTCCATACCCTTCCCTTCCAACTCTTTCAGCTTCTTGCCAAGGGAGCACAGGTAGGGGTTTTGCCAGCGTGCAGTGGCTGCCTGGTGTTCTCCATGCAATCGTGCAGCAGCAGGGAGAATCCCATCTCAACAGGTATCCCGTCTAAAGAGATGCTCTAAAAATAAGTCCTTGTCATGTGGCAATGGGAAAAGATACAAGGAGAACTGAGAAGGCGAGTCAAGGGGAAAGAGCAATTGGAAGAAAATAGAAATTGTTTTCTTTTCTTTCAGTGGGAAGATGGTGTTGCTGTTAGATCTGTGTTTTGAAGTACTGCACTTACATCTACAGAAACACTGCATTATGCGGATGAGGCAGTGAGGCAGTAGGGTGTATCCAAATGTTGGTGGCAGGAGAAAGCAAAGAAAGAGAAGTATGGGGTAGAAGAGCCAGAAAATGAGTTGTGTAAGGGTTACTAGCACAATAATATTGCTGTTGTCTGACATGATGCTGTTTAGACTGGGCTGTATCACTGGTTCTGTTTTCTTTACCTTTTAATTAGTTTTTACCGTGTGATGTAGGCACACAACTTCTCTCCAGGATGTGTGGAGTGGGGTTTTTTTGTGTTCTGAAATGCACAGAAAAAGTAAACCAATAGCCAGGAGAGCAGGGGTTTTGTCTCCTTCAATTTTAAGCTACTAGCTGTAGCTTTACGTATTTGTCAGTTAGAATGTGTGATGAAAATACTGTGAAAAAGTCTCCTGTCTTTATGTTCTCAGTTTCACTTCAGTTTTCATCTGGTCTGTAAATGACACCCCAAAGATACTGTGTGTTTAATCTTGAAATAATTTTCCTCGTGTTTTATAGTCTAAGAGGAAAAAAAAATGTGGGGAATTTCCTTTTAAGATACCCTTGTTTCCTGCTTTCTCTTTAATCTCTGTGAAAGATATGCTTCCTAGAGAAATGTCAGCTGGCAGAAGGCTAGCAGTGGCAATGTTGTGTGTGCGGGCCGTGGGCTGAAAAGAAATTCAGTTGTTACACTTTTGTGCAAGGTAATGCAAATTACACACAAACTTGAATTAACAGAACTTTAATTGACTTGGCAGTGGATCTCCCCAGTGCACTAATTTCAATATGCCTAGCTCAAATCCTGGGCATATCTGGTCTGCTCACAAGGTTTGTACAGTTGTGACCCTGCTTGCTACAGCTGAAAGTCCCCAAGAGCTGTATTTCTCTGGCTAAGCTGGCAGAAGGCTCTGGTGGAGAGGCAGCATACTCTTGACAGGAGGACATTTTCTGCTGATGTAGCTGTACCTTTTCCCTGAATGATGTGAGCCAAGCCAGAAAAAAAACAAACCCCAAACCAAAAAAAGCCTCAATTCTTTCTCATTTGATTGCTGTGTTATCAAAACCTACAGGTACCAGTAAGGAAATAGTCTCTGACATTAACCGCTCTACCTGAAATATTCTGGGGTTGCTTTTTGTTTTGGGCCGACCTGTTTCTTTACATTTTCATGACAATGTTGTAGCTGATTCTGAGAATTCAGAAGAAAGAAAGAAAAAGAAAAAAAGGGAATAATTTGTCAAGATTAAATCAATTCTCTGAAGAACTCCAGGCTCTTCATCTTTGGAGTATTGGTGATGATCCAAACAGGAGAATTGCTGTCCCTGGGAGGGTTCACCTAAATTTGGCCATGGAAAATACATTTGCTCAGCAAATTTAATCAGCTTATCACAAAATTCTGCAAACATCTTTTTGTGTTTTGGGTAGTCTGGACAACATACCGCTTTCTTTGTGTTAACTGAAATCTCATCTTCCATGATGTCTTTTTTTCTGCAAATCATAAAGCTAGACTTTGAGTTTGGATAGAGGGAAAAGGTGGGAATTCACAAGTCCCCTCCTCTGTCCTTTGTGGTAAAGAAAAGGGCAAAACTGTCCCCAAAAATCACGCATAGTAAGCTCTTCAGTGAAAGTTAATTCTCTGCATTTTATGGTCAGTGTAGCATGGTATTGCAGACAGAAGGCAAGCAAGGAGCACTCGCCCCGTTTGCAAATGACACGATTGAGATGTTGCTTGTGGTCATATTAGATACTTGTGGAGAAGCAGAGGTCTAATTGTAACTGTACCAGAGCTCTTAAACAGCATCCATTTAGTCACCCAGACTTTCAGTGAAGTCTGTGTTTGGTCGTGATGCTGGTAACCACTGGACCACATTCTTCCTCAGGGGCCAGAAAAAGAAGCCAAGTCTTAAAAGAAATAATTTCTCTGCTGCCTTGCAAATAGTAGTATAATCCACAGGCTACGTATCTGTGGTAGGGCTTTCGAGTGGCTGGTCCACGTATAGAATAACATCCTCCTGCTACCACAAATTGTTGTCTTCATCCAGATGGAAAGTGCCCGGTCTGTGGATTGGCTATTCGTGAGAGTATATGCAGGAAGGCTACTGGGAACCCTGGTGAGAGACCAGGACCGTATTGTGTCTGGCCCTGTACAGAAAAAAACCCGTCCCTGTCCACCACAAGAGGTGAGGACTCCAAACTTCCATTTTGTCAGCAGCATGCTGCGTGGTAGACACTCTGGTTTTCCTTGCAGATAGCTTTTCTCTTAGGCTTCAAAAAAACCAAACAAAAAAACCCCCCAAAAACCCCATGGAGAGAATCTGATAAAAGGCACTTTAAGGTTCTAAATCCAGATGCTGGGAGTTTACCAGACCTGCACAGGCAGCTGCAACTTTATTTTGTCCCTCTTAGTGTGTATGTTATAGGGTTCTGCCAGAGATTTCACGAGCGCGAAGTATTTGTTTGAGGGATTACTTATGGATGGCTCAATGCCAGTGAAAATATCTGCTCTGAGCGTGGCAACAATCAAAAAACAAACAAAGCGTTAAGATATATGCTGAGCAGTATAGGGATGATATAAAAATAGTGTGGTGCTATGCTCTCAAATGGAACAATGTGGCCAGTGCTGATACGGTACTGTGGAGGAGGCTCAGAGATCAGCAGTCTCAGTTGTTCAGGGAGTACAACAACTTCCAGATAAGGGAACGTGTCTCTTATTGTTACAATTTTAATCTTGGCTGAACGTACAAAGAAGGCAAAAGTGAACGCAACAGTGAATGGGAAAGAAGATGGAATGAGAATATCTATTTGTATTCCTTGTAACTTGAAGGAGATGACTATGTTGAGTGTAAAAGTGGAGACCTGGTGGCTAATGAAAGAACTGAATTTTAAAAAGTATCAGAGAAGAGAGCAATAGCTCGTAGTGATCGCTGCCATATGGTGTCACTGAGGTGAGCATCTTAGCCAGGTTACACGATGGATTTTCTGTTTAGTCAAGTACTAAAACTGCCCACATTTTAGGAAGAAATATTATATTAATATGTTTTGTCATGTCTATACTTTTAAATGAATGCAAGTCCTTATAATTTATGATATTAGTCACCCTCTGCTTCCTGGAGCTTGGCGGATCCTCACCAAATGGACAATGAAGGTTTTGATACACAAACAGCAGCAAAGGTGCTCATCTCTGTTGTGGCAACTCTTCCTTTGCATGGCACATCCTTCTTTATTTGCTGTGGTAAATATGTGGTAACTTAACGGTCTTGATTTAAGTCATAAGCTGCCTTATGGGGAAAATGTGTGTTCTGGCCACCATTGGAGGGAATTTGAAAGGCAAAACGTGGTTGCCACATATGAAGTGTAAAGGTAATGCAACTTCTTGTCACCAAGTGAGTCATGGTGGTTCCAAGCCTGTAAGTACAATCTCAGCTTGAAGGATTGAAGGATGGAAAGTATGCAGGTAATATTTCTTAGCTGATGACACCGTCTGTCAAAGATACTGTGTGAATTGCGATGTTAAAATAGACAGGTACTAGTTTTATATAATAATCCTGTTAATTTTTTTTTGTTTGTTTAGAGCGGTTTCTTGCTTTGTACAATACTTTATGAGAGAGTATGTTGTTGCAGGCTTTTATATAATTATTTTATTTTTATTACTGCTTTTATCATGTTGGATGCAGAAATATTGCCAAATCCTTCATGGTGAGCTGTAGCAAAACCACACAGGATTAATCAATATTTTAAGTAATATATATTAATTCACTTTTATCGGGCAGGAGTCCCATGTGTGCATGCCAGTTAATTGTGTTCAAGGAAAACTTTCGTTAGCACTGCTGCTTCTCACAGAAGTAGAAATAATACTATAATTGCATTTTTAAAAATCTTTTCCTTAATTCTTTTTATTGTGTCCGACACTGTGAAGGTAAACTGAAACAATTTTGTTGATTTGTTGCTTCTGTAAATGTCAAAAACTGCAAAAAGCAAACTACTCTCTCCTGCTTTGTTTCCTTCTCCCTCTTTTCTTTCCCCCCATGCTTTGAAATATTGTGGTTTTAATGAATGTTGTTCTGTCCTTTCCTGCTTTTCGTGCTTTGGAGCTGCCTGTTCTGCAATACCATGCTGGCAGTTAACAGGGGCAAAAATAAGAACTTCTGTACAGTATGAACAGGCAAGAAGAGCAATGCAAAGCTATTGCCCTCTTTGCCCTGTGTGCAGCAGGTAAATATTAACGTGGTTGTTTTAGATGCAAATATCTCTGTACAGTATAGGCATGTACAACTTCGATTTATATGAGCCCAGATCTATTTGATGCTTTTGAAGGTATTGGAAATAGTGCAATAAGGAGCAGTACTGCAGACATGTGAGGTCACAGCCATGATGATTTCACATCCCTGTGCAACTTTGATATTTCATACACAGTAGAGGACCGGTATCTTTTGTAAATAAACAAATGTCTTGAATCATGAACAGGTAACTAATTGAAACTGACCACCCCTAGTCAGCTTTATAAATGGAATGCCATATAGCAAGTCATACAGCGTGGCACGTTTTTTCTGAGAATTAGAGAAAGGCTATTTTCTTCTAAGTTTTCATTTTCAATAAAAGAGGTTGATGACATGTTCAGTTATGCATATAGGAAAACTTGGTAATTTTCTGAGGTACACGATGGTTTTGCTGGCATAAATTTTACATGGCTATGTTACTCAAAGTCTGTGGCTGTAAGGAGGTTTCTGTAATTGTGTGTCAATAGGGTGTTTAAACCACACCACACAAAATAAACTATGTAGTGCCACTTTTCTATGTCTGTACCATATAATTTTTTGAAACAACTTTGTTGAAGAAAAATGTATTAGTTGTCGTTACGTGACTTTTTGATTATGAAATATATAATGAAATATACTTCTCCTGCGCTTCTAAGCAAGGACAGTATTTAACTAAGATACGGTAAGAACTGAATCTCGCATACCTTTTCTGTTTATCTAGTGGCTGGACTAAGAAGGTCTGATGTGTTGAAACCTTACCAGCCTAGGAAAAAACCCAGAAAGCCACGTTGCTCAGTGAAATACTTGGGATCCCCAGTGAAGGCTCTTGAGGTTGCCTGTGGTGGTTTGCAGGTTGTTGGTCCTTTAATTTATATCCCTGGCCCAGTGTTTTAGCAGCACAGTTTCTGAAGGTCTGACCCCTGCAAGGAGGAGAAGTGTGTATGTGTAGCAGGGAGGCAGAATGGAGGTTTTGCAATTTTTTTGTGTCTTAGTGGTAGCTATTTGGGTCTGCAGACAAGGTTCTTGAGGAGGATGACTATCAGATGGTGTGCAGGGAAGGCAGATGATGGTGCAAGGCAAATGTGACCCATCCCTTCCTCTTGACATCGCCTGCTTATATGGTTCTGGAAGACTTGCTTGTGAGTGGCAGTAGTAGCCAAATGTAGATAGTAATTTAAGTTCTAGTTACCTACATTTAAATAACGTAGTTCTTAAGATTATAGTGGGTATCTATGAATTTTTACTTGGGTTCTGACATTCTCTTGTTCCCCCTTATCTCAGCTGTTTCATTTTAGCATGTCAAGGAAGAGGAAGAAAAGAGACTGTAAATGTGTAGGGACAGTCTTGTGCCTATGGAGCAGATTACCTCCGGGACATACAGCTGAAATATTTGAAACGCCTTTGAGTTTGGCAGCTTTCCGTTTGCTTTCCCTTTTCCTTCCTTTTTTAGTCCTCCAGTAATAGCTCCCTTGTTCCGAAGAACAAAACCAGCACTTAGTGGTCATTCAGAAAGATTCATTAAAACCAGGAATGGAGTAATTGTAAACAGGCAGCCCCCTCCTATCATCCCCCCTTCCATTCTAGCCCAGGGCACAGCAGCCTTGTGTTGTCTGGCTCCAGACAATTTTTGGGAGAAAAAAAGGAACAATAGCCTTTGGATGTTAAAATAACCTTTCCTTATTCAGCTGTTATGGTATTTTCTTAGAAAACTGAGAAAATAACCCTGATTTTATTTTTTTAGAACACATCCTTTAACTGATAGATGTTTTCTTGTAGTAAAATCATAGCATGACTCTCTTATAGTAAAATAGAGGTAGTAACCGTGCTAAGATTTTATTACAAAAGGTAAGAAAGGTGGGAAACAGCAAAGAGAAGGTTAATTATGGCAGTTTTCTTATAGACCAGGGTAATCAATGGCTAATAAAGCTATGTATCACTCACCATTTGTCATTTTTACAAGAGCTATTCAATAAGTATTGCAGGTTTGTTAACCTTTGTGCTTACCGAGAATTATTGGCAGTGGTGTGGGTTGTGAGAAATAGGGGTAGTTTGCTGGATAGGTGACAGTCATGGAGAGATGTTTTTTGGTTTTTTTTTGTTTGTTTTGTTTTGTTTTGTTTTTTGTTGGTGGGTTGTTTTTTTTTAGTTACAGAAGTACGAAAGGGAGCTGAAGCTGTGCTCCGGGTTCCTCTCCTCCCTCCTCTGACTCTGCAGCTGCAGGGCCCTTGGAGAGCACATACTGCCTTCCCCACCCTCATCAGCTCTGTCCAAGACTGAACTGAATCCGGCACTGCTAAAATGCCAGACTTTTAGATGCAAAACCGGGTGCAAAAGTATTTTAACACTTGCAACTGCTCCAAAATGTAGCTTTTTATGGGTAGCAACCAGCGTGCACTGAACAGGTAGATACTTATTTAATAATTGTGCCATTTTTGAGGGACAGTTGTTGGCAGAGTGTTGGCAGTGCTTCTTGTATAAACTGTTCTGTTATCTGTGCTAGTGTGAGAAGCACTTTTCAACTGGAGAACCAGATGACTTAAAAAGCAGGACAATCAATGTGTTTGTCTGACCTCGCAATGGGCTGCACAGAGATAAACTAGAGCTGAGTGAGCCAGGCCAGTTATCAGGGAACAGTAGGGTGGCAACAACAGTAGTGTTGCTCTTCACGTGATGTGGAGAAATGGGTCTGTATTTATTCTGATGGTTGCATTAATTGAACTGTATGACTGGTAGCCGAATTAACTTGTTTTGAATTATCCTGGGTATTTTCTCATGACCCAGTATTTTGCCAGGGGGGGATATAAGTGAAATTGCTGTGAGAGGATTTTACTGAACGGTTCAGGTGCAGAAGATGCTAAGGCCCAATTACAGCACTGTTGTTACCATTGTGGTCGGGTAGTGTAGCTGCTTAAAAATAAATCCCATCAGAAACAGCCTAAATCCATGTAGTTACTGCTGTTTTGCAAGTGGCTGGGAGGAAATTAAATGGCTGGCATGCTGATGAAACTTTTCCTTTGGTTAAGACCTATTCTGTTTATTTAAAAGCTTCTCAGAGTGCCCTTTTTTCTTTCTTCCTCCCCCCTGCCCAAAGCAGAAGAGGCCAGAGCAGGAACGCATGGGGAGGGACAGCACGTATAGGGTCTCTTCATGTAACAAATGCAAAGAGACAGGTTTGGTGTGCACGCTGCTAGATTGATAGGATGTGGCATGGCTTCTTTCACCTCCAGCCTAACCTCATGGCAGAAGACAGTATAAGTGGTCCCATAAGTGATAGGTATATAATGGGAAGTCATGCGTGGCTGTTGAGTGAAAGCTCCACACCTGTTCTGTGTCATAACAACTTCCTTTGCGCATGGGGGGAGCAGCGGAGGGGAAACGAAGTGCCCTACTTTTCTCACAAGATAGCCAGAGGCGTAATATCTTTGAGTCAGTAAAAGCTCTTGGGTTAAGCACTGGCCTTAAAGAAATCGGCTGGTAGTTGTTTATTTTTTTATAAAGCTCACTCCTTACAAGCTCGAGATATGGCTTCATAACTGCTGTTTAATCACAGAAGTGGCTTTTTTAAAAAAATGTTTTACTATGCATTCTTATCTGAAGTGCTTTGGGGCTTTGCAAAAACTACTGTCACTGAAAAATATATTCTGTGAATTATTTATTTATTGGTTGGATAACTCGGTCCTGAGGCCTTTTTTCTTTCTGGAAAATCAGAACAGTTTTCTGTTCTGCTAGCAAAGCTTTGACATAACTCTTTGGCTTGTCCTCATGAGCTTCCTTGTAACTATGTGCATGTCTGCAAAGACCATTATTATAAAGGCCTCTGAAATCGTATTGTGATGGAGAGTAGTAATTACTTTTTACACAACTTTTTGATTTATTTTCTTTTGACTTCACTATGTAAGCAAAGAGTTCTCAGGAAAAAATTGTGAGCCTTCTTCCTCTCTCTCTCTCTCTCTCTCTCTCTCTCTCCCCCCGCCTCTCTCTCTTCCCCCAATCTGCTGGTTCACTTAGTGTCATTAGGTAACTCGGTGCTTCAGGGATGGATGTCTTACTGCATGAATTATGGAAGAATATACCAATCCCACACTTGCACTGCTGGTACCCCTTTCCCCTACCTTTAGTTCTGGAGCTGACCTGATTTGCCTGTCCCAGGACAGTGTTTTTAATCAGAGACTGAGAAAACATCACAACTTGGCAGCATCCTCGCACTCACAGCAACCACATTTTTCTGTGGTTTTTGACTTATCTCAGTCCTTCATTGGTTCATTCCTATTTAAGTAGGTGGTTATGCTGTATCTTCGGAGATCATCATCAGAGCTCTGTGCTTCAACTTATGGTTAGGGAAGATGGAATTCCTCCCCAAACCTGTTCAAATCACATGAAAAGTGAGCAGGGGCAGTCTGTTATCATAATCTTAGTAATAGTATTAGTTTGGGTCTGTGTTACCCGCCATAGGGCTATTGTGCTTTGGTAATCAGTCATATATACAAGCACAGCCAGGGCGTATTACACTTCACCTTTGTGAAAGGCTTATGCTGATGTGACTCTGAGAGTGGTACTCAAGGGCTTTCTTTTGTAATAATGCATGCATTCAGTTTCCTCTCGTACAAAGATCTTAAAGCTCAGATTGACATGGTACTATATACCTCATAGTGTAGGTATGTACCATATACCTCATCCTCATTTATCTTTTCCTTCACCCCGATCCATTTTGTAATTGTTTTATATATTTCATGGTGACAGATACCTGATAAGAGTGACCAAGCTTGGGATTCAGTGATTAGTAATATCCTGGATCTGCAGATATCGTTTATACAGATGAATGCAGTGGTTTCTGTCTGATTTGATATCAAGCTGCTAATTGCTGATGGCAGGTTTATTTTCACTGCTGTGCTACCATTTATAGTCCCTGTAGTTGTAAACTGTCAAAATATTAGGGAATCGGGGCCCTGGTTCTTTGCTACATCAGAATTGAGTTTTGAACGTGGCACAGGTAGGATGTTGCAGAGGATCATCCTACTCTGATTTGTGGAGGTGGGCAACTACTGAAAGTTATGGCACATAGGGAATATGAAGTAGAAGCATCTTTAGGAAACAGTATCATTGGCCCCAGAAAATCCAAAGGAGAAACTTCTGCAACCTGACCTCTCTTCCATTTTGAGGTATAAGAAGCTTTGAGAAATTTAACCTGTGTTTAGAGTCTTCTCAGAATTTCTAAATGTGCTATTGAGAGTGTTTAAAAAAAACCCAAGCAACCGGTCATTATGCGTTATTGCTAAGACTTTGTGATAGTCCGGTAACATAAAGCACATGATTTTCTTGTCATAGAAAATGCCTGAGCTTTCAAATATGAAGACATATCTTGAATAGTTCAGCTTTCTGTATTTGTGATCCATGTTTTTAGTTTTGACTTCCACTGTTGACATTTTGCACAATAGCTTCTGTAATATGTAAATATACAGAGTCCAGTAAAAGGGTGAAGGTAGGTCAGGGTCTCGCATAGAGGAGATAATACTGGATTTAAAAGAAGGGAAAAAAAGCACACAGGCAATGTAAATTGTACTGATGTAGTTACTTTTGAAGTGGTAAGTGCTGTAGTATTACCACAGTTACTCTTCCTTGCCTTTGTTCTGTCATTACCTAAGAAAGGATTGTTGTTTGATAAACAATGTGCAGCATTGGGTGCCAGATGAAAGCACAGCCAAGAGATTAGATTACATTATCAAGGAGAGAGGAAGGAAGATGCATTGAGAATGGGGTCTGTTACAAGTCACCAGGTAATTATCAAGCTTAGTAATTATAAAGGGGTAGCCTATCCTTTCTAATGTCTGTTTTAAATGTTAGTTGTGATTAAAAGCAGATCATTTGTGGGGGGAGGAGTGGGGAAGGAGAGGGCTTTGGTTTTTCTCCATCCAGACTGTCGCTGAAACAAAGAAAAGCTGCAAATGTGCAAGAAGTCCTCTAATGGTGTGTATATATGTGTGTGTTTGGAGAGCAAAGACAACAGGGATTGTGAGAGCTCTGAACTTTTGAGGTTTTGGCAAAGTGAGAGCTCTGAACTTTTGAGTTTTTTGGCAAAGTGAATGTAAAAATTAATTTGAAAATAGTGTGTGGCATGAAGAAACACTTTTTCTTCTGGTATTGAAGTCACAGGTCTGGTTTAGCTAATGTGAAGAGAGAGACCAATATCAACTGAGACCATTTCTCAGAAAATGTGTGACTTTAAGATCAAAGAAACAGCAATCCTGAGGACCTGCTGGCCTTGTGCTCCCATGAATCCAGTGATAGGTAGTTGTGTGATACCTTGGAGAGTATCTCCACCTCTGCTGTCCACATAGGTTTCAAAATTGAGGGAAAGAGAAAAGTTCAAAATGGCAGGTAGCTTATTCTGTATCACACCTTATGCTGATATCTCCACTGATAGTAATATAATTTTGCCATGTGCCATGTTTTTTCCTCTGTCACAGTTCATTATTAATATAAATTAATATTTTGCTAGAAGCAATTATTATAATCTTAAAAAAATAATAGTATATATACATATAATCTAGAGCACAAAGACAGTCTTATATATAACCCAAGAAGTCCCTAGCGTTGTGCCTAGTACTGTTTCAACCATTCTGTCCATGTGTCCTCCACATTTTTTATGAGGTATTACTGATACCCTCTTTTAAATTTCAGAAGGGCATCATTCATCCCAATTGCAGCACTCATAATAGCCGGCCATCTTCTGTTGATCAGAGCATAAAATGATGGGGCTAACCTGAGTATTCTTTCTGGTCTTACATTATGCTTCCAGTCTTCCCACTTGTGGCAGTCCTAGATGTGAAGAAAAATATTAACTGCTGTGTTCTCAGCAGTGTCTGGAGATAATGGAAAGAAAACTCTTCATCCTGGTCAATTTTGGATTTGTACCATAACACTGGTTTGTGCTGTTTTATAGAAGAGTAAATCCGGATTGATTGTCTGGATTTGTGGTGCAGGGGGATTTGGAGGAGAGAAATCTAAGTGAACCGTGTGCTGAACTGGAAAGGGATCTGATTGATGCAATTGCAAGTTAAAGCTCCTGTGGCATAAGAGGTGATAAACCCCAAGTTGTCAGCTTCAGCTGTCTTGCAGAATTGGTCTAAAACATAATGTTATGTCTGAATTACGACTTAATAGCTCTATTCTTCGCTTATGGGGCAGCAGATGCTGACAGTACAGTGAAATGTCTTTACAAGATTTCAGTTTAAAATGTACTGGATAAAATAAGGAATAGCCAGTATTGTGTGAGATAGATTTCAAGGAAACCTGCAAAATATTTGCTCATGGGGATGTGCATCTTTATTTTATATGTAGGATTTTCAGGATTCAGGGATTTTTGAGAGGTTATTGTATGTTGTCTATTTAAAAAAAAAAAAAAAAAAGGAAAAGAAATCAAGAAGACAGTAATTTCCTTGTCAATGGTATTTCCAATCATATCTTTTTCCAGTGGAGTTGCTCATGTTCTCTGTTGTGGTTACTGAGTTCTAATCATCCATGCTCTTCCAATACAAACCTGAATTCTCATGTGATGATACCTGTGGAAAGAAAATCATTCCTAAATTGTGCAGGTTGTTCTATGCTTTGAAATGTGAGATTATAGTATTGCAATTCGACCACGTGTATAAAACTGTTGATATTAAAAGAAAGGGGATGTTCTTCCCTCTTTAGAATCTATACATACATAGTTGAATAAAGGTCATTTTTCAGGGTGATATGCTGGTCTGTTCCCATGTCTGCACTGACAAAGACTATATATAGCCAAAGCAGACTTCTGTTGACATAAAATTATCTAAAATCCCACAAGTAGTGCTGTGGAAATGCCTGCATAGCCGCCACTCCTCTGAATGTGCCATGTCATCTTAGATTTGGGAGCATGATCTGAATCTCAAAGTATAAAGTCTTCAGTCTTTATGCTTAGAATATGAAAGGCTTTAACTGCTTAGTTCATGTTTAGTGTTTACTAGAGCTGTAAAGCCTAATGGTTGGTACTCGGATGTTGACATCATTTGTATCGATTTAGTAAGAAGCGTTAAGCTACTGTGCTTTGGGTAGAAAATCTGCAGGCAATGATTTGATTTTTTAAAGGAGCACTTCTGTTGTAAGAGTTGGTAGGTTATGTGAACCCCCAAATTCAAATAAGTTTTCATTACTGGTCAAAAAGGAACAAAGAAAGAATACACCCACTCCTTTCCAAGTCTTAGAATCTCACAGGTGATCTGTGATGATTATGGGAAGGAAGACACCTTCTGAATTATTCCCCCTCCAAAAATTCTGCCTTTTAGCATGACAGTTTAGAAAATTTCTTCTTACATCTTTGGTGTTTATAACTCTGGCATGCTAGGAAGACTGCCAGGTTGGTGGGAATGCAATGGCCTTTGTACGGCTAGAATTCTTTGTTTTCAATTGTATCCACTCACCTATTCACCCTTTTCTGCCTGTCCATCTCCATCCTCGAACCTGTAGTCTCTGTGGCAGCAATCTCTCTGGAGAGGTGAGGCTCACTTGGTGCAGAACGCTTGTCACTCTGAAAGGGCTCAGGAGCACCTTTCAGTCCTGGAGAACCAAGAAAGGGACAGGCTATGGCTAGAAACATACTTTCCTTGGAAGAACATCAAGGTGCCATAGAAGAGAGGGGGAGAAGGAAGAGAAGGGGGAAAAAAAGAAAAACAAATGAAGTAAGTAGCTTTCAGAAACGAGAGGCATTCTGATTTGGGCTCGGACCTGTAATAGGTCTTAAACCTCAGGCTACTGCCTCAGTTAAGTTCAGTTACAAAAGAGACTAGGCACACGCCTTTGGAAGCCAGAGGGAAATATCGATAAACGAACAAACTACATGAGATAGTTCTTCCATTCCTAACAAACAATATTGTTAAAAAAGGACAATGAAGGTGCTGTTTCGATGAGATTCTAACCCGTGACTAGAATAGCTTTGTGTAAAACATGAAGTTTAGCTTCGCTGAAGGTTTTGGAATAGTACTGAAACTGTAAATGTGGTCAGTGCTGTTGTGAGATGAAAACACTGGAAGATAGGATCTTTACTATGAGTTTTCCCATGTTCTTTTTATGTGCCTGGTGGCTCACGTATGAAAAGCCTTGTCATACTTTGAAGAGCAGGGAGCAAGTTAACTTGCTAGTGCCAGGAACTCAGTCTTTAGGTAGCATATGAATTGCTGTGAACTCAGCAGCATTTATTGCATGGGCTGATGTATTTAGCCTGTTACTGTAGACAGAGTTTTGAAATGCTCCAATTTGGACTTCTGCATTAGACCTAATTATCTTTGACTTGATTAACAAAAAAGAAGACAGGATATTTTTTGACATTTGCTACCATATGTAGTACACATAATGTCTGTGGGAAGCAGCCTCCCCTGATTAAGTAGTACTTAGTAAGGTCCCAGCCTTACTGAAAAGCTTCTCCCCCTTCCCCAACTTTTTTTCTTTCTCTTTTCTCTTCTTTTTTTTTTTTTTTTTTTAAGTAGATTTTGTCAAGTGAAGTATTACTATGGTATTTCAGAGCAAATTGTTCAGATTATTTTTTAAAAAAAAAAAAAAAAAAAAGAAAACAAAAAACCTGGGAGGAATAGAGGGATGGAGGTAAAGAAAAGCTCCACATGGCAAGCCATTGTCTCTGGAAATCAAGCACACCCACTAGGTATTTTTCCATCGGGAACTATTGAGTTAGTTCTCTGCATCCTGATCAGAGAGATTGTACAAGTAGGACGCTTGCAGTGAATAGACTGGTTTTTGTCAATAGCTTTGAAACTGCCTGCCAGAGCTCACATGCTTTTGTGCAGTAATTTATTTATCATTACTTCCTTCCTATGAAAACAGAATAAAAGGAGTGACAAGCAAAATATACATTTGGATGAGATTTAACAGTTTGAAGACCAAATTGTTTTGTAAGAATAATTTGATGGTGTGTGTTTATTCCCTCATGCAATGAGGACCTGGAGAGGAATAGCTGCTGGGGCGTGCACTTCAGGAGGTGAAAAAGCAGTGGGATGCTCCATCTATGCAGGGGACATATTCTCATCTAAAATGTGAGAGTGAAGTAGGCTGCATTGAACTGGGTTCCTCGAAATACTTCTACATGATAGAGAAAAAAGGTGCTTGGCAGAACTGGTTAGCTGCATCCTATGACTACAGCAATATGATACTATATGCACTAAAAGTATGGATTGGCAGTCAGAAGCCGTGGAGGTCAGGTCGTGTGACTTTCCTACTCCTGAGCTAGGAGTTGCTGCTGAGATGAGGTAGTTGAATTGTGTGTGAGTTGTTCTCCTGTGCCAAAGTAAGCATCAGAGCTTGAGCCATGAAGGTGGTTTAGCTGAACTGATTTTACTTGGGGTTAATTGCTGTGGGTTAGGACTGATGAGGTCAGTCACTGTGCTTCAGAGGAAGGGGAGCAACTTTGCTGAGACTCAGGAACTCCATGGCTTTTCACTGTTTGTCTGTACTTGTATCAAGTAGTTAAGACCTGGACCTGCTGCTGGCACCTGAGGTGTGAGTCTTGCAGCCTGTGAGAAGTGATTCTGGGCTCTGCTGTTTTTCTTATTGTCCCTTTTGTGGGGAAAAATTCTTTAGACATACTCAATTTAAATTCTGAAAAATGTAAAGTAGCAACCCTGAGAAAATTAAGCCTTTTTTTCAGGTCTCTGCCTTACTCGTTCAGCTCTACTAATGAGTCTTAAAATCAATTTGAGGAGACTGCTTCCTGCATTGTACAGGATACATTTTTAGGTTTCAAGTATATGGGGAAGGTTTGTCTTTGTAGTCCTCTGTATTTAGGCTCTCATTCTGGCATAGGGCTACTAGTTTAATTTTTATCTATGCTTTGATGTACCTCAATTGCCTTCACCCATAGTGGAAGTTAAATTGAAAAATACTCATCTTGAACTGGAATACATCTGTGTGCACAGTGTTAAATTTAACATTCAAGCCTAGGACCTGAGTGATGGTTTATCAGTGAAAGTGCAGATTGTAACTGGGATCAGAATTACGCCCTGAAATATGAATTCAGGTGAAGGATGGTATCTTCAGGCAGATAACACTTTGGTTGGTCCCTCTTTGATTGTTGTGTCCAAGTGAAGAATCTCTTGGTTGGTTAATGGTAGGGGTGATATGAATGAACAACTATTTATGCTAGCTGGTGAGGTGAGCACCAGACTTTTAACCAAACAGCTATGAGGTGATGGTTACAGCTTTAGATTTCTCTTGACTGTAGGCAATAATAAGTTGGTGACCCTCAACACTGAGCACTCCCTATCCCATCTCTTGAGTTGCCTTGTCCCTGGAGGGATGGGTGTGTTCATGTATTATATTTGTAATGTTCAAGAGAGAAGATGTAATTTCAGTCTGCTCTTCCTTAACAAAATAACTTTTTACAAGCGAGTGCAGCACAGACTTGGCTGAAAAAGTTGGAAGTCCTTATTGTTATTTTTAAAGTATTTATTAGCTATTCATTTCTATTCAGATAGCATTGTAATGCCTGGGTTGTTTTTTTTCCCCCATGTAGGTCTGGCATATTCAATAAAAAGGATATACATGAAAAATGAAGTCATAGTAAAAGTGAAAAATCTTGGAATAGAGTTGTTTATCATTGTACATTAGTGGCAGGAGAGAGAGGAAGTGGCATGATTGTGTGTGGTGGGTGGCATCAGAGGGACTGGTACACTTGGTGGTGGTGAGACCATCATAGCCTTACAGCTCGCGGTGCCAGCAATGTTGAGAGAGCTTGGAAAGCGCAGTGTGTTTTCCATAGTGAGTCGTGGGTGATTAGCAGTTGGCAATGAGCTGATATGAAATGATAATGCAAGAGTGGCTGTGGTAATTGTTGTGTTGTCTGTGTCTCAGGAAGAGGTGTGTCTGCGTCTTGCCTGCAGTAAAATTGATGACATGGTCTGATAGACAAGTGCTACATAAAGACTGAGAGGAATTTATAGGCACCTGAAGGCAATACAAGCCGATGATGAAAGGCATTCTCAATGTTAGACACTAATTCATAGCGAAGCGAAATCCTCACAAGGGCTTTGTGTCAGCCGTACAGCTTACCAGGATGAAAGCCCACCTAAATGGCAGCAGGTTGTAATTCAAACATGGTTTGGTGCCATGTTGAAGTTCACAAGGAAAAAAATTGAAGTATTGATTAGTCCTTAGCTGCAAACTTCGTATTACAGCTCTTTCATAAGAATCTCCTCAGCTACTGCACCTTCTACTTTTATTTAGTTACTTATTTTACTACCTTTTTTTTCCTTTTGATTTTCTTGAAGGCATGTATTCAATACATTAGTATCAGGAAGTACTTGTGGAGTAGCATAAAAGATGTATCTGAACTAATTGGCTTAGAATTTTACAGTTACCTCTTTTGTAACTAATAAACATTTTGTTCTAGGGAGCCACACATGTTTTCGCAGTCTTACTCTCTTGCCTCCAAAGCCTGTTTCTCTATATAGTTCATCAGATTTCTCTGAAACCGGAGTAAGGTGACGCACTCAAAAGATTCAGTAGTTTTTAAGAGTAATTTCACTTCTTAAAATGTTATTCATGATGTAAGGACAGTTATGAACTTTTTACTTTTTTTTTTTTTTTTTCTTCTTCCAGAAAATACCAGTTTCCAGTGATAAGCCAAAGAATTGTTATGATCCCAAATGCAGAATAGAAGACTGGGGCAATTTACAGGAGCAGATTAATTACTGTTATGTCCTGTGTTGTAATTGTATCATTATGGTCATCGTGGTCTGGGTCTGTAAGAAAGGCAAAGCTTGTAGAGAAATACGTTAAAGAAACGGAAGAACTTTCAGGCGAGTGTTCTCTTATCTAGAGAGTGGCATGTTTGCCAGGAACCATCTTTTTTCCGTTGTCAGCTGTTTCATAAAAGGTAGTGCTTTTCCTGTATCCTGTTGAAGAGAGAGTTGCAAACTGCACTTTTGATGGCTGTAGCTATCTTAGCACTAGGTAGTGAAGACTTACGTTTGTGTTGCATTGTCCTTTCAGAATCATCATCTCAGATGTTTAGTTTACTGGTGGAAATACATTCTTTCATTTCTCAGCCAGTAGCAGTTGAATTTCAATGTGTGCTGTAATTCTGAGGTGCATTTTTATGTTAGTATAAATGTAATTACGTTGTATAATTGTCATTGTGCTCATTTTTCCACCACATACGCAAAATCTATTTGTTTTCTTGCTTGTGGTCTGTATTGGTAGGTTTGCTTGCAAAGCAGAAAGCAGCGGAGTGGCAGAATTCTTTCAGAAACAGAGGTGCCAAGAATTATGGTGATGACACAAAGTTCATAAGTTTTTTCATTTCCAGAATAATTTCTTTTACAGTCTGTCTTTAAACTTTGTCTTTTGAAAGTTCAAAAAAAATTTGGACAAAACCATGATGTCCTGTAAAAGGAGGCCAAGTTGTATTTTAATGCCTAAAGTTATCTGAGGCTTTTCTCAAATATGCCAAACAAATTCTTCATTTCCAAGGTCAAAATCAACTAGATCACAGTGTCTCTGGAATCCTTTTTTCTTTTTGAGACATCTTGCTGTTCTCTAGATGACATCTCCTGTTCAGTCTTTCAGTTCATTCACTTGAGTAAGTCTTTACCAAATTTTCTGTGGGTTTCCCCCCTCCACCCATCCAAATCTTTCTCAATTGTTTTTCTCTGAACCACAGCTTGCCCTTTTCCACCGCTAATGATGCTTTTCCTTCTGACTTGCTCCTTTTGTGAACACTGGCCTATTCAGTGGCTGAATTTCTCATTGCTCCCAGCTTGACCTTTCTTCATTCTGTTGACTTCATGCTTCCAAATTTTCACCTGTTTTCCCTCCCTCTCTTTTTGTACTACTTCTCTTGTCTTTTCTCTGGCACTGTATGTCTCCATCTTATTGTGTCCCACCCTTCCTGTTCATGTTGGCTACATCTCATTTTGTCACTTCTGGCAAAATTAAACACCTCTGTAAGGAAACTTCCAATTGTATTATATTTTCTTTTCCTTTTCAGTTTTTTGCTTTGTATGGTTTCTCTGGTTCTGCCCTATTTCCAGTAATCATTTACTATCTGAGGTTTTACAAACTGGTTAGTGATGAGAGAGGTACGGAGTCAAAATAGTTATTGTAAAAAAATGAAAATCAATGATAAATTGAAAAAAAAAAATCTTTAAAATAATTCATGGCAACAGAGTCAGCTTTTCCACATCAGCATCTTTTCCTCCCAGAGCTAAAACAAGCGGTTCCACAAAGCTGCAAAAACTAATGAAAATTTTGACGGATTTGTTTGTCTCCTGGTTGACTGACTTCTGAATTTTAGTAAGACTGTAGCTGAACTTACAGTGTATTAAACACCACAGAACCCACTGCAGGAAAGAAACATTATGCCCCATCAGCAGGGAAAAAACCTTAACTGGTGGCTGTGCCAGTCTAGACACTGGGTAGTTGACATGGTAGAGACATGGTGACTGTGGAGCAGATGCAAGGGTATCTAGTTAGAAGGAGAACTCTGATCACCTTCGTGCTCTTAGTATTGGAAAAGCCTTTCTGCCCTTCTGATGCTTATACGGGTAACGTGAGCCAGCGGTGGGGCTGATGCCGGCTCGGTTATCCTTGGACATGGTGTGATGATGCAGACCAAATTTCCTGGTGAAACCAGACCAAAATACGTCAATGGTCTTACAGCTTTGCAAATACAGTTCAGGAAGCTGAAGACTGATGTATGTTGGGGTGTTTTTTTTGTTGGTTGCTTGGACTTTTCTAAAAGTATCTTGTTCCAAATTTCAAGGCTTTGGGGTTTTTTCCAAGTTCTGTTTTCCTCTGATTCCTTTTATCCACTCCCAAAATTTTCTTCAGTTGCATTTCTTTTTTTGCTGACTGCTGTCCCTCCCCCACCTCTGCATTTCCTTCCCAGATTTCCCTTTCCTGGTATTTCTTGGTTTGAACTGACAGTTTCTGTGTTATAGATTGAATCTTTCTGGGTTTTTTTCTGAAATTTTTAGTGAGGTTTTTTTCTTATATTTTAATTTCTACTCTTTGTGACTTCTTCCTTGTTTCTCCCTACTGTCTATTAAAGTGAAATCATTATGTTCAAAGTTCACATTATCACTGTCTTTTTGCTCTTCAGATCCTTTTCTGAAATGGATAAGCGGTTTCTTTGGTAACAAAAGCTGTAATGCTACCCTGCTTCTCCTTCTGCCTCCCTGCAATACCCATGAATTAAAGTGATGACAAAGGCAGACATGGAAAAGAACTTGTGATGGCAGAAGTGAGTAGCAGCATTGCTTTGGTTGCCATAGAAGTGAAGTTGCCCGTTTTGGCACGGAGCATGTGAGTATGAAGAGATTTAAGTAACGACATCTATTAAAACACATGGCGGGTTTCCTGCAAGGTGGCAACAGAGTCTAAGGGTTATTCTCAGCTATCTGTTTTTTTGTCTGCTCTCTTAACCTTCCTGATTGACCTGTTTGCAAAAACATTCTGCCTTCCAATCGGCCACAGCCCCGAGGGTAAAGTTCACTGTTTAATTCCACAAGTGCTTATGGACAATGCATGTTATAAATGTACACAGAAGACTGTTGTACTTGCTCTGCAAGTGTTAATGGAACTAGTGTATTTGTCAAGAGGGGAAAATACAGCTACCCCTGTGTAGAAAGCAAGCACAGTGACTTGGACTGGATGGAGAAAAAGGCAATTTGAAAATGTATGTCTTGGGAAAAGAACATTGTTAGTTACATTGATTCCCTCCTGCTCTACAAGATATATGTACACTTGGTGAAGAATAAAATGACACTTTTAATTTTGCATTGTTACTTTTAAATGATAGCTAAAGTCTTGCATCAAAAATAAATCATAGAATGGAAATCACTTTGTATGATACCTTGTAAAGCATCCCATTTCTTATTGACTGCATTACTTCTTATTTACTGCTACTGTAGCTTTTCCAGTTTCTCAGCCTTGAGATACTCAGCTATTTAAGAACTTGGATGGAATAAATGAGGAATGTGTTTCATGGCAGAGATGATGGCATGAAACTGTTAGGCCAACTTCTGAAATACAATATTTTTTTTGTTGTTGATTTGAACATTTGGGCCTGTTTGCAGGTTTACCTGAGGATATATAAAATCCTATTTCAGAATATGATTTTTCTGCTTTTCGTGGCAGTATTACTTATATAGGTATTTAACTGTATTTAATTTATTTGTACTTCTGAATCCCATTATTTTTGCCAACAGAGGGAACCTTAAGAAACAATTCTGGATATAATCACAACATAATAATATTAAATTAAGTATTTTTTTTTCTAATCTAATCCACTCAGTAAGTGATGTGAATGGAAGGAGCATTTTCACTTTGTGAATACTTTTTTCATTTTACTTCTGTGTTTACAAATTAAAGTATTAAATGTAACTATTTTTTATTTAAAGCCCTGGGTTTTTTTCTGCTTGAATGTACAGCATTTGCTGTACTTAGTTAAAAAAAGAGAAAATTGGATTGTAACTGCTACTCTTGCTTGTGGCTAGCAGAAATGAAAAAGTTAAAACTCAGGCTAAATGGTTGAAGAAAGTATGAGGTTAGCTGGAGCACGTTACTTGTTCCTTAGCATCAGCCTGCACCAGTGAATGTCAGGGAACACCAACACAGAGTTTTCATGTAAACCCAGAGCTGCCTAAATAGGGCTCTCAGCTGCTTTGGAATTACAGGCAGCTTGAAACCATGAGAATGCTTCCTAAGGAAATAACTACTGTTTAGACACTTCTAAATTCCATTAGCATTTGAGGAAATTACCTGTTGTTTAGCTCTCGAAACGTTTTTCTCCTTTACTTTGTTTGTAGCCATTGCACCAAATAAGGCTTCCCCTCTCTTAAATGTTACTTTTTACAGTTGCTAAAGAGATGCTTTTATGCCTTGCATTTATTGTATCTGTTGGCAAGGGGCCATGAAGACTAAACGTGTTTTGAGTCTAATTGCAAGTGATTGGGTTTTTTTTTCATTTTTCCTTACACGTCATTGTTTAAATTCTGGTTTTTTGACATGTTCTGTCCTAAAGCAAAGTCCCTGTTTACAATTGAGTACTTCTATTAGCTTAAGGCCCAGCTAAGCAAATCCTGTTCTGTGTTAATAAATGTCTTAGTTCTTGACAGATGTTGCAGAAGGAATCTGATGGTTATGACATCTACAACGTTAGAGCTGCAACGATGAGAAATAATCTGTATCTTGTCAGCTTATGGTAGGATCAGACCTCTCTTTTAGTGGAACTAAACAGTATCTGTTCCCTACCACAAGGAACAGATACATTTTGGGTTGGTTAGTTTGGGGCTTTTTTTTTTCTTCTTTTCTTAATTTAGTCGGGGGGAAAAGTGTGTCTCTCCCCCAGTCTGAATTTGTAAAATAAGTTGTAGTTTTAAAGAAATGTATCGTAGTGTTTGGATCCAGAAGCACAAGGAGATAAACATCAATGTTTCTTAGACTCAGAAGGCTAATTTCTAGTCTTTGTTTCATGCACCCAGATGTTTTGGATTTACTAGGTGTACACTGAAAAACGTGGGTGAATTTGGCCCAGAAACTCCATGACTTAGCCATAGGAAGTTGTATTATCTTATAAGAGAGAAAATTTTCCCGAGAGATGTAGCAGTCCCTTAGCTGTCCAGCAGTTCGCAAGCTAGCCATCAGAACTGCTGGTGTTAGCTTTCCTTTGCATTTCAGGTTAACGGGAAGGGAACAAATGAGCGGTGGAGATAAAGGCTTTGTCCTCCAAGGAAGTTCTTTGATCTTGTGGTGGCTATCCCAGTGTAACTCCTCACAAGGACACCTCTGTGCCAGGATAAAATTCCCTTTTTTTTTTTTTTTTTTTTCTGGTTTTGCTGTGTGCAAAATAAAAGCAGAAGATGGTAAGAAGCATTAGTCCTGGAATATAGGTGTCCCAGCAGGATTAGCACAGACATTAATGTCTCTGTAGACAAGCCTGAGAGTGAGTTAAAGCAGTCCATATTCTCTTAATTTTCTTTTAAAAGTTCAAAACACACATTACTATGCCTGAGGCAAAGTTCAGCGTTGAGGGATACTTCATCATGATCGTTTTTCCATACCTGCCATCATCCCTTTGGGTATCCCAAAGAGGTTCATGCATATCAAGAGAGGTGAGATGCCATCTACTGAAACGCTGCCTTTGCTATGAAGTGGTGTTGAGAAGCTGCTTGGAGCTCCAGAAGTACCAGTAGGGGAGAAGGGCAGGACCCACGGAGCCTGGTGGAAAGGCCGTCGGAGCCTTTTTCTGACATGTATCACGTGCAAAATTTGCAGCAGGCTGTTCACTTGTGACGATCACAGACTTTGGTGGTCCGGGAGTGTTTGCCGTGAGGTGAAGTAAGACGAGATATGTGCTGCCGAGCTTCCAGAGCTTGGGGTTATTTAGCATGTCGTTCTTTTTTTGTTTCTCTCATCAGTGAAGATGTGTTCTTAAGGATAGAGATCACATTGGCCTGAATAAGAAAGAAGCTGCTGACAGTTTTACTGTTCTTCTAATTGGTGTTATTCTCTGCTGGCAACGTTGCTCTGCCAAAAGTATTTCTGTGAGCAGTGGGATTCTGAAAATCACACCGAGTGTTTAAAAGGTGGTAAATCTATCCTAATTTTTTTTCCAAAAATTATGCTAATGTAGACCGTACTGTTCACTTATTTTGAGCATATAGAGCCCTGAAATAGTCCCCACTCCACATTGACATTCTGATTTCTGCGTAACTACTAGTTCTTTAGGAGTATTGGATCCTCAACAGTAATCGCTCAAATTTTAAAGTATTTTTCCAAATCATGTACAGGCAAAACAATGTTCTTGCTTTATAAAGACATGGCGTAATAAATCATAATTGTCACTCATGGGAGCATTCTTAAAAGTTGTGTGGCAAATTCAGTTATACTCAGGGCATGAATTTTTTTTCAAGGTTTTCATGTTTTAAGAACGAAGTACTTCTGAAGCCATTTACATTTGTAATATATACCATGTATGGAACATTGTCCTTTATTCTTAATTATACTCTGCAGATTGCTGATTACATATACCTTTTGAGTATATCCTTTGGCATCCACAAGCATAAACAAAGCTGCAGACACTGTATTTTCCTCTACCAGCAGCATGATGTGTTTGTGAATTAACTAAGTGGCCTTGGGTACTGTATGGGTTTCCCCATCACTGGAAAGGCAATTTATTCCTTTAATGAGACTGGAGATTAAGAATTGAATTAAAGAGAAAATGTGGGTTCATATAAGAACTTGTTAATAAATAAAGTGAAATTACTGGTCTTTTCAGTGGAAGGTTTGAAGGAATAGTTTTACTAGCTTATGAGCTGTTTGCTTTCTTTTGACAGTGCTGAACTGTTGGGAGTGATTGTTTTCTTATGATTATAACCTCTAAGGAATACTGTGCCCTTGGTTTTTCATAACTGAGACACCAGTGAACTACAAAAGACGGCAGCTGCAGAAGTGGGAGCGTGTGAGTTAGAAAAGATCATATGAAGATCCTGTGGTTTAGAAAAGATCAAGTGGTGGGGAGGAGAAACCACCAATTTTTCTAGTGGCATAAAAGGATTCACAGCAGGCGGGATGTTTTGCAGCCATATCTTACTGCTGAGTGAAGCTCTTTAGCCAAGTTAGGTCTATAGTCATATGAAAGTTTAAATAGGGAAACCAAGCACAGCTCCCACATGCGTCCTAGAAATGATCGGGTGTTGGTTGATTGATGTACCTTATTTCTGTCTCTCTCCCGTCTACTGTGCTTGTCCTGTGTCACCTTGCACTTTTTTGTATCCTGAAGGGTATTTTATCTCGCTGCAAGGTGCTTTATCTCCTGTTGCATGAGCGCTTATCCCTCCCAGCCTTTTCCCCTTCCTCTTCCCTACATCTCCCTCCTTAAGAGAAGGACAGTTCAGAGCCAGCTGCTCTTATCAGAAGTTCACACGGTACCTGGCAATAGAGGGGGAAGCATTTGAGGTGGTGTATAGGACGGAGAAAGGACCCTCGTGAGATTTCAGTATGCGTTTCATGCTCACAGGCTCCAAAGCCATGGATGGTGGGAGGGAGCCCCTTTTAGCCCCAGGTGTGTGAGCAAGAGGCCACTTTGCAGGGCAAGGAGAGGAGGGCATGCGACTCCTGAGGTCTGGGACCAATTAGGCACGCTCATGGATTTTGCTTCTTTTGGTCCTGTTTGGAGGTACAGCAGGGAGTCAGCCATGGTCCAGGTCTCCTTTGTAGTTCCAGAGGAAGTTGCTGGCTGGAGATAAGGTTTCTGGAGATCCGGACCAGATCAGACTGCATGTCTGGCACTCAGCTGTAACTGCGGGAGGAAGTCTTTCAGCATTGGAGTGAAATGAAACGCAGGTCAGAGACTATGGGGTCAGAAGACAAAAATTGCAAAGTTAGCTTGAAATTCCAGGTCAAGAGTTTTATCTCCTTTCGTTAAACAGAGCGAAAGGCATTTCTGATTACCAGCGATACTGATAACGCAGTAGCGTCTAGAGATTCAGATCCTTTTGTACGCAGCCTTGCGCTGGCTGCCTGTGCTCTGAAGAACTTTCTTGGAATTGAGACTGATGTATGAACTAGCAGGTTTTTTGTGCAAGTAACCTGTGATTTATCTTAAAAAAACACTGGAAACCTTCGTATCTGAATGTTTTGACTCTTCTTAAATTGTTACATTATACATAATAAAACAGACTTGATCATATGCAGGGTGAACTAAAATATGTATGTTCCAGAGCCTGCTGTCTCATAATTGAAGCCATCCTGGACAGGAGGGGAAGGATGTTCCCCGTGAGACCGTTCTCCCCCTTCTTCCTTACTGTGGTCTTGTAGCCTTGTCTCCCTGTCAGTGGCTTCTCTTCTTCACCTCATGCTCCTGTCCTCTCCTTGCCCAGGAGCTCCCTGTATACGGATACATGGGAATTTGCCCATAATGGAGTTTCAGTCCTCTTTTTTTAGCCTCTTTTCCTCCCTCCCCTGCAAAACAGACTTGTTGTTGATCTGTAATACACAACCAGATTTTGCTTGCCTCTTGAATGTTTCAATCTGCTGTCTTCAAAGATCTGAATGATTTAGCTTTCTAAACCATTTGGCCAAAATACTCTCTTTAGGTTTTTTGTTAGCAGTCCAAACTGTAAATAGTACTATAGTGCATTTACAATCAAAATACAGCATATTATTTTCTTGGAGACACTCTCACCCTTGCCATTCTGTCTCTTTGTATGCAATAGTGTAGTTTTCTCCACCATTAAGAGCTGAGTGTTTTGGTTCCATCTGAATTAAAACTGTCGAACTGCTTTTCTTTCTCAGGTAGTGGAGACTTCCTTTACATTGTTTAGTGACATACATCGGTTCATCCTTTTGAATTTACCATTTGTTACCTGTCTGTGTTTGTCTGTGAAGCAACATACTTGATGAGACTGCAACTTAGTGGCAGTTTGCCATATATTCTTAGTTTTTCTTGGAACATTTAGTTTAGGAAGTGGACTAATTAGTGCGTAAACATTGTTTAGCAGAAGAACTCCAATTAGCACTGTTTGGCCTGGCTTCAGCAATAAACAAAGTTAGATGCATGTCAGTGTTTGTCCTAACAGTTTATAAAGTCTATTTTGTGGTCCTAGGGGACAGCACACAGCAGATACATTAAATAGTCATTGCAGTCAAGGCCATGAGAAAAAGCTTACTATGTCAGGCTTAATAGGCTGTGCATGATACATTAGCAAGCTAGTTTGGAAGCCTTCCATTAATCTCAATTATTATGAAATACTAAGTAAATCTTTCCAAAGTATGTCTCTTTCCTTATTGTTGTCTATCTGCTACCATGGGGGGGGGCGGGGGGAGACAAACACACTCTTCAATTATTCTAAAACAGTGGAATTTAGGTTTTCAATGTGTATTTTGGTGTCATCGTATTTTCCTCGTTTTGTTAAAGGCTGAAACTTTAACAAATTCTTATCAGTACAAGTACAGGCAAGCTTCTTGCCCCAAGAAAATCACTGTCCTCTCATTTTGGTGTGACAAAATTAATACTGAGAAACAGGTGGGGTAGGATTGAACTGCCCTTATGGTAATACTGTGAGTAGGCAAGCGTAGTAATGTATACATGCTTTGGTGGTTCTTAAGGGAAGGGTGCTTGTTGAGCCATGGCAGGCTTACCTGTAAGAAACTGAAGACTAGAAGGTTGTTGAAGTGTAAAATAACCATTCCTCCTTTTCTGCTCCAAATGCTGTACTTTTGGGGGTGTGGTTTTTTGTTTTTTGTGGGGTTTTTTGGTTGTTTTTTTTATTTTTCTCTGGTTGTCCTGTAAATTCCTAGAGCTTGTAAAAAAGCAGGGGAGTTGGAGAGAATGGGTAACTTCATGCCACCAGTTTTTTGCATTGTGACTTCTCATTTATGAGACAGGCAAACTGGAGCTGTGATTGAATTTGGTAGTGGAACCTTTAAATTAATATTCAATATTAGATGACTAAATCTAAAATATTCTATGTGTAGCAAAAATACTTAAACTAATTGAATTAGTTCTAACTCTGCATGAGAGAAGGAAAACAAGGAAGCAGCTCTTAATGTTTTGCTGGATCAGCTGTATTTGTATTTCAGAAGTTACTATAACTAGGGGAACCGAACAGGATGGGTCTATTCGTAGCTGTGTAGTGGTTTGGAAGGCTCCTTTATTCCTGACAGCAGTACACAGCCCACAGAAGCAGCCCAGATGAACAGAGCTCTGTTCAGTCTTAAAAGTCAGAATTTTCTACTGGAAATCTTTCCAACCAATTGAGAGGCATTTGTAAGAAATTGAAATCTGATTTTATCAATTAGTCAACTGAAAAATAACAGACGCAAATCAAGTAAAACTGTTCCTATCACCTTCCTCCTGTAGACAATGAGACAGATCCAAAACTTACAGGAACCCATGCAGCAGTGTCTGTTCTTCATGTTGGGGCTCTAGCTTGCATGTATATTACATGTCATTAAACAACGCAGGTTGTAGAGCTGCCCATTTACTCAGCCCTGTATAGTTAAGTGAGAGTGAAATTGTCCACTCACCGGGAGAGAAAGGAAGCTAACCTATTTTTAACTATTTATTGCACTTTACTGTCACCCATGCTCCACTGTGCCAGTTTCCTTGTATATGAAATCAGTTCTTTGTGACTGATATTCTTGATACTCCACCTGCAGAATTCCTGAAATTAAATTTGTTGCAAGTTTTTTTTATAGCAGTTGGAGAAAATCCTTCCTCCAGAAATAAACACCAGAATCTACCATTGAAACCAAGCTGTTCCTGACAAGGATGGGACGTGATTGGAGCCTCCAAGGACATGGTTTAAGTCACTTGATAGATTTGACTGAACACATCCAAATTTTCTAATGTTTGTTTTCACTTTTGTGAACAATTTTACAATTAATATTTTCTCAGTTACCGCTATGTTTTCTCATTCCCCAGTGTTCTTCCATTATCTCCCTCTTCCCCTTTTTTCCCCTGTCATTACTCCCCTTACAAGTCCCTAATAATTAGTGTGACAATAGGGCAGATTTCAGTTTAACAGAGTTTTGTGTTTCATGCTTTACTCAAACACCTGAGGAATTGTCAAGTGAATGGTGCCCAGGTACTATGGAAAGTATTGCTTCTTGGAAGTTTTTTCTCTCCTAAACCCAGATTCAATAAAATAGATTATAACTACATTAATTAGAAAATAATGGTCTCTTCCTACCTGCCATGATGTGAAGATACTTCAAAAGAGTAGCCATGTACCATTTAAAATTCTTTATTTGGTTTATAGTAGTGAAGGAGCCCTCGATAAGTGTAGCAACAGCACATCTAAAATGAAGTCTTTCAATATATTCCATGTTGAAAGATGCCCAGAAATTAATTCCATTTTAGATGTCCAAATTTCCCAAGTATTCACATTTGCAAACTTAGCTCCTCCTTGCAGAGAACTGAGAAATGGTGTCATTAATTTACAATTTTGTTCAAGGTTTTGGGGTTGGGTGGGGTTTTTTTTGTTTGCTTTCTTTTTTAAGTTACAAAGGACCACACGTGGGAAATACTGCAAAAACCACATGAGCTGTGATGGTAAGGTTCCCATAAAAGATGGGAACTGATTGATGGGAAAGTAAGTTGATAAAAATTGGTCCTACAATAGAAAGTATATTACTAACTGTTTGACTTTTCTGGAGTCTACGGGCTTTCTCTTGTGCCTGGGAAACTTTGTTAGGGTTCTAAAACCAAATACACCCCTAATCTAATTCGAGCACATGCCAACTTAGCGTTGTATACTTCTGCAAGTTTTAAAGAGATTGCAGGTGTTCTTATGGAAAAGGACTTGCAGTCTTAACTGTTAGGAAGCTGCTGTGTGACTGTATTCTGGAATATACCATTATGAAAAAATAAATCTGAGTAGCAGAAAAGATACAAACCACTAGTGGAAAACATGTGAGTGGATGTAGGGTGGTACTGTAAAGGTATAGATGGTACACTCTACCAGAATATCTGAGAAGGTCACAGCTGTTAATGGTGTTTATACATCTAAGAAACAGGTGAAACAGTCCAGCCGTAGTAGCACGGGTTAAATGCATATGCTCAAAACTGCATATGCTCAAAACTGCTTGGGAAACTAAAAGTGAGTTCAGAATTAGATCCAACTTTCTTTAAGTCCAGTAACCCATTTTGCTTAACTACTCTTTTATGCTTTTTCCCCCTCCCCATTGATTTTTTTTTTTTTTAAAGTCAGCTATAGAACAGGGCTCTAGTGAATTGAGCAGCAACTCATTTCCTTTGCAATTGCCAGGAAATACACTGAGCAATTAAGGGTGGCTGGATGGGAAAAGGTCTTTCATTTCACTGAGATACAAAGGTTCCCAGGCCTTTTCTGGCTTTTCAGCAGCCTACCAGGTGGTCTGACTTGGAGCTAAGTCCCTCATGTTCTGATGTCCATGGTAGGAGCAAATTTGAGGAAACAGGACCGAAGGCCTGAAGGATTTAATTTATTTTTCTTAAAATGTGTTTCATCACTTAACAGTTCTGTGAATCTCAGTTTCTGTTTCCTATCTGTTTCTCTACTACCTACATCAAGAGCAAAGAACTTGCTCTGACAGCATATAGATTCATTCTTGAGTGGTTCCTTATTAAGAAGGAATATATCCTAGTAATCCTTGAATTCTCAGTATGTGTAAGGATTAATAAGTATGCCGTATGTTTTAAGGGAAGCAAAGGGAAGGTGTCCATCCACTGATCCTGTATGCACAGAGATGCTTGATGGCTGTTTTCTTTTCAAATGTTGACCTAAAAATGTAACATTTCCCAGCAATGCAAACTACATTTGACAGCAAGTTGCAGCTTGTTGAAATGCAGTATGCCCACTAGTGTAAGATGAGAATGTTAGTATTTCATGTGGAAACATGACTTTGGCTTGAAACTGATACAAGAGATTTACAAGATAAAACAACTGAAAACTCCAACAAGTCCTAACAAAATACTGTCTTTAAATAAT
Source organism: Falco biarmicus (assembly GCF_023638135.1). NCBI lineage: Eukaryota > Metazoa > Chordata > Aves > Falconiformes > Falconidae > Falco > Falco biarmicus. Next base: position 121,782,411 of record NC_079288.1, on the reverse strand, counting down.
GCACACTAAGTAAATATTATTGTTTATTGAAAAGCCTTTCACTATTAGAGTCTGGTTTTACCATTTACTTCTGGAGGATCTGAATAACAATGCCAGTACTATTTAGTAGGAGAAAACAAAGAAAATGTGACTTTTATATTCCTGAAAAAAAAAATAGGATTTCTTTCTTCATTGCTGATTTCTCCAAACTGAACACCACACATATTCATAACTAATAAATAACTTGACCCAAATGTCTGGTTCCTTACCTCCATTGTTGAGAGCTCGCTATCTTGTTTTAAAAGAGATGTCATGGTCATAATAGGTGCTAAATTTATTGAGCTTTTTTGTTCATTTGTTGATAGTGCTATTGTTGAGGGTTTTCAGTGTGTGCACTTGTGTGCATTTATGAATTATCTCAGTTTTGTGTCTCTTTTCCTCCTCATTTCCCTCCCTTATTCTAATGTTCATGCCATGGCAGTGTTTTCACCACAGTTTTGAACTCTGTTTGAAGTTCATAGCCAAGTAACACTATTCTAAATGTTAATTCTTTTCTGAACAGCAGTATAGTTTCTGTGTCCTTCAACTCCATGGCTTTTAAGTGCACTGGGATCTGTAAAACTCCTCACAAGATTAAGGAACAAGACATGGTATAATCTGGGTTTTGCCCCTTCCTGGCTTTGTATTTTAGGTTAGTCAATGTATCTTCTGCCTGTGAAAGAAGAAAGCTGACCTGAGTATCTCAACAAAGTGGAGTGATGATTAATTAACTGCATACACAGATTGTTGTATGGATGCTAGAAACGTTTTGGCGAGATGTTCAGACGGTGTAAATTGGTACAGTTCAGCTGAACAAAACAGAAGCTCAAACATGAGTGGAAGAGATGTTGTTATAGTTCAACACCATTTGTTTAGAACTGTTTGGTACAACCTGATAAAAATTTGCGTTTTGTTACAAGGAACATGTAATTGTTTAAGGGAAATAAAACTGACAATGTTTTAGCCCTGTAAAATGCACAGGAGCAATTTCACTAGTATTTCACTGTCAAGATACATACCAGGTTTCAAAGTTTGCTTTCACTTGTTTTGGCATCCAACTAGGATTTTCTTTCTAAAAGGGAGGAGTGCAGCCTGTTACCTGAAATTGTAAAAATCTATTCAACTTGTCATAGAGATTGGTGTTTTATGGTGTATCAGGAAGATGTTTCATCAGCCTTCATAAATGACAGCAGGGAATTTCAAATGCGATTCCCAAGAGGCCTCCACTGCCTGGGATATCCAAATGCTCTGCTACAAAAGCGTTCATGCAGTCCACTGGAAATCCTGGCTTAGAAAAGTGTTTGTATATTTTAATTTGCCACATCAATTTTCAGTACATACTTTAGCTTACAGCGATATTATTTGTTTGTTGGAGCCAAGAGGAGGAAAACAGGAATGCTATGGAATCCTCTGTAGTTATTGTGGAGGTTTGATAGCATTAGGGAGAAAACTGTACTCCCAGAGTAGTGTTAATGTCATTGAAACACCTGATTTTTGTATAATCTTGTATTTTAGAGAGCAAAAGAGAGAGAGGGTTCTATATACATGTGCACATAATAAATGTCAGTCTGGTTTATTCTTTCAGAATTAATGTATGTGGAACTGGAACTTCTGTAAAAAGCATTAGCCTGGGTGAATATTCTTGCCAATGCAACATTTGCATGATTGATGAATGATGTCTTGGTCATGCAAGCTCTTGAGGAACAGAGTACAAATAGGAGAATAATATTTTTTTTAAAATACTTACTTTTTCAGAGATTTTGCAGGTAGATTGTTGAATGGAGTGGAATTTTAAAAATGTTGTCTTTTGACCACAGTGGTAAAGGGTGCTACATTTCCTTCTCATGAGTTCCTGTTTGGGACAGACAAAGCAGATGTTTGGCTTGGAAGCAGGCTTTATTTGGTGTGGCAGCAGGAAGTACTGAGAGATTTGCTATTGACATTTAATCCCTGATGTTTCTGTAGACTGTAAGACCAGGGTTTTTTTCTTTATTTCTTTTTCTTTTCTTTTTTTTTTTTGTTGCTTGCTTGAATCTGTGTAAAATGAATTGAAGTCATAATACATATTTGGCAAGGGAGCTGGAAATACTGTATTCTGTTTCTTATACTCTTGACAGTCTTAACTCATAAATCCCAGTCCCCTGATTCCTCTGATCAGTGAGATATTTTTTTTTTATTTTTTATGCAGGTGTTTAAAACGTGAAATTAGATGTTTCCCCCAAAGCTGTATTTCTGATCTCCATCACTGCAGCAATCCAACTAAAGGGCCTGTCCTCCAAATCTGTCTGGCTTAGGGAAGTTTCTTGCTGCATCTGGTCCATGCTTTGTAATATTAATCTGTTTTTAAAAAAACAAGGGGGGGGGGGCACGGTGGTATTGAGAAAAAAAGCAGCTGAGAAGATAACTGAGCTGTGAAGGCAACCAAGCTGATTTACACAAGAGTACTGAAATGAATTACTTTTTTAGTAAGCTCTGACGTTTTTTCTGTAAAACCCTCAGGATGGGAGTTTTCATGCACAAAGTTATTTTGCAGGGATTTTTGCTGCAAAAATCTTAAGTCTTAGAAAATGAACTTGACCTGTTTGTCTGTGCTTGCATATTTATATGATAGACAGCCAAAGTACTATGGGTCTTGGTAAGTTAGATATAAAAAAGAAATAATGTTTTTTAAACCAACATCATTTGGCAAAATACTTGGGTAACTTACCTCTCTTCTGTGTAAGCTTTACTTTCCCTTCTGGGTGATCATCTTGATCCAGGGGAGGCCCTGAAATTGCCCCCTGGTTTCCCTCACCAGGAGTCTGACACCCTGGGCTATGCTGAACGCCGTTGGAAGTGATGAAGTGGTGCTCTGAATGTTTTATATGCAGCAGATTTGAATCCTGTAAAAGTAAAGTTATTGAGGGGGGGGAAAGCAAAACCCATGACAGAATTCAGCTAATGAACTTCATTTTGTGTTGATACCTGAAATGTTTGGGTATTAGTGGACAGGATTGAGATGGTTTGAATGCTGTATTGAACGTCATTTAGAAACATCTGCTGCTCTGCAGGAGTAGCTGAAGGGCAAACTGAACCTTGCTTTTTGCTTCATTGCTTTTGCAACTCTGGTGGAGGAGATGCAAAAGGAGATGCAAAAGAACGGTAGAGCTGTACCTCACCTGCATGAGAAATGCATACGCTGCTTGCAGCTTGAGCCGAATACCCAAAGGGTGATACACACAGAACGCTACTGCATCAAGTGCACGGCTTCCGTGTCTGAGGATGCTGCTTACTGAGAGGGAGCCCAGCTCTGGGTCAGAACAGGGCCTTAGAGCTGCTACACCTTGAGCTGTACTCACAGGGGGATATCTAAGAGCTGCTTATAGTGTAGTATGAACGCTTTGGAACCAGAATATAGCTCCTGCTATTAGGCAGTCAACAAAAATTTTAAATGCCTTTTGTTCTTAGGGGGGTAGTTTTGTAAAATCTTAACAACCCGTGGTTTCCCATTTAATTTGAATATAACTTAATTTACCAGCTTGCCTTTCAAGATGGTCCTGGATTTACCACCTGAGCCACAACTTCCTTAATGTCATGCCAGAATAGTTTTAAGGGTAGGATATATTCAAATAACATGGAAAGTGTGTCCAAGAGGATGAGTTTGTGATAGCTCTTGGGTTACAGTGTGCAGCAGAATCTGTAGGATAGTGACATATATGAGCTAGTAACACTTTGTAGAAGTTAGACCTGCCAAAATAGTTATCAAGTAGAAAGAAGACTTAAAAAAAGAAGACTAACTAGTTTTTTTCATCGCTAGTTCTATTTTTCATCCCTTCTCGCTGGTTCTTAGAATGCGGGTATTCTGTTTTAAAAAGAGCTTCCCTGTATGATTATGCAATTCTATTATTATATAGTGAGTGCATGGTTACCACCAGTCAGTAGAAGTAGCTCTTCCACACCGATTGTAGCTGTTCTTGAGTGGCATTGAATGAGACAGAGGTTTTTAAAAGCTGTTTGAAGAAGCAGAAGAAATAGTGAACCCACCAAGCGTACAGAGGAGGAGTACTGGGAGTATGAAAAGCTTTTCTTTAGAGCAGAAGGCTTCAAGCAGTACACTGTTAAATGTAAGTAATTAAAACATTATAAAGGTTTGAAACACAATGCTCCTCCTGCCCTTCCACAACTGGAATATTTTCATTCTGTGTTTTAGTCCCAGGTCTTGTTTTTGTTTAAGTAATCTTTATATCAGGTTTCAGGGTATGTTCCTATGCATAGTTCTCCCTAGTACTGACAGCCAGAAATGGTTTCCAATCCATCATTTTTAAAAATTTTCAAGGGTATCTATGAATTAAATGAAACAGCCTCAGGTCCAATAAATTTATTCATTAATGGCATCAGAATTAGTTTTTGGAACATTCTGAACTTGCGTTATTCCCACTGTAGTCTCTAGACTGTAGCCTGTCACTAGGCCTTTCTGTGCAGAAAGAAGTGCCAAAAAATCAGAATAGGAAAGAATTATATGACTCAAGTTGTAGTCACATTGTTTGTAGGCACATTGCTGAAGCCAACCTGCTAATGGCACGCCAGTCCTCAGGGATGGTCCTCCAGTTCAAAGCACAGATTGGCAGGCGAGGGGCTGCAGCTCACCTTTTGTCTAAGCCTTTGCCTTTTCCTTTTTCAAAGCTATGTTTAAGGTTGACTTTTTTCACAAAGTTCAAGCAAAATAAACAAAAATCCCGAGCAAACAAAACAAAACTGGCCACCAGGCGTGTATCTCCTCTCTGCCTGAGGAGCTGGAGCACGTTAAGAGCTTGCTGTCCAACAGCCTCACCGTAGCTGGAAAACTGCAGGATTGCTGCTTCCCCAAGAGTTCCCCTTTTTTTTTTCCTACCTTCTGAAATATCTCTGCTCCCTGTGAAAATAATAAAAAAAAATATTTAAGGCACAAAACTCCTCTGTTTCTCAACCAAAACATGGCTGTGCCAGCAAGAACTTCCCTGGTTTTAAGAAATGAGGTTATACGTCTTTTTGTCTGCTGCTGATCAGCTGTGCCAGGCCTGCCTGCAGAGCTAGTTTGGTTGGAGACCTCAGCAGCTATGGCAACTCTGTTCTCTCCGCAAAGAGTACATATCTTTTGGCACAGACATGTGGCTGTTGATCCCCAAAGCAACTGGGATTAGCCTGGGAGTGTCTGGGGGCAGGCAGCATATACGGGAGGCAGCCTTGTCTGATGAGCAAGGCACTGCTCTCTGGAATAGACATATAAAATGAAACCCCAAATTTGTCATAAAACCTTTTGAGTCCTACAGATGAAAAACATCACATAAGCTAAGTTAAGATAATTTTTAAGCCCCGTGTGGGTCTGGAGGCCACTCGCAGGCTGCTCATGTTGGTTTGTGTTAGCTTCAGACCCCGTGGAAGTGATGCCCTGCCCTGGTGGCAGGGGAGTTTATTGTAAGCGCTGGACGCGGGCGTGCTCTGTGCAAAGAGGCACCTCTCCCGCTTCAGCTGGTCCTCCACTGTGTCAGCACGGGTTGGAGGCTGGGTTGGAGGCTGCGTGGGGGCACGTGTGCTCATGTTAACTCAGCGCTGGCCAATTCAATGACTTAACTAGCTAAGGATAAGGGAACTTAAGTGAGGAAAGGGATCACCGTCTGTTCGGAGAGGAAAAGTGCAGCCTGCCGGAGTGTCCCGCAGCATGCCGTCGGTGGTCCTAAACCTGCTGGTAACTAAAGCAGGGTATGTCATACATAGCAGGAACACTTTAGTTGGGGCCACACTGTTAGCATCTACTTTGCTCTGGGAATGTTAGTCGTGGGAAGAGTTGAAACACCTGGTGAGAAGTCATAGAGAAATGTTTGCTTTTTCTCCTGCTCCGATTACCTTTGATAGGAAGGTTTTGCAGCAGAGTGACTCTAAGACTTGTGTCTGGGAGCTAAAGGATGACAAGGATAAATTTAAAGAAAATTTAAATTCTTTTAATCTGATTTTTTATTTTAATTTCCCCTTTTTTCCCCTGGTTAAACAAGTTAACGTGCTCTGATATTTTTATCTACAGCAATAACATGAACAGTGATCATTGCCAATCCCTGTAATTATTATTTTGTGATCCTTTGGGAGCCTGCTGTACCGAGGCATTCTCTTCCCGTTGCTTCAGCACCTGGGAATTCAGGCTCCAATGATATTTTCCAGCAGATGTGACTATCAGGGCTTGTTTATTTTTAGCTGGGGATTGTGCACCTTGATCTCGGTGGGAAGCTTCCTGTCCTCATTGTCTTTTACAGCCGGTTGTAAAGGCAAGTGGCTTATAATGACCTACCCTTACTTCCCCTTGCTGGTTCCAAAAGACACAGGAATGTCATCATCACATGTTATAATTTACTCAGGGACTTTCCGATGAGGACCTCACAGGTTTAACCTTTCCAAAAGCTGTGTTTATTCAAGAGGGTAATAGTGCTGGTAGCTTGAATGTTGAGGCTAGGAAGTTACCAGATTGTATCTGATAAGTTCATTGATTTTTGTCCACTGAACAGTTTTTATTTTGGGGCAAGTGAATCTCTGTTTTTCAGTGAGATACATATTTTGATCACCTAATTCCATTATAACAAAATTTCAGGGGAAACCCATTTTTATTTTTAATGTTACATACTAAAGTATGTGAAGTTCTAATTTTTCTTAAACTAATTTTACATGGCAGAGAAGGGAGGAAGCATTTCAGAAATGGTTTGTTTCTCCACTATAAATGTCAAAAGGTACTTGTTCTAAAAACATACCTTAAAGCATTCTAAAACTTTAAGCCTCATTTGTGTGTGTGCGTTTGTGCATGTTTTTGTGTTGGTGCTCCTGCACATATTTGCCTGTGTATATTGTGTGTGTGGTTTTTTAGACTGGTGTGACATGAATGTACAAAAGCCTTGCGTATAGCGTTGTAACAGACAGTTTTGCTCTTTATAAATACCTTAAAAATATATATAATGCATGATATAGAAGCAAACCGAGCTGTGCGTTGTTGCTGAAAGTGATACACTCAATTTTTGTTACAGAAAAAAAGCATTCAGCAGGAGAGCTCTGATTTCAAGATCAGTACTTTCTTTTGCCTGTGTGAATGTTACGGTTGTGATGCTATTTTGTCTGTTTCCTGTTATATGAAAAACAGTTTAAGAAGCAGATTTCCATCTATTATATTCTTTAGAAAACAGACATGGTGATCCACCTGATGGTTGGGTTTAATATGTAGGGGGTTTGGAATAAAGCCCAAACTTGTGATTCATTTCATCTTGATCACATAACTTGTTTTGCCATTATAGGGAAAAGAATGTTTGCTTCCTAAATATTCCATGTGGTAGACAGCGGAAACTACATGCACACTACCTATCCCCCAGGATTTTTTTTCCCCTTTAACAATATACACCTTATATTTTTGGCAACTATTTTGAAATTTGGAAGAGGGACATGATACCAGGATCCCCTTGTAGTATTCTTCTGTTAATATGGAAAAATAAAATAGTAATTTCTTTTTCTTTGCAAGGTAAGCAATTAACATGGGAGTGGTACGGCTGTTGATGCCTGCCATGTGATATTGATTCTTGGGTAACACTGTGGGAAGAAATCACCCACCTAATTCTTCAGGATTGTTGTGGAAGAACGTGAGGAACACATGAGACTATGGCTCTGCCCTGATTATTATTGCAGAAGAGGCTTAAAGCTTGCTTAGCGTTTGCTTTGCAGGCAGCAGACAGGATGGGGAGAGCACTTTTTCTAATTGTTTCGGTGCTTGTTTTGCCATTGTATTGCACTGCGTGCTGATAATCTTGTTAGTTGCATTTTCGGGAAGAGTTCTCAGAGACCCTCACTTTTCCTTGGTAGTCTTAAAAGTAAACAATGTCTTTTGCTGTCTTGTAAACGCCTGTCCCAGGAGTACCTTTAGTGAGTTGTTATGACTCCCAGCATACATATGATTTCTGAGAATATCCTGCAAAGTTTTGTTGCTTTCCTAATTGCTATTTCACAAACATCACCAATTCAGACCTCCCAAAATATCTGCAGTGTTTTTTATTAGAGCAGAAGGTTGTACAGAAGCTTCTCTTGTCCCAGAATAGTCTTGTCTCAGTTAGGCCATCCTTCCCATCCCGGACTAGGAGATGTCATACCTAAACTGCATTCTGTTGTCAATGTGGGTGTTGCAGAACTTTTGATTATGTAAAAAATGTCAGTCTTTTATACCATGGAAAAAATTGTTCAATATTTTCCAGTACTGTAAATACTGAGATATATTTTTTTTATTTTGCATTTGTTCCAAGAGTCACCTTTTTAACAGTTTAGTCAATTTTGAGGACATAAATAATGATTTCAATTACGTATCCTACTTCTTGAATGCAATTTGGCTTAGTCACACGTCAAGGATGGAATTCTGTATAACCAAGGACTCGTGTATCAATCCTGCTATTTTTCTGAATACTCACTTCCAGGTGTGAGAAACTACATGAAATATGTACTTGGGAACAAACTGCTTAAACTACAGTTTTCCCAGTAGCATCTTAAGTGTGTAGTAATACTGCTGTATTTATCCTTGGCTGCTACTCTTCTCACTGAACTCTGTACGTGTTTGCTTCTTTAGCTGTACAGTGCAAGCCAGATTACCAAGCAGGCTAAGTCCTTACTCCCTTTTGGGTGTGGAGAAGCTGATGGGAGACCTGCCCAAGGGCCTCACTTTAGGGTGTTGGAAGAAAAAGATATTTTTCATGAACACCGTTAACGGCTCGGCGTCCAAAAAGCTCCGCATGTGCTGTTGTGTTTCTCTTCTCATCGGCATGAGGACTGCGGGGACATACTGGATGTGCTCTGTTTTTTTCCACCTGCCTTTTACAGTGTTAAAATCGGTAGACTCAAAACTCAAGTAACTTGTAAAAGAAGGATTCCTCTGAGGTGGTTGTTCTTCTGTTTAAAGTAGTATTGCTGGTGGAAGAATATGTGCAACTTCTACCCCCTCCCAGACCTCTTGTAGTTAACATTTGCCAGAATAACGATAAGAGGTGAGCATAAGAGAAAATTTTTGGTGTAAAAGCAGTAAGATATTTCTGGGGACCTGGTAGGCTGGTACAGAGAGCTCCCTGTTTTGTTCTTAAACCACTTGTGTGCACTCCTGGTACCGACCTGAAAAAAACCCTCCCAGCATGTACCTACAAAGCTCTGTTGAGTGGCACATCCTGACATGTGAAAGGAGAAGTGGTGAGGCTGAGCTACCTGAAAGAATGGCTTGGCATTCCTGTGGCTGAGAGGAACTGCTTTTGAGGAAAGAAAGACGATGGGGAGGAGCCTGGGCAGTGATGAGTGTGCGTGGGGGGGTCAGGGAGGTAGGCTGGAGCTGAAAAGACCACATCTGTGTTTTTCCAGGTGTCCCTTTTGTAATCTTTCATTATTTTTTTTTAGAAGAAAAGAGGCAGCAAATCCAGTCATTCAGAAAAATAAGTGACAACAAGAGAGAGAAACCAGACTTGTGCTGTGCTTTCATTAACCGTTTTACTGCAGTTATTGCGAGTGGTGCCTCATTTTATAATGCTTTCTCAATTACAGTGTCTCCCACATGCTCATTGCCCCTCATTTTATTTCCCATTACTTTATTGCTTTGTTTAATCCTTTATAACGTGTATGACCCACTTTAGGGTTGCTTGCAAAGTTCAAGCTGCTGTTGAGATATTCTTGCTTGAAATAAATTAAATGGTTCCAAATTGTCTGTGTTTACTGTGACAAAAAAAAGCTCACCACTTTTAAAGCTTCATATTGTGCCAGAAATGAGTGACTTCTTCACTGATCAAACAGGGCTTCCAGAATTGGCGCTTGCCTTCTGCCTAAATGATTCAGGAGGCCCCCTCCACGCTTGAAACATATATAAATGATGAAAACAATTAAATGTGTACATATTTTACAAGATTTAACTTGACAAGCCTGAATAAACTAGCTTCTGCCCTGCACCTTTGTTCTTGCCCTAGGTCTTTCTGTGTACTTGTGATAGACTTTCAACTCAGTCAAAAAAATTCTTCATAACCAAAAGACTTGGCATCAGAATTAAAACACAACTGTTTAAAGAATTGCTCATACCTTTCCCATTACTTTGGCAATATGACAATTACAGGTAGAAAAATTAAGCCACAAAATTCTTCAGAGCCCCTTTTGTTGCGATTGTTCAGCGTACGTATCTTCACGAAAGGATGTGCTTCAAAACAACTTGCTGAAGAGAAGAAAGTTGAGTGTGTGGTTCATTAAAAATCTGTGTGTTTTTTAGGTTAAGTTTGCATCTTTACTTTGCATTGTTTCAAGGTGAGTTTCAGTTATAAACAGTAAATCTGTCTGGAAGTCTGCAATGGTATATCTTGCAGGCTAGGTGTAGTTGTTGGCAAGAACTCCCATTTTGTTATCTCGCCAAATTTATTTTCATTTTGATTTTATATGATTCCTGATTACCCCAAATATATTTATATATGGATGCTTAAGTTCAAAATATTACCGTTGGTGATTTCAGAAAGGCAAATACTATGCTGAGAATGTTTATTCAAACTTTTGCAATGAAAGCAAATGAGAATATTTCAATGGTGCCTGGCCTTGCAAACGTGTCTTTTTCTCTGTTTTCCTTGAAAGGTTACATTTAGTTCCATGTTGCTGGCCTTTTGACTTTGGGTTTTTCAGTATGTAATTCCAATATCTTTTTTTGAACTGTTTTGCGTGTGAACCTGTTCAAGATGCTTTGATCATCAATGCAGATTAATACATTGATTTGTATACATTGATTTCACCATTCAGCTTCTTGAACTGGTGAAAAAGAAAAGCCTAGTGACTCTCAGTGATATATAAGTTGTTTACATCTGAGTTTACAGCTATTTCAGCTTTCTGATAACAGCTTACTGGTAGATTGTCAAGATGGCAGTGACCTCCAAAATGTCTTAACATTGAATTTATTGCCAGCTTTAGCTCCTGGCAGTAGCAATGATGAAAAGTCCTTTCTGGTTGCAAGCTAGTAGCTAGGTTACGCTACAATTAATTTGGGACTTTGAAGCATGATGTTTCTATCCTAATTCACATATTTCCTGTTTATTTTAAATAGAATAAAAGAAGACATAACTTTTCTTTCCCATTCCCAAGAATGTTCTTTATTAGGTTAGTGTGGTGGCTTAATGATACCCTCATTCACTTATGTAAAAAGCAGTGTGTGCTTGGTGTGAAGCTCAGAGGAACAACTCCGCTGCAGCTGAACTGATTTATATTGTTGGATGGACATGTAATGCATCAGTCCAGCAAAAGCACAGGTTCATGCCAGCTTTTCTTCCTTCCCCTCCCTGTCAACTTTTGCTGTTAAATGGAGGGCTCTTAGTGGCTGTGAAGCATCATTTTAAGCATCAGAACTATGTACCTACTTGGTATATATGCGCACACACTCAAGTCAAGTAATATAAAGGTGTTAGGAAGAAGCCTGGTGGTGTTTGTTTATATTTCTAAAAGATGCTGTGAGCTTCCCCACAAGTTATGGTTGCCTTTCTGGTTGTTATGGTTTAATAGCTTATTGAAAGATAAAGGGACTCCATTGCCAGAATCAAGGTTTATCTGGTATGAAGGATGTTATTATTTAGTATAAAATGATATATACAAATACCTTCTATATAATTCAGTAGTGCATCCTGAAATTTAGAAATGGTATTTGTAGGTATGTAATACAGCAAAGAAATACTTTATGCACAAATATATATATTCAGAATTTAAAATCAGCTAATGCATTATTTTGTTTGTCTTCATGGAATTATTGAATAGAGCGGGAGCTAACATGCTTGGGGATGTGTTGAAAGAAAAATCTTCACTCGAATTGCTGGTAGGGCAAGAATTGTTGCCTTTCCCCCAGCCACCCTCCATGTCCCCTTCTTTTAACTCAGGTGTCTTTGTAGCAAGGAGGTTTTTAAAACAGTTTTTTTTAAGAGATCATAATTCAAAAGTTGTCATGTGCCTCTTTGTCTCATTAACCTGTAGTGCATGATCTGAGCTGCAAAACTGACAAAACCATCTTGGTAAAAGTACATTAAAGGATTCCCATCTGACTTTTTATTCATGTATTGTGTTCTTTATTATTTGATGACAGACTAGGAGGTACCCAGTGTTTTAAAGGGTATAATAATTTGGAGGAAAACTTGTCTTTAAAAAAAAAAAAAAAAGTTGTTGTTATGATTGTAAAGAAACCTGAGACATGAAGTTATGTAAGTTGCAAATAGTATTGAGCTCAGTTTACAGCATATCTCTATGTGATGCTTCTACCTCTCATTTGAGTGTAAACTAGTATTACCTGCCAACAGGTTGTTATTCTGTCTATTTTGCCTATAACTATTATGATGGGGAGCAGGTGGGGGAAGCCAGCTTTGGTCACGACCCAAAATCTGATGAACATAGTGGAAAGATTTTCATTTATTGTGCTTGAGGTCAGATCCTTGGAGTATGAAAAAATCCAAGAGTTTGAAAAAGAACAGCTTTCTGTTACTTGTTTGATTAGTGTGTGAAATTATAGCTTAATTCAAAGTGGTTTAACCCTGAGTAAAGAGAAATAATTTTGACTTTTTTCATAAATGAAGGATTTATTGAGTAATCATGATACAAAAAGTTTTGTATTTCAAGACTTAAAATACAGTCTTACGCTGATGGCAATTTTGTATTTTAAGGTATTCATTTGAAAGAAACTGAGCATGCATTAATACTTGAGGCTATGATTGCATGTTTGCTAGCAGTTTGTTGCTGCCCCCTGCTCTGTGTGGTAGTAACATGCAATGAGGAATTCAGCTAAAAAAAGAGCTTAGCAAAAATAAGCATAACTTCCATTTCCCTGGTTTTGGTACACACAGGTGCTTATGACAGCAGAGGGCTGGGGGGGATGTGGTGGTGAGAATGCCTGGTCAGGAGGGGAGCAGCAGCAGCAGCAGTTTCCTGAGCTGGCACTGCAGCTGGTAAGGTACCCGTCACACTGTGTGTGGTGCACAACAGGTCTGCTGATTTATCAGGTTATTTTAAAATCTTGGGAGCATTAAAAATAACTAGGCTAAGGATTCGTCTAGTCCCATTTCTGGGCTCTAGTAGTTGCCAAAGAATAGGTGTATAAGAAAGAATACAAGAATTACTTACATTCCCAATTTGCTCCTCCTTGCATGTACAGAGCACCAGCATGTTTATCAGGAATATAATCTACGGGGTTTTTTTCTCTCTCATGTATGAGAGTAATTGCCACAATGTATGCAACCAAATGGTATATTTACTGAGAGAACTGCAAAACAAAAAACCCAGTGGCAGTAGAGCTTTCCACTAAAACTGTTTAAAGTGTCATTGGACAGCACTGACACAATTTTAGCGTTTGCCCATAAAAATGCAAAGTCACAACTACTACTTACTGTTTTACAATTATGCCTATTTTTCCTTTGTAAGCATTGTCTTTTACAATTTTGTTTTCAAATATTGTTGGATCAGCTCCACTAATAAAGGTGCCTCCAGGATATTTGCAGCTAGTTAGGAGGTGTTCAGGATACCAATCCAGCGCTAAATAAGAAACTATTTGTTACTTTTTTCTATGCAGCAGTAACAAGTTTTAACATTAAAGCATTATGGTATCTGATTGCCTACAGGAAAGGGATATAATATTCACTTAGCAGCCAATGAATGAATGATTAAAATCTTAAAAGCATTTAATAAGATTGAAACACAGAGCAGGGCTGTTCTCTGGTGTAAAGTTACAGAAGAGGTTCACTGGGTCAGAGAAAGAGTACAGGAGACTGAATTTTTTTTTTTTTAAATAGTAGTGTTACTTTTGCTGTCAAGTCAAGACAGCTCTGAGGGGAAAACCATAGAAAAGTAGTGGTATGTTAAAAACTGCACAAAACAAACCAAAAGAATTGGTTCCACACCTGTAATATGGGAGGGGGGGAAGAAAGCATTATGATACTAAGACGTGCATACACTTTCTATCCTGACCATTAGTTAAATCTTGCCTACCAGCCTCACACACACTCTCATACCCTTGCTACCCAAACGCTCAGAAGACTTTGTAATAAAAAAGAAAACCAAGTGGGCTGGAAACTGGTGTCCCAAGTGCTTTGGCAGGAAGGGTGCATGGCAGCAGGGCAAGGCTGTTCCCATCTGTCTCTTACCTCTCATGCCTTTGGTGAGACTGTAAATATTTCTTCTTCATTAATGAAACAGGACCTGTGTAGTCCCAGGAATATCATATTCTGGCCTTAACAGTTAGCGTAACGTAAGCAGAATCTGAGTTAAGGTAAGTGCTCAGTTGAAGGTGTTAGTTGAGCACATGGACAGACTTGTTGCCTGGGACAAGCCCTTTAGAGTGTGACAGCTGCGTCGTGCTTGCTTGCTTCTTCTCTCTTCAATACAATGCATTTCCTAAGCGCTGCTGCACGTAGTGGAAAAACCTCTTGAAAGGATGAAGTAGCCTACATTTTCACACTTCTTTCTTCTCGACTTAGCAACAGACTTTAGAAGACGCCTATTCAAATGAGCAGAGATTTAGTTGTAATAGTTGCATTTTGTAAATCATTGTTGAAGCATAGCTGCCTCCAAGTAGCTGATGAAAGAAAACAGGCGTCATAACAATGATAGTAAAGGATGCAGCTAAGGAATACCGTTCTACATTGCATTTAGAAAAAAAAAAGTAGCACATGTTCAGCATTTTTACAGGCTCCTCCCCCCTGCTTTAAAATGAATTTGAAAATGACAGGCTGTTTATTAATGACATCTGAACTCTTTGGTAGATCAATATATTGAAAGTGGTTTGTGGTATTTTGTGCATTTGAGTTTGGTGAGACTGATTCACATCTCTGTTGAAGATGAGAGCTTGTAATTGGTTCTGTAAGGACGTTAAGCTTGCCAGAGTCCTGCTGAACCGTTTCTCGTGAGCAAGGAGAGCGCCCCAGTGAGCGGTGTGCCCTGCGTAGCCACGGTCTGCACCACCTGCTTTCTCAGGTCTCCGGGGTAAGGAGCCAGACTGAGACACACCACAAATGAAATAGGGAGAAGAGGGGACTCTGAAAAGATGAAATTATCTCCATTCAGTCCTCTCTAGCTTGAAGAAATTTTGCGTCTGTTGAGTAAGTGATATTGGAAGTGCAGCTCCAGGACTAGGGAGATGTATCTCTGCATCTGAGAACAGCAGTTATTTTCCTGGAATTATTCGTCTCCACCTTCACTCTAATGCCTACAGGTAGAGAAATCAGGGCTGTGCAGTTTGAAGTCAGAAGGTTTCCAGGAACACTGAAAAGCCTTTGAAATACCATGGTCTTAATCTGAAAGCACTATTAAATTAGATACACAGTAGGTAGGGTTTTTTTTCCTAAGGACCCTAAACTGTTTCGTTTTTCCTCCGTTTTGGTCTTTCTGCCTTACAAAACTTGCATTTTGAGTGGAGAAAATTGGATTTGGGTGGAGTAGTTTAAATTATTATTTTTTTTCCTAAATGACTTGATCAGATGGGGTAATTGTGGGTGCAGGGGGCTGCGGTCCTGGTGGGCACGGCAGCCAGGGCGAGTGGGCAGCCACAGGCTTTTCAGTCCATCTTGCCTCCCCGTCTTCTGTAGCGTAACATTGATTTTTAACTTAAAGAAAATAGCTTACTGAGATAAGAATCTTAATCGTGTCGATAAAATAACAACAAAAAAAAAAGGGGGAGGGGGGAGGGGGGGGAGAAGGAAAGGCTGGGCTAACAGGTTTCTCCAAGCCAGAAGCCTGTGAGGTATTAGAAATATGTTTTTCCTTCTGTCCGTCTGTCTCCCTGGCCCTTGCTCACCCTAAGGAGAGCATCCTTGCTCTCCCTTTCCCCATCAGCAGTCGTGGCGGCAGTCGGTCTGCCCAGGAAGGGAGCTGAGGCTCTGGAGGTCTCCCTTGAGACCCCCAAATATCAGTAATTCGCCCCCTGCCCGCTCTGTTTGTTCAGGCCATGGAGCGCCTGCTTCGCCTGATGGCGTTGCCAGGAGGAAGCCCCAGGCTTTCGCCCGGTGGTGCCTGCGGCTGGCTGGGTTTAGCCTTGGTACGCGCTCCGTGCCATGTGTGCGTGTGGGGCAGGGAAGAGCTTCCAGACTTTTCTTTAAAGCACGGCATAAATCCCGAGGGAGGGCAGAGGAGGGTGCCTGGTGGGACCCCGGCAGAAGCTGAGTTGCTGGCCCGGGCCTGGGCCTGGTGCTGGAGGAGCCCTTACCCCCGGGAGGGGACGGCACCCCCGGGGCACGCTGCTGGTGCCGGCGCTGCTCCTGGGAGGGGGGTTACCCGTCTCCCCTGAACCGAGCGGGCTGGCAGTCACCCAGGCGGTGCCAGCTTGTGCGGCGGCCAGAACTCTCTTTGTCCCCCCATACGTTTGTCATGAGTTGCGGGTGGATTTTTTGGCAGCTTTGAGAGCAGCTCTGTGACAAACGGTGTCTGTGTGAAGTTCAGCGGTGCGGGCCCCAGACAGGCTCACCTGGATGATGGCTTGGAAGGCGGCTTCTTTCACTGGAAAGCGTTAATTTTTCTTACCTGTACTTAGATTCCGCCCCAGAGATGATGATTTAGTACTGGATGCATTGATGCAGTACCTCATGTTTTAGAAGTCCTCAGTATGAAATGAAGCTTCATTATGCTTTTGTTAGGTGCTACTGCAAGTGTATGTCGCTGTGCAGTTATTTCTACAAGGTTCTGTTGCTTCTTGATAGATGGAAAAGCACAAGTATGGCTTGTAATGTTATACTCTCACTTATAAACTAGCACTTAAACAAAAGCTTTGCATTTTAATCTCACTAATTTAACCGAGAATGTTCTCAGTAATCTGGACTTCATTCTCAATAACTCTGTTTTAGATTAAAATTAATTACTTGTACCAATATTAATTGGCAAGGAATCTGATTGGTATCAGCAAGTCGTGAAGGTATTTCTTCATCTGATTGCTCAATCTCAGTGATTCCATATTTTCTCATCATGGACGTGATTATTTTTCTTTTGCTCTTTTCGTACTTCTTGCTTAATTTGTTGGGTAATGCCTATCTGCATAGATCACAAAATGAAAGGACGTCAGATGGGGTTATATTTCAAGGTCTGTTTCTCAACTTGTATGATTTTGCTGGTAGAAACAAATTGATTTTTTTCTACCTTCCATTACTCCATCTATAAAATGGAAGTTCTGATGTTTTTAGAAATACTTTTGCTTCTTGGAAACGTTGATACTTACGCTTAGAGAACTGAAGTTGCTTGTTTTTAATTAGTGGGGGAACATGAAGTGGCATACTTGCTTTGTTTTTATACTTTTGCCGTAGGAAAAAGGCATAACACAGGTATTAAAGGGCTGCAAAAATCTCAGAAATGCAGATTCTGGTTAGGCTTTTAATACCTAGCATACAGGAGAGAACTACACATTAATTCATTTTGAAATATTATAGTTGGGCAGAAACTGTAATTTTTCATTATTTACCAAGTGGTAATGTCTTTGGACTTGATTTGAGGACTCAAGCCCATTTCTCAGAGGCAAAGCGCCAATAAGGTTTCTGACCAAAAGGACCGATAATCTCAGTACCAGACTAGAGGCAACAAATGACTACAGGCAAAAAGGTGAAAACAGCAGAGCAACAAAGACATCGTACACTGGCCTCAGCATGTTAAGGAGCCAAATTTTGTAAAGATTGTGGGATTTAATGTGAATGTATTTCCTAGCTATGAAGAGTCTGAAGAAGTGCAGATAACACATGCAGAATAAAGATTATTGGCAAAAAACGCTCAGAAGTCCAAGTGTTGGAGGCGATGTAACATGTTTTAGATTTTGCTTTGTGTATGTTTGTTTTTAAGTACACCAGGCATCCAATGAGTCAGTAATGGAGGACATCATTATGGGCTGAGGTGAAGCAGGAGTCAGTATTTTGATAATGAGCGAATCTATTTTGAAATATTTTGCAGAAAGAACGTGTGAAGTTTAGATCTCATGTGAAGTGTGAAGAACTCGGGGAAAAAGGCTGTCAGAGGTGATCAGGTTATGATCTTGATTGACAGGATAACTTTCTCATTCTCAATGAGTGGTAAAAGTGATGGAGGTAAACCAGCTGCTGTACCCATGTCATTCCCAAGCTGACTGTGGCTCTGTGCAAGGATTTTTTGAGTTGTTGCTCAATAAGTTTGAAGAAGAGAGTGAAAAAAAATGCAACAGAGAAAATCTGAGTATTCAATATGAAAATGGTAGTTGTATTTATGTTTATGGTTGAGCATGATGAAAGACAGCTTGTGAGGGGAGAAGAGAAAAGTAACAAAGGCAGTGAGCCACAAGACACACACACACACACCAGGAAATCAAAATGTAGGAAACTGGTGGAAGGGATGCTTACGGCCAAGTTTTGGGAAGACTGTATCGATGTCAGGTGACGTTGTTGGAAGATGGGGAAAAATAGTCTGAATATTGGTGAGGAGCATGATATCAGAGAACATGTTTGAAAGAGGCTGAGGTGGAAAATGTCGATTAGAGACAGTCTGGGATGAGAACTGGAAGAATCTAGAGGTGGGAAGAGGCTTGGGATTGGGGCAGAGGGATAAAGTGTATGATTTCTAGGGAGGTAGAAACTCTGTTTTGTGGAATCAGAGCGTCAGAGAATCCAAAAGGCTGAGGACAGGACAGCTGTGGATTTGAAGGACCTAAGCAGATAAGTTGGATGAGTCCAGAGGGACAAGTATAGGAGTGTAAAGGAGAATGAAGAGGCTGGGTGAGAACAGGGGAACTACAGCTGGCACAGAAATGCAAGCAAAAAGACTTGTAGTTAAAAGTGATGTGGAAAATGGAAAGATGAAGGTATTATGTTTTGATAATTTCTATGGGAAGAAGTTTTCTAGATTGATTGTGGGAAGGAAGTGGAGGCAAGGAGGAGCACTGAATGAAGACTTGGTAAAAGGTTCTTAGGATTTGGGGAGTTGTTTTCACTGAGGTTGGAGGAAACAGAGCTGACTTAGCTCGGAATGTGGAAAAATTAAAAGGGAGAATGAACTTGCAGTGGAGGACATCAGCCAGATCTTGAGATTTCCAGAAAAGATGATCCATAGCACAAGAACAAGAGCAGAGGAAATGGGTGTTGATCTCGTTGGGAGCATGCAAGTTGCATGCCAGATGTTTGGTTATCAGTTTGTCAGTGAATATAGATAGTGCTTCTTATTTCACTGTTTAAAGAATTGCTGCTCTGAAAAAGCCTCAAACATGTTGTCCTCTTACAAAAAGTTATTCTTGTCGTAACATGCTGTAAGTTGGCAGGAGAAAGTGTGACTGTTCCTGCACTGTCTGGAATTTGGACAGTTTTTGGCTGTAACCTCTCAAATAAAGGTAACAATAACAAGAAGTCATTGCTTTGTTTTTTTTAAAACTATAAATTACAGACTTTGGTTTGTACTGTCAGGAATTTAGAGCTGGAAGCTAGTTTCTGCCACCTCGTTCCATTTATGCTTTGAGTCTTATTTGATGAGTAATAGAAAGAACAGGCATTCAAAGCAAAGCAGAATCAAGTATCGGGAGAGAGATTTTTGGAATTCACGGCAAGACTGAGGCAAGAAGAAATGTAGATGAGCATACTTTGAGGAGTTGTGCTCAGAACCTGGCTGTTATATAAACCATCAAAATCACAAAATTTATCTCTGGGGATGATATACTGAGCTTGCTGATTACTGGTTGGTGGGAACAATAATAGTTTTTACTCCCTCTCACACTTACAGTCTACGAGAATTTTAGAAGTCCACCTACTCGTAGGCAGTGCAAGAAGTAAAATGGGACTGGGTAATATATATTTCCATGAAAAATACTTGTGTGGGTATGCAGATAGGTTGTTTATTGACTCTCAGTAGCTATTGCGGATCTACTTGAATATTGATTTAAGTGAGGGAAAAACAAGGGTTTACCGAGGGACAATGTAAAAATCTCTTAAAGTGTTTAAAACACTTCGGACCATAATCAAACCTAGACTTCCTGCACAAATCGCTTCTGTCTCATGGAGAGCTTTTTTTTCTGATGGAAACAGGATTTTTGGGAAATGCTCAGGCATACTGGGTGACATACTCCACTGCTTTTTGAGTTTCAAACTGGTGTGCTTGAGCTTTCAAGTATTCTTGTTTTATTTTTTCTCTGCCCAGTTCATCCTTGCAGAAATCACAGAGCACGTAAAAGCCTTTTCATCCTACTCATCTTCAGCTAGTATCTTGGCAAAAAAAAAGAAAAGATTCTCTATAGCTAGTTTGGGAGAGGGACCAGCGTTTACTTTTAACATAGGATCTGCAGCCGTGAGCAGCAACATGACCTGCACTTGAGCTGGAGCTCAAATTTACAGGGACGTGTTGCTCAAGCCACTTGGGCTTGCGGCGGAGCTTGCATCCCCACCTCTGCTGGGATTCCTTTGGTCGAGTCTAGTGCCAAAGCCCAAATCACCTGAATCAGATGGTAGCTGGAGCTGGTGTGTGTAAGTTTCAGGGAAATACGTGTTTTCTGTGATAAAGGTATGTCTTTTTTCTGTGATAGAGATCAAAGTTGGCCAGCAGTGTTGTGCTATTACACAAACTGCTCACCAACAGCTTGTTACTAAGCCAGCCACTGCAGCTTGCTTTTTCCACGTTGATGTTTTACTGCAGAGCTAGAGTTGCTCTTGATTGATCTGTGGCAGTGATATAGAAGTTTATAAGAACTTAGGAATTGCTGGAGGCCTAGGATTAAAAAGCTGCACACATGTAAAACTAGAAGCAAAAAAACTGTATGCTAATTCTAATTTGAACACAGACTTCCTAGGAAGGATGCTTCTGACAAACCACTAAAAGTCTGTGCTCTCCAGTTCCCACACTTGCAAAACTGTGATGTGCCTTGTTTTGCAGAGATGTTAGAAACATAAACTGTTGCTGTTAATATTACAATATTTTGAAGATGTAGAGTTGTAAGTTATTAGTCTTACTGTCTGATACTGTTTTGCACCATCCCTCTTATCAGTGTTTTTATGCATAATGTTGGTTATTGTAGCTAAGTGCAGCAAGGTTAATAGAAATACTACAGAAAAGGAAATTGTTTGATCCTTTTATAGTCCTGGGTGCAACTTTTTCATCTTCTAATTATGTTTCACCTGTGAAGTAGCTTGCCCGACAGAAAACCAGCTCCAAAATGGCACTTTGAGGTTAGGCGCCAACCTCAAGTCCTTGTCAGTGCTCAGAATTTAAGGCAGGGGTTGGGGCATAGCATGAGGACGCAGGGTACTGAGAGCTCCTCACGTAGTTTCTAGAGGCACAAATACTGGGGGGGGGGGGGGGGGGTGTTGCCTTTTTGCCTCTCTGCTCCTCCCTCCCCTAAAGGAAACATTTCCTGCTGATTTGCTTTCCCAGAAATACCACATTTCTTTTTGTTTTGTGTGAAGTTACAAATGAAAGTGATTTTTTAAATTTTTTTTTTAAAATTGTTTTTTTTGTTAATGTCAAGGGTCTGGCTTTCACACCCCCTCCCTTTCCAAGTTCAGGCCTGCACTCTGTCCGCTGCCTATCTGATTCATTTTAGTTACCTCAGGGATGTGTTTATATAACCTTTTAATACCAAGGACCTGGGTGACCTTGGCATAACACCATGAATCATATATGGGAAATGTAAAGTTAGCAAGAAGAAATGAACTAAGAGTATTTATAGTCAGAAAAAGTAATTGTAGAAATCTCATCTCAGGCAGCAGATACACTGCCTGTGTATGTTTTGAGTTGTCTCTGCTGACTTTCCTGACAAAAATGAACCCACAGGGAACTTAATTGGTTCTCAAAACCCAAGCTGATTTTTCAGGCTGATAATTAGTGTGTTTCTGTGAGCATATTTGTAAACACGTTGAAAATAGACTGTGTCTAATTTGGATACTATTGAGACACACAAGACAGGGACATCCCACAGTGTGATTTCATTTATATTTATTTACACAGATTTATAAAACTCATTGAGCCTGCATTCAGTGCTCTGGACTCCTGACACGTAAACCTACATGTGCATCACTAATTTATTGCTATTTTATATAAAGGCCTGCTCGGCACATCTTAAATCAGAGCTGCACACCACCTAATAGTAAAACCAACAAGTCTAGAATCACATAAATCTCTCAGCCTCCGTCCATCTCCCCTTTGGAGTTCAACTGCACTTTAAACACAAAGTCATGTGTGGCACATACCTGGATTGCAAGCACTCAGGAATGAGTTATTCTCAAAACAATTTTTGGAAAATTACTTTTCCCGAAATGACTCTTCTTCTTGTCTCTTCCCCCTTGCCCTCCAGCTGATGAAACTTTATTAGTAACTGTGCTGAAGGTGTCCCAGAAAATTGCCTGAGCTGTAGTCGTTTCTTTAGGTAATAAAGATATTTTGTATTATATTATTTATTCAGCATGGTATGGTCTCACTGAAGGTGACACTTTCAAAAGTACTTTGCTCAAACTTTTTCAGAGTGGAGGGCCTGACTTGTCACTAGAAGTGAAAAAGAATCAGGTTATTTGGGACTCACACTCCTAAAGTGCCTTGGAAAATTTTGAAATGTGGTATGAAATTTAGATACGCCTTCCCTAGCTGACTTACCTACTCACATTTTGTGATTTATCCTATTTAAACAAACTATGGTCATGATTCAAAAGATCCCTACTAGCTTTTTGGTGGAATGCTTTGGAGAAAATAGTACTTTTTGCTGTTCTATCATAGAATCATTTGGGTGGAAAAGGCCTTTAAATCATCAGGTCCAACCGTTAACCCAGCACTGCCAGGTCCACCACTAAACCACGTCCCTAAGCACCACATCTACTCGTTTTTTAAACACTTCCAGGGATGGTGATTTCATTGCTTCCCTGGGCAGCCTGTTCCAATGCTTGACCACCCTTTCAGTGAACAAGTTTTCCTAATATCCAACCTAAACCTCCCCTGGTGCAACTTGAGGCGGTCCTGTTGCTTGTTACCTGGGAGAAGAGACTGACCCCCACCTGTCTACAACCTTTTTTTATCCATTTTATATAATGGATTGTATAATTTTATATGCATTCGTTGTCATATTTTGCCCCGCCTTTGCCTCCCTCCATGTGGGAGGTTCATTTTCCTTGACAGTGCTATGTAGAACATTTCCTGCATGTGACATCCAATAGGCAGTTGAACTGGAACGATTAACAAGTTGGTTTATTAATATGGAAACAGAATTTTTAAAGAGTAGAAAACAAGTAGAGACACTAACACCTATGGGGTCCTTAAAAAGATATTGGAGAGCTAGTTGATTTAGTAAACAAAAGGTCACAGAGCCAAATTCATGGATCCGTGGGAAAAGCAGATGCAGCACCTGTGCATACATGGTTACTGATGGACATCTCTAAATTTCACCATTGGAATGCAGAGACAAAAACAACCTCTTAGGCCGTGCAAGCCACCCCCTTCCTAATGCATGACTGTTCTCTGTGGCTGAAGCGAAGTGGAGGGTAGTGCTGTCAGTGCTTAACGCAGAAACTTCCCTAGCATCCAGCAGTGCGTTGGGGATTTAGTCTGGCTGGGCTTGGCACCTCTTCAGAGAGATGACATGCAACAGGTACACGTAATTGGTCTAAGTCACACCCTGCTTGAAGCAAATTTCCGTTACCTTGTATGTTGCAGCTTTGTGCTAGTGTCCTTTTATTTCAGGATGAAAAACCTCTCAGACTTGACCTTTCTAGAGAAACACAAACCCTTGTATGAAACCTGGGAATTGTGAATCCAGGCAAAGACTGAATTAGAGTGCTAAGAACAACTCATCCTATATACAAGAACAAAGTTATCATTATCATGTGGCTAGCTTTCTGTTTTCTAGACTTGCCTATACTTTTTAAGCTTTGCCAAAACTCAAACAATTGTTTTTTAATTTTTCATATGTTTTGCTACAGTTATTTAAAAAATGGGGTGGGTGTGTACAAAAATAGAAGGTGCGTGTGGAAGGAAGGCTTTCCCGTAAAATTTTTATTCTGTGGAAAGAGGTTGTATCATGTCAAAGAAATATTTGGAGATTCCAAATATTTTTTTTCCTAATGACTTACTTCTTCCAGTTAGACAGCTTGGAATGAAAGACTTACTTAAATCTCTTACCTGTCCTCGCATAGTGTGGGCTAATTTTACCTGTGCCTGATACAATGCACAAAGGCAAGATTACCAGTGTTCTGTACAAACATCAATTAGGACTATGTTGTCTGCACAGATGAAGCTGCACAGCAAAGGAAAAGTGTGCTGGTGTATTGCAGAATGTTCTTTCTTCTCTGATATTTTTAACTCTCAGGACTGTGCTGTTTCCCTGAGTAAACTTTTTACTTTTGCTTCTTTTTCCAAGATGATGTGCAAGGGCATGGAAGGATTTAGAAGCAATTGCACCTGATTTTGATTGGAGAACATTTTTTTCAAGCAGCTGATTAATGCACTGAAGCTATCAATAATTAACAATTATTTTTATTAGAATGGAAACTTTTATTTCGTTCATTACTTAATTTGAAATGAGTGGTTCCATCTCTGCTTCACATGCATTTGAAAGCCTTTAGCTTTTTGCATAGCCTGTTACAGTCTCACCTTCTCTGAATTTTTGTTTTCATTTATTTTGTTTGGTAAGACAGAGATTTAAAGCAGGCAGGCGGAGAAAAAGGTTTACAACTGCCAAAACCTGCATGTTGAATTGCACACCCAGGTCCTTGATTTCTATTAGCCAATATAAAGTTAGAGGACAGTATTCTAGGCACTGACAAATCAATCTAAAACATTTTAATAGGCTTAATATTTAATAGGCTTGATTAGTGTTCTGGATTTCTAGGTGCATGAAAAGCCATTAGGTTCCTTGGAAGACCACAGTATAACCACAGAGGTAAAGACACTGCAAAAACATACCGTGCTTACTACATCTGCTGATCATTATCACTCAAGAGGATTCCTGCCTGTTCACACAGCTACCAGCAGCTCTACATTGAGAGGGTAGTTGGTAGACTTTTACTATTTGTCCAGCTCAGGCATTTTGCTGTTGCATCTACTCCTTTCAAGCAGCTGAAGTTATCTTTCCTGTCTGGCAGCCTCCTGTGTTGATATGTAGTACCTTCGATACTTAACCAAGGTTTGAGTTTTTCAGTTAGAGCTCCCCCATGTCTCCCAGAGTCCTTTATTCTCAAATACATGTTCTGGTGAGATCTTACAGCACTATTAGATTTGCTGTTGTGGCTTGGAAAAAGAGAGGAAAAGGTTCTCAAAATGGCAATCTTAAATCCTTTGCTCGAGCACTTTGATCAACCGAGGTCGAAGGAAAGACTTAAGTCCTTTATTTTAAAGACAGTTATTCACTGGCTTTTAAACGCGGAAAGACTTTACTGGAAGACAGTTCAGTCGTCTTAGTTATGAGCAGGCAGTAGCTTCCCTGAGCCTCCGTCTGGTCTTCCAGGCTGCAAATTTATTCTAGAAACCAGAATGGCAAGCATGTGTCTTGCCCGCGGCTGGGAATACAAACATTTTGGGGAAAAGAATGTGGATTTCTGTGTCTGACAAATAAAACGAGGACACACTTGTATGACTCAGAGATTAAACTGTTAAAATGAAAAACCGGAGTGCAAAGGTAAAGATTTAACAGTTGTTAATTGTATTTACAAAGTAAAACTTGTTCTCTGTCCTCTATAATCTACATAATATTTAAAACAGAGCCAAATGGTTTGCCAAGCTTCTGTGGCTTCCAGGCGCCTTAAGATGTTCCCTTGTACATGGAGAGAGGAGATTACCGAAGTTCATCGTAGGTACAAAAACAGGAGAAGCAGCTGCTGTGTTTTGTCAGGTGACGTGAGAGGACACCGTTGGTAATTGGCCAACACTGCTTTATCTCGCTGGTGCCTTATGCTGCCGCTACTGCTTCCAGAGGGGCTAAAAGCATCCAAATGGGCTTGCAGGTCAGGGAGTGAATACATTTACTCAGCCATACACCACTTCATTAAAGGCTGCCTGTCACTGCCTTACGGTAAAGACTAGAGGCACCCATAAACAAACAAATGCTGGAAACCTTTTTTGAAAACGTGGAAGTTGCAGTAACTATTTCAGGAAATATCAAGCAATAGTATTAAACACTGTTGTCAGTTATTCTGTAGAAAATACCTTAATTCGTTTTTTATTTTATGTTCTCAATAATTCTGGACATCTGTGGCTATTCAGAAAATAGCTGTATCCCATTTTCTGACTGTTTCCCTCTGACATTTTTTTTTTAAATTATTTGTAGTTTCGGAGAAGAAAATCTTGCAGAAATTTTCCTGCATGTGTTTCCTCTGTCACGGAGATGTATTTACATCTGTTTCTTTGCAAATATCTGTACTTTCATAATAGTTTATTTTTCCACTTCATTTATGCACAATTTTGTAGCCAAAAACCATTTTAAATGATGGATCTTTAGGAAATAATTTCAAAATGTTTGATGTCTGTGAGGCTTGGACTTCATGCAACGAAGGGTAAAACGTTTTCTTGAAATTTCTACCTGTTTGTTGGAACAATTTTGACAGCACAGTCATGCTGCTTCTCCTTCACGTGACGTCGAGTCTTCCTCATTATCTCAGAGGCAACAGCACCGAAGGGTTCCTGCTCCTGCATTCCTGTGGCTCTCTGCCTGTTGTCTGGAGGTGCCTAGGCCAGGACGGGGCGATGGAGAGGATGGGGGATGCACTGAGGAGCTGGCCCTCATTTCACTGATAGCTTTTGCTTATATAAGTGACGGGGGTAATTCTCAGTTTACTTTCCTCTGAATGAAGCACAGACTTTCAAGTACCCCTACAAGTCCGTAGGTTTTGTGTGATTATCTTAATTCCTTGAGGAGAATTTTGTGTTCTGCGATCGCCTATATGGCGATAAAATTCTTCATACTGTATCGCACTGTATTCATATCCATTTATTCTCCTTTGGAAGTCAGTATGTTTTCATCTCATAATCGTCCCTCATTATCTAGGTATTGCTGCAGGAGGAACCTCATATTTCTGAGAAATATTCGAAGCCAATTGGCAACTAAGGCATACCAATTTAGTCAACAGAGAAAGGTCTGGCCTCACTTAGCCAAGAGCGTGTGAGCATACGTGTAACTGGAAATATTTGTTTTACCCTCTGTTTGTGAAACTGGGGAAGGCTTATGGCCAAGAGAGGAGCATCAAACAATGTTGAAATATCTTTTGATGTTCCTTGCTTGGTCTTAAATCACGCTCTGATGTTAGTTAGTTGGTGGGGTGTTGAGTGTTGTGTTGGTTTTTTTTTTAAAAACCATTTAATGACTCAAGAATATAAAACAATTTTATTTGCCTACACCAAAATATTGTAGACTGGTGAGATGCTACTTGGGGTTAGGGAGGCTATGTGAAAGCCAGGATCTTACACAAAAACAGTCTGTAACAAACAGGACAAGTAAGGCTACAAATTCTTTAGCATCTTTAGGGTCTGTAGTACCAAATGTTGATAGGAGGTGAAAAGTGCTTTCAGTAGCTCCTAGAGAACCAGAAACCGCCCAAGGCAAAAGGCTAAGAGGCAGCACAGGGTTTATAAAGCCCTAGCAGCTAATATCAGTGCTCGATAACTTGTTTTTATTCTGAATTTTTCCAGTATTTCTTGACTCAAATTCTCTTCCATCCTCAGAGCACCCTTTGTTTTCACAGAGTTTTAGACTTTCTGTAATCTACTACGGAGTATTTGTGTTCAGCAAAATTTCCCTAAATAAGCCACTATAGAGAATAGGCTTTAAATGAAGAATGGTCATTATAGCAAAAACTAAAATAAAATGAGAAAAAACACTAATGAGAGCTTAATTGTCTAAATTTATCTTGTGACTACACAAAACAAAATTATATTCATTGCACTTCTGGACTTTCATCATTTATAGTTTAACATAAAACATACCAAATAATTTGAAATATTACACCTATTTAATATCTATTGTTACATTAGCATCTTGCCACTAGTCAGATCTTTTCAATAGGCTTTGTTCTTAGTTATGCTGTTATATACTATAATTCATTATCCAGAGGCTGAAATTACTTTGTAGAATACGTGTTAAGGGGTACACAAATAAGATGATAATTTTATTAGTGTAAAAGCATGTAATACTAAATGGCTATGGTTTTTCTTACATATTTACCTTGGGTTTGTAATGATGATCATGATGGTGAAAATAAATGTTCCAACAGTGAAGAACAGAAAACAATTTGACTAAGCCAATCAAACTGATTCCCTTTATAGTCTATTGCACTTTCATAGTCAAATAGAGAATTCAGGACATAATTAACATAATTTACTTATCTTTTTTAATGAAAAAATTAATTATGCCTTGAGCTCCTCTGACTATCAGTGGTGCTCAAGGTGATAAGCTCGAAGACAGGTATCTATATTTAGCCAGATGAACCCCATTTCACTGTGGTGCATTATTGGACAGTTAAGAGACTTATGGTCATGACACAACAGTCTGACTTATCCTCCCCTTAAATAAGAAATAAATAATCACTGAAATATTCTGAAGATAAGGTTTCTTTAGGCCCTTGTCTCACGTGCTTATGCTGTTGCCCCACCCCCCATCCCTTTTGTCCAAGTGAGCACATTCCTCAAGAAATACTTTGGGTTTAGCAAAATTACTGATTTTATTTATGAGGCAGTCTATCAAGAAAAACTGTTCCCATCCTTAATCAGCTTAATATTTCAAGATCTTATGTCTAGTTTGGCAGGCATGATATGTTGCCTGCACAGGGAGATGATGAATTTTGAGTGTTTCCCTTCTTAAAGTCTTCAGAAGCTTTTGCCTGTGTAACACTGTTCTGAGAGACTCAAAGTGAAGTGCCTTATGTGTAGCTAATTATTTACTTACCTCATCAAAGGCAAGCAATACTTTCCCTTGCTGTATGTGGTTCACTATACTTATCTGTATCTGCTACCCTTTCCTCCGCTTACTATAACCTTTGAAATATTTTAAATAGAGGTAGCGGAATGTGAATGCACTTCTGGAGCTGTCATCTGGAATGTCAGTGCGCTGGAAAAATAAATAAAATAAACCTTAGAATAAGCCAAACACCACCAAAATACGTTGGACATAAACTGACGAGGGACTTAGATGTAGTTTGTGGCAGTGTGCAGAAGTAGGTGTCTACCCATGATACTGTTAACAGGCATAAACTGTGGTTATGAAGTATATACACCATGGCGTTTTAAGACTTAGTGGCATCTCTGGAGGCTGCGTTTTTTATAAATAACTGGTAATAAAGAAGGTACATACTGGGGAATGATGGGTTCCTCTTTGTGCTCTCTAGACTTTGGACTGGTGTTACGGCAGCGAGCGTTTGCCTGGAAAGAAGTGGGGCATGACTCTTGGGAATGACCTACACCAGTGCTTTGGCTCATTGAACGCATACGTTACCAATTTGTCTACCATCTTCTACTCATAGGGATATATTTCCTTTTTTAATTTAAAAGCTCTCATTAATATTAATTTTAAATAGGTAACAGACAGAATTGGATGGATTTAAAGATATTTAAGTAAATGTGGGATCAACGATGGGGTTCATACAGACATCGCTCGTTGTTTTAACACCTCTTTTAACTCATGGGAAAGTAACACCGGTTCATCATCCCCCGTGACATTTCAGTGAAGTCTGTGGAGTTCCTTTCAATCAGCTAATTCTGAAAATACTGCCTCTTCACTGACGAGGCAGGGTGACACAAGCATGCTTCCTGCCTTAGTGAAGCCAAAGTCCTAGATGCTTTTTAGGATTATTACAGGTGATCTAGATAGCGCTGTCTTATATTTAAAGTTATCCAAATCTTTGTCAAATGGGCCAGTTATAGGAATCTTTATACATTATGATTCTTTGACCATTGTGACCATTGCCTGCTTCAAGCTTTCTTCATGTCAGCAAAACCACCACTTTTGTGTTTCTCAGGACAAAATTAACAGGGAAACAATGTCTTCTCCCAGCTGTTGGGCTTGCCCATACTGATACGGGTGGTTGGTTTTGTTTTGTTTTTTGACAGCGGTTTTGTTGAGGAGCTCTGTCACCCCTCATACACTAGAGGAGCGACTTCGAACTTTTGTTATGTGCGTACCCTTTGTTATCTTTGTCAAAGATCTGTCCAGATTTGAGCAGAGTTTACTTCCAGTAAACCTTGATTTCTGCATGTATGCTAGAGGCTTGATGGAGTATGGCATCTAAATTAAACACTTGTCATTGGGTGTGATCTATTCTGGCATTGCTGATGCACTCGGAGGACTGAAAGTTGAGAGTGGGGCATCCAGAGTTGTAGAAGAGTGGAGAACAATGACATCCATGTAGCTGGGTATCAAGTAGCTAAACAAATGGGAGAGAACTGATGTAGAAGTTGATACTGGTAAAATCAAGCAGATGGATCTTGTAACTGGTACATTAAATGTCACATAGAATCTAGGTTTCTCCACCTACTTATGAAATCAAGCAGCTGTGAAGCCCAAGAGCACAGTATATTCTTTGTTTTTCTGTGGTGAGTGACCCACCTAAGAGACTGCTGCTGCTTTTATTAGCTCCAGTGGTAGATGTCTGTACTGATATTTCACATAAAAATTTGTACTCTTCCACGTGTTTTTTCTACTATGTTTCCTTTTCTAAAGTCAAATGAGAAAAATTCCCATAAATGTTGTATTGTTTTCTCCCAAACAATGTTCGTAATAGGAACGTTTTTCCTTTCTCATCATATAAAGCAAGTGGGTAATTCTGGAAAACACTGACCTTGTTCTTTTATGTACAAAAAAAAAAAAAAAAAAAAAAAAGAAAAGAAAAACCCACAGAAAATTAACAATACAATTAATTCCATATGGATCTCCTTTTGCATTTTTATACACACATACATATATAAAAAAATAGCATTATAGGCAATAGTAAATAGGCTTTTAATGTGCTGGGGATTCAGCCTCAGGTATTTGGCTAGCTTTGCAAGTCCTGCTTCTAATGCTGTGTCAAAATATACAAGGATAACCTGTCATTCTGTGTTATATGTATATGATAGTAGAGACTTGGTTTGAAAATGTTGCTGTGCTTGCTAGGTACTGTAGCTCACGTGCTTCCCCGGTCTGCTCTTGGTCAGTGCTGGGTGTCCCCAGAACCAGGACAGGGGACACTCGGGGACCATGCAGCCAGCAGCTGCCCCACAGAGCTGTGTGGTCCACAGCAGAAGGGACAGCCACGTGCATCCCAAGGGACATAGCTCAGCCAGGACACTTGCAGAACGTGTTTCCACCAAAGTTTACGATATCCAAGCAGAAGCTCCAGGAAGGCACCCTGTTACCATTTCTGAGTCTTTTATTTGCTTTCCTGACCCAAAAGTTCTTAGCCTAAAGCCTTCCCCAGGAAATGAAGGGATGCAAAAGTCTGGGCAGCTCTAGCTACTGGTGTTCATTTCCATTCACCGACAAACTGAAGTGCTAACTGTGTCAGAGCCTTTCAAGAACTGCTCATGTGCGTGAATCGTATTGACGTCTTTGGCTCTTTTGACATTATCTTAATGGAAAATATTCTGTCTCTACTTACTTCTTTCCGGCTTTTCCTGTTCTCTTCTTGCTCATCTGTTTTTCCCACTCTTCTGTGTTCCCTCCTCCATGGTCTGGCTCTGACTCCAGGTGCTTTTCTTCTGTGGTAGAAACAGTGCTGGTTTACATTTTAGCTCGGTAAGGAAGCTCTTTAACTTGGAGTTTAATTCCCTGGGGCAGAATAGAGCAGTCTGTAATCCTTGTGTTGATCACAGTGAGTTAGAGATAATTTCCGAATTCTGGAATTCCCTGCTGGCCGAAAGGAGTCGGTGATGGGATAATGAGTAATATTCAACCACCCAAGTTTTAGGATTTTGAGGTTATGTAAACTTGCTGATTCATATCATGGAGAAGCCACTGGCCAGTGTTTAATTTCTGGGACTAGCCTCTGCCGCTGTAAATATTAGCAAAGTGCCAGAAGACAACAGCGGAACTACTCTGGTTTACAACAGCAGGCTGGGGCTCTTACGTCTTATAAGTTTAAGTGTACATAGTTACAGTGATTCTCCCTTTGGTGGACTTGTCAGTGAGGAATTTGGGGAGGTAATGGAAGGGTGCTGTGAATAATAATAATCCAAAGGAAGCTGTGAAAAAAAAATTCTCTGTAGTCTAATTCATAGAACTGAACAATCAGCACTCCAGTTGAGCTTGATGCATACAAACACAGTATTGCACATGTGAGTAATATGTAAGCTATGTGTGCTATTAAATCTCATATTAAAATGATGGCTGCTGTAGAAGAGGAGGTTCTTTGTCTTAAAAAAAGACGTGTGTGATACAGTTTCCTGATGGAAGGGTGAAAATCAGAGAGATTAACGGCTGCTTTTCTACTTTATACATTCATAAATGTTGCCTAAGTGATACTCTCCCATCAGTTATAAATGGTATTTGAATAGCTTTTTTCTTAATTAATTCTCAGATTTTTTAAAGTGTACTCTTAAATCAAACCATTGTTTGGAGAGATTTTTAAAAAGCGGAGTGGGTATTTTAAGAATGTTAGAAAATGGGATTTGGAAGTCTGGTCAGGTCTTCAATTCCATGGTTTTCTCTAAATATTTTACAGCTGTTTGTAGCCTCTTGTAACTGATTTTCATTAGTTTTATTGCTTCAGTTCATTCCTGCCAAGTTCAATGTAGACTTCAGCATACATGGGGAGGATTTAGTGCAGGCAGTGAGAGCTGTGTCAGTCCAGCTCCTGCCTATGGTTCCTAATGGGACTGCTCATTAAACTCTCCTAGGAGCGTTGCAGAACAAACTGCATCTATGTTACTTTTCAAATAATATATTGTAATTAATGTAAAATGACTCACAGAGAATAATTTTCTTTGATAATCGTACCATTATTTAACAATAATTCCTGTGGGTTTACTTTTAAGTACCTTCATGTGAGGACTGTATGTGCCCACAGGTACTGTTTAAAAGCTAGTTGGGTAATTAAGCGTTTTTGCTGTAATTGTTACCTCTTACAGCTGCTTCACTGAAATTCACAGGAATGAAAACCTGAAGAAAAAACAGCAGGAAATAAGTAATGGTTAAAAAGAAAAAAATATTTTGAGATATTCCAAGAGTCTGTCTTAATTTAAAAGAAAATACAAATAGGAAGTTAAAGGAATTGTTCCTGATATAACTTGTAGTGTGTCGAGTTTCATTTCAGCAATGTGAATAGCAACATCAGCTGTATTATGATAATTTAGTATCCTTTTAGTATATAATAACTAATAGAAATTTAAAAGACTTTTTATTTTATTCAAGGTTTATCAAGTCAGAATTCAGAAACAAGTGAGAAATAGTTCTTAATTTTGTTAAATTCAGTAGTTTCGTGGTGATAATTATAGAAGTGGTGGAAAAATTGTTTCTTACTGTTTCACTTTGAGTAAGGTAGATTTTGCTAATGGATCAGAACAGTTTCTGCTTACTTCGTGTATATTACTCTCTGCATGGTTCTTTAAGCAGTAGTGTTATATGACATTGTAACAAATAATTAATGTCAAATCCAGTTCTTAGAAAATGGGTTATTTAGGGCATTTATAGTCTGGGTTCAAGGAAGAAAGATGAATAATTGAGACAAGGACCAGTCTCTTCATAGATCTCCATAGGCAGAGATGCATCGACACGGTCTTTTGTCAAATTATTTTCATTTTGAATTCACTGGCAATATCTGTTTTTCTGGGTGTATGTTATCTACTTCCAGTTTACCTGAAAGTAGCCCTTTGTGAAGGAAATGTCGAATGTGATACTGAAATCTCAACTAAACAAAAAATTGGAAAAAAAATTCAGACTCAGCCATTAGCCATTCTATTCCTGTGCTCAGTGAATACTTTAAACATACCATACCACTTCCATACTTGATTTAAGAGGACACACAAGGGCATAGCTGCAATTAAGAGTACCCTCTGGCCCCTGTGCCTATCCGCTCTCCATCTCCTTTGTTAAAAACATCTCCAGTCTAATGTAGGTCTGCGCAGACAACATGTGGTGTGTTTAAATGTCCCGTTGCATGGGTGGGCTGTGACTGGGCTGTGCATCACGCAAAGCTGGCGTGTGCCCAGGTGCAGCCACAAAAGCCTGAGCCCAGGGCAGGGTCTGACACCATCTGATGCCTGAACTGGCCACTGAAGTAAGAGGCCGATCTTATTAATATTACCTACCAGATAGGAGCAAAATTGCTTTTGGGGGAGTTCTATGATACCCTCCTGTGGTGCAGAGTATCATAATTATTTTACTACCCTTCCCATTGCTTGGAATTTACTGTTCGGAAATAAAATTATAAGGTCCAAGTGGCTGCATCACGTTTGGAGTACAGTACCTCTTGCTTCTTTCCCAGGTGCAGGCTTTTGTATTAGATCACCTTTGCCCATCCCTTCCAGAGTTTTGGGAGGGATGTAGACTTTATATTTTCTCTCCTCCAGGCACTTTTCTGCCACGTTGGCACAGGCAGGGAAGATGGGGACGCAACTGGTTTCCATTCAGCCTGGCTAAGCAGGTTTATGGATACTGAACTGAGGAGAGCTCTTCTTGGGCAGGAGGAGGCGAATGGATGCTTCATGATGAAATCCGAGCATTTTCTAAACAGGGGAAGCCTGGTGTTTGAGGGGACACATCAGAGTTCCCTCAGCTTCTGCAGATAAATGTTTTCTTGTCTTTGGTTAGCATGATTCACAGGTGGAGGGCCAGGACTGGGACTGCTCACCCAGCGAAGCCCTGCAATTAAGCACAGCTGTAGCCAAACAGGCTTTTGTCCATCTTAGGGCTGGACTGATGTAAGGATGTAAAACCTGAAGTACTGTGCCACAGGAGCAGCCTCTGCATCGTGTGCAAGGGCTTTGAGGATTTTTCTGGAAACACTTCCTATGTGCAGAGCCGGATAAAAAAGCAATGTTAACTGAGATTCATTTCAACCGCCCCTCGTGAACTTTTTGTCTGTGGATGTTTGTGTTCTCAGAGGGGCAAAAGGGTGTCACCTTAGCTAATAAATCTTCCAGCAATTCTGAAATCCTGTGAGTTATGAAACACTCATGTTGGTTTATACGCGGGGGTACCAGAAATTAGTATAAAGTCTGCAGAGATGTGCTGCTGTTGCTGGAGACTGGCTGCTGCAGGAGTTCTCCAGTGCAGAGCCCAACACCCAGCTGTGTAGATTATTGTAGGGTGGCATTTTTTTGATTCACTTACTTTTGAATGCTGGCAGTTTTGTAATTGTGGTTTAAGAACAGAAGATTTCTGAGTGTTGCAGCTGTGTTCTCTGTTATACAAGTACTGTTTTTAAAACACGAAGAGATGCTAAGCCAAGCGTGTTTGCAAGAGGAGATTGAATTGTATGTCAACAACTGAGTTTTAACTTACCTTGAGCAGATGAGAAGTTGTTGCTTCCAAGTCTGACAGTCATAATCCCCAACTCTGTCTGGGGAACGATTTATCTCACTTTACATTTTAATTATCCTCACTTTTATGTTTAAAAACGGGTTTTGTTTAATTGTCAGCACCTTTGTGGCAGAAATTACAGCACCAAGAAATCTCTTTAGTAATTCCTGTTGAAAAGCAAAGTGCTTCCTGCTTTTTGGGTTGAAAAAATGGTAGAAATGCAGATAATGATTAAAAGACTAACTGCTGGGAGATGTCATCATGTGCTGTGCAGATACATATATATATATACACACACACACACATACACACATATATATTAAACTTCTCTCCAGAAATCTTAGGATGTTGTTTAGTCACAAAGTTTCAAGAAATGGAGCTTCTGCCATTCAGTGTAGAAAAGTGCTGCATAGCCAAGTATGGTTTTGCTGCCTGGAAGTCTACAGTAAGATGGTGTCCTAACTAGCCCAAGTTCCAGCGGTGCCAGGCTTTTCAAAATTTGGAAAGAAGCTTCAGTCCTTTGAAAAAGACGAAGAAAAGAAATCCTTCCCTTCATTGAAGTCAAATATCTTATGAACAGATTTCAGCAGTTTCATGTTAGCCCAATCCATCTTCACATATAAAGCCTATTTCAAGAGCAGAGAGACCTCCCAGAATGGTATTTTACCATTTCTTGGTTGTGACCCTGTTTTTCTCTGGGAATGCCACTTCTGGCAGGCTCACAGTTCCACGTATCATGACCCTGGCCTCAATTTTCAGAAACACTGATAGTTTCTTTTTCTCTTAACTTCCTCCTTGCTTGCTTGCTTGCTTGCTTGCTTTTTCTTTCTTTCTTTCTTTCTTTTTCTTTCTTTCTTTCTTTTTCTTTCTTTCTTTCTTTTTCTTTCTCCATCCCCACATGCCCTCAGGCTGCTAAATGTTTTGTGCGTGTCCTGACTACTGTACACTAGGGCCCTGTCCCCATTAAATGGATTTTCTCGTGGGTGAGTGGCATCTTGTGAGTTCACTGTGGTCTGCGTCAGAGACTAGAGTTAGATCAATGTGCTTTGCTCCTGATGGGATCTGGGGTGTGAGAAATTCAAAATGAGGTCACTTAGGTACGTGATAGTGGCCAAGAAAAGGCTTTCATTTTCTGTTTAGGTCCACTGTTTTCCCTTTAAGTCCATGGATGGAACTTGTTTTGAGGGTGCGTTCTCGTTAATGTACTGTGTTCCCAGACAACCTTTGCACAGGCTAAGCCGGTGATGGTGACAATTCTTCACAAGGATCTGGTATGTACCAGATCTGGGGTTTGGGAATATGTGCAAGCCTTCAGGGAACACCCAGACAATTCAGTTCAGCCTCTGGGATAGTTTTGATTCTGTTATGAGAGGAGCTGAATATCCTGGCATAGACTTCTTGGAGACCAATTTCTGCACACATACGCTATTGGTACCAAAAGATTGTATCTTTGCATCCCCAGAAAGAACCTGAAACTCTGATTTTCCTATCAGAGCAGCCTGAGTAAAATCAAATTCTCTGTTTGATCCTGCATATTCTAGCCTTCAGTCAAAGCATGACTTTATGGATTCAGAAACTTGAAGAATGAATATGAGTATAATTTTGAACGCTAAAGAATATATGGGAAGCCATTTCAATAGTTTTGAAGCTTGTAGTGTTAGAAATGTAGCTACTAACTTGAAGTAGGATTTTTTTTTCCTTAGGTTTGTTTGATAAATCCTAAAGGTAAAGCTCCAGAGTTTTCCCTATTCAAAGGGCAACTGCTTGTATTTTCTCTTTGTTAGAGGGCAGCTTTGAGTACTTATGTTCCTGTGAATTAAGTTAGAGTAATCTAAATGTCTCAATACTCTTTCTGCAATTTGCAAATGCTTCAGGAAATCAAGATCAATACAAAAAAAGAGATAGGTGTCTCCTCGCAAGCCACGTTGACCTTGGCCAACATCAAGCTCTGGGCATATTATTCCTAAACTGTATCCTGAACTGTGCCATTGTCTGCCTTAAATGATATGTTGCATGCCTACAAACACCTTGAGAGTATTACTACAGAAAGACAGATGGAATAGTGAAATGGTTACGTTAAATTGACTACACTTCAAATCTATTTCTAAACAGTGATTAAAGCCCAGGATAAATATTCAAAGTGACTCCCAAACCAATTACTTAAGAAGCTTTCAGGATCAAACTCTGCTAAATTCTGGGAAGACCTCACCTGTGAACACTGAAGATATTTCCTATTTCAACTTTGCAAATAAGCAGTAACTCACCAGTGAAGTTTAGTAGGAAAAACACAATGCTTCTTTTAAGTGATGATGTGATCAAGTACTTTTTTTCTGCTTGGCTAATACATTACAGTTCCCCAGTGCTGAAGAGTGCCATTCTGTGACACTGGCAGCAGGGTGGGACCGAAACAGCTTCTCACTGTATTAGCTAAGAAAATGTGTGGCTTGGGTATAGCAGCAGCTTAAGGATTTATGTCCTGAAATTACTGAAGGTTTCCAAAATTTGCATTCCATAAGGAGAGTAGGCTTGTTCAGTTAGAAAGCTTACACCTATTTGGACATCTTTAAATTGAAGAAGAGTAAAACTCCGGGAACGCTGAACAGGAAAGCCTATCTGAAGAACAGATTTCCCTCAGGAGCTCAGCATGGCTTGTTTTGGTCCTTTCTGCCTGACAGCTTCATAGCTGGCACAATAGGTGCAGCTCTCCAGTCATTCAAGTATTAATAAATCATAGTTGGTTTATATATGTAAAAGTTGTGCATGTTATGCAAACTAACTGTTCAAACATACTCTTTCAGGGGGAAACCCCCAATTTCTATAAATTATACCGCAAGCACATGCAGTATAAAAAGATACGCTGGTTATCTTAGCAAAGAAGCGTAAACAGGTGTTGTAAAGGTGTTAGGAAAACATTGTATCAGCATATTTTTATATACTTGAGGAGGCCTGCTAAGGAAAAACCCAAATTTTTATAACAGAAAGGGAAGAAAATAAGCAATGGTAATATTAAACAGCGAAGCAGTGCAATAATCTATCTTAGAAAATAATTGATCTATAAGTAGGTAGCATCATAAAGCTCACATCATAAAGGGAAGGACTTGATACAAAAGCAGAAAAGAGGGAGAGCTATAAATGAATACAGCCCCAGAAAAAAAAGTCATTCTTAAAAATGAATGAATTTTTTAAGTATGGAGTCAGTAACAAAAGTGTAATTGATGAGGAGGAAAAAAAAAAGGCAAAATAAAGAATAGGAGAAATTAAAGATGGCCTGAACTACTGTAGTAACTAGCATGATGCTGTGCTTTTTGTGTTGGAAGAAGGTCATCTTCTGTGCTGTTTCAGGCAGAGTAAAAGGGATCAGTTGAAGTTCAGTAGAATAGAAGATCATGTGCTGATCAGATTTAATCCCCACCATAACTCAACATAACACTCATTTGAAACACCTGCCCCCCCATGTTTTATAACCTAGATTATGCTTACAGATTTAAAGATAATATTTGACTGTGTCCGTCAGGATTGTGTCTGTAACATCTTGAAATGACAGGGTATGTTAGGAGAAGTAATTGCCTCATCAAGGCTTTAGATCAAGGAGCAGTTTACTTGATTGATGTGCACATTGACAGGATGAATACTTCTTTATGCAGACAATGACATCAAGCAGAGGTGCAATCTTTTTACCTTTGCTATTTGGAGCCATTGTTCATTTAAGTGGGAAAGAGTGGGAGATAAAAAGTTGACTCAGGTAGGACATGGGTTATGTTACTTAGCAGAAACCACAGCTAGGTGGTTTTCCAGGTAACCTAGATTCAACAAACTAACAGAGACTCATGCACAAAAGAAAGAAAGAAAAAAGAAAAAGAAAAAAAAAAGAAGGCAGGTTAAAAAAAAAAATAAAGATAATGAGAACCACAGTAATTTTCAACTCTGGTAATGTGATACAAAAACAAGCTATACGTAAAACAGGCGTCTTCTCGTTGCATGGCAGCAAGATGTGAACAAACAGGATGTCCAGAAAGAAATAGTATAATACATCAGTGAGACAGCAGCTGCATTTACCAGCGTAAAGAAGATTTAGGTGTTGATACTCCACAATTTAAAACCGATCTATGGTGTACCACTGAAATTTTGTTTCCACCTTAACAGTTGGATGTGAAAGCTGGAAATCCACCAAAGGTACAGACAGCCGTCTAAAAGCTTTTGAAAGTAAATGCCTTGAGGAAATAGTAGGTATTAAATGGAATGAATTTATAACAAATACTGAGATTCGTCAGGGAGTTGAACAAGACTTAATCTCCTAAATTATCCAGAAATGAAGATGGAAATATCTAGGATATGTGGTAAGAATGAAGCCAGATCTGATGCCAGACTGTCTGCCATGGCAGGAATGCCTTCAGGCTGGCTGTAGAACATGTAAAAGGGGCTGACCAAAGTTATTTCTCCATTTAAAAGTGCTTAGAGGTGGAAATATTATGGATGACTTCACAAAGTGGGGGACAGTCAAGGAGAAAGCCAGATGGACAGTGATCAGCAGTCTCGTATATGTTTGAAGGAACTCTTGGCAGTGTAGGGAAAGAACGTGAGTTGGGTGGCACCGAAGGTTTTCATCTAACAGTTCACGTCTATTAGGGGCTATAAACATTTGGCAGACCTGTAAAATTATTTCAGGACTTTTATCAGCACCGCTTCATGCCTAATGACTAGAAAGTACATATTTTAATCCGAGTCCAAGCTCTATCTGTCACTTGCAGTTGGCAGCTGCAGTAAGCACTGTAATTTATGTAAACTCAGCACCACCCACAAGTTCCTAAGATCAACACACAAAGCGGTTTCTGCAGGTATGAGGGAGAAAACCACCAGTTGTCTTCCTGCATCTGGGTGGAGGAAGTCAGTGATTGTCTGCTTGCAATAATGAGAGGAGGCACGTCTGCCGGGGCCTTTTCTTCAAGCAGAGTAACTTGGCTTCTGACCCAGCCAGTGCACCGCTGCTGTTAATCAGCCTGCGTCTTGACTATATTAATACCCTGGCATGTAGCTATCTGGGATTTTATCATCAAGCGTGCAGTTCTTCCGTATTACCTGCACTTTGAGAAAGTATCTCTGGTACTGTGTCACCTATGCTGTTAAGCTGGTGGCATCCTCAGTAACCACATCTGGCTGTGCAAAGACCCAAAAAGTCGTCTTCGCTGATATGCTCTTCTGGACCCAGAAAGACTCCTTAGCTGTGTGGCTGTGTTTAAAGACTGATGTTGTATGTCTGCTGCTGGACGTCCTACATCAAGCAGTGCTTCCCTGCACGCGCACTGCTTGGCAGATGCTGGTTAGATGTTTCTTTCCTACTGTATATACTTATCTGTTTCTTCTTTTCTCTCCTCAATTTGTAACTACAAAATTGATTAAGACGCATTTTTTGAATGGAGGAGAGGGCTTCATTCATGTTCTCACATCTGGGCTGCTGCGTAGTGAGTTAAAAACCTGTAGTGTATCTTCTGGTTGTTCCTATATCAAACGAGTGGTTGGGGTTCGGTGACCTGAACAGAGGCATCCAGTGCTATTTGTTCTGCTCAGCAGGCTCCTGCCAGGCCACCAGCTATCCCCTTGGCAGGGGGAAAGCCTCACTGGAAATGCGGATCAGCCTCAGGGAAATACCCAAGATAGTTCAGCCAGTCTCAAATGGTATTGGCAACTGCATGGTACCCAGTGTGTGTTAGTTACAAAGGGGCAAGAGGGCTGTACTTCCCAAAGAGAGGGGTTTAGACCAGGGTATGTTTGATTCACTCCCTGCCTTTTTGGAATGTGAGCATCAAGACAGACTTTTAAAAGGCGCGATTACCTTGGTTTCCAATTTCAAGTACAAATGAGTGATATTTCTTAATATTGTGGTTTTATTCTCTTTACGAGTGGAATGACTTTTCCTTTAGCCTAAAGTTATTGTGACCAGTATCTACTGCATTGCTTCAAATGCTCTTCCAGAGCCATGGTAGTAAAATAAGATCTTTCAAATAATGAAGACCAGAAACGATTTTATTTTTTTTCCTGCCACGGTGTTGGCTGTAATGACGGAAAGTCATTGATCTCCTTTTGAAACTGTTTCTGAATTGTTTCCTTGATGTTGCTTACCTCTCTGCCGATCTCCTCATTCTTTAGAAGCAGCTTGTTTCGCATACCTGGCTTGATCTATGAATGTTTCTTTTACGCTTTGGTTATTTGTAGTTTGTTAGACAGGTCTGTAAAGTTTGGCCACAAGCCAGGTAAAGTCATCAAGATGTTTGTGGTGGGGTAGTTACTGAAGTAACCAGGTGTAAGCAATACAGAAACTGATACGACAAAAGGTTATATAAAATGGATCACGCATCTTTACAAATACATCTTGTGCGCGGAACATTTTTTCTGCTGTTTGTCACACACTGAAGTATTCAGTCTCGAGAATTTGGAGAGTGCCCTGTTAGTGAGTCCTGTGGAGACAGAACAGAGGAGATGAAAAGCTGTTACAAGGCAGGTCCTGATGGAGCTGGCCTGCTGTGGATTTTTGTCATTTGAGGTTAAGTTGTCTCTCTGAAAAGAATCTCATCCTGTGCTGGTAATTCAATCAGTCAGAGCAAAGGCATAGTTTATGTATGGAAAATACTGTATTATGTAGTAGATCATTGTTACAGTGTTCGAAAGCTTCTGAGGAGAATTGTAATATTTTGGCAGGAGTTCAAAATTCTCTTTCCTACAAGGAACAGGTTTGGTGGTGATTTTTTTCCTCTAACATGTCATTTTGAGGTTACATGGTAACATCTGTCAGAGCTATGCTAACCTCTGTCTTCCAGCTGTTATAATTGTGGTATTTTCCTTCCTTTTCCTTCTCTTTCCTCTCCTTTCTGCCTTCCCTTTCTCCTCCCTCAGAAAAAAAAAAAAAACCCAACCAAAAAAAAAATCCAAAAACCAACACCAAAAAACAAAACCAGCAAAACCCACCTCCTTTTATACTGAAACTTCAGGTGGAATGAAGTGGTTATAAAAGCATCTGTCAACACAGGAATAGTTTGCCAAGCCAAGTATTTGGGTTGGAAGTCATGCCTTCCCAACTGCTTGAAAACAGGAAGTATCTCTGTTAAGTGATGGATAGCTCTACTTTGCTGAGAGGAAGAAAAGGCTTTTTTTTCTTTCTTTCTTTTTTTTTTTTTTCTTCTTTTTATTTTTTGCCTCTGGGCTAATAAATGAGTTCTGCAGTTGTTCCATGTACATAAAGAAAGACTTATAGAAATGTATGTATGGGTGCACACATCTGTGTGTGTGTGCGCGCATGTATGAATATACAAACTAAAAAAAAAAACAACAAAAACAACAAACAAAATCCACCCAAACCAACAATCCACTTTGTACATGATCAGTCCCTGTCAGAAGCCAGCCCAGGCACATCTTATCCCAGTGATTCCTGTAAAGCTCTCAAAATCTGTCAGAAACAGCCTGCAGGATTGCAACGGCTCCTGGGTGATTAATTGCCAAAAGAGTCTGGTTCCAGGTTCCATTACATGTAATTGTTATCTTTTCTAAAGGGGTTCTTTTAATAAACCCCCACCCCCCAAAAAAAAGAGGGAAAGAAAAAAAGAACTGACATTCCTGAGGTTTTGCACCTCTTAGACAGGAGCACAGAGGACTCTCTTACGTAAACATACACTGAAGAGGGTGTGTTACATTGTTTATTAGCTGATGATAGAATTTTTTTCTTTAGTTAAAACTGACTTTACTAAAAATCATTTTATTAGAAATCAGGGAGGAAGAGCTGCGTAGCATTTAGAGAAGAGGAGGAGTTCCAGTGCCCTCTTCATATCAAAACCTCTCTGCAAGACCTAGCAAGTAGCAAAGGACTAGATCGCTCTTGCTCATTACTAAAATTGCAGGAAAACAGCCAAAAATTGTGACATCCACTGTCCGCACACCACTGCGGTAAGACTGCTCAGATTGAACATGGGGAGAGAACAAGTTCTTGTGTCTGAAATCTACCTTGCAAAGGAAGCCAGCGCCACAGCCCTGAGCCAAGACTCTGCTGCTCAGCACGGGTGCAAGGGGAGAACGGCGCTGCTGCAGTCTGAACGAGCATAGAGAGAGAGGTCGGGTGCAGTTTCTTACAGTTTGTGGCTTGAAAACATGTGTTTGAGTGTCCTGAAAGTATGGGCAGATTGTGGAGAATCTGCTATGAATGGCTTCAGTTTCTTCTGAACCCATATTTACAAAGCAGGGGAAGGGTTCCCTGTTGGTGCCTCCATGTCTTTGAATAGACATAAGAGGCTTGATTTGGAGCTGAATTTCTGTGGTGCCAAACTGGAGTATCTGGAATCATATCAGTAGGGTTTCTTGGATTTGCACTGCTTTTACTGCATTGAAAATGTGCTGTGTTACTGACAGGTTTAGACTTTTATAGACGGAGGCCTGGGCGAAGCTTG
This sequence comes from Falco biarmicus, assembly GCF_023638135.1. Classification (NCBI taxonomy): domain Eukaryota; kingdom Metazoa; phylum Chordata; class Aves; order Falconiformes; family Falconidae; genus Falco; species Falco biarmicus. The sequence continues at coordinate 121,738,584 of NC_079288.1, read as the reverse complement.
GCTCCCAATGAGCACTGCAGTAATTTGTGCCAACTGGCCAATTTAACTGTTTGAAATATCAGGGGGAAAAAAAGTACGGAGATACTGGTTCTGCAGCTGCAGAGTATCTGCCTGCAGATGTTTCTGCCAAGAGAAGTGATTGAAACTTGGTTTCTTGAGATATTTTAATCCTATCTGAACAAAACCACATAAAAACATGCTCTGGTATTGTCTGCATGGGCCAAGGAGCATATTGTTCCTCACAGTTGTGTTTACACGGTCTCATTGCTGCAACGAAACAAGTCTCCTCAAGTCTTCTTTCTCCATAGCTCCCCTTGAATTAGCTATATTAATCAAACTCTGTCAGTGGCAAGACTGTGAGGTACAGCGGTTGGGACACTGATGTTACTCTTATTAAAAAGATAAGAAAATTTTGGTGCATCCATCGTTGTGCGTGTTTGGAATTACAAGCCTGGCTTTTTGCAGCGTTTTTCTCCTCACGCATCCACAAGCGGTTTCTTTAGATGGCGGAGAGGCAGTAACCCTACCACCTATCCCCGTTCCCCGCAGCCCCTTCTCCATGCGTGACCGCGGCTGCTGCCTGGTGCGGGAGTGCAGCCCATGGTGCAGGAGGGACCAGGCCAGGTGAGCTTAGGAGGAGGTGAGAGGACACAGCAGCTTCTTCCCTGAGCTTATACAGGCGAGATAAGGCAGCTGGATAACCACTGGTGCTACACTCTTGGTACCATATCCCCAAAGGCAGAGGCACAGCTACCTCCAGCCCGAGCAGCCCAAACCCCGATGGTCTGGCAGCGAGATTCTGAATGCTGTGGCTGTGTGAAGGCTTGATATGCTTTTGCATCAACTCAGGAAAGTTTTGCTTTCTTGAAGCACTTCTAGTGCTGCCTTATACTTAGTTATTTAGGTAATGCTGATACCTGTTTAAGTCACCACTGTTAGTGGAAATGTCTGATCTGCTGTGAAACTTGCGGAAGCAGGGTATATCGTTCAAGCAAGTGATGCCAGTGGTTTCTATTGATTCAAGGCATTCTTTTCCCAGGTTTCATTTTATAAGGAAAGATGAATTTGTTATTTTTCTGCATACTGGAACTGTAGGGTAAACTGTGTTTTGCTGTAATAACAAGAGACTGATCTGTAGTGATAGCTGAAGGTGTTAGTTCCTATTGGTAGGCAGCAAACAGAGCAATTCCAGAAGATACATTGAATTACACTGAAAAGTTTCCCTCTGTTGACGAGATGAACTGAAAACAGGTAAAAATCAGTGGTTGAAGGAAAAGGATTAACTAATGGTAGTAGACCTGGAGGATAAGCAAAGCAAGCAGATGAATCTTATGCAAGCAGGGGCATTTGGCTGCTTGGCAGTGGAGGACAGATTCATTCTTATTTTTCAGATGGTTAACTCTCCGTATCGCGTCATCTTGGTTTGGACTCAGATGATACAAACTGTCTCCCTGTTGAAGCTGGTTTACTGTTTGTCAGCGTATCAAACCACGTGTTTGTTCTGTGCCTTTGATTAGTACTTCTGGTTAATGCTTGAGTTAAATGTTCCCGCTGTGCTCACTGCCACCTGGTAGTGCACATTCTTCCTGAACACCTGCTGTCAAACCTATCATGTCTTTTTTTGTCACCTTGCACAATGCTCCAGGTCTTCAGCAAGACTGACGTGATGGAAGGGTTGTACAGCCTGATGTTTAGAACTCTGTATGGAAGGTGAAGTCTTTGCATAAGGACTGACCATAGAAGACTGCAACATGTTGTAGGAGCTAGTCTCCAATAATATCTAATAAAATTCTGTTTGTGAATGCAGTTTTTGAAGCGGTGGATATACTGTAGGTAGAAGAAGCAAACTGCTCCACCCTGAGAGGAATTGTAGCTGTTGTGTAACGACAACTGAGAGTAATCTGCACAGATCTTGGGAGAAGTACAAGGGTGGTGACCAGCAAACAAGTCATCAAAGAGGGGAACTGGTTAGAGGTGTTGGCATGTGCTGATGGTGGTGACAGATGCTGGCACAGAAGGAAGAAGGTGGGGAGGAGGAGCAGCGTGGGGAAAGGGGCTCTTGGCAAGAAAAAAGCAGTATCGCTTGACTCAGGAGCCTGTAATTACAAGACTCCAGTCTTGTGACACAGCAAATAAGCGTGTCGCCTGAAACGGAGGAATTTGAGGTTGCCTCCTGAAGCAGCTCATGCCAGATGGAAGGGGAATTAAAACCTTGTGGAACAATAAAATTTAGCTCTCCACTGGACTGTGGTTTTTAAGTCCTTAATTGTGATACTGTAATGTGTCTTTTCCCCTCAGCACCTTCTAATTTTGGTAATTAATCCATGGTTGCAAAAAGCCTCCCGTAGCCTGTCTAGCAAACAGGATAAAAGGCTTCCTGTACTTGAAACTTTCAAAGATCCTAAAATGCCAAACGCTTCCTAGTCTGTTGTGTTGGGAGCGTGACCTGCTCTGGCACAGAGTGCGAACGAAAATACCAGGCACCGAGGTGAGCCTCGAAAGCGTAGGAGAAGCACCTTCATGGGAGCTGACTTCACTCCTGCAAGAGATAAATGTGATGGTATGAGAAGGCCCTTTCATCGCTGTTAACAAATTCACTTCCTCAGCCTATCTTTAACCTTAATACTTTCCACACTTGTAACACATCTGTCCTGACATGTGGGCAAAAACACTGAAAGGTTCTCACAAACAGTTATTGCTTGCACAGACTACACGAAGAATATGACTGACTTTAAAGTGTTTTAGATACGATCAAATACTGTAATGATGAAAGTAAAAAAATTTGCATTACCAAGTGACGTTACAAGATATAGAGTACCGCTTGTATTCCGGAGTCTGTGTAAGTAGGGACCGCAATCAGGGTTCGCAAATAGCAATTGTTAATTTAAGTTGGAAGGATTTAGTTATGAAGGAAACAGGTTGTTCTGTTATTTCTAATCCTCTCATTTTCATCTGTAGTCTAATCCCAATGGACTCCAAAGCAGGATTAAACTTTTATTTGCCTTTTTTAGGTTCTGCATGAAAATAAATGTATTTACTTGAAAGGAAATATCTTAAATTTAGTATAAAAATCTGTTCCTACTTGTGGAGATTGATTGCAGCAGAGAGCATGCAGTAACATTTATTGTCCAGATGAGTTTTGTTACTTGCTGAACCAACTCGCTTTTTCCTGCACACCTCAGAATGCCATTTACTGGGCAGCTTACATTTTGCTATGCAAGTTGTTTTGCTGATGAAAATACTGTCAGTTTGCTACATCTTTTTTTTGTAGTAGTTATATTTATTTTTTCTATTGTCAGGTTACTCTCTGTTTATGATGGTGTTTTGTTATAAAATACCATTAAGAATGATTTTGATGTATTGGTGGGCATGGCTGTAGAAGTATGTCAGTAGGAAGGCTATTTTTTCTACCCCACAGAAAGCTCTTCAGCTGCGTATGCTACTGTCAGTTATGATTCTACATTGTTGGACAATGCAGTCCTTGAAATGACCAGGTATTCTTTGTAAAAGCTAACTAAAGATGGATGCTTTAAAAAAAAAAAAGGGAAAAGAGGAGGAAAACTGGCAAAGCCCTAAGGTTAATTCTACTCCATTCTTAACAGGAACCACAAATATTTTCCTGGCTTTACCTGTTTAAGTTTTCTTTCCTGAAGTAATTATCTTCATAATTACACACAAAATACACATTTTTGAACCAGCTACCTTTTCCAATGATATATTTTGAAATAATACTCAATTTTAATTACCAAAGAATTAAGCATTTCTTTTTGAAAGAGAAGCAGTTTCTTCTTAATTAAAATGTGGTTTTGCTGTTGATGATACTACATATTATGTGATGACTGTCCCACTTTCCTAGTGCTCTCCTGAAGAGTATTGTATCTGTGTACCACTAGTAACCTTTCAATGCATATGCACTTAGACCCCTTTCATAACTGTTGTGGTAACAACAAAAAAAATTACATAAACTTGCAAAAGAATTGCTTAATGGTATGAAGTATTCTGGTTTCTACCAAAACCCCAATTACTTAAATTTGTGCCCTTCCTGGCCTACATAAATTATGCAACCCTCACATCTCAACATCAGTGAATTATGTAGCTCTGCACACACATCAATTAATTTTGGCCCCATCAACTTCCCACCTTCTGTGTGCTCCTAGCCTCAAATCAGTTTTGCATCTCCCAGCCGCAAGCGGTTAATTTTGTTACTCCCAGCAGCTCATATCTGCCTGAACCTGCAGCCCTGCTTCAACTCTTCACCCTCCCCCACCTGCCTGTCCTCCTGCAGAGCCAAGCCACCGCCTTCTGCTCAATTCCTCCTCCTCAAGCTCAGCAGCCAGGATCAATCCCAGGCGGCTTCACCTTCCACCTTGCCAATAGTGGGGCAGTGCAGGATCCCAATGCACCCTGTGGGCAGCGGGGCTGGTCCAGATGTGACCTGGGTGTCCTTATCGCTCTCCTCATGCTTTTCAAAGTGCATATTGCAAGACTGAAGCTCCATCTTCTGGAACAGCCTGTGAAAGTCGTGGCACGCTTGGAGCATCCACCTCCAAACCCCTTCCTGTGGGGAAGCCTGCATCACACAACACCCCACTGAGAAGACAAATAGCCTCTGAGTCTGTACGAAAAGCAGTGTGGAGGAAAAAGGTGGTTTCAGCATCCATCATACTCAGCACTGCTGCCAGCAGCAGAAGTCAGCATGACCTGGGCCTTGGTGTTAAAGCTGACACCACTGTTGCAGGTGTCCACATCAAATGCCACAGTAGGCTTCTCTAAGCAACCAAGAAAGAGCTCATTTTCCTCCGGAGGAAACTTCAGTGTGCAAAAATGTCAAGAAGGATATCATGTTCCCTTATTGCTGACCTCTATGTGCAGCTCAGCTCCGAGTCCTGAATTATTTTGGCCTGGAATGAAAAGTATCTCCATGAGAAGTATGCAGAAACCAAAAGCCACAGAGGGCAACGTGATGTCCTGCAAACAAGAACGGCCTTGACTTGTCATTGCTGTGCAATTGCTTTCAGACCAGCAGGCAGCAGAGCAGCTCTGAAGCCCACCTACAGCCCCTCACTGGGGATTTACCCTCCAGTAATGCAGGATGGGTCAAGGCAGGCCCCTTCCTCACCCTCTCCCTCTGCTTTTAGTTCCTCAGGACCGTAGAGGGAAGGAGGCCGGCAGCTTGCCAAAGGGACAAAGGGTGGTGACAGCAGAGTGAGGAGCAGTCAGGCTGTGCCCAGGGTCTCCCAGGGTCACCACGTTTCCCATCTGGCTGGACTGTCAGGAGGGCTGGTGGAGCCCAGCTCTCACTTTAACCTGCTTTTCTCTCCAGAGAAAAGGATTTGGAGGGGGATTTGACTCTTCTCTCAAGTGAGGTTACGGAATTATTTCTCTCCTCTCCTTTTTGTCTATGTCTATTTAAGCAGCAAGTGCTGCAGAGACTGACTGACTTGTGCTTTTTTTGTACGGTTCCCAGCACATCTGGCCATCTTGGATAAGGTCCCTAGGCCTGACTGTAGCAAAAAGAAATGATAGTGTGTTTAAAGCTTGGGCCTCCAACTACGACTATATATAAAACACAAAGCATTTGAGACAAACTGGAGGAAATACAATTTTTAGTAACTGAGCAAAAAAAAATAAATACATTCACTCTTTTACATCTGCAGTTGTGCTTTGTGAGTGTGATGCTCAGTCGTGTTCGAAGACTTTATCTCAGAACTGAAAGCCAATGCAACGCAATGGAGTGCTTGTTCCCAGCTGATTGGCATCAAGCATTTTTCCCGTCCCACTTGCACAACAGCCGTGGTCATTCATCAGCACGAGCTAAGCTGGCTCTAGAAAATGTTCTAATTATCTAGGTGTCCTGGTTAAACCTGCCTTGATTTAAAAGAGGCATACCACTGTACTCATGTGAACATCTCTTGTTTCTTCTAAATAATAGAATTGGCTATGGGCATTTCCTTAAGAGCATGCAGAACACAATTGCAGTGTAATTCCTCTCCCTCCAAGCCTAGTCTTGAAACATGCAAATTTCTCTTTCAAGTGTGTTGGCAAAAAATGGCAACATCCTTATACACACATGATTTAGACACTGAATTACACACTGGTTGAATTATCATCAGTGAGTGGAGTTCTTTGGTGAATCTATCAAGAATATTGTGAAAAGTGCCATGGTCTACTGAGGAGATACCAGTGGATGGCTTGCTTCTAGCTCTTAGTTGTTGGGATGCTGCATTAACCACTGCCAGGGACAGGGTACCGGGCTGGGTATGGACCTTTAGTCTTTGAAGTGCAGCGTTGTTATAGCCTTACATAGCCTGATGCAACACTGCAGTGCTGTGCACTTTCTGCTGAGTGTTTTCTTACTCTGTTTTAAAAATAACAAGACATCTCTTAACATTCAGGATACATTTTTCCACTCTGAAGCACCACAACAGTCTTTTTAAAGAAACTCTAGGAAGGGTGTTAACTTGATCAATGCTGTGCAGGAAGGAAAGCTCTTTCCTACTATTTTTTCAGCATGACTTTCACTGACATGATCAGGCTGGGAAAAGACTTATTGGCTGACAGCCCAGGACAGCCATGCAATATCTCTAGTCATCTGGAACTCAAACTACTCTGCCCAAGGGAGAACCATAGCATAGAAACAATTTAGGTTACATGCTGGTTCTTATAAACTGTGTTCAGTTTTTAAGAAATAGTTTAAATACTATTTATCTGCATTCACTCTGTACAGGGTTTTGGTTCTTTTTCAAATGTCAAGTAAGAAAGGCTGGGAGGGTTTTTAATTTTTTTATTGTAGATGGTTTTCAAAAAATCTTGGAGATTTTTGCAAATATAGGGAAATGAGCTTCCTCTCTTCTCATAAATTTAAGAACTTGGCTTCTCCTATGTGTCAGATACAATTGTTTTATATATAGTTAATGTTTACTTTTTGACCCCATCCGGAAAGCATAGAGTCACAGAAGTGCTGGGGGGGGGGGGGCTTCCAGAGGCCCTGCGGTCCCCCTCCAGCACAAGGCAGGACTATCACCAGCACCAGATCAGGGAGGACTTGGATTTATCTCGTCGAGCTGCAAAATCCCCAAGGACAGAGCTTCCCCTGGCTCCCTGACGACCTGCGCTTCTCTTCTGAGAATCTCTTCTTGAGATTTTTTTCCACTCCCGTCCGCTCTGAACTGTCCACGCTGCCCTTTTGTTGTCCCCTCGCATGTTGTCTGTTGCTGCTGCCCAGAGTTTGCTGTCATCCTCCCAGCTCCCCAGTGTATATATAATCTGAGTAACCCTGGGAAACCAAAGTGCAAGGGCCAATATCCGTGTATGAAACTGCAAAGCTGGGGCCTTAGCTTGTAACTGTATTCATGTATTGCATTTTCAATTGTCTTGTGGCACAAGAGAAGCAAAAACCAAGATTTTTTCCAACAGTTCAAAGCTAATGCTAAAATGTATTAACTATAGCGCTTTTGCGGGTCTGTGTTTTTTCCTCTCTCTCTTTGAAGCTGAGCATCACTGGCCTCTGTCTGTTGTTACCTTATTTTGCATTTAAAACTGTCCAAGTAATCTGCTCTTCTGTAAGTGTGTGTGGCTCTAATAATTTGGGATAAAGCAACATGAATCCAGAATGTAAGCTTCACTTCAAAAAACTTTTGTTCTCCACTTGTCTTGATTGAAGATCTGAACATGGGATGTGTCCATTGTCACTTGTCCTTCTGCCAAGTCCTAACATTCCAGCACACCTTGCAACAAGCCTAAAATTATTATTTTAGGAAAATGACGGTGGTTCCTTTATGATTCCTTTTTTCCATAAACTGGTATTTCACAAGCTGCGTAGCCTTACTGTTTTTTCAGTGACTGATCCATTCTAACGTAGGAGAATAACACCTCTTGCACATAGCTTGATTGTTCCTTTGCAGAATCTTGCTTTTGCTGAAATTGTTGGGTATTTGGTGGCACTGTTGCTTTTCATTGAGTTGTGGTTTTTACTTTCTTGATGTGATGCGTCATGTGTTATAACTTTTCCTGTGATGCTTTCATTGCAGGCCTTGCTGAGACCAGGACGAATAGACAGAATTATCTACGTGCCATTGCCAGACGCAGCCACTCGTGGGGAGATTTTCAAACTTCATTTTCAGTCCATGCCAGTCAGTGATGAAGTCTGCTTAGCAGAGCTTATTGAGCACACACAGAAGTACTCAGGAGCAGAGGTAAAACTTCCTGAATTGTAATGGCCACAGAGTCAGTGCACAAAACCGTGTTTTTAAAATTGAAATCAAGTATCACCCGGATATCATCCCTCGAGTCTTCTCAAAGTGGTGGTGGGAATTACAAAAGGGAACGTTTGAGATTTTGTGTTTCTGCACAGAAAACATGATACAGTCTGGGGCATTTTTCTTTCAAGATGTCCGTCCGAGGAATATTGCCAGAGCAAGGTTCTTTACCAGCATGAGCCTTAGTACAATCATGGGTGGCCTCATTAAGGGTGCACTGCCAGGAGGAGTGGAGAGAGATGGGGGCAAGTGTCCCCAGACTGTTCAGACAGTTCACCTGGGTCTCCCCACATCCATGAGGATCTTTTGCATTTAGGATTGTGACTCAGAGCCTCAGATGGAGGGAGAAGAGACAGAGTTATGAGACAGTGTAGGGGAATTGCAAGGGAGTCACTGGTCACTTTGAAGCTTGTATTTTCATATTCTGTATAATCGAGACCCCACAGCAGCACTTATTGTTATAGCTCCTTGCTATTAGTTAGTCAGCTTCTGACAGTGGACATCAGTCAGTTATTTCCTGTCCTTCATAGAAGCAAGAACTTTCTCAGATGCTGCTGCCTGGCAGTTATAATATGCATTGCTATGCTAGTGGTCAACACTTTGCTCCCTGAATATTATTCATGTCAGTGTGTTGTGAAAGGATATTTCATTCTTTCCTCATTTTGATTAATTGAAAGTAATTGTATGACTTCAAAAATTCAGTTATTAAAGTTGCCAATTCAAGCTCTTAAAAGATTTGAAATACCAAAATTAAAATTTCCACCTCACCATAGCCTGTCCTAGTGTATGCATTATCACACCATCTTTAATTAAATAGTCACCTTCTAGTTTTTCCATAGCAGAGTGGAAAACGTGATGTGCCTGCCTTGGCTCCCCCATCTTCCTTTGTGCTGTTTACAAAGGCAGGGAAGTAAGCTAAAGTTTTGTCTTGGTCCAAAAGCGAGGGTGACTGTGGAGTATGTGTGTATTCCTATATTGCTGAAGGCCCTTCTCAGCTGGCGGGTCATTGGATGTGCTCTCAGGCAGGACTTTTGCTCATTCAGCTATCACGTAAGTGCTGGTGTGTTGTAAAACGCTGCATTGCCTACTAGTAACCTCGGGCTGGTGAGGGCACTGCTGTGAGTGCTCCATGTCTGGGGGAGGGGGTCAGACCTTGCCATCCGCAGCAGCGGTGGCTGGGCTAACCTCCAGGCTCATTCCACGATGCTGTGTCATGACGGACACCAAAGTCAAACCCACAGTAAGTTTCCTCCTCTATGGCACAGGACAAACTGTGCTCTGGGAACGAATGAATGAAAGCTGCATAGTGAGCAAAGCTGTTTTGTGTAGCACATCTTTTTGCCACGGAATGTGGGATCTCATAATGAGAAAAAGGCAATAATAAGAAGGATTGCAGGCTTATATGTTGGTCTGGAAAACTATCGCAGTTCGGCTGTCTCCACGCTTTGGAGTAGCAACTTGAAACTGTACTATGTTTTTACCTGGATGTCAGTGCTATGACTTTTGCTGCCATGGGAAAATATATCTGCCTCTGGCTGAGTTACAAGCCTCCAAAAACATAAATATAAACATATCCTCTGTTGTGTATGGAAACTCTCTTCTTACCAGGCAACAACTATAATGCTTGTATTACAGAAATTCCAAGCATATGGGGATTTCCTTTGGATCTGGATCAGCTGAGGCTCTAGTGGTGAATTCCTGTGCCTAGTTGATAATGAGTCACAAATGTCTTGGTGCTGGCTTTGTACAGAACCAAAAATAAGTTAATGGGTCACTGAGTGCAGCTACAGATTAGTTGCAGAGGGAAAAAAGTCTGCCTGTTTCTAATACAGCATTTCTCATTAATTTTGTTCTTTGCATCATTCAAAGAATTATAATAACGGGGATGTAAAGAGTAAATACAGAAAAAGCCTCAGTCAGTGTTCCTTGGAAGAATATATAAAAAGTCTTGACAGTTGGCACGCACAGTGGCCAGTTTCATTAAAGCCTTTTCTTCCTAGTGTCTCCAGCTTCCCAGCTTTACAAATAGTTTCCGCTGTTGAATGGCAAGTTCCCGTTTCAATGTTCTATCCTTTGTTTAGAAAAAGAAATGGAAAATGCTTGGTTTTGTGACTAGAAGATGTTGTATGAATAGTATGAGTTGTGTGTAAAGATGCGTTGAATCATCCCGACATGAGCTGAATAAACAGCAAGTAGAGTGGATAGTTCAGTATGCAGCTGGCTTCCAGCCTGGCCTTTTTCAGATCAGATAGTTGTGTATTTTTGCCTGTCATCCCTTATGACCAGTAATCTTTATTCACCTGCTGGATGTATGTTTCTGTTAACGAGTACCTTTAAAGATATATCAAGATAGCGAAATAGGCTGATTTCCTCCCACTGTTTCACGTGAGAGAATATGGAAGATAATTTATGAGGGTGAATTACAATTTCCTTCTCTCACGTGTAAGTGAAGTGTAATGTACAAAAAAAAGTGCGTTAAAGGAGCAATGTCTGTATAATTAGCTTTTATTATGCAAATAGTTTAGGTCAAACAAAGCCTCAGCTTTCTAGAAATATTTGGGTTTGAGTTTGAGTTTGATTTTCATTTTCAGGCCCTTGTGAAGTAGTGCTCTGCAGCAGTGCTTGAGGCTCTTCGTCAGGGATACTTCAGTATCTCTAAACCAGAAAAGTAAGAAAATGGTGGTTTAGAAGTTTCTAAATAGCAAGGTTTGGCCTCAGAGCTGATGACACCAAGGATCATTCCTTCCTCCCTCTAAGGCAACTTCTTTGGCTCCATCTCTGCCCTGAAGACATCTGCCTTTTCCCAGGACCCCCTCAAACTCTTTTTAGCCGAGTGGTGTGAGTGAGCTGTGCACGGGGTCGGTCTGGTTGCTGCAAGGACAGCTCTGCAGTAACTGTATGTCTCTTTGGGCCTTGCACGCAGGCCAACAGGTTTCACCGGTGTGGTGGAAGAGCAGTCAGAACTGCTCTGGTCTTTGTCCCCAGCTTTTTTTTTCTAGCAAATTTCTACTGAAGGCCATACCCAGGCAGCTGACACCTGGCGGGGTTCGGCAGGAGGCTGTGCTGTGCTATGCTGCAAAGCTGGCCTCGCCGGCACCTCCAGGTGCTGTAGCATTAGTGAGGAGCACTGGTAGGCACTGAGAAGTCTCTAGTCCTTAAAAGTAATAAAAATAGTTAACAGAACAAGTGTCATGCTGCACTGAAACTTTTATAAAGATGTATTCTAGTGTTCCTGCATTTTATTTTGGGCAAAATGGCAGGAGAACCAACTTTTATAAAACCAGTGATTTTTTTTCCCCATGGTTTTATGTAATTAGGATGTCTTCACTCAAAGATTGTTCAGTTTAATCATAGCTTTTTCCTAGAGCATTTTCAGTGTTATACTTCATGCTGAGAAGTTATATCCTTTATTGGATGTGGAGAGAAACGTAGTGACAAAGGTTGAGGAAAAGGCTGAGCTACTTAATGCCTTCTTTGCCTCAGTCTTTAATAGTAAGACCAGTTGATCTCCAGGTACCCAGCAGCCTGGGCCAGAAGCCAGGGACGGGTACAGAACGAAGCCTCCATAATCCAAGGGGAAATGGTTAGCGACCTGCTACACCACTTAGACATGCACAAGTCTATGGGGCCAGAGGGGATCTGCTGGAGGGTACTGAGGGAGCTGTGGGAGTGCCCACAGACCCCCTTTCCACCGTTTAGCAGCAGTCCTGGCTAACGGGGGAGGTGCCAGCTGGTGGGAAGTTAGCAAATGTGATGCCCATCCTCAAGAAGGGCAGGAAAGAGGATCCAAGGTCCTACAGGCCTGTCAGCGTGACATCAGTGCCAGGGAAGGTTATGGAGCAGATCATCCTGAGTGACATCATGTGGCACATGGCACATGACAACAGGGGGATCGGGCCCAGCCGGCATTGGGTTATGAAAGGCGGGTCCTACTTGACACCCTCAGTCAGCTTGCAGACACCACCAAGCTGGGGATCTGCTGGAGGGCAGGAAGGCTCTGCAGAGGGATCCGGACAGGCTGGACCCACGGGCCAAGGCCGACTGCATGAGCTCCAGCAAGGAGAAGTGCCGGGTCCTGCCCTTGGGTCACAACACCCCCACACAACACTACGGGCTTGGGGCAGAGCGGCTGGAAAGCTGCCGGGTGGGAAAGGACCTGGGGGTGCCGGTCAACAGCCGGCTGGACATGAGCCAGCGGTGTGCCCAGGTGGCCAAGGCGGCCGGCAGCATCCCGGCTTGCATCTGAAATGGCATGGCCAGCAGGAGCAGGGCAGCGCCCGTCCCCCTGTGCCCGGCGCCGGCGAGGCCGCCCCTGGAACCCTGTGTTGGGGTTTGGGCCCCTCACTGCAGGAGGGACATGGAGGGGCTGGAGCGTGGCCAGAGCCGGGCAGGGGCTGGGGCAGGGGCTGGGGCACGGGGCTGGTGAGGGGCGGCTGAGGGACCTGGGGGGGCTCAGCCTGGAGAGGAGGGGGCTCGGGGGGGGCCTGATCGCTCCCTGCAGCTGCCTGACAGGGGCTGTGGGCAGGGGGGGGGTCGGTCTCTTCCCCCAGATAACAAGTGACGGGACAAAGGGAAACGGCCTCAAGTTGCGCCAGGGGAGGTTTAGGTTGGGTGTCAGGAAAAACTTCTTCACTGAAAGGGTGGTCAAGCACTGGACCAGGCTGCCCAGGGAGGTGGTGGAACCACCATCCCTGGAGGTGTTTAAAAAATGCGTAAATGTGGCACTTAGGGACATGGTGTAGTGGTGGGCTTGGCAGCCATGGGTTAATAGTTGGACTCAATCTTAAGGGTCTTTTCCAACCTAAACGATTCTATGATTCTATCTGTGTGATTTCTCACTGTGCTTGCTATAAAGTATGATTAATTTAAGATCCAACCACAGAAGTATTTAAAAGCAGTGTTTGAAACTGCAAACAGCATGAGTTCTTTGGATCTCATTTGCTTGCTTTCACGATGCAGCTACAGCCAGCTTGCTTTAGGAAAGATGGCCTTCCACAAATTCAGGTACTCTACTTCTTTAGTTTGTGGTTCAGATTAGGTTTTTCATAATTATTGACTGCTCGCTGTTGTAACAGAAAACACCAATAGTCTCAATGCACTTTCTAGTGCAAGTAAGAACAAAATCGTGTGGAGAGTATCTGATAGTAAATTGCTTGTGTTGTAATTTTTAAGTTATACATTGTCTCAAACAGAAAGGAGGAAAGGTTGTAGCTGAACTATGACTTGACCTAGAGGAAGGATGCGTCACCTTTATAAATGCAAAGACATGTCTTTGTTAGACCTGTGAAGTGGAAGGAGTGTGTCTGTCTTCATATCCTTGGAGTCTGCTCTGTGAAAACGGACAAGCAAGTGAAGAAGACAGTGTTTCTCCACTGTAGAAATATTTTGTGCCAGAAGGTAGGTGATAAAAAGGAAGAACCTAGTAGAGTGAGAGAGCTTCTGTTATTGCCTGAGCCCCAGTCAGATTATGCTTTTGTTACAGTTTAGAAGGCAGTAGCACAGAGAGAGAGGTTTTAGACAGAAACTGAAACCAAGTGTTGAGTTGTTTTGAGTTTGAAGTTGGTTAGAAGTAATAAAAAATTAAACATTCAGGATATGATGACAATATTCTTAAGACAAGTGTGCTTATAAAAGTAAGCTAATGGGAATGACTGCTTTTAAATTGGAAAGCAGGTCATGGTGAAAGTGAAGACTGGCATTGTTTCTATAGTATTCTCAGTTTCCATGTTTACAGGACACAATAGTAAAGCGGGAATCTGGGAACCTGTAAATCTTTCACTGGTTCTTAGCTGAAGTAAATAGTTAATGTAAAAAATATCTTTCTCACTTTGCAATAACTCTCAATGGGAACACAGAGAATGAAGGGAAAAAAAACCAAGCCAATGAAGGTTTGCTCTGGCTCAAACGACAGTGTATTTGATGCCAAAAAGTATCTTTGCAGCAGCAGCACACTAGCTCAAATCAGCTAAAGTCTTTGACTCTTAAAATACGTATTCCAAAACATGCATGTTCCTGTTTACCAGATAGTGACGTATTTAAACTATATACTTTAATAATAAAACACCCCAAACAACCAAAACCTCCCCATTTTCCCCTCTTATAGAGGAAGTTACCAGCTACAGAAGAAGTGAGGATGCATTCCATTGTAGGTGCACAGGAGGGTAAACAGTTTTTTAAGAGGCTGGGAAAAATTTGGCTTTTCACTGGTGAGCATCTACAGTAACGTTGGGAGAGGGCTTAGATATAGAGGAAAAAAGGACATCTGACAAATTAGGATGTACTGTCTTCTTTACACCTAGTTTTCCGTGAAGGAAAATACCTTCCAAAGTTACAGGAAAAGACTTTCTGCTTAACATTTTTAAAAGGCAATGGATCAAATCCTGTATAATAGTCTAAAATGAGACACGGGCTTTTGGGAGTTGAAGGTATCAAAAAAAGAGTGAAGTTTCTGTACGGGGAAAAAAACAAACCAACCCAGCAGACACTTCAAATCATGTCCTGGCTAAAGCTCATGGTTTTGATTTTTAAATGTGACCACGTTTGTTCTTTTTGTGCTTAGTTATGTTAGAGGCAGAATATGTTTAATTCTCACTGAATTCAACAGGTGTTGGAAGACGCTCAGCGCATCATGCCTTGGGACTTGGCCCTCAGATTTTGAACTTCTAAGATACCACCAAAAAAAAACCAACCAAAAAACAAGCATGTGTCTCATCAGAAATATGTGATTTGAAAATACACTTTGGTAGTTAAAGCATCTGTGGCTGAATTACTCTGGCCTGACTCTGCTGGGTGGCCTTTTCTTCTGAAGGAGTTCTGCTTAGCTTCATGCCAGGATACGGGATTACAGTGAAATGCAGTTTTCAAAGTGAGGAACGCCATCGAATTGAAATGCAGCAAGATTAGGGCCTCAGATGAACCTCTGAAGTTTCCCTTGGAATGAGGCATAGGATCCATTAATTTATATCACTCATTGAAAAGTGAACATTTTTGTGTGGGTGGGTGAGGAAAAGAGACTCAGCCTTCATCCAGTATGGGTAATATGGGATCACCACCTTCCTACACACGTTTATCAGTGCTAAGGATGTGTTTGGCACAGGTGGCTGGAAGGTGAGGAAATACCTGGCATCCAGAATGTTTTCCGAAAGTCAATGTTTGGGATAAACGGGATGAATCACTGGAAAGGAAATAACTAACTACAGAGGACTTCCCATGGGATTTTGCTTACTGCTGGTCTCACAAGAACCTCGTACGTGCAGAATGTGCTTGGGCAGATCGGGTACAAGGGCAGCACGAGTGTCTGGGTAGTCACTCACTGACATGGTGATGCTGAACTGAAAGAGTGTGGCATTGCACTGCCTCTGCCCGATCTCCTTTTTCTACTCATTTAGAAAGATCCAGTTCCTCTCGTGCATTTTTCAGAAATGGGGTGGTGGCCTTGTTGCCTAAGTGGGCTGATTTTCATCATGTCTTGTCTCAGCTGAGACCTGATAAAGTACTGTATGCATTTACCCTATGAGTATATAAAATATGGCAGGCAATTAGCATGTTTATGCAAAAAAAAAAAAAAAAAAATCTTTGGTATACAGGAGAGTGTTTCCACTGAAATCTATGCATGGCTAGCTTATCTGGGAAAGAACATTTTATCCTTCAGTGAGATAATGATTTGCTAATAGTTTAATCAAGCAGAGGAGATTTAATGCATCTGGCTGAGGGGACATCAGGGTCTCCAAAAAGGTCAGACCCATTAACAGCTCAGGAGGATACAGTTGAAACTGCTTCCTAAGTAACTCAAAGAACAGTGATCCTCAGAGGAACTTGGGGAAAATGCCAGAGGGAATTTGAATGAGCCCCCAAGGGAGCACCGAACAGCACTGAGTTATGAAATTTAGCCTGCTGCTCAAGTTTGAGATTTTCTTCCTGCACACAGCCCAAAGAGCTGAACATTTGGATTCTTTAAATGCAGAAACAGTTAGGGTGCTGGAACCCTACTGCTAATTTCAGTGTTGTGTTTTTTTCTTCCTTTCTATGTCTTCATTAGCTATTTTAATGGTATTGTCTGCCCAGGTTCTGTAAATGAGCTCATGTGTTTGTTTTTGCCCTTCCTGTGCCTTTGAAGGGTTGTTTCTCGTTGCATGCCTGGTAGGAGAAAGAACCTGTGACAGGAGCATCACTTATGCTAGGGGTAAGCAATCCTCTGCCGACAGGGCTGCTGGCTTCCGATGGGCTTGTATAAAACAGCTCTAGTTCCACCAAACCAGCTGAGGCGTGGGAGATGCCCGTGTTTACCGGCAGCACTGACTGTGCTGTTTGCCTCCCTCCCCTGCCCTTGCCTTCCCTTTTCCACGCCACCTTGCATGTGGCGGAGTTACCAGGAGCTCTCCTTTGTCGACGGTGGCAGAGGGGAGTGTGTTGCCAACACAGCAGGGGACTGTTGAGCTGTCACCGAAACACAGGCTTGTAAAAGAGGGACCTAGACTGATACTCTGTCAGCCAGCTTCACTTGCCTTCTGCTCTTGCCTGTGGCTTTGCTGCTTTGTTGTCCTGGTTTTGGCTGTAATTCCCAGCAATGGAAAAACATGTTGCTCTTTAAAAGCAGATGGGAATTCATTCCTGAAGGAAAAAATATGTCTTTTTAGGCTACTGCTATTGTTTTCTTTTAGTTTTATTTTTTGCCTGTGAGTTATTTCTAGCAACTTTTAATTTAATTCATTCTTTTTTTCTTTTTTTTTTTAAATGAGACAGCAGGGATTATTCTCCAACGTCTTAAAGCACACACTTTCAGTATACAAATGATCACAAACAGAGATCTCTAATGCTCAAAGTAAAACCTGCATGTGCAGTGATCAGAAAGGAATTTAAATGTTGTTTTTTCTGCCTTTTGAAGTATTTTCATTTACATAATGCAAATGCCTATATCAGTTCAGAGTGACACAATTTGCTTTTATGTTAAAAAAAAAGGAAAAGAAAAAAAATTAAGCACTTACTCCTCACACTGACCTATTTTTCTGATTTAAACCTGTGGTGCTGGCACTTGATCTTATAAGTTATGGCGTGTCACAGGGTATACAGTTAGAAGTGAGCTTGCGGCTTTGAGTTTGACTCAACTCTAGTCCTAAAGACAAGGCATACAAATTAGAGAAAGTCACCAAAAAGTCATTACACTTCATAAAGAATTAATTCCCAGTCCATGACTTTTATACACTAACTTCAACGTATACAAGTTGCTGTAAATACTGCATATTTCTTAGGTACATTAGCAAAAGTTAAGTCCAAAGGCTTTTTTTGTTTCACTTTCTGTGAGACTGCTGATTTGTATCCACTTCTTTCATGAACAGGAAAAGAAGTAAATATCCTTACACATCCGTTGGCATTTCTCATGCAATTAAGATTAGCATGTGTCTGACTGGCTTAAGTGCCTGTTATGATTACTTTTAATAGTATATGACGTCTGACTCTCAAACCTCAGTGTTCAATTTACCTTTTCGTGTATATACATTTTCCGCTTGCATATGCTGAGAATTTCAAGAGTTTCACATGGAGGTAGCACTGAGGCATAATCTCAGGCATCAGCTTGGCCAGGAGAGCTGCAGAGGGCTGCCCACTTCTGCAGTAAAATTTATTTTCCATCCTTAACAGAACCAGTCCTCCAAAAATAAGGGTAGTACTTGGACAACGATATCCAAAATAGTTCTGATTTTTATCTTAATTGGCACTAGGAATATTTAAATGTAGTACCTGAAGGCTAACTCAAATAGGATGTTTATACCAGATGAAACCATACAGAGGAACACCTTGTGCTGACCTACTTGTATTTCTGGTACTGTGCCAGTTAAATTGCTGTCAAGGTGGAAGAAATGTTAATGAATGGCAGAGGAATAATAGAGCGCAGGTATAAAAGCTTATTAATCTCCCCGAGCATTGTTGCTGTGAATGAAGAGCGTGTATTTTAATGACAACACTAACTGTTTACACTTCACTGAACTGCAAAGATTGGAGAGGGGTGTGTGTATGAATTAAAGTATTTGAACATCTATTGGTATCTTTGTGTATATATAAAATAGGATGTTTGCCTTTTGCAGTCATCAGTGAAGCAATTGTTTCTGTTGTGAAAATTTGGAACCTGATAATGAATAACAAAATAACATCTAATAAAATCAGTAAGTGTGCCGTTAGACTGTGAATATCTTAGACAATATATTAAATTTCAAACTTAAAAGCTGTCATCATTAAACCTACGTTTGTATAGAACATGCACCAACTATTCTGCTTCCATTGTGTTCTGCTATAATAGAAATAATATTTCATTTGTGTAAAGTAAATGTTGAGTTTATTTTAGGTGGAATGATCCTTATTGATACAGTATTTGGAGAGGTTTTTTGCGGGGTTTTTTTCTTAACATTTTAATTGTGATATGCTTTAATACTTTCCATCCCTAAAAATGTGCATGAGCCACAAGCTTACGCACTTGTCACTATCCCATGAAGTTATTTGAGTTTGAAAATGCACTCTGCTGTATTTCTTTCAAAGAGGTTTTGGTTATATATAATTTTATTTGTCTAAGTGAGATTTTTGGGGGGAAAGAATAGTTGAAATACCAGCTTTTGTTCTCCCTTCTTTTTTTATCCACAAACTTTAGCAATAAAGTTGTTGGAGTTGAAGGCTTTTTGGTGAGATTAAGCTGCTCAGCAGTAATTCTGAAAAGGTTTGAGAAGTTGCTAGTAATTAAGGTAGTCACTGATGCCGAATGTGCGAACAGGGAAGCTTTCAAGTATTTGCAGCCAAACCTATGTTGTCAAACAGGGAAATTTTCATTCTTGCCATGTAACTTCTGTTTTCACAGCATGCCTGAACGCTGGCTGCTCATGAGAAGGAGAGCTGCAATCCCATTGAAGAAGGCACTTTAAGGGGAGCTATCTGTAACTGGCTTTGTTTTGTACTTGAATCCTAACAAAGATTTTGTATTGGCACAATACTTTGGTCTTAGCATTCAAATCATTGCCTGGAGTAGAAGCTGTCAAGTAACATTTCTCAGCACGACTGAAAAGCTGTGCACGCATTACTGCAGCTCAGATTTTTGTACATCAGGAACTGGAAGTTGTTATTTCCAAGTTATCTTTTATGGTTTCCCTTAAATATATATAGAAATACAAAAAGCTTTAGATTGCCTTTGGCAAAAGGATTAAATGGTTATTGGCAGATGGAAACAGTACAATAACAACCCAAATTATTAGCAATGTTAGCAGCAATTCCGTGGACTGTTTTGCTTTTTAATTAAACTTTTCAAACTTTCACCTATTCTCAGCTTAACCATCTTATTTCCTGTCTTTAAGTAATGAAAATGTCAAGGGTAGTCGGGTAGTAAAAAAACCCCTTTCAGGTCTTGGTCTCCTGTAATATGTCCATGGCATTGCGTGTGTAGAGGCGAGCCATCAGATCTGGGTTGACCACTTGCAGTGGAAGCAAAAGCCAAGATGACTGTAATTGCTAATTGGTCTTGACATCCCCATTGTCAGCGGAGGGGAACCAAGAGCATTTTGCCCGGTTTAAAAGAGCTGCTTTGGATTTTGTTTGTTTGATGAGTTATTTTCTTATTTAGGGAAGCAGGGGGGGTGCGTTATGATTTCAGAGTGATTGGCATTTTACAGGGATTGGCTTTGTGGTGTTTGATACTTCATTTCTGAGCAAACAAAGCAAATTTGCGATAAAATACTATACTATTCTACTTAACATTGCACAGTGAAACGCACCATTGGAGGAAAAGGAGGGGGAGGGCAACAATCTGTCTTCTGTTTTCTCTTGTATATTTTGGTCTTACTGTGCTTTTTACTGGGATAAACCAACTTTGTCTTTTTCCGGAACTGTGCCCATTTGATGAGAAACTGATGAAGAAGGAGGGGGAGGTGGGGAGAATGTACCCGCCTCATAAGTTAGACTCTGTGGGCATCTGCCGTGGGATTTTTCCAAGTATTTGTGAATCTGTGTCAGGAAAAAAATTTTCCACTCGATCTCTCTTTTGGCAGCCACTTCCCTTTGCACGGCGTGTTTTTTGTCATTCAGCTAAGAATGAAGAACTGAAGAGAAGAAGCCAGGAGGACACGTTGTTGGGGATTCTTCTCATGACAGGCAATGATAAGGGGCTTGGGTGTTCAGCGCTGCCACGCCGCCCCAAGCAAGCAAAAAAAGCCCAACCCCGAAGCCAAAAGCCACATGCCACTTGCATTTCTGGTTACCTCTGCAAGCTGCAGTAGTGGCTGTGTACCTAGGGAGGGGTGGTCGGGGGGAGCTCCCTTGCCAGGGAGGGGTACAGCGTGGCTGTAGGGACGCGGGCTCATTGTAGACTCCTGTAATCAGACGTGTTACCGTTTTATGGGATGTTGCCATTCTGTGGTCATTTCTGTGTATTTACAAGTCGTATAAACCGGAGGGAGAAACAAACCGCGCTCCTTTGTTAGCGAAACAAAATTTGCAGGCAAGAAAATGTGTTCAGTAATTTAGTATAAACAAGAGAGAACAAAACTTCTCTTGATTTTGACTTTTCTAGTTTAAGGCCTGAGGACTTCCAAAGAAGAGTTGGCAGTCTTGTTTTAATTCAAACATTAAGCGCTCATCATAATAAGATGTCAGTTTTCTTCAGAAGTGGAATACAGTTGAAATGTTAAAAGCTGAAAATTTACTCTTTAATTTCTAACATTTGTTGTTACTAACTTTGCAAAAGTATTTGTGAATTCAGTGAAGTAAACTCAAGGAAGAAAAACCTGGGGTTTTTGTTAATTTTAAGAGTTTTTTGCATGTGATTATATCTATTTTTAGTAAGTCTGTGTATATATATGTATCTATACACACATACATATATGAAGACCTTCCTTTTCTTATTTATGATTTCCTGCAAGCGTATATAGAAAACAAGTTCTATAAACTTGTCCATCCAGAAAGTATTCTATTCTTTCCTTCTCTCTTCTTGTATATTGTTTTTGCACTTGCGTGCTGAAAAAAAAAAATCTTTTGAAACTCATTGGTTTATTAAAAATAATCCACATTCTGTCTTCATTAGCCCTTGTTTATTAATAACAATTATCTATGGAAGAGCAGGAAAAAGGGAAGAAAAAAGCATGAAATTCATTTGTCTATTATCAGTGCTTGAAAGTCGGAGGAAGAATGTGAACTTGAGAATTTAGACAGTGTCTTACCCTAGGCTAATTGTTTACCATTAAAAAGAGAGCTTGCATGCAGGAGGGAGTGTTATGTTTTGGACTTACTTCCTTGTAACTCATAAATCTTGGCTGTATAAATGTTCAGTCATTAATTAAGACTTCCAAATTAATCTGTTTCCTGACTGGACTTGGCTGTTTTTGCATAAAGCACTGCGGCTGCCCTGCTTCCCAGTTTAGGAGTGCTTTCAAATGTGTGATATGGAAGTATGATGTTTATTGTGGAGAGTTAATGAAGAGCATGTATGGAGCGGGCAGGAGGCATTTTGTTACTAACGTGCAGGAAACAGGGCGGTGGTGTCACAGTGGTTTTGCGTACTTTAATTACTTCCCTTACTTCAAACAATGGCAAAAATGGCTATTTTATATTGATAAATGTCAGTCCTGAGCAGAAGTATTTTTCTTTCATTGTTCTTAGATAGCATTCTGTCTTTGCAGTTCAGCCAGTTTACTCAGGATGATGTATAAATACAGCCAAAAAGTATCTGTCATGTGATTGAAAAATATCAACTTTTGTTAGAGACTTTTAAAAAATTAATTAGTAATATTATCACTCAGGTAGTATTATCACTGCATTCATTTGACCTGCTTATCTAGTAACAGGGTGTTCATTTGGGTTTTGTGTCCTACTTCTGTTACCCTTTATTTACAAATGGGTGTAAATATATTTGTGTGTCCTTTCTTACTTATGAAGCCACACAGGAGCTTTTACCATATATTTAATTATTTCTCTAGTATTTAGGATTTTCATAAATTCATAGCTGGGTGATATGTACAATATACGTTGTACTATAAAAGTTCAAGTTACCTTTAGCACTTAGTTATGCACAGTGTTGAAAGCGAGTATACTAGCTCTCCCTCTGAAGGGAACATCCCCTAGCTCATACAATGGATTTGGTGTTAAAGATGAAGCAGCAAAAGCTGCAAATGAATCATCCAGCCAGGCATGGTATTTTAAAACCAGGTAGTCCTGGAGATGTACTGGATTTTGTAGTTAATTAAACCAAAAATGTTTTCATTATCTGGGTTCCAGTTGACTATATGTGTATTGCAGCAGTCAGCTTCCTTCAATTCTGCATGTGCAATGAATTTCATAAATTACTTATAAAGTTTCTGTTCTGAGCTGTCTAATTTGTGTGTGAAACCTACAGAAGTAGGAATTAATCATGAACATGAACAAAAAAGATCTCTCGTTAGCTCTTTAAAGACTTAGCGTTCGATCTATGAAAGTGTGTTACTGTTCACGTTTTCTTTGTCGTGAGAGTGTAGGGATACCACAGTGCTAATCAATGTGTCCTTTACCAAGGAACTAAAAAATAGTCTGCAGTGTGTGCTTATGAGTCTGAATCAACTGTTATCTACCATGAACATATTTTTCATTACTTTCATATATGTGTTGCACTAAGGAAGATACTTGTTTCTTAACAGCTAATTAGAAATTGGTCGGACAGCTTCAAAGTCTGAGAGAGTCTGAAATCTGAATGTAAACTTTCAGCTGAATTTCATCGCTTTTATCACTTCAACCAAACCCAGACTATTAATACTTTCTCGTTTCTAGCCTAGTCAAAGTTTAGACTGTTACCCTACAGCATTTCAAAGATTTTCATGTGTGTAAAAAATTCCCTGCAACAAATGGAATTATTTAATGTACTTAAACACGTCTCAGCTTGCTAAATCCAAGGATTATTTCTTTAATTCCTAAAAATTAAAATGTCTTCTACTTTAATATATATTATTAATTAGCAGAAATATCAGAAGATGTATGGTTTTTCTTTATTTTTTAATTTTCAAGGTACGATGTATTTTTTCAGCCATATTCTATTACTGTCACTTACAAGCCTGTAGTTTCCTAACAGTTCATTTCTGGCAAACTGACTGATGCATGAACTACCTAATGCTGTTTTGTGCGATTAGATTTTGATATAGCAAAGTGATTTTTCCATGACCTAGAAAACCCCTTGTATTTTAATGGCATCAAAAAGAAGGCATGTTCTCGGTTTCAGTTTCTCCCAAGCTAAGCCACTGTAAACATTGCCATGTCTTTCAGTATTGATTTTTACATGTGTCTAGTATGAGACATGGCTGTATGTGTTTATGAGGAACGGTGGCCATATGAATCCTTTTAATCTGCGTTTTGAAATTAAGTATAGCTCAGCGTGGCCTCAATGCTACCGTAGGCATGGTAAGGAACAGCCTGACTTTTAAAAACAAGCCTGGCACTCTTATCTTTTTGAAGCAGCAAACTTTTTTTTTTTTTTTTAACTTGCCCCCATGAGATGATTGCCGTGCAATAAGTTCTTTCAAAAATAGCTCCATCTGTAGAAATCAGCTACTAAGATGCAGCATCAAAGGTGTACCAGCAACGAGTGACCCACTGAGTCAGGCAGGCGATGGAAATCCAGCTGAGCCTATTGTGCTTGGTAAAAGTACTATGTGGAACACGATAGGAAGGCTTGCTAAATTATAAAACATAGCATTAAGAAACTGTGGTAATAAATCTCTCTTCTGCCAGTCTACATTTCATTGGAAACAGTCCTGGACTTGCTGGGAGATAGGTTGGACTGTCTTACTGGTTTCTTCTTTCCTGTGAATTTGATAAATCATTTGACACATCGTATTTGGTAACAAGTAAACCCTACAATTTGAAATCTGTTGTTACATAAGACATGGGAGGCATTCAGGGTTGCATTTGGTAGTATCTATGTGCCACCTAGGTAACAGCACAAATGATAATTTGCCTTATTTCTTGCCATATACCAAGTAGGACTGGTTTTGCAGTGTGCAGATGCAGAATCAGGAACTACATTTGAAATACCTCTGGGGCGTTATTACAAACAGCCACACATTTGTTTCAGTACCTGGCTCCTGTGGGGTGTTACCAGTAAGTTGCATCAAGCCACTATAGAACAGCTGGTGCTGGTTTTGCTGCCATTCCAATACCATACCATTGAAAGAAGGACAGGGAAAACACAGCAAGGAAGCTTAGAATGTTTCGAAATTACACACACACACACACACACACACACACAAAAAGTACAGCAGAAGTATTTCAGCCTATTAAAAAAAAAGAACGCTTCAAACAGCTGGCTTGACAAGAGTAAATAAACAGGGTAAGTTAACATAGGTGGCAAGAGCCATGGCCAGTGACAGCTCCCTGGACCACAGAAGCTGCTCTACTGATCCTACAGTCCCGGGGCTCCGAAGGCTTTTCCTAAAGAGCCAGTGCAGAGACCCATGCAGCATCCTCTTGCGATCATTGCTCGTGCTGTGGTTTCTCAAGGTGAACAAAACAACATTACTGGTGTTAAAATGATAAACCTAGTCCAGTCCTAGCCCAGTCAGGATCCGCATAGAACAGGTTGTTCCCTGCAAGTTGGAACAACACTGATAACGTTTGGCAAGAATAGCAAACACACATTAATATTTGCATTATGATAACAGAGAGAGTCTATTTTGAGGTTTCTATTTGATACTAATAATTCATTCTTGGTTTTGAGATGATTCCTGAAAGAAGGTATCTCTTTCAATAAAGACTGTTCAGTGTAGGAAAGTATCTTGTTTTTAAAACAGAGAGCATGTAGTCACTTTATTTTTACCATTTGAAATCCAGCAGTTTGATTGGACTAATGTTTAGGCTGCCAGGACTTTTTAGCACCAGATTTTTTTCATTGGAAAATAGTGAGGGGTTTTTGTTGTTTGTTCCTTCTTCATTCATATGCAACGTTTAAGGAAAACTTAATTAAGCCCAGCATGCAGGGAGAGGAAACGCAACTCAGTAATTGAGAATATAATTAGCTATATTTATACAGAAGTGATTGTATTACCTAAATCCCTGGGCCCCCCCTTTTATTTTTTATACTTATTTTTGGATGGGTTTAGGGGCTAGGAAGGAAGGGAGGGCAGGCACAGACTCTGTAAAAAAGGTGGAAGGAATAAAAATGCTTCCATGGATCTGGAAAACAGAAATATAATGAGCTATCTCTGTTTCTCTGTAGAGCTGAAGCTGATCTTCCTCTTAAAAGTCCTTGAAAGAGTCAGTTTAAATTTCAGCTTCAGCGGTTTGCAAAGCTTGGAAAAGCCATACAAGTCAAATCGTATTCTCAAGGTGTAAACGTAGGACCAGGCTGATCCTGGATACAAAGGCCAGTCTTTTTACTGGTTTTTATTAAAATATTTTATTACTTCTGCTGCAAATTAACATTGGTTTGAACATTTTCTCTCTTAAGTATTGTTCGGTCTTCCTCATTAAAAAAACATTTCCTCAATAATAATAGGTTCCATATGTAGATGTTCTATGTATGTAAAATGATACATATTAATAGAAGTAATCACAAATGAAATGTGTTCTTTTGCTTTTCACCATGTAATGACTCTTCCCGCTCCAGCCTTTTGCCCCCCAAACAAGCAGAACAACAAGAAAACCCATTGAAAGGAAATTTGCAGTTTTAAATAATTTTCCAGATACTGCGTTTTCCAAGTTTAGATGGAGCTGGGAAGGGAGGCAGCCAGCCGGCAGAGATTGATCGCTGACTGTTCCAGGAACGCTTGACTTTCTGTGCAGCTCGGTCGATACCACGGGCTTGTGTGCGCCTGTAAGGACTCAGCTCAGGAAAGCTGTTCCCCATGCGCTTCACTTCAAAAATGAGGGCAAGTCCCTCCTCCTTCAGGATCCTTTATGCTGACAAGGAAGACACTTACTCAGGTGCTTACAGCAGAGTGTTTGCTGGAGCGTTTTGCTGAACTGCAACATTGCAGTGAGATGGAAAGACTTTACAGTACTTTGCACACCGTCTCTGAAACATATGGGAAAAGCATTTCTTAAAAAGAAGAAAAACAAAACCCCTTTCCTTTTTAGAGGGTTACAACAGTATTCCAACATTTGCCTGTAGAAATAACACCCAACCTCCATTTCATACAGTTCATTAAAAAGAAAAGAGCTATAAAAAGCCAAGTTAATTAGTGAAATCTGCATTTTTTTCATCTTTTGGGTATGGCTTTAGCAAAAGGAAGATCTCTATACGTTCTGGTTAAGTCTTGTAACACGATGCAATCAGTCAGTTTGACTGATGAGATGTTCTGGAAATATCCTGCAGGAGATGAGCTTGCTAGCTTCTGCAGAGTGGGCAGTGTAGGGAGGGAAGGTGGCAGAGAAGCATTCTTCACTCCTGGCAATTGCATGTGCAACAACGCTTGAACGACTATCAGAACCATTTCCTGAAGCAAAAGGGACACATCAGATTTTTCTTCAACTCAGAGGTTGATGACAAAATGAAAAGAAAATAAAAACAAACAAAAAACCAAAAACAAAACCCTCCTGAATATGATGGAGTAGGAAAAAAATGCAGTTGTTATTTTACTTTTATAATATTTTCTCTAGACTTTTTTCTGGTAAAAAATGATTCAGAAACACTAAATTGAACAATTTATTTCGGTTTGTGTCATTGACTTAATTTTTTACATTAAAAGTAGACTTCAGAATGTTTAAGCTTGAAAAGACTTTTAGTATTTCAATTCAATATGACTTTTTCAAGATTTTCTTTCAATGATGCTGCTAAGTGTGATGGGTGAGATTGAATTTGACCCTTTGTGTTTACTTAGGTTTGGATTAAATGATATATTCTGCTTGGAAAATATTCTATTCTCTGCTCAGCAGAAAGTGTTTACAGTTCTGCTTTTGGATGAACCTAGAATTAGAGGGAGTTTGGGTTCTTTTGAAACAGGCAGAGAATAAAAAAAAATAATATTTTGTTTTTGCATGTCTTGATAGATGGCAATTTACTTCAGCATCCATTTTCAGCTCTTTTCCTGCTGCACTTCATCGTTCTTTTGTTAAGAAAACTGCGCAGACCAGGTACCGCTAATAGTCTGCAGGCTGCACTTTTCACATGGACCCATGCGTTTATGTTCTTGTATCTATATTGACTCCACACTTGAAAGATAATGCTTTCTATCTCAGGTGGAAATGGTAAAGTTTTAGGAAATAGGTGTTAGAAAGCTGTAGAGGAATATTTAGTTGATCTATATCTTAAAATGTATTCTGTTTTGAAAACATATTTAAATGATTGAATGATTATACATATTTGTGGGTGACTAATGTAGTCTATTGCTGCAGGTCATGGGAATACTAATAAAAAGTATTTATTCTGAACATGAACCCGGATGCATGCTTTCCCGACATGTTTCCCATATGGCCTGTTAAGTAAACTGTAAATCAGATAGAGAATTGAGGAAAGAGAAGAAGCGGGTAAGTGGGGATTCTGCAGCACTGAAACTGCAGCCCTACACTGTTTGAAGCCGTACCTTGTTTTCTCTTCGAACCAAGGAAACGCAAGAGTTAGTCTAAGTGCAACAAAGATGTTCTGCAGACCTAGAAACCCACTGACTTACAGGCACCGACAAAAAACGTAATGAAAATCTTTATCAGGAAAGCATTGATGGAAGTGTGGAGAAAACGGGTCCCTTTCAGAAACGGTATGCTGTTGGCTCACTTGGGCTTAGTGCTGCAGCAGAGGCTGGTGCTGCTCTGCAGACTTCAGCCTGCACCCTCTTTTCCTGAAACTGAAGTGGTTTTAGGGGATTGCTGGTTCCATTTTGATAACTCACCATTCCTGTCATTATTGACCTTACCTGGTCGTACCTCACAGGTCCTGTCCGCCAGAATATCCCCGTCAGACACATGGTTCTCTGCTTCGGCCTCAGTGCTCGTGTCGGGAAATCTGAGCCGGGGAGACAGGGACCTTGCAGGTGGTCTCTGTGGGTTATAATTAGGGGTCTGAGCTGTGAGGACTGCAAAAATGCATTTTCTATTGCAGCTAAAGAGCACGCAAAACCTCCCGAGTTACAAGCTTGGTATGCTGGCTGTATGAGTGGGAGGGTGGGAGCTGTGCTTGGCAGGAGAAACCGTATTTTGATGTCACTTCAGTATACATGAAAAGCTTCAGTCTCTACTCCTTTGTTTGCTCTGCGTTTATCTGTTTTACCTGACTTACCTTTAAATTCCAGCTGGGGAATTAAGGTTCTGCAGTGGTGTTCCTCAGTACTTGTAGCCTAAGCAGTTTTTCTTTTCACCAGCATGGGAATTTCTTAATCGCTGAAAGGGGCCATTTCATAGCTCACCTGGTATCTGAGGCTGGGAAATCTGCTCTTGAATGCAGCTTATACAGGCTTTCCGTGCCCTGCAATCCCTCGGATTTTCCTAACATCCTTGCCTTCTTTCGTGGGCTAAAGAAAGTACACGCTTTCTGTGGGAAATGATTGGGAGATTAAAGAGAAGCAGTTGGTTTCAGTCCAAAGGGTGGTGATATATATTAGCACAGTTTATAAGATAAAGCCAAATCTCTGTTACCTCGTGAGACTTCAGCCTAGGGCTAAATGCAGCCACAGACGAATGCTCTTTCTTGTACTTCTAAGGGCACGTCAATGTGAGGAAGTTATCCTGGAATGAGATAGGGTGTGAATGTAAATGCAGTAGCTGTTCCAGCATAACATCCTGTGGAGACAAGGTCTTGGTGAAGTGACTAAAAGCAATGGAATGACTTTAGTGGAAGCTGAGGACACGGAGCCCCCCCTGCTCCCCCCCAGCAGCCAGCCCTGCAGGCAGAGGACAGGCTGAACACCATCTCCCCAGCCTTTTTTTTTTTTTTTTTTTTTGGTGGGGATCCGATGTCTAACCATCTTTGCACCGGCTGCTTTTCCTGTCAACGTCACTTGTGGAAATTTTGATTTACTGCTTATTTTATTAATGGTCAGAATGAGGTCGAGGATGATCGCCAGCAGTGTTACTGCAGGTAACTTGTGAATGCAAACCATAGTTTCACACCCAGCGTGTGAACGATGGGGAATATTTTAGCTCTGCCATCCATCTCTTACTGGTTTTTACTGTCGTTCCTAGAGATTACAGCTGAGGCTTTGATCGTCTCTGCAGGTATCCTAAGGCCTGTCACTCTTGAAGCCATGCAACAGGAAAACTGCTGCAAGGAGAAAATGCCTGCCTGCACTTCTTTTTTAGAAAAAAATTGAATCTTAATGTAGTGTATGCAGTGTTGGAGAGGCGTTACGTGTACACACACTCGTGTGGTACTCTAGGAGTTAAAAATTACCTTTTTTTATGCTTTTGAGGTTGCTACACCAGTTTTCAGGCCTATGCTATGTGATTCACTTGTTACCTATTCTTTATCATCTGCTGAAAATTAATGTTTATTTTTAAAATGCCTTTTTCCAGATTAAGTAGAGCATTAATTAGCCAGTGTGAGGAACAGAGTGCATTATTCTACTGCAGCTTTCCATCATGTCAAAAACTCATTACCAGATGTAGAGATCATAAACAAACACACATGGCTGCTGCATGTAAATCTTCCACAGGATAAATTACTGCTGATCTCTTGTGATTAGATCGCTTTGTCTTCCAACTCATTCATACACTTTCAACCGTGGAGAATATTGAGGTGCGAATAACTCACAAAGCAATCTACAGGAGAGCATTAACTTTCCATATTTGTTAAATATATTTCAATCTGGATTTTTTGCCCATGGTCTAGGCTACTCTTTTTTTTTTTTTTTTTTTTTTTACTTGAAGGAGTAGTTGCATAGTCAAAATCTTCCTTCAGATTTGGTATTTGCTTCTGTAAGGTCTATAGCAGGGTGTACAAACAGTCTTCCCAAAGCCACAAAAAGATGGTGCTATGGAAATCAATCTGAAATTATTAGGCCAAAGTCTTTGCTGGCATAATACCCAGGGGAGTTGTGCCAACAGATAACTTTGCCCGAGGATAAATAAACCTAATGAAAGCCAGAAACTGCTAATTTAGGACACAATCCTGCCTGTTACTGGGGAATTAGATCCCACTACAGTAATTCCCATGGCAGTCCCTGGGACCAGTCCCTGCTATGCCAGGTACTGGTTGGTACCTGTCACCCTCTGCTACCTGTGGGCAGAACGGGGTGGCAGGGACCCACGTGCAGAGACCAGCTCCCAGCAAGGGGGTGTCCTGGAGCTGCTGGAGACGGGCACATCAGGCTTGCACATGCCAGCCATGTGTCCCCGCTGCATTCCTCTGTGCCTGTTTCAAGTATATATTAACACTTGTTCAGCTTTGGGTCAGTCTTGTGCGCCCCGTTATCAGAAGAGACATTAGAGGCAATATCCTGTGCTTAAATAATTAACAGTTGCAGCAGATGGTGACAACCTCAAAGTCACTGTAGATTGCAGGTCCTGTTTTTTTTCCAGTAGGCAGACGATAAGATTTTAAATACAAATGAGAACCTGTATAAAGGAGACACACATGCACAGACATTGCTATACAGGATCTAACGAACTGGAGCCTGTCCCAGGGAGCTAATAATGGTCCGTGAGGTTTAGGATGTGAATGAGCACCGATCCCAGGAAGGCAAGCCATTCTGGGTGACAGCAGAGCTTGCTAGGTGCTGAAAAACGACATCAGTGATAGAGCCAAGACCTGTAATCCTATGTTCAGTCCATTAGAAAAGGGATAGTCAAATGGCTGACTCCTGTTCGGAGCAACTGTTGCTTAACCCCAGCAGGGTCCCCAGTGTGTAATGTCCCCTGCACTCCAGCAGAAGAGCCCGTATTTTGTACCCCTCTCCCAACCTCTCCGAGAGCACCAGCTGCACACTGCCTGAGCTGCTGACCATTCCAGCCCAGCAGCCATAGCAAAATGATCCAGCAGGGGTGAATAGACTTGTACCAGACCTTCATGTTTTTTCCTATTCTCCTTTTACTGGAGACATCAATATTAAAAAAAAAAAAATAGGTAGAAACACTTAGTGACTAACTGTTTCATTGCCTACTTTCTCTTGTCTTCTGGCTCTTGGTGGAAGGCCCTGGCTTTCTGTGTCGAGTATTTAACAAGCTTAGATGTGAAATGCAGAGGGTTTACACCTTGGGAACAGAGGATTTGGGTGGCTGTGGAAATTAAGTGTGGTAGTTTGTAGAAGATCTTTATGTTACATACATACTCCGCAGGACTTCGGGAACCCAGGATACTACTGCTTCTGATAGGTGCTTTGTACTTAATAACCTAGCTGTAACTAATTTAACTATTTAATGTTAATGCTGTGTTTAAGATATTAAGCACCAAAGAAATGTGACTGGTATTAATCTCAACTCCTTTCTGTTACCAGCGCATGTATTTTAGCATTCAGAAATTAATTGATTAAATCCTGCACTAGAAACTGTCTCTCATTCTCATAATGGGTATTACTGAGACAAAGTTTTGCAGAACCAGTAAGTACCATCATCTTAAAGTCAAACAATTTCTTGTTTGTTGATTAAGCATGTTCTGCTCATTGATTTATAATTTCCATTTAGCTTCTCATTACTGGAAACAGATAAGTGTTTTGGAATGTATTAAAGCATGTGCTTTGCTTCAGTCATATTTACTGACGTCAGGGGAACCCGAAGCAGATGCCTGAGTGCTTTCAGGGATGCTTCCTTGAAACAAGGAGGGAGGAAAAGAGAGAAGTCCCTCCTTCCCTTTTTGGCTCTCCTCTTTTCATGTGTGAGTAACATATTGCATGTCTGGTTTTGTTTAAATTCAAGGATGGCAAACAACCACATTCTGTGAAAACTTCCTACTTCTTCCCATCCTTCTTTATGGTTTGTTTTTTTCTTCTTGTTATTGATATTTGGTAACCTGCAGAGACAAAGTGATGTGAAACTTGGAGGTCTTTACAGAGGAGTTTATTCTAGTAGTGTTTGTATAAAGCCCTGTGGTCCCGCTAAAGCCCCCTAGTTCCTTTGCTTGGTTTGCTTTTTTAAACACAGCCTTAGCATGGGCTAATGCTTTGTTTGCAGGGGGGGTCTGTTAGGAGAGAGGAAGCAGGGAGATGGATAGGAAGGAATCACCCAGCTCATGACAGTTGATTGAATTGCCTCTTTATACTGAAATAGCATTCCTGAAGTCTATTCTAACCTCGCTCTGTTCTAGGCTCTCATGAAATACACAGACACTTGTGGGTAGACTACAAGTCCATGAATCCAGTAACCTGTTGGTTCTTCTGAATCAAGTGTGCTTAATGTTCAGATGAATTTGTATCCTGAGATTTAAATGGCAGTAGCACTCATTACATACTTTAAAATAACTCTACCAATGAAGAGTATATATACAGACTTGACTTTTTAAAGTTTGGTGGTTTTTTTAACAGTAAAGCATTTCCTGACGTGTTTGCAACAGCTAGGCAGGATGTTTGTTGAATTAGCATGTATATGTAACTGTTGCGTGGTTATCCCTACTTTGCCATCTACTCAGTGTTGTGACAGACCAAACAACTGCTAAATGGCAGCATTGAAAATAATTTTCCTGGTTTCCCAGGGAAGTGTAAAGACTATACTCTTCTGCCATCTAAGTTTAAGGGCTGTTTGCATTGCATCTCAAATATCCTGTATCTTTCAAAGGTGAAGAGAGGAAGATTTTGTAAATAGCCAAGAGTGTACTTAGTTGTATCATTAACAGCTGAATGCCACATCTTTTTCTCTCCATCAAAGTTTGGGTTATGCAAACAGGGTTATGTTGACCCTAATTATGAAGTCTAGTAAACGACCTGAGATTTCAAACTCACTCTTCTGTGTGCGAAAATGTCGGCATAAACTTGTGCTGAAGCCATGTAAACTTGTCAGGATCTTCTTTTAATAGAAAAATCATATTACAAAATACATCTGTTCCCATTAGTTTTAAGAAATGCCTTGTGGCAATTAAAGCAATCGCTTGCTTAGAAAATAATACCAGGGAAATATCTAACACATATTTAATGGTTTTTTCCCCTTCCAGATATATACTGTGTTAAAGAGAAGGATCAGCAGTCCATCAGTAGTACATAAATTAAGAAGTCCCTTGGTGGCCAACTTCATAATCTAAGTAGTATGTATTAGCTAAAGGAGAATTGGAAAGTAGCACGTACGTTTACTGCATGGCTGACTTGCTGACTTGATGTAAAGGTTGTCAGGCAGTGCTTACTGATAAATCTTGCAAACTGAAAAAAACCCTGATAAGATTGCCATGACATGACAAATGCCAGCTATAAATAGATGTTTGACTTCCTGCTCATCTCTTCCTTCTCCTGCCCTTCGTCCTCCGCTCTGGTGTAACAGACTGCCAGTGCTGTGCAGCTCCCCCAGGTGAAGGTCAGCTCTTGGTATATTTTTGATCATCGTGTAAAGTTCTCCTGTTAGTATGTGGTCCCCTTTTTAACCTCTTTGCAGATTCCCCCGATTATCCCAAATCACTTTCACATGGAGCTGAGGTTAAGCTTTATTTCTCTTGGCTTGTCCCTTCTGTAGCAGACACTTCATCTTCACTTTGAAAGGACAAAGTGATGTTCAGCTGCCTGGGCCTGCGCCCAGCATTTGATTTATACATTATTTAATTTCCTTTAGAAAATTGGAAGCAGAACTTTAGGAGTGGAAGTCAGTCCTTTTCATTTGTTTAAGGATCTTTTAGGGCTAATATAATCATCGATAGTAGATGTCAGCATGATTAGGGTGACTTAAGGTAAAGCAAAGAAAATTGAATACCAGGGGAAATTCTTTCATAGTGGAAAGGGTGCCAAGATTTATAGCTGTGCACAACATCTGTGGGTTATGAATTGTGGCATTAAAAAACAAAAATGGAAAATCATTGGGCTTTTGAGTGACATGTTGAAGACACCTGCCTCCCCTTACTGCACAGCAGGCTGGGGCAAGAAAGGTTTGCACCCTTTGTGTTACATTTGCAATTGTTTCTTGGGCTGTGGTGCTCGCTGGAACTTAATTCAACCAAGTAACTAATTCTGCAGAAATTCTTCAGTTAGTCCGGAGGTTTTCATTTGGGCTGACTCTGCATTCACTTCTGCAATTAGGTCTGCACATGCAGTGAAGTGACTGCCAAGACAATTTGAAAATTTGTCATGCAGTAGAGTCAGGAAATTAAAAATTAACTCTGGAAAGGACATCATATAATATTTGGCAGTGTAGTTTGAATACTGTGTCCACTGAGGGGTGGAAGGTCCTCCTCTTACCAAAAAAGAAAAAAAGTATGAAAGTTGAAATATGTCTTCCATGGGATTTTGAATGATCCACAGCTGAGGGAAATATCAGAAGGGGAGAGGCCTTTGGCATGCATATGCTTATGGATACAAGATGACTTATTTGTGGCCTTTAATTTAGCAAAATAGCATTTAATGATGGACCGTGACAGTCCCGCGTTGTTGCAGGGCTCTGTGGTGCTGTGGTTGCTGTTCCCGATGTGGTTATGTTGGCAGGGGTGGGGAGGACGTTGGTGCTGGAGTGTGGCGGTGACACTGCGCCCATTACCAAGTCTCTTAGAGTTAGTATTTGATTTTTAAGTCATAACTGCACTCGGTAAGTAGGAGATGCACATTACAGCACGAGCGAGTCTTTCTGCATTACAGCTGTGCTGTACAACCTGCACTTTCTGCTGCAGCCCATGAACACAGAGACGAGGCACTTTCCTATGTACCCTTTGGGCTAAGACAAGCGCCTTCACAAATTTGGGCTGCTGAGGTAAATTAACGGTTGTGTGGCATCACACGGATGAAAGGAAGCAACGAAATCCAGCTTCCCCATGACATTTCTTGCACTTCAAACTTGCCCGTACCACACAAAGCAAACAATCGATATCACAAAGTCTTCCAGATAGTACGAAAAATATTAGATTTGATATCAAGTAGGAAATGTTAAGAACATCTCCTGATCTGTACAGTACTGAATAATTACAAAGCAGAGAGAAAATACTGTTGTGTTTTGGTTCAGTATGGATACCAGTGCTTCTGTGGTAGCGTCCTGTATGTGCCATCTTCATTCTAAAATCATCTTTTACTGTGTTTGGAGAGAGGCTAAAACACTTGCTGTCCCGGTCCTCCTAGCGTCTGTGCATCTGACATAAAATGAGTAAACTTAATACACTTTCTCACGCTTTCTCATGCACACAGGCAATTCCTGAGCAAATCTTATGAACGGATCTCTTGACAAGGGGCTAGGGACAATATCAGTTGTAGAAATCTGTGCTAGGAAGGCAGAGCAGTGTGAGCTAAAGACAGTGTCGGTGTTGCCCGCTAATTAAGGTGTCCTTTATTTTCTGCCTTTTCCACTCATGGCCACTTGGCCCGCGCTGTTGGATGCTGTCATCTTTAGCATCCTCCTCTACAGTCTGCACTGTGCAAAGTGGACTGCTAAGTGATTTCTGAGCCTGCTAGATAGGCTAGAATGGCATTGAGAAAGAGCAGTTGTGCTTTATTGTGTAATTGTATGACTTGGCCGCACGATTCAGCGTAGTGAAATATTTATGGAATTTCATGAGAAGGCATCCTTATGCTACAGGCTCTATCAAGAGGAGTGCATCCGCAGCACAGAGGACCAGATGATCTTTTCCTGTGTGTTCACCCAGCTTCCCCCATAAAAGACTGCTAGATAATTGGAAGATCCATGCTTGCATATTTCTTGTGCAGAGGCTTGCAGCACAGGCTAAGACTGCTTTTTGACTTACTTTTCAGGCTACAGATTTGAGAGCTGGCTGGGATCTGTACAACCCACAGTACTGGTATTTTTTTCTCCTTTTCTCCTTCCTCTCTTCCACCAAAAGCCCTCCCAGCCCAAGGGTCCTGTCTGACTTTCCCGTTGCTCTCCGTAATAGTTGTTCCCTTCGTCTTTCTTTCCTCCTTTTTCTTGGTAGCCGTTTGGACAAAGAGAGCTGATAAGATGCCTTTCTGTAGTGGTAGAAACCACGGGGAACAGAATCTTTTCTCTGGCAGAGTTTACGCTCTGTAGGGAAAACAGCCACATAGCAAGAGGCACGCTCCTGCAGGAAACCTTCCAGTAACTTCAGTTTGTAACTGTCCCTCAAACCTGGGGAGCACTTCAGTTGCACAGGTCAGTCCTGTTGCTGGTTGCATTAGCATTTCTTGGTGGCTTTTGAGGGTTTTTTAGCTGTGGTCCTTAGTTCTGTTATAGTTGACCTTTCTCAGCTCACTCTTTTGGCATCCTCTGCTGTGCTACAGCTATAGCAGCTCCTTCGGGCATCATTCCCTCCCTCCTTGGTCTCAGCCTCTGCAGTGGTGTTAGATGCTATCCTCGCAAATCTTCCCGTTTCCGGGAAAGGTGGGAGACACCTGGCATTATCTCAGTGACTGCGAGAACAGTAATGCTGTATGCAACAGCGTCTGCAGACAGCCTCCCTCAAATGTTAAGCACCTACCTAACGGCTGTGATCACTCTCACCTCCCTGTGTCACTGCTGGGAAAAGGTAGGTGACTCTCTGCAGGGCTTGGGTGGCCTGGGGGGCTTCCTGGGGTCTTTCAGATTCGTGCCTCCTGTGCAGGGGGCCCAGAGCTACTGTGCTTTAAGATGTGAGCACAAAGGCAAGGGCTTGAAGTGAGGGACATTGCATCTAGAGCACTGTGGCCAAGGACAGCAAATGTCACAGAGCTGGAGGGGCGGCCCTCATAGCTGAACACTAGTAAGCATAAATTTCATAAATTTCTGGCCTTAAATTGTTTTGAGTAGCATGCCAGTCTGCAACTTTCTGGAAGCTGAAGTGCTGTTAACATTAAAAAGCAAGCTGCATGCAACCTGGAGGGAAGGGAAGGGAGCCTCCCCTGCTTTCTCCTATGCATACTAGCAAAAAATGTTGAGCATAAGTTTTGAATGTAAAACGTCTTTGTTAAGTGAAGAAAAATGCAAGTGACCCATTTTCGAAGTCTTCGTAGTGCTCGAAATCTGCATTACATTGTCTTGCCTAGACAAGGAAGGAGGGGGAGAAAACCCAAGAGACTAAGGAGGTTTTCATAATGACATGGCACAAAGTGAGAAGGCGTTTACAAGTATGAAAGAGAAGAAATGGGGGAAATTGCTACGTTGGATCTGTTATCCACGGAGTAGCAGATCCGGTTATCTAGAATACTGAAGTGACTTTCAGACATGACGTGGATTCCGTTTTCTCAGCTGCAAGAGGGCACTCAAATGACAAGTTTTAATGTTAACCATGCAAAATCAGATACCTTGTTAATCTGATCACTCGTAACTTTTCACTGAAGATAGGTGACAGCTCTGGCTACAGGTTCTTACATTTGGGCATTTCACCTTATGCTGCCTCGCTCTGTTCTTTGGCTTGTTGCCAGAGTGATGGGGGGCAACTATACTGGTGACAGGCTGTTCCACTTGTGAGGGAGCTGGTACTTTGGGATGGTGCTATGAATCCCTCATAGCAGGCACTCAGTGATTCACTGGGCTGGCTAATTTTAGACCAGAAGCAGTGGCTCACACTTCCCTACGGACTATATGCAGTAGACACAACAGGGATACACCTGAGATGTGTTGTTTGAAGCTTTTATTGAAACTGAAAGTGATTAGCAGATACGCTGTTATTGACAATATAATTTTATTGTTTTTTGACTGAATAACTCAAAATACTGTTTTTTTTTTAAAGCATGCAAATCTTAAAGCCAATAGACAGAGGGATGTCAAGTGAGAACATCAAGATCCTTACGGGAAACATGGGGGCTGCCCGCCTGAAAGGACTATCCAAAAGGCTGCCTGCACCAGTGAATTCCTTTCTATATGTCAGGCATATACTTTTCTTAATTAGATGAATCTTGCATAGGCTTTTGGATTGGCAGATGAGTGACAAGAAGTTGCACAAGTGAAAGCATTTGTATTTAGGATCAATACGTCTCTAAGCTTCGGTGTGCGTTAAACCTGCTTTCTGCTGCAGTCTCATCCTTTTCCATGCCTTCAGAGCCTTCCTCCCTTGCCTGCCTTCCTGCCTGTGTCCTGGGTGAGCCAGTTCAGGGTGCTAAACCAGTAAAAACTACTCCCTTCTGTGTTGATGAATTAGGTTCCTGCTGGTTAGCATTTGGAACAAGCTCATCAAGGGACCAGATGAAAAGAGGTGTTGAGCCGTGCATCGCTGGTTTAGACTGACTGTTGGGAAGACAGGTCACACTGTCATGTTTGTTTTAATGCTATGTTATTGATTTTCTATTCCATTAAAATATACCCCTTACATAAATCCTTAACTCAAGGTAACTGTTGATATGCTGCTTTTCTGGTTTCTTATATATTTTTTTTTTTTTTCTTGCTATAAATACTTTTATTTTCTTGCACAAGCACAACTTGCGTTAAAACTTAAAGTTCTTTACCAGCCTTTTTGTTGCCTTCTTTAGGAGTAATAGCTGTACATGGAGGCATCTAGCTGTGTCTTAACAGCATTGCTTTCTAGTTCTGACTGTCTTCCAAGCCGTATTCTGCCTCGCCGGAACACAGGCGTGCAGTAGTCCTCCTCCCTGAATTTCCTGGGAAACATGAGCAGCTGGGTACCGGGGAAGCTCCAAGAGGTAAACTTAGAAACAGTTTGAAATTCCTCTAGCATTCTGCCAAGGAAATAGATACTCCACAGGAGACATCTCACTCACACCTTCCAGAAACGGAGAACCCAATAAAGAAAAGCCAGAGAGCTTCCATTAAGGGCATTCTTCATCTTGCAATCTAAAGGCCCTACAGAACATATGTCTTTTCTCACTCCCTGCCTCAACTCGGGATGTATATGCATGTGTAAATAGCCATACAGAGACCCAGGAAGGAGGCATCTCTTTTTCTGGCTATCATGGGATTTGTATGCTTTCTGTCCAAACTGATAGAAACACTAAGCTTCCAGAAGATTTGCTAGACTTCCTGGCCATCATTTTTAACTGAGCTTGTTTGCTTTTACGATACTGTGTTAGGGTATCTGAAACGTAGGTAACTACAGATCCAGTTGCCAGTAACCTGCTATGCAAGATCCAAATCAGAGACAGTTATTTGCCATAGCTCCAAAGACAGGATGAAAGGGAGGGCTTAAATAAACCCATGAAAAAAGAATTTTTGACTTTGCTTTTTGCTGGGTGGATTCAAAAGTTTAGGGCTCTAGCAATCTTTAAATGGTGATATAATGTAATAGAAATGCTGCTGGAGCTGAAAGGAGTTGAAAGACAGTTCTAGACTGGCTGTGCTCTATTAAGGAAAAAAAAATATTTTTAAGGAAGGGAGGGCACTTCTCCCAATTTTGCAGAATTGCTTTTATTTGGTTTGTTTTGATAGGAGTCTAAGGCCGCTGTTATTCTCCCAGGTTAAACTTGAGAAAGGAATTACTGGTTTGAGAAACAAAAGCGTGGATTATTTTTCAGTGCAAGAAATAGAGAGTATGCTGAACGTATCGCCCAACCTCATATCTGTCTGCTTCAAAATCTGAAAAGGAAGCAAGCAAATACAACAACTACTTAATACCTACGCTATGATAGGCTTCATAAGGTGGAAGCTGCCAAATCTGTTTTGCAGTTTTTTCTTTTGTTTTGTTTTTCTAGAGAGAAACTCATGACAGCTACAGCTAATGGTGTCCTCCAAGTCTTCTGGTTTAAAATTTTTATTTGCTTAATTCAATCTGTCTTGCTAGCGGCATTCGGCAAAACAGCATTGGCTCTGTGTACAGGTCCTCTGTAGTAACAGCATACTGTGAGTGAGAATGCAGTATTCTGTTAATTACTTTTAATTAAAATGAGTGCGCGCGCACACACACACACACACATAGAAAGGCTCTGTTTTTCTAGTGGCTTGGCTTCCTTTTCCTCATTGAAGGGAAGAAGTTAAACTTTCTCATTAAATGTTTATATAAAAATGAAATAATTCTGAGGTTAACCAGAAATGCAGCTTAATCTTGTATAGAAACATGTGTGTGATTTTTATTTTTTTTCTTTAGTTGCACAAATATAGCTGAAACTTGAAGTTGGCAGAG
Organism: Falco biarmicus; assembly: GCF_023638135.1. Lineage (NCBI taxonomy): Eukaryota > Metazoa > Chordata > Aves > Falconiformes > Falconidae > Falco > Falco biarmicus. The sequence goes on along the minus strand of NC_079288.1, from coordinate 121,698,342 downwards.
AGTACTGTTTAAAAATATTTAGTCCTAGCATGTAAAAACTCGTTTTGTTACGGAATTCCTTTGTGAAAGGTGTAGCTACGCCATGTCTTTGCCAAAGTGATGGGAGCCATATCGACAGAGTGCGTTTTGGAAAATAGCTGCATTTTGGGCTTGTAGTTACAAAAGTTAAATTGGAATTTACATGTTTTATATATTGCTTGGAAGGATACCACATCCAGTAATATTTTTTAAGAGAGTGGAAAGAAGAAAAAAGAAAGCTTGCAGATGGAGTCAAAGCTTTGCTCTGTTAGAACATGTCAGGATGAGCAGAGGTATGTGTGATGACACTTCACATGTACCACTGAAGGCTCTGGTTTATTCTCCTTAGCTGTCATCATGTGCTATAGTTATGATACATATGCTTAATTTTGGCTACATACCTCATCTTTCCCTTCTCTGGGCGTGTTCAAGCTTTGTAGAATAAGAGCTACTGATACATGCGATACCGTCTGCTGCACAGGCACAACCTGCACTCAGTTTTTGGTACTGAAAGAGGAATTAAATGCAGCATTTTGTGGTCACTGCTGCCTTGTAAGTTGTTGCTATGATGCCGCTGTCCCACAAGAGCAACTGGCCAGCTGTCTGGCTCAGCCATGCCAGGCTCTTTGGCACCAGGTGACCACAGCAGGTAGCTGAGGTGAATCTGGAGCTTGGCCCTTCCAGCTGAGACCGGGAGGAGAGGGCAGAAGGAGGATTTGGTCTCTTCTGCAGCCCCCGAAGGCAGCTGTGGCTGCCATGGTAAAAGCTGAGTGGGAACCATCATCCTGGTCAGACCAGGTGTGTGCAGGTGGCACAACCACTTTATATCCCTGTGCAGCACTTCAGGTAAGCTGTGAGCACCCACATGCATGGTCACGTGCACACCACTCTGCAGAATTACACAAATAAGCAAACTGTAGATTAAATAGTGAAGATGTGGGCCAATCTGTTCCGAGCTAAGTTCACTTAACAGACATCATTAATAGAGCTGGTTTTGTTCGATTACATTTTCTTAACAACTTCTCCTAAATCAGGGACAGCAGGGCTTGTTTGCCCAGACTGTTGGATCAGTAGATATCACAAGACAGACATAATACCTGTCCTTTTTATCTACTGTTGGATCAGTAGATACCACGAGATAGACGTAATACCTGTCCTTTTTATTTAAGAATTGCAAAGGTGCAGCTTCATAACTACAGACGTGTTTTAAAGTAGGCTATCCAATGTCTGCTCATATTGAATGTCTCTTTAGTAAACAAGGAAGAAAGAAGTCTTATCTTTTTATTAAAAAATATATTTAATTATAGGATATCATTGCAGAGGATGGCTGCAATGTGAGTAGGGACTCATCTGTTACGAGGCAGTGTTTGTGAATACAGAACCATATAGATGCATGCACTTTAACTTGAGGAAAACTAATAACATAAAACACAGTTGCTTAGAGATCAAGGAAGCCTCTGTCTCACTGAGGCACTTGTGTGGCCTGTGAGTGCCTCGCATACTTGAGTTAGGAAAGTTTTATAGAGCGACAATCATGTGTTAAGTAAATTCACTCCAAAGCTCCAGTGGTAGGTACAGTATATGAATCTGAGGAATGAATGGATACTGTATGAAAAGCATTATGCTAATATACTTTATCATTTTTGGGTTAGAATAGATTCTTTTCCATTTGCAAAATGCCCAAACGTATAATCCCTCCCATTTACATGTGGAGATCATAGAACTGAGCAGAATGAAGGGCTACACATACAACGGGCAGTTCTTTGTCTTTCAAAGATTAGATCAAAATTTATCACAGGGTGATCAATTAATTCATAGTATTGGAAACTTTATCTTCTAAACAGAACAAGTTTTGTAGTGGTCTGTAAGAATTTATTTTCTCAGAGAAGAGAAAATGTCATGTTACCTTATATTTCCCTGTTTTACACATGAAACAGGAAAGTTGAAACACGAGAGTACTAGATTTAAGCTGTTTTGAAAAACCTGCACCTGTCACCAATTAAAAGCCCCTCCGTTTAGCTCATTTTAAAGCAGAAATGGTATTTGTGACATCTTAAATTAGTATTTTTATCTTTAAAAGTATGATGTTGTACAAAAGCGTTCCGTGGGGCACGTTTCTAGCGCAGCCGGCACTGTGCTGCTACCTGAGCTGGTGCAGACAGACGGCCGTGTGCAGCAGCAGCAGCGCAGGGATGCCAAAACAGGGGAAGTGAGCACAAAATGTCATGAGGCCATCCAGCAGCTCTCTTCTACTGAAGGAAGAGGCATCCCACTTGCTGTGCTCTCCACGCCTCCCGTGCTGACTGGTGCTTGTTGAATCCCCCTGTGAGCCCATCTCATTACCCCAGCAGCAAGCTAAGGCTTTTTTTTGCTCCCCCCCCCCGCCCCCCACTTTTTTCTGGATTAGTTTTCCGATGGTCTGGTGCATTGAATCAGTTAATGAAAGGGCCAGCTTAGTGCCGGAGCCAGCACAAGAGAGGGGTGGGAGGCTGCAGCCAGCAGCGGGTGGTGCCTGCACAAAGGAGAAGGGGGAAAGAGGCTGCAGCATCCTGCACTTTGGGCAGGAGTGACCTGCCAGTGGTGGCAAAAACCTAGAGGTATTTACCATCTGTGCCCAGCGTCGCACTGAGCCTCATACAAATCCCGGGCGGAAAGTTGTGTGCTGCTGGAGTGACTGAATTGAGATATTTATGTGGATTTTAGAATACGGTCAGCAATCTCTTTCCCTGTTACTCCCTTTTAGCCTCTCTGCCTACCGTGCATCTTCTCCTGGTTTGCTTTCTGTTGTCGCTTTGGCAAGGAGTCTATGCCCACCTCTTTCTTCAATCAGGCGACAGCCCTGGGTCCTGAGAGCTCTCTGACTTCCCCAGTTTTGTGGGGATAAGGTTATTGCTCTCCGTAGAGCAGCTTCTGATGCAGGGGTAAGAGGAGGTGCCTGACACGGGTAGGAATTTCCCTGAGTGAGAAACAGATGCCCTGACCCAGGAGTTATTCACATCTTTTTAAAATGCCATGTATGAACCTTTTATCTCTCCTTAACAGAGTGGGAAAGCAAACTCCCCAAACCTATACACAATCCTCCTTTGCCGCTGCCTAGCAGGCGTGCACCGCATGGGCGCACAGCCTCGCAGGTAGTTTTCATCCAGGAAGCGCCACAATTTGCGCTATTCACAAACCGCAGGGTACTATTCTGTTTCCAGGCTCCTAATCCCTCTTACACACAATCCCTTACAACTTTAACTGGCGGGGTGGAGGAGCAAGTTAAAAAGGAAGGAAAAAGGAAAATGAAACACAATGTACAGCCAGCCAGTGGCTGCCAGTTACTGCGCACACAATCGACACCAGCTGCAGCCCAATTAAACCCGACATTCACAGGTGTTCCCAACAGACTCTGCACTAACAAAACCACTTTCTTGAAAATACCTAAGTCTTTAACACAGAAGCTCATTTCTTTTTTCCTTTTCTTTTTTTTCTTTTTTTTTTTTTTTTAAGATTCTTTAAAGCTATTTAGAGCACTTTAAATACAAAGAAGCTGAAAAGGACTTTCAGTCCACTAGGAGAGAGTTGGCGCTTAATGCCAGAATGGGGGAGAATCGGCCAAGCTGAATCAGCCAGTGTAACCATTGGTTTCGGGAGAAAGATGGGTTATGCTGAATGTTGTTTATTCAGGGGGACAGTAACTGGCACTGGGTATTTTATTGTTGCTGAGAGTGAAATGGGGAGGGAGGAAATGATTAGGTGTAAATCCTTTTCTTTTTGGGACTCATCATTGTTTGCACCATAGCTGTGAGCTTATGTGTGGTTTTGCTTATTACTGATCAGTCGGGGGGGGGGGGGGGGAGTGGTGTTGTTCAAATAGCAAGTTTTAGTTCTCCTTTCCTCCCAGCTCCCAGGATAACTTGATACAGTCACCTTTTTGACTTTGAAGTAGGATTCTAACTTAGTTGTTTATTTTCTGATGTTAAAGCACCCATTCCAATGATAAATCAGTCCTTTAAAAAAATGATAGTCTGTTTTAAGTACGTGAATTCAAAATTATTTCTGTGTTGAGAGAGGACAGCAGACGTGCATGGGTCAGTAATTTGCTCTTATTCCATTGAAACTGAGAATCGTGTTTGTTAAACTTTCATTTATAATTATATTAGTAATCCAACTAGGGTATATTCTGCTACTCATAGATTCAATAGTATTCAGCCACACCTGGCTGGCTATTCATTTCTGCAATAACACCCCACACCTCAGTAGTTATTGCTTAATTACCTGCTGCCTGGTCTGTTGCTGCTTAATCACTGTTGTTTCTGACAATCACTTAATGTCTTCATTACTGCTTTCACACTCAATGACGAAAGCCACTCTATACTCAGATGCAGTTAAGAACACCTATTCTGTTCCTCAGTACTCTGAGCTGCGATTTTGCCTTTGGAACAGGTCTAGGACATTTTTCCTATCCCTCATGACACATAGAGATCCAAAAGACTGCACTTTTTTTTTTGTCTTCTTTTTTTTATACTGAAAAGGTAAAAATGGTTACCCCTTGGATTTGTATTTGAAAATAATTAAGAAATGTCTTAAAACTGGCAGAGAGGCGATGTTAGTTCACAGCATTCATTTATAGAGATAGGCAGAAGCTATATAAATGCAATGGAGAGAAAAGAAAATCACCAAGACTTCAAACTCATGAGTATACCACTGAATTTAGATATCGTCACTCGGGAAAAGATACCGGAGGCAGTGTGGATAATTTTCTGAGAAATATCTCAGCGCTGATGCGATGGCAAATACAATAACAGGAAAGGAATTGCAAGCCAGCCAGGAACATCGCTATGCCGTGGTACGGCTCCAGCCACGCCCTGCCAGGCTTCAGCCGCTCCACAGCAAGGGGATGGAACAGAACTGGTGAAGATGACATGGCAGGTGGGCTGAAGGATGGATAAGGGCTGCAGGAGCAGGGACCGAGTCACTGAGGACTCTTCAGCTTGCAAAGGCTTGGCTGAGAGGGGGTGAGGGAAAACTCCGTAAAATCATCGACAATACGGGGAAGGTGGATGGGGAATAATGGATGAATCCCCGTTCTCAGTGAACTAGGAGGCACTTGGTTAAATTAGCAGTTTTAAGACAAAGAAAAGTGCTTTTTATACAGCGCGTGATGAGATAGCGGCACCTGTTACAGTATCCTGAATCACTTCCATTGTTGTCAAATGGCCCCTTCTGCTACCTTCCCCCTTGGCCTCAATTGTCCCAATCTATGTTGGTTTTTTAATCTAGGCAAAATTTATATTTGTAAACCCTTCAGTTGCTTGGTCTAGTAAGAAATGTCCTAATGTGACTGTGACAAGAAATACCTATGAAAACCCAGAAGACCTTAGGCCAATAATGCAGCAGATTTCACCAGATTAATTCACTCCCATTTCACTGTGGTTAGATTACTACTTGTGTTTGCTTTGCACGAGTAATTTAACTTTACTAGCAAGTGAGAACGCTTGTGAGGACTTTTTTTCTTTAAAGTTTGCATACTCGAATGAAGAAAAATAATCAAACTTGCCATGTCAAATCTCTTACCTCAGAAACCTGATACTCTGGGTTAGCCAAGGAATGGAAATAATGCCATGTGACTTGTGTGACCAGATGCGAGGACCCAAATTTTAAACACTGAGCCATAATGCCTGCTGTTTATTACTCCATAAAGTATACAAGATTTATTCCACAAAAATTTTGAGTGCAGCCAGGAAAAGAGAGGACAATAATTCATGCCTTAAAGTTTTTTTCCGCTTCCCTTAAAAGCAGATTAAATGTACCTGGGAAGCAAAAAAAAAAAAAAAACCACCCCAAAAAATCAGTTTTCTGGTGCGTCCTCATGTCTAATATATTTTCAGTTATCACAGAACTTATGGTTCAGTCTTCAAGAATAAAACAAAAAAATCCTTTGGAGGTTAATTGTCATCACTGTTACTGCTGTTACATCACTGTTACTTGGCAGAGAATAGACAAAATGTAAAAGCATCATCAGAAGTATGAGCTTATGGGCAAATTCCTCCTGAGCGTATCAGCGTACAAATAAAACAAGAAGTAAGACTGGCAGTGGGTGGTGTTCCTTCTTTTTTGGATCTGCCAACTTGACAGTCTTTCCTTCAGCTTCTCCTTCAGTAAAACGTACCAGCTCCTACCCAGTGAATGTCCTGTGCTGCAGTGATACCCTCCTTTGTCATTTCGGTGCTGTAGATCGGCGATGGTCTCTGTGAGCAGAACGGGCCAGTCAAAACCTGCTGTACTGCATTTTGGGGTTTTTAATAATGCTTGTTAAAACCCCCAGGTGGTCTCTTCCTCTTCATTTCGTGAACTCACCCTGAATGCAGTGTTTATCAAAAGAAAATGGACCCCTGCTTCAAAGACCAACACAGATTTAGAGTCCAGAACGCTTGGATCTGTTTTTCCATCAACGATGGGGGGTGGGGGTGGGGTGGTGCAGTTTGATCTTGCTTGGGTGTTTCTTCTTTGAGTGTCTTTAGGTTTGTGTTAGAGATAGGGAAATAGTCACACTGTCTACTTAGAGAAAATCCTGAACGGAAGGACCGAGATCCCTCTATTAACTTTCTAGATGATGTATTAATCTCTGCAAGAAGTTGGTGCACTGAATCTCAGCTACACTTCCACGCTTAACTGTCTCTGAAGTCCTGAAAAGCATTAACATGCATAACAGCAGTGTTTAGCTTCGCTGCTCATTAGAGCAGCACAGAACTAATAGTAATATTGTTGTAACTTGACAAAGCCATCTAAATCCATGCATGTTTTCTTCTGAAAGCTTCCTAAACATGCTGCTAAATCCTCTAAAAAGCTACTAAATGGCTTTGGCAACCATTAGCACAGCATAAGCGGGGGAACTCCTTTCAGTAAGTGAACAAACAGAGAAAATATGCTGAATAGCTGGACAAATGTGTTTCAGCTGGCTCTTTCATTTACAGATATAAGGGAGCAGTCAATATCAATCACTGTTTTCCCTGTTGCACTGGAAATCACAATATCTCTTTTCATTCCACAAGCTCTTTTCACCACAGTAATGTGTCTTTAGAGTGACACTGGCATCAGTCTGTTTCCGCTGTCTGAAGTCCAGAGAGCTTAAAAACACATTGCAGGGTATGAGACCTTAACCCTCCTCCCCTTCCACACATCCCTCCCCTTCTAGCCTTCCTTTCTGAATTAATTGCTTTTACTTCTTTCCCAGCGTAAAGCTGAGAAAGAAAAGTGTCTGGGAATATCTGCCTTTGCTCTTTGGAGACAGAAAAATGTGTCGCGGGTTGTTTGGGTTTTAATTTATCAGGTGTTGTGGGGAGTTTAACACAAGGTAATATGATTATCAAGTTAATTTGCAACATGCTGTGATATGAAATGTGTTACTGTGGTTTGAGTTTTGAGCTATATCCTGTTTCTTGGATGTCCTAATCACCTACAACCTCATTTATTAAAAAAAAAAATTGGAGAAACACTATCCTTATGAGTATCTTGCTTTTGGAGTAGGCTGATATTCTTGTGTTCGCTTTCTTCCTTTCAAGTAACATATTTTATAATAATAATAATAATAATGCTATGTGTTTTGTTTTTTTATTGTTTCTTTGCAGATAACAGCAGTCTGTAGAGAAGCAGCCCTTTTAGCTCTTCAGGAAGACATACATGCCAAATCTATCATGGGACGGCACTTTCGCTACGCGCTGACTGTCGTGACCCCAAGAATTCCCGATTCATTAATCCAGTTTTATGCAGATTATCAGCAGCGAAGTGGACTGCACATGCTCTGAAAAGCAAATTAATGCGTGCCCCCATTCATGGTGTGAATAGCAAATTTCCTTTGTAAAGCTGTCAAAAGCCAAAGAATTTTGTATGGAGTGGAGTGTCCAAAGTTAACTGAAGGGCAGAGTCATCATAATAAATGCCTGTGTGGAAGTTTTGAGTGTAACTGATATCATCCAAAAATATATATTATACAGTTAATTATCAAATTCTGAATTTTTGGTGGATTCTTGGCCCTAAAGAGAGTAGCAACAAGTGACATTACCGTCTTCATTTGTTCCTGCCTTAACCACAGTTTAATCCCAGGGACCATCCCAGTGAGGCGCAGACCTAGGGAGCGGCCTCACTACAAAAAATGCTGAAAATTATTCTGAATCTTTTGATTTATGATCTCCAGAAAAGCTGCCAAACAGGCTTGCCGAACATCGAGCTTTCCGAGATAAAGCTAAGGCATCCCAACTGATTACAGCGAAACATTAATCTTTGGTCTTAAACAGCTCCTTTTTACACATACCGGAGAGTAGGCACCTTAAAAACTGTACATACATAAAAAATGTACATCGGGCTAACCTGAAACCACTGCCAGGCATCACTGGAAGATTTTTGGGTTTTGTTTGCTTCCGTCAAAATAAATAGGAATGTTGATAGGTAATTTAAAGCTGGCCATTTAAAATCCTAATGAATCCTAATTAACGAGTAAGAAAACCTCCTTGCAAAAACTGTTAGAAATGACCACAAAATAGTTCAGGGACAGATAAAATCTTTTCAGCCCATTTCTTCATAATATCATCTGTTGAAACGACAAGAGGTCCTTATGGGCTCTCTGCTCTTGCACTCAGTATGAAACGCAGTTAAGCAAATGCATTTTCAGCTTTTTTCCCCATAACAGAAAGACCGAGCCTTTCTATTCCAGACTGAAAAATAACGGGCAAGGTAAAGCAAAACCAGTACAAACCAGATTTCATATTAAAAAACCTGATTTTCAGTGGGTAGTTCTGTGTTTTCCTGGTGTTTTGCAGGTAAGTAGAAGAATTTACAGGTCAAAATTTTAGCCAAGTCCTGCTTTTACCTATTGAAGTAAAGAAGAAATTTAATTTCAGGCTTTATGTAAAGTTATTTTTTTTATTTGTTTATTGATGGTTCTGAAGACTTTTCTTTCTTGCAGTCATTTTATATGTATTCATAAACCAGTAATAATTCTGTAGAAATTTATGTAATTTTATGAGAAATTTGTATAGAACTAAGAGAGATTTCTCATAAAATTATATAAATTTCTACAGAATTATTACTGGTTTATTTCTACTATATTTACTTATATTATCAATATGAAATTTAAAAAGTAATCTCTTGGCCTTGATTATGGCTTTTCTTTACTTAGTTCCACTCTGTGCACCATTTGTAGCTTTCAAACAGAAATCTACTGGTTTTAAACTACAACTTTTCTATTGCTTTTATTCTAACCTCCTCTTGCTGTAATTAGCATTTAATTTTACTGTGACTGAAAAGGATTAGAGGATGAGGAAAAACATTTTCTTAATCGTTTACTTAGTTCATCTGATGTATGTGCAGGTTGTTTTTTTTTTCATTGTTTGACTCTTTAGTAGTACAACAGACAGAGTGAATTAAGCAAATGATAAACTGGATAAGTTGCCTTGGGAATCAAGACTGAATTTGAAACTACTTTATCTTCCTTTTCTAAATTCTATATACTCTAACTTGAAGCTCAGGATGCAAGCCATTTATCATAAACATTACATTTTTGATGTTTCCAAAAATTAAATGCCATGCTGTTATCCCCTAGCACTTTCCCCCAGCATGTGTTCCCAAAGGAAGGAAAGAGAGACTGTGGTTTTTACTGCCAGTGATGAATTCTCTTTGTAATTTTGTATCCTAAGAATAGCACTATGTGATGCTCCAGATGAGTAGCAAAACTGGATTGCCAATTCCTTGGGAAGTGCTCAGATCCCTTGGGAGCCTGCACCAAGGTGTGAATCTGAACTGAGAGAGGCAGGTAGGAGCTGGCTGGATGGATTCCTGTTGCCATCAGAGGGAATTTTGCACATTGAATTTTCGGACTTTAGAAGAGAATCCTGGCCTGTGACTGCTGTTTGTTCCTTGGGGGAAAAAAACATCCCTGCAAACATCCTCTCATCTGCGTGGTACCACATTTATCCATAGGGCACCAAATCTCTTGATACATACCTACGTGCCTGAAGTGATTTTGAATGTAGGAAGGTCCCCTTTGTATCGCTGGGATTGTGGAACTTGATTTTTCAAAAAGGAAGATACTCTTAAAAAAAAATAAGTTATGGCAAATTTTTGAAGTCCCTAGAAGGTTTCTGTTGCTCCCAAATATTCTGTCTGGTAAATTTGGCTAGTCTGATACCATTCAAAATCTTACTCCATCACAGATAAATTGAGATTTAAAGAAAGGTATGATGATTCCCCTTCTTGTCCATAATGACAGATCACTGTTATCACGGACCAGCAACTTGGAACCCTCTTATCAGAATTCTGGAAAATAACAAAAAATTCGGTCTGGGTCAAAGCACATCAGCAAGGTAGTCCTATCATAATCCATCCCGGTGAGCACTTTTGCACCCTCAGCCTCTCATTGGAACTTACTGATGAGGGCACTGTAGGACAGAGCACTTCCAAAGTATCTTCTGTTAGCCTGTCATCTGAATGAGTGGGGTTTAATTCAGAGCTGAACTTTTCACAGCGTGTTTTACTGAGCACATTGTGCCTTGGCACAGAATCAAATTGCCTGTACTGTGAAACCATATGAGCCTGAACACCTCTACGCTTCAGGGTAAATCAAAGATAAGGGTGTTCTTTCTTCTGCTGGGTTAATCAGGTTTATTGTTGTTTGGATGTTTACGTAAGATTTAATTTTAATAAAACGATAGAGGCTCAGCGAGCAGAAGAGAAGGCATCTGAGAACCACATCTCTCTCCCATCCTCTCTAACTTCTGAAGTGGTTCCTAGACGTATTTCTTTACTTTCCTTAGAAATACAGTCTTTTTCCTGCCTGCCATTATCTTTTGGAGCCAGTTTTTGGCCCAAATACTGCTTGAGTTGCAGAATTGCTAACATTAAATCAGTTTCAGGCACATTTTGTTTAAATACAAAGTTTAACTTTTTCCTCCAATAACAACGTCTTGCAAAATGGCATAAAATGTCTTTTGACAGGTTTGCCAAAAATGACCAGGAGAATATTTATGATCAAAATGCAAAAATGTCTTCACTGAACTTGAAAAAAGTTCAGTCCTGTGTTCTCCCTAATGCATAAAACAGATTTTCACTGCAAGTACAATATACAATTCCTAATGCTGGAAAAAGAATGAAGTTTATTGTGGATAGTTTTCCTACAGTCTGTAAATGAGAACAGAGCATGAGGTTTACTGAGTTCAGGTGCGAGGGTGAACATCAGGGACAGAGCAAAGATAATTTTCAAAGGTGGTTATTCAAAATGAATGTATTTGTCAGCCCTTTCAAATATCGTGTGCTTAAAGTTGACTGCTCTGGTTTGTGTATGCTGGCTCTTTCCTTTTAGTTTCTTTACTCATTTTTAATGTCAAAGTGTGGTTCTTCTCCTTCAGAGACTGGGCATATGCCAAACATAATGCTGCTGTAACTGAGCATCGGTCTAGTGCTGTGGGAAGGCTGTCTGTGGATGACGTTTCCCCTGTGAAGCAAACATCAAACTCTGTGCTGATGGGGTAAAGACAAAAACGAATTGTAAAGCCCCGTGTTTTGCCATGTACTGCCCAGTGAGCTGAAGTTAACTGATGGACATGGTTCATGGGCAGGAGAAGTGTCTTACTGCAGCAGGGAAGTGTCAGGGCTGTGGAGGAGAATGGCCCTTGAGGCTTTTGGTTGTTTCTGGCTCTCCCAGAGAAAGCAGTTGACTGGGTGGGTGAAACAGTATTACCAGTACTAGAAGCGCAAACATCTGGTGGTTGTGGTAGCTCAACATCTAGGTGGTAGCTAGGACCTGTGCCTCAACCTGCTCATGACCTATGTGATGGGGAGGTCCACTGCTTGGCCACCACTGACAAAGCCAGCACAGAAGGAGAGACAGGGTGAGGGAGGGTAGATCATCGGTGCATTTTAGCTACTCCAAAGGGACACATTGGCCACTGGACACAGGAGCCAGGTGGCCTATGTAAAGTTTTTTGTAGCTGCTCCGGCCTTTATCTTGAGGTCCCGGTCCATGCAGAGCTAGCCTGTAACAGAGTTGCATTTGGACAATTGGGTTTACCTTGTGACACCTTTGTGTTTGTATTTAATGTTGTTGTTATGGTTGTAGTCAGTTGCAATAATTTTTATCTGCTATGAACCTCAAAATCTTTTTTTTTTTTTTTGCTGATGCATTTTTCTTCCTTTGACATGGCAGAAAATACTGTAGGTGATCTAATGTGTGTGATTTAATAAAAAAAATTCCTAGAGAGTAGGTGCAAGAGGCATGCAGAATTGCAGTTGTAGTTGGTTGGGCATGTTTTGATTGGCAAATTAACATCTGGAAGACAAATATTTCAGCTGAAACCTACCCCTGATCTTGGGGTTTGTGTCTGCTCTTTCTGCAACTGCTACCTGTTCATTTATTAATCTTTTCTGTAGGAAAGTCAGCCACGCGTTTTCTCCAGGGCTTTATATGTTCTGTGTTAAATATTTTAAATGGTGTCATTCTTCCCTGCGGAAAGACAATAAATCCAATGACTCCAGAATCCTGATAGGAGAAGGAGACGTGTGTTTTCTCTGTTAACTAGCCCGCCAAGGGCCGGCCCGGTGAGGGGGAGAGCCCCGCTCTGTGTTTGCGTGGCAGGCCTCCAGCAAGAGCACAGGTGTTGCAAGAGAAGGCAATGGCAACCAGATGACATTCTTTCCCCTTGAACTAGTGTGGAGCCATTGCTCAGACAGATTACGGGTCCTTCCAACAAAATTCGAGGCTAGCACGTTGGCTGCATGTGCCTGTGTAAAACCCGTGGCCTTAAAGCTTGGATTCATCTAACCAAAAAGGGGGGGGGGGGGGGGGGCGGGGCGGGGCAGAACTGCTCTCAGTTCCCTCAGCAGTCACCGGAGAGACACTACAAGCTGGTCCAGACTGTGATTTATCCCAGCTAAGAGCTGAACTACCTTTCTGGAGGTGCTAAAGGGGTAGCTGATGTCAAGAGATGCCGCTAGGCACTTACCTAGAGAAAGCACCTAGAGGTAGGTGGAAGGAACTGAGCAGTAACTCTCAAAATATTGAGAAAAGTATTTTAGCAACTTGTGCAAATACATCCTGTTTGCATAAAGGGTTCTGGAAATGTGGCTGTGTGGCACGGCAGCGTGCTCTTAGCCACACAACCCCCTGGTTTTTTATCTCCTTTACTAACACAGAGGAGTTTTCACATCCTTTTTTGGTAAAGTAAATGGCTCTGCATCAGGAGAGTGTGGAAAGGGCTTTGATAACCTTCAAGGTGAAACACTTGTCAGCTCTCACTTTATTCAGGAACGGATTATCTGGGCTGTGGAATAATGAGGTCATGTCTTTCCTCCACACCGCTGGCAAGAGCTTCACATTTCACACAGGGGTAGCTGTTTACATCAAGCCTGCTCTGCTTAATGCCATTTAAAGCTACCCCCCTTCTCTGTCAGCGAGTTTTCCCCAAACTGAGGGTATGAAATGTTTTCATACAGCCTCATTTGCATCGTGTGTGAGGTATTTCCATGGTGCTTGGGTTGCTGTCTGAAGGGACGGTTCGGTTGGTTTGATGCCGCGGTGCGGGATGCGAGCAGCAGAGTGGCTTGGCGTGTGCTGCTGCGGCCGCGTACAGGCAGGAGCCGCTTATGAGGGCTGCAGAGCGGGGTTCGGTGCGGGGTGGACCAAAGTCATGTCACTTTTCAGGTGAGTGTCCCTGTAGTCAGCTTGCTGCGTCGCTGAGAATCTGAATCTGCAGCCGGAATGCAGAGCTGGTGCATAGAGAGTGGCCATGGACATGAAAGATCCCTAAAGCACACAGGTTGTGAGGGTTAAGGCCTACGGGTGCTTAAGTAGATTAGCAAACAAACAAATCCTTTAATATTCTGGAATGCTTCCTCACCACCTAAGTAGGGATTATTCCACCAAACCAGCAAATTCTACCCTTCTACCTAGTGTAAAGTTTGCCGTTCAGATAACCCTGCTCTGCATAAGCAGTCCTCTTAGGTTAAAAAAAAAAAGAAAAGGAAGATATGAAGGCATATTGAAAACTTCTCTGTAGATTTCAAAAAAAGAACAAAAATGCTAAAGACACCCTGTGAAAACAGGTTACTACAGTACTGGCAGTTGCATACGTAGGATGCCACACCAGAAAGGTCACTACAGCAGAAAATGTTATCCTTAAAACTTGTTTTGCAGAAGTCACTACCATGTTATGTACAAACATGTGACATAACTCACCCACCACTTTCTTCTTAGCACTGTACAAATCTTGGTTAAACTCTATGCTTTCTATCCGAAACGTGTAGAAACAACTGATTACCTTGGTCTGATTCCACTTCCAGGCTTCCATCATCTGTAATTTTGGTAAAAAGCTGCTTTTGTTAATAGGCGATGCATCATAGTAACCGGTTGCACTTTTACTACAAAAGGGTGTTTTATTTTCCTGAGGGATGAATAGTAATCAAGGATCAGCTGGTAGTGCCAAGTGCCTTGATAACACAATTGGCTGCATACAGCTTTGTTAGGTCCCTTCCTGCGCCTGCCGGAGGGGCTTAAAAGAAGATGGTAGGAGAGCTGTTCTTTACCTACTTGGCTGTCGGGGATCTGAATTTGGGGATCGCTTTGTCTGCTGGGTGAGAAGGCAAGTGCCTGCATCAGGGTGCTGAAGCCCTTACTGATTGAGGGTGGGGAGGGGAGGGTGGGCGAGGTGGTAGATTAGAGAAAATGGTTGGGGAAAAAACACATGAATCGGGGAAGATTACCCTGAAATTAAGCACTGACTGAGTCTAATGTGGAAAGGTGGGGGTTGATGGGAGTTAGAAGGAGACAGAAAGTGATTATAATCAGAGGAGGGGCTGATTTGTGTTATTTTAATGCTGATTTGGAGGTGAGGGTGGGCTGAAGGAGGGCTGCTGTCACTGTGGCCCTGGGTAGGCAGTGTCTCACTGCTAAGCACAAAGTGGCATCTGGCTTTGATCTCATTAACCCCATCAGCACTGGATTAGCAGATGTGTGCCTGGAGCTTGACTCTTTCAGAGACTTAAGGTGTATATAAAGTGGCAGACATTATGATTCATACTTCATGGGGTTGGTTGCTTGGTTGGTTCGTTTTTTTCTTGACACCAGAGACTACATTCTCCTAGGCCAGCCCTAGGTTCTGCATTGGTCTTGCCAAGTGTTTCCCATGCAGCAGGAAGAACGCCCTTGCGGTTGCTTTCTTTCCCGAAAAAGAAATTCTCACATCTTCCCCCTTTCCTCTAAAATGGGCTTTTTGGGCTAGAAAAGATAATGATTGCAGCAGGCAGCACTAAGGGCAGCACATGGTGTTTGGTGCGTATGGAAGTGAGACCTCTCCGAAGTCTTTGGGGCAACCCCTCCTGAAGTATGGCAAGCCCCATGTGCAGAGAGGTTTTACAGATTTCTTTTTCCCTCCTGGAAATATTGCATTATCATATCATCGGCAGGGATCAGCACAGCTGCAAAAACTTTAGAAGAAAAAGTGAAGCCGTAGATTCTCTTCTGAATTTTTCAGATACTTAGTTTCAGGTAGTGGTATCACGAGGGAGGAGGGGAATTTTCCTTTTTCTCAATGAGAAGGAGAGAAAAAGTTAGGGGAGTAAAAATCTATGAAAAAGTGAGGAGGCAGAGAAGTGAGTAGAAAGCATGTGTGCAATTTTTCCTCCTTTCTTCTAAGTCTTCTCATTGTTTATTTCTAAATTCTACAAGAAAAAACAATGGGATAGAGAAGAAGGAAAACCCACAGCAACAATAACAAGCTCAAAGAAGTTTTATTTTTCTAGAAGCGTTTGTAGCCAGCAAAAGGATCTTGTACCTTCAGCAGACCATTTTGTTCCTTGCTGCTGGTTTTCATGTGAGTCTGCTCGGTCATCTCCTGAGAGGACCTGATAGAAGATGTGTGGCTTTTGAAAAAGGACATGCTAAGAAGCTGATGTGAGTTGTGTGGAGGAAGCTGCACAAGACAGGAGGAGCCGTGGGGGGAGGTGATGCAAGGCAGAGAGGGTGGCGTGGGGAGGAGCAGGGTCCCAAACAGCACTTGTAAAAAAACTTTTGTTCTGCCCTACCCTCGCCTGGGTGAGAGCAGCTGTGTTGCTCTGTGCCATCTCCAGAGGCAGAGCTGGAGCAGAGCTCTGGGAGCAGCAGCATCCTTGGGCTGGTGTTCCCTGTGCCCAAGTGACCTCAGGAGAAACTGAGGCAGGGCCCTGCCCGTTTCTGCCGCCGTCACTGTTTGTAAGCTCTACTGCACTGCCCAAACGAGGTCTAAAGCTCGTCTAAATTTGCTGTTGCAATCCTCTGACTTTTTTCCCCTGCCAGCAACGTAGCATACACCCTGGTATGGACATAGAGACCCTTTCAAATTAATTTGAGGTGAGGTTGTCCGCGTTCACTCCGGAAGAAGCTTGCACAGTATGGCGACAAAATCAGCCTCATGCTGAGCGTCGACTGGAGGAGAGGATTGTTGGTAACCCTTAGGCTTTTTATTTGGTTTGTTTTAAAGTCCTCAAGTTTTACACTTAAGTACAAAATAAAAAAGCCCTAACCCTGTAAAAGAAATGACTGTAGTTTAATTTAAAAAAGAAAATGCTGTGTTATTGCAGCTGCCTGTTATCATGGTATCCAAAATGGAAGTGTATGAATGTCAAGAACATTCAACAAAAACAACTGGGTTTTGTCTGGTGGTTCCTTCAGAATAAAGCATGGCTGACTGCTTTGGGTCTGTTTTCAAAAGTGCTTATTTGGAAGAGCATCTTGGAGATGGCTTTGCACAAAGGTGTACTTTACAGTCAGTTCTGTTGGGATTGGACTTAGCCTGACTTTTTGGGAATAGTCAATAGCCTCAATTTTATGGGCGCCCTGTGATTTTAAGCTGGGCTTATCCTATTGCATTGCCTTGCAGGGGGACCACAGAAGACGTTGAAGCAGTTGAGACAAAGCTTAGCAGACCAAGATGATAAAAGTTTTGAACTCTGCTCTGAAGTGAATAAGGAGCCTGTGGAGCTTGAAGTGTGAGGAAAATGTGTTCAGGCTGATTTTTCTTTTGAGGCATCTTGCCATGTACTGCAGCAACTCCAGTTATTTCTGTAGCAGTTCCATTCATTTCTGTAGCAGTTCCATTCAGTGGTCTCTGTATGGATAGATAGAGACACCAGCTGGTCCTCATGGGACAGGAGGAAAGCCTCACAGCCCCTGCCCCCAAAAAGAAAGAAAGAAAAGAAAAAAAACCCCAACTTTTCTGAACACTGAGTGCGCTGCAGTTATCAGAGAGCTGCAGGGACTCTGTGCGGCAAAGAGCAGTCACGGCAACAGAGCAACATGAGGTCCAAGGCTTGATCATCGCTCCTTCACAAACACCTCCAAGGGTGCTCTGCTTTGTGCAAGCCTTGTGTTTGTGTGCGTGTCCCCCTGTGGTCTTGAGCTGTCTGGTTTTCATCTTTCTGGTTAGTTCCATCCTCGTGTCTTGGGGGTGGCAGGAGATAAATACATCTATGTGCACGAAATATATCTAAGCTTATATTCCCACTGATGCGTTAAGCTCCTGAAAATTGTGCGGTACTTCCCAATCACGCATGATGTTAAAACTGTTCTTTACTGAGTAAAATCAAACAGCCATGTAGGACAAGTTTTCTTTCTCTGAAGCTGAGGCTGTTTTTAAATTAAAGTTGTGGTGTTTTGTTGGGGTTTTTTACCCAGACTACTTTCCCCTCATCTAGAAGCTGCCGTTCTGTAGGAAGGTTTTCAGGCTAGGAGGCAAGAAAGTTGAATTGCTATCCTAGTCGGCTCATCTTGTGTCACCTCTGGAGGTCATTTCTCCCCCATGAGATTTTCTTTCTCCCACTTTTGTCAAGTACTTTGAGATCTCCGATGAATGAATATAGAAGTTCTGTGCTAATTCTAAAGTTCCACTGTTAGATCAATTGAAGATCTCCCCTCATGACTTTGATAGTAGTGTGTGTGGAAGGAAAACGGTTGTTCTGACTTGCTAAGACCCTCCAGTTGTAACACCTTTGTCCTGCCTTATGTAAGGGCTGGAAACAAAATGCGTGCAATAACCTTGGGTTTTTAATCTCTGCAAAACATAATTAACTATTCAAAAGGGTGGTTGGAGGGTTGAGCTGGGAAGAATAAACTAGTAGCGTAATAACATCTATATTAAAAAAAAAAAAAAACACACACACAACCAAGCAACACGGATTTAACATGTTATATAATCTCTGGTAAACTCGCTCTGGGAAATCCTCCAAGAGCTAGTGTCAGTCTCCATTTTGTACAAGTCTGTACATAACCTTTATAAGAATTTGTATGAAGCTGGGTGGGGAAACAGTGAAAGAAAAAGTTAGAACAGAATGTAGCCTGACCAAAGTCTTTCTGTGATGGAGCATTCAAAGCAGGAATGGAGGGAGGTTTACTCCTGCGCAGGCCTTTCGACAAAGCCTTCCTAGTGCGATCGCATTTCCCTCTTGACATCAAGCAGCAGTCTGAAAGGCTTCTGGGTGTATTCGTCTTGTAAATAATCACTGCTTTGAGATGTTATATTGAAAAATAGTCACACTTCTCTCAGCTGGACGCTGCCGTGCTATGGGAACAGTCTAGCGTGTGGCCCTGTCACCCACATAGATGGTGGCTGTTGGTTTGTGTTTGCTCTGTTGCTTACAGATAGAGCAATTAATTTGATGACTGCTAATAACATAGAGCACGAATCATACCACACAGCTATTTCTTTTCCAGGAGCTCAGTCACTGCCTGTCTTATACATAGACGGTATTCACTTACCTCTCCTCTGAGACTAACTTGGAGCCAAGTGGTTTGAAGCATGTTTAGATCCATGAAGGTGTTTAGATCCATGGGGGAAAGGTGCTGAAAACAAAGGAATTATTTTGTGAAACGTGGAAGAAGCTCATTTTTGTCAAAAGACAAGTCCGACTGTATCGATCTGCTCCTCCTGCTGAGCTTTTGTCATCTTTCGTTTGGTCCTCTCCACCCTCCCCTTTCTCTTCTGGCGTTACGCTGCTTCTTTCCCATTCCCTGCCAGAAAGGATTGTTCTCCTCTACACAGCTTAGCAGAGCAGCAAGCAGTGCTGAAAATATTGATGATGTGGAAGTGATTTGGGACACAGCATGTTTCATCAAATGTGCAATACAGTAACATTCGTAAGCTTTTACTGAGGCATCCTTTCCGGTGAAGTCAGCGGGATATCTGTGCGATAGAGAACTCGATGAGGAGATCGGGATTTGACTTTTCTGCTTTTCTTCATTTATGACCAGACCATTCTTCTGATAAAGATACAAAGTTCTCTTCAGGGAAAGTAAATTGTGAGAACGCGTATTGCAAGAAGTTATATTGCATTTGGTTTTGCAAACTAGGGCACGGTCCAGCTTGAGTGTGTGTTCGGTGTTGTCAGAATTGGCTCCTGCTAACAACTGCAAAGTACTTCATGAAGGCCTTGCTTTTGTTTTCCTCAGAAGTTTACTTTTGGTAACGATCTTTGTCAGGAAATCAGTCGGGAGCTAGAGAAAACAATGCCCTGGTGAGGTTGGCACTGAAAGGCCATAGAGTTTTCTCAGCTGCGGGTCTTGCCTTGTATCACGGCCTGCTTCAAGACCCAGAAGAGTGCCTCTGAGGTTTGAGCCGCACCAGCAGGCTTTAAACACCTCAATTGGCATCCAGCGATTTCACTTTTCAGTAAGGCTATGCAACTTATCTTTTATTATCAAGAATAAAAATGCATTGAACGTTAGTGAAGGGCACAGCACTGGCAACTCCAGGATCTTTTTTTTTTTTCCACAGAGCTTGAAAGAGCACTAGAAAATGCGGGCTGTCTTTCTGGAGCACTGCGTATGCAACCTTGGCAAGGATGAAGAGAATTTGCAGTGCTGGCTGAATTCTGCTGTTCGATGGCTTTGCTCTGGAGCCCGTTCTTCAGCCTGCCTTTAAAATACAATCTGATTGATGGTTTTGAAAATGTTGAAGTTTGTCTGCTCCTTCCTCACAGCATTGCGTTTTCACTTGAAAGCAAGTGATCTTTCACGACACAGAGAAAATATTTTTATATATGAGAAAACATTTTTTCAGGTTTTTCCTTTTAGTTCAAAACCCAAGTTTGTAATAAAGGCAATGACCAACTGTTTTCTGTCTACCTCTAATATCAATAGTTCCGCTAGTTTAGCTGTTCTGCCAGGAGCACAGCTGAAATAAACAGTGTTTCACATTTACTACATCTCTCACCTATAGCTTGCATCTTTATAGGTAAAACTAGTATACATATTGGTATCCGAGTACCTAACAGTACATGGAAAGGTGCACATAATTTAGAGAATACATACCTTCAGAAGTTCTCAACATCAGTTGACGGGGAACCTACGAATGCACTTGAGATTAAATGTGCTTTTATTGATATGTGTCTCTTCCCAAGCCTGATTTCCCAGTCTCACTCCAACGTGAAGCAATGGCTTTCAGGTGTTTCTTATTGGGTTTCCATAATCTATTTTGAGCATAGCTACTTTGATAAGGTAAGATTATCATATTCAGTGGTGAGTATGACGAGCTGGTTTTTCCCCATAAGCAAACTCATCTTTTGCATACTTCTTTGTATACTTAAAAAAGTCTCTGACATTTATAAATAACAATTTTTAACCTGATTGGTACAAAAGGTTATCGCCGATGCAGTAAGAGCTGGCAGGACACTCTAGTCAGATACTGTTATCAGCTCACTGGAACTAGGTAATAAGTTGTTTTTAAGAAGTGAATTTCACATCCACCTCCACTTCAAACATTTCCATGGTTTGTGGCTGTCTGTGGCCTTCTCAGTGTCTCCTCAGTAACGTGTCTACGTCATCTTTCTCTTCTAGTTGCTCACCAATGTGCCACCTTCCGCATGCCACATGGGTTTTCTCTCCACGTGACAGGTGACCTGTTTGGTTTTCGTGACATGGTTCTTCCTTTCTATCTCTCTTTCCTTTGGGGCAGGGGAGGATATCTCCTGGCATGATGAAAAGCCTGCGTGATGAAAACTAATTTGTTCCCTTCAATCAGAAATATTCTGGACTTTCTACTAGTTTGCAGTTAATGTGAGGATGAGATAGCTGAAAATTCAGCTCTTAGCTGTTTCAGTGGTGGACTCAACTTTTAATATTATTTTAAATATGAAATATTTCCTAGGTTTCAGTAAGAAACACTTGTAAAAGTTCTATTTTTGAGTGAGTTTAGGGGTTTTTTTCAAAAGCTTCAACTTTTTGCATCTACCTTTCAGTAGAGTTATCTTTTATGTTCAATGCTGCCATGACCGGTGTGTATATATAAGGTGATACCAGTAACTTGTTCCGATTTAAATTGGTAATTCCTGTAGAATTGACTTGACATCTAGGTAGCATTTAGTAGTAGGGTGGCATGTTTCAGTAACTCCTAAGAATAAAAGACAAGGTTTTCAAGATCTGGCCAGGGAGGTTAGATGGATAAGAATTCTCCCTTCCTGTCTTAGAAAGAACTCTCTGAGCAACTTATTCTTCCTGTGTCTTTCTAAGAAGTGCTGAGCACTTTTACTTAAAGTAATTGGCATCCTGGAAAATTAAGTCTACAGCAGCTAATGAGTCTACAGGAGTGTTCGTAATTGACTCAATTTTTTTTTTTTTTATGTGGCAAGTTTAAAAAAGAACAGCAAATGGTTTTGAAAAGTAATTTTTGACACCAGTCCAGCTCCAAAAATGTTGTTTTCCATTTGCTTCCCATGTTTCACGCTGTGTGATGAAATATGAGTGGCACTACTTCTGAGAGCCCTGACGTGCAACCTGTACAATACCTTCAACGCAAACTCAGGATATAGTAGCAATATACTGAAAACAGTATCTTATCCGTGTAAGAATATCATAGGCTTCTGTTTAAATTTTCTGGAGGTGGGGCATTTGGAGAAGAATTAGCAACGTAGGCTTAGTTTGCTGTAAGAAGAGAGTGGTGTTTAGGTTCTAACAGATTGATGTTTAAGTTTTGATAATTACCCTCTACAGAGCTGAAACCCAGTCTGGCGATGACAGCTATTTCACTTTCTTTAAGAGGTACGGCCATAAATAACAACGGAGCAGTTAACCTCAATATCTGCTGAGGCTGAAGAAGACGTTTTTTGAATACTCTGAGGTCTCTGCCTAGCCTTCCATGCATAAAGGACTATGGAACTGTTGTTCCCACTAGGGAACTGTTGTCAGGGTTTTTTTTCTTTATGTAATAAAAAGGATGGGAAATTACTGCAAACGCTGAGTTCAGTCAGGCAATGGTGTCTGCACTTCTAAGCTAACATAAAAAGCAGTGGAAACATGCACAGTAAGAATGCGGGAAGAGGCATTGCGTTTTGCATTTTTCAACGGGGCACAGCTGGCATTTCTGTCTTTATTCAGATGCTACTTTTAGGCTGGATTATACCACTGTAAATCTATGCAGACAGCTGTAAGCAACAGTACAGAACCTCCCTTGTGAATATGTCAGTATTACAGCAGTGGTCCAAGGAATGTCATCTTGCAGTAGTGTTACTGCAATGGTTTGGAAAGTTAGTGTGCTACTTTAGGGGGAAAATCCGTTTTCTGCATAATTTTCAAAACTACTGAACTTTGGTTTCCTGAACTTGGGAAGCAATAGATGCAAGATCCTAATTCGGCTTTGAGGTGCTTTAAACAGGGTGTATTTCGGTAGTGGATGTGGCCTTTATACATCGAAATTCTTTGGCTTCTCAAGAATAGCATGTTTAATGAATTGCAGAAGGAAACAAGTATCATGGTAGTGGTTTCAAAATAGGGAGTTATTGAGGGAATCTGAAAGAGGGACCACACACACCCCCAACACACACACACACACACAAACACGCAATTTTTGGTGGCATGTGCTGTGTGTCTGTACATGTTCTGGGTGAGAGGTGACATAAGCTTTCCTTTCAGCTTGTGTCAAGTTAGGGCAGCACAGTTCCTGCCTCTTCTGCGGCCCGTCTCCCACCCTGGTGGAAATGAGAGGGGTTTTCAGCAGCAGCATGACAGTACCTGCATTGCCGTGTGTGTGTTACGTTCTTTATTGTCAAGGGTTTATCCCAGCCTTTTGGTGAAAGAAATCTCACTTTTTAACTCAAAAGCTCTTGAGGGATAGTACTTTTTAATTATATATATATATATATATATATAAAAATATATATATATAAATACTTGGGTATATTAGATAGATAATTAGAACAAAGAGCAAACACACAAACTATCTCCAAAATACAGATGTCTCCTGACTTTTTCAGTCCCAAAGGAAACCACGATTAACTTTGATTTCCCTAGGAACATAATCTGGTCCTTGACACTGAATGTTCCTTGACAGGCAGTTGTTATTATAGAGTAAAATTTCAAGGTGTGACTGGCAAGCTCTTCTAGAGTACAACAAATCACATCACACATGCAAGGGATATCTTGGCACTTAATACCTGAATTGCCAATTGCAAAACAGAATCTTTTGGAGATGTAAGACCCAGAAAATGGGGAAAAGAAAAAAAAAACAAACCCAAACCGATCAACAGGAAAATTCTTCTCATTCTCTTATTGGGATGCAGCAAACTACCAGCGATGTTGCTGTACTCTTGTAGAGTTGCAGTAAGAAAACTTTTCAATATCTTTTCAATGTCTTTTCAGCTGTAAAAGAGTAAAAGAAATGTGTGGGGTTGGTTGGTTGTTTTTTTCCCATGAGAAGTCAAAATACATGAATACTATGTGTTGAAGTGGATGATGCTACAGCCAGACATACACGCAGCTCTGCCACAGAGACGTCCTGTGGCGTGGTCATCTTTCTGTAGCCAATTTCTGGTCCAAAAGCAATGACAACACCCTAGCTGTCTGAGAACTGGCTCTCTAGATACACGCTTTCGTAGCCTTATATAATTGGGTGTCATACACCTGTATTAAGGTTCTGGGGAAGAAGTTTCTGTGAAAAAAAATCATTGCTTGGTGCAAACTTCTTTTCAAGGATCCATGGAAAAACCTCCTGCCTGCTTGCATTCCCGGGAATTGAAGGCTGTCTGTTAAAATCTCATTGAAATGCCTTTCGATCGGTAAAGCAGAACCAGGAACGTGACCTAGACGTTAAGTTACTGCTTCTCTACAGAAGCTGTTACAGCTGTGGGGGGAACCTAAACTTAGTTGTTGACACATTGTTCTTGAGAAAACGACAAAAGAGATTGTGTTCATTAGGCCAACTTCATCATTCTTGCTAAAAGCAGTCTCAAGTTTCCATGTGTATTTTTAAATCAAATTAGAAACGCTGCTCCTGAGACCTCCTTCAGCTGACAGAGATGGATTGCACAACCTGATAAATATAAGGCATTCCTAGAGATGTGCTAACCCAAGTCACCACAAGTGGTTAGGTAATAAAAACATACACAGAGCCATGTATTTAAATTAGCAGAGAGCTTTACTTCTTCTTCTGATAGTGGAGTCCACATGTGGGGAGTGGCCACTTCTCAAACAGAAAAGGGAAAGGTTTGTTCCTCGGTTGGTTTTGAAGCTAAATGCCATTATTCAGTCATGGTGGGTTTCCTCTGGCTAGGTTTTTTATCAGCTGTAATTAAAACAGCCACCTCCTTTCACTCAGCTATCAGCACATACTTAACACAGCTAAATCTACAGCACTTAATCCCACCAGGAGAATCTTTGTAGCTCTACCCGTGTGTTACCTGACTCAGCTGTAGAAGAAAGCAAGAGAAATTGAAAAACAAGCTTACTGGCATTAAAAAAAAACAACCAAAAAAACCCCAAACCAAAACCAAAAACCAACCCAAAACCCCACGTACAGTTGCAGAAATTAAATGACCCAGGTTTCCTCCACCCACCGAATCAGTATAGTTTTCACATTAATGTTGTTGTTTTCTTATTTCAATTGCATGCTAGAAACGCAGCAGGATACAGCTGGGGAGACTGGGATTTGATGCCATAATCCAGGAATGTGGCACTTTTCAAAAATATAATTAATGTTGGAATGAGCTGTCTTGAAGGAGAGAAGTGAGAACTGCTCCACGAGCGTGTTCTTGCTCCGTGTCCCCTGCCACCGTAACGGGCTTTTCTGTCCAGGGCTCGAACACGTGGCTTCCTTCTGGGGAGTGGGGGTTTGCTCAGCCCTTTCATCTCGTGTGTGGATGAAATTTTCACCTAGTAACATCTTAATAGAAAAAGTTGAGCATTCAGTCAGATACCAGGCCTTCAAATAAGCGGTAGGTCGATGGAGACACCCAAACAATTACTCTTTAACAGACTAACATTTTTATAACGTGGCTTTGCAGCGATTAGGGTTTTTGCAGTCTCTGACAGCAAAAGAACTGATAGCAGAGTCAGGACTGAGACATTTTGAAACATGCACGATCCAAAATGACAAGAAAGAAAGAAAGAAAGAAAGACAGAAGGGCTTTTAACGCTTAGCCCGTTTCTAAGTTTCATAGACCCTTGTTTCCTTCTCCTTGGGAATGTTAAAACTATGAGATATATACATTTGTGATGATGTAGTTCAAGTCAGGAGTACTCTCCTATTGGTGAAAACTGAAATAGAACAGAGCTTATTCTAATTTCCATGCAAGGAATCATGTCTCAGTGGATAGTAAAAGGCAGTTTGCTTAGTGCTAAGACACGGAACAATGAGTTGCATATAATGTAAATTACAAGACATGAACGATACAAGTAAGTTATTATCTGTATTAAGCAATAATGAAAATTTTCCTTTCTCACTAAGTTTTTTTATACAGGCAGATGAAGTAATATTAGCTAATTTGCTGAAAGAGTTA
Source organism: Falco biarmicus (assembly GCF_023638135.1). NCBI lineage: Eukaryota > Metazoa > Chordata > Aves > Falconiformes > Falconidae > Falco > Falco biarmicus. The sequence continues at coordinate 121,672,557 of NC_079288.1, read as the reverse complement.
AAAATTATATACAAAGTAATGAAGACATCATCAGTACCCTAGTCGAGTATGTTGTGTAAGCGTAGGCAATCAGTACAGCAGCTAAATGTGAAGTCTACAGAGACAGTTCTCCAAGGAAGAAATAAACTTCATCAAAAAACGTAACTGTGGATATCCGAAGGAGAAATGTAAATGGGCCGGTTGGCTGTATGGTGAGTGAGTAGCGAAAAATGAAGAGACGTGCTGTGGCCTGCACTTGGGAGAGTGAAGGGGGTTTTGCCTCTTGTTAGGTGCCTTTACCGACGTGTACTCTTTCCTGCAGATTTTCTTTAGTGCTATTTGTCTTCAGTTAAGTTTTTGACAGCAAAAACAAGATAGCATAGATCCCCTACCCTTTGGAAAGGCCAAAAATTCATATAGATTCTACCTAAGTTTCAGCCCCTGCGGTGTTTCTCGCTAGTCTCCATTTACCAAACTGACCTGTCAGTGGTTCAGAAAGAGCTAGTGTGTATTGCTGACCTTTATCAGCTGTAACTAAAACAGCCAGCTTCTCTGCTGTTTTAAACCACCGAGCCCTGCCTCTCCAGCTGCTCACCACGCCTGGGAGGAGTACCCAAGGAAAACCTTGGTTTCTCTGACATGGTGCAAGAGATGCGGAAGGGAAGCACATTCTCAGACTTTCACCTTAATTTACAAACCTTTGCATTCTCTCTCTTTTTAATTTGTGCTTAATTTGGGCGTGGACCAAACCCCTAGCTCTGCAGCGTTTCCCCTGTACTTTGATTCAACATTCAAATGCTCATGAAGCAGGTTCACGTCGAGGTTCGTCCCTTTGTTCTCAGAGGTTTGCCTGGCTGCTGCCTTTTGCTGTCTTTTCTGCCTCTAAGAAAAACTGATGTTATCTTCTAAAGAGAAAACCGAAGACTCTTTGCAGCTGAGGATTTCCTGTGTGCCTATCCCCAGCCTGTGCAGTGACGGCGAGGAGTGGCTGTACGTGGCTGCACTTCTTCGGAGAGCTTGAAGAACAGTCCTTGCACAGAAGCTGAAGAAATCCCCAGCTGCTGGTGCCTTTGATATCAGATAAAGGTCAACCTGTCTCGGAGAAAGCGTGATCGGAAATGCCTCACACCATCCTTCACTTTCTCTTCCTTACCCTGAGATGATTCACCGTACCTTTCGGGGTATGCCTTCACCACCGCACCTACGGTTTTCACTTCAGCTCTTCCGAATAGCTTTGCTGCATCTCATGCCCCAGCCAGCTTAAGCCAGGACCGCCGAGATTTTCAATGAGATGATAAGAAACTATCCACAATGCTTATTATTACAGTAATATTTAATAGCTTTGTTATTGTTGTTGTTGTTGATTGATTTTGCTGTTTGGGGGGGGGGGGGGGTGGGTTGATATATATATAGGCCTACTAGTATAAGTGTTAAAAATTGAGTTACGCCGGTCTTATCCCAACAGGCACATCTTGTTTCCTTGCACTGAGAGTTGCTGAGGCCCCCCGAGCACGCTGTGGGTCCTGAGCCTCCAGATGCTGACACCCACAAAGTTCCGCCTGGCACAACGTCAAAGCTGCTGATGCCAACGCTTTTGGGAGCTGCAGGCTCCAGTTGTTTCTCCCAACACCCCCCTCTGCGAGGTTACCGCTGCACGGCTCGGCGCGGGAAGTACATGACTTACACTTTCTATAGGTAAGACTGGCTCAACAATTTCATGTAGAATTGTGTTAAGAATTCTGACGTGTGGTTTCTTTCAACTGCTTTTGAATTCCTCTATAGCTTCAGAAATGTTGTTACAGCTGTGAAGATTGTTTATTAACTGACAAATAACTTGCGTAAAGGTAAACACTTTCTCTGCTGAGTTTCCTCAAAGCCATATTGGCTCTAGATAGTTATCACCGCAGAAGATGAGTGATGGGAACAGTAAATATCAAATACTTCAAGTACAGGTTGTTTGTCACCTCTTCTGTCTGAAATGATACTGTGCTGATAGATAGTTCTTGCTTTTCACAGACTGAGCCACCTCGCGTCGCTTAGAAGGAGGAGTGAAGTCCCAGTGTCTGGGACTGGGTACGTGTCCTCCCTCCCAGCCGGGATCTGTGCCTTAGCAGGGGCTGGGAGGTGCCGCTTCGGGGGGAACACAACAGTATTCCCAGGTGGGATGCAATGCGGGAGCACTCTTACACGTTACCGGTAGCGGGAGGATCACAGTTTATTCAGTTCATCTTCAGAAAGGTGTAGGTCACTACCTGTAAAGGTCAGTCAAGTGACCTAGAGATGAAACTTGCTTCTGGATGTGGATTAGGAAGGAAACCAAATAAAAAACTGATGATGGACCCTGCTTTTGTTCCATAAAACACGCCATTTGGCCCGCCAAAGCTCGCACGACGGAGAAGTAGCATACGACTGCAGAAGGTAGAGGTTATCCCCAGTACGTGATCCTCAAAGTGAAAGTGGAAACCATCATTCAGTCTCTCGAGCTGAAACTATCAGTTATCATTCAGTCTCTCGAGCCTAATTCTTGGAAGTTTTTCAGAAGGATTAACTTTGGGCACAGAGGGCTGGTCTCTCTTCACTTGTCAGTGGGGGAAGCAGGCACTTTTAGACGACAGTTTGGGGATGGAAAATAACTTGGTTGCATCGGATTCCTGTCTGTGTGTCAATCCTCAAATTAAGGCTGTGCCAGGATGTAGTCATAAGGTGTGTCAATCGTCTTCCAAGTTGCCAATTTATTCTCCAGAATTTTAGCTCTCCCTTTTCGAACAAAAGCTTGTCGCGGCTGTAATTTCCAAGAAAAATCTAATGAGCTGACTGTTTGCTGGCGTCCGTGGAGAGCCTTCTGATGCAGCTGTAAGGTTTTCCCTTGTTTCAGTGAAGTGTTGATTCGGGTGCCAAGTGATAGTAAGCTGCTGCCAGCATTCTTGGTCAGTTTACTGACCCATTTAAGCCCAGTATTATATTTCTAAAATCAAACTCTTACGCTTGGCATAGGGGTTTTTTTAAGGTAGTACCGCCTTTAGAGATGGGGAAGGAAAGGTGTCGTAAGCGATGTTTTTACGGTAGTACCGTAGGAAAATTACATAGGGACATCTGCGGGAAGACGGTCAGTCGCTCAATGTGAGCGTTGGCCGCCGCAGAGCAGAGCTGAGCGGCTCGGTGACCACTTTCACCTGCGGCAACTCACCTACTGCTGCCCCCGACACTCCCCCGGCCGGTGCTGCTGCAGGGATTGCTGTACGCTGCACGCCTGCGTAAATGCTGCGCCTGTTGGCTTGTCTTTATTCCAAACACGGTTGTTGGGGGAAAGACATCTAAAACACAGCGGGAGAAAGCAGATTTGCTCCGCTAAGCGCCAACCTGCTGGAGTGACAGCTGTTGGTTTTCTCCATCATTTTTGTTCTTCAGTGGGAATTGTTGTTCATTTGAACCGTGCTAGGTTCCAAAGTTTTCGGATGGATTTTACTGAGAACGGTTTTGTGCTCCTAGTGTGTCGGAGAAGGCTTGTGGTGAGCAATCACATTTTCCAAATCCATTAGCAATATTAGTGCAGAATTGGGGTGTTTTTATGACCATGCTGAAGATTTGTATGCTGCGGTCTGTCACTTGAGCCTCTGTAATTGGAAGAAAGTATTTATAGTTTGTCTGTATCAGCAGTCTGTTAATTAGAAACTTAGAAGTTTGTGATATTCAGTATATAACCTTTCATGCATAAAGATTTTACTTTGTAGAGAAATACACGGTTGAAGTAAAGTTTTTGTGTACTGACAGAAATTTTAAAAATAATGCAGTTTGGGTATTTTCTTTCCAAGCTTAGCGAAGTTTAATGGAAAAAAAAAATAAAATTGTACTACACCCATGAGCGTGATCTGGGTGGGCAGCCTGTGTCACAGAACACTCTTGTACTGGAATGTTCTTGTTTGTAGGGATTATTTGCTTTTGGATGAATGTTCCTGCTAAGCAGCTCCATGTATTCTTAATACGGTTTGGGTTTGTTGGGGTTTTTTTTTCCTTATTTGGGGCAAAACGTGGGAGAACATGTATTTTTTTTGTGAAAGAGATTGTAAAAAGCCAGTTTCAGATAAACTTGGGGCTACGGCGATGTTTAGCCAAGCACTGGAAGTCCCAGCTGTTCCAACTCATTGCATGTTGTTATGAAATAATTCTCAGAATTTCGCTTTCTTTTTATATCATTTCCCTGCCTTCTGTTAGTTGCCTTTTAAAACATTTTAGTCACTAAAAAAACCCCAAACGACAAAACCAACAAAACCCAAAGGACCAAACCAACCGCACATCCAAGAGAGCGTGTGGCCGTAAAAGCACTGGTTTTGCAGGCGTCGCTGTGATCCCTTCAGCACCACGGCGGAAGGCAGCGGTGCTGCGCGGGCGGCCGGAGCGTGCGGGCCGGCGCTGCGGGGGCGCGCAGCCGGGCGCGGCCACCGACCTTCCCGGTGCGGCCACCGACCTCCCGGTGCCGCGGCGCCGGCTGCGGGGCTGCGGGAGGGGCCGTGTCGCACCTAACGGGCGCATTACGAGGGGTGAACGCTTTGCGAAGCCCGCAGCTACCCCGGTAACGGGCCGAGCGCGGCAGGACGCGTTGGTGGGTGTGTGAGCGGCCGTCCCGTCCCACCCGCTGCGCGCTGCTTGCAGGGCGCTGACGCTAAAAGCCACGCAGCGCTCCGGCGGGGCAGCGCGGCGGGGCCCAGCCCGCAGCCTGCCGGTGCCCGGGACGGGCCGCGCTCCGCCTCAGCGGCAGCCCCGGCGCGGCCGTCGGTGCAGGCGGGCACCGGGCGGTCTGCGCCGGTGCGGAGACCCCCGCCGGGCCGCGGCACCTGCGCCGGGCTGGGGCAGTGCCCCCCCCCCCCCCGCACCCCCCGGTGCAGTCCCCCGGCGGCGCCCGCTCTGCCGCGCTCCCCCTGCCGGCCGGCCGCGGCGGGGGCGGCACCGGGGCCGGCGGGGGCGCAGCGACGCGGGGCCGGGGCGCCGCCACCCGGGACGCGGCAGCGGCGGGGGGGGGGGGGGGGCCGGGCTCGCCCGCGTACGCAGGCGCCCCGCCGCCGGCTGCCCCGGGGGGGCGGGGGGGGCGTCCCGCGGCGGCCGCTCGGCGCCGGCGGCCGTGACCCGTGCGGGAGCGGCTCCCGGGAGGGCGGGGAAGTCCACTCCGGGATTTCGGGGGCGCCGCGCAGTGACACATTGACATCACGGGGGCGCGGCCGGGCGGCGGGCGGGGGCTGCGCGCTGAAAGGCGGCGGGGCGCGGCCGGAGTCACTCCGGAACGGCGGCGGGACAGCGCGGAGCGGGCGGCGGGACGGCGCGGCTGCCTACACTGCCCGGGCTGGACTCCGCGCCGGGGCCGCCAATGTGCCTCGGGGAGCAGGCGTGCACCTCGGCCTCAGGTAAGCCCGGGCCGTGCGCGCCGCGCCCCCCCGGGCCCCGGCCCCGCCGGATCAGGTGCGGGCGGGCGGCGAGGGGGTTCCTGCAGCCGGCGGGGAGGGCCGAGGGCTTCGGGGCGGCCGCGCTGCGAGCTGGGGCCCCGCTCCGCCGCCGCCGCCGTGCGGGAGGTGCGGGCGAGGGGCGACCTGCCCGCGCTGCTCCCTCGCCCCTCCGCACCGCACGCCGGGCGGCCGGCGGGCTCTGCGGGGCAGCGGTGCTCGGCTGCGGGCGGGCGGCGGCGGCAGCGCCGGGGCTCCGGGCTGACCGAGCGAGCAGCGCTGAGCCTGTCGCGGTTTGCTGGGAATTGGGGAAACTTCCAGCTGGGTAACCGCTTGCCCTGCCGAACGCGGGGGTCTCCCTTGCGCGCCGGAGCCTTGCCTGAGCCTCTCGAGATGCCGAGGAGGCTCCGGGGACTTTCCGTGCCAGACTCCTGTGCCCAGGGCTGCTGTGCGGTGCCGTGTTCTGCCTGACGTGCTGACCGTGCTCCCAGCCTGTCAATCAGCCTCCAACAGCAACAGCAAGCACATGGCACTGTGCAGAGAGCTCGCAGGGCCATCGCGCTCTGCCTCCAGCTTCGTTTGCAACTTGCCGAGGTGTGCAAGTGCCTCCTCGTGACTTTCCAAAAAAAAAAAAAAAAAAAAGAGGAAAAAAAAAATATCTCGCACTTGGGGTTGTGGTTACACTCGGCCAGAATGGACTTGGCGGCAAGGACCATGCGGTGAAGCCGCCGAGCACCGGACACTGGACCGCTGCTGGGCAGTCGCGCCCCCCCCTCCCCCCCCCCCCCCTTCCCCCCGGCTTAGGGGGATCGCCCGGTTCTGCTCCCGTCGGGAAAGGGAAGGAACAGCCGGGCAGGAGCCTCGCCTTCCCCGCGCTTACTTGGAGACCTGCAGCGCTCCCGCTCCCCGGTGCCCGCCGCAGCCCTGCGCGCACCGAGCGGACCGGACCGCTCGCGGAACGGGCTCGGTTTAGGTCCCCGTCGGCGCCAGAGCGGCGCGGAGGGGTCCGGCCCCTCGGAGGAGCGAGCCCGGGGAAAGGCGGCCCGCCGAGTGCTGACCCCCGGGAGAGGCGGCGGGCTGCGGGTCTGGATTTCCCCCTGTCCCCCCCCCTCGCCGAGCGGGACGTGGGAGAGCTGCGGGGGCTTTGCGGAGCCGAGGACCGCAGCCCGCCGCCTTCCCCGCCCCGCGGGGCTGGGAGGGCGAGGAGCTGGGGCTGCGGGCCCGCCGGGTGGGTTTCCCATTGCTAGTGTCCCCTTGGAAATAAGTAAGTTGGGGGGGTGGAGGGGGGCTTCGTGGTGCCGCGGCACCGGCGCGGCCCTCGGGCTGGCACGGCCGCGGCCGCAGCGGCGAGCAGGTGCCGCGGGGCGCAGAGGCGCGGCGCCCGCCTGGCGAGGGGCGGGCACGGCGGCCCCCTCGGCCCCGGCCCCCTCCGGAGAGACGAGCCAGCGGCGACCGGGCTTCCGCGCCTGGGTCCCGGGGGGCGGCGGTTGGCGGGGGCAGCGGGGCGGCCTGACGGACCCCGCGGCGGCCGCGGCCCGGTGAGCCCCCGGCGGGGGGTGCCGCGCTCGGGGCCGGCCCTTGCGGGCGGGGAGGGGCCGGCCGCGCACGGGCATCGCCCCAGAGCAGCCCCAGAACCCGCCGCCGCGTCGCGGGCGGCCCCGAGCCGGGGGGCGGCCTCAGGCGGAGGGGCTGGCGGGGGGCAGCCGGCGGCCCCCATCCGCGGCGGCGGGGAATCCCCGGCGCTGCAGCGGCCGGCCGGGCGCTGCCGCTTTAAATGCCGGGAAGTCCGCCCTCCTGAGGCAGCGCCGGCCTCGGCCTCTGCCCTCCCCCTGCCAACGGGGGAGATGTAAGGAGGAGGGGGGGGGAAAGCCCTTGTTTTCATTCATAACTTTTTTTTCCTCCCCCCTCTCCCCTCCTCTTCCTTCCTCCCCGCCAGCGCCGTGCCCCGCTCCCGCTCGGGGCGCGGAGGGCGCCGCGCCGCCGCCCGCCCGGGGCTGCCGGTGGGACCGGGGGGGCTGGCTGTGCCGAGCGGCTGGGGGGGGGTCGGTGTGGGAGCGGGAGCGGTGACACCCTGGCGGTGGGGGCACTGCTGTGCCCGCCCTGGGTGCAGAGCCGTGGGGTCTCGCCGCCTCGGCTGTACGTTGGTTTATTTTGGGGGGGGGGGCGGGGGGGGGGGGGGGGGCGACGCGTTTGCGCCGGGGAGGGGGCGGTGGGTGCAGCTCTCCGGCCGGCCCGCAGCTGGCCCTGTCACTCTGCGGGCCGCGCTGGTGTTGCGCTTTCCCCCCAAAGATGGCACTGGATGTCTTTCGCATTTCCTCGGGATTTTACTTTCCGTGCCCCGGGGAGCCCAGCTCCGGCCGGCACAGCTGTAAATCTTCCCCTTCCCACGTCCGTTCACCCTTGCGCTGCTGCTGCGGATTCGTATTCGGCGCTGCGAGGAAGGCGGCTCGTTTTGTGGGTGGATTAAAGTGAACGCGTTGGGGATTTTTGTCTTCCTTCAGTCTGGCGACCCTGAAGCTCACACAGGTGACGTTCGATGTAAAATGAAATCTCCGGCCGCTGGAGGAGCGCACAGACTTTGTCTTCTGGCAGAAGCTGTCGCTCACCACTTCCTAGCGGTCAGAGCGACAGAGATGCCACCTCCCTGTTAGAAGGGACCTTCCCTGCTCCTGCCTGGCCCTCTGCCCCCCTGCCACTCCGCCGTGTCCTCTCCCGAGTGGGGAACAGCTCCGTGCCGGCCGTGCTCTGGGTGGCAAGACGGACTCTTTCTCATCAGTATTGAATGAGTTTTGGAACTGCTTGGTAGCACTTGCCCTTCTCCTCTTCCAGGTGAACATGCATGACATCGCGGGTGGCGGGGGGGGGTGGGGGGGGGGGGGCGGGGGGGCGCGGTGGAATGACAGAGGACTTCTCCCCAGCTGTCAGTAAAGGAAAGTGGTTTTTCTCGGTTCTGTATATAAATGTGGCTTTCGAGTACTTATCTGAGTTTTTATATAGGTACAGAAGCGTCGCTGTGGTCTTCTCGGTCAGCGCTGCAGCCTTCGCGTCGGTAGCTAGGCAGAATGAAACCCAATGAAAACGTTTTAACATTTATTTAAAAGATAAGGCTAGAAGATGATGTAGTTATTTGAGAAGCTTTTAATCTGTCTTGCGAAAATGGATCTGTTCTTTCTTTGTGTCTTGTGGTCGGTTGGTTTTTTTTGAGCTTTATTTGTCATCTGCTCTTGATGTTCTTGCAAATCCTTAGGCACTTTTTATCTGACACCTAGTTCATCTTAGCCTTTTCTACCCCTTTTTCCTTTGCACCGGTCAGAAAATACTTGAAACCGGGCTCTTTTGCACCCTTGCTTTGATTTTATAAGGAGCATATTAGATCTGTATGCCGCGTTACTTTATTACAGAAAACGCCTTGGCTGCTTGACAGGACTTAGCTCGAGACTCTGCAATGCACGTATGTCACTTTAAAAAGGAAGCTTTCCAAATGCACTGGCAAGGAAATCTGTTGAGCTTTCTGATGCTGCAGATCAGACGGAAGAGTGAGAGTCACGCACGTTCTTTATTCTGCCATATAGAACATGAACTTGATGGTGTTCTTGCCTGTTTCCAACTTAGCTTTGGGGGCTTTCAGAATTGCTGTTGCTAGGTAGACAGATGTTGAATTTCGTAGCAACTGAGAAGCACTTTCCATGGCTTGGCAAGTAAGCGTACAGGTTAATACTGGAGGTTTTGAGTTTAATTTTTTTATATTTTTTTTTTTTTAAATGGCATTTGCATTCCTCATCTATGATGCTATACGCAGGCTCTCCCCGTTACTGGATTTTGGCCAGATCCTCAGCGTTGTTGTAATCCCCTGCTGAAAGAGATCAGTACCAGGTGGCTAGGGCAATTTGTGGTTTGCCATATAATTTCTGTTTTCAAAAAGTACCCCAATTTTTTATTCCTTTTTTTGCCCTTGATCCTGTGTACGTGTGTATATATGTACGCAGACAATGTTTATTTATACCTTCTGTCTCGTTATTATTTTAGGATTTCAGATGCATGCCAGGTTCCCACTGAATGCCAGAAGTAGAGATCACTACAGATGGAGCCCCAAAGTCAACATGGCAGCGGCGGTTCACTAGTGGTGATTCAGCAGCCCTCCCTGGACAGCCGGCAGCGGTTGGACTATGAAAGAGAGAGCCAGCCAACAACTATCTTGTCGCTGGACCAGATCAAGGCGATCAGGGGCAGCAACGAATACACCGAAGGTCCATCTGTGGTGAAAAAATCTGGTCCGCGGACAGCACCGAGGCAAGAGAAGCATGAGAGGACTCACGAAATTATACCAATTAATGTGAATAATAATTACGAACACAGACCCAGTCATGTGGGGCACGTGGCGCATCAGCATAACGCGCGGGCTCCCGTCTTGAGCAGGTCGACCAGCACGGGGAGCGCGGCTAGCTCTGGGAGCAACAGCAGTGCTTCCTCCGAGCAAGGACTGCTGGGGCGGTCGCCTCCATCCAGGCTGGGCTCGGGCCACAGATCCGACCGGGACAATCCGGACGCAGCCCAAGCAGTCGTCTCTGATTGTCGATGATCTGAAGGGTCCTTTGAAAGAGGACTTGACGCAGCACAAGTTTATCTGCGAACAGTGTGGGAAGTGCAAGTGTGGCGAGTGCACGGCCCCGAGGGCCCTCCCCTCTTGCTTGGCCTGCAACCGGCAGTGCTTGTGCTCTGCGGAGAGCATGGTGGAGTACGGCACCTGCATGTGTTTGGTCAAAGGGATCTTCTACCACTGTTCTAACGACGATGAAGGGGACTCTTACGCGGATAATCCCTGCTCTTGTTCCCAGTCACACTGCTGTTCTAGGTACCTGTGCATGGGAGCGATGTCCTTGTTTCTGCCTTGCTTGCTCTGCTACCCTCCGGCGAAAGGATGCCTAAAACTCTGTCGAGGGTGTTACGATCGCATCAATCGTCCAGGTTGCCGATGCAAGAACTCCAACACGGTCTATTGTAAACTGGAGAGCTGCCCCTCGCGGGGTCAGGGCAAGCCCTCATGATTTTTGGAGGGAGGTTTACTTCTTCCAACTTCAGTTTTTCAGGTTGTAGCTGATGTGGGTTTTTCCCTTTCCTTTCTTTTTTTTGTTTTTGTTTTGTTTTGTTTCCCTTTCCCCAGTTTGGGGGAGAGGGGGCTGTTCTTTTGCTTTCCCTTCTGTCTCCCCAACTTAAAATACACAAGCTCTTTGCATCTTTGCTCTCCTCTTCCTATTGACTTGGCTGAATGTGGAGTGTTTTCCATAGCCGTTGCTGCTCTTTGGTAAGTGTGGACCTGGTATCTGCATCTGCCGCTCACTTTGGCAGGGTCTTTTGAGTTTGTAACTGAACCACTCCTGAAAGAGACAGTGAGGGCTCACTGGACTCTTGAAGCTTCTTGCTCTGTGAATACCTTCCCAAAGATGTTTTTCATTCTTGGCATTTATATGTTTGGGTTTTTTCCTTAACTCCCCTGGGTTCCAAGGAGGAGTAACTTTCATGAGTGAGCTGGATTGTGAAATAACTTTTTGTGTGTGTTCTTTTGGAGAGGGATGTAAAATAAAGGCTTTACCAAATGAAAGGCCTGACTCTTCTATAAGCAGCCTGCTTTCCCCCCCCCCCCCCCTCCCCCCTCTCTTTTTCTTTGTCTATACTTTTGGAACATTCTCAGTCCTGAGAATTACTCTGCCTCCCTTTTTTTAAGTTTTCGATGTAACTTCAGTTTTTGCTACACTATGTAGATCTTCACATTGGAGACATTATGGCTGCAGCGTACTCATTTATTTCTTTTGCTGTCAAGTCTTTGAAGGATATTGCTCACTCCACCCTCTTACTCCTGTTTTTGTAGTCTTACCAGTATCAGTTGATATTAAAATTGGTGGTGTTCATGTATCCAAACAGCCTTCAGGTGTCATTGAGTCACCTAAATGCTCTTGAATCCTTTGAGTTTCTTGTGATCCTTTGCTTTAGTGAATTTAGCTCTGCTCTGTACTTCATAATTTTATTCTGTCCCTGTTTTATTGCCTTAGCCACAAATTGTGGTCCTTTTTTGTATATTTTATGTATAAAACACAAAGTTGAATCCCAACTATTTTTAAGACAAAAGTCTGTTAAAACTTTTTTTTATTGTAAAGAATATTTATTATGTGAATCTCTATTATTTTATGATATTTATTACAAAAGACTTTGAAAAATGTACTCATGTCTGAATATAACAAAATATCAATACTTAATGAAATAAGGATGACACGAAGAAAGTACATATGTTAACTATAATGCAGAAAATATATTAATTAATGAAAATGGCTCTTGAGTTCTTTTGTTATAATGACAGGGTGTGAGCTGCATATGCGTATTACAGGGTTGTTGGGTTTTCTCCTCTTTGTGGTCTGTCAGGTAGCAAACAACTCCCTATTGATACTTCAAAACCACTAGTCTGTGCTCTAGTTTAGTTTACCTAATTTTAAGCTTGCTAGCCGTATATCAAGTAAGCTTTTGCTTTGGGATATTTAGAACAACTGAATGTATATGTTGGGCTTAACAGTGCCAAGAAGCGTAGGCCTATTTATTTACCAGAGCATTTGTAAATACGGTTGTGGAGGAGGAAACCATAACTTCAAGGGGTTTTTGGTGTCCTAAAGAGCACCAAATTAACATGTAAACCTATTTTAAATTTTCCTATATAAAACTTCTTGGCTGGTTAAATTGTACGTCAATTGAAGTAACGAATCTACCAAACTCAAATCTAAATAAAACGCAAGAGGCAGGGTGAATAATAATGGTTGTGTTGCTGTAGTTTGCTAGCTTTGAATTTTGTGCGTGTTGGTGCCTACGTCTACAGCTTGTTTGGTTCTTTTCCCATATGTTTTTCCCAATGTCAACTGAATCTGTCTTCTGCCCTTAAATTAAAGGCTCTTATGGGTGACCTAGGTGTCACAGCTGCTTGTGGCCATTTAACACATACTCAACAAAAAAGCTTTTAATTAAAGAGTGAATGGGGGAACCTCATTCTTCTGTTCTTGTGGGTCAAGGCTAACATCACAATTCTTAGAAAGTAAAAGGTTTATTAAATGGATGTAATTTCACGTGGTGCTGTGTAAGTGGTTCTAGAGAAACTCCACTTTAAGAACACAGTAAAAACTTGACAGATGTGTCGTATCTTGAGTTTTGAAGTCCTGCTGCTTTGAATTGCCGTATTCAAGCTGTTCTGACTCCTAGCATATTGACGACTTGAATTAGCTCACCTTTTGTAGTTAACTCTGTCAAAGCTGATCCAGCGTCATATAATGAGCTGATTGAAAAGTTGCGTTCTTTATTAAATGGCACGGATGACTTCTGTGAGGTGTAAAGTGAAATTGTCGTCTGGCTGCATCTAGGAAACCACTTGCTTTGCAGTACGCAGTTGGTAATACTGCTCTCCCAGCCTCAGCGTGACAAAATTGACAGGCTGGGAGGCTTGTGGGGCGGCAGTGTATATACACAAAGTCTGCTTTCCAAGATTTATTCTTCATGAGATGAAGCACAGCCAAGAGAAGAATGTTTCTGAGGAGTAGGCGACTTGCCTTGCACTACTTTCCTATCACCGATACTTCTCTAACAGTGACAGCTGCAAACAGCCCTTGGGAGACAATGAAATCCTTGTCAAACAGTCACCATTCGTCAGATGGGACCATTTTTAAGACTCTGTACTGACACTCAAAAATACCGAGCCAACTGCCATTTCATAACTGGATACAACCCAGCTCTGTGTTGAGTAAGTTTGCTTGAAGGGTGTTAGATTATTCCTCTTCAAGAAAAATGTCCTGCTTACCTCTGCCTCTTTTTTTTTTTTTTTTTTTGTGTGTGTGTGTTTAATCAGATTGATGTAGGAATTTGGTTTGGTTTGGTTTGGTTTGCTTCCTAGCAAAAGAGAAGAAAGCCCAAAGGACCCACATGTACTCTGTCTTTTAATGATTATTTTCCTTCACAAGCTATGTCACAGTGCTTCTTCAGATTTCTTAAAAAACAATCAACAAAACCTATGCTCCCTTTGCCAGCTAAACTTTGGGAATAACTGCAGGTTGCAGTTTAGGAGGAAAATTTTGATTTTGACCTGCACAGTAATGAGAAGATGACAGTTCCTTACATGTCTTAAATGGTATTCTGCCAGGTGTTACCTAGAGAAGGCAGCGTTAAAGCAACGAGAGTAGGCTGTATTGTTTGTACTTATTATACATCTATATATTTGAGTTCACTTTCAGGCCCTCTGGAATGTAGGGTCGTTGCCTTATGTTACAGAAATGACTGTGACTTCTTTCAGGCAGACACATTTTGTGGTGCAGAACCGCGCAGGATTGTCTGAGAGCAAACGAATGTCTTCCTTAGCGGAAAGAAATGAGCAAGCTGACAGATGTATGAAGTAAGCCTCCCCCACTTGAATAGACTAAAAATTACTTTTAAGTATGCCCTGAGTGGTCAGTCATCACAATCTGTTCTACTTTGTACAATACAGCAACTGAAATGATCACCTAGAGATACGTGGTTTATTGTGAGGGGCTTTGCTAAAGGCTGGTGAGATTTCTGGCGATTAGGAGACTGAGGTGTACGTTTGAGTTCTTCAGCCCCAGATTTGTCGGGGCTGTTCAGGGTTACTTTCTACCTGTCTGTAGACTGCCAGACTGTCAGAGGTCCGTGATGACGTAGATTGTAAAACCCGTTTCTTAACTCTTTTCAGATAGCTTTGAGATCTTATTTTGAAAAATAAAAGGGAACTCTCTATAAAATGAGCGTGTAATTAGGCGGTAAGTCCAGCTGACCTACTAACCTAATTGTATAGGTTGGTGATGGATTTGGACAAGCTTGCCATCTGGTTATATGCAGCAGAGTCCTGAAGTGTGTCGCATAAGGTCTGGGATGAAGGAAAAAGGGAAGTCCCTCCAGCAAGCTGGAATTCAGGTCTCAGTTTGCTTAGTGTCTTGAAACTCGTGGTAAGAGATGAGTGTTGGAAAGGGATGGTGTATAATGTTCCGCGTTCCCTGCTGGAGTAACACAGGGCTAGGGTGTGAATTTGAGAGAGTCGGGGTGTTTCGCTAAAAACGGCTTCATGACACTAATGCTAGTGTGGATGATAGCGCTTAACAAATGAAAAGTACTTGCTCTTGTTTATGGTTCCATATCATAAAGACAGGTGGGAGAAGATTAGCTCCTCCGTGCTAAAGCAGATCTGTTAAGAGGGATTAAAAGGGCTCGATGAAGTGTTTTAATGGACTTAGATAAGTAAGAGATTTTTGTCCTGGAGGAATGTTCAGGACTCACTGATACTTGTGTATTTCTCGTTCTGCTAAAATTACCTCCAGATTCTAAGGAACCCTGATTAATTGTTGGCTTTCTTCCAACTGGAACATTTGTGTCAGTCATGGTGGTGCTTCAAAAAACCTGGAGTAACTTTTTGTTCTGGTATTGTACAGCTGGATTTACCAGCCTTAACAGTGCAGGGGTTGCACAGGTCTTCTGTTTAGCTTTCAGCAGTGGGCAAGTTGCTTTTAGGGCAGGTCTTAATCGTTTGGACTTCCTCACTGTGGTTGTTTTTCACCTTTCTTTCACTGATGGGAGTAGCTGAGGCATGGCTTCTGCCGCTGTTGTTAGTTGTAGTTAGCCATATGGCATATCTAGCCATATCTTCACCATCTAGCCGCGTGGGGCCTGTGTTAACAAGCCTTATGCTTATTGGAAGGATCTATTAAAAAAAACCTTACCAGCTACCCAGAAAGTTTCCTTCCGCATGTTCTGCCTGCACGTTAGAGGATGGACTTGGGCTATCACGG
Organism: Falco biarmicus; assembly: GCF_023638135.1. Lineage (NCBI taxonomy): Eukaryota > Metazoa > Chordata > Aves > Falconiformes > Falconidae > Falco > Falco biarmicus. The sequence continues at coordinate 121,657,325 of NC_079288.1, read as the reverse complement.
GTGCACAGGACTGATGCCCCACTCTGCTGTGGAGGGATAAGGACGGTCTGTGAGTCGGGCTCAGCTTTCTGGTGCCCTCTTGGCACTTAAAAATCCCAGCACAGAGCTATTCCGGCTCTTTGCGCATGCTTGCGGTGGGGACGCTGGCTCACCACAAGCTGAGAGCTCTTGGCAGTGCATGTCCCCACCACCCAGGCCCTCAGCAAACACTTGTCGGAGGCACAGTTCCCTGCAAGCACCACGATGACAAACTTTTCAGTTGCATATTCTGTGCCTGTGTATGTGTATGCATGTGCTTTGAAATAAGCTTTGGGTTTTACGTACGCGGATAGCAGTGGATAGGTACTGATTTGCTCTGACTTCCAGCCTGATGGGGAATACCTTGCTGTGTCTGTATGCGTCTATCCTGTTAGGTGCAATGTCTCTTGGCTGGAGTGTTACATTCCGCCTTGGTGGCCTGCTAAAGGCTAAAAGAGTATGGATGGACCGGCCACCGTATTAGAAGCCAGCAGAGTTGGAACAAAGTGTTATTCCCGGCATGGTATTTACGGCTCGGGTTATATTTGTGATAAAAGAGATGCAGTGCTGTTTTTCCCAGTATAATGCTTGCAGCTCCCGCTTCTCATGAAGGTGTCTTGAGGTGGGATACTTCCTCATTTACTTGTCAATAAACACAGATACAGGGCAGGTTGCCTGCAGACCACACATGGTCTTATTTCTTAGGTTTAAGTATATAAAATGTAAAATATATATATGAAACCCTAGTCTTTCTGAGTAACCTGTGGCTTTAGCTTCAAAAAAGGACCAGAAATTCATCCAGATCTTCCAATATTCCTGACATGTGCACAGGTCAGTGTTGTCAAAAGAAGCAAAAGTGTACTTCCAGGGAATGACATTGTTGTGCGTATTACAAAATTAGCTATCTTCAGCTTGGAAATGTAATTGTTGTGAGTGGCTCTTTTTTTTTTTTTTTTTTTTGAAGGAAAGAAACATACATTTATTTTAGTAGTTCTTAGAGAAAGGTGTGCCCGATAGCCATGCCTCTTTTGCATTATAAGCATGCCCCGTTTTGTAAACCTTTGTATACATGTACAGTGCTATGAATCTGAAAACAAATATCCTACAGAATACATTGTCAAAAGGCACAAACGTTTAACAGAGGTTCTGTCCCAAAGGGCTGAACCTCATTGTGTTTGTGCAATAAGGAGCACAAAGGGACTTGCGTCCTGCCTGACCCTTCAGGGTTGCTACCGTCGTATGACTGCTGCTACACCAGGGAATATTTCTTCTGAATGAAGTTGATGGATTTACACCACTGATTAAGGTGGCCAGGTGACAGCGTACTTACACTGGGACCTAATGCCACTGCAAGCGGTTCTGAATGGATTTGATGCCGGTGGTAGGGTCTTCTCCTTTTTTTGCATCTGTTAATTGGGTGGGTTAATGCAACACACCATCTTACAAATGTCTAGCAACCACAAGTGTTATGATGTCCTAGGTTTGTATGATAAAGTAACTGTGAGAAGTAGCTGGAATACCCCAAATCCACGCTGATATTGCGTAACTGATTAACTACTTAATGGATACTGTAAATGAAATCACCTGTCTTAGGGCACATGCTTCAACTTCCAAACCATCTGACAGTTCTTCCAGTGCTGTGAGGATTCCTCTTCCACACTTTTAAGCAGGAGTCAAAAAGTTGAAGTTACCTGCCCTGGTAAAGGTCTTCTCTGAAGCATCATTTCTTGTGTCATGTTTGATTTGATGCTTTTGGATCTGTGTACTTTATGAATGGGACACTTCAAAATGAAAATGAATAATCTAGTTTCCTGGAAGGACGGGGGAGGTGCTGGGGCTCTTCTCTGACCTGGATATTAGGAGATTGCACAGTACCTTCTTTTTAATATCAATGTCTTCTAGCTGCCCTTGCTCAAAATCCATTTTCAGCAACATTTATTTCTTACCAAAATCAAGTCTCATTTATCCAACCCCTTCTTTTTAGAGGATAATTGTACACTTGATAATTTTTCTACATAGCATGCAAAGTTCTTCTAGATGAAACATGCTATGACTACATGAGACGTCTGTGCTATTACTGTGCTATTACACGTGCTGATTTGGTACATTTCTATGTGTTCTGTATCTCTTCTGAATCGCGGTGAGGATGAGCCTGGTTAGTCAGGGTAGGAAATACAGTGTAGTTGGATCTCGTGATTTTGTTGGGGTCCAAAGTTCAGATCTAGGTATGAGCTTTGCCAAAGTTTGGTGGTACCTGGTGTCTGGTCTTGAGTTTACTGATCTGCAAGAATATGCGAGGAAGTACTGTTGTAGTTGAAAATGCATCAGTCCTGCTGCACTAAATAGTCAAAGGGTCTCTCTGGGAGCAAGTGGCAGACATATAAGAAGCCCTTCTGGAACCTCCATAGGGATCTGGGGCTGTTTATTCTGGAGAAAAGGAGGGTGGCGGACACACACACACAGAGACGACCTTATAGCTCTCTACACCTGCCTGACAGGGGCTGTAGGCAGGTGGGGATCGTTCTGTTCTCCCAGATAAGTGACAGGACAAGAGGAAACAGCCTCAAGTTGCACCAGGGGAGGTTTATGTTGGATGTTAGGAAAAACTTCTTCACTGAAAGAGTAGTGAAGCACCTGAACAGGCTGCCCAGGGCCGGGGTTCAGTCACCATCCTATATACGTGTAGATGTGGTGCTTAGGGACATGGTTTAGTGGTGGACTTGGCAGTGCTGGGTTAACGGTTGGACTTGATGACCGTAAAGGTATTTTCCAACCTAAATGATTCTGTGATTTTCGTATGGGCTTTCAGATCCCGAGCTTTCGAGCCTCTGTGCTTGTTTCCCCCCTTTCCATCCCTTGCCCTGTACTGGAGCAGGAGCACTTGCCGTGGTAGTTGCAGAGTGATCCATCACTGCTGCCAGCTGCAGATAACATTCCCTGTAACTGTTAATCTGATTTGCTGTTCCTGCTGACAACTCTTAACACACCAGCTTTGGGATAACTTCATCTGTTCAGGTGGCAAAAATTGCAATTGCTCCTTAACAAGTAGCTCAAAGCATTTTGCACTTGGACTTAAATTCTTTTAAATCAACTATACCTGATAAAACAGCTCTGAGGAAAATATTTCCCTTTTGCTGCTGGGAAAACTGAGGCCGGAGGGCTGCGTGGAGTCACGCTGGGAGGCACGAGCACGACCAGGAGCCTTTGCCCTACAGGGTGGTGTTTTACTTACTAAGGCTTTCTTCCTAAAAAGCAGATGGGAAAACCTCTTCACGCCTGAAAGGGTAGCACTTTCTGGAGGATATTTCGAAGTTGTACATTGTAACATGCCACAGATCGTGTGTCTGTGCAGGCGTTTGACTACGGTGGTTTAGAAGCAGTAAAGGTATTTTCCGGGGAAAAATATATATAAGCCTAACACAGGGACCAACTTAAAATGTTCTTGATACAGCACGCTGTACAGCATGGTAATGAACAGCTCCACATTTATTAGGTTTAGAGGGTATTTTTAAATAATATTTGAAAATGGCACTGATCCTGATCTCCAGGTGTCAGCGTCTGGATATGTGGGAAACTAGGTAGGAGCCTAAAGAATACATGTTACTTGCGGGGCTAGGAGCTAGAGCCATATCCTATGGCCTTCTAATTAAAACTCTTTATTTCCACAGATTTATTCTGTGGGCCTTACTAAATAGATCAGCCTTGGGTTTCTAATGGTGACTACTTGAGGAGGAATGTAGCCTTTGTTACTCTGAATAGTTGGGAGCAGATTACCGGGCTGCCAATTTCCTGTTGCCTTTCAGAGCTGCAATTTGAGCCCTATTTGCTCCTGGCTCTTGCACAATTGGAAACAATGGGTGGCTTCTTTCAGGTTTCACTTCAGAGCTCTCAGAAACTGGGGAAGTGGCAAAAGCCCTACTTTACAGGTAATTAACAATAGATAATGTTTGCTCTGCGGTTCCTTCCCCCCCCCTTTTTTTTAAAAAAAAAACTGATCAAGGTAGAAGTACACAACCGAGCTCCCAGTATAGGTACTGCACCAGTAGGCTTGTGGATGCAGCCCCAGACATAACCCTAGCAAGGTGATGGTGCTGGGGCAAACGTACCTCCAAGCCAAAAAGCAGAACAGAAGAGCTGTTGGGTTGCTAGCGGTGATGAAGGCTAAGCAGCAAAGGCTGGACAAGCTCCCTGTTTCAATCAGCCCAGTATGTGAGTGTTTACTGTTGTGAACCTGCTCTTTGATTTAGGGCCCTTTTTTATTGTATCCTCTATCTCCTTTATTAGGTGCATGCTTCTCATACCTTGTTGACATTTATGTAGGATAGTAAAATGTTTTCATGTGTATATTTAATTCTAGGAAACCACCTGTCCTGTAAAGTTTATCTTAAATACAGAAGCTTGTTTTACCCCATAAAGATATAAGTGTCTGTTGTTTTAACCTTATCTTGTTAATGGAGGGCTGTGGACACCTAGGAAGAAGATGCAAAAAAAAAAAAAGATGCTTTTGCATCTTTATTAGTATTTATCTAAAAGGGGGTTGGGGCAGACAGAACATGCCTAAATTGGGATGCTCAGGCTCCTTAAAGGTGGCAGGGAAGAGATAAACATCAGAATGAGAGTCACCTGTCCTCAGAAGTGAATTTCATGACTGCACATTGTAGGCTGTGAGGTATTATGCTGGCAAGTTTTGCAAAAAGAAACAGGAAAAATCAAAATAGACCTTTGAACATGCTGTTTGCAGAAATTTCTCTTTGGGCATGTAGAGCTAACTGTTCATTTGGCCTCGCTGTATATGTGGAAACTCCCTGAGGATGCAGGAGATTCATGCACACACATAATGTAGTTGCTCAGCATGTAAATGTCCACTCGCGTTCTGTATCTGTCAACCTTATTTGTGCAGAAGCTGGAGGAGGGATTGAAAAGCTCTATCTGGTAAAACCTGCTCCAGTAAATCCTGGCTAATACTAGTAGCACTACTCAGATTTTTGCTCTGGGTGAAACTGTTAGCAAACCATGCTTGCGCTCAGCTTCTCTCCTACGTTTGCCCTACCAAGGTGGCTTCTGGTTTTGTCTCTTTCTCCGCAAGGGCCCAGCTTGGTGGTGGGACTGCTGGCCTGAGAAGCTGCTGCCTCCCTTGGTAATGCTGATGCAACTGTTTCAAAAACCCAGGGTACCCAGGCAAAAGGGGGGGAAGGGACTTCTTGTGCTTGACTGGTGGCAGGGGAAATCTCATGCAGTACCATGCCTGGAGGCAGCACATGTTCTTTAGGGCTGCCTGCCTGTGTTACATGTGCTCTCAGGCTCTGAGCCAGTCACATCTCCTTCCTTACCTCCCTGCCTGAAGACTTTGTAGGTTGTGGTTACTGAGACTGCAGACATGGATGTAGGGCTATGAGCAAAAAAAGGGATGTAGCTAGCAGCACCTGAGGAAATTCTGTCCATGCACTCCATCCACGAGCATTTGAACAAGTAAGCAAAGTATTAAAAAAGAAATGAAAACAAGAAGCAATTCTGCTCGTTGTGCCTGTGTTTCTGAATTTCCCTTGAGGCTTGTAGAATTTCATTAACTTTAACTGTGAACATGACTTTTGCTTCTTGTTCTCACCATCTGCAAGACTTGGAAAAACTGTCTGACTCAATAACCTACTTCTGTTTTTCCTCCTTCTTGTCATAGCTGCCCCTCTTACTTCTATCACTCAAGTGATATCTTTTAGACTGTAAATCTCACAATAAAAACTATCCCAGAAGGAGAAAAAGATGGCAGAGTTGCAACGCTTTGGATGTGCATCTTCTCCAGAGCAGGAGCAGATGAATGGATGGCCATGCCCTCTGTTGCCTGTCTTCATAGGGAACTTTGCAAAGAAGTAAAGATTCTGATCAGAGCCTTGGAGCCCAGCTGTAAAATCGCCTCACCGGTAGCTTTGCTATGAGACTGTGCTTATTTCCTCCTTTCCCCAGTTTCTTGCAGATAATTTAGGATGGTACAGGAGATATGCATGAAAAAAAAATTTCCTTTCTTCAGAAAACCACAATACATTTTGGCAGAGATTCAATAATTCTGGCTTGTGCTACTACTGCTCCTAAATCTCCTACCCTTGTGTTAGGGAAATGTGAGCTGCTGTAGCACTAGATATATTTACATGGAACTTAACATTTACGACGTAGCTGTATTTGTAAAGGCAAGCTGCTTTGGGCCACAACAGTCCACCGAAAATCCAACCCTGCCCCGTTCGCTATTTCATTCTGTAGCAGTGGAAGTACCTCCTGTGTGCCTGCACTTAGTTTTGAAGTTTATTAGATTCTGTTCTCCGGAGGGGAAGCAGAATTAGCCCTCGGTGACCGGTGTGCAGCTGCAGAGATCAGGCTGCTGTACCTCTGTGGTCCCCCAGCTGTTAGAGTCTTTCCCAGGTATGTGCCCATCACCTTTCCCACCTGCCACTGCAACAGCACTTCCACCTGCCCTCAGAAGCCACATGCCTCCCTCAGATGTCCAAACATGCCCTGGGTGTTGCAGGTCTCTTTCTGAAAGGTAAATAAATACCCATTGCTAAAACTTGCAGAAATCCTGATGTATCTGATCTCTTCCTCTGACTGTTGGGACATGCTCCTGTAAAGGTCCAAATCTGGAAGTCACAAATCCTAACTTTTAGCACAGCCCAGTAAACGTGGCAAGGATTGCCTCACCAGTAAAGAAAGGTAAGGGAAATACCAGCTGAAGTAGGAGAGTGTCCATCTCCTATTTATTTTCTTCCTCTTTCAAAGTGAATTCACACCAAAGCATCCAGGAGTTCCTGATTTACACTGTTGTCGCAGAAGTGATTACAGGTTACATGGACCAGCCTGTGTTTGTACACCTGAGAGAACAAAAACGCACTTTTCAGGTTCAACAGCTCCATGTAAAACAAAGAAAGAAGTGCTCTGAGTCCAGTTGCAAATTCAGCTTAATGGATCCTGTGGGATGAGAGCCTGGAATGAAGCTCACAGGTCCATATATAGGGGGTATTAAAATTTGGCCTTGTTCTCTGGATGATGCAATCTCAAAATTTCTGAAAACCAAGTTAACTTGGCTCCTACTTACAGATTTCAGAAACTAATTACTGGCTACTGGCTTTAAAAATACTGATCTTGTAAGTCCATTTTGCCTTTAATTGATAACTTGAAATGGTCAAGATAAAAAACAGTCATTGTCTCTGATGTATAAGGGCCACACCAGTGACAAAAGTGCTGGGAACGGAAGGATTGCAGATGGAAAAGAGTGCTTAGATGCATTTTTGTTTACGTATGCGCTTGCACTTGACGTTCTATAAACTTTAGTACTGTTAAAATTTGCTTTTGAAGTTTCATTGAGGCTAATTACACCAATGGGAAGAAAAGTGATTTGATGTTGCATGTGTGTTCAAGAAAGCCTGCTTCTTTGCATCAAGAGAACATAATTGTAACCCTATTTTTTTTTAATTCTTGTCCACCTGCAACTTGACACCATAGGCATTCACTGCATTTGTACTTCTGTTACAGGGGTATGGGGCATTTTTTCATGTTATAAGTACACTCATGTTCTTTCAAACAACTCTTTTCTTGGCAGGGGATGATACTGCTGATGGGTGCTTCTCAGCACGGTAGTTGACTTAGAATTGCTGAGATAAAATACATGTTTTCCCCTTATTGAATAATTCTTTACCATTTTACTGCAGCTATCGCTTCTTACTTAGGACACACAGGTATGAGTACAGGTATCAGGCTGGTGCCTCTCAACTGGACCAGCTCTTACGTTCTTGCCACCCAGCTTAATAAGGGTATCGTAGAGTGAGAGGAGAGTCTAAGCTTATGTTTTTTTCTAAAGAAAAGGCAAATCAATGCGTTCAAGCCAGATTCGAGTGTTGCCTCTATGCAGCACCTCCTGCCACAAGCATTGTCACTGCCAGTGACTGTCCCTGCCAAAGAAGCCTCTGGTCTGACCTGGAGGGTGCCACGGCCAGATAGTCTGTTTGGGTAATTAGGTTGATGTTGCTAGACTGCACCCATGACTTTTTCAGCACTGAATTAATCTATAAATAAATCACTGGTATAAACTGCATGGCAGGCTTGCAAAGATAGCCAAAATAAAAACCTTGATGGGAGGGAGTTAATTTAGATTCCCCACTGAGCTATGGCCATCTGAAAGCCTTGCTGTGTAGGCTGGTGTTCAGCTGTGCTACTAGATGCTCAGCTTTCCGACTGCTGACAGCCAGGCTGCTTGCCTGGGCTTCCCCTGCAATCAGAAGGATGAGAAAGGTAGGACCGGAGGGTGGTTCAACCCAACCTAAGGTCGGTGGGGTGAAGCTCTCAGTGGAGGTACCTCACTCTGATGGCTGTTGAGGAATCACAGCTGAACAGATAAAACTAGTATTCAGATGTTTGAATTTAAGTGAGGTGAATCCCACCCGCAATCATTTAAACTCAGTGAAATTCGTTATTCTTGCATTTTTTTCCCCCATCTCTTCCTCTGGCTTGCGTTCTGACTTTCACTGAGGTGTGTTGGCAAAGGGTCTTTCTGTCTCTTCTGGAGTGTTTATGTAAAATACAATTAAGGATAAAAGTATGTCCTGTGACATGAGCTATATGATAGATAACTCTTTCCTTCTCCTGCTTTTGCATTCTGTGGGCACAAAGATGATATGTGGGGATATTTACATATGCATTTAGCATAAACCAAAGTTTTTCCTCTGTTACATCTACAGTCTCCCCAGTGCATTTGGGCAGGCTGCTGTCGGCTTTGCTCATACATGATGTTCTGCTGCAGAAAATGATGCCTCCATCATGTTTTTCAGAGGATGTAAAATTGCCAAAACAAATGATGGGCAGGGGAACGCCTGACAGCTTTGTTTTGATGTTACGTAACCTTTACAATACCCTCTCGCAATGCCTCCCAGATAAGTAGGTGGTATGCCAAAAAAAGAGAATAGTTAAAACTTCTAATGATCTCATCCCTTTTAAACAAGGTGCTTTTTGATGGGTTACAAGACATGACATCAGAGTTTTTGGTTTCATGCCTGCGGCGTGCTGGAGGGAGCCTGCAGCTACAGTGGTAAGCATCCTACAGAGGCGAACCCAGTCACTGCCGAGTCACAGGGCTAAAGGCAGAAGAAGTGCAAGCAACGACCACAACAAAACAATGGATGAGTTGGACAAGATTGTGCGGTGATACACCAGAGTCAGAAGGGCAAACGTTTTCTAAAATTCCCCAAGTCAGCTTGAGCTTTGGCTGAGGTGCAAGTGTGAAGGGAGGTCAGCAGGCCCTCAGAGCCCAGGTTTTCCTTCCATAGAGACAACTCTCACTCCTCAGTCACAATAAGAAGTGGTGAAACCTGTTTCATAGTCTTCTTTTCTTGGAAAAAAACCCTGTCGTCCTGATAAATGGTGACCTTACGCTTTATGTAGGTAGGACGCAGTGGGAATGAAAAGACTGAGCCAGGAAGATCTGCCTTCAAATCTCGGCCTTGTTTGGGGACAAGCAGCAAAACATCCCATCTTCCCAAACTCTGTTTCCACACAGTACGGGTAATTCTGACCATAATGGGTATTTTAGGAGATGTTACAGCTCTATGTTGGTACTGTACTTCAACAACACACTGCAAAATTATTACATATGTATCTAAGTTGTACGACATATTTTTTGTTCTGCTTTCTGCAGGCATTAGTAAGAAGGGAGCATGCAAAGGGAGCCATCAGGTGCAAAAATTACGTTCTCAAAGGTGACCATCTTAAAGCTTTCATTGTGCTTTTATTACATTTTCAGAAGACACTTGAGATTTTATCTCCTATTATTTAGGGATATCAGTCTTCCTGGCATTTTTGGGGTAAGTGGTAACAGTTGGTTTTACTTCCCCATCTTTCCATGCTTTTATGCACCATCTCATAATACTGTACTCCACAGAGCAAGGTTGAAGATTTTGTGCAACATAGTCTATATGTCCTTCTTCAACAATCGTCTTACTTTTAAAGCAGTCTCCTCTCAACGGGGATGCCACAGGGTGTGAAGAGGGCTGGAAGCTGAAGGTTGTGAAGCTCAAACATAACTGGAGTTAATCACTTCCCCGGGTGAAGGCCACAGGAGCCAAACCTTGCCAGGATACAGTTATAAAAGGAGCGTTTTGAGTGGAGGTGGCTCTGACTCTTTTGCCCTCTTGTGCTGGAAACACCAAGGGATGATTTGTAAGGCCAGGTCAGAGTTAGGGGAGCACCACTAACACAGCCTTTGAGCCTTGGCTTCAACAGTGGGGAGGAGGTATTTGGCAAAGCCCCCTTTTTCCAGCTGACCTCTACAGGACAGGTTAAGACCACAAGGACTCACTGGCCGTTAAAATCAGGCCAGGATTGCACTGCTGGAGCTATGGGACCGTGGCAATTCTCCCACACCATTGGAGTGATCTCTGATGGCTCTTTATCCTGTCCTTGAGCACGATGACAGCAGCTCTTCCCCAAGGATAAAAAGTCTTAGAATTTGTTTTATGCCAGAGTCTAGATCCCCAGGTCTGTGATCTTCTTGGAAGGACCAGCAGCCAGGACTGGTTCCAGTATTGGCAGCACCTTGTTGACCAGCTGGCTTGGCAGCATTTGCTCTCTTTGGGACAGCCACATGGTTTCCCTGCTTAGGCTGGTAGGGCCATTGTACTGCAGCTGGTCCCACCGCTGCCTCGCAGGACTGCTCTGCAAACCCTGCTAATACTGCTCTGGTACATGGCCTGCTGCCGTCCGTACCCCAGCTGCTCAACTGGCTTGCTGGTTGCAGTCACCAGCCTGAATCCTTCTTCTTCTTGCCTGCCTTGGTCTTCCCTTGATGCCCCTGTGGCACTATCCTTGCCCCTGGTTCCCATTCCTTCCCAGCTGGATGGATGTTCTAGTCCTGTCTCCTCATCATCATCCCTTGTGGTAGAGGTACCTGGGCTCCCTGGCCCTGTCTGTGCGTGCCTGTTCTGGTCACAGGGGAGCTGTGACCCTTAGCCAGACTCCCGACAGCATTTCTTGTCTAAAGAGTCTCAGCCTCAAGTTTGTAGTGGAGAAATAGTTTCTGCTGTTTGTCTGTAGTAGATTCAGCTCCGTCCAAGCATACAGAGGAGATGCTACCTGGCAAAGGAAGACAGGTGAAAGCATAGTCATCTGCTATCATTTCCTTAACAAAAGGACTTGGTATTGTCAGCTGGTGCGTAGCCTAAGGGTTATATTCTTATCTAGACCTAGGCAGGAAACCCTGTGATTTACAACTGGATGTAAGAAATTCTGATTGCATGCCTAATCTGCACAGTAGATTAGGGGAATATATCTTTCCTTCAGGGTACAAACCTAAAGGAACCCAAATCAGCAAGACAGAGCAGTGCATGTGGGGGTTGTTGGCTAAGCAGTTTAGGATACTGAACATGGTAGACTAATGCTCCAGAATCCGTAAATTCAGGGTAAAAAGAGAAAAGCCCAGCCCTGAAAGCTCAGAGCAACCAGAGGCCCTTGCAGCAGGCTCATTTCTGCCTGCCCCTTAAGAGCAGCTGCAAATTTACCACAGCTGAGGGGACACCCAGGAGAGGAGCCTTTGCTTTTATGTCAGGGTATTAAGCAGTCTTGTTCTTGACACAGCCCGTAGTCTGTCTTTATGTTCTTCAGGCTTGCCACATGACCTGCACCCTTAAAGCCAGGGGAGTTATTACAGGAGAGGTATACTGTGCTCCTGCATGCCTTCTGGAGTCCTGCTGCCTCTTTCTTTTTTGCTGGAGCTATACTGGAGTATGTGGTATGTATTTGGTGAGGCTCTGCTAACATATTGAATACTGTAGTGTGCGCTTTGGAAAGCATATTGGTAATAAAACTGGCCTGTGATCTATGACTAAGCTACAGGGTTTTGGTATCTGAATTTACAGTACCTGCTCTCTGCAAAATGCTTGTGTCGAGACTGACAGAGAGACCAAAGCAAGGTACTTACCAAAGGAAGGTACACTTATTCTTTGTTGGGTGCCTAATTAGAGATGAGCCTTGTCCAGGACAGGGGCTTTGAGTGGCTTTTGTGATACAAATGGTGCATGTTTAAAACCTTGCAAGCTCTGTATGTGGCTGGGAATGGGAAGTTGTTTGAGGGTGTTAACTGTCTGATAGAATGCCTTGCCCACAATGAGGTGGCCCCAGGAGCAGGGTAGCTTGGAAATGACACTTGCAATTAAAATCTGTATTTTCAAGTGCAACTCTGCTGTTTGTTCCTGCTGAGAAGGGTTTCCTATCTTTCAGACTCTTTTGGTCGCTGGGCTACACTTAATAGGATGAGATTTTTTTTTTTCTTTCCCCCTTGAACCACAAAGCTGCCAAGCTATCCAAGAAAAAGGCTTGTAATTAATGCTAAGTGAAGTGGAAACCAGGGTGGCTGCTTAGTGTAGGGCTCATGGGGCATGCTCTGGCCTCAAAGGATGCTGGTGTAGTTCCGAAATAACTATGAGTCTCTAGGTTTTTAGTCATGGTACATGGGAATAGGAACTGCCCCCCACTGCAGTGAAGATGTTTGTCTCTGTTGTGACTGGAATGTGAATATTGTACTGCTGGGCCATGGAAGCATCCCTTCGGGTGGACTTTTCTTTTTTCGGGTGCTCCAGGAAAGGTTAGATTTGCTTCTCTTTAAAAGCTTCGCACAAGTTCCTGCTGTAGGTTGTGACCTAGGAGTTTGAGGCTGCAATCTTCCTGATGATAACCTCATCATCTAGCCTTGACTTGTGTGTAAATGAGATGCTCTGGGGACACATTTTCTTAGATACTGCTTTCTTGCACAGAACCTTGTTCCAATAAGTGATTTCACTTTAAGTGTTGAAAGTGGCTGTTAAAGCAGCAGCAGCCTTAACCTGAGTCTCACCTGCTTTAAATGTGGTGTGTTTTTTCCACCTTCAAGTTGTTTTCCCACTGGGTTTGCAGTTTCCATGCATGTTGTATGGGTTGTGTAACACTCTGAGGACAGGGCTTTTTGCTCCACTCTTGAGGAAACAGGGAATGTGGTGGGAAAGTCCTTTGCCTGTGCTCTTCCAACATTTTCTAGGTGTCTACAAATCATTACAGAAAAATGTCTGTGACTGATTAGAAACCCTTAGTCAGGTAAAACCTGAGGATAGCTCAGTACTGAGTGACACACACACAAAAAAGTGAGAGGTAGGGGGAGTGCCATTGGGTTTTCTTTACCCACTTTATAGTGGCTCACTTAAACTCCACAGTTTTCCTTCGTTGGCTTTGTGTCTCCAAATTATATTCCACGTTTCCATATCTGTTTGATATCTACTCTTTTGTTGAGACTATAGCAGAAACACTGGTGTCTCTGCGCGGTGCCTTAGCTTTGCAAAGCTGTAGAGAATAAATACAGCAGCTGTTGCAGTCCTTGGTGCGACCATTTGGTCAAATTGCTGTTGGTAGTGGGTTTTTTCTGTCCTGTAGCAAGCAGGCTGTGGCAGAGGACCTGCTGTGTCATGTTTCTCACTTCTAACTCTTGCTTTGCGGACTTTTTGGTGTTGAGGGTGGGGTTTTTTTGTTCTTTTTTGTTGTTGTTGTTTTTAAAACAAAGCCCCTCAAATGTCAAGCTGTGTCAGACTTAATTCAGCGTTCTTGAGGGTTTTCTTCCTTTTTGAAGGTGACCTTACAGAAAATCAATGTCAGGAATATTTTTCTCATCTGATGTCTTCATGGATCTCTCTGAAACATATGTCGGTGTTTCCCAGCTGCCTTGGTTTCTCATGCAGATGAGTCCTGCCAAACGGTTTCCTAATGCACCCGGTTAGGACAAAGGCTCAGTTGTTGTTTTCTGTTGATAAACTGGACATTTAACTGCTTCGTTTCCCCCCTACTACAGCAGAATTAGTCTGTGGCTATTTGCACAGGCCCCAGTCCTTGGGCTTGCTGGGACAATTGCTCAAGAGCTTCAGATTTAGAAACCAATGAATGTCAAGCTGAGCCTCTGAACTAACTTTCTTTGAGATGAGCCAGAGTGACCTGCAGCGAGCTGTAAAGAAGAGTGCAATGACCCCCCCTCCCATTCCCTTCCCGAAAGGAAAAATATTTCCCAGAGCACTGGGAACCCTCCTGACTTCCTCTCCTGTGAATTCTGGATTAGTGTGATTTGCATGCTTAAAGTTAATTCACTAGTGAACGGAGGAGGTGTCTGCGAGCTTGAATAGATTCAGCTCCTGGCGCTGAGTGCCAAGGGCCTCCGGTGCGGTGCGAACCACGTAGCGAGGGAAAGTGAGGACATGTAGGACAACTGCAGGGGTGAAGGGAGGGAGGAGGGATTGTACCATTTGAACTGAAGTGTTTGCAATTCTGCCCTCCCACAGGCCATGGCAACTGGACTGAATGTAATCTGGCCCTTTTATTTTCTTGCTTTCATTCAATTGAGGCCATATAACAAGTGGAGAGCCAGAGGAAGGGGGGAAATGCATGAAGTATACATAATAAAGGTGATACCACTGAAAATGCCATTTGCTGTTTGAAAACACGCCCAAACTCAGTGTATTGGGTGGGCTGGGAATTTGAATGTGCTTGGTCCCTGGGAGATTTCTTCCGAGGCCATCTTTAAAAACAAAACAAACAAAAAAGCCCCGTCTGGTTATCCACAGGCCTTGCTCCCTGATAAGAGCCATCTATCATGAACCAAATTAAAACGTGGGCTCCATCTTGCAGCTAGCACTTGACGTGTCTGCCTGTTGGGAAAGTTCCCTTTTCCAGTTTCTTGGTGCCTGGGAAAGCTGCTCTTCAATTGCAAAAAAAAGAAAAAAAAAAAAAAAAAGTTTGAATCATTGCACGGAGTCACTGGCCCCGCTGAGGGGGCTTTCTCTCTCTTCTGAAGAACAGACCACGCACAAAGCCAGATGGTTCCCGTCTGCTGGCTTTATTCAATGCACTTCCTCCCACAGACGGGAGCCCTTTTGCCCTCCTTCCACCCCCCTCTTTCAAGCATCCACCACTGGGCCTTTCTGTTCTGTGGCTGGAAATAATCTTTTATTGCCCAGTTGTTCGGAAGTGACCTTTTGCCCTTGATTAGATAGCACCAGGCTCTATCACCGGATTGCTTTTGAGCTGGCAGTTGCTTTTTTGTGTTCGCTGATCCGGTGTCAGGGAGAACAATGCAAGGCTTTGCAAAATTTTAGTCCGGCTAAGGCCTCATGTGGGATGGCTGGGGGTAGGGAGGAACGGCGGTGTATAAAGCAGCCTTGCGGACCATGATTAATTATATGAAAACATTTCCTTTAATAAACTGCAAAACAAATTGTGTTTTGGTTTGGTTTTTATACTCATCTTGTGCACTGATGCGAACTGCTGCGTGGTCCTTTCCAAGCTGTTAGCTACTCATCAATGGTGAGGAGCAAAACGACTCCTTGTTTCTCTTCTACAGGGTTTTCATGCCTGGTTGTGCAGGCAGGTGAGCTAAAACCTGCCCCAAACCCAGGAGTCCCAAGCCCTCCAGCTGGTGGTGAGCTTTGAATCGCTGTGTTTCCCTGACAGGGTGGCCAGAAGAGTTATTTCTGGGGAGATGCTCTCAGCCCCTGAAAGAAACGGCTGGTGCCTCTTTTTTTCCAAAAAGCAGCTTTGATAGCTTTAAGAAGAGGAGACTTTCCCAGTTACTTGTAGACAGAAAAGAGGTGGTATTTAAGGAAAGTTAAGGGAATTCTGTGAAATGTACTAAGAAGAAAAATAGGGGTTTCTAGAGAAATTTTAAACCCCAAAACCTAGAACTGATTGTGCATTATACCTCACTTGGCATATCAATTATATACTCATGTTATTTTCTATTGAACATAAAATATACTGCATCTATTTGCAGGGGTGGGAATCTCTTTCCTAAATGATAAACTATCCTTGAGCTTTAGCCTAAAACCAAACCAAACAAACCTCAAGCCCACCTTTCCCTTCCAGCTTGATCTGGACTCACTTAGAAATAGCAGGAGAGAAGCTGTTATCCTGTAGGTTACTCAGTGATCCAAAAGCTATAATCAAAAAGTTAGGTTGTTTGTTTTGGTTTGTGGGGGTTTTTTTATTAGGTTTTCAATATGTGTTCAAGACAGCTTAGTCTTCAAAATAATAAAACAAAAAAATAGAAGAAATACATCTGGTTTCCAGTCCTGTAGAAGTTAAAGAAGAATGATGACTGCTCTGCAAGGATTTTATTGTTTGTTTTTCTGTTTGGTTTTTTAATTTTATTTTTCTTTTTTTACCCTGATGGAGCTCTTCTTTTGGGTTCTGTCACTACCTGATTTTGTAGGAATTTTCCAGAGGGCATAATTGGTCGATTACTACAATTCCTTTGTTACTGATGTGCACTACACTGCTCCCTTAAATAGTAACCTTTAAAAAAATGTATTGGCTCTCTTGGACTCACTGATTCATCGGCAGCCTTCTAATTCTGTCAAGGCTGCTCCTTCATTTGGGAAACAACATGAATGTCTGCGGTGTGAATTGGACACGTTCTGTGTCACGACAGCAGTTTGCGAGCTCTGTTCCCCAGCTGCCTGGGCTGCAGCTGCTGGAAACCTGGACCCAGTGAGGAATGATGTCCAGCCAAGGTGCCATCATCGTGGGGAGCTGGGGCAGGTACCTCCACCTGAGGGCCGGGGGGTTCTCTGGGCTGCCATGACTTCATTGCAGTCCGGCTCCTACAGAAGGAATGAAAAGCTTTCAATGGCATTGGAAGTCTGAAGTAAAATAATATCATTAAGGCTTTTTGGTCAGCCCTTGCAAGCCAGGAATGAGCAGAGTTAGGGCTTCCCATGCACGGTTTGTGGGTAGGCATATGTCGTCATCAGTTACACCGCATGCAGTTTTATTTTTGTTGAGAGACCCCAGCCTCAGCTGGTGCAGGCAGCAGACCTGCCCTGAGGCTTTCCCCAGGCTGGTGCTTGGGCAGGCTGAGCGCAGCAGTCAGGTGCAGGAAAAGAAGAGATGCAGTCTGTCTACTGTAAACGGTTGTTGCCCTGGGCAGTTGTATGTGTTTTCTAACCCCAGTCACTTCCATTTCATTTCTTGCAGGCTGCAAATAATCGTGTGTTCTTTATTTCTTTTGGATGCCTGATCTGGAGCCCCAGGGAGCTGGCCCGCAGTGCCTCTGAGCCTGTGGAGGTAGCTGGAGAGCCTTACCATCATGTGCCATTTGCTGCTTCCCAGGCATCTCAAACTGAGCCCCAAGTCTTACGGATGTGTTTCACATTGCTGACTCCCTTCCCCACCTCGGTGTCCTTCATGGTGATGAAGACTCCCTCAGAGCTGGCACTTAAGAGCGCTGATGGTCACCTGGTTCACATGATGAAGGAATGTGGGGAGGAAGGTGAGGGATCCGTGTGTTTCTGTTAAGCTGTCTACTGGTAATCAAGGGGACAACTGATTTCTGCCGGAATTTTGCTACTCAAAAGCCAATTAGCTTTATGCTCTATCTTTTAAAACAAGCGGGTTAATGATATCTGTCTTGTAGGCATTGTTAAGACAAATTAGTGCATGTGAAGCAAACTGGGGTGAACAGCATTGCACATCACAGGAAAATGTTGTGGTGGATAATAATTCTGACAGCAGCGTGAGGTTTGAATGTTGCGTAGCAAGGCTTCAACACAGGGCAATGTGTGTGCGCGTGCATAAAAACCAACACCTTCCCACTTAATATACATAAAAGGAGGCAGAGATGATATAAGGAAAAAAAAAATGCACCTAATCACACAATCCAAGACTTGCAGTGTGTGTGCGTGCTACACGTGTGTTGTGTGTGATGCAGTCAGGTAGGTTAAATACAGTTTGTGCAAACTACAGTGTTGCTGTTCCTAACTTAGAGGCATTTCTCTGTGCATTTGCTAAGGTTTCACAGTACTTTCCTGCTTAAAGTCTGTTAAAGAATTACTTGCTAAGCAACACCAGTTAGTCTAGATGTGAACGTTTTCAGTTCTATATACCTCTCCATATTAGAGACCTCCATGTATCTTCATAGACTTTCAGAAAGACCCATGAAAAAGAATTATATTGCACTTATTTTGGTGCATTTAATTGCACTCTAAGGCTGTAAAATGTTCAATCCCAAGAATAAAATGCTTAAGAACAATGTATTTATTAAGTTCTAAAATAAACTCTGAAGTGCTCTCTGTTGAGGCACCTGCATGACCAGGTATATTTGGAGATTTGTGGGTCACGCCTAACACTGTCTTCCTGCAGGGAGGAACGTAGCCTTGGGCCCCAATATGAAAACACGAGGCAGTTCATGCTGATTTAGCAGGGAAGAGCAGCTTCATGAAGTTGATTAGTTGATGGTTGGAGTAGTTTTTGTTTGGTGATTTTTTTTTTTTTTTACTTTCCTCCTCTCTAATTGTTCCCCAAGTGCAGCAGGTAATTATTTGTGTGTTGCTGGAGTTCCCTTTCCATTTTTCTCTTGTCTGATACAAAAGATCGCTGTGCATGGTAACTTGCTGGTGAGCCTAAGTGTGAGTGGCAATGTTGGCAACAGCTAATCTCATAAGCCTTGGGTAAAAATACATGTACAATGTACGTACTGCAAATATGGGGTCTGTTTCCTGATTTCTACCTATGTTGGTGTTTAAAGGCCTGCACTTCTGTTTTCATTGCTTGTATGAGATCTGAGCTAGAGAGCTTCTTGGTTGGGTTTTGGTTGTGGGGAGTTTTTATGTTCTGGTTTGTTTTTTTGCTAGCTCTGTACCTGGTAGAACCACATGTTGTCTTATGGAGGTTCCTCTTCAGAGGAAGCGTTAAAGCCATTCAAGCATCCAGCTGATTTAGTGGGTTTTTTTGGTGTGCATATGTGTGTATATACACACACATAGATGTATATGCATACATACAAAAATCTGCCAGTGACTTGACTACAGAGATATATATATATATTCATATGTAAATATCAGGACATTTTTAATTAGACTGAGATGTTACAGGCCACTGGTAAAATCAGGTTAGCTGTTGATTGTGTATGCCCAGCATACGTGACCAGGAGCTGCTGAGCATCTACGTGAAAGCTGGTAGGTGACGAAGGATTTCAGTGTATGCCTAGAAGCAATGAGTGTGTATTTGCAGGCGTTGTTTTAATGTCACACAGTGACATGGTGTGAGCCATGCTCAGCAGCAGAAGGTAAGGGCTGTTTGTCTTTTGTTACAACAAGCTGGCAGCTCAGCAAGTAAAATTGTTTAGGCTCTGGGTTATGAAGAAAGTCTGGCCAGGCTTGGCTTTAATTGCAACAAAAGAATTTCAAGCAGATGTTTCATCTTTTCTGAGGTGAGTGGATAAAACACTTCCTATCTTTAATATCTGAGAGAGGAGTTCCTGTCTTCTCTGTGTCAATCCAAGGGTGGAAGAAGAAAATGTCATCAGGGAGCTGTTTGAAAGAGGTCTATTAGAAGCAAGATAATAGGGGTTGGAAGTGACTTAGTAGTGTGCTGTCAGTAGCAATGTTTAGATCTTCGCGCAAAAGGCAGGCTTGCAAGTGGGAAAAAAAATGTGTTAGCAAGTAATGGAAGTGACACTGAATAAGTAATATCACTAGCAAGTGAAGTGGAGACACTTGGACAATGAGGGAAAAGCTGTTACCTATGAGCCTTTGAGTGGTAATGGTAACCCTGTGAAGTAGTCTTTTGGATGACATGGTCTGATACAAGCTTATGTGTTCATGTCTGTAAGTGCAGGCAGATCAGAGATGAGCAAATCCTGCCCTCTTTCCCCTAACCACTTCTGTTTTTCCAGAAGGATGTGTTAAAATGAGGACGTCACACTCAGTGTATGTGTGCATGGACTTTACCCAGTCCTGCTGAAATAATCAGAAGTATTTGGAATTAAGTTAGATCCTAAAGCAGGACTACATTATGTGACTGTATGACTACACAATGATTGTGATGATACACAGTTTCTGGTGTGAATCATTTTAACTGTGAAGTGTCTGGCTGGTGGAGGAGCTGTTGTTCGGCATGTGACATTGGGATAAATATTCTGTAGTATTTCTTTCAGATTTCCCGAAGCAAGCCCTAAACCACCAGCCCCAGAAAATGTTGGAGTGCTCTCAGGGCAACCTGCTATAGAAGCCTGTTGGCTTCACTGATGTAAGATGTCAGAGGACTTTCCTGTGAGGAAGAGTTTGCTTATGATTCTTAATGAATTCCATGCATTTTTCCCTTGCACACCCATTTTATCCACTAAAAAGTTATCTCTGGACAGTAAGAAACATTGAAATATTTGTATAGATTTAGTTGCACTGCTTGGAAGATTTGTCAGGTGGTAACTTGAGTGCAGCTGAGAAGCAGAGGTTGTATCAGCTGTAGCTTTTGAGGCTACAAGAAATTTCAGTTAACACAGGCTGTAGAGCTTCATTCGTTCTGCAGATGCTGTACCCATATCTTTTGGTTGTAACCAGAGTAATGACTGCTGCTCTGTCTTCTCCCCCGTGCCTAAGTTATTGCTATTATAAGGAATTTAAATCTTAAAATATTTTAGGTTGGAAGGAACCTCAAAGCA
Source organism: Falco biarmicus (assembly GCF_023638135.1). Taxonomy (NCBI): domain Eukaryota; kingdom Metazoa; phylum Chordata; class Aves; order Falconiformes; family Falconidae; genus Falco; species Falco biarmicus. The sequence continues at coordinate 121,636,834 of NC_079288.1, read as the reverse complement.
GCAGTTCCAGTCTAAATTGCTTTTATACGGTTTCTAATTTGTGCAAGTTCAGGACACTTTTTTTAAAAAAAATGAGAATTGATGAAGAACAGCTATAGGAAAATTCATGCTAGCAAATTTATTTTAATTCTTTCCACTTGTCAAATGTCTCACGTGGGTTCAGTGATGGCAGTATGATAGTTACTCAGTAAAGTTTGAAAGAAGTTGATAATAGCAGAAGAAACTTCAGAGTAACTCATGACTTTTTATCAAGTGGAAAAAACCATAAGCCAGTCTGAGGCAAAGTAGTATATCTAGTTCTCATCGTCCGGTGTAGGAACCCACTTATGTGCAATATAAGGCTATTTCCATTTACTAATGTCTTTGCCACTGTTAGCCAATAAGATGCCCACGAATGTTAGTAATGTTGTTTTCAAGCTATCTGTGCATGTTTTCAGATCTTTTTCCACAGATAATGACAACTCTTTACCCACTGACTACATCTTGTGGCACACTAGGCTGGGCTGCAGCCCACGGCTCTCACGGTATGCCCACACACGAAGGGGCTTAAATTGTGTGTCAACACTCCTGGCTGCAGTGTTGTCGTGCAGAGACAGGCAGGCCAGCTGAAATTTCAGCAAGCTAACCACAGCAGTGTGGGCTTTAATGTTGGCTATCTTACCTAGCTTCTCCCTGTAGTATCTGTGATAACGCTCTCCCAGAGGAGCTCATGCTCTAACCCGCATCAGCAACCGGTCATTTCATGCCCTAAATCAAGGGTTATAGGCTTCTTACAGTAATTGCTATATTCCCAGGAGCTGCTGCTTGCTTGCACAGTCAAAGTTTGTGCCTTGTAACTCACTGATGGTGCACGGGGCCGCCTGTGTTTTGGTTTGGTGTAGTATTTAGCACACGCTTCCTTCCCTGCCTTTGCTTCGCTGCAGATTTTACCATGTTGAGCTGGCTGTTGAATTGCTTTTGCTGTGCACTACCTGGCTCTGGAAAGCCTCAAGCCACGGGTTTCTCTTGGACTGAGGCTTGATCTTTCCCATCCTCTGCTGGGCAGTGGGCTTCTGGTTAAGGTGGTGAGCTGCTCCTCCCTTCAGCTAGAGAGGGCACACACCTAGGAGATTCCTTGTGCTCAGGTGGAAATTGCTGTGGCTGGGCTGCTTATCCCCAGCTTGTCCCTGCTAGGTTCAAGCCCACTTTCAGCTTGTGACATGTTATTTGGGCGCAGCCCTGATGCCACTGGAGTGTCACCCATTATGGCAGCTACGTTGTTTTGATCAGTCCTGCCAGCTCCAGCCTAAGGTGACTTTAACTGCAGCGATACACCTGTGGTTATCCAGCACGGAGGATGGATAATGGGGGTGGAGCTAAGTGGGATGCTTAAGGGAAGTGTGGGATGAATTATTTCATTTCTACAGTGTTTGAATATGGTTTTCCTTGATGGTTTGTTTAAATTTTTTTTTCTTCTTTCTTTCGAAATACTTCAAGGAGGCTGAATAACAGAGCTGGTCTTTGCTTGCTCACAGTATTTTGTCTTGAATAATCTTTTAAAGTTAGATCTGCCTAAATAACTTGCACTGGAAGATTAATAAAGCATTGAGACGCTGCAAAACTAGGCTGGATACAGGAGTTTTGGATACCTGAAGTAATTTCATGAGTTTCAGGATATGCCTGCATGTGGTGGGAGACGGGAAATGAGTTAATTTTCTATATTCCTAACTTGTTCCTTTCTTCTCTAGCACTGTTTGCCTGGAAAACAATGATTCCCTTTCAGCCTTTTCTTCCCTTTCAAAGAACTGGGATTTAGTCAATGGGACTATTTACATGCAAAACGTGAAGCATATGCATCAGTGCTTGCAGGATTGTGGCCTTTTATTGTTGCTAAAGTATCACTGTTTTCCGGTTTCAGATGAACTTGTCATTTTAAAACTTGTAATAAACAAAATTAAGTCATTGCAGGCAGGTAATTAGCCTTAAGAAAAATAAACAAGCTTTAAGAAGTTTAATAAACGTTTTCCCCACCCCTAGCTGGGGAAAGCAAGGCACTGCCCTTTGAAATAATGTTAAAGTTATTGAAATATAACAGGTGATGATAGTAAGCGGAGTAAAATCTGCTCTTAGTTGCATTGAAAGTAAAACTTTGAATAAGAACTGTGACAGTGTTAGAATTTTTCTACTTAGCTTATATTTATCTTTGACTTATTTTCCTGTGGATGGGGAGGTTTGCAGATATCGTAGTGGGCTTCTAATGGTTTGCTGTGCGGTTTAGTCTGCTTTGTAAAATAACAACAAAAGCATGACAACCGAAGTATCTGTCCCCTCCGCTGTTGTTCAGCTGAATACATTTGATTTCTTCTTGAGGTAGATTAACCAAGGCACTTGTGTTTTGTCTAATTTGGTGACTACAGAAGACAACTGTGACAGGAAACTTGCTTATCAAGATATAGCGCAGAAATAGCCGTAACTGTGAGCCAATGTTGCAATGTTTGGAAGCAGCTAGGCATCACTTAGTGCTCACGTGTAAGGCTCCTTGAGACGAGAAAACTTTGTTGTAGCAGAGCTATTTTTCATGTAATCTTCATGTTGTAAGTATCTTCATGTTCACATCTTGAATTGCACTAGGGTCTAATTCCAAAAATTCATGCTTTCCCTGGGTGTTCAGCCAGGACTTCACAGTGTGTAAAACTTCAAGCCTGAGTTAAGCTATCACGATTACTGGCTTCCTAGATGGCAAAATAAGACTCCTCTCTTAGGTTCTCCCTCTGCCTTGACCGCCTCCTAGCCCCACTGCAATAACCAACAACATTCAAAATAAAGCTAAGAAATCACTATGCTCCTTAGTGTGAGCAAGGGTTCTGTGGCCTACTCCTTGTACAGCACTGAGGACTTTTTGAAAGTTAAACAAATATCAGCCCTATCAAAATAAGCCAATTTTAAAAGGTAGCAAAAAAAAAAGAGGAGTACAATATTGTGCTCCTTTGCCTGACTAATGTTTCTGTGTAGTCAGCCCTTGGTGTTACTGCCTTTATGAGATTTACATAAATTAGTCATCACATTTTATCATTTTCCTTTTACATATTAGATGTTAGATGTGTGTGAAAAAATCTCATGAGTATCAGAGGTCTATTTGCATTAGAATTTCAGTGGAAATGTCAAGTATGACCTTTCCCTTGTCCGGGTGGCTAATCCCATTTGAAATTCCTGCCATGCTCCTAGGAGGGTCACTGTGCTTGTGAATTGAAGCACCACACCTGCTGCAGCCTCTGCTCCTCCTCTTCCTCCCCGAGCTCTGATGGCGGAGCTGGCAGCCTGCAGACCCGGGCTGATGCGCTCTCTCACTGCCCTGCCTGGCTGCGGTTCACTGCCATCTCTACTCCCCAGTTCTGGGACTAAAATGCTTTGTTATGGATTTCTTTTTTTCTTGGCATGTTGTTTTTGGAGGGTTTAAAGAACATAAAGAGCAGACGCAACAGAGTGAGTGATGGAGACTGCTTATTTTTGAAATAGAGGAATAGAGATCAGGAAATTTTAGGGCAGAAAACCAGACCTTTTCTCATCTTGAAAACAAAAAGCAAGAATGAAGATGTGTGGGCTCATAATGCCTCCTGGATTATCGGATGAGAGTTGCACCTTTTATGATGAGTGACTTGGAGTCTTCCGTTGTGGCAAATCAATCTGGATGCTGAAAGCAAGTGCAATTATGTCGGCAGGATATACAAATGTTCCTTAAAGACAATACTAAGATAAACCAACCCTGTTTTGCCACTACATGGGCCCGTTGACAACTTCCCAATGCAGGAAATGCTTTTTGGCATTAAGAGGAAACCCACCCTTAGATTTATAATGTCTATTTCTATATCAGTGATTTTTTTTTAAACCCATCGTAAATTGAGGGGATTTGGAAATAAAATTTCCTACAACCTATGAGAGAGTAACTTCTATAACCTTGCTTATCTCTAATCACATTCTATTATTTTTTAGATGACACTTTATTTAAATATTTACTTTGGAAAATAACTACCAGAGATTAAGTTCTTTGTTCCTGTAGTAATGTGGGTATTATCAGTTTATGGCTCCTTTCTGAACCAGCCCTCAGTCAAATAATTTTCTATCAGACTGGAGCTGTATTGGCAAGAACAAGAATCACTGGTGCCTTTGTAATCAGTTCTTGACATTAGAGATAGTATGGCCAGTTCCCGGGCCTCCTTGGTTTTATATAAATTTTGATTAAAGCACAAAGCCAAGATAGTGGGAAGGCCAAACCTGCTCCTAATTCTGCTGCCAGATTTCTCCAAGAGCTCTAGCAAATAATCCATTTTTAATCCTTAAACTTTGTGCCCACCTATGAATGGAAAATAATAACCCATAATGTGTGGAGGAGGCTTGGTGTATGAAGATTCTTGGAGAAAAATATCTTCAGTAAATAAAATTCAGTAGTAGCTTGTGTAATACTGTTGGGAATTTACCACTCCTGGCTTGTCTTATGATCATCATAAATATGCACTGTAGGAACTCCTGTCACAAGACCGTGAGTTGTTAGCTTCCGTGGTCCTGTGAGCAGGTTGCCAAAATCTTTGCATGTCACGGGGGTGCTTGAATGGTTTGGGGAGGGGAATGGCAGCATCTTACCGAGGCAAGCATGGGCAGTATGGTGCAACTGGCCTTGCATGTGGATGAGGCTTGGACTCTGCACTGGTTTAGACCTCCCAGCCAGGGTGGGGACCTAGTACCTGTGGGATGCTATGAACAGCTTAGGTCCACAGAGAGCTTACCCATTCCTGTGGCACACAGCAGCCTAGTGCGGTGACTCATTAACAGCGTGCCATCCACGGTATAAATCGTGTTGTACTGTGTAAAAACAGCACGCTTAAATCATTGCACGACAGCAGGATGGTAGCTCTGTGTGACAGAACTGTTCCCCATGCCAAGTGAACTATTCCCTCTCCTTTTCAGCCTAAAAGGACCCCCTCCCCACAGCATCTGATTGAAATCAGTCCCAATGCCTTTTATTGTTCCTAGGGATACAGTATAAGCATATGTCTTAGAGCAAGTGTTTTGGTGGGTGATTAGCATTCTGTTAGAGCATACCCTTCAGCTCTTTTCCTGAGGAAGTGAGCTGTACTGACAAATGAAACGTGTTTATCTGCTGAACAGAAAAAATACCAATAAGAAATGTATTTAACTGGGAGGTGACTCAGTATGTGACAGGTGGGATGCTGGTTACATATTTTCCTTAAGGAGTGGTAAAAGATGACGGGAACAAATCAGTCATGTCCTCCCAGGGTGTGTATGTGGGCAATGTGAATCAATATATTACAAACAAGGAGGTTATGGGGGTTGGTTTCTAATTCAGTGCTTCCAAGTCACTGGGGGCTAAAGCTGAGGTCTTTAGGCAACCACCTGCCCTAATGAACTTTGCTAAAATACTCCCTTTGGGTTACAGTGAAGTTGCTTTTGGCTGGTGTCAAAGCAAGTGCAACCAAGATTAAGTCCACTGAGAGCAGTGCAGAGTTTCCTCTGTGTAAAAAGTCTTGCTTCATCAAGCAGCCTGTCCACATGTTTATTTGAAAACAGAACATATTCTTGAAATGACTAGTTATTGTCTACTAACATTTTTACATTAAAAAGCATTGCTTGCCTCTCTGGGGAGCAGAAGAGCCTGCTGCCAGCAGAGCACCTGAAGGAAAGTCTGAGAAGACTGTGGACACAGCCATTCCCCTTCTGTCTTTCTGGAAGTCTAGATGCGATACAATCTGCAATCCCTACTGTCAACTAGGCAGGCCAACAGACACCTTAACTGCATGTACCAGGCAGTCACAAGCTCATTAAAACCCTAGGAAATAGTTGGTGTTTTTTTTTTTTTAAATAAGAATCTTTGTATGTCACTGTTAAGTTTATCAGGCCTTCCTATGGCTTTTGTTACTAAGACAGAAACAGAAAATGCAAGCAACTCTCAAAGGCATGTAAGAAGGGCTTACCCTACATAGCCAGTAGTGGCAGTGGCTGCTGTCCCATTTTCTTCCACTTAGACTTCCTAATAATCACCTTTGGGCTATTCTGTACCCCACATTGCTCTTACAGGAGGAATGTGACACTGACAAAACAAAAGAGATGATTGTTGTACTGTCTTGAGCCCCTTGGTGAACTTGTCTTTTATGCTGCCTGGTTATTCCTATGAGCTCTTACGAGTGTTGGCCAGATGGCTCCACCCAAGTGGCCTGGTGGAAAGTGTTCTTGTAGAGGAATGAAGGCAGTGGGTTGATTAGCATTGATAATATGCAGCTGTGGCCTTGCCTAGAAGGCGGTGGGTTGATTGACCTGGATGATGTGCAGCTGTAGCTCATTCTGCTAAGTAGTTAAATAGCCCTAAGGAGAAGCAATGTAGTATGTTCTCTGGAGGAAGGAGGAACAGCATAGACAATAGAATTTGACTGATGGTAAAAGCCTTGTTGCAGCTTACTAGTTTGTTTGTGTTGCAACAATTGGTGCCCTGTGCAAGGCTGAGCTGGACTCCAACTGCAACATGTTCTTATGTCCTCAGATCTTTCTGTAAGTCTAACTTTTCTTTTAACGCAGAGCCTGCTTCCTTATATAGGAAGTGCAACCTCTCCTGTGAAGATTTAGGAGCCTCTCCAGGCTGCATGCTGTATCTTTTCCAGGCCCTGTGCTGATACAAACAGGCTGGATTTCTGATTCTGTGGAAACCTTACAAGGTAGCAGCCAGAGCCTCTGCAATAAAACATTTCTGTTTATTAATGGCTTCCTGTAGCTTTCACATGCTATGGTGCAAGCTGAAAACAGCCTTTCTCCAAGAACACCATTTCCAATGGCTTCAGCTACTCAGGTTAAAAATTCAAGTAAAATCAGAACTATTCTTTAATGCTACGTTACTAGTAAAAGCTTAACCATATAACAATTAAATGGCATGGGTGTGACAAACTGATCGTATTGAAGTAAAACAGAGGACAAACAAGGCTCATAAACAATCTTTATAATACTAGGACTGGTAAGAAAGAACTTAATATTCTGAGGTATACTATTACATTTGAGCTATGTGTCTGTCCCTCTCCCCCTTTTGCTCCAGTCTGTGTAGATTGCTGTACTATAGATCAGCACTGTAGATCAGAAATCCTCCCTAAATGATCAGGTAATTTACTCCAGGTTGGGGAATTTTCTCTTGGTTTAGTAGTGGCATAACTCCTTTTCATGCATGTGTGTGTGTGTTACAGTCTTCGTGAGGCAATAAGGTGACTACTTAGGAGCCTTGCTGTTCTGCTCTGGCTGTCATCAGGGTTTGTTTAGGCTTCCTTATGCATCTGAAAATAGATTTACCTCTGCTAGCTGAGGAGCTGAGGAACAGATGCTACTGATGGTGTTGGTAAGCTGCTAGGTCTGATCTATACCAAAGCAGTTTGAGTAGAATTAAGGTATAGTCCGTTGTCTTCATGAGCCATTTTGATAAACATGAGATAATTAATTGTCATGCTGGCTTGTTGAGGTCCCTCTCAATCTAGGGAAAAACCCAACCGTTTTGACCTCATAAAGGTTAAGTCCTAATCTGTAAATTCCATTTTCCAGACAGAGATACTGAAACAGACCTTGAAGTCACAGCAGACAGTTGGTGGCAGGTATCTCATTAGCAGCGCAGATTCTGTCTCTGTTTGTTTCTCAAGGTAGCAGGCAATAGCTGTCTGTTAAGGCACATCATTGTGCCTGAACTCTGTCCGGGCAAGCAAGCCTTTTGGCTCTATAGGGGCTACTTATGTGTTAAATGTCTTCTGGGTCGATACCTTGTTGAAGATCCTCAAGATATTTCTTCATGCTTTCAGAATCCACGGCCAAAGTTGCCCCCGGCACACAATATTTGAAAATGCTGCAAAGTGCTAAATAAAATAAATATTAGGTTGCTTGACAAGTAGGTTTTTTTAAATTTCTGTACTTTATATTACAGTGATTTCAACCATATGTAGCTATAAGCTTATCAGATTTCTAAAAATGAACTTTCTATAAAAATCGCACTGGGCCCCTCAGCTGTGTTTTCCTCTATTATTTATAGACAAATTGAAAACAAATGGTCTTCTTCAAAAACAAGAAAGCACAATGAAATGGAAACAGCTGTCAGAATGTGCTTTTCCTTCCGAAGTCATCTGCAATACAAAGTAAATCGGACCTTATTTCCTTTAATCTGAAGTACGCTGCCATTTAATGGTGGTTTCAGTGGCAATTCAAGTGGAAGCTGAAGGGAAAAGTGTCAGGACTGTTGCAATGGGGTGTAAAGGGTGGTCTGTTTAAAAACAAGCCCCAGTTAAATGCCTTCTGCAAAACGAAGAGGGAATTCTCCTCTCCCCAGCCCTTCTCTTCTGCAGCTGGGATTTGTTTCTAGGTAGCTAAGCTAGAACTGTTGCTTTGGATTTTGGGCCAGAACATGCAGCCCAAGAAAGTCTGAGGCAAAAATTTTGTTGCCTAAACCCTGTTGAAGGTGACTTACTCTTTCCCTGCTTCTCCCCTTCCTCTACACCCCCTCACCACAAAAGGATACCAACGCTTACTAGCAGCGCCCTGGCTTCTTTCACTTCTGCTTCCTCCCGTGACACACCCTGACAAAGCTGATGAGCCTGCTCCGGTGAATAAGGTCTGCTGCAAGACCAGGCACAGCGGCTGCAGCACAGCACTGCTTTGCCTATTTTGCTGTATTTTTCTCTATGGAAAAACTCATCGCAAGAGAGCTCAAAGCCTCTTTCTTGGCAATGCCGCATCTGTACAGTATTGTACTGTTACAGGGCTGTGAAGAAGATTCCTTGGTCACTAGAAAACAAGGTATACAAACCTAAGGGATTGATAGGTCTGGGGCCAAATTCATGCCTGCACATGCTAGTTGGAGTGAGGTGGCGTTTTTCTATTCCTTCACATCATACTTTTAATGGGGACTGCAACTAGTAAGTAGGGGCTAATGCTTGTGGAGAAATGCTTAAGCCTGTTCTCTTCCTCTTTTTCTAAAAAGGGGTTGTCTTTTGGTGCCTGTCTGGTGAACATGACTATTATCTCCCTCATGCATCAGCAGGGATGCTTCATATTCACTTTTCCACTGCTACCTATGCTGGAGTCCTCCAGCTGAGAGAAAGCAGAGGGCTGGCAGCAGTGCCGTGGGTTTCCCAAGGCAGTGTAAGAGTTCCTGCCACAGCAGGGAGGAGATGACTGATACCCACGCGTGTCCCTGTTCAAGGGCTGCAGTTGAAGCAGGAGCCCAGCAGTGCTGCCGGGGTACTGGTTGGCTAGGCGCTGACTTCCTTTTCCCATGGCCTCCTGCATCCCTTCACTAGTCCTTTGGTTTGTGCAGGTGCGAAACTTGGTAGCACTGGCCAGAAGGCAGCCACAGCACAGAGAGAGTAGGATGGGGTGTGGAGACCTCAATGCCTGGGCACGCTGCAGCGTATGCTTCCTCCCCTGGTCAGACGTAACCTGTGTGATGTAAGCCTTGGCCTCCCTTAGTGCCTGTGAGAAGGGTGTACAAGTGAAAGAAAAGCAACAGCAAAGGGACTGCTGTCTTGCAGAGTGACGTGGATAGCTTATGGAGCTGGTCCCATTCAAACAAAATGTGCCCTAATGTACTTAAATGAGAAATTATTCACCTAGGAGCAGCGAATTAAGGTTTTGACTCCTGAATGGGACTTATATGCAATAAAACATATCTGGGAAAGGATTTGGAGCTCAGAGGGGACAAAAGTGTTAATGTAATGCTTGATGTATGAACAGCACAGCAGTGAGACCAGCACTGGAGTACAGCATACCCTCTGCATGCCTGTTCTTTTAGGACGATGTTAAGACTGAAGAGTGCAGAAAGCTTAAGAGCTAGTTTAAAGGCTTGAGTTTTCCATGGAGAGAAAGAGATCAAGAATTCGATCTATTTAGCTTATCACAAAAAAGCTTGAGGAGTAACATGATTACAGCGCTTAAGCACCTTTGTGGAGAGGAAATATGTACTGAAGGGCTCTGTAATTTAGCAGGATAAGTCACAAGACTGAACTTGAACCAGAAAACTCAGCTAGGCATGTGTCTTTAGCAGTGAGGTTTAATAACCACTACAATAAATTACCAAGTGAAGTGATAAATTCCCCAGCTCTTGATTTATTCAGGTCAGGACTGCAGGCCTACTTGAAAAGAGATGCTTAAACCAAACACAAGCTGCTGGGATAAGCAGAGAAGTAAATGCGATTAAATGTCCTCTTGTGCAGACTATGGGATCTTAGGTGACAGAATAGTTCCATTAGCTTTAACTTCATGAATTTATGAAATAAAGTGATTCTTTTGCTGGGTTCACCTGTTCCAATAATAGACAGCAGCTTAAACCTGCCGAGTAATCACCTCACACACAGAACGGGTCTATGGAGCAAATGTGATGTCATCTTTAGAAATAGCTACGTGGCAATGGCAAGTGTGATATAACTCCTTGCTGTATCACAAGACTATTGCAATTCTTCTGGATTTAGGTCCTGTTGGAAAATATCCAGCCCGAGCTTTTATTTCTATCCTGACTCCAAACTCAGACATTCAAACTTCTGTTAGCAAACAAAGCCATCTTTCATTTGTATGCATGTACAGAAAAGGAAACTGCTTGGTTTTATTATAGCTATCTTTTATGAAATAAGTGTACAAACTTTTATAAAATAAACCTCCATATAAAATCTCTGGTACCAGATGAAATAATTTGGTCGACTTGTTAGAGTGTCTGTTTGCCTCCAGACAACCCTCTGTGAGCCTGCAACTGTGTGTAAGCTAGTAAAAGGTAGTAGAACAGCATTTACAATGGGAGGGGCAAGAAATCAAGATGATGAATGAATGCTTTGATAGTGTAGAACACTGTTAAATTTTTGAAAGCTGAAACAAGGGCAACAGGAAAAAAAAGTCACCATAAAATATTTGATTTTAAACTAAAGGGTGTGTTGCTTGCAAGATGTCTCTATGTCAGAGTTACAGAGGCTTCGGGGAAAGCTGACTGAATGCCTCCTGATGGTTCGATTGCATCTTGTATGCTTCAGTTTCCCGCAGTTACCATGCCTCTGCTTTTCTGGTGTCCACCTTTTCATCCCATGTCCAAGTGGGACTGTGCAGCCACCACACTTAATTGATAGAAGTTCAGTAGCTATATGTGGGTATGTGACTGTAGGAAGAACTCTGTCACCCTTTCACATTGTTGTTAATTTAATTTAAAAAAATTACTTATTTTAGGTGGCCATTGACTTTTTGACTGTTGCTTTTTCAGCAGCAGAGAATCTGCAGCTCTCAATCAACCTAATACCCAAGCTGTCTCAGAGTGGAGCATCCCCTCAGTGGCATCAGTTCAGCTGCACTTTCACAGTGCCTCAGTGAAATGTGGTGGTGTGGCCTCCTGAACAGAATTGGATTATGGCCTAAAAGCACAATCTCCAGCTACTATGCAGTAGTATGCAGCTAATATGCAGTAGTTATTCATATACAACAATATATGACGTGATATTTTGGAGACAGAGGAACTTGAGTAAGGGTGATGAAAGATCTTTAAGCTAATGAATGCTTTGGAATTAGTATATGTAATCATAGGTGCAAGGTGCTACAAAACTATTTGCAGAACGTTCACGATGCTCAGTCTCACGCTGTCCTGGGTTACTGTTAGAGACAGGCTTATGGACGAAAGGAACTATTATTCTCACAATGTATGGCAAGCCCCATTTTCCTTACAAGAAAAAGGAATCAAATTTAGAATTCAAGTTTTTCAAATCCTTGAGCATGCATGGGCCTGGATATGTTTTTTTGAGGTTTTACCCTACTTATTTTGGTGTATGTGTGTATGCACTTATGTTCTTTTAGTTACATAAATAATTTCACTTTTTATTACCTGCTAAAGAGACAAAGTGAAAAAAAGGTTTGAAATCTTTGCATAGGGCCAAAATCTCTACTTTTCTAGAAGAAAGGCTGCATCCCTAATTGAATTCATCCTTTTTCTGTTTTCTCTGTTCTTAAGTATCTCTGTTATTTTGCAGCCATCTTTGTGCATCTTAAAATATTGTGTTAGGAGCTAGTTATCTCTTAACTACAGAAGGTGCTTTGCCAATCCTGTTTTTTTCTTTTTTTTTTTTTCTTTTTTTTTTTTTTAACCTTGCCAGCAAAACCACACACTTAATAGCGATGACTGAAGAAAAATATCCATCAGAGCAGTGCTACTGTGTGGTATATGCTCTGTAGCCATTACTTTCAGAAATCACTTAGTTTAGGGCACTTCCTTGTGACTCTTCTCTCAAACACACCCTATTAACAATGCACTTTGTCTCAGACTGTATTGCAGCTGATGATAAACAGATGGATCTTGGTTGCTGAATGAATATGAGAAAGCTGTTTGAGCATGGTATGGTTTGTATTTCCATCCAGCTGCCTCAGGCTGCTGTCCTCTTGAAACCCCGCTGAACAGCTAAGGCTTCTAATTAGGTTTGAGGGTGAGGGTCTCTTTCTGTCCATATATCACTTTCTTAGACAGGGCTTTCACAGAATTTGCAAGAAGGAAAATGCAGGGCGCTGTCGAAACAGTATCTTCTTCAGAATGACCTGAAAAAAATGGGTTTTGTGTGAAAGTTGGCTCTTTGGGCGAGGGCGGGGAAGGGGGAGAAGGGAAAAGAGGGAAGAAAGATGGTGAAAATTGCCGACACCTCCCATAAAACAGCTCCTGGCACACTGATTGGATTGAAATGATATTGTGAGTCGCTGGGGACGTAAACCCATGCAACAGACTGCAGCACAGTGTGGACATGTGGGGCATTGGTTGTGCGCCATGAAGTGATGATCTCCGGATGCCTGAATTGCATTTTGGTTTTTAAGGGTTGTTTGCTTTCATATTAAAAATTCCTTTTGTGGCAATAAGGTCTAATGCTACATATAGTGTCACTACGGGTACAAGAATTTATCTCTGTGAAACTGAGCGGTCTGATATGATTGTAAGTCCACTGAGATCAGTAGGAAAAACATTTCCACGTGGCTGATGCCTTGCGTGGCTGGCATGGAGCCCTGGCACTGCCTCGGTGTGCCAAAGCACCTGTCAGCATCTTGGAGGGGCTTTTTTGTCCCCAGTTCTTAGAAAATTATGATGATAGTACAGATACTCGTTATGGAGATAACAGAAAACGGAGTCAGCTGGCTGCATTTTGGTGACCCTTTGCCCACTTTATGTACGAAGGCCGTAACAGCACCTCACCCGGGGGAGGGCTGCTCCAGGCCCGAGGGAAGGTGAGGCCAGAGGAAGGTGTGATACAAGTTTGTCTCATATTTTTTTTTTTTTTCTTCCTCCTGCTGGACCTAGCGGGAGCCAGCCTGTAGACTTTGCGTTTTTAAATTTACTCATGATCCAAAGCGTGAGACACCCTGTAAACCTGGATCTTACTCTCACCCGGGTGCCCCTGCGTGCCACCTGCATGAGTACAGCTAGAAAGGCTCAGAGCAGAGCCAGCGGCACTGAACGAGTAAGTCGGATTTGGGAAGAAATTATAGCAGAAGGCCCTTTCCCCCTCGGTGCGCCGAGCTGCGGAGGCGGCGGCCAGCCGCGGCCGCTGAGGGGGAGAGCGATGGTTGTGGGCACAGCCGGCCGCGGCGCCATTTGCATCTCAATGGGAGCCCCGTTGACGCGGCGTGTCGCCCCTCGCCGCCCTGCTCTGCCGACGCGCGGGTCAAGGCCGCAGGCGGGACGTGGCGGGGGGCGGGCATCGGCGCGGGAAGCCTTTCCCGCCCCTGAGGGCGCTCACAGGCCCGCCCGGGCTGAGGTACCCCAAGCAGGGCCAGATGGTGCGGAACCCCTTTGTTTAAAATACATGGAAACAGGCTTTTCTCAGCAGCCTGCTCCCCTGGGACCAGGCTGGTCATGAGCCATGAAAAGCCCTGTGTGCTTGGTTGCAGCTTTGTCTCTCGCGTCACGAAGGCGGGGGGGGGGGGGGGGGGGGGTCGGGGGTCGGTGGTGTCCATGGAGGTGGCTGAAGGCCAGGGAGGGCTGTGGTGATGTGGGGGAACCTCTCTGCCTAGCCCCAGGGGAAGGATGGCACCTACGCCCTTGGGCTATATGTTTCTGGCTGAGTGGTGTGACATGAGGGCTCTGCAGACGTTGCTCAGTCATGAGTTAAGAAGGTTTTACATCTGCCTTGTGATAACCTTGCAAATAGTAGGGAGAGACTGGCCAGGGCTGCTGGAGCATTTCCTTTGCTCACAAGGTTGCCCTGCTGCAGTTCCCGTGGCTTCTGCTCCCAGCTGTGCTGATAACCCTAACATCACCAACAGCAAATAAACCCTGTGATGCCCCAGCCGCTGGGACATCTCCTGCCGCTCAGCTTCAAATGGGGTCAGTCAGCTGCCAGTGAAATGACCCATTTTCCCAGCTGCTGCCGAGTGCGCTTAGCCATGAGGCAGCCTGGGTTTGAGCTGTGTCCCTCCCCCAAAAAGTGTTGATGTGTGGAAAGGAAATAGGAGTTTTAGTGAAGTTGTGCTTAGCAGGGGAGTCTTGTATCTTAGTCAATAATATTTGAAAAGCGAAAAGAAGCTGAGGTGGATACTACAGAGTCACCGTAAAAATCACAAAAAATAGTTCTGGAACAAACCTGTGCTTTTCCAGCATTTTTGTTCACCATAGGGACCACCATGGTTTAGATAAATCTAGGTTTAGAGGGCTGTTTGTATAACATCCAAGACTGATTCTAGGGGAGGAAGGGGGGTCAGCAGCTATTAAAAATGAACACCTTGCGGTGTCTGCGAAATTCAGCTGTTTGGTCTGTTTTAGCTTTATCTTAGTTGGATTGTAGATTTACTAGAGACTTGGATGTATTTTTGCATTACAGCCTTCCATCTCAGCAAATCATGATGGATACAGGAAGGAGGGCCTGCATCTATGTAGTGTTTTTTCCTTTCTTTTGTGTATCCTATTGCTCTCAAGCAAACCCATCATTTCTGTGCTGCTTTCACCAACATCTTCTGAGCTGTTTTTAGAAAGCAACAGGAAAAAACCTTAAAATATGTTTCTCACTTTGACAGTGGTGTGGTTCTGATATATGGGTTAGGACTGAACATTTTCAAATACAGGCTAAATAGATAATACATTTCTACTGAACCATACATTTCTAATGAACCATTGGAAATAACTGTAAAGGCCGCCTTGGAGTGTATTTTGTATATGAGTTCAAATAATTTGTACTATGTTAGCATTTTAGAAGTGGGCTACTGAAATAAAAATATGCTCATAATTTTTCTCAAAGGTGTGAGAAATATTTTTATTTAATATATCCCTTAGTAATGGAAAGTATTCGTATCTCTATTAAAAATATGATTATATATTGGTGTTTAGAATATACCAATATGTAAAAATTTCATATGCGTCTCCCGATTTCTTCCTCTTTGTTACATATCAGTACTTCTAAATTATACTTTTGTGTGTTACAGTAATCTCAATAGCTCTCTTTTACTCTGGGAGTGAAAAAAAATCACCTGTACATCTGCCCCCACTCTCAGAATAAGAAAACCTTTATGCTCCAGTGAATATTTATCTCCAAGCGGTGACACCAAACTCCTTAGATGGGGCTGCACAGAGAATTTAAAAGTGGGATGCTCTGTGGCAGTTAATCATGGCTAATGTGGAGCTCAGGAGGAAGAGGAAATTATTTTATGACTAAGTGGAAAAAGGACAAATAAACAGGGCTAGGAAAAGGAGCTGTCGTGTGCAGGGGAGCCTAAGGCTTTTCGTGTGGTTGCAGGAAATGGGCTGTATGCATCATGAGGGGTGCCCACAAACGCACTCGGGGCTTTCAGAAGTGTATTTAGGTCACTGACACTTTGAAAGCTTTATACACTTTGAGCCTAGGGGCTGTAACAAAGGCATGTAAACTCAGAGTGAAGGCTAGCATCCATCCGTGGCTGGTCTTATTGTATCCACAGGAATTTCAGATCAATGAAGGATGTTAGCAATTATGTGCTGAAATAACTAAGTACAATGGGATGAGGTAAGGAAAGTGCTTCAGCCTTGAATTTGAATTTCTTTTGGTTTCTGTCAGTTTGTGCCAGCGTCCTTTGCAATACTTACTGTGTCTCTGGGGCTGTCCTATATTGTTCACAACAGGAAATTTGAGAGACACCATTTCAGCAGCAAGCGTCTAAGTTGCATGCGTGGATGTGGTCTTTTCCCTGGTGCAAGTTGCTTGCTGCATGGGGCGGTTTCAGTGCTGGACATGTGAAGGCATTTTATGGATGTGATGCTGGTTTCTCTCTTTTGGCACAAAATCCTTTATAGCGGGTATTGACCTGGATTTTAAGGCTGAGAAGAAATAACCATCATGTCACTTGATTTCCTGCAAACCTCCAACCCCCAGCGTGCTGTGAAGGAAGTCCTGTGTGCCACCTCATGCTCCACTTGTTCCCCATGGTTCTTTCCCCTTGTAATTCCCAAAGGGCCAAACTCAGGGCTGTACGCCTGACCCCGTGTATTCAGGCCACTGGGCAGACTGAAGCAAGGAGGAGGAATTCCTTTGAAGTTGTGGAGCTGCTCCCCAGAAGCTGGCCGGAGCCCAGTGGTGGATGCAGCATCCCAGGTCCTTACTCTGTCTCCCTGAAAGGGATCAGATTCCTGCATTCTTCCTGCGGCACAAGCACATCAGTTCCACTACAGTGCAGCCTTCTCCCATTGCAGAGCAGTGGGCTGAGCCTGGCTCTAAACTATCTCAGAATGACAGACACTCGCAGAAAACCCCATTACAAACTTCCTTTCTTAAAAGCCAAAACACACGCTAGGAGAGCCTAGAGTCTACGACTTCCAGTTAGGACAGTTAATCAAAACATTTGCCATGTATTGTGTGAGCTCCTTCACAGTTTGTGCATTTATCTTTTAAACATCTGCAGAACAGCATGGCTTGGATAGGTTTCTGTTACTACTCTGAGCCTTCATTGGCTCTCGAGAATGAGTGAAGAGGAGCCAGACAACATAAAGGGCAGACAATCAAAGCTTTTGACTCTTAGATCCTTGCAGATGGGCCTTCTGATGAAATAACTAACAACTGTTGCCAGATCAGCAAGTAGCAACCACAAGGCACCTGTATTTATTTAACTTTCATTTTGTCAGATAACTTGTCTTAATGCTCTTGCAGTTTTAACTATGGATTATAAGTCACGAGCCTTCCTTCTGATCTCCCTAGCGCAAGTGTAAAATGAGTCACTTGAGATTGGCTGTTGATAAGAATTCTTCTACTATAAATGTATGTTCTTCTACGCAAAGGCAGGATTGTGCCGAGGTGCAAATGATGAGTCCAGTGTCTCTGTTTGAAACATCTTTATTGTCAGCCTCCAGGGTGAAGTCTTCTAAGGGCACATAGTAGAGAAGGAAAGGTTTTTAGCAGCAGCCTTTGTTTACTATTAAAAAAACTGACGACCTCCTTTTCCTTTTCTGAATGGCTATGCATCCTGTGAATTCGACTGTGAAGAAAGAAAGTGAGACTATTTGCAGCCAGGGCCCCCCTAGCTACTTCAGTCTGCCCTGTGTGAGACTCTAGGTGAGGGGCAGCCAGCTTTCCTGACCTTGCAAGCTGCTTGCCAAAGCCAAGATGTTGCCAGATGCTTCAGGCTATAAGCCCTGCACCTCGGAGCCCGCGTTCCAGGAATGGCTCGCAGGTGGTGTTGCCAGCAGCTCTGCAGGAGCTTCATTGCTCCGGCCATTGTGGAAAGGAACAAGGCTGCTATGTGGCCGTGTCCCAGGATGACCTAGCGGCACTGGCTTAAGTAACTCCTGCTGTCTTGCTGCTTTTCATGGGCGCAGACTCTGATTGCCCAGTCGCCCCTGTGCCAATCTAGCCCTGCTGCCAGATGCCTCAGTATGGCCCTGGCACATAAAGTACACTGCTTGCTCATGGGCCATATGAGGCTCGCCTTATTCTTGCACATTCCCTTGCCTTCCTTGAAGGCAGCTATCCAAAATGTGCAACGCTGAGTATTGGCTTCTATCGGAACAAGTTAGAACTCTGATTGCTTCTGTTTTTGGGTGCCGTAAAGGGGCCGAAGCAGTTCCTGAAAAGCAGTCAGCTTCACTGTTCCTGGAGTCAGGTACCTGAACAATGGCAGATGCCTAACCTTTATTTATAAATGCCAGATGTTATTTATTTCTGTATGTATCATTCTCTGGTTTTATAGCTGATGCTTTACCTGTGTGCTTTTGGTCACTAGTGGCTTTTGTTCACCAAATAGCATCCTGCTCATATATGTGCTACGGCTTGTTGACGTAGGATAAAATAACAAAGTGAACCTGCTCAAGCGTTAGAAACAACATCGCTGCACTACTATGAGACTTGGCCCACCTTCTTTAGCAATCCCTGTAGCTGTGCCTATAGCTTCAATAGCTTCATGATTTAGGGTATTGATTTTTTGACTAAATGAGCAAATGTGTTCTCTTTCTGATAGTGGAAACTAGTTAGAACATGGAGTTCTGCTAAATCTGATCTTTTTTTTTGCATGTCTGCAAGACCTGATGGTTTAAAAAGACTTTTATGTGACTTTTGCAGGAATGGTTTCCTTTGGTCACTCCTATCTAGCTCTCTTCTGATTCCAAAGGTGATGAAGAGAAGACATAGCTGATTTAAGTATTTTAAGCTGATGAAACTAGACCAGATTGATTAAGGGCATGTGTGATAAGCACTTGAAACCTATTTCCTCCTTGAGAAATATTCTTACAGAGGGACTCGAAATTCAGATTGATCCCAAGTTTTCAATATCAAGATTATTTAAGTATTTAGCTCTGCCTTATTGCTATTTTTAGGCTATACGGTATGACCTATCTTCAGATAGTTAAGTAAAACTTTTGTTTGCAAGGAATTCTGCTGAAAGATGTGAAATCAAGGGGAGCTGGAGGATGCTGTGATGCATGGTCTATCACTCAAGCAAGAATGGTCCTGCCTTTCCCCAGCTCCTCAGCTGATGTGTTGGCTTCTTTGTGGCTTCTTTTCCTGGTGTCATCTCCTGAAGGGATTGTCTTAGATCTGAATTTATGCAAATATAATACCACTGAACAGTGTCTTATGTTGTCCAGAACTGTGATCATAAGATGAAAATGCTGTTACGCTGTTGTGTTTGGGTTTTTTGTTTTTTGGGGTTTTTTTTCAGGTTGGAACTACAGTTAATTGCGAATGTCCTGGCCTTTGTGAATTTTAAAAATCATATCTACTTTTGCATTAACATCACATCATAAAATCAAATTTCCTTGTTTGTTTTTTAGATAAAGGGGAAAATAAAGAAGAACGGGATTTTATTTCACCAAGAAAACATGGTGGGGCAAATTCTGATTAGATTTTACTAAAACAAGCAAACAAACAAACTGGCCACACTTACTAGTTGTAAATCAATAAACAATTTTAGTCAGGAATATGGTTTTTTTCCTCTTATAAAACAAAATGTCTGATGTTTGCTTCTGTTCAGAGACTTCAATATTAATATTATCACAGTTTTTTCTAGAGATTATTACTCGCAGCAAGACTTACATGAAGGTGTACCAACCTGGCCAGTAACTCCAGACAGACTTTAATTCCCAGGAAATGTTAGGAAAAAAAGTCAGTATAGAATCTAGGGGCTGAAAATGAGGCTACTACATAGATACATGGTTTATTTTTAAGGACAGTTAGTTTGCTGCTTCTGGAAGTAAATATTCTGTATCTTACGAGGTAGGGTTGAATGAGGCATCTTTCACTATCGTATTGTTTGTTCATGATGATCAATGACATTGATTGAGAGTCAGAAGTGAATATACAAATCCAAGCCTCCAAGCCTTTGCATGGCTCTGGACACACTTTTGAGCGTATCAGCGAAGAACAGGGGGCGGGCTGGCTCTGGGAGGGTAAGGCTGCTGCCTGCTGTACTAAATGTTTTTCAGTTGTGGTTTATGCGGGATTTGCTAACGTTCTATGAAGAGCTAGTTTGTCCAGCTTTACAGATAAAATACGGGATTTGCTTATCACAAAAAAAAAAAGCACGTGAAGGAGGCTGGCAAAATTTTCATTCGCCCCCTCCCCCCGTGCAGTTCCTGTACCTATCAAAAGGATTTTATGAGATGGAGAATGAGGAGGATACGTGATTTCCTTAACTGTGACTGAAAGGAGATGGATTTGTAAGACAACTTTGACAGTACCTTTGTTGCTATAAAGGAACGTGTGGGAAATCCTGTTTTGTGTGTTTGAGTGTGGCAATCATCCTGGTGCTCTTCCTCATCACAAACTACAATAACCCTGACTAGGATCAGAGCACGTATTACCCCATATATAATAAAGGTGTCGAAACCCTTTCTGCAACAGTTTCTCTAACCTGGTAGCCGGGGTGTTTTTGCTGACTCAGCAGCATTACTGCACCAGTGGCAGCACTGCACAAAGCTTGCACACACTGCGCCCAAAGTTAAGGCAGGGGGCTCTGCGCATTGCGTGGTGGGCAGGAAAAGGGCACAAGAGCAGGGGAGCCAAGGGCCGACAATATAAGCGTGAGGAAAGAGGATTCCCATTTATCGCTGCACTGCTGCTCGATGGCTCGCGCAGAGTAATGTGAACTTTGTTGCCTGGTTCTTGCTGCTTATTACATGACACTATTTCCTTTATTTTGTCATTAGCTAAATCTACCTCAGACTGCCGGTTAAGGAAATAATTTGCTGCACCTGCTTCCACTTTCTCTGTCGTGGACAGTTGCTGGTTTTACAAAATGTTTTCTGTTTGTCAAGCTGCTCAGCCTGCCTGGAAATGTTTTGCCTGCCCAAATTTTTTAGGCCCATACCTCAAGGACTTGTTACTAGGTAACAGAGTTTCATTTGCCAATTGCCCACTATTTCCTTCTCACTGTATTACAGGCCTGATTATTAACATTTAGTTCAGAGAAATTGCTGTCATTATGTGAAGTAACTTCCTTTAGAGGTTACTCATTAACCTTAGGTATTTTACTGTGCGATTATAATTGCCAAATGCCATAGGCATGGAAAACCTTTGAACTCCTCAAGGTATTAGTGTATGAGAGAAACGGTATCAGCTGTGATTTTTATACCTTCTCCACATCCCCCACCCGCCCCCCAATTACGTTTCTTTTGACTGTATTCTTGTTCCATTCCTCTTGGCGTGCTTCATGGCATACAGAGCCTGCTCAGCTGCTGGAGAAGAGAATGTTTCCTTCTGAAAGGGAATCAGCCTCTCCTGTGCCCTTTTATAGATCTGAGATTTGCCCTAGCAAGCTCAGTGGTGTTATAGCGCTGATTATCTGCTTCCCAGTGCAACTAGGAAGAGAATTTGATCTCTTGACCGTGCATGAAAAGTGAAGTATATTGGGAAACCGTTTCCAACCATTGTGTGGTATGGTCCATGCTGTTACCATGTACAGTTTTCCAGCATTCAGGGTGGCTCTTCCATATTTGCTTTGGGGAGATTCTCAGTCAACTCTACTGCTATATATTATGTTCAAGGAATGGAAATTTTCAGATAAAAACACCATTTCCACCTCCCCCCCCCCCCCCCTTTTTTTTTTTTTCCCTTTTCATTGTCTATACGGAGAAAATCAGCTGTGTACTAAAGTGTTTGTCTTGGGGCAACATGTGTTCTCTGGAAAAATCTTACTAAACATATTTGTCTTTCTCCCCTAACCCACTCCTCCTTAGAGGTCCATCAACATTCCTGGTAACTTGATTCCTCTGACAGGATAGAGCAAAGCTGCTGTAGCTGTAGTGTAGACCTGTGTTGCCACGTGACTTCAATGAGGAAATATATATCATATTCAGGAAATTAGGGGACAAGTGAGATATATACCTAATGCTTAGACAGAACTAAAAAAATAGAAAAAGTACGCAGGCAATAAGCACGTTTTTACATGGAGTCAGACCTAGTTTTGACAGTAGGAAACGAAATGTTGTGGTGGCCAATGAAATGTTAGTCTGGTTGATCTAAAATACAACAGTAGAATAACCAATGCAGTGCTATAAATAAAAAGCTAAGATGGTATTAAAAAATGAGTCCTCCCAAGTCTGAGCTGGGCAGGGGGGAGAATATAACAAGATGATCATGACTGAGCAACTTCTATCAAGCCCTTGATTTAATATTGCTTACTCACTCTGCACTGTCCTTTTAATGTCAGCATGAGTTTGGGGGTTTTGGTTATTTTTTTTAGAGGGGGAAGAAGTGATGGGGAAAAAACCCCCTCAAACCAGTTATGTGCTTGCATGCTGCACATAGTACAATCTCCATGATGAGAGTGCCAAGTCAGTACCCTGATACCAATAATGAAAAATGTTTAGTAACACACTTTCTGATAGTGGCCTAACTCTCATTTTTTTTTCTGTTTTTGTTGATGGTAATTTGCTGCTGCTTTCATCCTCTAGGACAAACCTTGCTCCCTATTTCAGTGGATTTTCTAATTTGATGATGTGTCAGCTGTAACTTCTCAACTACTGTGTGTTGCAATAAGCTAACCAGTGGAATTTGTGTTGACATCTAACGTTATCCCTGGGATAAATTCACTGATCCATAAAGTCCAAGCAGCGCAGAAAAGTAACATGCAAAACTTTTTTTTGGTAAAAAAACTGTGCTTCACTGAATTCCTGTTTACTCCTACTTAACCTGCTCTCCTGTAGCTCCAGGTCTGATTCATGAGATCTATAATTCAACACTGTGGGAATAGCTCAGTGTTCAGTTTTTGTTCTATAAGTTTGTTGTCAATAAGTCCACATCATCTAAAGCAAGGTAGTAGTATAGTTTCAAAAAAGCAAACCCCAAACTAGTGTTAACTACTTAGAGCCCTTCTCAAGAATACAGCATGAAATAAAATTTGCTGGTGTGTAACATGAAAATTATTAGCAAAACTTTATGCATGAGACAGTGCTCAGTGAAATTAAAAGCCTATTAGATACCATAATCTCATACCCTATCAAAGGTTTTGGATTGCATACAGATACAAAAGCATGCTCTAAATAGCAGTTACTCATTGTACTTGAGGCAAATATCTGTTGAAGAATCAGGGAAACAGGGCGCTAGCACGGCTGACACCTGAAACAAGACATGTTACTGCCAGCTGTGGCATGTTTCTTGCATTCAAGGAGACCAGTAAATGCCTGAAAACATTTATTTATTTATTAAATGCCTAAAATTTTCTGTCCTCTGCTGTACGGGTATTACAAAATATTTAGCCTTATTTTGATATATGACATTGTTTTGTTTGAGATGGTGTCATGGAAAAACATTGAGTGTGATAAAACAGAGATCTAATGTTTTTTTCTACAGAAATGTCTGTGATAGTTCAAATGTTACATTTTTTCCATGTGTTGAGTTTGCAAGTGCAGGAAAAACAGATTTATTTTTAGACCAAAATTAGACTACATACTAATACAGAGTAAAGTACTTTCTCCCACTGAAGTTTTGGCAAATTTTATGTTAAACAATGAGTATTAGCTTTCCATAAAAGACAGTGCAATGGGGTAAACCTCTCTTGTGGCAAACTGCATTGTAACTCCACTTAAGGGAAAAGTAATAAAAAAAGGGGAGGGGGGAAAAAAAGTGTGGATGGGAAGAAAGGCTTTAAGTACAGCATAAATGGTGCTGTCCTTATGATATACAATAACAGGCTGAGGTTGCCATAAACACTCTTTTTTTTTTCATAAGGTCTGGATATGTGCCTTTGCAAGTCTCATTGGAAGCAGGATTTGTTATCTGGAACCTCTAAAGAAACATCTGTGAGGTTCAGTGTATTATTTTCTTGTACAAGTTGCTTTCCGAAAATGAAATGCATACCAGTCTTACAAAATGGACAAAATATTATTGATTGGCCACCAGGAAGGTTATATGTAAACTTATAAAAAAAAATTATTTTCAAGATGCTTGGTAAGACATTTAGGTCTTTTTTAAAAAAAAAAAAAAAAAAAAAAAAAAAATCATTCCTCTTCACTAGTCCTGATGTGGTCATGTTTTTTTCCTTTTATCAGTAAGTGAAAAAAGGAACCTGTGCTCAGCAGACCTCACTGATGGTGTATTGCTTAATAGGCTGGTATATGTAGGAGGAGTGATTAGATGTAAGTTCAGGATGATCACGAGAGCAGGACATGTAGATATAGTTAGGATACAAGTTCTTGTCAATTATGACAAGGGGCAAAAAGGCCAAGGTAAACATGTAGATGGAGGAACAGAGTATCTGACAAGTGCTGTGATCCTTCCTATGGTCCTTTTCTTGCCTTTTTTTTTTCTCCCCTTTCCTTTCAAGTCTCCAAGAGCAGAGAAGGGTTGGTTGGTTTGTTTGAGTTTGTTTGGTTTGTTTTGGTGTTTTTTTTTTTTCTTTTTTTGCTCTGTGTTGGTGTTTTTTATTTTTTTTTTCCTGGAGAGGAAGGAATAAGAAGAAATCTTGGTGTCTTTAAAAAAGGAGGAGAAAGGCAAGAAATTGATTACACATGATTTGTAGTACAAAAAGCATGGTGAGGTATGAGCAATAACATCTGACTTGCTGCATTGCAACTGTGACGTTTGATTTTCCTCTTTGCTTTTTTTTCCCCCCTTCAAATGCAAAGCTGGGATCTGTTGTTTCTGATTAAAGGTATGGTGAGCTGTGTGCCTTTAGAAAACTGCAAAATACTCGCTCCCCACACCTCCATTCCTCATGCTCTCTATTGCCCGATGTGGAAGTTGTGGCTCTATGGGGATTTACCATTTCCTCCTAGGATCACCTGTGCTGTGCCTTAAATAAAAGTTTGTTTCTTCAGCTGTCAGACTTTTGAGTTTATCTGACTCGGGTTGACCCCTTAGTTTTATAATGAGCTAGTTTATTTGCTTGTGCAAATTGGGTTTTCTTAGACAGAAATATAACAGACTGTAAAGAGGCCAATCTTTTGATCATTTCACCTCCGGAAGGGGGAAATCTGCAATGCCTTTCTGCACTCACTGGGCACTCTCTGGGTTGTTAATAACATTAAGTTACTGTTCCTGAATGCTTTGTCATAGGATATTATTTTTTTTTTTTAAATACCATGTTGTACAAGTCTGGTGTGTGGAAAAATGTTGTTTCTTCTATCTGTGCTAGAAATATTGATAGGTTTAGAGGCTAATTGCTTTTCTATTTCCAGGAAATACAGAGCCTTTGCTTAGCCACTAGTCTGACTGTTTCTAATTCTTCTTTAAATATATCTTTATGTTACACGTATAGTCAGGCATACAGGGAAGCATGAGGTAGAATGCTGGAAGAAAAATAGGAGTAAACAGTTTGTGAAAATGGTGCCAGTTTTTCCTCGATGGGCCTCGATCCTCTAATATAGCCTAACAAAGCTGGGAGTAATGTGCCAAAATATCTTTTTAATAAACAACATAGTCAGTAGGAAATAATACTGGTCAGGGCTTGTTTTTCTGGCTCGGGGCCTCATTCCAACCTGTTGCAACCAGCTATTGAACGTCTATGGGGACACCCCCATACAAGAGGCCCCATGGAGGAAAGGAACTTTTACATTTCTGTTTGACTGGGATCCTTGCCAGTGGCTAAGCTCAAAGTGCAGTTTCCAGTAATTTGCTGTTACTACTCTGCATGTTTGATAGGCCAGGACAGAAGCATGCAACCCGAAGTAATATTTCCTGATTTCTGACATTTCTCAAGACATGAATGGAGGTTGCTGAGGCACTAAAACTTGGAAGGGTTTTCCTGACTCCAACACGTTCAATCCTTTCCTTTTCTCCTCTTGTGCAGCCCCCTTCCTTCGCCCCATCTCCTCCCTTAGATCACGTTCCCTGCTGTTGTCAGTTCCGTATTTGGATGACATTCATATTGATTGTTTCCCTATGCAAACACTGTGTAGCTTGCTTATGCAACCAGAAAAATCCTATTGATTTACTGAGTGTGAGGTTTATTTTAGATAGATACCCTTCTGTAGTAGTGATAACACCTTCATCTCCCCTTAGAGTTATAGTTAACCTTCTCATTTTGGGGGGAGGGGATGCAGATGAATTTCTTTTGCCCTGCTGACTGTGGCAAGAGGGAGGTAAGCAGAGGGAGAAACCAGCAGAATAGCTACTGTTCTCTCCAACATATGCAGTTGTAGGCCATGTGTATGCCATTGTGGTTATGGAAGAAGCATCCTTTATAATTAAGGTTATATAAGCATTCCTATTGTAATCCTTTGTTTTCAGCTTTCCAAAATTGCCTCTGTTGGGCTGATGTTTTCCTTGTTCTTGGACATCTGACATGGCTTGTTCTCTGCCATGTCACAATTTACTTATTTTCCAAGCAAGGATACAAACGTTGGAGAGAGCTGAGGAAATGGACCTCTCTTGCCTGTTTGAAAAAAATCTCTTGAAACTTTTGAAAAATAGATCCAGAGTCAAAACGAGCTTTAGGTAGACAGTTGCCTGGATGTGACTGTCAAAGAGGGGAAAAGACTTTTGGTGAACATTATTTTTATTACTAAATAATCTACATTTGTGCAAAAAGTAATGCAAATGTGCTGTGTAAGGGCAGAGCTGAGACTGTGAAGGGAGCCTTAAATGATTAAGATCCTAATTCTCTTTTTTTACAGTTTAAGTATGCAGGCTTCCTAGATACACAGGGGTGTGGGGGTATTAGTACAGCTACCTACAAGAGGAGAGCAGTAGGAAGTTTAAAGGTGTGGTACTCAGTTCTAACTGCTTACAGTTAGAACTTACGTGAACAAAACCGAAGTACTGAAACTGTACACTGATTTTGCACTGAAGCTTCGCTTTTTAGCTGAAACTGTCGTCTCACTTCTCGTTTGAAAACCAAATAAAATTCCTTTGACTACTGTGTAGCTAGTGTTTTCAAATAAATAAGCAAGCAAATACCTTTTCTTTCAGAGTGCACTGACAGGTGTTCACAGAATCCGAGCGCTCATGAGGTTTTAATCATTAAACTAAACAGTTTCATGAAAGCAGAGGAATTTGGAGTTAATTCTGATCACTTCATATCCACGGCAGTGTGTCCGCTGTAGTGACATACATGGGACTGCCTAAACAGCAAGCTGAAGGAAGTAGTAAGAACATATTTTTGAGCTGAATGTTTCAAATACTTAACTGGAATTGCATTATTCATGATTAGTGCCTTTTTTCCGATGTTTAGTCAAAAATTCTCTAGGGGGGGCAGTGGGAGAAAGCATTGAGTAGCAAATAATCACAAGATGATCTACAGTGGCAATTAGTTTGCCCATGAGTGTAGTGCATCACTGGTACTAGGGTGTTTGTCATGTGGCAGGCAGCTGTGTTCCATTGACTGATGCTCAGCCCTCCCCTTTAACCAGCTGCAGTGCATTGGCCTCCCTCTGTTTTCATTTTTGGCCAGAAGGATATGAGTGGAGTGGAAGGGAGAAAACTACGATCTGGTCTGTGATTTTTTTTTTTTAATTTTTTTTTTTTTATTAATTGTGTGTGAGAATAATTCACCAAAGGCTGACTGCACGAATTTGTTACAACCACAACCTCCTGTGGGTAACAGAGCCTCTGGCTATGTTACAAGCACTGTGAAGTGATTGAAGAATGTTGGGTTGCATCATGAGACCAAACAGCAGGTAAACAAAAGGAGCATGCTACATTCAAATGAAATAACTCCTCATAAACCTGGAGGATTGCAGTGAATTTTGTGCAGCTGTGTTGCTAAGTAGCTTCCCGGCCAAGAGAGCACCAAAGATGTTACACTGAGTATCTGTAATGGGTTACTACAGTGAAACTGCAACATAATTCTGTTAAGGAAGATGTAGGGCTCACTAAATCTCATAGGAAGTTTTCAATATAGTCCTTTGTGTCTTCATTGTTGATATGTGAAACCAGAATAATATCCAAAAGGCTTTCTTTGGTCTCCATAATATCCGCTGTAATGTGAATTGTACAGAGGGAGTTGGTTTTGTACTTTGAGATCATCAGGAGAAAACAAGAAATCATGAAAGAAGAAACGTGTGTCCTGTTGCTCACTGTAACAACAAGCGTTGAAAATGATTCAGTGATCTGTAAAGTTCAGCAT
The DNA here is from genome assembly GCF_023638135.1 of Falco biarmicus. NCBI lineage: Eukaryota > Metazoa > Chordata > Aves > Falconiformes > Falconidae > Falco > Falco biarmicus. Next base: position 121,608,865 of record NC_079288.1, on the reverse strand, counting down.
GAGTCTTACTCAAATAGTGAAATTTATGAGAACAGAGTAACTGTCACACTAGATTAGATCAAATGTTATTGTGACCAAGTATCCTGTCTCCAGCAGAGGCCTGTGAGAGAGGGATTGATAAAAGGGCCTGAGGAAAGGGGTATACATTTGAAATTATCTTTCCCCTGCTGTATCTTTTCAGCTTCTGGCAGAGTCGTATAGCAGCTTCCTAGTCGGATGTTTGCATTCAGACCATTGTGCTTGACAGCTGCTGCTGGATGTGTTTGTCATTTATTTCTCTGATCTCCATTTTGAACCTATGTGCTTCTTTGCCTTGACCAGTCCCTGTGGGCACTGAGTTCCACACTGTAATTGTTATATGAAAAAGCACTTTCCTTTTGTTTCTAAATTGCTGCCAGCTTAAGAAACAGGATCCCTAGCTTTCAGTATTAGATAGAGTAAATAATTCCGTTTTTTACCATGTCATTCCATTCATTATTTTCTAGATGTTGATTCTGTCCTCTCTTAGCTGGCACGTCCTAATTTATTTAGTTTCTTCCTGTCCAGAAGTTGTCCTCTACCTGTTACTTTCCACATTGTCTCTTTCTCTAATTTTTCCTAGTTTTACTGTATGCTTTGTGAGATGCACGGTGTGGAGGTGAATGCAGCACTGTAATCAAAGGACCCTAATGTGTAGCCCACAGTGTGTAACCCCAGAAGGTTGCTTGTATGAGCAAATGCCTTGAACCAAAGGTTGTACAGTTTAGCCTGAGAAGTCCAGTACTGTCAGGCTTTGTCTGTGGTGTCCAAACAAGATAAAGCTGTACAGGTGTTCCTTGTTGTGTCCTTTAAGTTCGTCATCTGTGTTCTGAGGTTACAGCTGTGATGCTAAAGCTTTGGGTAAACCATACTTGAAGTTCCAGTGCCTAAAACAGCGAGTGGCAAAAGAAAAAGAGAATACCAACCATCACAGGATGAAGAAAGTCTGTGACATGCTGGGAGAGGATGACGGGAGAAGTTCTGAACTTGTTCAACAAAAAGCTATTACACCCCCACCCCCTGAACCCTGCAACTCACAAGTCAGGTAGTTTTTCAGGGTTTTTCATGATCCTGTTTGGTTATTTATGTATGTGGATTTCTGCCTGTGAGTGCTGATACGCGCTGCCCTTAAGCTATTTTGTAGTGCAAGATTATGTTTGAGACTCCTCTGAAATCTTGGCTTTACTTGGCACTGAAAGCCCCATGTACTTTGGTAACAGCCTTATAACACAGCAAAAATTAAAGCAGTTCCTTTTGTGGTAACATTACAAGTCAATAATTTGAGCTTGAACTGTGTCCATGTTCAGTGAAGAGTGAGGATTACATCCCCCCTTCCCCTTGCTGTCCTGTGTAGCAAATCCAGACCAGTTCCCCGCAGGGAGCTGAGCAGGAGAAAGGAAGGGAGTGTCATCCTCTTGGGAGCTGTTACAGCATCCGCTCCCCCCAGGAAAGAGGAGGGAGGAATTCTGACAATTCCTTGCCAAGCTATTCCAAGGATAGAGCCACTTACACCCCACCAGCTAATCAGGGCTGTTCCTGAAGGCTTTATTTTAGCATCTGGACTTCAGTAACTTTTTTAAGCCTAGTTTTGTACTGAGGATTACTGTGAATTTAGATCCAAACCATTGCTTGAGTTGCATATCCAAAATAAGCATTGTTAACAAAAGCGAAGTGCCTTATGCGTTTTTTTATTCAGTGCTAAGAGCAGCTTGACTGCTAATATTACATGTGCTGAAAGAAATGGAGCTGTAGTGTTTCAAGCTAATTCTGGAATTTTGAAGCATACCCTTCGTGGCAAACTGTAATGCCCACGATTATGCTAGTGGTGATCAGTTTGAGGCCAGTGAGATGTGGGTGCAGAAAGATACAGGACTGAGTCCTTATAAGATGACAAATGTGCACTTTGCCACGTTTGTTTAATATTGTGCTATTAGTTTTTTGAAGTGCCTTTGTGTATAATGTCTGACCGTGTTACCTTTTAGAATTTTTTCCAGGTCTGCTACTGTTCAAATAAATCTCATAGCAAAGCAAGAATGTATCCTGTCTCCTCCTAAAGCAGGTAGGCTTACTACTTTTGCTGCCTAAGTCATTCTAACAGTCATGGTGTTAGAAAGATTTAAACAAAATTCTGCTATATATCCCAGCAGTTACTGTGGAGAAGTATATGGGGAAGGGAGGACCAAGGTAAGAAAAGAGAGGGTGGCTGCCTGAGTTGAAGAGAGAGCACTTACCTCTCTTCTCTTGCTGTGTCTGTCCAGCCTGAGTATCTGCACGGAGTTCTGAGTCTCTCACTTTGTAGTAATCCATGAACACAACTGGGTAGAACCAAGCAGGACTGAACTAGTCTGGAAGCTGAATTGCTTTGTGTGCCACAACAGTTTCTCCAGCTCTGGTTGAACATTCTGGCTTTATGCAGCAGACAGCTACACAAACAGAATAAAAGCTCAGTTCTCCTTGCATTGCCTTTGCCCTTTATGCTCTAGATTTTACAAGGGATGTTTTTTTTCGCGTGTGTGTATTGAACCAAAGGATTCCTAACCGAAGGAGCAGATTATTTGTTCTGCAATGCGCATGTTAGTGAAAAGTGCAGAGCAAAGGGTGTAGCCCATTTAATAGCTATTAAGCTGTACAGTACATGGGTGTAGCAAAAGCTTCAGCTTGCAGGGGTGGCTTTTTTGCTAATACAAGGATACAATAAGAAATGGAACAACTCTACTGTGTGTTGGAAGACAAGGCCCAGATAAGTAGTGTTATCAACCAGTAGGAAGAGCAATTAATGACCAGGTGGAGAACATCTGTTCCAGGTGCAAAATCTGAATATTGAAACAGCACTGACCCCAGACACTCTTTTATAGTAATTAATAAGAATGGAATAGGCAGATAAATGAAGCTTAGTGATATCTGGCTGTAGTACCTTTGTCACAACCCCCTGTATTACCTAACACTCTTATAAGTGTGTGGACATGAAACTGTAACTGTGAAAGGATTCTGATTTGTCTCTCTCATTTGTCACCTCTGCTAGGGAGAAAACAGTGTTGATGACTGTATAAATCTGTAGAGGAGTGAGAGAATATTTCAGTATGTGTATAATGTGATGTATTGATATTGCTTGAAAGGTAGAAAAATGGCTGTCAGATGATTCTCAAAGCTTTTAATTGTAACTTGCGATTCCAGGTGATTAAATTCAGTGGGGACTTGATTAGATTTGCTGTCTCCCCCCTCAAAACCCTGGGATAACGATTAGTTCACTGTCTCAAGCTGTCTTGAATAATGGGGTGAGTCCATTAGTTAGGATGTTTCTGCTAAAATTATTTGCAAGAAAATAATTGTTTAGAATTGCATTTACATGGTGATGGACAGACTTTGGCCGTTAAGGTAGAATGAACAGATCAGATTGCAGGGTGGTGTTGACTTGTATCTTCACTTGCAGACTGTTGGGGAGTGTGAATTTGCCCTTGGTTTGCTCTTTTGGAGATTGTTCTACTGCTCTTAAGCATTTGGGAAACTAAAGAGATACAGTCGTACTCTGGTCTGGTGTCTAGGATACTTGGCTGTCTAGAGGGGGACACCAGCTCCTTGTTCTGTGAACATTTGGAATACAAATTTCGCACCTCATCTTTCTTCTCTTGTCCTGCTGTTTATACTTTTCTTTCCCTATCATCAGTCATTTGGGATATGGAAACCGTATGAATACAGGTGTCAGCTATGCTGGGGATGCTTGCTCTATCTCGCTGCTTCCAAGAAGACTTTCTGAAAGTTTTCTGGGGGTAGATCTTATCTTGTGGTCACAGTCAATGTGTTTTCTGGGGCAAGGCTTACAAGTGCAGCATGCAGAAGAAAAGTTGGCCTGAAAATCCCACCAGAAGAAAAGAGGAGCTGAGAAAATAGTGTTTTAGAACTTAAGTTCTGAATTTATCCGCTGATGAAAATCTAGAGACCTGCAGGGTTAGGATTAGCTAGGTCAGGGCTTGAAGACTGTTGGTGTTAACCAGTGAGAGAGAATGAGAGAGAGAGAGAGAGAGAGATCCCCAAATCTATCTTTTTGGTTTAGCTTTGTATGTTAACTCCTAGAAAGATGTAATGTGCTAACCACACTGCTAAGCTCAGAGCATCCCTTTCCTATTTCCCTTGGCAGCCAGTTTGTTTAACTGTAGGTCATGCCAGGAAGGAAAAAAACCTGAAACAAATCAAAGCTCCTCTTCATTTTCTAGAGTGACTTTCTCACCTGATACATTGTGGTGCATTACTGTGGGAAGCTCAAATTCCGCCATATGCTGTGGGCTGTGATACAACACAACCCGATTTACCCAGGCTGTGTCAGCTACAGGAAGTCTGAAAATGTGGTTTCCTGAAAAACAAGTGAAAGGAGGGGAAGTACGTAGTTTTTGTTTTGAAGATGGCATTATTGGAAACTCCATGAGCACTGAGGTCAAAATACCTATGAAGTCGCTATTTAGTCATAGGAATAGTTGCCATCTATTTACAAGGCATCTGTGTGTGAATTGGGAAAAATCCTTTAACACGTGTCAGACCGTACAAAGATGAGTAATTCTGTGGAAATACTGTATGTGTCAGACGTGACTGATCGCTTGTTACCCTGTACTCTGTCCTTTGTTTTTGAGTAAGACTCAAATGTATGCGCTAGCAATAGTTCAGTATAAACCTGGCAGTATTTGGTATAATCCACTTGTCTCTTCCATTTCAGTAGAAGATGCAAGATTTTTTTTACTGAGAAAGTACTTCCTCGACAAAGTCAAATTGTGAGGCAGTTTGTCAGTTGGTGTTAGCTAGTAAGCACTGGCTTGCATCAGGGTAGGGCCTGATCTCTTTACTTTTAGGTGAATAACAGCTGTCCTAAAAATGCATTTCCCAAGATGCATAAGCACTTGGTGAAACCACCTTGTGTTGTGCAGGGGTGGTTGTGATTGTTACCTCTGCTCAATTTTTTAATCCTATGTGTAGAATATAAAGCTCTTAGTTTCAGCACCTGTGGTCTAAAGTAGGAGTGGGATTTGTGGTACATGGCTGATGTGTGAGGCTAGGAACTGGAATCAAACTCAGTGCCTCTCTTCAGGCTCCATATGTTAACTTTAATTACTTTTCTACATGATTCCCTTTGAAACGTTTCATGGTTTTCTCAGTTCTTTAATACTGAATCTCTTATTTCCTGGACAAGTCCCTCAGCAACCTGATCTAACTGGACCTGCTTGGAGCTGGGAGTTGGACTAGATGACCTCCAGGGGTCCTTTCCGATGTAAACTATTCTTTGAAAAGTAAAAGATGCTTTTGGGGATGATAGATGAGGGACAGTAGGGAAAGATGTGGAGCTGGGGAAGCCACAAGCTCTCTATTTTACCCAAAGACATGAAGCACTGTTATTTTCATGTGTTTGTTGTTTCCGTCTTCTTCCAGTAAATTTAATTACCACTGTGCAGGACTTTTTCACAAGGGCCCCAGTATGTGATTATCTACAGAGGACTGAAGATAGAATTTCTGGTTGGCATCTTGGGTCAACTTTTCTTAACAATCAGTTCTAATTAAATTGATATAGCTTCTTTATCTGAGTACATATAGTTTAAATTCATGGAAATTAAATGTATGGCATGCAAAACAATGGATATGTGCAGAGAGCTTTAACGTGAAGTGACTCAATTCTGTGAGCAAAGAAACAATCTGGAGATGCCAGCAAGTAGAAGTCTGAGTATAGATGCTGCTGCTTCTGATTATTATTATTATTATTAATTATTTAAGCAGACAGAAGGGCCAGAGAAGATAAAATACAGACACCTTGTCACCACTGAAGATACTGACAGACTGAGAGAGTGCAGCAGACCTTGCTGCCCCTTGTGTTTCTGCAGGGATTTCAATCCAATAACGGCAGAGGAACTCTGCATGATTTGAAAGGAAGAAGGCAGAGAGTGCAATCTTGTTTGCAATGAGCTAGTTTCATTTGTTCCTTATCTGTCAGAGTAGTTGCAGCCTACAGAGCAGTTGTGGGGCAGCTTTGTGCCCAGTTCTTCCCTGGACTTGCACTGTTGGGAATTGGTCAGGCAATTGTAGAGAGAAAGTGTTTTTCCTGACCCTCTATTAAATATCTTTGCTTTGAGCTCTCTACTAACACAGGTGCCTTATGCTGGGCATGTCAATTTGACATGCAAAGAGGGCTAAACTGTAGAGGTATGCATTAAATGCAGACCAGAATAGTACCAGTGCTGTAAAAGGTGAGCTGGGAGTTCTGCATCATAGGCTAAAATTTCATGGTTCTTCAGTGTTATGCTTATGCACAGTGATGATTCCAGTGCTGTGTGAAATCGGTGTTGCAGGCACCTGAAACAGTGAATTTTTATTAAAATGTGTGCAGGGTAGATCTATTAATTTATCAGTCAGGGATTGTTGGCACACTATAAGCACTCTGTTGTATGTTCATAACTTGTTCTGCATACTTGTGGTTAGAAGTGTGTCTGTGCCTAAAGAATATATATGGTAACAGAAGTATGGATATGCAAGGATAGCTGTTTAGTTCCTGAAGCTAATGAGTATGTTATCAATCTTCTGAAGTAAATGTGTAGCGTCTGTTTGTTTTGTAGTTCACTTGTAGCACAAATATCAAGATCAGTACTTTGCCCTCCACCAAAATGTCCGAATCCTACATCATGCTTTGTACACGTGCAGCACTTGAAAATTTTACCTGCAAGAAAAGCTTCCTGTTCAGAGTTTGTCAACAGATGCATGAAGCGCAAGAATTACTGTTGACAGTGAACACTTTATTATGGGGTAAAAGATCCTCTTAAGAATGTAAGGTCAGCAGTCTGCGAGTGAAGAATTTCTTACGCACATCAACACGCAAATGTTTGATGCCTAATCCTTTAATATGATTTTTATGGATTGATTTCAACAGGAATTCAAGGACAAATCTTCAGTAGCTGAACAGCCTTCTAGCAACAAGCTGGCTTTGTTGGAATTCATGCTGAAAAATTATCTCACGCTAGTTATTTTTTTTTTCTAATTTTGTGATTGCTGTGTGCCAGCAGCCCAGTCCTGCAGCTCTTCTAGTTTTTACTACTCCTTACTGAAGCAAACTCCTATTGACCTTTTCAGTATTTTGCTGAACTAAGTATTTCTGTTTATAGACGGGCTATATAGAATGGGTTTCAACATTCTAATAGGCGTCTTTAATGCTTCATTTATGGCATTGTATTTTGATATTTACACATTATTGGAAAGTTACAAAAAGTGATAAAAGAGAGTTCTGCTTCTCCAAATGCTTCCTTGATCTTGATTTTACCTGTTAGGTAGTTATTGAATATCCCAGACCATTTTCTCTAAGAGCAGTGGCTATAAAGTTTTGCTCTTTGGCCCAATGAAGACAGCAAAACTGTGCTATCTAGTTTAAGCATGTGTGGATACAGGGTCATGAGTGTGTGAATGCTTACAAATCTGTATATGGCAGCGACTTGGAATGGTTTGGGATCAGAAGCAGAATTTGCTGTTATTTTGTATTAATTTTATTGGTAAGTTCATGGATAGTTTCCAGCAGACATTTCCTAATATAAACATATTTCTCTATCCACATGTTTTTAGTGGTAGGAACTAAACTAAGAAATTAAATAAGCTAAGCTTTCAAAGTAAAGCACGATAGTTTATGAGGATGATCCTTCCTCAGATGTGAATTCACTGATGTCTGGGAAGGCTTAAAAAGAAATAGTATCTATTTAATGAAATGGAATCCAAGACATTACAGTTTTGTAAACTTACAAAAAACTGCCCAGATACAACCTTTCACTGTAACTTAGTTTGTGATGCTTTCAGTGAGGTGCGGCTGTAAGTCTCCTTCAGTACTTCATCCAGTATTGGTAGCCCGAGATTTCAGCATCACTTCCCATGAGATCTCTGTAACATGATTAAGCATTTTGCATTAATTCATTTCACTAAAAGGCACCTCTAAAATGCATTTATTAATTGAAAGTAGAACAATTACTGCAAATATTTGTGATCAAGCTACTAAGTCAAGCAAGCTTAGCAGTACCTGAGTAACATCTTAAGTATTGTGTGTCACGTGTGCAGTTTTTTCTTTTCCCCTGTGACATGAACTGCACTGATGAGAGATTGTAGGTAACACCAAAGATTATGCCTGTGTGATATCCTGGGACCCTGGTGTCTTAGGGCAGTCAATAAAGACATGTGGATGACTATCATACATGTTAGTTAGAGCTGACCGTGTTTCATCGCTGTAGGGTTTGTCAGTCTTCTAAAGCTATGACTGATTCAGAACATAATTTCTATTGTATGTGTGCTCAACAGCCTTCTCGCTTTCAACTAGACTAGATGGCTTCTCTGGCACGGCAAATTGTAATTGATTTGAGAGTAAACTGTTAGTCCATCAGTGATTTCTCTGTGAGACTCTGTCCTGAATGCCTGTAGAATTCTGGTTTGTTATTCTGAGACTTGCTTAGTCCTCCTTCCCTTACTAACGTTTTAGCTGTCGATCTGTCCAAAGTTTTCTAAGCTGTCACTACTTTTCTGTTCTGTGTTAGAATATCTTTCTCCTGTATCTCATTTTTATGTGGGATGTAGGCCTCAAAAGTGTCACATGGTTTGTAGCGAGCTCAGGAAGAAGAGGCATCTAAAATCTACTAAAAACATCAACTGCTTCCAAACCAGCTGTTAGAAATAAAGATACCTTTTGGTTTAAGTGATGGCTAAACTTTTTCCAGCTGTCGCTTTTGTCGAAGAATTTTAATTTGGAAGGAAGTGAAGGCTTTTCATGGTACTGTTCCTCCACCTGAGGAGCAAGCTGCTGTAGTTCATTGCACTCTAGACATCCACTAATCTCTCAAAGCAGAGGAGCTGGACACAGGTTTATTTTGTTTAGTGTGTGAGTTCTGCCTGGTCCACCCTGTTTACTGTGATCTGCCTGTTCAAAGACAGTGAACCCCTTAGTCTACCACCTGTATTACTTGACCCAGGAGGTCTTCCCAGTTCCTGGGACGAGGTGCATGTGTCAGACATACCCTGGAATCTGTATTAAGATGAGACTCTGGGCTCAAACTGATTTCCACTTTCCCCTTGTTTCTCCTTAGAGGCAATCCAGGTGAGTAGACTGGGTATGAGCCTTAACACACTCCAACAGCTCCCAGATCTGGATGGTTTGAGGGCAAAGAGGGAATGTCAAGACTAGAAAACGTGCCAGACTATCACCAGCAGGGATCTGGGCAAGACCTTAGAAGACCTCTTACCTACAAAGTATCTAAAGAGATTTCATCATTTAATTTCTCAGGTTCCTTGAGTTTGTTTTATTGCAAACCTTCTGGTCATTTTTTGTAAGGTTGCAAAGATAGTGCTATGGTTTGTTCATGTTAGCCCTGAAACATGTGGGCATTTCCCAGGAGAGGAGAGATTTTAAAAGATATTTTCAGTAGCTCAGAATGAATTGGGCTTGCTTTATTGGGCCATATTCACCACTGTAAATTCTGAACATTACCTACCTTTCTGCTAATGCCTGCTGGGGCTTTACTATCTTTGATGGTACTGCATTTCTGGCACTGTATTGGCCTGAATACCTGTGCCCAAAATAAAACAAGTGTTCAGTTTGTTGGTTGTTTTTTCCAGAAAATGTTTCTTATGCTGAATTACTGTATTGCTCTGTTTGAAAATCTGAGCTTTATATATTAAAAAAAAATACTCCAGGTTTTTTCCTTCCTTCTATAGGTGGTAAGATTTAGCAATGAGCTGCCTTTATTTTTTTTAAAAAAAGAAAGAACAAAACAACAAACAGCTGGATTTTTTAATGTGTGGACAATTGGGCAGAATAGAAAATTAAGAAGCATAAATAACTATGTGTAGTGGCTATGAAGTAGGTGGCTTGAGAAGTCCATTTTATTCTCAGCTTCCCTTAGATCTATTTGTGTCCTAGTAAGGCTGCACTAAAACTCTTTTTATTCTATAATCTAGGGGCAGAAAATGACACCGGCAAAACTTTCAGGTAGTCTAGTAGCAGCTGCAGCAATCAAAAGGCATTCAGTGCTTTCCCTGCAAGGAAAGGGTTATCTGTCCTCTCAAATGTGAGAGCACACCCTGCTTTAGCCTGCAGGCACACAGATAATAATAACATGGAAGGATGGCAGCCTGCGCTCTGGAACGGTTTATGAGGAGGAAGTCCGCAATTACATATTTCTGGGCAAACATTAACCAAGACTGCAGCCTAGCTTCGAAGAAAAAAAACAGACTGGAACCTCCAGTAATATAGCTGTTATGTGGACTGGAAACAGCCGTCAACATTCATGTAGCATTAGAAGCAAAGTAAGAATAGCCCAACAACAAAGCAAAAAGGCTTGATAATATTAGCGTATCCTGGTGTGCGCTCGCAGAAAGTATCTCTTTCTTGACCCAGCCCTCCAGTGACATTGGAAAGAGCAAGGAGATTATTATTTTTTTTTTTTAAGTACTCTCTAGCTTTGTGAAAACAGACCTAAGCCAAAGTAATGGAATTATTGTTTGCTGTGCTCACGGCCTAATCCATTTATATCGGTGGTTTCAGGGCTTACCACCACACACTGAAGTTTCTCCTTTAAAAAACAAGTTACTTTGGGCATCTCTCAATCACTGCGGTTACCATGCTAGAAACAATTGCTATTCTGTGCTGTGGTTTTGTAAAGTAGCAGTCTTATTTAGAGCTTTGTGTGCTAAACTCGGATATGACCATTCTATTACAGACTCTGTGTACCTAAAAATGGAATTGTTACACTAAAATTAAGTAGACAGCCAAATGATACATACTTCCTCTCCTTTGTTTTTTCTGACAGACCACAATTACTGCAAAGAAGCTGTCCGCTCATTACTGCAAGCTCTGGGGAAAAGAAGTGACAGAATATAGACCAGTATAGGAGAGGAGCGTTAGTCTAGAGAGACCCTTGCTGTGGCAAGTATAATATGTAAATTCCAACGTTAAGCACTTTGGAAAAAGTCCAAAAGATGAAGATACATACATTACTGCTGCTAGGGGGAAGGAAGGGAATCTTAAATGTCTCTACAGAGAATGTTTACTTGTTTTTTTTTTTCCTTCCCTTTTTTAAAGGGCAAGACAGCTGTGAGTGAGAAACTTTACACTTAGACTAGACTATTGGAATCAGGTTTAATGTTAATTTATCCTGGTTTTAGCTGGGCTAAAATTTAGATATAGATAGGGATGCATATGTACCCACTCCTGCTAATGACCTGAAATCTCTAACATCTGATAGCCCTTAGAAAAAGCTAAAATGAAGTTACTGGCTCAGCTGACTTCATGGCGGACAATTGGTCCTGCCTCAGAGCCTGTCTTCACAATTAGTACTGATTAACAGTCACGCTGCCACCAATACTGCACAGAGACTGGAAAGTAAAATACAGTCTTGGAGACTCTGTGAGGTCCCTTACAAACCCAAAATGTCTTCAAAAAGCAGCTGATCCTGCTTTGCCTGCTCTGATGATGGACAACTGTGTTCTTTGTTTTAGTCCTTTCCCTTCACTCCTGTGCCCGATACTGCACGTTTTGTAATGCCAAAGCAGCTTTTAAAAGCCCCACCCCCAAGTATTTTAGCAGGTTAATCTACTAGAAGTATTCTAACAAAACACAAAGTAAACAGTGATTTCTGTCGTAGAATGATTTCTGCTGTGTTTATGCTTGCGTTTTGAAAACCCAGAACATTACTAGATAACTAGATGTAGATTATTCTAGGTACACCTGAAGAGATCTGTTCCTGGTGTTTTGGAAAGGGCCAGGTTCTGAGCGAAAGAATTGGCCTGTTGTGATGAGTAGAGCTGGATTCTTGTAATAAAGAATACTGATTCCTAGGCACGTATCAGTCTAAAAATTTTGAACTAACTAAACGAAAACCATGATTGTGTTAAAATGGGAAAGATGATTAATGGGAGAATGGGAGGGGACCGTGTTCACCTTTTGTTGTAAAAGGAGTACAAGTCTAAGCTTGATAGAAAGCTGCTTTTTCTTGGTTTGTTTTGAGGATGGACAAATCATGGATAGCTTAAAGATGAGAGCTGCACAGGTCTTTCGGATTTTCCTATTATAGTTTATTGGATCTTTCAAATTATGTTCCTGAAGGCTGAACCTGGGCTTAAGTTAGTCTTTTAATGATGTGTCTTATATAAGCTTTTATAGGTTGGTATTGTTATTTTCTGAATGGTGGCAAATTCGGTCCCTGCTGAAGTAGACAGTCTTCTGCTAGTATGTCCTCCTCTCAGGAACCTTAGCACCATGTCAGTAAACCAGCAAAGGATGAGAATCTAAGCAGAATATTCAAGTCTGTTTGTTTGTTTGTTTCTTTTTTTCCTCTTTAAGAAGTTACTCATTGCATTGTCATTCATAATAATCTTCCCCTGTGACAGGATGGGCTTGTCAGATCCCAGAGAGATAAAGCTGAATTTGTCAGCTCTTAGAGGGCCAAAGTAAGCATCCTTCTGACTAACAGTCTTTGAGCACTGTGCCGGGAGTGGTGTGGATTTGGAGTTACGTGCTGTTGAGTGGCACAGAAAATATGGTTGTGTAAGTGTGGTTAGTGGTTAATGATTTCTCTTTTTCTCATTCTCTCTCTGCCTTCTGTGCGCCTTGCTCTGTATGTGAGAGCAGGAAGGAGGATTTGGCTGGAGCAATGCAACCTCTTTATCTTTTCCTAACTGAATCAATATTGCTGTCCATTTCTGGAAGTCATCTTTGGTCTTCTGTAAAGGACTATCAAGACATGAGAGACATCTTCTGACATTGCAGTGGTGGAGGGTGGGACTTGCGCGTTCTCCAGGCCACTGGGAGCTCTACCTGATGGCTCTTTTCTCATCTTTGCTGGCATCAAAATGTGAGATTGCTTAGGTGTTTTCCTGTATAACCTGCCCCTTTACAAGGGGAACTTCCCATGAAGCATGTTTACAGTCTGATGGTCCCGATACTCAGCTGACCCCACAAGCCAAAATGGAATGCAAAGATTTGATGTGAGCTTCCAAAGGGGGGGAGGGGGAGCCCTGAACTCTGCATCTGATTTGGAAGAGGGCTTTTATAATCTTTGTGCTGGTGGTCAGGGTTGATAATGAAGGTGAATTAAGCAGATCTTCATTGGTGCAGTGGCTATCTTGCAAATGAAACAAAATGCTAAGAGTCATCTGAAATCTTACCAGTGGTAGTGAACATACTGTGTGATTCATTACATTTGTCTCAGATCCTCATTATGACTCCCTAATGCATGGCTTCAGAGCAGAAGCTCTGAACACTGGGTGTGAGAGAGCCTTGTATAGGCAGTGCAGTGTTGACAAGTGCCTTGTACCATCTGCCTCCTTCCTCCACAAATCCATCAGCATCCATGCAGCAGCTTGTACTTGGTAAGAACACTGAAAGGAGATGTGATTTGGATTTAATCATTTGCAAATGTCCCTTGACTGCTTCTCAGTTGCCCATCTGAATTTAATTCCAGGAGAAGGAAACTCTGATGTATTCCTGCCTTCAGGTGTAATTACTTCAAGACAGATTGACCGTTTAAGCACACACGACACTGCTTAGCTTTAATTAGAGTAAATTGGCAGAATTTATATGACCGGTAGTTTTGGGGACTGTCAGATGCATGAAAGTATATTTTGCATATCATTTCCTGCTGAGGCTAAGACCAAGGTAACTAGCTGAAAGGCTTGTAATTAGGATAAAAACACTTTGTAAATTTAACCCTATCTCCATTAGGAGCAGAATGGAACTAGCTGGGGAAAAGGGTGGTGCTCTGGGAAGACAAAAAACATTTAAGACAGAATGTGAAGCAAGAAATTGCTGGAGATTGTGCTATAACACAGAAAAGCATTATTGCCAAATTGAAATCTTTGCAGACAGGCACAGGTGATTTGTAACTGTGTAAGTAAGATATATAAACCTGAAGTTAATTATTTTGGAAGGTTGTTATGGTATATCATATAACTCCAGTGTTGATAATAACTGAGATTAAAAAGAAAAAGAGGTTTGGCTGGATGTCCTGTCAGAACAGGTCCTAATGCACTGATTCAGAGTGCACTGGAATAACATTAGCCTTTCCTGTATCTGCTCCTGACTTGACCTTCAGCTGTAACTTGCCTGTCCAGTAACAGCAGTGCAAGCAAGGAGTGCTTAGTACACAAAAAGATCCCAAATCGTTGACTGAACAGTAAATGAGCATCAGGAGTGCTGCTGAGACCCTTCTGTGCTGAGCACCGAGAGACAGCGCTCAGAGAAACCTGAAGGGAAGAGTCTCCCCATCGCTGTACCCTAGACCTCTTGGGTTAGAGAGGCACTTTCCTGGGCCAGGAACAGGGAGCTGCATGGTACCGAGCACCTGCTGGTGCTGGTGGTTGTTGTAGTGTTGTTTGGATGCAGCGTAAAGTCTGCCTCTGCCTGGCAGCCAGCGAATCTCCATTTAAAAAGTTGTGCAAGATGAATGGTCCTCGGTTTTCCCAAAGAAAGGGAACAGATGACCAGAGGTTCAAATCTGATTAACTCCATTGGCACTGGGTTTGCGAACTGATCTCTGTTTGATGTTGGGGGCTTTTACTGGCAGTATTCCCTGAGAAGTCTGTGGATTAACAGGAGTTGTGGACAGCTGAATTTTTTTCTGGAATGGCCTGAAATTTATTAGTTTCTGTTTTATTGCTTGGTATATGAGAGGTGGCAATATCAACCTGTGGGTTTGAAGTCCGGTATAAAGACCTAGTGGAAGTGGCCTCAGACCTCTTCTACAATGGGGTTAGGGTGGCAAGTGAGTCTGTTTACCTGAGGATGCTGCAGATATGGTGGGTCTAGCACGCTTAACTATTCTACATGTTTTGAGCATGAGATCAGTGAAGAAATGGATGAGCTGTGGTCTTCAACCCATGGGTCCCAACGCTTAAGTTGCTGAACAGCTCAGTGTTTTTCTGAGAGGAGTGTTATTTCCACGTCAGCTGTACAGACTTGGACACAACTTTGCTTTCATTTGTTCCAAGTGTGCCGCTACCCAAACATATCTGGATGCAATAGTCCTTTGAAACTGTGTTTTCTGTAGTCAAAGTGATGGAGTGTAGATATTGTGTGTTAGACATGAGAAAGGCTACTCTGGCTTCTCCTTGTTTCTTGCTGCTTTCATGGGATTTTGGATTCTGTGACCTAGTTTGAATACAGTTGACAAGCTGTACAGCTGCTGATGAGTTAAGAGCTTGCTGTCAGCACCCATTCTTCCAGGACAGTGTCAGTACTTCAGTCACCCTAATCTTGATGCTTTCAGAAATAGAGTCCCGTGTCCCTGAAAAGGAGACATAGCAGAAATTATTTTGATCTTTTGTCCCAAGATCATGCATGAGCGTGGTGGCAGGTCTAAGGTAAGAAAGTTTGAGGAAAACCTCTAAGAATTTCTTGCTGTTCACTTTTCTCCTGTCTTAATACAAACTTTGCAATAGCGATTTGTGGTGAGAAGCAGTTTTTCTGAAGTCATGTGTTCCAGCCTTAAGTGAAGTGGCAGAAATAAGGGTTCAAGATGGGTAAAGAGTATTTAGTGCAGCAGAGAGATGGTGGCTGCCTTGGTGGTTCAGTTGTGCATTTGGTTCTAAGCCCAGCATAGATACTTTTTTCTGTTGCTTTTATTTTTAGCAGGATGCTGAGGATGCAAAACAAATATGAAACGTTTAGGATGGCAGTTTGTGCTGTGACTAATCTGTCTTCTGCGAAGCTAATAATCCTCCCAAATACTTTTACGAGGGAAGTCATAGACTTGTGTTTTTCACTGCATGGCACATCACAAACCAGAAACGTGGTTAATGGCTGCTAATAACTCCTTGAATTCTCCTCCTCAGGGAGTCTTTCCTCAGGAGAGCCGTTATCGTTAATCTGGTTAAATCTGGATGTTTTCCCTTCTTTTCTTATATTGTTTGTTCGGCTTTGAGGTAGTTACAGTTCATTTATGTCGAGTGAAGGAACAAGTGGTATTTGCCACAGTTGGCTGCAAGGGCTCATGGGCGTCCATTTGCATAGGCCTTGTTACAAAAGCAGACCACATCCTGGCGAGGACAAAGTGCTGTCTGATACACAGCCTGCATACACCAGTGCCTCCCTGGAGGGGAGCCAGGATGTGGGCAGGCTTTGTAAGAAGGCACTGTTTTAGTCTGTGTGGAAGTTGAGGGAAGGGATAAACCAACTAAATTAATCTTTCTTTCCATTCTCTGGCAGAGCTTCCACCAGTCAAAATATGCATATGATTCACTACAGTATAAATTTTTCCTGTACTTTTTGTTTGCTGTCATCTAGGAGAGAAGCAGTGTGTCATTCACACAGCTACATTTTGTTTGGAGCAGTAAATATTTAGAAAAGACTGAAGACCATGGCTTAGGTAACCTTGCAAAGATATTCTTGTTCCGTGTCCAAGAGGTATCTTTGCAACCAAGTGATAAATACATCACGTTCATCATCTTCCATCTAACAAATTTTAAAGCGCCCCACACAGCATAAGTACTATGATTTAAACTTTAAGCTCTTACTGAAATGGGTACAGAAGCATCTCTATGCTCCTTGGCTGTGCCTGTCTGTTATATAATAGAAAACCTGAGCTTGCAGGGAAGAGGGTGAAGATACTGTTGTAATACAAATCCAAATCGTAAGGACAGCCAGATGAATCCACAAAGTATTCAGTAATTTGTCTGAAGTTGTATTTGGGTACAGAGTTGGAGATAATTACCCCATATTTCCTGATTTTGGGTATGTGTTAAAAAAAAAAAGAGAATGAACTGTTGTTCTTTGCATTTAAACAGCATAATAAAATATGAACTCGGTGGAATGCTGAATACAAATTAGGGTGATTTTTAAAAGGAGTGGGACTGCATAGTTTTTTTGTTTTTTGTAAGCCTCGCATTGCATTTCTTAGTTGAGAGAATTATCATGTGGCTGCAGGGTTTTAATAAACCTTTTTGCAGCTAAAATAAAACGTTGAGGTTTGATGGGGAAGCGGATTGAAGTGGAACATTGGTTACATCAGTAAATCTGCCTTATTCTCAATTGGCAGTGGTGAGTGTGAGTCAGTATGTTTGTTTCAGCCTCTAAAAATACCATATGTCTTTATAATTCCAAACAAGTCCTTACGATGGACAGAAGCAGTGCTCTTTATTGCTTAAATATGGCACAGTGTCTGCTGCATGTTGAATATCTCGGAAAACAAACTAGCCCACATCCTGATTGACCGCTGTTCTGCTGCTGTGTACCTCATCAAAAAAAGTGACTTTAGAAAGGTGTAAAACTTGAGTTAGCTCTGGGGAAACGGGTCCTGTGTCTGATGTTTGCAGATGCTGGAGACCAAAGTTAGTCCTGGCATAAACAGGTGAGTTTTCCGTTCGAGCTGATGGGAGTTGTCCCCATTTGTGCCAAGAATGAACTCTTTAAAAACGCGCTTGTGGGTGAACTCCTCACAGATTTTATTTATCCAGTTTTGGGTAAACACGTTGTCCTAAAAATTACTGTGTGAGCCTAGCTTTACCATATGATTCAGTATCAAAACTATGTGAAATTAGCCATTTTCCTTTGGATCTCATGGTTTTGACCTGAGAATAATTCTGAGGTTTTTGGTTTACTTGAATCTCAAAGTTGTGCAAAAATGGAGTGCACAACAATTTTGTTTAAACCAACAAAAGAGCTTGGGGATAATGCCTGTCTCCTAAATAATTTCTGGGATGCCCATTGGTTTGAGACATTTAAAAGTAGGAAAATACACTGTATGAGACTTTCTTTTTCTTCACCGACTTTGTTCAAACCTGTTCCTGGGCAAACTCCAAAAGGAGGTGGATTTTGTGCTTTATTGGGAAAAGACGCCATTCACCAATGGGAGTCAAACCCAGTCGCCTTGAAATCTTGGAGACCATTTGCTGGTATATGTTCTGGTAGAAACTACCATGAATCACGGTGGACATCATGTTTATATTTGTCTACTTGACTGATATGTAGGTGCCCTAAAGTTGTGAAGCATCCTTTACGGTGAGGAGAATTATTTTTTGAGTCTTAGAAGGAAAAAAACCCATAAAGTCCCAAAACACACATCTTTTGGTCTAAAGCTGAATTATTCTTCCTCATTGTGAAGCTGTTAGGGTGGATCATTACAAACTAGCTAGGCATTTTTATAGTCTCTCTTATGTGTTTTGTTTGATAACTGAAGATTTCTGTATTCTAGCTGTAGTTTTTAAGTTGTTTGTTCTTTATTTTCTTGTCTGCTTTTATGATTATGAAAGGATAACTAGAAATATTTGATAAACCTGTTGAATTGCACAGAGGGAAGTATCAGAAGCACAATAGAGAGGATTTGTTACCAAGTGTAGAGCATCACAGAATATTGTACCAACTTTTGTCAGTATTGCTATATTGGAGCATACAACATTTATTCAGACGAGTGGTGAACTTAAAGGAACTAAACTAAACATGAGGACTGTTTCTGTGAGTAAGAACTGTGCAAATAAGCTGATAGAATTTAGAGCTCATTTACAATACTTACCATGTCAAATAAATTTCTTCCTACAGTTGTTGAACCTTTTCTCTCCCAGATAGTCCCAAATCAGGCTAGCCATATTTACTTTCAGAGGTGTGTGGTTGCATAATCAGGTGCATAAAATTTGACTTTACTCCTACAATGTAAACTTCCAGGACAGTCTCAGAGAGATTTGATAATGGGTTTACTTTTGCCCTAACCACAAGCCTTATTGTGGGTGTTTTATTTGTCTTAGATGGTGAGAGTGGGAACATCTGGAAGAAAAAGTGCAGATAATTTTTCTCTTAGTATGTTACAGCTTGATTATGCCATTTCCACTCCTTCAGAATGCTCATGCAGCACCACTTTTTTGCGGTGGTATAACACCAGTTAGAACAGATGCCATGGAGAGGATTATTGTGCTCTGTGCCAGCTCGTTGTTGTTCTCTAATTACAAAGAGTGTTTGTCTATGCAACGTGCTACATTATTATTGCCTTTTTTCAGTGTTGTATTTGAAAATTATGTGATATCAGATGCTTATCGGACACTTGAGATCAGATAAAGCTCAGGAGAGGGTTAGAGCTGAAAAACTAGCCTCTTCCCCCCAAATCCTGTCTTGTAGCTTGGCCTTTTCAGGATGGTGTTGGCATTTTTTTCGGTTGTGTTGTTCTTGGGCTGGGGTTTTTTTGTTTGTTTGGTTTTTTTTTCTTTTTTTTTTTTTTTTTTTAAATTAGGAACATGGATATAGGAAGTACTAGAGTTGCATGTGAAAGAGAAAACTATTGTAATTTAGTGTGGGGGGAATCTGCTCAATAAGCCAATATATGGGTTCCAAAGTCAGCTGATAGTACCACTGTTAAAGCCTATTACTACAGGCCTGCCTTTCCTCCTGCTCTTGTCACTTGAAAAGCTCTAAAGCCATCACTCTCTATGCGGTTTTAGAGAGAATGGGAAGAGCTGTTTCAAATCCCCAGGAAACACAGTGAACAAAGGATGTGGATGTGATTTGCTAGGTCAGACCAATGGCTTATGTCATCTCCAAGCTGCTCTCAGCCTTTGCCCTTTATCAGTGCTTCAGACTGCGGTGGTATTTCTTGCCACGTATCTATCCAAGTGAGAGGCTACGATGAGGGGCTTGAGTGTTTCTTTCCTCTGGCCAAAAAGGACAGCTGTTTTATACCTTGAAGCATGATTAATTGTTTTTGTAGCATTGGCTTTGTTCGTTCAGCAGAGAATGTGGTTCTCACTCAAAGCTTTATTCCAAATGTTTGCCTTAGTGTGCTGGCCACATAACAACAAACGTGCAAAAAGAGGCCCAAAGATGTGACTCTGAAACGGAATTAACCTCCTTGCAGAAGTTGCCTGAAGGAAGTAACAGCTAAGAGCACAGCATCCGCAGAACTTGAAGCTACAGCTTATACTCAGGAGCAGCGGGGAACATGGAGCTTTTTTGTGTTTAAAAACCTGTGATTTTTGCTTAATGGTTCTTATTACAAGGGCCTTGTTTCAAATGCAACCATTTTGCCTTACTCTTTGCTACACTGAAGAATATGGGGATGTGCTCATTTCATAAATCCTTGCTGTCACAAACTGCCCTAGAGAACCACTGCAGGTTTGGCTCTGTAACTGTTCAAGACCTCGCTATGTGTGAAGTGTCTTCCCTGGTGGGACAGTTGCATGATGTGTTGTGAGTAGTGCTTAACGCAATGCTCTCCATCCTTGAGTAACAGTTCTGAGCAGAGCTATATTCATGAGAGTGAAGGATCACACGCAAAACACACCTAATATCTGAGTGAGTGTGGCCTGTGTTAGCAGCACTATGGGCTCCTGGAGGGAAAGGAACAACAGTTCTGTGTGTAGGAGACGTTACTGGAGCACTTGTGAAAAACAAAGTATTTGCTACAACTGGAATACTCACGGGGGGTGGGGTGGGTGGGGAGGGAGGCAGAAATCGAAACAAGATGAGAAATTTTATTCTTTCTTTCTTTGGATTTTTCCATTATCTTTTCTGCCTATTTTAGGGGAGGTTCATAGTGGTGTGCCTTATAAATGGCAGGCTCCTCAACACTTCCAGTGACAGAAACTAATGTGTGTTGGTGAGATACGCTTGCAGGCGTAAGGATTTCTATTTTTAGAGAGCGTGAATTCCTAAGTGGTGGGTCTGTGTGTAGAAGGCTTCTCTGTGGCCCTTGGAGGCATGGTAGGGGGTGGTATTTCTGGATTACATGCTGTAGGAATCCTTACAGTGCTTGGGCTGGCTCGGGTAGGATTCCTTCCAGGAGTCTCTGGAGAGTGTAAATCAGAGAGACAGCGTTAACATCCCTACCAAGAATGAAGCATGTGTACTGGTGCAGAGCAAGGGTGAGCTCCTGACCTTTCCCTCTCTGTCCTTTTGCAGGCATCAAGCAAGTTCTCTGCCTGTTTTCAGTGCAAGAGACTGAAGATGCTGGGTGATTTGCCAGGGTTTTGTTCTCAGTGGGTGCATGCATGTGTTAGTAGGCTGTCATTGTCTATGACTTGGTTTTTTTTTCTAATAATCTAGTTGTTCTTGGACCTGGATTATCCAGTTCTGGTTTACAGTCAAAGTTGCTTAGTGTGGGGTGAATAAAACAGAGTTCTTCAGAAATTTCTCTGTTCTTCTGTGGACTTCTATTCAGGGATGATTTGAGCTTTTTTTTAAAGGGGCTTTCTATATCTTCAGTTTCCACCTTCTTCTCTGCTTAATTTTGCACCTAGAGAGAGTAATTGTTGTGATAGGAGGACTAGCTTAGGTGGTATGTATACTGCAGTTTCACCATGGAAAAGTCTCCAGAAGGAAAGTTATTTTGTTCAGCTACTGCGCACAGTTATCGGAAGGCGGTCCGTTGAACAGATGCGGTGCTGACTGGTTTCTGTGCTGAGCTCAGATGGCAGAATTCCCTCCCATGCGAGGGGTCTGCACGGTTGCTTTGCTTCACTTCAGTCCTCCCTAAAGGCTATTTTCAATGCTGGAGTAGGACTTAAGTACTGCAGTTCTTGCTGGCACAACAGTAAGGAGGATTATGGGTCAATCTTTCAGAAACGCCCAGAGACAGTAACTTGCTTTGATGCTTCTGGTGGATTTATTTTTAGTCTTATGAGATCTTTCTTGCTGTGATGAAAATAGGTGGAATTTTGGCTTCAAAATCATGGTAGTGTGTCTGAAGTGTTTCTACACTGTCTCATTTCTTTCTCTGTCTTCATTCAATGTATCACCACAAGTTTCTAATGGAGGGACTAATTAAAGACTGCTATTTGATGGTTTCAGTTACTGGTTTCTCCTTCATGGATCTGGGGCTAAGAAAATAATTTCTCTGTTATCCTCCAATGCATCTTGCAGAGTCGCCTTTATAGCACTTTAAATAGGAATGCACCTGCAAACTTCTTGCTTTAAGATACTTCAGAGGCTGAGTTTAGTGATCTAGTCAAAAAAAACCCTGGAATCCTCAAGCTGTTTTCAGGCTCCTAATTGCCATGTCCCTACGAACTTGGTAGCATCTAGATGTACAGCTTTAGCATACCTTATCGAACTCTTGTTGACTCCATCACGTGGCCTGCATGGTTGGGGGGTGGTGGTGGTGAAACCATGAGCTGTTTAGCATTGCACTCTTGCAAAAGCTCTTGGTTTGTAGTTTCCTCCCTTCAGTAGCAGTAAAATGCTGCTGACTCGCATACCGTGGATACCTGTCTATCCACTTAAAGCAACCAGATAGTGTGCTTTATGGGTACAAGGGTCAACTGGACAGGTTCATGAAAGAGAAATTAATTGAGGGTGACTAAATAGATAAAAAGAAGTCTGGCACAGGAAGTCTCTGATCCTCAGATGGCTGGCTGCTGGGAGACTGCCAGGCAGTTATCCTATGTGCTCACTCAGCTCTTCTGTCTTAGATATCCACTCCCTGCCACTATGAGGGGACAGGCTGTTGGGACAGATATTTTGCTCTGAGGCAGCATGGTAGCTCTTATGTTTTCATACATAACCTCCTTGCCGAAATAGAAAATACTATCGTATGGACACCTCCTTTAAACAGTTGAGACCTTATTACTGTAGAAGGATCAAGATGCAAATCTGACATGTACTTTATTTTCAAAGCTTTCTCTCTCTCAACCTTAAAAATATTCATGGCTTCAGCTGCCTGTGAGGTTCCTGCTCTCTCTGATATGGTCGAAAAGGTGAAATGATAACATTTACATAGTCATGTTGTTGGGAAACTGACTGATTTGAGAATACAAAATATTTGTCCTTAATTCTTGTTCCTGTTGGCGGGATCAGTACTAGCCTAGCTGTTGCAATCCAGACCTAGCTCCTAGCTGGATAGGTCCTGCAGGAAATTGCTTGTGTTGTTTTTCAGGAGTGTGCCATGTTCATATGTGTTGAACCCATTCTTCCTGTTCATTGAGTAAGTGCAACCTAAAGCTGAGGAACTTGTATAAGATAACACTGTAGTGTCCTGGTTAAATGTTAACAGTCTGCTTCTAGCAATGTATATCCAGAATAGCATGCACTTACTAGTGACTGCAAGTTCAGCATACTCTAATTGACAATATTAACATGCCTTGGCATGCTTTCAAATGTCTGCTTTGCCCCTTTACAGTTTGCTTCAGTACTGTTGCCTGTTCCCTGTATGTGTGTAGTCTTATATAGATCGGATGTAATTTTGTAGGGTTAAATCTCTCACTGTGAATTTGCCTTTATTGTGTTAAAATATTTTAAAGGAGATAGTTTGTTTGCTTTTGCCTTTAAAATTCAGTGTTGGACTCTGGTCTTATACCAAATGAACAGTCTGTCTTATGTGAAGCTGATGTTTTTTGAGGCATTTATAGCTGGTTTAAATATTCCTATGCTGTTTGCTATGACTTGGAGGTTAAAATGCCCAGTGAGCTCATACTGCCTTTTGAAATTGTGACGTGGTAACATCCTACCTACTTAGGTGCTTAATTAACATAGTAACTAAGTAACTGGGCTGCAAGTAAGTTGTGTCTGAATTGGCACCCTATCACGGGTATCAGTGGGCACTGTTAGTAGCTGCTTGATTAGCAGCGAGTGAAGCATTTCTGATAGATAGAGGGTTTTCTGAGTTAATGAAGCCTGCAACAAAGTCAGCAAATTTGGCTGCTCGGCTAAGAGCTTCCAGATAGTGAGCGCAGGTAGGAGCAGGAGCTGTTAAACCCTGTCTACCTCCATACCTGCCAACTGTGCAGCTGAATGAGCACGGGGCGTACATGTGCACCACACTGCTATGGCACCACGCTGTCGCTGGGCCCTTCGGTTCTTTGGACTCTGGGCCACGTTGCCTTGCTGCTGCTGCTTCTGCACAGTTCAGCTCCGTCCCGTGTTAGGTTAGGGAATATCCCATTGGCTTGGGCAATGGGATTTAATAGGGTTGAACATTTCTGCGACAGTTGGCCGTATGATCTGTTGCTGCCTTACTGTGGAGGCTTGTGTCAGAGCTAACCTTAGGACTGGGAGCCACAGAGCATTGCACCAGTGCCCTGGTGACCTGTTTCCAGTGCCACACGGGGCAGAATTTCTGTGCAAGAGAGTATGTGCGTGGGACTTCCTTGAAGGTGGTGGAAGTATTTGTTTCTCACAAGTTTCCATCTAAACTGGATGCTGCATAAAAGGCCTCATGTATGTATTTGAAAAGGTCAGTGTGTCAGAATTAAATCATCTTGAAGGAAATTTATCCAGCTGCAGTGCCTACACCCCCCCCTCCCCCCCCAAATCCTGTTTAATCTCTTAAATACTTATGCAATGCCTTGGCCTTGTGCTGGCCTTCAACATAGGGGAGAATTTCACCCAGTGTGAACAGGTCTAGAGGAATGTGCATGATCCTGTGAAGTAGGTAACACGTAGGGGTGACTTAATCCCCTGCTGAAATACAGCCACAGCAAATACCTTTTCACTTCCAAAAGGAAAAGGGGAGGAATATCCAAATATCCACGTGAAGACTGAAGACATGCTTTAAACAAATGAACTATAATGACCAGAGATGGTATTTCAGCCAGGATACCTGGTTTTAACAGTTTAATGCTTCTTTGAAAAAAACTGCCCTAGGATTTTTGCAATCACAGGTGGCCAAGAACTTGTTTTAAAATGTTTTCTGAAAGTCTGTGCCCCAAATTTTGCTGTTATCCTGATATTAAGCCACATAATTACAGGGAAGTTATTCTGTCTTTATACTGACGTAGTGAAAAAGTAATTTGGCCTGGTGTCAGCGTATGGTAAAAGCAGACTAGTAGAATCATGGCACCATAAAGAAAGATAGTTTACTGTGTGTGTTTCTCTAACAGGATTGGCTCCTGACTGAAACATCACCTCTCTCTGTAGCCTTGTGAAATTACTGGAAAAAAGCACAGTAAAGTTATTTTTCAGGAGGAGTCTGTAGACACAATTTAAAATATAACCTGCTGCAAATACATCAGAAATCTGGACATAAGAAGATTGAAGTTGGCCGAGAGGATTTAATTGTTTAAATACAGTGCGAAACAAAAAAAGCTAAAAATGAGTTAATTTTTGTTGATTTAGCTTTGGAGAGTGGTGGTGGTGGCGTTTTTTTGTTTGTTTGGTTTTGTTTCTTTCCACCCTTTGCACTGCTAAGTAAATATTGTGAGCTTATAGAGTTAACTGTAGGTTAGAGACCGACTATCTGTATGGGAATCAAATTTGTTTTTACTTTGGATTCATTAGTAATAATGTGTTACATAGTAAAGTGTGAGTATCCAAGTGATGTGGGATGGTGACAGAAATCTGTGTCCCTTTAAAATACAAACACCAACCTCCCCCCTGCCTCCCCTCCCCAGCAAATGAGCCAACAGCCCTCCCCCACCCAGCCAGAAACAGCAAAAAATTACCAAACCGAAAAAACAAATCTAGAACTAAACCAAACTGTGCTGTTATATGCTTTTTAATATGGTTTCTCTTTAGTCTGCCCAAGACGCTGTTTACTCCCGATTTGGAAATTTCTTAAAGCAAAGACTGTCAGGAAGGTGAAATCCTTGTTACCTGGAACATGTTACTACCCTGCCTTGGAGATGTCATGTCAAATAAGAGCTCCTGGGAATAGACTATGTATGTTGTTGTAATGCACATTTTCTTTCTCTTTTTGTAAAATAGTTACTTGGTGTGAGGGGTGATGCCAAATGAAATGGTGGTTTGCACATATGAACTCTTGTGCAAAGAAGAGTTGCAATGTTTATCACATCAGTATGCAATGCTTTTCCTTGAAAACACAAGGGACACTTTGTTACAGCTGAGGGGGAAAGTGATCGACAGTTTGAGAGGCACCTTCGCGGCCTTAGCCTATGCTTTTATTTCGTCCCTGTGAGATGTGTCTGTGCTACAGATACTGCTAAGGGGTAGGAATTAACTGGGGTTTGGATTGCATTCTTTTTTCTGCTACTACGGAGTAATGAGGTATCGTGGATAGATGACCTAGCTGCTCTGGTCCTTGGTTTCCTCTGCTGCAGTACATGTGATATTTCTCTTGCTTGCGTGAGGAGCCCAGGATCACTTCAAGATGGTAGAGTCACTCAGCGGGAGAGTTATGTACCACTACAGTTCCTGCTGAAATGCGTTTCCTCTCCGGTTATGGACTGAAAAGGAGGAGGAAAGGAGTTTTTCATAAAGGGTGAAAATGAGCCTTAGACAGCTGCTTTCCAGATTCAGAGAAAACAACCATTTTTTTTCTTTTTTCTTTTTTTTTTTTTCCTTCTTCTCAGAAACATGCATGTTTGCTCACTGCCACTGCTTTTTTTCACTATATAACATCCAAATGTGCCAGAGGTTTCTGAGAGGCAAGTGAAGAAAGCAACTTGTTGGTGTGCGAAGTGCCTCAGCAGGAGCTGATGCAACAAGCAAGGGCTAAAAATTGGGCTGGGGAAAGCTGAAGGCGACAAGAATAAGCTCATGTGGTTATGCCACGAGGAACCTACCGGTCCTGATGGGTGGACTAAAAAAAACATTTTTGTCGCTTTTCTCTCTGGCTCCTTGTGGGAGCATGGAGGCTTTGGAAGGACTGAGTAAGGCAAGAGAGACGACCTTGCTGTTAAGTATTCTGGCCCACTGGGTTGTGCCTTTAAGTGTAGTATCATCATGAGTTTTTGGGGAGGGAATTTGTTTTTTTGGGTACTTGCAAAGGCCATATCTTGACAACAGCTGTCTGCTGGACAATAGGGTACTAAGCAAGGCAAGCTGGAAACAGAAAGGAGTCTTTTGGAACAAAATGTGAAAATCCTGCGATCCATGAAGCGGAGGGAAGAAAGAGAATGTCTTGCAGAAATGCTAGCAGGGCAGACAGATCCCTAACATGGTCTTCCATCAACTTTTTTTTTTTTTCCCTTTCCTTTTCTTTTTATAATTTAAAAAAAGTATTTTAAACTGTAATACTGGCTGAGGTGAGTTGTCTGTTGTAGCTTCGGTACTACATTTTTTTTTTTTTTTAATAGGCAGAACAAAAAGAAATGAAAAGCATTAACAGCCTTGCAAGGTCACTGGGACCTGAGCAGAATTATTAACTGGTTCTCTCTCTCTGTCAGGCACTCTGTATTCACTGTATCACAAGCTTGAAGCCAGACCTCATTTTACTTAGCAAAAAATGGTCCTTTTGTTGCTGTTTTTTTCCCCTAGTGTCATCTCTCATGGTTGCCAGGGAAACCAGTGTGTATCCTTTCAGCATAGGTTATTGGGCCTCAGGAAGGAAGTGCTCCAGTGCTGGCCTGCTATTTTTATAGAACCGTTACATAATACAATCTATTAAAGCTTCCTCTTGGTGTTTTATGGCACAAAGGGGAAATTAAGTTTGATGACTCCTAAATGTTTGATGGAGGATGTCAGGTGACTTCTGGATTGTTTTGTGCTCGCCACATAGCAACAATATTTCTGTATGCAATTCAAGAAGAACAAATATACATTAGTGCCATTGGCAATATTTGCCTGCATGCGGATCACTAGAGGAAATTGAATTCTAAGCAGAGCAAGTACAAACACTGTAAAAGTGTAGAGCCCTATCAGCTAGGGAGGATAAGATGGCAGAGTAGTTGATGTTTTGACAGTACAGGGAAAAGAGATTTAAAGGAAAATATTATTTTTTTCGTTGCCTTGTTCTATTCTACTGCACAGAAACTTGGAGGCACCCTAATGCACTTGCAATCACCATATACATCTGTAACAAGCGTATTGTAGTAGCTCTTTCTTTACTAACACTGATTTATCAGAATTTACTAGCGTGAGAGAATTTGGATTGCAGCTTTGGCATTACTTACTTAATGTAAGAGAAAACTGCGTAGGGTTAGTGGTGTTGGCTGTATGACATGCTCGAATGGCTGCCTTATATATTCCCATCCTAGGTAGGCTGTTGATTCACATATATGCTGATTGTTTGAAGGTAAATGTCAAAATGAATACTTCTGTTTTCAATACCTGGACAGGAAGAAATCTCTGCTTAGAAACTGAGGAGTCACAATTCCTCTGGCTATTTTTGTCAAGGTCTGATCGACACTCTGTCTTGACTAATCAATAGGTACAAGTATAAAGGCTTAGCACACAAATGGGTTGCTGTGAAATAACAACATTACTGCACATCACTTGCTCCAGGGGAACTTTTCATGTACTTGCATTTAGCCTACATCAAATATGAGATAATTTAAGTTAGCTTATCCCTCAGTGCCTGTTCTTTATCTATTGCTACATTGATTTCTATGATCTTCATAACTTCCTAGTTCCCAGTATGACAGGTGTGGTGTACTTCAGTCCAAAATTAACAGGGAGCTAGAGTTTGTAATATGGATGATACATAGGTGGAGATAATTTTATGCCAAGTCCTCAGTTCTGTCCTTTGAAAGAAGGAAATAATGGGACTGTGAATAGCAAAGTTGCAAGCTCTGGAAAGAGCAGGAAAACATCCTCCTGAAAAACTTGTGTGGGGGGCTAGGCCTGCACATTCTGATCTTTACTGCTCATGAAAGTAAAGTGCCATTTCCACTTGATATTGAAAGCTGCCAAAAGAAAATAACTTATTTCTATGCAGGCTGAAATTCTATTAAGGCCGAGAATTGTAATTCAAGTATTTGAATTCACAGAAGTAGTTTCAGTGATATTGTGCACTGCATTGGAGGGAGATTCATTGCTGTTTTCAACTGTCTCAGCTTCTTGAGAAGATGGCACTGCTTTTCTGAAAACAGCAGGGAGCAAGTGAAGAATTTTCAGTTGTTGGTAACCCTTTGCAAGTAACAGAAAATTTTCCATGCTTGTAAAGTCTTTGCCACGCCATTCAGGGGGGATGTCTGAGATGAACCCTGCAGGGAGAATAACTTGGTATGGGTAGGTGAATGCAAAAGGGAAAGTGACGAGGACTCAGGCCTCGATGCTTGGCTCCTGACAAATAACAGGAGTTTGATTCACAAAAAAAAGTACTGCATTTTTGACCAGGAGTTTATATAGGACCCAGAGGATGCAAGACTTTACATGTCCCAGAGGAGGGGTGGAGGAGGAACCAGAGCTCAGCACAGTTTTACTAGGCTCCAGTCAGCATGTGTGGAGTGAAGTGCTGTAAATCCGTGGCCGTGATTTAACGTGAAGATTAGAGCTTGCTAGGAATTTTCCAAGAGAACATTTTTTTCATCAGAACTTTTCATGGAAACTTGTCACTTTGGATGAAACTTTTGCGTGGAAAAATTTCTGTGATCTGGCACCGAGTTCCTGTACAAAGCCAGAGCAGAGAGCTCAGAATAGCCAATACCCTGGAGGGTAGAGCTTTTCCTGGGAATGCGGGAGATGTCTGCCAAACATGAGGTCTTGATTCTCAGGTTCCTGTTCCTTCACTGTTACGAGCTATGACTACTGGGCTTTTGGCTGTCCTGTGTGGATGCCTCTTTCCTGAAGAAGGGCTGGGAAAGGAGGGGCGTCTCTCACTTTGGCTCCTCTTTTGTGTCCTGGTGCAGAAGAATTTGTTGTAATCCTACAAACGTTAGCAGGACAGGAAACACCCTCTTCCCCCCCCTTCCTAACTGATGTGTTTCCACATGTTAGTGCTGTATGCTGTCTCTATTACACTGCAGCACGTTTGTAGGCTGTGGGTCAGGTGGGACCCGATCTGCCCAGTCCCAATCGCTCAGACTGGTGACCTGGTTGGAGAAATGGGGTCATTACCTTTCTGCGTCGCTGCTTTGGGGTTTCTCTGAACCCAGGCTGTGTCAGGAGGCTGGGGCAGAGAGCATGGATCTGGCCTAGGTCTCTGACATGGGGCTAGGATGTTCTCTGCCGTTCAGCCACAGCAGCTCAGGAGGGAGTAATGCTGACCTGAAAGGGTTCCCGGAGGTAAATACTTGTCAGAGGGTGTGTCTTGCTGTAGAAATAAACTTTTTATGACTTGGGTTATTTGGTGATGAAGCATGAAGGAGGGGGTAGCAGCCCACGTGATTCTTCCAGATTCTGCTAGCGTTAGGACTGACCCGGTATTGCAGTGGGCTTTGGAAAGCTGATCATCTGCCACTCTTCTCAGCTGGAGATTTAAATATTTATTTATTTATTTTTTATTGGCTAGTGGATTTTTTATTAATCAAAAACTTAAATGAATGTAGTTTTGATTGACGTGGAAATACCTTTGTGGTTGGATTAAGTTTTTAAGATAAGTTTACTTGGATGAAGAATTAAGGAAAGAAATTCTGGCACCTTCAGAACTACACATTTTGACATTCCCTTCACCCACATACTAGGCTTCTGTGCATCTTGTAAATGAAGCTGGAAATGAGCTAAGTGCCTTTCACATGAGAGAAAAATTTCTTATGGACCATTTCTTAGCCAGCTTCAATTTGGAGCAGACACTTTAAAAACAGCTCTTCAGACATTCACCTTGATCTCAGCCTTGAAAATTTTTCTTATTTCATTGTCATTTCTGTTGTAGTTTGTAAGTCATAACTCCTCAATGGAGCAGGCTTTGGAGACCCTGAGCTAGATGACTAGCTTAGCTCCACCAGGAGATAGTCTGACTTGGTCCTCTAATTTAGAGTGGAACAACAGAAGGACACGCTGAGGCACCTTTCTGGCCTAGCAAGTGTGACCTTTTTGGGGCAGATAGGACAGCAGTTTGAATTGTCTCTGAATTGGACAGAAAGGAGATAACAAACTTAATGAATCTCCAGAAATTCCTCTTTTTCCCAGTCCTCCTTCTTCCTTTCCCCCAGAGTCACATCTCTGATTTGAGACAATTTGTTAAAACTATGACTGACTTGCAGAACTTTTGGTATTGATGAAACTCAAGATGAAATTTCTGAAGGAAACTGAGTTTAACTAGTGTATATATTTTAATGTTCCTGGTTTAGTGCTGTCCAGAATGAAAGTGCCCAGTGAAAAGAGAGTAAAGCAGAGGAAGGTATGTGTAGGAGACTGGAGAAGATACTTCCTGTGTTTACTTTGAAAGCATTGATGTATAAAAATCCTTGTTTGTTTTTGGAAGGAGCCTCTGGAGGAAAACAACTGTGGGCAAGAACGTGCAAAATGTACAGCTAGAATTATCTGACTTTGTCCTGTCAAATGTTAAGCCAAACAGGAAGGTTTATTTTTCTCCCTTCTTTTTTCTTTTGGCAACTACTTCCCCAAGCTTCCTATGGGGTGGAAATGGGCAATAAATAGCAGGGTATCTAATGGCATCATTCCAGGCCTCCCAGCTACTGGTGTTGGCAAGGAAATGGCTCTCCTTTTGCTTCCTTCTTATTTTTAGAGTGCTGAGTTTTCAGGGGGCGGAGGGAGGGTCGGCTATTATCAGTGAGAGTCAAACCACAGCGGCTGCCTTCCGCAGAGCTCTTACCACCCTGCCAAACTGGAGGAAGTTGGAGTCATGTAATTCACACCGCTAGTGGTTTTGCCTTGAAAGCGAGACTTCCTTTAACTTTAAAATACATGCACATGTATGCAAAACTAAACTGTCTCATTCCTATAGAATCCCTGCTTTAAATACATTCACGTTTTTGACTTTTGGCCTCTCCTTTCTTTCCCTGCTGCCACTTCTTCGAGTTTAAAAACACTCACTGGAGAGATGAATTGCAAACAGAACCAATGTTACTCTTGGAAAAGTTGCTTGAACTACGAGTCCTGGAGGACAGCAGGGTGAAAAAGATCTTTATGATTTGATGACTTCCATATAAAACTGATCTTCTCAAAAATTCTATTTCGAGCTTGGTGTACTTGAAGATTATTATGTCAGTCATGCAAACTATAGAAAATACAACTGGGTTTATGCAAAATCAAGGGGATTTGTTTGTCATGGGGTGGTAGAAAGAACCAAAAATACCAAAGACTGTTTAAGTTTCAGATTTAAAGGTGTTTTTTCTGTGAAAATGTAAACATTTGCACAAAATGCTTGATTTTCATTGTAAATTTGTAAGCCAGCTCAAATAATTTAGAATTCATTCATGTATGATAGGCTTGTATTTTTACTCAGCTGTGAAGCAAATCTTTAAACTAGAGAAGTTCAGCTTGGTTTTGATTTTGGCATGAACATTTCAAGCAGCCCTATTTCAACAAACTTAATGCAAGAACATTTTTTCCCCCCCCCCTGCTCTTTGCATATCCTGGACTTAAGGCAATCATGGCTGGAAGATCTGATCTCCAGTAAGTACCATGGGTTGCTCCTCCCCACAAGGCACATTCAGCTATACCAAATTCTTTTTGACTAATGTCTGAGCTGTTCTGACTGCTGATGGGGATTACACATCCACCTTGAGTGGCATCTTCCAGTTGTTAACTGGCATTCTCATTCCTCTGACAAATAAGTTCAAGCCAACAGTCAGTGGTTTAAAAAGGGGCAGGGATGGAAGAAAGATTTTCCAAGGCTGTTTCCTGGCTATCTGTCTCAGATATGGCTTTAGCATGTGTCTTCTAGTAGGGGACGCTGTGGAGATACAGCATGCTAGCAGTCTACAAATACTGGATACAGTCATGGTACCTCCCCAGGAGAACTTCAGGAACCTCCCAGCTACGGGCATGTAAAGAGTCCAAGTCACTGCCTATGTCAGGTGTTATAGGTGAGGTAACCCCCAAGGTTTTCTGTTGTAATATCATACACAGCTTTTTATAGTTTTGCCAGACATTTCACACCATGGGATGAAATGTTCAGTTATTTGAATATCCATCTTAGCCATGCCTTGAGCCAAAATACTTCGGCCTGCTCCCTCAGAAAGGCGAAGGGGATGGGATTTACTTTGAAAGAAGCCTGGTGGTAATACACAGGTGCCAGAAACTTCGTGCTTTGCAGCAGAACTCTTTAACTTCATCGCAGGAGGAGACCTCGGTGTCAGAGGTTTAGAAATCTCTCAGCTCTGGATTGTATTCGATCAGGTTATATGCAAATATATGTTCTGAAATTTCTCCCAGCAAAGAAAAAAAACTGATTCCTTGGAGCCTTGAGGCACAAAGCAAGGTATGATACTTGATACCAGAGGAATGGGTAAGGAAAACCCAGAGCAGATGTATCTGCTTATATAAGTTCAAATTCTGTTGGTCCAGATTGCGCCATAGAGTTTAATCATGCTAGAGATCTTTCAAATGTGGCCTTGGTGGTTTTTCAAGAAGAATTTTGTAGTCACAAAGATGTTTCCACATGGTTTACTAAGTCTGTGGTAATTGATCTAGTGCCTTGAGTACCTGTCAGTCTGGGATTTAGGAAGACCTTAGCTGAAGCATGGTATTTTCCAGTCACACGGTTCAAGCAGAATGGTTCCATAATCTGCAGTGGCTTGTTGTTTCATATAGTTTCTGATGGAAAGGCTGAAGAGGGCCCTGGCATTGATCCAGCCTTGGAAACTCACGATGCTGAACTGATAGTGGAAGTTTGTTTTCACTTGTGCTTTGTGTAGTAACATGGGAATGCAGACTCTAAACAATGAGGTTTACCTCATCTGCTCTTGGTCTCCCACAGAAGTTCATTTTGAACCTGAGCACAGAGACATTTCAGGTTTTGTGCGATGATACTTTTGTACGAGCCTGTGCATTATACTCAATGTGATGTTGGTTTTTTTCTGGTAAAAAAATCCAATACCCTCAGTTATGAACAAGTAGGAATATTGCTACAAGATGATTATTATTTTTATTTTGATGAAAAAACTGAAAGACATTTCAAACAGATTAGAAAACCTAGTTAGCATGTTTATTCTGAGACCACTAAATGTATGCCCAGAAAAATCTCCATTGTCTAAGTACCAACCTGATTTCTGGAAGAATACAATCGAGTTGCTCTGTTATTACACTAAAATACTCCTGTTCTTGTTTTCTTGGCTCATTTTTGTTCCAAATGCACCTTCTCTCCAAGCAGAGTTTGATGCTATGGGCAGGTAACCACAATATATCCAATATAAACTTGCTTTACACTTAACTGAAAGTGTTCTGCTCTTTAGACTATATTAAAGATGGGATTTAATAGTCTTCTCTGCTTGGTTATCTTTCATATCCATTGTGTAATAGACTGTTGGAAAGTTTAAATTGATTTTATTACAGAGTTTGCAGTATCCATAGTGAAATATTGCTTCTATCAAAGGCTCATTTATGACTGCAAGTTTCTTATTATAACAAGATTTGTCTAACATATCTTTAAAGATTTAAGGACTCTTCGCCCCCTTCTTTTTGCCCCTGAGAGTCCTGGTTTACTGGGATAAAGCATGATGTTCCCTGAGTGGTAACATTAAATGTATTGTCCGCTTGGTGTGCTTGATTGGGAATTGTGGTAGAGTAACTCTTTTGGAAGTAGCTAATAAATCTCTTATTATTCTCAACATGGGTGCTGAGACAACAAGACTTGGAATAAAACATGTTTGGGGATAATGTATATCTCTGATATCCATGGATACTTTGTTACAGGACCATTCTGAAATATGGTGGAATCTGTTAGGTGATTATCTGGCTAATTTTATGCCAAACACACAGTGCGTATTTTTCAACTTATTAACTTAAGATGTGGTCCTATATAGGAACATGCAGCTTTCTCTTGAATCCCATAAATATCAGGATAAAGTACGACACGTGTGCCTTAACTATGGCTTTTGAAATGAGCAATCTATATATAATGATCACTTCGATGACCTTCAGGGTGAAAATATTTACAATTCAGAAAAACCAAGGAAAAGTAATTAAGATTTTTTCCCCTATTGGGATGACCTGATCTTATTTAATAAAACAATGTTTTACGAAACATATAAGCTGACATGCAAGTGTTAAATCTCTTTCAAATATATCTGTTGCCCTCTATAAAAAAACTGTTTTATGTGTATCCATGACAGCCAATAGTTAAAGTTTTCTTCTATGGGTATCATTTGGTCTTCTAACAGACATGGTGAGGCTTTGAGAAGCAATGTGGAAGATCATTTATTTTCACACCGTTTAACATCACAGTCCTTATCTTTCCGTAGAAACAGTCTGGATTTTCCCTAAGTGGAAATTTTCTATTAAAAGGTGAGTCTTGAAGTATGGTTAAGGAAGCAGCAGAGGAAGGAACATAAAAATATTCCCTCCTTTGTTTTTGTTGGATTCAGGAAGAAAACTAATTCTGCAGGGACAAACACAGCACTACAAAGCAAGGTATTATGTTTTATGCTGGAGTCCCCAAGGTGGCCTGTAAAAAGCAGACAGAGAAAAACCTTTGGGAGAAAACATTGGTTGTGCTTGCTAGGAGATTGCTGCTGTTTAAGTGGCTGCTGGGGTGTGATGTGTGGATTATAAAGCAGGGGGAACGTACTTTTGCCGTATGACATCTCTGATAAAGTGGCTAAGAGCTGGTTAGACTGGGGTGCCTCAAACCGCTGACTTGATCTTCTGCAACTGGACTCATGTAGAACACCAATGGCTCCAGTGCTGCCATTCTCACGATTCCTAGGCAGGTTACATTTTAGCATGTAATTGGAGCTGTTGTTGCCACTGCACAGTCATTTTGGGGTTTTGTTCATCTGTTTTAAGACGTCCAAAAGAGGCAGAGATAAGTCAGAAAGCAACCTTAGGAATAGAGGTATGGAAACCTGTATTGCTATGCCAAATAATCACTGGTGTAGCTCCATTAGAGTTAGTGGAATCTTACCACTGAGAATTTGGCCCACTAATACCAAGTCCCAGCCCAACACCTGTATGGTCTGAAGATCTGTGTGGATGCATGCGGCTGGAAAGCTGCCTGGTGGGAAAGGACCTGGGGGTGCCGGTCAACAGCCGGCTGGACATGAGCCAGCGGTGTGCCCAGGTGGCCAAGGCGGCCGGCAGCATCCCGGCTTGCATCTGAAATGGCATGGCCAGCAGGAGCAGGGCAGCGCCCGTCCCCCTGTGCCCGGCGCCGGCGAGGCCGCCCCTGGAACCCTGTGTTGGGGTTTGGGCCCCTCACTGCAGGAGGGACATGGAGGGGCTGGAGCGTGGCCAGAGCCGGGCAGGGGCTGGGGCAGGGGCTGGGGCACGGGGCTGGTGAGGGGCAGCTGAGGGACCTGGGGGGGCTCAGCCTGGAGAGGAGGGGGCTCGGGGGGGACCTGATCGCTCCCTGCAGCTGCCTGACAGGGGCTGTGGGCAGGGGGGGGGTCGGTCTCTTCCCCCAGATAACAAGTGACGGGACAAAGGGAAACGGCCTCAAGTTGCGCCAGGGGAGGTTTAGGTTGGGTGTCAGGAAAAACTTCTTCACTGAAAGGGTGGTCAAGCACTGGACCAGGCTGCCCAGGGAGGTGGTGGAACCACCATCCCTGGAGGTGTTTAAAGGCGTGCACATGTGGCACTTAGGGACATGGTGTAGCGGTGGGCTTGGCAGCGCTGGGTTAACGGTTGGGCCCGATGGCCTTAAAGGCCTTTTCCAACCTGAATGATTCTATGATACAATGCTGTTATGAAGTTGCTGGGCCAACATGTTTGGCTACGTCTAACACTCTTGACTGCTGCTTGGGGTGGCTTAGATGTTAATGTATGAAAAGAGAACGGGGATCCATGAAGAGGGGCTGCAGTGTTAGGGAACAGAGACAGCATCTATCTGTACAGTTTCTTGCTTCAATTTTTATTATCTTCTCTTAGTCCCTTTTTACTTTGGTAATTTTGATGTAGGTTTGTAGTCCAGGGGTTGCTAGCAAAATGGAGAACAAAGTTACACTGAGGAGATCAGACAGCTTAGATTTTAAAATATTAAAACTTGTAAATTCCAATT
The DNA here is from genome assembly GCF_023638135.1 of Falco biarmicus. Classification (NCBI taxonomy): domain Eukaryota; kingdom Metazoa; phylum Chordata; class Aves; order Falconiformes; family Falconidae; genus Falco; species Falco biarmicus. Next base: position 121,572,206 of record NC_079288.1, on the reverse strand, counting down.
GAGCCGTTCCAATTGAGTTGTGTTTGAAAACGTTTGGATGCTAAAGGATGTTTCTGCCCCTTGAAGGAACGCAAATATCTTCTGACAGACAGAAAGTCTGCCTGGCAATTACTCTGTTTGCATGCTATATGTGTATTCGCCTTCTGTAGAAGTGGAACTATTCAAAGGTTTGATAGCTCCTGTATGCAGCACCTTTGTGCAGATTCTTTTTTCCTTCCCTATAATAAAAACAAAGACGACAGCCCTTGGGTGTGTCCAGAGATCTCAGTGACCTGAAAACAGTACAGATTTATGCTGCTGTAATTTATTTGAAGCCTTGTCACCTGGCTTTAGTTTTGCAGCGAGATGCTAATCTTCTCAGATTTTGTGCACTGTTAGTACATGTAAAAAGCTGTCCAAAATGTTGATACCAGCGTTATTTCATGACATTTACAATGAATGTTTCAAAACGTATTTACACTAGTTTAGAGTAAGTTTTACAAATTGACTTCAACCTTTGCAAATAATACTAGGAAAAGAGCCCAGGATAAACATTCGGGGATTTGATTTTTGGATGTGTGCAGTACAGTGTGAACTGAGTGTGTAATAATTAAATAAGAAGGTAGAAGCCCTGTGTGTTGAAAGGGATTTTTCCTGTGAGACTGGTTGGTTAATTTGGTCAAAAATCTGTGGGACAGGAGAAATAAACTTTTTGATGAAATGAAAAACTTAAATGAAAACTTTCCACTTGGGTTGAATTTCTAGGCTGTCTTCAAAAACACTAAAACTTACTGAACTGAAAAAAAGGTTTTAGTTGCCAAAAACAAACAAAATTTAACTCTGTATATAAACTGGAAACTCCAATTAAATTGGAAATTGTTCATTTTCCTAAAATGCTTTTGTGTGGGTTGGGAAGTGGGGGTATAATTTCCTGACCAGCTCTAACACAGGCTTGCAGCCCTGCTGCTTTTTATACTTGTAGGCAGCCGGAACTGGTGACTAAGGTTTCGCTAATATTGCAAATTCTATGAGCTGGTTGTTTGTGAGCATGTAATTGACCTTTACCGGCAAAGTGATGTGAAGATAAGGAAAGAGAAAGGATAGATTTCAATTCACTTATTTTCTCCAGCTTGGAGGAATACACACCAATGCTACCTCTTTTTTTTTTTAGAAATCCTTTAAGTGCAGTTTGTAGTAATTGTTTCAGTAGCACATAAAATAATTGTGTGTACCTGCTTAATTGCACAGGTAGGAACCAGAAGTTATTTAGCTAACATCTTCAGTATTGGGAAAGGTCCTTATCTGCAGTGATCTGGTAGTAACAATACAGTCTTCTACAGAGAAGCAGTGTCCCTAATACTTTACCACCCATGGATTCAAAGGATGCTTTTCCTGAGCCGTATCTGGGAGGTGAAACAAAGATATGAAGCAAAAACAGTTTCTCATTCCCTGCCATACTATTTGTGTTTTCTTAGGAAGTGGATTTTCTTCACAAGTAGAATTTATCAATTTATCAATGATAAGTGGAAGGGGGGGAAAAAAAAGCGTGGTTTTTTTTTTTTTCATTCAAATTCTAGGGATATGCCTGCATGCAGCTAAGGTTGTGCACCTAAATTCTCACCTAGATTTGGACCACTGTAAATTTGGTAGTATCAAATGAAAATTACATTTTGAGAGGTAAAAAAAGCCTACTTGAATGTTGACCCTCACTGGCAATTTCCACATAATTCCTGATTTTGGCCAGTGACTTGATGTAGCTGAATGACACCAGACTTCAGCGTAAAGCTGCCAAGCCCAGCAGTTGCAACTGTGCTTTGAATGGTACTGATTTCCAGTCAGGTAGATGTCACCGGGACTGAGAGAAATGCTGATGTTTACGAAGGGGAGGGGAGATAATATTTAGCCAGGGGAGAGATGTAAAGCTTCTGCTGTAGCCATTTGCTGTCTTTAAACGCTCCAAATCTTTCTCAGTCGTGGAGTGGCAGAAGATCCAATCCTGCGTTTCTGTGGACTTCTTTCTAAATGCTCCATCCATAGCAGCATCCACAATGGCTCTAGTGACTGGAGAAAGTGTGTGTGCACATACGTGTGTTACTACCACGTGGCAGAGTTTATATTGGTTTATATCCCTCGCTGATATGGATCAGTTTTGCTGGTCTAGATTTTTTTGGTGATAGGTTCTGAAGGCAGCGTCTGTGGTACAAAAGCAGGGTTATTTTTATTTTTCCTTCCATAGCAGGAAAGATTGAAGCATCTCTTTGTCTCTTTCCTTTGGGGTGAGAAGGAAGGACAATTCTGAAGTGCTGAATGTCCTTCACTTATGCTGAAGGCAGCAGTGGCAATGTCTTCCTTGTACTTGTAGGGCTGTGCCCAAAAAGCATTTTCATTTCAACATCGCCAAGGTAGGAGCTGAGAACAGGCTGTTTTTCTCATTGTGTTTATTCAGACGTCTCTCGTTTCTGAAGACTGGGTTCAGGAGCAAGGTACCGCACAGTCAGCTTCTCGACTTGCTGATGTTTGCACTCGCCTTCCCCTGTGACTCATTTCAAACACATCTCGTTCATTCAGGAGGGTAATTTTCTATTTCCACTTTGGTGCACTTCTCCTCCTCCTCCTCTGCCCCCTCCTTTCAGATCTAAAATGTCCTGTCAGCTGCTGTTTATCTGATGGTTCAAATGTCCATGCTTGGTTTCTTTTTCCCCGTCGCTACGGTTTCTCCTTCCGTTCCAAAGGCTGTTTTAGTTGTCATTTCTATTCCCCTGTCAGCAGCATTCTTCATCGTCTCTGGCTTGGGCAGTCTGTCTACATGGTTTTCTTTAGAGGTGTTTTTGTGCTAAATGAGTGCCTCCTAGGAAGCCCAATGTAGCATAACATAATTAAGTGACAATATATGAGGTGCCAGTCCTTTACCAGGCAGTTAATGACTGGCTGGAAGATTTACAGGCATGAGGTAGAGTCAGAGGAAATTTAGCACTCCAGCTTGCAGTTGAATGATAGGTAGAGGATATTTGAATGCTCCTGTATACCAAATAGATACTAGTTTAATCTTAGCCAGGGGTCAGCTTGCTTATTTCTGTATTATATTGCAAGAATGTTAAACTTATGAAAGCTGGAAGATGTTACACGAGACCATTCCTTTTGGTGAGTGGGTTGTCTTGATAAGGTGGAGGGTAGCAGCAGGCTTCATTTTCGTTCCCTATCTTCCAGGATTTGCGTGGCTACATCTGGGAAGATTTTACTCAGGGTTCTTGCTGTTTCTCCTCTTCGTTACTTTCATCGTAATGTAGTGTACGCTCACGATCTCCCCAAAAGAGCCTGTGTGTTCTTTATCCCTTATGCTTATGAGCTTTGCCTTAGTGTGCACTGGAGGTCATGCCTTCCGCTTTGTGATCTGTGTGCCAATGCCTCAGGCAGGACAAAGAAAAGTGTTTCCTAGCCCTGCAGACAGTTTGTGCATGCTTCTGTTGTCTTCAGATTCCACTGTTTTCTAGACACAAATCGATCATCTAGCTCTCTGGCAATCCTTCACAGCTTGCGGAAGTGAAGTAAAGGGATGTCAAAAATAACTTTCTGCTTTGTTATTTTTAGGTATCTAAATACTGTAAATGGATATATGTATCCCATTCCCCATTTGCCCCTTTTGCAGCCCACATGGAAAGAAATATGAAGATTGTTTACCTTGGTTTGGATCTTACTTTACATATTTGAAATGTTTCCAATGGGTTCTATACTTTTAAATGTATTAAATATGAGTTTTCAAGGCCAGGGAGAATTCTGCTAGCAGGACTTCTGGAAAGCACGTGCATGTGGCACACAGAACATTGGTTAAGTGGTATCTTTTCACATTTATCATTTTAAAAGATGAAGAGGAAAAAACAATCTCATTGAAACAATGTCTCCAAGATTATTCCAGGTAGGGTACCAGATCTTTCTACTTTTGCCTTTTTTCTTTACCCCCCCTAGCTCACTAATGTTTTCACTCATGAATCTTTTTTCTTTTTTTTTTTTTCCCTTCTTTTTTTTTTTTCTTCTTCCCTCTTTTTGGTAGCAGATTACTGTGGCCACTAAGAGGTACTGTTGATACAGCTCTAGTTACCACGGTTTAGTTGCTGGAATAGAGACGTTTTTGTGTACTCTTTGCGTATTTTAGCAACTCTTTCATTGTATCCTTTTATTTGTTGTTGTTTGGTTTTGTTTTACATGAGTAGGCTGTTTATGTTAGCTTAAATATTCACTTAATTTTATGCTGTTCAGCTTCATGCGCATGTACAAACCACGTGAATGTAATGCACAGTCAATACAGAGTGAGTACCTGGCCCAGCTGCTGCTGCTGGAGGTGCCAGATGCTTTACCTGGTTGTCAGACCATGCTGATAACATGTTGTTGTGCCTTTTATTATGCCTGAGGGTGATGTGCAGGCACTCTGCACCTGTTTGCAAACATATGCCCCATCCACAGATCACCTTCTGCTCCAGAAAACTGCTTGAGCAGCATTTTCTTCCGTCCAGGCCTTTAGGAAAGGGACACTTTCCCTAGAAACTGCAGTGGCATCTTTCTTGGTGAGTGGTGTAGTTCCTCTGTAGAGTTGGGTGGTTTGCTGAGCTGAGTGAGATTATGCTATGCCAAAGAAGGGAGTACTGAGCATCGCTGAGGGAAGGGTACAGGCTCCTCCAGGGCTGCCCGTTTCAGGGCTTTTGATGATAGGGGCTGGTATATCCAGAAGGGTATCCAATCTTCTAGACTTGATTCAGAGCAACCTCAACTTCTTCTTTTGTCTGGTTACTAAGCCCTGCAGCGAGCCCTGCAGTTATGGGACCAAGGGCTTGCAGACCTGGTCAGCAAGCTGGTGACCTCTTGTTTCTGGAGAGACACATATTAGGGAAAATTACGTTATTCCTACTTTTGTGTCTGACTAGATGATCTTCCTATCATTTGCTGTGGCTCCTTTCAGACAGGAGAATTTGGATTTGTATTTTGTTTTTAAGTCTGTGTACTAATTTCTGAGACTTTGAGAGAAGCTCATCTAGACTGCTGTCTTTGAATATGAAAATTTGGGGAGCTTTTTAAAATTCTTTCCTTTCATGTCATTTCTTCTGTAACATTCCCTGAATTTATTCTGAATAAATTGAGCCAACTTCTCAGTCCGAAGGATTTTGGATAATCAGGTTGGAAGGAGTGCTAGGTACCACGCTGATACTGCAGTACAATTCTGGAGACACAGCACACAAAGCAATCCATCAGTCAGGTGCCGGTACTACCGATTGCTGTCCTTGAAACTGCTCCGTGTTGGCCTGCCTAGCCTGGCACTGCACTGTGCTGGTCTCGTCCTCCAACCTTGTTGTTCTTGCTGCCCAGATAGCCTTGGAATGAGTTTCTGTTCTGTGAAGATTCAAGTGGCTTGTGCTGTGTGAGTGTTGCCTTGCAGGGCACTCACCACTGTGCTGTCCGTGCCCTGTTCATCCCAAGGGAGCCAGGACACTGCTCCAGTTTCTCTTCTTTGTTGCTGCTATTTTGAGTGACAGGTTGTGGAGCACTGTTCAGCTGTGCAGAACAGCTTTGTCTCGAGGACTGCGTTTCCTCTAGCAGTGGGATGAGCACTCTGCTGTGCTGGGTTTTCCTGCCTCCCTCAGCTGTCAAGCTTCACCCTTAAGAAGACATTTTGTGGGATGTACAGAGTTTCTCAGTGCGCTTGTAAGGGTTCCGCTATAAACTGGCTGAATACAAATTTGTTATTAAATGAATGTCTGCAGATAGCTATTGGTTACCGTAAGTTATGTATTAAATGTTTCTTGGTGGTGCTTGTACTGGACACATCAGAGATGCGTGGAGAGCGTTTCCTTGGTGTTAACTTATTGTTGCTACTTTCTGTTTGTGAAGTAGTTGATTTCTGGTCTTTTATATTAAGCAGTATTATTTTTATCTTGGTTTTCTCTCTGAGCTCCATGAAAAGAAAGTCATAATCCAAATGAACACCTTTGAGAACTACTTCTGCTATGGGAAGAAGTTGGAATATTTTCCAAAGGTTTAAGTAAAAATATTTGTGAAAGTTTAGTAAAGAGAGCTTTAGGAGCAAGTCTTTGCAGGTTGTCCAAGTGTCACTAAAGTGCTATTGAAACATGCTGCTGACTCAGATACATGCTGGTATGTAGATGCCTAAGTCCTACTGAATCCAGCTATGAACTGGCTTGCAGATTTCAGCTTTGGACACTTTAGGAAACTCCTTCCTTTTCCCTTCTCCCATCTTATGTTTGTGGGTGCTTACAAATAATATGAATTGTCAGCTCTTAAAGAAATGACAGATTGCTGTGGATCTCTGCTTTCTTTCAGGCTGAATCTGTTTCTCCTACCAGTATGTCCTGGACCTTTTTACGATTGGTTTTCAACCCTATGCGTTCAATCCCTCTCATTTAGCGTCAAACTTCCTGCGTTCATTTTGCATCGTCTTCATTAGGTTGCTGTATGGCGTAGTGGGATTTCCCTTGGTTTAATTGTGTGATCATGAGTAGCATCTGAACCTCCAGGAGAGCCATACACTCAAAGGAAGTGTGTCCAAAAATTTAATTGCTGAGTGTGCGCATGTGTATATCGCTGCCCTCTCCTGCGTAAAATAGTTACTGCTCCAAGATGTGCCTCGGAGCAAATTTTATTGAGAAACTAACAACTGTGTCATTCCTCCTGCTGAAGGAAAAGGGTCTGTGGCCTAGGAGATGTTCTGTCTGCTGTTCCTGTGAAGCTCAGTGCCAATGGTGAGCTGTGATGGAATAATCCTCTGCACCTTCAAAAAACCAAGGGAGAAAAGGGGGAGGACTTCACCTGGGTTTCTTTCAAAGCAGGTTAGAGCGTAGCTATTGAGTTGATATGGCTTTATTATTAAAAGTAGTACTAGGAATAAAACAATGTTTCTCTACGGCTTGTCTTAATGAACATGGGCACAGCATTCTTCCCTTGGGAAACACTGCTGGGCATTTCTATCATATTTTCATAAAATGGAAAGGACTATTTGGCTATCCGATGCACATGGGCCTAGCTGGCCCAAATAAAGTCATCTAAGTTACAGAGCTGGAGGTCTGAATCTGAAATTGCCCCAATTGCAACTGCTTGGCTCTAGGATTTTGAAGTAGAACTTTAGAGACAGCACGGCCAGATCTGAAATTCAGAGAAGTTCAATGCATGTTTCCACAAAATTAAGAGTCTTCTGAACTGAGCTCATTTCTAATTGCGGCTGGAAAGGGCTCTCATAAATCTGAGTGCTCTTTGTTACTTTCTGGATGATTTGCTATCTATTGCCATATGTCTATAGGACATTGTTGAAACCAACCGAATCATAATGTCTGTAAATGTTAGGAGGCATATTGACCAGCAACAGAAAGTTAGGAGTGATCACAGAAGCAGCAGAAATTCTCCTTCGTTCGAAGACTATGAATAAAACAGCTGTGCGAGAGCCACAGGGCAGGAGCTCCAGCAAGAGAGTGCCAAGTAGGGGACCAGATGGCTTGCTGGACTGGTGAAGCATATGAAGTCATTCGCCCGTAGGTTATGAATTCAAGTGCTGCTCAGGGTTTTACACTGGCTGAAAGTTGTAGTTATCTGCAGTGGAGCTGGACTGGACTTTGAGGTGCTAGCATATAAAACTAAGGAAAAAAAAAAGGCCCCTAATGAGCGAAGAAGCAAAGGCTAGAACTGATGTGAAGGGCTAGATTTGGGAAGAGTTCTTGGCCCATTTGATACAAAGTGTTTTGCAAATTGGTCTGCTTATTTTCAGAGTAAAGCTAGACTCCTTTTCAAAAACAAAACAAAAAAGGGTGGTGGTGTTGTCCTGATTTACTAGCACTGACTCGTATCTAGCACCCTTCGATTCCTTTGTCAAAAGCTTCATCCAAGACTGAAATGTATGGGCTGGGACAAATTTAGCGTGGAATGTACTTTTTTCCCCGTTCTTTCAGTTTTGAGTTAGGTGTGGGAAATGGGTATAATCAGTCTCCTAAAATTCAGACAAGCACTTGGTCTGTTTATTCTGTGTGAAATCAAACTTTTTCTGGTCTGGAGTCAAGAGAGTGGTAGATGTGATGTCTCTTTCATTTAGAACAGATATTCCTAAATGAAAGGAGGCTCGAAGCTGGATGAAACTTGTATTTTTTAGCAATTGAATTTTGATTGTAGGGGCTGTTTCTCCAAAGTCTGTATTCACAGAAGGAGGAGGGAGGTAATAGTAACAGAGGGTGAAATGGAAAATGTAACTTTGAACGGTTTGTATGCTGGATCTGAATTCACTGGAGCGGGGATAGAGAAGAGGTGTTGACCCCATTCTCCTGCTTCGCAGCTGGCCTTTAGCAGCTTCCCGTTTTGTGAGTGCTGGGTGGTGCTGAGGTGTGCTGGAGGTGCGTGACTCTCTCAAGGACACTGTGCAGGCATAGAGGCAACCATGAGGGCAAAATGGAAGGGCAAAATGCCACATAGCCCATGGATGTGGAGGTTTCATCTCCACGATCACATCTGGGCTGTGCCTCATGTGCAAAGTATGTGAAGCGGCCTTGGCTTATCATTTGTGATCTCTGCGTGGAAAATGGAGAAGTTACGGAAAGATTAGGAACTTGGGACAATGAGGGCATATTTGGAGAAGGTTTAATTTAGTAAGTCATTACCAAATGGCTTGTCCTGTCCAAGACTGACAGACAAGAGGGAGAAGGGTGATATTTCAAAATGGAAGGGTGACAAAAATGTGGCAAAACAAACAACCTGCCTTATGCACTTTTAACAGCAAGAAAAGTCTCTCGCCTGTGATTCTTGCAAATATCTGCTACGAAATTTGCATCTACTCTGACAGCCAGATGTTGAGGTTTGTAATCACAGTAAGATAAAGCTCTGCATACTGTATCCTAAGTAGTCTGCTAACCAAGCATGACTTCTATGTTCATCAGTTGCTACCTTTCTTTTTTTTTTTTAATTTTATTATTTCTATTCCTTATTTTGTGCTTTGTGCTCATTTTCCACGTTCCTGAGCTTAGTATGTCTAAAAGCAATAATTTATCTACCTGCTGGATCTTCACAGCTAGAGCTCTGGGGCAGTGATGCAGTACAAATTCAAGAAAAAGAAATATCAGTGATTCTTTTGACACACAGTAAGCTCCAAGTCTTTTTGTTTGTGGGGGTTTTTTTTGTTTGTTTTGATTTTTTTTTTTCAGCTCAGACTTTTCAGTTTGTGTAGGAAGATGGACTTCAAATGTTCGTAGCTTTGCCCCACAGATTAATCCAGGCATTTCAGTGGTGTGCATATTGTTAAAATGGTCAGCTAATGGAAGTGAAGTAACTTAAATGGGTAAGTTATGACCTCCAGAAAGGTAGGTCATGGTGGTTAAGCATGACCAGCTTGTAACTGAATAAGATGTCATCAAATCTGATAACCATTTTTTGATGTCACAATATTTTTGTGAAGTTTTACTATGGAGTAATATAAAGACAGTGTAGTTAGTTATATTTGTCTGCTATCTGATTTCAGTTCTTTGGCATGCTTACTTTACAAGTGGTATAGAAAAATGACCCATTTGATTATTTTCCACTTCATCTTCCTGTTTTCATTGCTGCCACACAGAAAACATTTTGGAAGGTGGATGATTCTGTGTGAGGGAAAGATTCAGAGAATCTAGGTATGAAGAGCAAATTACTAAGAGTCGCTTGACGAGATGAGGGAGGAGGAGGGAAGTATTGAACAAAAGGTGAACAGAAATTAACAGCTTTTCATACCAGTTGGCACAAGTCTTCGTGTTGATCAGAAGCCATAGAGCAGAAAACCATACTTAGTTATTTGGGAGTAAAAGCTAGATTTCTACTTTTCATGTTGCTACCCATTTAATGCTGCTTACATGTCTGTATATTGCACTGGTGAGTATTTCCATATATTCTGTCTCAGTTTTTTAAGAGGTAACTTTCTCAGTATTTGGACTCTTAGGTTTGGTTCTATAGAAGTTAAAGTGATTTCTGTATTCTAGAAGATGCACACAATAAGGCTTGTATGACCAAGTGTAATTGCGTTTCTTTTTGTCTGGGAGGGTAATAGCAATTGTCTTTCAATGATGAGGTTTCATTTTCTGACACATCAGCGAGCCACGTCAAAAATATCTGACTTCAAATAAGTTTAGGAGAACTGAACACAGCGTCTAAGGTTCTGAATGTGGAAATAGCAAACAGAGGAGTAATCTCTCTTATTATGCTTGGGCCTTTGGAAAAAGAACATGCCAGAAATATTGCCTGCCTTTGTTTTTGGCATGACTAATAAATTGCTCTAGTCAACTGGATGTTTTTTTGGAAGGTTACAGTAAATCATGGGCTTGGACATAAGCCAACGTTTCCTTCCGTGATGCAAATCTGCAAAAAGGTACAAAAGGACTGTGTTGGGCTATTCTCAGGTATGGCTTCCTTGCGGACAAACTCTGCTCACAAGTAATAGAGCCACAAGAGGGCAATGGGTCTTTTATACAAGCTGGATGTAGCCAAAAAAACAAATTAAAAAAAAGATAATTCAAACAGTTAAGTCCTTCAGGCAATGGTAGAGGTAATTTAAAGGAAAACAGTTGCGTGAAAGCAGAGAAGTGTAATCCTCAAGAGCTCTGTTCAGGTCTGCAGACTTGCTCAGAAACAGAGCTGTGTTTATTATTTGCTTAGTGGTTTTAGAAAAGTTGTATGTGCTTACAGTCCACTTCTTAAGGGAAGAAGTCTTAGTTCTTGTATGTAGTTCTTATGCTTCTGTGCTAGATTTATTGCGAAGCTTACTGCGCAATTGGCACTTGGAGTGTGTCTGGATGTACTCAGATCCAGATGAGAGCTACTTATCCAGTCTCTCAATTCCGTAGGTATATCCTTCCTCTCCTACACAACTTCCCCTCCACCCCCCACCCCCCTTTGCTTTAAGGTATGAACAAAGTGTTTTGAGAAGGTTTGAAAAATAAATTCTGAAGTTGGGCTTATGGTTACCCAGGAAAAAATCTTAAGGTACTGAAGAAGTGTACAGGCACTTCGTATGTCAAGACTCCCTACTAAAGAAATATCTTACATTCTATAGGTATTCACTGTATTAGATAATATTTTTTTAAATGGGAATTCATACAGGTCTCTTGAGATCAGTGGCCCCTTTTGAAGGAGGAATAGTGCATAAGCCTTGTTACGCTGGAATTGAGGTTGACCCACTGGGGTGGTGTCTCATGTTCATTCTCCCTTTTTTTGCCCACCCACTGCCTTTTCTCTTTGGAACAGATAGTTGAAGGGGAACAAGTATCTGAAAGCAGTCACTAAAAGGGAACATTTTAGTTCTTCCCGCTTCATCTGGGCAATTTATGTCACCAGTGAAGAAGTGGTACTAGGTTGTCCTGCCGTGCTGTGGCAGACGTGCCAAGCACAGAGCCCTTGGGGCAGGTTTCCTTGACCAAGGAGTAAAGGGGTGGGTATCAGAGCCTTGTGTTCAAGAGGGAGCAGTCTGGCTACAAGTGTGCTGTGTAAATATCAAGAAGTATTCATACTCCACAGACTGCTGATGGAGTCATAAGAGGAACAGGTTTTTTTATCATGAAGTTGTTTTGCATAAGTATATATACTTCTCTATATTTTCAGAGTACACAATGTGTGTGAAATATCTACCTTGTTCTTCTAGTGTGTGGTTTTTTGGTGTGTTATTTTTAAAGAACAGACAACCAGAAGAAAGGTGGTGTGTAAAGCAAAAGGTGGCTTCAAAGGGTTAGCACTGAGGGGTGGGGAGGCAATCTTGCACCTTTGTGGTTCATATCCCATGATCTGTCAAATAAAAAATTGCACTTTTTAATAACAAAAAATGTGGCTATCATAAAATAATATCAAGGAGTGAGGTGTATTCAATTTCTACTTTTCAATAAGAATCATTGCTTTAATATTTTTCTAATTATGAAAATTAATAGCAGCTTACAGAATAATTTTGCAATTCGGAGTTCAGAAGCAAGTAAAATGAGATACATTACTAGGCAACAGTAGAAGTTTGGACTCGATCTAAATTACATGAATTTCCTTTGCCTATAAAGTTTGAACAGCTTCTTTTTGCTGGAGCTGGAGGCAGTGTGAACATTTAAAAGTGGGGTGGGGTGTGAGCAAGGGATAGTCCTGATGATTCTGCTCTGTTCTGTTCCTTGTCTATAGTAGCTGCTGGTATGGCACAGTGACTTATTTTGACATCTCCACATATGTGCAACATACAAAAAGAAGAGAAATACTTCCCTCATCCATGCTAAGCAGATTTTAGAAACGGCAGTGTGGCAACGCATTTGTGGTATTGCTGACAAGGCTATAACTGAGCCACACTGTTGTGGAATCCCAGTCTTCAGAGAATCTTTATCAAGTTTCAAGACTCATGACAGTTACTAATTTTGGAATACTTTCAGTGAGGCACTTACCAACGCAGCTGAACTTCGGTTTCATCTATTAGTAATTGCTTCCAGAAGTTAGCCTGAGTGAGATAGAAAAGTTCATCATCTCCTGACCAGGACAATGGCTGTGTGAAAAAGGATTCCACTCTGTTTTAGAGCTGCAGGCTGGGGATACGGTCTGTTCTGGAAGACAAGCTGGGTAACCAGGCAGTCTCACTTCATCCCCACTGTGTGTCTGTGTCTGGATGACCCAGTCTCCTGCTTCACTGCTAGTTTTAGATCTGCTAATTCTTTTCTCCTTGCCTAACTACTCGGAGCAGTTTCTTCAAGTTATTTCTGAAGATTTCTCTCCACTGATAAGCCTGGAAGGTCTCTGGTAGCATGGCAGTGTTTTCTATTTTTTTTTTTTTTCCCCTGCTGTTATGTAAACTTCCTCAAGAAATCCTGTGAAATAACTGCTTGAAGTGGCTAGGAAGTTGAGGAGGTAAAAACCAACCAAACTCCTGGGGCAGTCCCCCCTCCTTTGGCTCCTTGGTGACAGTGATATTGATGGGTTAGGTTATTGATACTGAGTCTTGTGTGTTGATATGCTGACACTAGCTCACTAGCACAGTGAAGTCGCTTGCCGTGTGTGTGAATGCAGATCTTGACCTGCTGGCTGGTGCAAAGTGAGTGTGCTACAAAACTGAAGTCAGTGCAAGAGCTGAGCATGTAGATAAAAACGTTTGGTAGTGACATGCGACCTGGTTGGGTGGGTCTTAAGCTTGCTGTGTTCACTAATGTGTAGAAAAATCATTAAAAGATGTGGAAATGTGCATAAGAGTCTCTCAGTTATTGAGGTAGAAGGAAATATTTCTGTAGCTTTCAATGACCTTGTGAGTCTAGCCTTACTCTATAATTAAAAAAAAAAAAAAAGGAAGGAAGTGAGCTTTCTTGAATTTCAAGTTCTTTTTTAAATGAGTCAGCACAGTCTAATCTATACTATGATTAAGTGCCTCTAGCCAGGAGATTTAAAGAAGAAACAAATACAGTCTTGTTAGTCCCCTTCCTCCGTCCTCCTGTCGTGCCATTTCTGTGCCTGTTATTTTTGCAGTCTTGACAGGCGTGTATCTGTATGCAGAGAGGACACACTTGTGTGTACACATTCTCACACGCACACCCATCCTGCTCTGTTTTAATATGATAGGGTGATGCGAAGTCTGCTGCCTGGCCTTGTCAGAACTTGACAGATCTCTAAATATTGTATTTCTTGTTGCCATAACACCAGGAAAATAGTATGGGATACTGAATTATAAATATAGCTGAAGCCTTGGGGAATAGGAGCATTTCTAAACAACTTGAACCTGTGTCAGAGCACGATTCGTATAAATAAATGGGATCGTAATTACTGAATGCTAACTGGGTATTTGCCTTCTGTGACGCTCAGCCTTGCTAGACAATTATTATACTAAGAGATTGTCTTTTACCAGGGTACAGTTACTTTTTCTGTTTGTTTTTCTTATTTTATTATTCACATAAGCCAAGGGAAATTAAAAGCTTTCTAATCAGTCATGGATCTTTGTACTGAATTAGCGTGAGCTTTATTTAGCAGGTTTCTATGCAGTACATTCAGTTTACAATGGGAAGAAGGTTGAGGGTGAGGAGAGAATTCGACAGGTCTGTTGGGAAACAAACAGATAAACATCATGCTGAACTGAATTATAGATGAAATATAAACTCAACTATGGGAACAAAACCACATTTTTCATCTATAGAAATATGACAAATGGATTGAAATATATTACCCTGAAGCAATCTTTTTATTTCAGACTACAAATAAAGTTCTAAAGAAAATAAATTACATAAAAGGTATCATGAAAAAATTGTACATATTGCCTGCTAAAGCCAGAAAACTAAACTGGCTGTCATTCTGCATTTGGGGGGAAAAAAAAAATAATCTTACTTAGGTGTCTGCCCATCTGTTATGCCATTTAAAAAAATTTATTTGTGTGTTATAGTTTCTTCATATTGAAGAACCTCAGCAACCTAATACAATTTTTCACAGTTGGCAAGTACGCTGCAGTCTTCTAAAGCTTTCTTGAGGTTGGAGAGTGATATGCGTTACTGGAAACTATATGTCTAGCTATAGGGTGGACAGCTGAGCTCTAAATAACTGAAAATATCAGCTGCAATTACCACTCATACTGTGACTGGTTTTTGATAGTTGTGATAGTTTGAATTTGCAAGATGATTGGAAGGAGATTTAATAAAAGCAAACAAAAGCAATCTGAAGCTTTCTGGTTTCTAGCTTCAGTACATGCTTAGAGAAGAACTCAAGTAGTAAGGGTCACGCTGCAGTTTTGAATCTTTACAGAATGTTATGATTATCCTAATAATCTCAATACAGAATTAAATAAAAATAAATGGTGGGTTTTAGATTTGTGTTTCATTTTGTTCACAAGAGCACCAAACCTTGATTATAAAATGCAATAAACCAGAAGTGATTGCTAATGGTCTGCATCAAGGTATCTGACCACCAATGTATGGAAGACTTAGCTGGTAGAGGCCTGACAGTTGCACTGTTCTGATGGGAACTGGCATTTATTGGGAAGTAATTCAGCTTAAACTGAAAAAAATTGGTATGTAGTTTAAAAATTTATTTTTCTTTTGGATTTTAATCAAGAAATCTGCATGAAACTGCAATCTTTACTTCCTCATCTGCTGCTAGTGAAACTTCCTCACCTGAAGTCCTAGCCTACTGTTAGTTATTTCCTAAGGACTGTTATTGTATGAACAGACTGGTAAGACCTTGGATAAAAATCAGAAACAAGAAAGAAGTCTTGGGAAGTTTGCTGATAATCCCATGCTTTGAACTTGCATTTTTTGAGTGAAGATGTGTGGAGTTTTAGGAACCAGAGCTGTGCATCAGAGTGGCTATTTGGGGAGGGATGGAGGAGGCTTACTGTTTAAGATTGTAACAATTGACCAGATGGACGAGGGTCTTTCTAAAATCCTGAAAAACTCCGTCTTTGTCTCAAAAAGTAAGCAGAGAGATTAGGCTTGGAAAGGTGTACGTGCACTGAAAATGATGAACTTCCAAATCTTCATATCTTGACAATATGGTCTTAAGAATGAAAACCATCATGTAGGTTTACAAACTTTCTTTGCCCTTTTCTGTTAGTTTTGCAACATTTACTCTTCAAGATTTACTATGGTCTATATACAGCAAGAAGAATGCCACTTAACAAAATATTTGGCAGCACATAGCATCAAAAGCTGATGAATCCCTAGCATTATTGGTTATACATCCAAATGCAATGTATCTTCACCTTGAAATCTGTACCTGTACTTCTCAATTGAACCCAATCTACCTTAGCTATTCTTGTATTCATTTTCTCCCATCATCTCAATGTCACTTTTATTTAGCCTTTTGAAAAATTAAAGGGCTTGAACCACATATGATGATGCCTGTTTGCAGACTAAAATTTTAAGTTGATTACAAACTATATAGCTTAAACCCGAAGAAAACAGAAAACTCTAAGCTAAATGAAAAACTAAACTAATTTTTTTTTTTTTTTTAAATTACTAAAAAGCCTGTAGAGTGAGATCCAGGAGACCTGTTTTGTACCTCTGGACTCTATATGCTTTGAAAGCATATAGACGGAGGCAGTGTCTCTGTGGCAGCCAGCTTGCGGCATGCATGAGTGCAGCGCATGTGGGTGACGACAGGAGCAAAGTTGCAGTGGCATTGCCTTTTTCTCCAGGCTTCCTGCCTGAGCAAACAGCACAGCTTTTACAATCTGCACAAAATCTCGTATTACCCAGTCTCTGCTGCCATAAATCTACCATGGCTATACGTGTGGTGTCATAAAGAGTCGGACATGGGGAAATAAATGAAAGATAATGGATTTTGTCTTCCCTTTATCTCATGCTTTATGGAATTCCCACAAAAAATATAGAAGAAATTGGGCTCCCTCTTTTTCTATTGAAGGAAGGAACATTAACCTTTTACCTCTGCCTCACCTGCCTCGGCTTGCAAATATAACAGCTGCAAATAATATTAAATGTGCCCACTGAGTAGCAATTCAAAATCAAATACTACTTTGTCAAGTTTATTGTCTTCTACAAGGCCTGTATTTCTAAATGCTTTGCAAGAGTTAAATAACTGCTAATGCTACATGGTCTAAATTCCAAAACAGTGGAAAAAAGGAGATTGCATATACTGAAAAGAAAATCTGAAGACATCCAAGACAAGTAACAGATGGCAAGAGAACTCAAAAGGGGCAAGCAAGGGAACAAATTATATAGCTGTAAAATAAGTGGAGAATGGCTAAAGGCAGAGGGAATTATAGGGATAATTTTGTCTCTGTCAATTGGGCAGAAAATAGACTGCTACCAAAAGAAAAGAGAAAAGGCAAATAGTCCATGGTGGGGGGAGGAGGTGGTGGAAGATGCAAGTGCATGAATGCTTTTAATCAGTGAGGAAAAAGAACTGGTAAAGAATGAGACGAACTGAATGGGGAATAATTTTTTTGTGCCTTGGAATTTGCATGTCTATAGAAACCTGTTTTTCAGTCCGTTTTGTGAGAGATGTGACACATGCAGACAGTGGAAGAAAGATAGTGTCAGAATTGATCTGTACAAATATCTTGTCATATAACCTGGCTAAATCCAATGTTGATGACTTCCTAAGCTTCCATTGGAAATTTCAATTGGAAAGCAATACTCTTCACTTATTTTTTCAAAACCCCAGAGACAGTAATATTGCAGGTCAAATGATCCCTACTTAAACTCTACTTCTAGGTCTTGTCTCAATTCTATTGGCTCAGTGTGAGTAGTGATCAGCCAGGAACCACGCTGACTTTGATGCAATCCACTGGGGACACTTGCAAGGTCAGGGCTTTTTCTTGTGAAGCACTTTAGGATCAGGATACTGCTGAAATGTGAAAAGTAGCAGGCAGTGTAAGTTCATAATCTCGCATTTTAGGACGATGTCCAGCCCAGCCTCTTGCTAGTCTGATCTTGAAATCCTTCAAGGACGGAGTTCCCACAGCCTCCCAGGGCAAACTGTTATGGTGTTAGATTAGTTTCATAGTGCTGCGGGTTTTATTGTTGTTGGGTTTTTTCATGTGTGTGGTGTTTCTTGTTTGTTTGTTTATTTGTTTTTTTCCTCCTGATACTCTAGTTGGAACCTTTCCTGGTTGAGTTTTCTAGTTTGGTCTCTTGTTCTCCTGCCTGGCAGTGCTGTAAAGATCCTGTCTCTGTCTTCTCTGTTAATCTCTTCTTACGTATGGGCAAGCTGCTGCTAGCTGGTAGCTTGGTAAAATTGGTCAAGTTTGTCAACATCCTTTTAGCATTGGGATTACCAAAACTGGATGCAATATTCCAGGTACAGTCAAACGAACGCCAAGCAAAGGGGAATAATAAAAATCCTGAAACCTTTGGAGAGTGTTTTGTCAAGGATAATGGATTATACCTCTAACAACGCCAATGTGATGGACCAGAGTTTTTATTGAGGCTGTACCTGGCTACCATCCTAGAAACAATTCTTCAGACAGCACTGCTTCCCTGAAAATAGGCTAAATAGAAATTTGGAGCCTGTGGAGCCATTAGGTTGTATGTCCCCTGTCTTGTAAAAATGGAAAAGGATCACAGAGCTGGCCTCTATGGTATCTTTTCCTCTTTATATGTGCAAAATGATAGCAGAAGCTGTGAAGAAGCACAATGAAAAGTCAGTAATGACTGGTAATCTTATTTCCCCTACAAATGCCATAAGAGCAGTTCTGGAGCACAGGAATGGAATGATGTCTTAGCACCAAATTTTGGCAGGAAGAAATCTTTCTTCATACTGATTTGATTTCTGGAAATGCTAAGTGTCCTTCCTCATAGTAGCATTTGCAGTTGCATGTGAGAACCTGATGAATAAAAAGTAATTGGGTCCAAAATGTATGTTGCTCAAAACTCTGCAAAGTCTGGTGAGGCTGCCTTACTTTACACCCTCAGAAGTCTAGCTTCAATGCTATTTAATTGCTGAGGAATTACAGAACAGAGTATCAAAGCATTTTAGTGTCAAGTCTTAAGTGTATTATGGAAGAGACTAAGAAATGGTGCAAAACTTTACAGGGACATCCATGAATCACAGAATTTCCGTGGTAGTTCCAGCAAGAGAGTGGGATGTGGGAACTGTGGCTGGATTGTTGTTGACATGAGCATCCTACTTCATGCCTCCAATAGGCAAGCAGAGCCCTTCCACCTTATCAGCTCTCCTCAATCTCATCTGCAAATGACATCTCTTTCTTGTTAAGGGACGCTCAGCTGAAGGAGTTGAGAGGCTTTTTTTAACTCAGCAGGCAGCTTTGCCTGAAAGGAAAGGATTTGTTTGTAGGCTGACTCTAACGTTGTGTGGTAAGGAGGCTTTTTGGCCTTGGTCAGAAGTGCAGTTGGGAAAATGAGGCATTTTTGTTCATCAGCAGTTCTTACTGAAAGTAATGGTACTCCTTCACCCCTCACGTTTTTAAAGGCAGGAGAACCTTGTGCTTCAAAATTGGGAAATTTGTAAAGTCTGGAAGGTTAGCACCACTAGTAGGTTTAGTCCTGACCGTGAAGTGTCTTGGCTGAAGTTTGTAGGGAAGCGGGGGAAAAAATGAAATATAACTGCATTCTTGCATTGCTGCCACAAGATCTCATGGGACTTTATGATCTTAACTATGCCTGGGAAAGAGGTTATATTGGTGTCACTTCCTACTCGGAGAACTTCTGTAGAGGAAACTAGGCTGAGGTTTGTGGCAGGGTAGCATAAATACCTACTCCAGGGCCCCTGGGCTACTGTTCAGCATGGCTTGTGCTAGCAGGTGTGAGGAGATATTCCTGCTTGCGAAATGAAGGGAGAGCAGGCAACGGATTCAGTCTGCGATGGAGATGGCAAGAAGCTGCTGGCTTGCAAAGCGCAGCAGTCAGCGCCGAGTGTTGTGAGCTCAAGAAGCCACGTTTGAAAGAATTTGATGATCTTTCCTACCTCATGATTTATGAAGAAACTCAAAGCCTGCTAGTTCTTGAAAGCATGTGATTATGCTGGTTTGTTTCCTGTTGTGCTCTGTGGCCTTTGTCATCAGAAAGAGGGAATGGCATTTGAGTAGCTGGCGTGCCCTGTGAATGGCTGCATTGTGCCGTACAGCCCTGACCTTTTCAATATTCTGTCATCTAAATGCCAGTCGCCTCTTCAGAGCTTCAATAGCTCCTGGAAAGTGTGAGGCTATGGGGGACTGTAGACTGCAGAAGAGATGGGGTAGTGTGATTCCTTGCCCTACACCATGAAACATGACGGGTATTGCTCTGGTGCAGCTCTCTGAGCGATTGCAATGAGGACGGGCTGAGGGAGACTGCAGGTGACCAGCTCCGTGCTTGTGGGCTTCCAGAGGCCGCCTGTGCAGAATGGTGTGGTCAGATAAAATAAGTAGGGAAATGGCATTTCTGTTGATGGGTGAGGCATTGCTCACCTTCTGCAGACAAGGTAAGACAGTGATCCTCAGGTGCTGTGAGCTGCTGGCAGGATGAACAATGTTCTTCTACGCCTCCCCTGTCCGCTGTGCCTCTGGTCTGTTTGGGTTGTAAGCTCTTCAGGGGAAAAGACCCTCTTGCTTGGTGGGTGCCCAGTACAACAGACCCTCCTTGGTCTTTGGCTGTTACTGTAGTAGAGATAGATGGTGATATTTGCATATGGAAAGCAGGTTGGTTTTTTGGTTTGTTTGTGTGGTGGTGGTTTTTTTATTGTTGGGTTTTTGGTTTTTTTTCTTTTAGTTCACCTTATGATTTTGCTTCTAAGTCCCTGTCAGTGATCTCTGAAGAAAACTTGAAAGTTATGTATGACAGAGAGCTCACCTGAGTGCTGAGGCCTCACGCCTATTCAGCTCTGTCTTGTCCGGCCTCCTTCCCTAATGCTGTCTGACCGTTATTAAACTTGTTAGAATTACCTTTGACGGCCCTTGAGATCCTTCTGACCTGTAAAGCCTATGAATAAGTAACTATGGGGGGGAAAATAGAATTCTAACATTGACGTGATAAAGAAGTGGTAAAGCAGCAAATCCCGTTTAGGATCCCCCGTGTCAGGAGAACTGGATGTTTTTTCTCTTGCTTATTCAGTTTCTCTGACCTTAGGCAACTTGCTTCACCTCTGTATATCAATTTTCCAAACTTTAAATTTGGGTTACTAATCTAGATCAAATTGCACATTGTTGTCTTGATATATGTACAGAGGAAGTCATGTTATAGTTGCAAAATTTTGAATTATATTGTAAAGTTCTAGAAGCCAGGGAATAAAGAGTCAGTATAGCATCAGTCTGTTTTCTCCTTCTGAGTCTGTATTCTTGCTCACAAATAGTATTTAAGGACCATTTGAGTACTTTACGTTGCAACAAGTTACAAATGCCAAAATTGTTAGGCCATACTTTTTTTTCCTACAAATTCCTTGATCCCTACATCATTGAGAACATCAGTGCTTACTGAATTCTATATTATGTTTTCTGGGGTTTTTTTTGTTCAAAACATGGCCTGTGACTCATTTGCTGTGTGCTTTTCAAACCCCACTTTGAATACTAACTTGTTAATTTTCTTCTTGCTTTTTTCCACGGCACTTATTATTGCAGGAACCATGCTGAGAACCAGTATTTGAGTTCTGGAAACTTGAAAAATGTTTCTGTTCCAAGTCAGTGTTTTCTGTAGAACAGAATTTTGATTTTATATTTTGGAAGTACTAGCAGGGATGTGTGTATATATATGCACAGATCTGTGTATGTAAATATAAAACAATTCATTAAAAATGCTTAGCTTTGATGCTTCTGATTTCAGTTTACATTACAAAGTTGAAATACATTTATTTTTCAAAGGTCAAGCTACTGTAATAATCTAAATGTTTAGACTTACTGCATTAAATATTGGCAATTTTACTGGGTAATTACCACATGTGTATTTGGTATTTAAAAAAAGAACAACAGAAAGATTTACGTATATTATGCTGTAATATTAAGACCCTACCTTGTCCAGTGAATTTGGAAACATACTGTGCATGTGGCCAGAGGACTTGAGGAATTTAACAGCCAGTATGGGAGGCAACTCAGGTTATTTGGTTTCTGTTGAAAGGCTCAGAGGTCTGCAGTATGTGTGCATTCCACTGAAACACAGTTTTTTTGATGGAAACTTTTAGAACAGCTTGACTAATTATATGCATAGTCCATTCCCTACCCTGCCAATGACTCCTCCTGCTGAAGTCAAATGTGTTGGCAGTTCAGTCCAAGATGTTGAAGATAATTGTATTGGAATAGTTTTGCAGGTTGGTGTGCAGCCACCTCCTGCACATGCCGTCTCTGGAGTACCATCACATTGCATGCGTGGTGCACGCCGGTTCGGCGTTACTGAATAATGTATGAATGAGGGAATGCATTAACAGTGAAAGTCAGCAAGGTGCTTAGTCTTTGCTCCAGTGGCTTTGCTCCGTATAGTGCAAAGCAGCTGGGAAGCTGCCTTAATGAGAGAAGGGAAGATTTATATTGGCTTAAAGGGAGCTTGAGATGTCTGTCCTGGCATGACTGGAAGGAAGGAGGATGGGAGCCGGAGGAGTGCTCTGTGGCTAGGTGTTATCCAGGGGACTTGCATTTACCTCTTATTTGGCCTGGATTTAGGTGGCAGTAGAGAAAAGAAGATAATGCAGAATGGCTTAGAAATCCTATTTATCTCTTTTCCCTCTTCAACCTCCGGAACAGGGAATTCAGTCTTTCAGGAATAGTTCTGCTAATCTTGCTGTTTCATATTGAAGCTCATGTACATGTCTTTAAATGTAAGCGTGTCTGTAAGAAGGATTCTTGGGACATGAATGGCTTCAATTGCTGGAAAACCCTATGTACATTGCTTGTTTTTTCTTCAATCTTTTTTCTTTCTTTCTTTTTTTTTTTTTTTCTTAATAGTAAGACTTCTAAATACATTTCACCCTTAAACTTACTCCTGTCCAGTTTTTAGAAAGCAAGGAGAGGGAACATTTGTACTTGAAGGTATACAGATTTTTCTTGTCTCTGCTTTTCTTGTGTTGATATCATTTCTGTCCCCTCAAACTATACCAAAATCTGCAAATGTTTTTCTTTCCTAAATCTAAAAGATTTTAGTTTTTTCCCAAAGAAGAAGTCCTTCCTTCAAAAACTACATTTTTTGACATAATCCTTAGCAGACAGTCTCTGCCCATGACAGTGCGACTTGTATTAAAAGCAATGTTTAAAATAGTAAAATAGAGCAATCTTGGATTTTCTGAAGTACAAAAGGTTCTTATAGATTCTGTGAGGTGTTTGATTACTTTTGGAAAAGCACATTCAAATAGATACTAGTTCTAGTTGTAGAGAAGGGCAAGCAATCTTTTTGAAAAGCAAGCATAATGAAGACCTGCATATTTCATGATATAGCATGTGCTGCTCAGGTGCAGAGGCAAAAATTCAATACTTTACAAGTGTGTCTGCCCAAACTGGAGCAGAGGTAGCTATTTTGCATCCCGCCAAAGTGTGTTTGATCTTGGAAGTTATAGAATATTTGTTTTATGACTATGAGAGTGCCAAGAAATTCTTTGAAGCCAAGTCTGTAACCTCCGAGGCTGAGATGGAATAGGATGAAACAGAAGAGTTACTGGAAGATGACATTGTTAAAAAAAAATAAAATACAAAAAACCCCAAAACCCAAACACAACGACCTTCCCCTCCAACTCTTTTTAAACCTGCCTCTTTTAATTATATTGCCTGTCATGACTCTAATTCTTTAAATTAATTATGGTGACTGATATGGAGTCTGATTTACCTTTTCCAATGTATATGTGATATGATGGATTGTGATTAATTGAAATCTGGAGGTCTGAAGTTTGATAGCTTGTGAGGTACGGTTTGTGATACAGCCTCAGCTTCCATTTTTTTATTGAACTGTTTTTTCTGAATGTCATTAGTCAGAGTATTAGACCCAGAGGGAGACCATATAAACTACAGATCACTACTGTACAAAATTCCAAGTTTTCCTTTTTTCTTTCCAGACTGAGGTAGCATATTGTACTACTGCCCTGAGTGTTTTTACAGAAGAAAAAAGCAGTGATAAAAACTATCATTTGAAAATTAAATTTGTACTTGCATAGTGAATTGTTTGCGATACTGGTTCTCCATGGACTTGCTGGTGTAGCACAGTATGTAAGTGTAGTTGAAATTGTTAAATATGAATTTATATGTCAGTCCCTGTGCGGGCCTTATAGTTTTGCCCCTTGCTTTTGGCTGTTGAGTTCAACCCCCTGCAGTCAGTTGCGTGACACCATGCTGGAAACGTTCAGTAGAGGGAGTTGGTTGGTGAACGGAAGCATCCTCAAATGTCAGACTTGCCTAAATGACTCCCCTGCTTCTAGTACTTCAGTCTGAGCTGAAGTCAGTCTTTCACCCCCTCCCACTCAATAAAGTAAGTTCTGGGTAGCTCTGTGAGAGACCTTGATAACTTGAACAACTTGATCGACTTTTTTTTTTTTTTTTTCAATTGCCTTACTAATACTCCTCCCACTGGATATTATTGTATTTATGTTTTGTACAGAACCTCAGTCATTCCCAAATCCTGAAACTAATTTTAATAGGTATAGAAATAAGATATTTAGGACTTGCAACCGAAGCCTTGAAACTGTCAGATTTTGCTGCTGCTTTTAAACTGTTCTGAGGCTGCTTTTATGCCATTGCAATTGGATGTTGCAGAGGTTACAGATCTCAACTGCGTATGAAAGTCTAATATATGAAATTATGTTGTTTTATTGAAGAAATCAGTAGAGGCAGGAGACAGATTACAGAAACAGCTTTAATAGAATTTCTTCACTATCTTTTATTCCTTTTCTATACCATTACAGGCAGCTAGTTTGGTTTACTTTGAATACTGGACGTGACTGTGGTTCTTCTTGAAGATTGGAGGTGACGAAAGGGGTTATCGGAAAGAAACTCTGCGGGCAGAGCTATTAAGAGACTCTAGTAGAAGGCTGTAGTTCTGCAAATAACCACACTACGTAGCAGCAATGACTATAGAGTGCAGGTGGTGGAGAGGCTTCCCTCAAAAGCTTTGAGTGATTACTAAACAAATACACAGTGATGAAAATGCAATGGCCAAAGATACTATTCTGGGAAGAACTGAACACCTACCACCATTGCAACTCTTTGGTTACATAGACAGCAAATGAATAGTATGTAATGTAGTCTGTATCTCAGGTAATGGTCACTGACAACAGGCAGTTCTGCTGCAATACCTGAATAGTTTTCAGCTTATCTTAGGCAAAGGAGGCCAACCAAAACACTGCTGTAGCATTCTGAAGAGTAATGATGTGCACACACACACACACACCCACCAAAAAAAAAAGTAAGGCTCTTCCAAGTGACTAAATGCTTTCAAGCTGAAAAGCCACTATTTTGAGTTTGGGAACTTAGCTTAATGTCTGATAAAAGGCAAGACTGCATTCTGAAACATAACTTTCCTGAAGTTATTAATGAACACTCGAAGTTTTAAACCTAGAGAAAGCAATAGAAATGTGCTTGACAAAAAACCCGTGATACTAAAGGAGTGATACAAAAGTACTGATAGATGAGAAAGGCATGTAAAACTCAGTTACTACAGTGTGCAGAACAGCCCACGGAACTGCGCCAGCTCCGATAACTGATGGAAGACAATGCCTGATATTTGGAGAAAAAGATAAGTGAACAGCAATGGATCATATTATGTTGCCAGAATTTGTAGAGCTTGTGTGGCCTGGAGAAGAGGGTTGAAAATTAAGCTATTAGCTCTGAGGAATTCCTCGTGGGAACAACACCATAGGAGAATATGAACAGACCACTGCACAGATAGCAAAAGAGCCACTGACACATACGACAGTATGAAGTAACAAGATCAGCAATGAAAAAAAAGCAGTGGTCAGCTGGAACACAATGAAGTGAAAATTTCTTCTCAGGAAGAGAGTTTGTGGAGTAACAGGGAACAGCGTTCTACCTTTAAACATACAAAAAGTATTCAGTCATCTTTTGGAGGACGTTTTCTCCCCTGACTGTACAGGAAATGTAGATGCCTAGGTTAAGGTATAAGGTAAGGTGTCATATGATTACCCTGTAAATATATGATGGGTCATCATTGCCTATTTAATCACATTTTCAAGGGAGAAGTGATAGGTTTTAAACCTACCAAATCCTCAAATTCTTTGGATAGGTGTACACCAAGACAGATGGGAGAAGATGACCTTCAAATCCTCTTTTGAACGAAGAAGTCCCACATAAAATGGACCTGACATGATTCAACTATAATCTAGTTCATGACTCTGGGAAAAATTTTAAAAGGTAGAAATTAAAAGTAATCCTATCTTGTTGATCCGAAATCAAATAGAAAAAAAATCACGTTAGTCAATTTTTAGAACTAATTTCTATGAAATACTTGTTGGTCTTAGTAAACAAACAAAATGTGGGATCACTTTGTGAACAGACCCCCAAATATGTTAGTTAATTACTTCCCACCAGTTACCATGAGAAAACTGGATGACACAAATACTTTTTTCTATAACGACAAGATTCTGCCAGGTGGCTTAGAAACACATGACTGTGTGGGACATGTTGGAGGTTTATTGAACATTTGCTAGTTTTAGTAAACAGAGGAATGGAAGGATTTCAAGTTGTATGAATTACTATAGTTTGAGAAAGGAGCATGTGGGGAAATACAGCCTTAGGAGACATATCAGTATGAACCAAGTGGCATATGAAATGACCCTGGAGATAAGAGTCTAAGCTTAGCATTTATAACCCAGGCACTGAATGAAGCACCACAGTAGCCATTTCATTGGCATAATGAGCTCAGTATTTCTTATATCTGGGCTGTAATTTCAATGCCTCTGCAGGCACTGTAGAACCTTTTAGATCTTCCTAATTCACCCTGCAAAAGAGAAATTTCCTGTCTAATCCTATCCCTATTTAAATTTTTACATAGGATCATTAGTAGGGTTAGCTGTAAGGTGTTTGTCTCATTAGTGTGTTGCTGAAAGAACTTAACCTCAAGAGTTGCAGTTTTACTCTACATTAAAATGTTATGCAAATTCCCCATCTCACTCAGGGAATCAGAGTGAAACACAGACGCTGTTTTATTATTCTCAACTCACTTTTGACTTGTTTTACTAGGCTTTGGGCTCAACAGGCCCAAATGTAATTAAATGCTTCCTTTGTGCTATTTGGAAAACCCTTCATTAGCAGTGTTAGCCTCCTTCAAAATTAATGCTGTGCACGCCAAATTGACCTGCACAGGAGAAAAATATAAAAATTGCTTTTTAGAGCCATAAGGGAGTGAGAATTCTTCTGCTTTGTAGCATTGTTCTAAGCTTAATATAGATTACGCTTATATATAATCTCACCTATTAGAGAGGGGGGCTATTAGAAACCTATTTTTCCAGGTTAGTCTGGGATCTCCACTGATTTTGTTAGGAGGAAGGTTAAGGCAATGCTCTAAGTAGTCAGCAGGCTGGGTAAAAATTTAGAAAAGGGGGAGGAAAATGTATGTGTGTATATTTTCATAATGTTAGCCCAAACTAAGGCAATAATGGTGACTTTAGCTGGCTTGCTTTTAGGCTTGAGGCTGTCTTGAACCCCAGACTGAAAGCATATCTCAGAAATATTAACTTCTAGAAGTTAAAATGAGGTGTACCTGAGCCTTCTCTATGACAGAAACACATTAGAAAAATAAATCTGTTGGCTTAGTTGCAGTAGGATACCATTGGTTAGAGATACTTGATTTCCACCTTGGGTTATTTTTAAATTAGCATGACTAACACAATAAACATGATAACATTCAACCAAACTGCTGTTATAAGCAAGTCAGTTGGGCTTCTTGTAGAATCAAAGTCCTTCATTTTTAACCTGACCCTGCTACCCACCACCACGCAACAAATTTGTAACTGTCTTTTTGTAACTATTTTGTCATAATTAATAATACAGTATTCACATGCTGACTTGGTTATTGATCTTCCTTCCTTCTGTGACTGTATCAGCTTTAGGCAAAAGGTGCCTGTATGTTTACATGGAGTAGCTGGGAAAGAAAGACTAGTTCAAGACAAGAAACCTGGTTTGGAAATTCCTTGAAAAACCTGCTGAGGTGCTTGGCTTTTAACATATTGGTTTCTCTTGACCTTGTAATAGCTTCTGAAAAAGAGCTGAACAAAAAACTTCAGCAGATGTATTTTTAAAGACGTTGTCCTTCAAGTCAGTGGGACCCTTAAGGGATGCTAGTGTGTTGAAACAAGCTGTGCATTGTCTGAAGAGGTTGTATCTGCTTTGCCTAATATTTAGAGATGGTAACATTTTTGGTCAAGCAGATGTATGCAGACTGCCTAGGACCAAATATCTCGTGTTAAAGAACGTGTTTGTTTTGGAAATGCTTCCTGTTTACTGCATGGCACTGGTCAGAAGGTCTTTTGGAGACTGGCAGTTTGCCAGCCTGCTTGGTGTGTTTGGTAAGACACCTTAATAGACCCAGGCTTGCTCTCTATGAGGCTGAGAGAAATACGCAGTTCTATTTGAACAATCATACTGATAAACCAAAGGAGGATGGGGGCAAGCAGTGATGCAGGTGTGATGTTATATTGCTGAAAGCTATGAATGTCTTCACTAATTTTTGTAACAGCCACATTTGATAGAGTTTTGCAAGGTTTTAAAGCACCAAGATGACTTCTCTCATTTCCAGACAAGTCATTTCCAGATCCAATGCAGTGAGTTGGTACTTTTCCCCTGCACTTTTCTCACATATAAATGTGAAAAACTGATCTTGTCAGTACAGAAGGTCTATTATCACTGCCTGATGTAGTCTGCAGGATTTCTGATTTTTTTCTGGGGAGTTTTGCTGTGGGCTTGAGTTCTACCAACTCATGAAGAAATTAAGACATTGAGCAGTGATTCTGTGAGTGGCTTGGTTCATAGGATATAAATATGTTGCAACTCTACAGGAAAAAAGTAGCAGGAATATTTCAGTTGAGATCAACGAGAGTTACCAAACTGTAAAACTAAATTTACAGCTATTTGGATACATTTAACTCTAAGTATGGTGAACTTTACTTGAAAGGTTGTCTTTCATGTGCCAGTGAAAATGTGAAAAGATTATTTTCCAGTGCAATTCAACCTGCTTTATGGCAATTATAGGCTCTGGTAGCAGAACACAGTATGAGAACATCAGAAAAATTGGATGAGTGGTTTGCATTCAACCTTCTTAAATAGGAACACATGAAATGATTTGTACGAAATAAAAGCCAGAGTGGAGATGGTGATAAAAAAACCCCTACCAAACAAGCCTCTAATGCAAAGCCCTCCTGTGAGCTTTTGTCTATAATGACATTCGCATCTGCTTGTGAAGATAAGTTCTTCAAAACAATAGGAAGATATTCTGCCAAAAGATTTCCAAATCTTTTGGAAACTGTAAAATAAAACAGCCACTCAAACTCCATGAAGTTTCTATTACGTACTCTTCATCTTCAGATTAATAAATTACAGGATTTGAATCTACAATGAAAGCTAATAAGCCTTGATAAGATCAGCATGACTTTTCCTCTTGAATGAGTATATGGTCAAATAACAGACATTGTAGTATCGTTATGACAACATAGCACATTGAAATAATGCCTGAAACGGCCCATTAAATGAAAACGTCTTTGGGCACTTGACTATCTGATCTGTGGAACAAACATTTCATCACTGTTTATTGAGGGCTACTTATTGGGGTATTCAGAAATTTCTAATAAAACTAGTGACAGAACAATGCTGTGAGAAATTAAATTTTCTGTTAGAAGCATAAGTATTTTTTCTAAAAAAGTCACTGTTTTCCAATAAAAGCAATCTTATTACTGATTTTTAAATTAACCGAAGTAACCTAAGACTTAGGTATTAGAGCCTGCTCAGTGCAAACATCTGTCTGAGGTACAGTGGCATTCATAATAGAAAAGAGAAATGTTAGCCTGCATACAAGAAAAGGGTAAAGCATATATTATTATGGTATTGAAAACATGGGTGAGGTTCTCACCATTTAAATATTAATCTTTCCTCAAATATGGAGAGCATCGATGCAGAGTTCTAATTCCGAAGTCTAACTAAGGACTGAGTCTGAACACTTGGCTCCCACAGTTGCCCCAGCACCTGATGTAGAGCTACCATGGAAATATGTCTGCAGGGCATTTTTGGAGTCCACTCTGTCAGGGGGTGCATAGGTATTAGTAGACCAGAATTTTGCTGGTTCTGAAAACTTTAGGATGCAAACTCTAATATTATGAGTTCTTATAATATTGCCAGCTAATGGTTATGAATCATGCTTCCCTTGAGGCAGAAATCATTATTTGACTTCAATGCATCAAACAAAGAAGTTGTGTTTTAATCCTTTTGAACTGTCCTTAGTTTGATCCTTGATTGGGTTAAAATGCCATATGAGAAAACAGGGAGGATAATTTAGTGTTGTCATCCATCTAAGTAATAATGATGCACTTTAATTTATTGGCATCTAAACTCAGAGGCTTGTAAATGTCTGAAAAGAAATAAATAACTGAAATCAAACTGATGACAGAAACAAAAAGCATATTCATATATTCTATTAGTCTGTGAAGTAAAATAAGAGTAGACAAAACTCATTTTTTGTTTATCACAGGAGATTAAGGGAAATCATCCTTCATTATTGTTTAGAGACTTGAACAGATAGCGTAAGTAGAAAATTGATGAATATTTACCTGGTTGTGTTCTGCAGTGACCACTTGCATCCTAGTCAAAGCTTTAGTTTCTGGATTTAGCAGAGAGGTTCTTTGGTTTGTTGTTTTGGTTTTTTTTTTTTTTTTGAGAATCATCACAGAATCATAGAATACCACATTGGAAGGGACCTCAAGCATTGTCTGGTCCAAACTTTCTTGGCAAAAGCACGGTCTAGAGAAGATGGTCCAGCACCCTATCCAGCTGAATCTTAAAATTGTCTGATGTTAGGGAATCCACCACTTCTCTGGGTGGTGTTTGGTCTCATTGCGAAAAATTTTCCTTTTGTTTCCAACTGGAATCTCCCCAGGAGTAAATTCTACTCATTACCCCTTGTCTTTTCCATGTGAGTCCTTGTGAAAAGGTAGCCTTCATCTTCTTTGTGGCCACCTTTTAAATACTGGAACATGGTGATAAGGTCTCCCCTAAAGCCTTCTTTTTTCAAGGCTGAACAAACGCAGTTCCCTCAGCCTTTCCTCAGAAGGCAGCCTTCCCAGTCCTTTGATCATCTTTGTGGCCCTTCTCTGGACCCTCTCCAGCCTGTCCACACGTTCTTTTGCATAGCAGGGACCAAAACTGAACACAGTATTCCAGGTGTTGCCTGACAATCACTGAGCAGAGTGGGATGACTTCTTTGTCTCTGCTGGTGACGCCTGTGTTGATGCAACCCAGCATCCCATTGGCTTTCTTTGCTGCAGCAGCATGCTCCTCACTCATATTAAGCTTGTTGTCCACCAGGACCCTGGGTCCTTTTCCACAGAGCTGCTCCCCATCTGGGTAGATCCCAGACTTGCTGCACTCCTGGATTATATTTTCCCAGGTGCAAGACCTTGCACTTGTCCTTGTTGAACTGCATAAAGTTCTTGTTAGCCCACTCCTCCAGCCTATCCAGGTCTTCCTGCAGCGTGGCTCTCCTTTCTGAAGTGTCCATCTCCCCACTCAGTTTGGTATCATCAGCAAACTTAATCAGGGTACATTTAATCCCATCATCCAGGTCGCTTACAGAGATATTAAACAGCATTGGGCCCAATATTGATCCCTGGGGGATTCCACTTGTGACTGGTTACCATTTTGAAAGGGAGCTATTTACCACCACCCTCTGGGTGTGACCTGTTGCTTGCCCACCACACAGGTCACTTGTCTAGATCATAACACATCAGTTTCTCTAGAAGGCTGAGGGAAACCATATTGAAAGCCTTGGAGAAATTCAGATAGACAATGTCCAACGCTCATCCCACCTCAACCGATCAGGTTACTTTGTCATGGAAAGCAATCAGGTTTGTCAAGCACTATTTGTCCTTGGTGAATCCGTGCTGGCTTTCCTCAGTCCTGTGCTTCATTTAACTTGTGATAGCCCCTGGGAGGGTTTGTTCCATAACTTTCCCAGGGACTAAAGTAAGACCGATGGGCCTATAATTTTCTGGATCTTCCTTTAAGCTTTTCTTGTAGGTGGAGATGACATTAAGTCATCTTCCAGTGTTCTGGGACATCCCCCGATCTCCATGGGTTCTTAAAGATTGTGGAGAGTGGCCTCACAATGACATCAGCTGGCTCTGGACGCATGTAGATAATCCTAGAAATGTGGTATCGCCACCAGAGGCTGTGCGACCTGCCACTATTTTACCAAGCCTAGCTAGGTAGCTTGCTTTTCTTGGCTTTGTAGCTTTGAAGCAGAGGAATGTGGTATTTCAAGAGTTCATAAAACTGTAAGAAACTCCAGGCTTGGAAAAGCAATCGTTTTCTCAGTGCAGTGGAAGGTTGTTAACCTTTCGAAGCCTGCAAGCTGGATGCCAAGACTGTACTTCCTCCACGTTGTGCTCTCAAGGAGTATGTCATAGGCAGGGGAAGACACTGTTTTCCAGGCTCGTGCAGTGCCATTTCAGCCCAGGGTATGGTTGAGGATGGAGTTAGGAACTAAAGCAACTTGATGGTATTTGTGGCAGCATCCCTCCTGTCTTGTAACCTGGGGAAGTCGATGCTCTGAGTTACCCAACAGGACCCACTGAAACCCAGCTCCTGAATAGCTCAAGAGATGCCCTCCAGTCGCTCGTAGTGTAAGAACAGCTGCCAGTCTCGTTATGAAATAGCATCCCTCTTGGCTTCTGCTGCAGTTTGGGTTCCGCAAATGAAGTGTAGAGGAGAGAGCTGTAGAGAAAAAAGACTGCGGAGACCAAAGGAAACTGACTATCAGAGAGCAGGGTGGTACCAAGGGGTTCGTAAGGTTTAACAATTAAATAAATATTTTGCTAACAGTTTGTTTGGTTGTTACCGGATGCTTCAGCTCAGTAAACACCTGTTTGCAAGATATAAAATCTTTGGGAAAATAAGCGCAAGGTTTAATAGTGAGATTTGATGGTTTTGCTGAGCTCTGCTGGAATACTTTGATTTGGCAAATGAATCTCCCACAACTTTTAATGCAGGGTTTAAAGGAAGTTCTTTAGCTGCAAAATATGCTACAAAAGTACCAACCCCCTTCTGTTTACTCTGAACCCTCTATGAACTAATGCAATTTCTATGGTTCCTCCACAGATTTTTTAAAAGTAGGGTTTTTTTAAAATTCATTTTTAGTCTTTGTGATATCCCAGAGGCATCATTCTGCATCTTCTGAGTGGTGATTTCCGAAAATGTGAAGAGCTGGCACTGGGCTGCTCTTCAACATTAACTAGGGTTTCTTTTTTTTTCACCCTAAGTACAATCTGATATGGCACTCTTGTGTGTGTTTATTGTCAAATCCTAAAAATGTTAGTGTATGGTGCCCACACCTTTAAATAATGAAACTATATTTGTTTGCAGATACTCTAATCTGTTGTTAATAAACTTGAAAGAATACAGTCTTGTCTAATAAACACATCAAACTAATGGGTACCAAAGCAGTTCAGAAGAGTGTTTGTTGTTTGGTGTTTAGGTTTCAGTCAAAATTAATCAACAATGGATGGGGCCTGCTGTATTTATTAGCAACACAAATCCCTGTGATTCAGTGCCAGGTCCCTTTGACTCATTCCAGTGTATGCTGGCACGGGTACAGGACTGATAAATACTTACATCCTTGTGACTGTGAAAGGAGGAGGGGGGGAAAACGGAGCCGAGAAAACAGTCCTCAAGACTGGCATGAATTCCTTGAGAGCCATTTTGAATCTCTTTCTATACAGCTAGCTTGTAAATGGGAAGTCATTGATTCAGGAACAGTAGAAGCTTTTTTTCTTTGTGAAACCTTCAGCTTTGCAGATGGCTGGCTGCATAAGCCTGCATGTTTTTATTCTCGCTTCCCCTCCACGATACCCTCTCTCCGCAACTTTACTTTTCATTTTCCTTTGCTTTTTATTGAATTGCTTAAAAGGCTTCAGTTATTGAGAGGAGAAATGCTGTTGCAGACATGCTCCTTCTTGGGAGCATCTGTAAACGTCTAAAACATCCCTTGTCAGAGAAATTAAAGTGAAGGTGTTTGAATTCTTGTTGTTTAATTTTTCTGTTCCTGTTGTGAGTTAAAGGCAAATTATGGCTCATTCTGTGAAGCAGAGAAGAGAATTCCTAGCACAGAAATGTTTCTGTCAAATTAAATGAAAATTTTTACTGATTCTCTTTGCACCAGTCACTTGTGAATCTGGAGATACAGAGATTGCACTCATAGTGATTCTCTGTCTTGCAAAAAATGGGAAAGACCATTTTCCCCACACATACCCACTCTCACTTTGCTTCTGGAACCTGAAATTCTGAGTCTAGGAAGCCAAAACACTCCAATTCTGGACAGAAGTATGTTGAATTTCTTGTAAGAATTACTTAGTGATAAACTGTGCTAGGAAACAAGTTGCAGCATGTTGTTCATGCAGTGCTGGAATTTCAATAATGTTATCTCCGAGACTAGCAGTTGCGTTTGATACTGATAAATAAACCAGTCAGGTCACAGTATCTGCTACAAATTCTTGCTCTTGACGTGACACTTGCTGTTTTACAGCTTTGAACCCAGTTTTCTTTTTCTAATGGGCAAATGACTGATGAAAGTTCGGGACGCTTTCTGAGGAAGAGGGGCTTGCAGCAGAAGGGACTTCTGAAAAAAACTATTTGAACACAGAATTCAGTTGCTAAATATGGGAGAAACGATGATATGGAAAAAAATTCATTGTGGCAGTATTGCTGTATGTCAGCCTAATCGTACAGGCTTTGCTGCTCTCCGCTGCCCCCAACTTCAGAGTTTACAGCCATTTTAAGATGTGGCCAAACTGCAATTAAAATTAAACAAAATTCCCCTCTGAAGAGAATTTTGCAGTCATGAAACAAGTGTGAGAGATCTGCTTGAATAAGGACAGCCAGGAGAGGAGGCATGGTAGCATGCAGCTTGCAAACAGAGAAAGCTACAAGAAGAATTAATGTGAAGTTTGTTTCTGTTACTACCGTGACTTTGGCTTTTTATGGTTTTCATCTTTCAGGTAAAAGGATCACAT
This sequence comes from Falco biarmicus, assembly GCF_023638135.1. Lineage (NCBI taxonomy): Eukaryota > Metazoa > Chordata > Aves > Falconiformes > Falconidae > Falco > Falco biarmicus. The sequence goes on along the minus strand of NC_079288.1, from coordinate 121,537,646 downwards.
TTTCTCTTCAAAATTCAAGGATATGTTTGTTTTTTAACATCAATCCAAATGCTGGTGTCCCTGCAACAAATGTTTGGAGGTTTTGGAGGGTGGGAGACACAAGGGAAGTGTCCTATGCACTTAGGGTGCAAAACAAGTACTTTAATTCAGGGAAGACTAGAACTACCCTGGGGAGGTAAAACGTCTCCTTTTCTGAAAAAGGAATTCTTGGAGAAGAGGAAGACCCAGTTTCTATTTCACAATTTATCCTGATATTTCTCACTCTTAGACTAGGTATGAAAAGACATGCAAATTGTGTTTTTACAGAAAAGATAGCACTAACTCCTTTTGGGTCTGGTTCCTAATGTCATCATTACTGTTTGTCATATGAAAGAAAAGCAGGGGTGGTTCTCACTTGTAGGTAGAAACAGCCTGTAGACAGTGTTTGCAGAAATATCAACCAGCTTCTTCATGGGACTGTGTGTGTGACTTTCTCTCAGGCTAGCTCTGCCGATGCTGCTCTGCATCAGAGGCTGCCTTTTTGTTGTGGGGTTTCTTTCCTGAGAGAAAGCCTATACAGATAAGGGGAAAACCAGGTTCTTGTCATTGAGAGCTTCATCTAACAGTGACGGTGGTTATATTTTCTGTCTTTCTGAGTATAATACAGAACATGTGTAGTTTCTGGTTACTTCTCGACATCAGCCACTTAATTTCATCTAATAGTAATGGTCAATATCCCCTTGAGGGAAATAGTAAAAACAGGGAAGTACAGGGCAAGTGAGTTAGTATTTCCTCATGGAATTCATCAGGGGAAGAGAATGATCGGCCTCACAGAGTGTGGGTCTCCAGTACGATGTAGGATCATGGCTCACGCTGGCACCACAGCAAGCATGAATCTACCGCCAGTAAGGTAGATGCAGACAAACTTCCCTGATGAGTTATAAAAACTGCAGCAACAGGCCCCTTGCTGGATTGACCGCTTGGCTTCTTTGCAAGTTCTGTGACTAATATTAAGCACAGGACTGTGCTCTTCTCTCAAGTCAAATAGCAATCGTCGGTGTATAGGAACTGAGCCCTAATGTGCAGAAGCATACTGCACAAAACAAGAGCTGGTGGGATGGGCATGACTGAGTTTCCTGGAAAAAAATACTTTTCAATTTTAGTATAAGCCTAAACTATTTAGAGACAGGCTCTATAATGGAATGGTCAATGCCCTAGCTGAAACACCATGCTAACCTGACAAACTGATTGGTGTAAGAAAATCTAAAATTTCCAGCCTTTGTTTTGGGTCTCCCTGCTATCTTCCATCTAGGACTCCTCCAAGATCCATTGATGAACAGATTTATCTATGTAGTATCATATTTTCTTGGTCTTCAGGAAATCCATTCTGCCTGGCTGAGCCCCACAAGAGCTGCATCTTCAGTGTAAGCAGCTTTGTAGGAAGTATGATCTATAGAACCCCTCTTCTTGGGGAGATTTAGACCAGTGACTCCAGGACTAGATTGCAAAGGGTGATAAGGATTATTATCCAAACAATTGACCTGTTACCCTGAGCAGAGATAAGATGCTTGGGTTGAACACAAACCTGTATAAGTGGTACAAGTCACAATAGCATGTTCTTGCAGACATCTTGCTTTGGTACTCCTACGTCCTTTACTCATGAAGTGGCTAATTTCAAATCTTACCCAATACCCCTGTGATTAAAACAAATCCTACTTTTTTTCCTTATTTTTTTGGGGAAAATATAGACTTCCTTTAGAAATAGTGAGACTGCCTGTGAAGGAGTTCAGTGGGTGGAATTACTCACAAGGATGGTTCAGTACCTTGAATAGTTGCCTTGGATATAATTTGGCATTTTCTAGTTTGAGAATGTGTGTTTTACTGTTCTCTCCCTCTTTTATTGTTGTTCTGGTCGATGTTCTCCTAGGTGTGGAGTTAAAGTACTGTATGGTGAACAAATAGTTCAGGAGAGGAAGACTATGATTCAGAATATGAGCTAAGTATGAGTTAACTTTTCTCACACATTTATTTTTCAAAACTATTTAGCAAGTGATCTAGGAGAATCATCTTTATTAATTATATTGTTCAATAAATTTTCAGTGTCTTCGCAGGCTGAAATATCTGTGAGTTCCAAGCTTTTGAGGCTATGAAATTTATTACTCTGCATCTCGTGGTATCATATCTATGTCTTGTTATTTGAGTGTAACTGAATGATCAAAGTCCTGATTTTGAGGTGAATGTTTTAATTCATTTTTGGATAATATATAAAAATACTTGTATAAAAAGTTCAGTTCCTACCGCTGTTCTTTTGAGTAAGCTCATTCACTAAAACAGTTGTGTAAAGTGATTGTGTAGAGATCATTTTCTCTTTGCTCAAAGTATTTGCTCTTTTTCCTTCCCCACTGGCACTTTTGTTTAGCTAAGGTCTACGGAATAACCACACAGTTTCATTACATACACAGCAGCTATGAAGAACTACGTTCCCAGACTGTGCATTAGCAAGGTGGCTAGAATATTCAGCAAACAACTTTCCTCAGCAGATTCTACTGTTACTGATAGATGGCTTTGCAGCTTAAAAATACAGCGTACAAGCTGTTTTTTTACTTATTTTCCCTTTTAGGATCATTTGGGTTCTCGCAGAAAATTTGGTTTCAGTGAAGTGGAGGCAAGTTGTGAAACTGTTCTCATTGAAGTGTTCCAAAGAAAAAGAGGAAGGCTGAAGTGCCTTTTCATCATTAGGAGGTAAAATTTCGATATTGTCATTGGAATCTGTACTTTGTGGTGTTTAGACAAGCAGGTGCAAAAAACCACCTTGAGTTCAACATTTTTGTCCCTAGGATTTCTTTTTATGGATTTTTTTTTTTTCATTCCTAATCAGAATGAAACTAAACTTCAAGATCTTCAACAAAATGGATTTTTTTTACCTGGCACCTGTTCTGAGCATTTACTGTACTTTTCTGAGGAGTAGATGTACTTTAAAATTTGGCAGATATTTTGAGGAAGATGCAGCTGACCTCTGTGCAAGGATTCAGAACGTGGATACTTAATATTTTTAGCTGTCTCGTTGGCAAAGGTCTGTGTGGAGCAAGCAGCTGAATACTTTCACTCTTTTATCTGAAATGCATATACATGTCAGTCTTCCCCTTCTCGCCCCTGCCCTGCCAAATGCTTTGGGCACTTGAAAGTGAAATGGACTGGATTTGTAAGAGTTGTGTTGTGACTGTGGAGGGAATTGGATAATTTGCCTGAACTGTGGGAGGTCCAGGTGTGACTCCTCCTCTGCCAGACTGGTGCAGGTTGTTATCCTTGTTTCTCCAAAAGCGAATGTGCTTACTACCAGGCTGCTCTTAGGTTCTGCTCTTCTTTGTTGTTGCTTCAGTGGGAGACCATCTGCTGAAACAATTTCTGTGACAGTGACATGTCATCCCCGGATGATTGCCCAAAGCAAGAGTTAGAAAGCTTTTTGATTCATTTTGCTTTGTCCCAGATTTAGAAAGTGTATCAGCTTCATCAAGATGGACTGAAAATATTCATAGCCAGAAATTTGTGAACATCCTAATTTGGGATCCCTTGGGCAGAGGAAGGAAAGTAAATTTTGAGAAGCTGAAGTTTAAGTGAGCAGAAGGAGAGGAGGGAGCAAAAAACCTGTTCTGTTAATCTAGTCTTTCATTCCCCCAAACTGCTGAAAATATTTTAGAAGTTCAGAAACAAGTTGGTCACATGGTTTTTGGATATCCTGAGTTATTTTTGCTGTTCTGGGGAAAATGAATACTCTGGAAAAATAACTGAATAATTACCCAACTCTATTCATTATTACTAAATGTGTTGGCTGCCTTCCCTATTGCTCTGCCCCTTTTTCATTATTCTTTTTCTCTTCTGACTTCCTTGCCTAATTCCAAGGAAGAATTTGTCTTTCCTGGAAGGATCCCTGGGAACCATAGAAAGGGATGAAAAATCTTTATTCCCTCAAGGACTTTGCATCAGTAGAACACACTTACTCTTGTCAGTACCAAGCTACCTACTCCTATCTTTAGAAACCACAGTCAGCCTTGTATGTGTCACTGTCCTAATTCCATATACCACATACTAAAGAAGAAACTTGGCGATGTCAGCCAACATTAGCTGTATCCACACAGGCCTTTTATAGTGGATAACTTGACGTGTTGCTAAGACAAGATGTTGAATTGTCTTTTCTAAACATTTTTTTGACCTGAACTATTTGTAGGGTGTATGTTTGCTGCAGCCTTGGGGGGGGTACATGGTGGAAGAAGCAGGATAAATTCCTAAAATAGGCTTTTAGGCTTTCATTGATCTGGTGAGACAGTGTAGTTGAGTGAACTAGAAGCACTTTAATTCTACTTCTCTCAGAAGCCACTATAAACCACAGGAAGATTTCAGAAGCACATAGTCTGGCCATCTGCAAGACAGGACTAAGATTTCCAACACCTTCCTTTTGATAGCATCTCTGCAAGATGCTGAGGAGCCTCTTCTCCTAATAAAAATTAAGGTTATACAATGCTTTTAAGGACTATGTTTTAAGCAAGTATTATGCCTACACATTAATAAAAAGTGGCTACATAGTAAACCAGCATCACAGTTATGAGTGGTGGAGTTAATTTTAATAGCAATGATCTATAAAATATTTAAGACAATTTAAAAAAAAAAAACCCACCCTAAAACTACATAGCTCGGAGCTCTGTTTCTTCTGTATTTGGTCACAAACATCTAACACAAAGTCAAAGGTCAATGTTATGTACATTCCTGATGCTCTTCTGGGCATTGCAGGGACAGGAAAGCAGAAAATAAGATCCAGAGTATATGGTTGGACAGACAGATCACAAAGTGTTTTAAAATCCATGTTGGAAATTTATTTGCTTAAATATAGGAACATTAACGCTGTTGTATAGGATTTGTGCACCCATGACTTGCTTGAGGATGTCAAAGTTAAAATCCCAGTCGTTAAGCTAATGATATATAAACACAGTGTACCTGGCCAACCACTAGAAAAAATTAGACAATGTATAGGCTCAATAACTGTCTTATGTTAATAATATGAGGCCAAAGTTGTGGCAATGTTATTTGGTAGTTAGATGAACAGAGAAGAGATGTATCACCCTGAACACAAAACACATTTTTACATGCTTCCCTTTGTTGGTTACTAACCACAAATGAACTAGCAATACCTAATTTGACTTAAGTTATTTCTTTTTGGGGACATAGTAGAACATTCCAAATTAAGGAAAGACAGTATGACTGGAAGTCAGCGCTTATGGGATTATTTCTATTTTTTGACAATGGCAATATATGACCTTTTGCCATATCAGTTAAAAAAACCCCACCAACTGAACAAATTAATGGGAGAAAAAAAAAATATATTTAATTTCTGGCTTGAAGACCCTGACCTGGAGTTTGTTTGGGCTGAGAGAAGGTACCAGGAAAGTACTGTTCCTTTTCCATTTCTTATATTTTTCTGTTAATACATATTACTGATTACTGTCATAGATGTGACATTACGCATGATGGACCTTTGATCAGTGCTTATATAGCAGTCTTCAAATTTTTATTCTCTGTGTTCCGTATTTGCATACTGAAGGAGTTAACATTTAGGTCTGCAAAATTCCCATTCACTTGCCGCCTGATAGCATAACTGCTTGAGAACTTCTGGTAAATTCATTTTTACCAGTTTGTACTTGCACAGCCTCGCAAAAATTGAGAGCACTGGGCTATTAGGCCTCAACCAGTATGATTCTCAAAGTTGGCATTTCCCCTTCTCACTCATCTCACCCAACCTGAAGTGTGTGCTGTCTGAATCTAGCCAAAAAGTGCTTCCCATAGCTTAGAGGGAAACGAGACACAAGTCTAATGACATAGGGAGAAACAGGGTCTTGAAGAGGTTATCAGAGCTGCAGCAATGTATGTTGAGTTGGTGATGTAATGTTCTGGCTCTTACTTGTCATATGTGGCTCTTCAGTGTTGCCAAAGGGAACTAAGCCTATTCTCTGCTTTACCCCTGCTCATTTCTTTGGCTAGTAACTGTACATTGTTAAATGACAACCGTAAAACCAGGTCAGAGTGCCTAGGTGGTTAGAGACAGCAGCAGAGAGGAGTCACTTTCAAGTAAACTGTTGTAGTGTCTCACTTCATGTATCTTCTAAAGTGGGGCTGGAGAGACCAGCCACCAAGCAGTGCCCTGTCCTGTGGATCCTGACTGCGCTGCCTGTCCTGGTAGGAGCATGTGTAAACTGAAATGGTGCTTGGGACGCAGACATCTATGCAATCTCTGCATTGTAGGGGGCTTAATCTTGGACTAGCTCTAGTCTGGAGTGGGTGTCCATTATTTGTGGATTGTGTTAGGTGCATTCCTGGGGTGCATGTCCCAGTTTGGTTTCATTCTCCTTGAATGAATTTCATGCACTGTAGACATTCATTTCATTCTGATGAAATGAATGTTCATTAGCAACTGAGGCACATTAGATATATATCTGGACCATCTCTCTCTCTCTCTGTCTTCCACCAGAAGGAGCCAGGTTGAATGCCCTGAGACAGCCTTGCAATATCAACCAAAGTGCAGTTAAGTAGGGAAGATGGAAAGATTCACCTCAAAAGCCCACTCCTGATCCTGAAACACTGTAAAATGCTCTCTGTCTTGGGTTAGCTGGAAAGGACTGAACATGTTAAACTTCTCCTTCCAGTGCAGTAGCAGGGAAAAACTTGTAGCAGCTGTCGTGCTAGTGCCACTCCTGAAACACGGACAGTAACAAAAATGTAAAAGACACAGAACGATGAGTACAGGAAAGCAAGACAGAATTCAGAAAGTAGCTGGAGGCATGATGGCTATCTTTCTGTCTGGTGTCTGAAACTTGGCCATGGGACAGGCACAACATGGGCACTGGGGAAGAAAACGCTTCATGCTGCCCCACCAGCATTGTGAGAAGGACTGCGGCTAACAGGAGTCCAATGCTGAAGGCTGGTTGCTCCTTAATCTTTCTAGTAAGACTGCTGATGAGATTGCTGTTTATACCAACTAAAGTGCTCATTTTTAGTCATGTCAAAGTGTCCAAAGGTGGCTGTAGTCGATCGCTTAGCTTCATTTCCTACCAGTTATCAAACAGCCAACAGATGACCGTAGCTTTGATGTCCATTGTTAGCTTTTGTCGCATGCAAGAAGGTGTCATATCCTCAAATCACTCTCCTCTTTCTATCCCTCAGGCTCTGTCATTTTCTTTCCGTGTTTATTGGTCAACGGAATGCAATTCTTGCTTACTTACCTTCTCTCAAGTACTTCCTTTGGAAAAAACGAAACAAAGAAGCCCCAGCATCGAAGTTCCCAATGGCACCTATTTGCAATCATAGCTTGGCTGAAAGCCTGACTTTACCAGTTTGTTTCAGGTGCAGATCTCCCCACCCCCCTGATTGTGCTGGAAGTGAACATGAAGAGGGAAAATATAATTTAGCTGGTAACATCTTCTGGAAGGATCAGCCCTGTGATGCACTGGGTTAGAGTGGGAGGGGTCTCTGATGTTAGTTTAGTGATTAAGTTACAGGAAGGAAGATCACAGGGTAGCTACGTGAATAGAGAAGGAAAATATCTGCAGGGAGGCCACCCACACCCCACCCAGGTCTTAGCTACATTCTTTCCAAATGCCATTCACAGAAGCCCCCTTCACTAAATATAGACAGTATAAAACCCCTCGTGAAACAATGTCGGAAGATGTGGTAAGGCATTCTTTTTTAAATGTTATTTTTATAAAATTGTTTTGATTTTATTTTCAGCAAGCATCTAAACTGTTTTTTAATTTTTTTGCTTGGTATTTGTGAAAGGAAGTCTTGGTTTCCAACTATGTACCCGTTGCAGAAATAGCCCTTTTGCATTTATGAGACTGTAGTTAACAAAAACACCAGTTGCAACCAATAATTTTTCCTATTTTCTTCCTGGAGGCATATTACGGGTCATTCCCTCTCTTCTAGAAAGGGCAGAGGGAGAGCAGGGCAGGAAGGAAATGAAGCTACAGCGCAGGCAGGCAGAGGCAGTTGAGCAGCAGGGTTTGGGTGTCCTGCTACCCCATGAAATCTACAGCTCTTAGTCCACTGTCCAGGCTTCTTTTCAGCTCAAGCCTGGGATCTGGGTGGGTCCAGCTGCAAGTAAATTAACTTGCTGGAAAAAAATGATAGACAGAGATGCCCAGGAAAAAGATACAGGATTAGGTCAAAGGGAGAGAGTAAGGGAGACTAACATTGTCATTAAGGTATTAGTGCGGTATATGGGTATCCATTGAATAATGACATATTTTATGAAACAGAGTGATAATAGAAGAAGAAACAGATCTTAGAATCAAGCACCTTCTAGAGATGTAGGTTCAAGTCCTGGCTTAGAACTGGGCAGATGCAGAATCAACCTTTTCTCACTCTCATGGGTAGTCAGACCACTCACTTGTATTTAACTCTCAGTTTGAAGAATGCAGGGGTTTTTTTAGACCATATGGCATGTTAGCTGAGAGGAAGCATTTAGCCCTGCAGCTGGGAGGGTTCACATAAGAACCGGATTGACTAGGAAAGAGAAGTGTTCAAAAGCCTCCGATTGTGACAGGACCATCTAGTAATACGTGAAATGAGGGTTCTTCATGCTATATCAGATCTTCCAGTGAAGAAGATGAAACAGCTACAAAACCAAAGCTTGATGGGGCGGGGGGTGTTATTGCGTAGGAGGGAAGAGCAGTATCTGTAGCAAGGGGATGATGCAAAGTACGTAGGGTAAGTGTTGGACTGGGCTACTTGGGTGAACTGAATCTTTGCAATTCCTTAGGCTTTGTTGTGTGCACCTTCAGACTGTTCAGCTGGAAGGAGCCATGAAAGCAAGGTATGAGTCAAGGGTGGAACTAATGCCCATTTCCATATACAAATGGAGAAGCATTATTTTTTTTACCTTAGCAGTGGGAGGAATGGAATACAAGCATGGAGGTAAAAATGTATCTGACTCATGACAAGGAATTCATACATCAGTTTGATAGATTCTGTCATGTTTCCTTTGTGAGTATTCAGCACAAATAATGTATGACTTTGCCCACAGTCTTTTCCATGTCCAAAAAGTGCTCCTGCATGATGCATACTGTAACGGTACAAGGACTTTAAAATTGAAGTAAGGCTGTAATGATACTTTTTGGTCATAAAGGTATAACTATTACTAGAATAATTGTCTCGCAAAATGAAAGTCAAGGGTTTTTATTGCTGTAAAGGTTCTAATACTTAAGCATGTATGTCTTTTAAACCATGCAAGTTCCTAAATGTGCATGCATCTAAACCACTTTAGTGTGGTTACATAAATCATGATTGTCAGTGACAGTAATTATTGGTTTTGGAGGGTGATGACTTCAAAATAAACCCTTATTTTTCCAAACATCAGAACTTGAAATATGTGCATCTCTCCATGCCAATAGCAAGTATGTTAGCACCCTGATTCATTTCCCCCCCTACAGTCTTTGCCTTTTTGTGTTTCACGTGTTAAGAGTCAGTGGAAATAGGCAAGTCAGAATTTTCCACTCACCATGTGTTACTAGAATTTGTGTCTGAATTTCTAATAGAGCAGAAATATGTACCTATGTAATAACAGATCCTAGCTGCATTTTTTAATCCAGGTACAAGTCTCCTTATTGGTGGTGTTCTGGGTCATCCCTTTTTAGAAGTTCCTACCTCTGTACCAAAGGAAAACGAATGCTTGCCACAAATCATTAAAATGACAAAGTATACAGCCTTCTAGAATATCATTAGGATTTACTGGTCTTGTGGTTTGAACTCAGAGATGTATTGCAGTTCAGAGGCTATAATGGCACCTGTACACAGAACGGGTAGGTTACCATTGCCTGTTTCTCCTGCAGCAAATGCGTGGTTCTTCATTACTTTTGTGTAGGTCCATTTCCCAGCTGAGACCTGCTGGCTTCAGTTGAATTGTGTAGACTCCCATTTAGGTTTTTTAAGTTACTTGTTGTCAGGGTTGCAGTACCTGGAGATTATAGTGTCTTTTAGGAGGTGGGGGTGTCATCTTTTCTTGCAGGTGATAAGCAGTACAGAAATTATGTGTTCAGGCAACAGCTGGAACATGTGATGTGGCAGTCAACTGGATGAGGCTGCTGAGGAGGGAATGTAACTAAACAAAACTGATAGATTTAACTGAGTAAGGAAATGTTTAAGTTCCAGATGTTTAAACTCTAACCCCTCTGACGAAAAGGCTTATCCTTCCATATTTGGAGCCGACGGGTAAGCAGCGCGCTGCGCCTGCCTGGCTGCTTGTGTGCCACTGCCACACACCCAAGGTACAGCCCTCCGCTACCGTACGTAGTGTGGTAGGAGCAGTGATTACGCTACTGTTTCTGAAGCGGTACTAACCATTTTCTCTTACGAATAAGTGGGTGCCTAGTGGACGTCAGAGCTATGTCTTTTGTGCTTTACATTGAAAAGTGTCAATACTAAGTATCACCGAGCTGAAACTGAGATTATCTGTATATCTGTAATGAATCCAGAAATCTTGGGCCTAGTTCATCATTAAAATGTGTCTCTGCAAGCTGGTTAAGGTCTCTGTAGCAGCAAACAGACAGGCAGAAATCTCTCCTCTGTCCAGGGAGGAATTCCCCCAGCACGGAAAATCCCTACATGTGGTAAAAGACTGCTTCTGCCAAAGTTGAGAGATCTATGCAAAAAGTGTTGGCATGGGAAACATCCCAGGGGTGGTTACGGTAGGCAATGTTCTCTCACGTAGCATGAGCTAGGTAGTGGCATAATAGGACTTTGTTCCTGCAGTACCACTAAGCCAGAACTGGAGGCAGATCTGGTTATAGATGCTTCTACCACACCTGGTGTTCTTGCTGTAAGCATGAGCCTCCTTCTTGATGCCTCCTGTGAAGACCTCTCCTCCTCCCACCAGCCTCCGCCTCCCCACCTGGCCATGGCCTTCTGTCTCAGAGGAAGGGAGGCCGCCTGTTGGTCTGGTGCTACATGCTAGTTCTTTTTACTGTTTTCTTGGATCTGCAGCTAACTCCTGTAACCTTTCCAAGTGCAACTTGTCTTTTGCTTATCTGGTGGACGGGCAAGTGTTGTCGGTACTTCTTTGTGTGGTTGTCCAAGGATCTCACCCACCTCTATTCTTCAAAATGGCCTGAGGTGTGTTGCTCCTTTGTAGCACCGCCATTCCCTTTACTGCCTGTGCAGCTGTTGTTCCTTTGCCAAGCAGAGCACGTTACCCTGTGGGGGAATGGTTGTGGTTTCCAACCTGCCGTTCCTTTGGATTTTGCCTGGCTTCTCAGAGGCCATAATAGAATGGCCTAAAAAATCCAGGTGGGGATTTCCTCCTGTTCCCTCTATGTGGCCCCACCATCAGCAAGATCACTGGGACTTTACGTAAGCTTAGAAGCTGCATAGGGTTTAGCTCTAATTTCAGCCTGCATTAGGCCTGTAGGGATTTTCTTTCTTATTTTGAAGTCATTCTGGTGATATAATGCTGTACTCACTATATATATATATATATATACATGTGAAATATCTGTATTTGGTTTGCTCTCTTTCTTTGCCAATAATGGGCAGTGCTGCCACATACAATTTTTCCGCTCTTTGGGCTTTTGAAAGATCTGATTAGAAAATACATCATGCGCATCAGCAAATGTAGTGCAGAGGCTTAAGTTCATGTTAACTGTGAGGAAAAAACGCTAAGGTCTTCTCATCTCTGTACTTTCATTTCCGCAATATTTAATGGCTCACACTTCATCACACCTCAGAACTCTTTCTTTCTCTTCTCCGAGAAAACCAAGTGCCAAAAGAAGATGATATACAGACTGTTATCTCAGCAGGTAAATTTACCTGCCCCTCAATTTGAGTGGATATATCATTTGCATAGTTTCTTGTTAAAATCACAGTAATTAATAGGGAAATTACTTGAAGGGAACAAGGTTTTAGTTGTTTCTTGGCTGCATGCATAGAAAACTAGCTATTAAAACTGAAAGATATTGAAAAGGTCCCAACAAGGTAGAAATCACCATCTTTCATAATAACAGTAGCAGCAGTAAATTATGAGATTTAATGGACCCAAGATTTCTGGACCTCAAACAAAACCCCAAAGCCACCTGTGCTCCAGAATATGTTTTCTTACTACAAAACTTGTACTTCACATAATTTTGGAAATTTCCCCCACATTATCATTTTATAAATGATGTAAAATTTTCTTATACTAAAAGCCTACTAGATCTTGGGAGAATAACTGGTCAGTGTGTGTACACAGACAGCTATTTTCTACTATTACAGATTCACATTTTATTTCGGTATGAATGCAGTAGGGCAGAAAGGCACAAAGCTGACAGTATTAGCTACCCTAATTCTATGACAATAAAAGGTTTTATACTGAGATAATGCAGTTTAAGGGCTCAAGGACTCACTCTTCACCAGAAAGAGTCAGTCCTTAAAGACAGAAAGCATGACTTGAGGAAAGGGTAGATACTCAAAGTTGTCTTGTGTGACTCTATGATGTGCCTTTGTGAACAAAGCAGTGATATTGGACATGTCGTATTAACAGGACGTTGTCCCCAAAACTGTGCAGCTGTCCACAAGATAGGTGCCACATTAAGTAATTTCTTCATTTTACTTAACAAATAGAATGCTGCAGTGATCCTCACCTGTCATGAACTAACCTTCTTGATTTGCATGTAAGAGAGGCATGTGAACTGGAGCCCAGCTTTGTGTCAGGCTAAGGAATTCAGCGTGCCATAAACCCCCAGAACTGTGATCCACGTGGGACTGGGCTCCAACCAGTCACATATCCTATCAATCAGGAGGACCCCTGCATAGTATGTCATTAACTTTTACAATTCAGACTAGTGTGGGACTCTGCTATACTCAATCCATCAGTCAAGTCTTTCTGCACAGTTCCTCCACAGGGAATACATCAACCTTTATAATGCTGGTCATTGACAAGCTGAGTTGTGATCAATCAATCAATCTTCTGTCATGCTACATAACAGCTGCAGGGTAACACAAGCTAGACTACCCCATAGAAAACAAAAAAGTGAAAGAACAAAACAAAAAATCCACCTATTCCTTACATATCACCCCCAACGACATCATCTTCCACTTTTCTGTCAATTATTTTGCTGCTTTTTTTTTTTTTTTCTTTCCCAAACTCAATTCTGATGAGTGTTTTTAATTATGGTGTTTTTTTATTAAGTTTTCTGTGTATATGTATGTGATTACCTAATCGTTTGGCAGAAAGAACTGTCTCTGATCAGGCCCAGGCCTAGAATAACAGAAGTATGGTAGGTCAGGATGGAAGAAGGTAGATTGGCAGAGCAAGTGTGTTTACATCATCCCTGGCTCTAGCTCAGTTTATCAGTAGATTTGGCCCAATTTACTGTTTCTTTATAGCTAATGATGAAGTAGATCATATAAAACAAGGATGATTTCCAGGATAATAACTGTTTGGAAAAGCTAGTAGTGAATCAAACTGAATTAAAGAGAGAGAGTGGTAGTATATATGGTTTGTCCCATGTGTGGGCAGTGAGCAAAGGACATGGTAGTACTTGAGCATTCATATAGCGACTGATTTCTGCACACCCCTGCACCCCAGTTTTGGTAGAAATTAGTAGATTTTATGTTTTTTATGTATGTTAAACCTGTGTATGTGTGTATATATATAAAAAAAAGTTTTTGCTGTAATGTCTTGCTTCTCTGTTGTTTGTATCAATGAATTTCAGAGGTTGTTTTTTTTTGGCAACACTTTTATGTCTGGGAAAATACTGTAATTATACTGTGAAGCAATCTCAGTTTTACCAATTCTTAAGTATTTTGTAAAATTCGGGGGGGGGGGGGGGGCGGGGGGGAAGGTCTTTTGACTCCCCCATGCCTTCCTAGCAATGCGATAATCTGTGCAGTTATAACTTCTCTTTTCTATTGATGAGGCCACCAGTTTGCCAGTATTCTGAGCAGGTATATATTTTGCATTAGCTTTAGAAAAATTAATAACATAAAATTCAATGTAATTGAAGCGGTTCCTCTGCGGTTCAACAAGTATTAGGAATGGGGGATGGCATGAGGAATGGGCTCAGTTGTGCAATGGTAACATTCAAGTTACAGGACCTGCATTGAAGGGAACAGCTGGAGTAGCATAGCTTCTTGGTTCAAATGTGGTACTTTCTAGGGCATGGGCCAAAAACTGTTAGTAGCTGTGTTTTTATAACTTTTGGGAGCAGTGCTGCTTTAGCGGCACACAGTGGAGTCAATATGCTTTTAGCCGACTGCATCTAGGAAAATTCAGTGCCTGAAGATAGAGCGACAGACTTGAAGGGGTTCAGAAAGACCAAACCTTGCTGCTTACCCTTCGTCCCATAGTAATGCAAGTTAGGCAGTTATTTGGAAGAGGAGTTGGTCTGGGGCACTGGTCCCTTATTGTCCAGATCAGCTCTAGAGCAAGCTGGGACACATTCCTGGCCTGAATTTATAGTTTTCCTTTCTGTTGCTGTCTCAGCCATTCTGTGCCCAGTGACCTTGGCCAAACAGCTCCCTTTCTTCTGCTACCATTTCTCCTTGGAGATAGCGATACTCCTCTCTGCTATGCTCAACTCTGAGATCTACTAGTGAAAGGTAGTAGACAAGAACTGGGCGGATTTCATTGCAGATCTTAGAGAGACATTTTTTGGTAGTAAGTTTTATGGCAGTTGCAGCCTTTGTGCAAGACTATGATTGTTTCTATAGCAGGAAGTTCCCTGTTCTACTTCCTTGTAGGAAACACTGAGATTTTCGTGTTTTGGGAAGAGATGACAGAGTAGGAAATGGCTTGTGAGTGCAGCCCTACAAATACTTAAAACACTGGTTAGGAAATTTGCTAATTTATAAGCCTGCATCTTGGCAGGGAGGAAAGCTCTGAAATCTCTGTGCCAGGGAAGCAAGTCGTGTTAATGAGAAAAGGCAGGCATATTTGTGTGGGGCCTGGGGCATTGTAAGGCAAGGATGCAATGGATTTCCAGATCTCGGCATGATAGGGAAAGGGAATCACTGCTCACATAGGCCACGGGGAGGCAACTAAACTAGAGGAGAAGGATTAAAACTTACCTTATCCACCAAAAGCTTTCTTTATAAAACACAGGCTCCTGTGTCAGTGTGGGAAGAAGTCCACACCAAAAAAAAGTTGTACTGGATTCACTAGCTCTCTTTCCCTCCTCTGTATCCTGCCAAAAAAGCTATTTTGCTTTAATTTTGTTTTTGTGTTGTTTTTCATGATGCTAAAGCATTGCTTGAACACAGATGTAAAACATCATTACAGTACTGTAAGGCGTGGACCACACAGACATGCAGTTCCTTTCGAAATACAAACCAGAGGAAACAATCTGCCTTTAAAATTAAACTTCCTCATTAATTTCATTAAAAACGTGTGCAGCTTCTAAGCTGCAGGCCGAGGATGACTTAAAACATAGCATTATCCCTTAAAAACTGGTAGGCAGTGAATGTACTCTATAGGGAAGAAAAAAAAAAAAAAAGACAATCTGAAAGAAAGGTTGCGAAAGGGAAGCGGATCTCCTGCCGTGGTTGCCATTTTTCTACTCCTGTCTGCTTTGCCGTGCTCTGCAGACACACAATAATAACCCCAGTGGGCCCAGGGATCAAATGACGTGTTGCTGAAGGATTAGGAGCAATTCTATCCCCCTGGCATGGGCTTAGGAATTTTCATTAAAATGACCTTGGGTGTGGTAAGAAAGGAATTCGGGCTGCATGGATGGAGAGCTAAACATCCTACCTGGGGAACAACAAAAGGGCCTCGGCAAGACTCGCCTCCCTGGGCCCCAAGCAGAGCTGTCATGCTTTTTCCCCCTCAGTGCAGTTGTGCATGGATTAGCTTGGAGATACGTGGAGGGTCAGAATTAAAAGGTATCTTTCCAGGGATAGAGGGGGGGAAGCGGGAGGATGGAGGGGAGGAACAGGCTAGAGGGCTTTTTTCCTGGAATTGCTTAAAACCAAATACTTAGAAACAAATATGTGTCTGGTTGACAGTGGACTTGCATTTAATTAAGAAGGGAGCATTGTGCTTAAGTGCAGCAGCAGTAGAAAATGGAAAATTATTGCTAGATTGCGCAACCCTGTCTTGTTCATCTACACAAGCAGCCCTTCCGCAGTTTGGTGTGCAGTGGGCAGCATCTTGTGCATTACAGTGGCACTTTTCTATTTCTGCTGGCTAAACCCAATTGGTTTTGAGGAAGCAATTAACTCATAACTGTAATGCAGTTACCTATGAAGTACGCCGTAACATCTTCAATTCATAAGAATGTTCCAGAAGGAATGTGATTATCAGAATAAAAAAGAAAGCCTGATGTTAGCAACACAGCAAAAGCATTAAAGCAAGCAGAATGTAAATATCCATGCTTAAGTTTATAGGGTGTGTAGTTGAATGGTTCTATGCTTGAATACACAGTCTTGACAAATTTCACCACCTCCTGGTAAAATGTCCCTCCTTGCCTTGCAATCAAGGTAAATTAAAAGAAATGGGAGCAGATGTTATTCTTCTAGGGCCGATTTGTTGCTTTTGTCCTCAAATTCCACTTCTGTGTCACAGTCTCATTTGAGCATCCTGCAGGCTTTGCATCTCAAGCTGTTAAACCCTCTCGGCAGACTCTTTAATGCACGAGATGGTGACCCAAAAGGCTTTTCTCAAAATACTGATTGAAATGATGAAAGAAGGAAAGTGGTGAAACTCACTGACCAAGCAATGGGCTGTTGAGTTAGTCTCTGCTCGATCAGTCTAGCCATGTAGAGAGCACAAAAAATATAGCAGATGATCTTGGTGACAACAGTTGTCCTGGACCACTTGGATGTAACAAAAGGTGTTAAGAAGCAAACACTGAGACAGGTGTATTATCTGTAGTTAACTTTTGTTGTCTAGTTTGAGAGGTTTGTTTTGAGCTGGAACTGGAATTGGCTTTAGAGATGCAAACTCGTTCTGGAAGACGTCAAGGAGCTCTTGATGTCCAAAGATACGATGGTCAACACTCAACAGTTAGGTGAACCTGAGCTATGTTCATAGGTGTACCTGTGCCCAGCTGTGTCTTCTACTGACCCTCATTGGACTTCCCAATCTGAGCCCAGACTGGACCTGTAATCTCACCTTTTTGCATGGTCACTGGGCTGTAGGTGGATCTTCTCATTGTCACCACCCTGGCCCTGCTCCATTCCTGGCTTGTCTAGCCCTGTTCCTAGAGAGTTAATGCAGGGAAGGAGCAGGATGCTGGGCAGTTAGCTTCAGTGAGGTTCCTGGGCCCCTAGGCAGAGGGTCCCATGTGAGGCTGGTCGGAGCAATTGTTGGTACCCTTATGATGGAAGGGTCTCCGACTTGAGCAGGAGTGGGGCAGGGTGTGTCTCAACTGGGTCAGCACTGGCTTTTTGTGAGATACCGCGCAGCTTCTCTGTTGGGAGTACAGATATCTCCTCTTTGCTAAGACAGGGAAGTCATTAAGTTGGCTCATGTTGTCCTGTCAGTGGACTTGAGAAAACTAGGGGGGAGCTGTGAGCCACAGTTACTTGCAGTTTGCTGAGACAGGAGGAAACTCCGTTACTTTGGGCCGTGAGTGCAACCTTGTTGAACCTAAGGGACAGTTAAGAGCCCATTAGTCCTCCTTCCTTTGGTCTTCCTCTAAAGAAGATCAGTTTGGGCTTGGCCTCACCAAATGCTGTCTTCTGGGAGAAGACACAGCCCAGGGACGGACTTCCCTGGACCAGAGGAAAGGCTGAGCCTTTTGCAGCAGGTGCTGTGTGGTCGACCACCCAGAGTTTGTAAACCAGAAGCTGATTGAGTGCAAAGCCCTGTCATGTCCCCAGAGGGTGCCCTGGGTGGGATTGCCATGATAGCAACAAAAGACTATCTGTTCCAGGCCTCTCCTTCCTGAGCCTGCAGAAACACAATCTGTTACTTCAGACTGAAAGAGTTTATTTCAGCCTGATTACATTACAAGAAGATCCTGGAGTGAGTTCATGTGCGAGCAGCAGAAACCTGTCATGTTTGAGAAACTGTTTTGTCAGCATGACTGGCCCGTTCCCCTCAGCTCAGTACCTGGAGGCAGAAGGCACCGTGGTTAAGGGGGGAGGCCTGGATATATTAATCAAACCTGTAATCTCCGCCAAAGACATGTGTAGGCACTGCTGCTGAAGATGTTATTCTAGACACCGTATGCTGATCTCTTGACTCTATCTTATGTGGGTCTGGAAGGGAGAGAGGAATGTAAATGTGACCAAGCGCACTAAGTGGCTTTCATGGAAAACAGGCTAAGAGTGATTTTCCTCTTGCAGAAGACCAATGTAAACTGCATGGCTTTTCTCTAAATCTCTGGAGGCTGCTCTTCAAGAGATTGATGGGGCTCAGGTTTGTAAAGCTGAGGTTAGTAGGACTTCTTTTGCATTTTCTATATCCTGTACCCACAGATAATTTGGTACAAGTTAAGGAGGGAAGTTTTCTTGTTGCGTGACAGAGCTCTGCCTCCCTGTCCTTCCATTCTGGGAAGACTTCTTGGTGTGCTGGGAAAAATTTTTAATACATTTTTTTAAGAGAAACTTCAGCCCGCCTACCATGGGAATAATGGAACTGGAAACCTGAATCTTTCCTTCCAGAAACAGATCTAAGTTGTCTGAAAGCAAAAGGGAGCAACTTTCTTTGTGCTGAGGCTGCCTGTCCTCTCTGTTCCGAGAGGCTGAAAGACAATCAGAAACTCTGAAATATCTGTCATTCCTACTGAGTGAGGAAAAGCAGAGTGTGATACTTCATAATGCCAATCTGTCAACAGTCATCCCTTAAAGTTTTTGCTTGAGGTATGCAAGTTGGTATACTTAATTTTCATTTGCAGGAAGGGTGATTTGAAGCAGAGAGAGGTTAATCTCTTACATTAGCCAAGTCATATTAGCACCGGCCAAAATGTTCAATAGAGTTTGTTTGCTCACTGTCACTATGCATAGCTAAAAGCATTGGTATGCACTACTTCTGCCTGCCTATTATGGGTTATCTTGGGTGGCCTGTCCAACCCATTGATAAGGCCCAGCGGTGACACTGCTGTGACAATGGAATGGGCAGGGAAGGGGTCGCTAGCTGAGCTGTGAGTCTTAAACCTCTAGTAAGTAGTGTAGTGTGCCCAGCCTAAGTTCTCCTGAGCTGGCAAATGTGTTCACCGTGGCCAGGGAGTACAGCAGAGGGGGCTAACTAAGCAGTTTGGCAACGCATAATTTTCTAGTCATAGGGAGAATCAGTTCCTCTAGTACCATTTCATTGGCCCCAGAGGGACGGGTTTCCCTTGCTTCTGGTCCAAGCCAGGTGACAGTTTTGGTGGCTATTTTTTGTTTGTTTTCTCAGATCGCCATATTTAGATGCATTACTGTTACATCAAACATAACTGTTATATTCTTGCAAATTTCTCTCAGGAGAAATGGAAGAAGATGTCCAGTAAATATTTACTGCATGGAAAATGTACGAATGCCAGTGAGTGGGGAGTATTTAGCACTAGTGGAGGGGTGTTTGCAAAAGGTACAGCACTATTTGATTGGATTTTAGTAGTTTTGTCAATATGGGAATGTCCTGAATCTGAAAAAGTTGTCTGCTAAATGCTAAGGGGAGGCTCTGGCTATTGAGACCCATGGATTGTTCTTCCCCTCTGATCCAGCCTGTGCAGAGACAACACTAGAAATCTTGCTTGTTCAGGATTTAGAAACTTAACTGGACAGAGCACTGAAAGGGTCTTGAACAGAACAGCCAAGATCTTGCAAGATGATATGGGAGGGGTTACCATAGACCTGGGCATCTGTTCTATCTTTAATTCTGAGTTTTACAAATACAGAGACTTTCAACTTGCACTAATGCATGGAAATGAGGGCTATATTTGAAATCCTTACTTTTTTTTTTTTTTTACCCTTTTGTCCATGTTTGTGATACTTCACTGTATAGTCAGTGCAGTCTCTGACTGGCATTTCTTCCCCTCAAACATGTGCAATGTGGCTAGCAGGTTTAAAAACAAACAGAAGAACTTTATTAAAGCAGCTTGAATTGGTGTGTGTGTGTGTATGTGTGAAGAGAGAAAAAAAAGTCTTGAATTGGACCTTCAGTTGGTGCAGAGGTCTGTTGTCCCTGGAATACCTTTGCAGCGTGTGCTAAATGGTCACTCAAAGTCAGCATGAAAAAATGATTTCCGAAGCTGTTGGACAAATAAGGAGACTCATTCTGAGCAAGGACTAAATTGGTTTGGAACATATGCTTGCGCTGAGCAGCCAAAGTACATTATCAGGTTTAGCAAAACAAAGCCTGATACCGAACTTGCCAGGAAAATTTGTTTTGTCATTTTGAAATCTGCTCGGTTTTTAAGCAGACCTTCCCAGAACAGAAAACAAAGTGTTTCATGCCCTGCTTCATCTGCCGTTCCTGGATTTTTCCTCTGAAGATTTGTAAGGAAGGGGAAGAATATATAATCCCTTTGTTAAGATACTTAAATTAAAAGCTTGTTCGTGTTGAACTGCCCTTTCAGCCGGGATTAAGATTTGTTACCCAAGTCTATATACCCTGTAAAACAACGACTAATCCAGACATTAATCACAGGAAATATTCTGGACCTTTTAAAAATAAACCATGACATTCTATGAAGAATACATAATTGAGAATATCCTGGACAGGTTGAAAATTAGCCGGGTGGATTGGTTACATAATGATCAGCTGGGTAAGCCAAGGGGAAAGAAAAGAGCACATGGGACGAACAATGCAGCAGCTTTCTGCTATTGTCTGCCTTTTCCTGTCCTCGAGTTCAGCTCGGTACAAACATTGTCATTCCAAACCGAATTATATTAACAGGAGGTGTCTGCCCCCGCCACCCCCCCCCCCCATCAGCCTCGCTTCCCTGCTCTGTTTTTTCCAACCACAGTTTGTATTTCCCCCCCCTACTCTTCCTCGCCGCCGTTTCCAGCCAGCATTTCCCAGCCCCGATCCGTTGCCCAGAGCAACTTGTGCAGCAGTTGGGTCGTGACTGATCCCTTTCTTCAGGCAGTATCTGTCAATGTCCCCCCTCCCTGCCAAAGGCCAGTTACTCATGTCAAGGTCAAACTGTGGACAGTCATTTTGTGTCTGCCCAAGTTAATCCAAATCAAACATACCATGTATAAGTAGCTTATCTCCCAAAATAAATAGATGATAATTAGCATAAGCCACCGCACCCACTCTTTTTCCATTCCTCCTTGAAAAATCCCTCCACCTGAGTAAATCAGGATGCTTTGTCTGACCTGTTCTTATTATGTTGGAAAGCAAGCAAGCAAGCGCTGGCTTTGAGTGGGTCTGCATTTACTACCTGGCTTTCCCAGACCAAGCCAGTCTTGGCGATGCAGAGAGAAAGAGATGCATGCAAACGCATTTGTAAAGGAGATGAGATTATGCCAGGAACCCCTCAAAAACTCTCCTTTGCAGCAGATCTACCCCCAGCTCTGGGTCTGCCATGACCAGTTGCGCTGATGTTGCACTGGTAGTCTCAGTGGGCAGTGCTCCTTAGGCACAAAGGTCTCATCACTGTTTTTTCAAAGACACCAAGCTAAAGCAGACCTAGCTGTCTGAGGTACTTGGAGTTACCGTCTGATATGAGTCAGAGGTGTATTAAAACTCCGTATTTTGTCTGTGGAGCTTTTGCTGGGGACCTGCCCCACACTGGCTTGCTGCTGAGCCTTTGTGCTGTGGCACATGTAGTGTCCCTCCCTGGTGCCGTAGAAAATATAGGTAGCAATCCTGAAGGGAGAGAGACGTTAGGGTGAACACTGTCCCTGTCAGGAGGGTAAGTGAAGATGTGATGCAGAAGGAAAAGTGTGAACAGCCAAAGGTAAAGGGAATGACGGATCTAAACTGCTCTTCCTGCCCAAAGTGCTGACTGGTGTAACTAAAAAAAAAAATAAATTACTTTTTTTTTAAAAAAATTAAATTTAAAATTGTGAAAAATCCCAACTTTACTCTTAGAGAAGGAATCTGCCTGATGCTGGTTGCTGAAGCTCAGCTGGCAACAGAGTAGGCAGGTGGGATTCTGCTGTGCTGGCAGACAACAAAAAATATTCAAATTGCCTAACTTTCTTGTTTTTAAATACCCTATAAGAAGAAAGATATAAAATAATCCCAGTGTTTGTGTTCATTGTTGTAGAAATAATATATATGTAACACTAATTATTTAATAAACAACTAATAACGTGACAAATTCTGTTCACTACACAGGGTTTCCTCTTATTTAGGCTTGTGTAGTGCCTTTGACTCTCTTGGGACATGCGATTTGTTCTGAAAGAGAGAGTGTTTGTGAGAAGGGAGCTGACCAGCCACACCTTGGCTGTGCTTATCATCTAAAGGTGTAATTTCTATTCTGGTAATTTGCTTTTTACTCTCTGTCTGACAACGCCTACAAAACAAAACATGAATATGCAAGTTAAAAAAAAAATACTCTAGGCTAAACATGATCTGTGGGTTTCATGCAAGAGTTAAAGGATGCAATATTTTGTGGTGGAGTCAGGCAGGAAATTAAAAGGTTGGATGCAGGGCACACGAGCTGTGCCGTGGACCCCAGGTCCAGGGGTTTCCAGAGGGAGAAGCAAGGCACAAGGTAGCCATGACCCGTTTCAGCCAAGCCCCCTGTTTGGGCAAGGTCCTTGGTGTGTGCCAGCAAGCACGCCTGCCCCACAGTATAGAAGTGTTTCTGTTTCAGTGGTGCTCTTGTGCGTAATATCAATAATTTCAGTTTAATGAAACTATTTGCAAGTAGAGGAAGACGGGCATGTTTTGAATGTGCTTGTAGCCAACAGCAAAAATGTCCCAAAATGCAGTTTTGAAAGCAGTGTTTGTACAATCTGGGAAGCTGTATTAGCTCTAGCAGCCCAGGAGCACAGCAGAGGTGACATGAAACCTCTTGGGGGGTTTGGTTTTGCTTTGCGTAATTTCCATCAACGTCTGCACATCCTTCCTCAGCTTCTGAGGCTCAACCCAGGTGTGCTCAAATGCTCCTGAAACTTGGCAAAGGCTTCTGCAAAGCTGGCGAAAACTCTTGGGCTGGGGGAAGGGAGGGAAGGAGGCGAAGGGGAAGTTTCACCTGGTTTCAAGTTTCAGGACAAAACCTTTGCATGAGTAACAGTTTCCAGCTTCAGGAGCCCTGTGACAACATCGCAGCCAGGAATCCAAAATATCGGGGTTGTGTGCAAGGCAGGAGCTGTCGGGCAGAAGAATGGGATTTTAAGGCGGAATTGGAGCATAGGATAACGTACTTGCCACCACACAGGATGCGCCTACTGGAAGCCTGTGGGAAGCACCGTTTTGTTAATCACCCCGATCTGACCACCTTTTTCTCTCATGGTAGAGGAGGGCAGGAAGGTTTTTGAGGCAGTGGAGTTGTTTCCACCACGTTTTGGAGAGAAGGCAGTCATCTGGCAAGTCGCTCGCAGCCGGGCTCAGGGCTGCACAGCTGGCTGCAGCTGGCTACCAGGAGCCTGAGAACTGGCTGCTTCCCCAAGGTGGTTTGGGAGACGCTGGTGCCATGCTGCTCGCAGGCTGTCTGCCAGACCCGGCTCTGGTGGCACAGGCTTAACCTTGTAAAGGAATTACATTGATCGTTGGGTGTAGCTAAAATGTGCCCTCAGTTGAAAAGTCATACATTAATTAAGTTGATGGCCTGTTTAGCTTGTAACCTCAGCAGCAGAGTCTCAACTTCTCTGTGGTCAAATAGATTTACCTAACGTAATGAAAGGCCATACCCTTTCCATTTCCTTCTTTCAAAGCCTTTGCACCACAAACTCTTCTGGTAAGGCCACTTATCAGTGACAGCGCATTTTTCATTACTAGCGGAGTTTGTGTTAAAGTGAAATTTTGAAACACTTTTTCAAATGTCACACTGAGCATGTTGCATATCCACTGCTCAGTAACCAATTCATCAGTTATCTTTGAAGAATACGGGGGGGGGGGGTGTGTGTGTATTCTTTTTTTTTTTTAATTATTTTTTTCCCCCCTTGAATTGCATTTATTTGAGACAACACTTGTTATTCCAGGCAGGCTTATAGAAAAAAGGAGAACTTTTTTGTTTGGTTGGTTGGTTTTGTCCCAAACTGAAACATTAGTCTTTTAATTAGGTAATTTAAAAAAAAATTATAAATTGTAAATCTTGAGTAATTAGTTTTGTTCTGCAGTGCTTCCTGAATTAAAAAAATAAGGCTATGTATATTCACACACGTACATATATACAAATAAAACAAGTCTATTTTTATGTGTGTTAATACCATGAGACACTCTTAAGACAGTGAGATCTTTATTTAATGTATTCAATGTATGTTAGTAACCAAAGTATGAATTTAGCTCGTGCATATGGGTTCAAAACAAAATGATCCTGCACAACTCTAATTAGGTTACAATATTGTTTCAAGTTAATAAGAGAATTTTTATTTTGCCTTTGATTTCATACTAATCTGTACTGATGTCATTCCATTTACTCTCATTAAATTTTACAGCAGCTTTATTAAGTAAAGAATCTCTGTTGATTTTTTTTGTTTGTTTGTGTGTTTGGTATTTTTTGCTCGTTTGTATCTTTTTTTTTTCTTCTTTTTTTTTTTTTTTTTTTTTGATTGCAGCAGTGGTTCAAGGATCTTCCCAGTGGCTGAGATGGCTAAATTTCATGCGCTTAAAGGAGGAAATGTCAACAGAAAGATGTAGAAATAGGAATTTGTAGATGATAGGATAAGAAATCTCAGGAAAGGCTTAAAACAAGAAAAATTGTGGAAAGCATTTATTAAGATGGAAGAGTTTCACTTGACACTGTTATCTTCTATAACATGTTCTATTATATATTCCATTTATTATATACTGCAAGGCATCCTTGAGATACTTGAATTAACATCTCAAGTAAATTGAATGACAATGACAAAGACCTTGCTGAATTAATGGAATCTCTAACACATCTGTAATTTCAGGGCTAAAATATCCAAAGATTTTTATTTTAGCTATTATGACTGCTACTTTTCACTTGCTTGGAATTGATTTAGTAGAATAACATGAGTGTCCATCTATTGAGGTTATTAGTGTTTCAAAAAGGTTTACACAGAATAATTGCCAGAATAGTTCAGAGCTCAGGTCTTTGTCGCTTAGTATGCTGTTGTCAGCAGTTGCCAATAGTGGTGTCTAGGAAGGACTATGACCAAGACAAAGATCTAGTGATACATCCTGGGATCGGTTTGATACCTTTTTGTGTTTAGTGATCCTGAATGAATTTTAGATTATTTCGTAAAATGGCCGTATTGCCCTAATTCTAATTCTTCTTGACAACTTTTCTAAGGCTAGACAGATCTGCTGTGAGTCTTAACACAAGCTGAGTTCTTCTCAGCTAAGTCCTTGGGCTTTAAGTTCTCTGGAGTCCAGAGGAATCTTTCCTAATTTTTAGTCTTTCAGACATTTGTAGTTTGAATAAGTTTTTGTTTTTGAAGCGGATCAATGCATTAAACTGACGCCAGATCTGGTGTTCAGTGGAAGGACTTAAAGCAGATGATGGAGCAGACAGAGAGCCACAGGATATACCAGACAGCCCCAGGACATACCAACAGGAATTTCTCACTGTCTGCGCAACTGGTAGACTGCTGCATGAAAACTGCATAGATTGCTGCTACCTCATAGGGGGGGAAAGCAAACTGTGATGAGATAAGGCTGTTACCTGCTGATGTCATCTGGCCATTCACACTTCATGAAGAGTCAAAGTGGGCCTGAAGCCTTTGCATTAATAAGATGCAGCAAAACCTTCAGCTTTCAGTAAAACAGGGAAGCCACAGCAGCAGTGCTCTAGCCAAACAGATTGTGTGTTTTGTTTTGTTTGGTTGCTGATTTTTTGGTTTTTTTTTTTCCTCCAGGAGAATATCCACACTGGAGTGAAACTGAGATTTATTTAAATTTTTTTGTTTGTTTGTTCTGAAGGAAGAACAAGACTTTCCTGAGCAGTTAGTCAGTCCTCCAGTCAGGGCAGTATCTGCCCAGGGAGAATCTGGCTTTGCAGTAATTCCTTTCTTAATAGAGAACAGGGAGATGACACACCATCTTCACCATCTCAGGAGCATGCGCTAAATACTGTGCTGAGTGTTTCCTAGATTGCCTGTCCCCCCTGCTGAAACGTTCTATGCTGTGGAAATAACTATGCACTAGGCATCTCTTTTATTCCAGCCCGATTAACGTTCTTTGTCAAAATAATTTCCGGAAGGTTTGGGCAAATTTCTAATAGGAAAGACCATGTCACTGCAAGCTCCTCCACTACCTCTTTCTGCAATAAGCCTGGCATGGCAACTCTGTGCTGCTGTGTTCGGTTTTGTCTCCTTGTAGCCATTTTGGTTCTCAGATTTGTTTTACGTTGTTAATAGGCTAGTGTTTCTAATGCTTAACACGTACAGTTACTGCTCTGTTAAAACATAAAGCATGCCATAGAGGCTGAAACCAGAGACTGGAGGCTAAGAGTGAAACCAGCTGAGAGCAGCAGGGAAGGGGAAGCAAGCGGCAGGGCAGGCTCTGGTGCTCTGTGGTGCTGGGATGCAGTCACCTGACTTGTCATCATTTGCTGGGGGCTAAACAGAAGCAAAAGCAATCTCTTGTTTTGTAACTTGCTAGAAGTATCTTAAAAATCTTCCTAAGTGGAGACAAAGAAAAAGGATGGAAAATAATCCAGGATGTATTTATAGTTGCTTTCTGACCACCCCTGCTCTGTTGTGTGTTGAAGAGACCTGGAGCAGATTATCCTAATGTTCCAGTTTGTCTGTTGTAGAGTGGGACTTCCAGCGGGAAGACTACTTTCAACAGGATGCCAGGCAACTGGTTTATGTGTACTACCTGAATTTACACATCAGCACAAGTAGTGGTACAACAAAGCCAAAAGATGCCGAGAGGTTCAATGAACTCTCAGTTCATGTTCTTAAGGACTTTGAGCTCCTAAATGATATGTTGTTAAGCAGGAAATGAAGACAGAGCACCCAGGTAGAAAAGGCAGCTGTAGAAATACAAGCAAGGAAATGTATTTTCTTCCAGAAGGGAAAACACTGGTTCACACGATTATGCCACGACTTATGCCAGGGACATAAACTGAATAATTTAATTCTATTTTTCCTTTTTAAAAACACACAGAAAATGTTCTGAGGGTACAACCAAGGGTGCCCTCTGTTTTGCTTGTGGTGTTTACAATTAGCTGCAAAATCTGTACATTTCTGTGTCTTGTTTAATCAGTTGTGATTAAACCATTTACGTGACCTACTTAGCAGGGAAAACACATGCCATATTAAGTGCCTGTGTGTGGTGTCTGTGTGAGAGAAATTCAGATATGCTGCATCTGGGAGATACTCTCAGTAGTTTGCAGACAGAGGCTGTCTTTATATGAGCAAATAGTCACCACTGTGGTGGACCTGGAAAGGGAAAAAGTTCATACTGAGGACCTGATACCCATGCTATACTGTATTTTATCTGGATCTCGGGTCTGAACACCTGTTAATGGTTGGAATACATTAGGTATGTTTCTGGAATGTATTTTACTGTGTGCATTGTACTGTATACCTTTGATATATATGTGATAAAGGTAACATAGATGCAATCAGAGAGCCTAGACTGAAATGGGGTAGATCCCTCCTCTCTCACTGAAGTTTCATGTTTAAAGTATAATAATAAACGTAATGGCAAAAGTCTAGGTGCAAGGTGCACCGTATTGCAAATACAGTTCTTGTAGCATTGAAATGATGAATTCAATTCTGCAGCTGTTGCAAAGAATGTTTATATTCTATTTATGAAAGTATTTAGTTCAAACCAGATTTGATGGTTTTTGAACTCAGCTGTACTAAGGCCTGAACACTGTTCTCCTGGCCTCTAACGCAGCGTGAAAGCATGAAGTAACATACACCGAAATGCTGAAAGTGCCTGTGCAGTATGTAATTCTCAAAAACAACATTCCAACTCCTGAGAATCCAGTCTTGGTGTACCTGTGGAAGCAGCAGACAGGGATGGACGATTTTTATCATATGCCCTAATGTAATAAAATGCATTTATACTCAAGGAATCAAGAGTTATTGCAGGGGGGAGGATATGCTGGAATCTGTATATGCAGCAAAGTGCTTACATTCCTGCTCTTTGCGAAAATCCCATCGTAATTATTTCGTTATAGCCAGTACCTGAACAATGAAAGAAAAACAAAGTTGTTGACAGTATAAGATAGTTTCTTACGTAAAGTTTTATCATCCCAAGTCTAAATGGTAACAGATGTTCCTGGTCATGCAAGCTGGCTTCCCGCTGGATGAGAAATCAGTGATGTGGAGTCTGGGTATGTTCTTAGTTTACTTAAGACTGAATCCACCAGTTGTGTGACAGGGATGGTCAAAGAACATACAAGATGTTCTTCTTCATGCTTGTTTTCTTTCGTAGACTGCTAGAACAGCAATGCCAACGGAATGACTTTGTTTCAAGAATTAGTTCTAGTTACAAATAGTAAAGCAGAGAACAAACCGCCTTGTTAACTTGTGACAGCTCCCACAAGAAAAACAGCAACTTAAAACTAAAAATATTAGCATTTCTTGAAAGATTGAAAAGTGCTTGCCAGCTAAATAAAAGCACATGTAAAGCAACATATAATGGCATCCCTTGACTCTCACCATAATGATACTGAAATTGAGGATGTAAATTACAACATAGAGGATGCAAGATACAGCATGCAACACACGGGAGTACAGTGCCAAAAGAGCTAATGAATTCTAATTCATCTGTTTTTAATGGTAGAGTCACTCCTTCTTTTAATCGGTTCATCTCTTCTGAGTAACGACACAGTCCAGTTATTGTTCTAATGTAGGCAATAAGTAATTCTCAAAAACAATTTCTGTACCTGTTCTTTCTCTCTTTCCAAACATGAGATGATGAACCTTAATTCACATTGATAAGTAGGTCCTATAGAAAGCATATAATCTATTTAATGGATGAAGTTGTAAATATATGACTGACTATGCTGATTTCATATTCCTCTAACAAGTAAGAAAATGAATTAGGGAATCTAACCCTGAAACACTTTGCATAAAAATACCCTAATTTCAAAGCAGAAGTTCAGTTTACTGCAGTGTAAGAAATCATGTCTGTGATTTCCTTTGTCGCATCTGCTGCAAGTCTTATATTTCTGTTTATTTTCTGTGGCTGAGAAAAGAAAGGTTCTGGTAATATTTTCTAACAGGAACAGTTAACTAAGGGAATTTTTTAAAGTGAAACTTCAGCTCCAATAATATCAACTGGAGAAGTCCAATTGTCTTCACCAGAACCAGAATTTCACTCCAGTTTTCATGCAGACTGGGATCATGTGCTTCCTCCAAAGTCCAGTTGTGTTTAGCACTGGAAGTTGTATTTCTCTTTGCTGTGAGAGCGGCTTGGGGAATCCTGTGTGTGGTAGCTGGATTTGTGAAAGCTACAAACCATCGCCTGATTTAGTGTTGCAACATTTGACCTTTCTGAGTTGCCTTGTGGAATTTTTTGTTGGGAGCTGTGTACCCTTGTGCTTGGTGCATATGTGTTGGTTATCCTTCTGCTGGGAATACTGTGTGGAGCAGAGTTGGCTGACATGGTGCACCACTCTGATGGAGCCAAAATAAACACCTGGACTGTCTAGCATGTCAAGGTAGCTTACAGTGTAGGCTCCTAAGTGACAGCACATGTTCACACAAACACAAAAAGTACTCAGTTAAAAGTTGGTGTTTTTTTTTTTTCAATTATAAAGAAGAATAATCAGGGAAAAAGCACTCTTGCTCTTAAAATACAAACAAACAAGAAAATCCCGGCATGTGAAAAATGTCATGACAGAGTCATCTTTTTGGAAAGTTGGTGATGCAGAACAGCTGTGTTTCTCAACAGCAGACAGGAGATCAATTGGTAGTGTGATGGCTTCTCACATGTTGGAATATGGTGTCACACTGCAGATAGCAGAAAGCAAGTACTTATCTTTAATCTTAGCTCCTATTTTCCTTATTTTTTACAAGTTTTGCTGATTTATTTTCACTTTCTCTGGTGGTGTTTGCCTGTCTCTTCACTTGAGTATGTCAGGTCAACATACACTCATACTCTTATTTGGAATAGGAGATCTGGAGGTACTGAAAAATAGGCACAAAATTAGCGAGACAGGAAATGTCCGTTTCTGCAAAAGACTCGGTTTCTGTAATTAACTCCTGAAAGAGCTGGACCTTGACACTGTGCCTGGATTTACATAGTGCATTTTTGATATTTATATTGTAGCCAAAGAATAAAAAATAATCAGATTTCCTGCTTTCCTGAAGTTGGGTAATATTTTTTTTGCATGGTATTTTGTTGTACCTGTTTTTATATTCTTCCTGAATTTCTCTTACCCACTTCACACAGAAGCCAAAGTATAAACTGACCTTTGTGTGAGATAGCTTGTACCACAAGCAATGATTACAGTCAGAGACAGGTTATCAGCCTACACGATTCTAGCGTGACAGTCAGATGATTCCCTCCAGAAGGTCTGCTGTATCCTGGACATTAGAAATCCCAAGTTATTGCTGTGTATTGAAGACTTTTCAGTTACTTTTCAGACATCATTAGCTTTATACCTATGCAGTAACCTTTTTTTGATAGAGAGACAAAGAATCTTAGTCTGACAACATCACCGTTTTGATGAGAGTATCCCCAAAGGAAGGAATAATGTCCCTTTGGCAGAGTCATCACTGAGCAAAACCCCCCGAAGGCAGGATTTATCTCACTGAAATTTAGCCTGGACTTCCCTTATAGACACTTAAAAACCAATTCATTCACCTGACATGAAATCTCTTTCTTGCCATTGATTATAAGGGGAACCCAGAATACTAACCAAATAGATAATATCAAATACACGGCTCCTTAGACTTCATGCTAAGTGGGTGCAGTCTTGTCAGCTGAGAAGCAGAGTTTCCTTTATGTAAAAAATATATACAAAAGAGGATCTCGTCTTCTGATATTTTGAGAACCTGTCATACACAGACATGAGCAGAAACATCTAGAAGTCTGCTCCCTACTGGTCATCAAGACCGAAAGAAAAACGTCTTCATAAAACTGACATCATTTTTCTGCAAGAAAGGAGGGCTGTGCGCATTCTTTGTAATTAAACAGGATTGCATGAAAGATATTTGGCTTTGTTGCTGATTCTCCCTCCTCCTGGAAACAGCCTACCTCATCTGGAATTTTGCCTCACAGCCTGGATGAGAAGGGTAACGATACATGTGTGAGTGGGAACAGTTCTGGCATTTCTTTTCCAGTATTTCTTGATGTAAAGGATCTTATTTAGTGTTTTCTTATTCAGATTGTTTTATGGGGAATTTGTCTATTGAGTTTATTCTACAATTGGAAACTACTTAAGCTGATATGTTGATGTGTGTTTGTAGCTGGCCTGTGGTATGGGGAAGAGAGAGACATTGAAATGTCTTCTCTTTCCAAAAGTGACATTGATGGAAACTTTGGCTTTGATTTCAGCAGAGTCAAATCTAGACCTCTCTCATCCTTGGCCATAGGCAAAAATTGCCACTCACTTTTCTTATTTGAAAAACTAAGGTTCACACCAAAAAAAAAAAAAAAAGGAAGGAAAAAAAGAAATTGATATTTTGCTAAGTCTGTGTTTTGCATAAGCATTCAGAAGGTTTTGATTCTGTTCCTATGAGAACTAGTGTCAGACGATAAAATCTCCAAAGCTGGTGCCAAATTGCAACCCCTGGTCATCTGTAATGAGGCTCATAACCATTGGTCCCCCAGCTTGGGGAAAGACCTGTGTGTTGAATTAACAGCAGCTTTCTTGTATTATGTGCTTCCTACTCTAGGGTAGTGTATCCAATTATCATCTGTTACCAAAAG
The DNA here is from genome assembly GCF_023638135.1 of Falco biarmicus. Classification (NCBI taxonomy): domain Eukaryota; kingdom Metazoa; phylum Chordata; class Aves; order Falconiformes; family Falconidae; genus Falco; species Falco biarmicus. The sequence goes on along the minus strand of NC_079288.1, from coordinate 121,505,803 downwards.
CCAGGAAAACAGCGGGGTAGTGTGGCGAAAAGGCTGGATCCACAAACCATATTGATCCCTGAACAAATTTGTCTAGAGTCCTCAAATACACATACACACATGTGTGCACATGCACACATAAATTCCTGTGGCTTTGCCACTGCTGGTATTTACGTGGTTTGGTCTGTACCTCCTCAAAGCTTCATGCCTTTGCCCAGTAATTTTTCTGAAACTGTCAGTGCAGGTGTTCCAGAAAACGCCTGCGATGCATGAGCGGGGATTAGAAACTTGCTTCCTGATAGTTCTCCTGACAGCTGATGGATGGTTCTTTTATTACCAAAAGTTTAAAAAACAAAGGGGTCTTGCAGTGGGGTGGCTCAGAGTCAAAGCAAGCTAAACAAACTGAAAATGGAGTGTATACATGGCAGCTTGATTATTTTGAAGGCTGAGGTTTCTGCTTCAACCATTCATAAGGAGAAAGGCCACTTTTATTGAAGCGCTGTCTTTTATCATTCTCTGGGATCTTTATGTTTTGTGTGTTTTATGGAAAAAAAAAAGTCAATACGTCTATTAAAGGTTACTAGCAGTGAAGATGTCAGTAACCTTGAGCAATGCTGAAGTTCTCTGAGTACAGTACAGAGTTTTAATAAGGGGCATACCATGAAAGGCATTTGTTTTCTGTGGTGGCCCCAGTTTAAAGTGATTCCATTCTGGATAGGAACCTTACTGTCCTAAGACTTTTGTTAAGATAGGTGGAAGGTTTTCTGCCACTCAATGGGAATAGAGGGAAATTAAATGAAGAAGGGACAGCATAGCATTTGTAGGCCATGGAAATTCTTAAATGTGTTTAATAAAAAGCAAACAAAAATGAGATTTTCCTAAGAAACTGTTGTCCTGTTGTGCTTCTCTTGCATCTTTTCTAGTGGTTTCTGTAGCATGTTTTGATGAGGTGAGGTATTTGATTCCAGGGGTGTACTTGCAATGATGCCTGCGATGCACATTGGTTAGTGAGTCCTTCACACCGCAGCGAGGAGAAACAAATCCCATGGGGTAAATGTGATGGCTAGCCCACACCTTTAACTGGTCTGGATTTGTAACTGGTCTTTGGACAAATTTGGAAGGTACTGAAATGCTTGTCTGTTTTCTGTTGCCTTCCTCTGTATTTCTGTTTTCAGCTGAGGCCAAAAGCAGAAAGGCCAAGAGTGTTGCTCTGTTCTTCTCAAGTGCCTTTTAAGCACATTTGGTAAGCAGGGCAAGTATCCAAACAGCAACGGAACATCACATCTTTTGACAATCTCCTGCTCTGGCTGTGGACGGATGACCTGGCCTTCAGCAGCTCTGTAATATGGGATGTCTCAGTTATTTTTCTGTTGTTCATCTGCTGTTCTTTCTGTTAGAACAAAAAGGAAGCAAGGAAAGCTTGGAAGTATTATTCTGGTAGTGCTGTCACCACGTGGTATGTGAAACACCAAGGCTTTGGTTTGAAGCTGCACTGGTTTCAGGGTAATCCCAGTGCTCGCAATGGTGTGACTATGCAAATTAATTTACAAGCTATTTCCTGCAGGACAGTTCTCCTTGAGAAGTTTATGTAGGTGTTATCAGTGATACTCATTGTGTAAGGGAGAGTAGCAGTCTTCCGGCTTTCTCAGCTTCTGTAGTGAAACTGCAGTACTTGGCCTCCATATTTCTTGATATGAAATTGTTTTAAACTCTCAGGGGTACCTGAATACCTAGGTAGGAGGTAGCAGGAGGATACATTTCTTCCCTACTTCTTGCAGTGTATCTTCTCTGCAGATACAGAGAAGCGTATCCTTCACCGTGTACAAAAACCATCTTAATGCAATCCTAAAATGCAAGCACAAATCAGCAGAAGTAGGATCGAAGCTTTTAGGAATTTCTAGTTTTTATATTTTCAGAATAACATCCTGGCCACTGACAATTCATAAAGCCAAAACCACTCCTGATTTTTCTCTTCCTATCTCTATTTAAAAAATTTTCCATTGTAAATAAGAATTTGGATTTGTAAGAAGTCATTTTTGGATACAGCTACTTACACAAAGCTGTGTAACATAACCTGAAATAAATATTACAAAGTCAGGCTCTGCTACCACATCACATTTGCACATAATTTTCTGGACAGAAAAAGTGAATCTGACTTTTCAAAAGTTACATTCCCTAATCTGGTAGCTCTGTGGAATTATTTAATTTTGTATGTTGTCTTTCACAAAGAAGCTGGCATCTGGCTGATGTGGTGGTTGGATTCTGGTGCAATGTGCTAAGAAAGGGAAACTGATCTGATGAGAGCTGTGTCAATCAGTTCCTCTTTCAAGTCCTTGCTCACTTATTTCCTCTCTGTTCAAAACAAGAATTTGTGTTGACCAGATACTACTAAAGTTTGGGAGGACCGGGAAGGAGGGAGAGAAAGAGAAGATGTATCACTGGGTAAACGACTACTGCGTCCTGTTGGCCCTGATGCATGTCCTTGGTCTGATTAACATGCAATGTCAGCTCTTTCACTCTCAATGTTTTTTGCCAACCTTTCTAGGCAATGCAGATGTGCAATGTAAGTGTAATAAAACATGAATATGAAATAAAGCTGAACCCTTTAGACCTCACCTGTCATTATTTCAGCAGACAGGTGAGTTTATTTGTAGTAAACTCTCATTGTAGTGAATACCCAATAAGAGGACAGAATTAATTTTGTTCATTTATCGAAGACAATGTTTCAGGATAAGAGCTGTATGCTTTTGTTATGAATGTGATTACTCTAGCAGCTGGTCCTCTTGTGGTTACAACCTGCTGCTTCTCACATCTAAACCTGTTACTTCTTTAGTGAGGATCTGAAGGCCTTGTGATGGTGGGGTTGAGCACCCAAGGTCTGAACTCTGTCTGCAGAGTTCATTGTCTGTGCATATAAATGGATTATAATTTCTTTAGCTGGGAGCATAGCAGGGTATGATGCTCGCAGCTGCACTCTCTAGTTCTCCGCTGTAGTTTTTGGTTATGGATCAGCCTTGTATTTTTTTCCTAAAGCTCTTTTGCTGATTGAAATGGATTTTAATTTTTCTTTGATCAGCATTTTTGTTATTATCTAGTAAAAACATTAGATCTGTTTTGGTTTTTTGTGCACAGTTAAATACAGAGTTAACTGTGAACTAGGATATCAGCAGTGAGCAGCCTTTCTGAGTGCTGGCTACAGCGACGGTGGGTTGGGATCTTTAAGACCTTTCTGTGACAGGAGCTGAGCCTACATGGGGAGACACTTTTTTACCTTTTTGTTTATTGGTTTGGGTTGGTGGTTTTTTTTATGTCTGAAGACTTATCAAACCAAACGTATCTTATTAACTCCAAGATGCCCGTATGAAAGTGTTGGGAGTCTCTTGGGCTATGAGGTCTAGCTGCAGGAACTAAAGGATTTTGCGAGGAGAATGCCACTGTTACTTGCCTGTTGTTGCATTGCTGTTCATATCCTGTTCGGCTGCATGCCAAACCCACAGACTCCCTCTGTCCCTGGTAACTGAGAAGATTACTTGTTGTGAAGTAAGTGCTGTACCGTGGTGAGCATATGTAATAAAAGCCTTTAGATTTGATACTCTTTATGCAGAATCTCTGAACCTTCCTACAACTGCACAAAGACCCTTATTCCTGATATAAGATCTAATTTTAAAATGTGGTAAAAGTTTTACAGATTCTTTTGCTATGTTTAATATGTTATGTAGAAAACTTTTTTTTTTTTCTTTCTTTTTGTTGGATGTTGGTTTCATCCCCAGTAAATCTGAAAAGGCTGCTGTATAAAGATTAATGCTGGGCTCTCTTGTTAAAGAGTAAATGCCCAAGGAAATGACAAAAACTTGTATTTTTGCACCGTTTATCACTTACAGTGAGGAAAGCACACCCCAACATGCAGAATGTGGGTGCTGGTAGCAATGAACAGTCTAGTGGATCTTTCCCATGTTAAACTTTGAACATTATTTAACAGATCTCCAAACTTCCAGATTAATGAAGTTTCCTGAATCTCAGACAAGAGTCTAGCCACAGCCTCACTGTCATTAAAATGAAACACCACCAAACGTATGGGGTCAAAATACAGCATAGTGCATTTATTTTATCTGGTCATAACTTTGCCATTCTCCTTGAAATGTCCTAGGTAGGTCCAAAAAAGAAAGACCTCACAGAGATGCTGTTCTAAAGGTAGTGGTTTGGTGGTTGGTATGGGTGGTGGTTTTTTTGGTTTTTGTTTGTTTGTTTTCTGGTTTTGGTTTGGTGTGGGGTTATTTGGGTTTGTTTTGGGTTTGTTTTTTTTTTTAATTAAGACTGAAGAGCAGAGTCTATCAAAAGACTACTGTGAGCTTGCTTGAAATGGAATTCCAGCCCAAGCTTGCTGTCCCATATTAGGTAAATAAACACCTGCATCTTGGTATACTTTCAGCCTTTCCGATACTTGCTTCTGTGAAAACACGATAGAAAAGCAGATTGTGATTTTTGCCTGATTTGTGCAGGAGGACCATGATCTGCCCACTGGGTTAGCAGGTTGTCCATGCTGTGGCTGTAAGCCTATAGCATGATGAACTGTCCCGCTGCTTCTGAACAGGCTGAGATGTTCAGGGGGAGCTTCTGTCTGAGCTACTGATATATCTGAAATGCATGATCAAGTTTCTGGTGTTCATTGCCCCACTTTTTCCACCAATAATACTTGTAATGATAAAGAATATTATCTCTTCTCAGCAGCCTTGCCCTTCTAACGTGAAATCATGTTGGATATATTAAGGTAGCTGTACTTTGAATTTTGTCAAGCACTGTGTGATGGTTTGCTTTTCTGAGTGGACAGTAGGTATGGCATACTGGAAGATGGTAGTCCTGTGGAAAAAAGATTAATTTTTCCCTGTTTCTGCTTGGGCTGAGTTGAAGTCCTTTACAATGTCAGGTTGTGATGCTGAGGTATTAGATGTCTTATAATCTCAAACCGAATACAGCTGAGTTTATTGAGGTCTGATCCTACTTGCTCTGTCATTAAAAGGAATTTAATAATTTATTTCATCTGTTGCAAGACTGCATGAATAACTGTTGGCTTAATACTTTTATTTGAAATCATGATGATTTTACCATTAAAAAATGGCAACATTGCAGGAGGAAAAAAAAAAGCACCATAAGCAGGTTTGTGTTAGCTAGGGTTCCCATGTTTCTGTGTCTGATTTCACAATGATATTTGATCTGAACATCCAATGTGCCATGAGGGAGAGGAAGAAATGATTAAACTAAATTTCAGTTGAACTGTCAGTTACAGTACATCATGCTCTGTTAAGAAAAGGAAATGCTGCAGGTATACTGATGACTTTCTACGATACCATCAAGAACGTAAGAAGAATTCAACAGCCTGATCTTGGGAGGATGTTTTTTCCTTCACGTTCCACAAAACTCTTTATCTCCAAGAGAACAAACCCAAAGAGCTTGGTCGGTTCCTAGCTAGTATAAACTAACTGGTAAGATAGCCATGCAATACACCCCAGCCTGATAGAGACCTGCATTTTGGGCTCAGTGCTCCAGGTCCTGGGACAGGCTGCAAGCCTACAGGATAGAGAGGATTAATAGGGAACGTTATTTGTGCTGTACTTATAGAATCACTGTGGCAAAATTAAAAGCTCCAAGTCAGTTTTGGTGGGGTGTGGATTTGCAGAAATCCACCAAAACCTCTGGTTTATCACTTGACTTTGCCTTGTTAAAGCTTCTGTGGCTCCCGTGGATTATTGCTTCATGGTGCTCAGACAAACGTCAGTTAGTATACATCAAATATTTTCTTATTTGTGTCCCCTGCAAATGGAGGAGGCCCAAAAGACACAATCCAATTGAAAACAGCGCATATGGAGATTACAGCCAGCTAACTAGTCAGTCAAACTTTGTGGACAATGTGATTTTGCTGATACATATTGGTTGGAAACATTATATTTCTTTCTGAGACAGGAATGATTATAAAAACAGATCTCAAGAGAGCAACTTACTGGAAACCTAAGCCACGCTGAATAGTAAGTACTTTTACCTAAGGAAGTTTGCCTTTTGCAAATTGCAGGCAATTTGCAAACCTTGCTGCCGTGTTTATTTTGGGATTGAAGTGGATGTTCTGTTGCTGCTGTTGTGGATTTCTGTATTTTCCAGGCCACATCTTTTAAATATTCTCCAATTTAAATGATCCTCCAATAGCTTACATCCCTGGATACTGTTTGTTAATAGGAATGCTTGCAATACAATGCCATGCGAATGTTACTCTCTTTATGTACCTTCTTCTACTGAAAAAATAGTAGATCATGCAAAGAGATTTGTCAAGTCAGGTTACAGCCAGATCGGCATAGACAAGAACGTATATATGCTATTGGTAGTCTTGCCTAGTTCTGAGAATAAGTCAGTGCAGTGAGACAAGTCTTTGAAAAACCCATGACTAGAATTTATCTCAGTCTTCACTCAAACAAAAATTTCTGAGTTAAAGCGAATGGACGTGAGAATTTTTCCCTTTGGAAGCCTCATGTCGGGGAGGCTGGATTCTGTGTGAGCAGGTCCTGCTAGGCGTGTGCCTCTTGGCCTGGTGCCACTTGCTGGTCTCGCTCTTTCTGTGTTATACCACAGGTAAGCTGAGAGGTGAACTCAGTATGCTTGACCTATAGAGCGACAGTATGCATTTTGTATTGGTTTATAACAAGGATTGCCAAGCAAGACAGTAAGCTGGGAACAACAAAATGAAGAATGTATTGTAAAATGTTTAGATAGTTCATTGGCACTAACTCAGCCAAACTTCCCGGTACTCGGTGTGTCAGGTGAAGTGGAAGGAAAGAGACACTTACGTTTGACTACTTTGTTTTGATGAAGTGTGCCTAATGGGAAAAACCATGCTGTGTGATACTGGCTGTACTGTAGAAGTGAGTGTGAAGAAAAAAAAATACAATGAAGTGTCTCTAGTATATTGGGGAAACTGCTCACAGTTACTCCATTATGTCTGAGTGAGGCTGACAGAGGATTTGTCTTTGGGGTCGACTCGTCAGTCATTTTGCCTTGTCTACTTAGCGTGGGGAGGTGACGGGATTAGTCAGAGGATGGAGCTCCTGGGCTGGGGGAAAGAAATAAAGAGAAGTAGGACTGCCTGCATTGGCAGGATGCTCTCAGAGCTGCTCTCATGTACATGGTCAGGTCCCAGGACCTGATGGAACAAGATGATCTTCTCAAGTAGACATCGGGATAAACTGGTTAAAAGTTGTACCTGTCATGCTATGAGAAGGTCTTAAAGATTTAAATGTTAGTCTTCTAATTACTTTTTCCATTGCCTTGCTGTTTTGCTTACGTATCATATGACAGTATCACTTTTAGATACAAAATGAGAAGCATATGTAACAGAATGCAGAAATGTTCTTCCACTCTGTGTAACCAAGGGTAACCTCCAATATGAAAAATGGATTTTCCTGAAGTGGAACATGCTACTTTAATTACCATATGCAGTTTGGAATCATGGCTATTTATACAATTAGAAGTTTGGAAAGGTTTCCACAAATTCTTTCTACTTATGCCTTAAAGAGAGATTTTTGATTTTTTTCTTTCTTTTTTTTTCTGTCTATACGACTAGAAGATGAATACCAAGAAAAACTTGAAGTCATCACGTCAGAATAAATATATTCAATGTTGGTTTTGCCTGAAATTCAGTAAGAATTTCTTAGCTGAAGATTCAATACTTTCTTCACCTTTAAAAATCTTTGTAGACCATTGCTAGAAAATAATCTTGTTGAGAGGGGAATGGCTGCTATGGTCAAAGCACTTCGCAGCTTCTCTGGCATTAAGGTTGAAACTATATTTCCATATGGACCTTATATAGTTTTAAATTGATAGCTGCTTTCTGGTGGTTTGTTGTTGTTTTAATTGTCTTTACTATTTAATGGTGTGCAGGCTGAATTCTGCTCCACGTTGTTTGGAAAAGTGGAGGGTAGTGGGATCTATTAATTGACATGTTTTTCAGAGTGAACGTTCTGAAGTAGTATTGTGATCACATTGCAAAATGATGCACCTAAACAATAGACAAAATTCTGATCTTATTGACAGTGGTGTAAATCTGGGTGAATTCCCCTGAGACAAAGCTAAATACGTGGATTTCCTCTACATTTCTACTGTTGTTTTAAAGTGCTGAATCTGCCACAGTGACATAATTGAAAGAGCCACTGATCACACAAGAAATCCCCTGCTATTTGATAAGGTTCTACAAAGAAAGTTTATCCTTCTGAATTCCATGTATTTTTAATGCAACTTCTCTTTTGCTGAATTGATTAAGCTCTGTTGAAAATTCTTGACTATGGAAGCAAATCAGCTGTGACTGTGGGAGGGACTGGCTGATAATTTAGTAAAGAAAAAAAACCAGCATGTCTGTAGACTTCTGAAAAGAAGGTTTCTAGTAGCTGTAATTTTTGAAATGGCTGGTTTTGAAGTTTGATAGTATGTTCAGAATGGATCTCTTCCTTTGCTTTAGGCTCCTCATGCACTTTACCAAGGGTCAGGAACTTTGCATAAAAGCAGGGGCAGTAGGTAAAATCCCTCTGAAATCATGGGTAAAACTCTCAATTAAGTAGAGTCAGGATTACAAACCATGTTGAATGCAGCAGACATACTAATATCATCTGTGGAGAATTTGTCTATTAATAAGGTGTGGCTGGTTTTCCACGCTGAAAAGAGAACTGTACTCGATCTAGTGTACTGTCATTCCTTTTTTCTTAAAAACAATGTGGTGTGCCAGTCTGCTTTAATGCCACCAACCATTACAGTAGTGTTACTGTAATGTTCTGGGTCGTTTCTTAGACTGCTGTAATGTTTTATAAGGATTGAATATAAAGGACTGCATCTTGGTGAGGCAAAAACTGGTCTGCTTATATGTATTCCCAGTTTTCCTGGGGAAAGTGAATGGAACTTCAAATGACTGGTGCTGTACCAGCTCTGCACAAAACTCTTTTGGTTTCTTTCCCCTGTGGCAAAGATTGGAGGATTTCTTTATCCACAGGCATAACAAATGAACAATTGGTCTTTGGTTTTTAAGATTACATCAAGCTCGGAAGCATTGCTGCTGATCTGGTGATCAGTGTGGTCGATTCGTGTTGATTATAGCAATTGCAAGATGTATCCTGTCCCTGCTGTTCCCTTGGCAGATGTGTATTAGACCTATTGATCACTGAATGAAGGGAATTCTTTTATTCAGTGACCTATGATAGTTGTATCTTTTGTATGGATTCAGAGCCACCCATTTTGCTTTCTTTCTAGGGAGAATTCCCTCTGGTTGAGTGGTAAGGACCTTTCAGCTTGATGATCTGGTGCATTTTCAATGCACAGTCAAAAGAATGATATCTGGGAATAAACTAAGAAATAGGTAGACACTATATAATAGTTTATAATAGTTATTCAGGGAGTCTGTGGCTCCGTGACTAAGCAGTTGCAGCCAAAATCAATATGTAAGCAATTTGTAGATGAAGTAATGATACTTTACAGTACTCATCTAAAGAAATAGAAACTAACAAAATCAGGTAGAAGACCAGATGACTTGTCGTTGTCCTCCCTCTGAACCAGACGTGCTAGGAAAAGAAGAGACTGTGGTGAAGGGTCATTGACTGAGCAGATTCTCACACCAATGTGTCAAGTATCTCCTTTCCTGATGTACTTCCATTCGCTCTCATGTCAGTAACATTACTCATCATTTTGGACCAACTGCTGTGCACACAGTCTTTCACAAGCCCCTTTCCTAATGCTGAAACAGCGGAGTCTCCTCTTAACTCCTTTACCCTGTACTGTGATACTGGTTTGTGAACCGACTTCCAGGTATGACCTGATGTGGCCAAAGCAAATCTAAGTCATGTCTGAAGCACAGTCCAGGAGATCACTCTGCTGTCTGGTCAGGGTGCTTTGGGTCAATGTTCAGCTTACAGACCCCAACTTTAGAAACTCCAGCGTACACCTATGAATACAAAAGCTGGAAGTATGGCTTATCTACTGTAAACCGGTATACAACTTATAGTGATGCCTGTGGTTCAAGACAATGTGATACTGTATTATTTTTCATACCCTTGGATATAACAACCTATCTGTGTTTTCCAGCACTGCATCTTACAGTATCCTTTACAGTGACTCTGAATTAAAAATAAAACATGTTAAGCCTGTTTAGTATGGGGGTCAGGGATTATCCAAAGTGGCTTGGGGTGGAGAACAGGCATCTTCACCTGAGGAATGGCAGATTAATAAATCAGGGATTCAGTTCATTTGTCTGAAAGAGTGTTGTTTGCTCAGAGAATCATGAGCAGAGGAAAGAGGCGAGGATGACTGGTATTACTCACTTATGTAAATTTCCTTTGTGCAAAATGAGCTTCAGCCATGTTTAGATGAAAGGGAGAACGGAGGTGAATTAGAAAGTGGTAGTAATCATCCAGTAGAGAGTCTCCTTCTGCCCATGCTGAGCACAAACCCAGTATAGTGCTAGAAGGCAGAGTTATTTGAGGTGCTATTGAACATGGTGATCAGTACAAGAATAAGGATAATTACATCCTTGCAGGTCCAGGCTTCCATAAATCTGAACAGATTAAATCTGTAGATATTAGTCATATGTCTCTAAATAGGGGGATTGGAATGTTTTGCAGTATCAAATACGATGCTGTTTTTCACTGGGTGATAATTCCACTTTCCTTCATTTAAAATGCATCTTGTGTAGGTATATGTAAGTAATCAGATAGATGTTTGTTAGATACATGGTAGAAAGGAGCTGCGCCTCTAAGTCAGAATCAGCAACTATTTTTCTTTTATCTTTCTGTTTTGATCAGTCCTTTCAACTGCCTTTACTTGAAAATGGCCATGAAATAGTTTTGCCTCCTACTCCCATGAAAATCTGGGACAAATTATAACCTCTCCATCCCTCCTCCCTTTGAAAAAAATGGAAAAAGCTTTCAATATATTTTGATTTTACCGATGACCATTATGTCTTGCTACCAGTCTTTGGTTGATCAGACTTGCTGTGCTTTTCAACTGCTTGCAAGAAGCCATGAGTGTGCTGTCCTTATAATTAATGCACTTCTAATTTCCTAATTCCTCTTCTCTCTTTGCCACATCTCAGGTATGGCAGTCCCATACATATATCAAGGTCTGTTTTCGAGTTCTCTAACCAGTCCTTTCGATGCTTCTTTTTTTTGAAACAAAAGGCCGCTTTTGGAATCTGGGAAAAGCAGTTGCTCCAAGTCTCTCACCGTCAGGTGCATTGTATCCAGATATTGCTGGATCTGTTCTTTTACTTCATTTTATACTAGCAGTAATAACAATTTGTAGTGGCTATTATTGCATATAAAGCATGTTCTTGCTATTTGCAGTGTGAAAGGTGGACACACTGTATATGCAGGTGGCTTGATGGCAGTATGCAATATAATAAAGTTTATGAAACACTGTGTGGAATACTGATGTTATTGGAAGAAGCCCGTTGTGCTAGCAGCTTTCTCACTATTGAAGTAATCCAATAATTGTCAAAAGCTTGCGTTCATTGGGGCTGTTAACTACAGGTTGAAAATGCTATGTATAGTGGAGGTAGCTCTTTTAAGACAATTAAAAAGGTTCTGATCCCTCCTTGCCTTGTATCTTAGTAATTTATGCATGTGGCAAGCGGAGTTTCCCACATATGCTGCAGACCTCCTATCTGAGGACCAAGTCAGAGGAGTCAAGACTGTAAAGTCCTTGGAAAGCACAAGACTGTGAAGAGGATAAATATGCTAGCTGATGTTGAACCTTTTTGCTTAGCGATGTGAAAATAGGTGTAAGAGGTCGTGATCTTTTACTTGAAAAGAAAGGATGTGCGAGGGGGACATGGTCTTTTGCATGATCTGGTCTCTCACGTGAGTTCTGGAGAGCAGGTTAGAGGAGAATTCATGTGGGATTCCTTCCCACCTTGGGCATCCAGACACACCAAGCAGCAACCTAGTGCTTAGTCGCTTACTTCTTTGCTCCCTAACAATTTAAAAAAAAAATTGGTGAGCTACTCCATTTCCTGTTCGCAGACCTTATGGAAATGCACATTTCTTTATCCTGCCCCCTTTCATTTGTGTGTGTGTGTGTGTATAGGTGTATGCACAGGCGCATCTGTATATTTGTGTGCTCGATGTTACCCGTGACACTTGGTTGTAAAGAATGCATGACAGCCATGACTGTAGAGTTGTGGTATGGCTATGCTGTGTGAAATGGGGCTGGGAAGGGAGGGAGGGAGACCGATGGTACACATTGAATGTACAGTCATTCCCTCCTTTCCCTGTCTGAAAGGTTTCCAAATCTCATATATTCACAGGCAGACCCCAGCCAAAGCCCGCAGCTGTCATGCATTTTCAACAGATTCCACAGGGCCTAGATGAGGTTTGAAGACATTCCTTTGCTCTTACACATTAGCTAAAAGGAATTACCGTAACATCTGATATTGTGGAAGTGGGAAATTTGCCATCCTGACCTTGCCCAAAGCATTCCGGAACTGGGGGTCTGAGGATTTATTATCTCAGATGGCCTCCAAAGGTTGTCAAGGGCCTGTCTAGCAGTGCTCCAGCACACTCAGACAACCAATGTGCTATTCATTTGGAGTGACTGTGCGGGGGTATTTTTTTTGTTTGTTTTTGGGGCTTTTTTTGTTGGTGGTTTTTTTGTATGGCTGAAATAATGGGCAGACACATGTTACTGCTGCTCTCTGGATCTTTGTCATAGGAAAAGCATGTTCCATTGGAGCAATTCCCAGCTGTCAGTAATGTGCTGAAACACCACGGCCAATCATCAGAGAACAGGCCAAATAAACAGGATGTTCACAATGTGTATGATTGCATGAGTGTGTAACAAACTTTCTGCACATTTCACAGTCTCATAATGAGATTGACATGCATTGCTTAATCTGCATCTGTCTGTTTGGGGAAGAAACACATAAACACCATGGAGACCATGTGCGAGAAAGCTCAGTTTCTTGGCTGTGTGGCTGTTGATATGATGGGACAAAATCTGGTACTGAGTTGGAAATGAGCAGTACTTTAGAGCTATTCATTTAGCTGCTGGGAAGTGCCCTATAGTCAGCCAAGCACAGTTTGGTGAGCATTCATGTAATCAAAGTGGTTATTATAGCAACAGATGACAAAAGTGCCTGAGGATGATGCACAGAGCTATTTTTTAAGGGAATAGCTGAAGCGCCATTTGTTTTCTCTTTGTTTTGATTTCAGAATTTATTTTGATTGCTTTCCGTATTCAAAAAATCTGTGCACGGAACAAACCAACAAAGGAAAGAATGTTTACAGAAATCTATAATTACATAACGGAATAGCAAAAACCATTGTGTCTTTAATTTGAAGTCAGGACAGGATAATTAGAATAGCAAATATAAAAAAGGAAGTCAATGTCCTCACCCTCCAAAGCACGCATTTTTCCAGCAGTCAATGTTCTTATCCCCAAAAGCATGCATTTTTTGAGCAGAGTGAATGTTAATGCACGTTAACTATCTAGTTGCACGATTGTTGAGGTGCAAGACGCATCTAGTTTATCCCACAGTTGGACAATGACAACTTCTTCCTTAAACCCTCTTCTCCCTGCTACTAGGCCTTTTCATGGTTCATTGCTTATAATGTCCTAAAACCTATATGCATTTTGTCCTTGTGAGACTTTTACGGGTAACATCTGATGCCTATTACTTACCTGGAAAAAAAGAACTTAAAAAAACCAAAGCCAAACAAACAAAAGGTAAAGCAAGTCCGATAATCTGCATTATAGTAGTGTCCTCAGATTAGTCAGAGGCCCTTCTAGAATTTGTGAAACTGTGTCTGAAAAAGTTATCATCTGTCCTATCACAGTACTCGGTACTGTTGTTAGCTTTTCAGTCTTTTGGGAGAAATTGTAAGCTATGGTTATTATGAACACAAGCACCACAACTTCACAGAGGCTGCTTTCTGATATAAACTCCAGGAGAAAGCTAGTGACCAGATGTCTTTGCAATGAGCTGCTGTAGAAAACATTTCAAATACTACCAGTGTTGGATGATGATAGGGATGAGTTTATTTACTGTAACTGGATAGATTACTACATAAGAATAAAAAAATGCAGAGTATGTCCTGACTGACTATATGTAGTCAAGCTTTGAAAAACCGGTCGCCTTGCATTGTGTGAGACTGAAGAAAGTGATCAAGAAATTAAAATTGCACTTTACAAGATACGGCATTCTACAGATGGCATTCCCTACCATTATCTCTTAATTTATCTTGGCATTTAGGACATGCAGAACCTTACCCCCATTTCTCTCAGAAAATCTGCATAAAAACGGGCAGGCGACAGTGTAAAACACTAGTAGACTATTTTCAGACTATCTATTTAGCATTTCTAGTGTGCAGGAATATGTTTTCCAAGGATGCTTGTGAGGAAGAACCCCTTTACTAACAAATGTTACAGCATGTCAAAAAAAGTGGGGAGTGAGGAAGGAGGAAGGAGTTATTTGCAAACTTTTGGGAAGATGTAGGAAAAGGTGGCTTCTGCACAGATTCTTAGGGCGTGACTATTCTGGAAATGTAAGTGTAGTAGCAAAAATTCAGATAATACCAGTCAACAAACAATATGAGAAAGAACAGAAAAAAATTCTATGATATATCTATCAAGATGCCAAAATTGCAAGGAAGCATAAAGTCAGAAATAACTCCCAACTGATGGGGTTGGAAAAGAGTCTAGGAAGAGGTGGGTTGCCAGCTCTGAATATGTTTGAAATCGATCTGACGTAGCTTATTTGAAGAAGCCATTTTGCCTCAGTGGCTATCATTTCCCAGCATAATCTCTAGCCTTTGTGGCTTCTACAGGGATGGAATTTATAAGAATTCTTGGTTGTTGCTGACTTGTTTGTAAAATGTGGGAAATGGAAGGAGATGGTAGTATTTCAGGACAGGTCCAGGTCTTGTCTGATGGGGCATCTAGAGCTTGGAAGTGGAAACCGAACAAACTGCATAGCAGTTAGCATGAATCCCTAGCCGCTGGGCCTTAAACATGTCCCAGACTGTTCTTTTTTTAACTCCCTTGTTCTTTTTACTTTTTAATTTTATAACCTAGTCACCTCTTTCATGTTTAGAGTGCTATCCTATCTCCCAAGTACTAAGAATGCTAAGGATTTCTCTCCCCATTTGTATTCTGTTCCATTATGTATGATTCTCTTTGACTTTTGTCTGTGAGTGATGTTAAAGCTCCTGTTGAGTGAACATAGTCAATGCTGTATTATCTCTTCAGATATGGATTCAGCAGGGTAGAGGCAAAAGTGTGGCAGGAGGTGCTGGATGCCACCTTTCAACAAGGTGAAAAGAGCACCTTGTCTTAACAGTTCTGTACCCTAGGAAATCAACCCTATAAGCTACAGCCCACTCCATGCTCAGCACACACATGGGCATGTCCATGATCTTGCTTCCTCTTCTGCCGGCAGCTTCTCCTTCCTATGGTACTTTTGTCAAAAGATTGAGCAACTTTCTTTCTCAGCCTTTAAACACTTAATGTCTAATTTCCCACCAACTGAGAGAAGGCCATCGCCAGTGTTGCAATCTGTTCAGGTACCGTGAAAAGGGTAGCATTTAGAAACTGTGGCTGAGCATAGTCCTAAGCTGTATGATGAAAACTAATGTAGCATGCAGGGGTTTGTTTTCCTAATCTGATTAAATTGTGAGATGCTAAATGGATGGGTGTTGGTACAGGCATAAATCAGTCAGAGTAAGTCAACTGCAGTGCTCTAAGTTTATATGCAGATTATAAAATTAAAACATTTCAGTGCTGCCACCCTGACCTATTTAATTTGACCCAAGGCATTTATTAGTCAGGACATTCTAGATCTCTTACAAAGCCACACTCATGAGAATTAAGTTAAGCTACCTCAATATTGACTTTTTTCCGTAGAATCAAAAACGAGTGTGGCTAGGATTTGCTTAGAAAACCACTTCTTTCAGTAGGTATTTTGCTTGGTTTGTTTATTGCTATTACTGTGAGCTAAATCAGACTATTTTTTTCTCTTTACCATCTGCAACTCTGTTCAGTTGTGCTTCCCAAGAGCTTGCTCAGCAGTGCCAATGCATTATGGAATCAACGGGGAACAGGAAAACGACAAGCAGGAAACTCTAAGTGTCCAATACAAATGTATTTCTGTGACTTTATAATGGCTTGAGCAGATGTGATATTGTATCTTCATCTAGGTGTATACAGTTATTAGTATTTTAAGACATTTCCTGACCAGAGTTGCTGCTGCTGTTACTAATCAGTAACCCTTTGTTTATTTCTTATGTCTTCAAAATGAGTAATGAAAAAAACCTGTGTTTCTCTTTCAAAACAAACTGTATTTTTTAAGAGCCTTCTTAGTCCTTCTGTTTCACTGTGTAGCCATGTATATTTATTTGGTTAGCTACCCGTAACAAATTTTGGGAGAAATGCATTAATTTGCTTTAATTTTACACCTAAATAAAATTTGACGTTATGAGATTTGAAAATTTTAAGTTATTTAACTTCTGTTGCTCAGCTTACTGAAAAGTGGAGCAGAGATAAGTCTGGTTATTTGGTAGAGAGATGAGAAGCAGAGAGGAATTTGTGTAGAGAAAAATACAAACTGTCCCTGATTCTCATTGCCAGTCTGGTCCCTCTATACTTGTTTGGCATCTCTTCCCTACAAGCTGAAGGTCATACCCACCAACTGGTGTAAAGCTTTGGGATAGACTGTGATCAGCAAAGACTGAGAAGGAATGGGATCTGCAGCATGTATTTTCTGATGTGTCATGGTTTAGCCTCAGCTAGCAACCAAGCCCCACACAGTCACTTGCTCGTTCCCCCCTGGTGGGGTTGGGGGAGAGAGATGGAAGTGTAAAAGGGAGACAACTCGTGGGTTGAGAGAAAGACAGTTCAATAGGTAAAGCAAAAGCCACGCACACAAGCAAAACAAAGCAAGGAATTCACTCATCACGTCCCATGGGCAGGCGGGTGCTCAGCCGTCCCCAGGGCAGCCGGGCTCCGTCACACGTAACAGTGACTTGGGAAGGCAAACACCACAAATCTGAGCATCCCTCCTTTTTTCTTCTTCTCCCAGCTTTATATGCTGAGCATGACATCATATAGTATGGGATATCCTTTGGGTCAGTTGGGGTCAGCTGTCCTGGTTGTGTCCCCTCCCAACTCCTTGTGCCCCCCCAGTTTACTCACTGATGCCGTGGTGTGAGGAGCAGAAAAGGCCTTGGCTCAGCAGTAACGCAAACAGCCCTGTATTATCAACACTCTTTCCAGCACAAATCCAAAACACAGCCCCATGCCACCTACTATGAAGAAAATTAACTCTAGCCCAGCCAAAACCAGCACCGACGATAACTTGGGCACATCCAATCTATTCTTTGCCACTTGAGGAGCCTCAGGAAATGGTGGTGTATTGATGTCTCCCTGATTTAAGGCCTGTAGTGCACTGTTTGGCCATCAGAGAGCTTGGTATGGGATTCTGAAGTGAAATTCAATGAGGGGAAGTCACACTAGATGACCTAATGGCAGAAATCGTCAATAGATGAACTAACGGTACTCTCCAGGCTTATGTAGCTATGAGTTTACCATCAGGGTTATAACTGAACACTGTCACCATCATCATCATTGCTAGCAATACACATATATACACATGTATGGGACGTTATGTTCCTTATTTTCATTTTATTTTTTCATATATTTTCATATATACAATATATTTTCATATATTATTCATTCATTTATTATTGATGATTCTGTAGAGCCTTTTTCTGACATTGTGCATCTCTTCTCAAATGCATCTACTAAGGTCCTGTAAAATAACAGAAATTTAGGATAACAAAAATGGCTTCTTTTTAAAAAAATATATATATACACACAAGCAATCTCAATTAATTGTAAGCCACATGGGAGAGGTGAGTTTTCAAGAGGGCATTAAATATCCGTAGAGGAAGAACCATGCTTATGGCTTCAGGAGCTTGTTAAATCAGAGAAGATGCTTGAGAAACAGATAAGAGGTGATTTGTGAATGACTGACAGACCAATGGACAAGATCAAACATTAGCAAATGTGGATGATAACACAAAGCTGGACAAAGAGTGATAAAGTCAATGATAGTAACATAGAACTTGGAAACTGATGACAGGGAACTTAAATTTCAGTTTGTAACTGATGATTAGAAAGAGCTCTGGAAATGAAGATTGATATGGTCAAACTGAAGAGTCAAGGAGACACACTTCGGCTGTATTTTGCATATTGAGAGGAAAGAAAACAGACCGGGCAAGAAATTTAGAAAAGGAGATGGTATAAAAATGCCAGGAAAAGGGAGGAAAAGTTTGCATGGTCTCTGGTTACGCAGGCAAGGGTGAAGATGAGGTAGAAAGCAAAGACCAATTTCTAGGTTGTTACACATCACCTGTTTTCTGGATTGTATGTTGTACAATGTATAGATACAGACTAAGATGCTACCATCAGTGAAGGAAAGTGGAGGAAATACGAGGAAAGAACAAGACTCCCTGTGCCGTACTTACATGGACAAACAAAAAAAGACCATCAATTAAGCAGCTATCTTCTTATTCCTGGTCTCTATTTTGTTTTTAGAAATTACTGCCGGACATAGGTGGGAATTTACTCTCCTGTACATGCCTGCTTGTAGTTTATGTTTTGTGTGTGAAGACTTGAGCTAGGCCAGTTTTGGAGAAATTTCCGTTAGTAGTATTTAAATGAAGGCTTTTCTTAAGAAAAAAATTTAAATAAAGTAAAATTCACCCTGTTCATGCAGAGACTAAAAAGAAAGAATCAAAGATTAAAGAAATGACAAAATGTTCATATTTTAAAGTGGTTTGCGACACTGAATACCTCTTGGAAGGTCATATGGTATAGCCTTACACTTAGAAGATGTTCTGCTAGTATTAACGTTTATCTTTGTTGTGTTTTGTACCTAATTATTTGTTCAGTAGCTTAATAAAATGAGTTGAGAACCTCAGACAAAGCCTACTATTTAAAATGCAAATGGTGTTCTGCATTTATTTTATTTAGGGAGTTAAACTCTATGAATAGAAGGGCCAGACAAACCACTGTAAAATTTCTATTCCATTACTTTGGAAAATCCTCCTGTTTGCCCTCCTTCTCCTAACCACAGCCACACATAGATCTGCTATTTTGAGGAATGCTGACATTGTTCTCGATTGTGTTTTCCTTGCAGTTTTAGTGGTCATAAATTGAATTCTTCATCCTTTGCTCTCATTCGTATTTTTTAAGCTAAATCAAATTCATATGTCAATCTCCAATTGACTAATGCATGCCATATAAACTTAAGCAACAAGACTGTGAGCCATATACTGAGAATGACATAATACTTGATAAGATATCAAATATTTACCAAGCTGAAGCCAATGGAAATGGCTATCAGTGGCAGCAGCAGAATTGTGAAAGGCAGGAAACATCAGCTAACTTAGCTCATTTTGACAAGAAAATAACTTTTTCAGTCTAAAAATAATAGTTCTTCAGTGCTGCAAATGTACACAGTGTGGTATTTGTTGATGTTATGTTGTTAGTTAATGACAAACAGGTCTAAATCCACCCGTAATCATAAGCTAGTATAACTCCACTGAAATTCATATAGCTCCTCTGATTTTCATCAAACATCTGTCTCCATATCTAACAATGAGCAATACTGCTAATGTGAGCCAACTGATTTTTTTGAAATCCATGTAGACCTGCAGAATCTTTTGCGCGTCCCTGACTGTTATGACATCCACTATTTTGGCATTCCTAAAGCAAGCAGGACCATTCCCAGTGAACAAGAAATACATCTGCTGAACTCTGTCCTTACTTATCAGCTTGATCACGTTGCCTCCCTCTTTTGTGTATCTCTACTGGCTCCTCATCTGGTACTGCATCAGGTTTAAACAGCTTGCCATCACTTTCACAGCCTTGTGGGTAAGAACAGCTTGCCCTCCTTAGCTGTCCTCCCACAACAAACTTCCTGTTCCCAGTGCTCCCCATCTGCTCCTCCAATATTCCCAAATCCATCTGCTTCTCATATTATCACCATTTTTTTTTTTTTTTCATGCTGTCCCTGTGGAACAGAGCAGCCTTCCTGAGTGAGTTTGTAAGGCTCTCGCCTTATATGTATATACTTGAGCCTTTCTAAGATTCCCATTTCGTTTGTGACTTGCACTTTAAAGTAACCCTTTTTATTCCGCTTTGCCCATCTCCTCTGAAATAGATAGGCCTGTAAGGCAGGAGTGATGCCTTCTTGAATGTCTAGAAAACGTCTGTCACCTGATGATGATAAACAAGAAATCTTTATGGTGGTAGGAAGAAAAGGTTGGAAATATCCTCATGAATACACCGTGAGATGATGCTGGAATTGTCATAAGAATTTTTTAATTAAAAGCTCTGATCTTTGGTCCTTATTTACTTCTTAAAGACGTGATCTTACATGAAGCTTCTCCCGTTCACTTGTGGGAGGTGATGTTTGCATATTCCTATGTTACTAACCTGTTCAGCAGTACATCCTGCAGGTCCTTCTGGGAAGTGGTGTAATCTGCGGTGGGAACCAGACATTTGCCCAAGTAAGAAACTCCCATTACAGAAAAGAATGCAGGAACTGCCTTAAAAAGGGATTTTGTGAAGGAAAGGAGGCCACATCTTCATCAGGGACAATGAACCCCAATTTACAAGGCCCATATTTTTTTTATTTTTTTATTTTTAAACTGATATTTAGCTTTAGTGTGTCTAGTGCCTGCCAATTGCAAGTTAAGGGAAAGTTGAATCTGACATTACATAGAATTAAGTTCTGAATCTAAACATTACGTAGAATTAAGTTCTGACATAGCAAAATGGGATACAGGGCATAAATATTACTGAGAGGAAGGGAAACTGGGGTGAGACCCAAAGTCTCTGCGGAATAGCACGGTATGAGCTTTTCACCAGCCGGTCATTAGGAAAGCGCCATCAGTGTCAGTTTGTTTACCTCTCAGTGATACAGAGCTGAGCCAGCCTTCTGAGATTCATACTCACTATTTAAGTCTTTTACATATTTCCCCTAACTCTAACTAGCCTGGAAAATATTTTGTTTAACACATAGGCTTATGTAGCTTAACACAAGAAGGACCATAAGATTATCTGCCATTAACTTCTGACTAGTTAATTCTCTATTGAACTCTACTACTTACATTTGATAGAAGTGTACCTTCTGGAGAAGTGCCAATTTTGATTTGAAGATATGTAGAGATGGACAAACTATTACTGATTTTTCTTTTTTGTGCAGGAGTAAACCATTAGCTTCAAGTACTTTATTTCAGTTTAAATACATCCAGCTTCATTTTTGAGCCATTGGATCTTGAAATACAGTTCTTTGCTGAATTTAAGAATTATTTAGTGGTTGTATTTTCTCTTCATGACGGTTACACACCATGATCCTTCTCAAGTATTCTCAGTTAAAATGAACAAAGTGAGATCTTTGAGTCTGTTTCATCTCAGTGTAGGAAATTTTCTCAAGCGCTCATTTTTATAAGCTTTTTCTACCTTAGTCATTCCAGTTTTCCAATCTTGTTTTTAGAAAGTGATCATCAGAACTGTAAGGGAATATTCCTTAGTGGTTTAATCAGCTCTAGCACAGAGGTTAAAACACACTTCTACTGAATACTTCTCTGTTTATGTATCCTAGGTTTCTTTATTTACATTTGCCGAAGATCAAGCTCAATTGAAATTACCTGCATACTCTGACACCTAAATCCCTTTCTGTTGCTGCTTTTAAAGACATACTCTCCCACTGGATAGGTCTATAGTGACCTGTATACATGTGTCTGTGCAGGCCCCATGATGCAGGTGAGTAGGGATTAATATTTATAGATCACCCATGAAAATGCTGAATTGCATTGGACCTTATACCAGTTTGTCAGGGCCCTCACTAGGAAGCTTCCATTCGGTGACTGTTCCTCACTGAGAAAATATTTTAAGCTAGAACCTTGATCCATTGATATGTATCCAATTGATATTGGGTAGTGCTAAATGAATCAAAGTGCCTGTCTTATAGAAGTCTGAGGTTCTTGCATCTGTGCAGTTGCTTCCATTAATGAAATATATAATCTCCTCAAAAGATTGAATGGGATAGGATGTGTTTGACAAGATCTACTTTCTGTAAAAACATGCTGACTGGCAGCAGTTATGTTCCTATCCTTGCGTTCTTTATCAGCTCAATCCCTTATTTGTTTTCTACAATAGATGTCACGCTAACCAGCCTGTAATTTCCTGGGTCATCCAGCTTGCCCTTTGTGAGTACTGGCAAATCATTAGCATTCTTCCAGTCCTCTTGAATTTCCCCATTATTAAAAGTTATATTAAAAATTAACTTGACCAGGCTGGATATATAGGCAGCCAGCTCTTATAGAGAACTGTGCTCATTACCTTGGTCAATTGTTTTTAAGGTGTTTATAGCTAGCGGATACCACTTGATACCCTTTAACATCTTCCATGGCCATGGACTTCATCCAGTAATATGTTGGTGGGTGGAGTTTTTTTTGTTTGTGGTGTTGGTGGTTTTTTTTGTTGTTGTTGTTATTGATTTCCTGTGAGGTTTCTACTGTTTCTACCTTGATATTAACATCTTAAGGTATGTTAATTAACATTCCTAGGTATGGTGGACCCCCATCTCAGCACTAGGATTTTTTGTTATTGATTCATTAAAACCCCCTTGTTATCCTTAACACTGCTGTAGTTAGTTTTTAAGCTTGCTTTGACAGTTTTCTGCACTGTGCAACTCCCAGTTTTTATGGATCACAGTCTGCTGTTTTTCCATGAGTTTTGTGCTGTAATCTTCCTCCTCCGTTGCTCTCTTAAGTTTGACCCAGCTGGTAGTTTAATTAAATTATTGTCTGTCTTTGGATATGGTTTTGTGGCCTTTGCCCGTATGATAAACATTTCCCTAAATAGTATGATTCATTTCTTTTTTACTTTGCAATTTTTCTTCCCAATCAGTTTCGCTTAATTTTTTTTTTGGTAAAGTGAGCTGGTTTGAAGCAATAGTGTATATATGTCTGAATCACCAAGTATGTCACCCTAACTGGTCCTGCTTGCTGTGCAATAAATACGCTTTAGCCATGTCGGCTGGACCTTGTGTCAGTTAGCTCAGCTTGCCACAGGTGATTCTGGATGGACTAGTAGCTCTTGCTCTGGAAGCAGATGTGCATGAAAGTATCTCAAGCCGATTTCTTCTGATCTACTGTATGCTTCTCAGAATGCTTGTTTCTGGAAGTAAATAATTTTTTTGCATCACGTTGTCGTATAGCATGAAGTAATGTGGCTGAAACCAAAGATCTGCTACCAATTTATAATGATTGTTTTTAAAATGTCAGTTTTTTCTTCACAAACTTAAAATGTGTTCAGACCATTAGAGTGGTAATAGTTCTTGTTGAAAAGAAAATAATTTTTTTAAACCGTTTAAGTCAGTGTTAGGCTGGGGCTGGTGGAAGTGCGGATATTGGTTTAAGGGTACCATAAGAAATTTTCAGAAACTGAGTCTTAAAATGGTAATATTGCAACAATTCCCACGTCTTTCAGAGGCATAAAACATTTTGTTCAAGAGTGCTATGTGCAGTGGCCCACACTTCATATCTGGATTATTTTAATGGGGTCATTTTCAGAGATGAATGCCTATCATGGTGTTAAGTGAGTTTTTATAATAATAACTCTTGTTTGTAGTGCTACTGCACATGCCTGTGTGGGTGACAGTAAATCCTTATGTCTTCACCTGCCTTCAACATTAATATGAGATACAAACAAATGATTGTTCGTGATAAAAATAAATAACCTCTTAGATAGCTTCCAGAGGATGTACAGTGCTTTCAGTTACTGGCTTTGGTTAATGAAATAAAATTGACAAAGGAAAGCCCAGAAAAGATTTATCATTACATAATCTTAGGTATATTTTGTACATCCTTAAAACAACAGTTCTTTAGACATTAGCTTTAAATAGATTTACAGGAGTCAAAGGTCATAGTTCCTGAAAACAGAGGAAACTATGCATAGAGATTGTGTTTATTTTCAGTCTTTTAAAAAAAATCATATGAAACCATTCAGTGTATAAAGCAAAAGCACTTTGTTATGAGTAGCAGAACCAAGGACTGCGGCTATTTTCATCTCCCTGGTTACCCTGTGTAACAAAAACAGATGTAGAAAAACTTGTGGCTTTTTTTCGTCATTACTTGCCTTTAACAGATTTTTTATTTTTTATTTTTTTAAATATTGCAGTTTGTTTAAATAAATACAGTAATTCTCTGGGAATATCTGTCCATTGAGCATGCACCAGAAAAACCCACAGCAGATTGGAAGAGGAGGCAACATTCAGTGGCCTCTGAGGAGGGAGTCTGGTAATGGATCTGTACCACCTTCCTGAATGAGTGACAGCTTTAATTACATGGTTTTAATGCAGGATAGATGAAGACAGATTTACAGGATAGATGAAAACCCAGCCCTGAGACATTTTTCCACAGATTGAATGCCAAAAATTTAATTTTAAATAACCCATTTTTAAATTATAAACAGTTTTAAATGAAGATTATTTTCCTGAATTGTTGAATACAAAATGTCATTATTTAAAGCTCAAGCACAGAATCAAATCCCCTTCCTGACTAGACTGGGCATAGCACTAGCCTCTTTTGGACAGGGTGCTCAGTCGAGCTGGGTCATTGTTGTTTGCCTGGTGATTTCAGTATTTTTCCGTGCAGGACTATCCAGGATCATATTTATCCTTTCCATCCATTTTAATCTAAATCTTGATCTCTACGCTAAGTACCATTTGTCAGGGCTTTCCTAGCTTTAATGTTTGGTTTAACTAGTTCATGGTCCTGCATGTACTGCAGAGAAAGATTTTAGTGCCTCTTACAGATCTGTGAATTACACAGTTGTTGTTTGTAATGCTTATGAATCAGATTTAGCATTCCCTTCCTTTTCATGCTACAGAACAGTGGCTGCTCGTGCCACTAGCCAGCCATAGGATTGTTTGTGGACTTCCATCCCTGCTTCCCCAGAAGGCTTTGAACAATCTAACTCTTACATGAGTGACCGAGAAATTGGGTCATTTGGCTTGCATTTTGATGTCCATTATTGTATCTGTGGTAATGTTTTTACATCATACAATATACAAAATATTGTAAGGTAATGGATTCTTCCCACCAAACAGTTGGTTTTGGGAGCATATTGGTGTGTAATCTAAGGTGCTAGTGTTTTTATTTATTTGTGGGGCTCTTATCAGAGTAAGGGCTAGGTGCTTTTTTACACAGTAAAGCTAAATTGCATCAAATCAATGGCACTGGAGTTGCTGCAACTGCTCAGCTCTGTTCTGAATAGACTTGTGAGTGGAAGTATCTAGGTTCTCTGCACTGGGTGTAACGGACTTAAAGGAGACCGAAATACCTGGGGATTGAAACAGGTGGAGGAGAAAACACAAATGGAAGGAGCATGAATAGAAAGGGAAGGAGGGATGATCACAGTGTTCATAATTTGTATTCCAGTAATGGTAGGAATACACAAATCTTTCTGGTTTCAGGTTAGGGATCATAGAAAGTTCTGTGGATCACAGGACTGAAAAGCAAGCCTTCTGAAAAGGCTTATGCTTAGCACTTCTGCTGCTTAGGCATCAGGAAACATGGTGCATTTTTCTTTCATGGACACAGATATAGTGGAACTCCTACCAAATAGATTGTACTTACTACAACCTCAAGGGCAGCATTCACAGGTTCTTTGTATGGCCTGATTTTAGTTCACCCAAGTCAGATGTTGACTTAGAAACCTCAATTCCCAGGTTTCCTGTGTACCCAACAGAAGGAAGGAGACTAACATTGGTAGCAAAAACTGCCTGTGCTTTCCCATGCTCCTATCTTTCAGTCATTTTGCTAGAGTTTGCCAGAGTACCTCCTTTCAGCTTCAGGTAGGAGAATTTTAATTGTGTTTGAACAATATATCAAACATATAAAGTGCGGTTGATATTTAGGATCAAAATCTT
This sequence comes from Falco biarmicus, assembly GCF_023638135.1. Classification (NCBI taxonomy): domain Eukaryota; kingdom Metazoa; phylum Chordata; class Aves; order Falconiformes; family Falconidae; genus Falco; species Falco biarmicus. The sequence goes on along the minus strand of NC_079288.1, from coordinate 121,479,807 downwards.
TCAGTGCAATTAAGATTTTGAGACAACGTATTCTGAAGCACCTCGTCCTGAATTTTCTTTTCTTTTTACTCTCTCTGTCACATTTACTGAAGTCATTTATGAGATATCTGCCCCAAAAGATGACTGTAGAATCCTTTTGGACAGAGGGCTCCCTTAGAAGCACGACTCAGTATTGTTTTGTGCACATGCCGACAATTTCATACTGGTATTTCTCTGAGTCCTCTGAGTTTTTATTATCGTGATTGTCTGGCAAAGTTAATCTCTGGATCAGTCACTGGTCAGCACTGCTGTCATGTAAGCAGTAGGTCTCACAGCAGCTAGCAATGCTTGAACTTGCTATTTGTCATGAAGAAAACCCTTTGCTTTTGTAATACACCCACCATTTCCCAGCTCTTACCAATTGCTAGGGACGAGGTCTTTCAGTGCTGGAGTAAAGTGAGGGTAGGAGGCAGACACTGGGTATTGTGGAGAGTGTTTAAGGCACTGTACAAAGCCAGATTTAACTGCTCTCAGTCAGTCTAAGCTGACCCTATAGGTACACCCAGGGCACATTCATAAAGAACAAAAGGTCAAAGAGTCAAAGACTCAGAATAATCAGCCCACTAAATGAATGGAAAAAAAAATACTGGTTCCTTTTTTCCCCTTCACTTGGGGATTGGATATTTGCCACCAAGCTTCAGACATAATTAAAGCAGGGGCCTTGTTCACAGCAGGTACAGCAGAATACCTTCTTTCATAGCCGCTCGACTACAATAATACTGTTTTTCTTGCATCAGAATGATTGTTTTGTTCAAATCCTTCACTGGGGCATAGCTCTTCCTATCCTTTGTGGAGGAACCCACAATTCCAATACCGGTCATCTTTCTCTTCCTTCCTTCCAGGCTATGCTTTTTTAACAGGGTAGCGGAGAACCTCCCTGACCAACAAGGAGGTTCTGGAAAGCCGTGATTCCACAGACATAGCTATTGGCAAAGCAAATGGTAATGATGTAAAGGACTGAGCTAATCAGACTACGGTTTGGCTTTTGGAAGACAGTGAAAAGTCTATGAGGTAGAGAGGGATGATATCTGCATTGATACGTCCAAACATGTCCTGTATCATTAAAACAATGAAGATGTGAATAGTTGTTCCTCTGCAGACAGATGTAATCAGTTCCCGTATATAGTCTAGCTGTTGGATGTCACATTTCCACTTGGATATGTCTTGCAGGAGGCCTCCAAATATGATGAAGATATGATAGAAGTAAAATACTTAGATGAGTATCATACAATCAGTCACTCTAAATGATTTTTTTTCTCTGGTGCAGTTTATCTGTGTGTTATGTGGGAAAGATGTGCCAACCTGAAAAGGTTTTGAGGATTTTCTGCGGAACTTTCAGAAAACTCTGCTTTCCCTTTATGATTGTGGGTCAGGTGGGAGAGTCGGTCTGTAAGGACGGTGATGGAAAGATTACATTTGTACTTAAATTTTATGCACAGGCCTTGGGTCTGTGTCCTTAAAAAGCTACCTCACAATGCTGCGGCTATTTTGTGAATAGCTCTGCTAAATTTTGAGGAATCCACTCTGAACTGGTTCAGTTGAACATAGTGGACTTAAGTATATTTTACTGTTTATAAATCCAGCTGGTTTCCAAATGTTCTGGGGTCTAGTCTAGCCTTCTAATATAATTATGAAAAAAAGGTCAGGCTAAATGTCAGGTGTTGACAAAGTATTGATTGTTTCCACTTTGCAGGCATCATAAATGTCAAGAGAAAAGAACTCTGCTGTCTTGCCTTATTAGAAAAGAATTTAGTGAATGTAATGCGTCTGAAGAGTATTAGTTTGGCAGCACGTCAAACAGTCTCAGTCTCTTTCCATATCAGGTAGCTCATGGAGGAATGGATGGTTATGCAGATTTCTCCATTTTTACTTTATGCTGTATATCCAAAGTCACTCAGAGAAGTTGGGTACGTAACTCAAAATCTCTTTCATTCTCATGTTCCATGTCAAGTTTTAGATTTTCTGCAGAGGTTACCCACTACTCTGTGTTGGTTTTATTTTTTCTCACTATTGTACGGGTTTCCTTTTATTTGTGCGAACAAGTACTCCTTGAGACTTCATCTTCAGAAATCCTTGCCAATATGGTTACAATCACCATCACCCTGCAGCCAGCTCTCTCTGTTTCTACTAGTTAATACCTATAGTAATAAGAATATAGTAACAAGAATATCCTGCAATGTTCTTGATCACCCTCATCAGCCATTAGGTTGTATCTACCAAGTAAATACTTGTCACCTGATTCAGAACTCTTGATTGTCCGATGGTCCTAACAGGTAGTAAGAGGGATTTTAAAGAAAGCGAAACACAGTACAGTAACTTTTCTGGAGAATTGCATTATGTGGTCGCAGCACGTCACTTTTTATTTAACCAAAGGGGAACCCTATTTAATTGTTCAAAGTCTGAGAGAGGGATGAGAGAGCATTTCTTGAGAAGTGTGGTCCAGAGTTGTAGGTGAGGCCCAGAAAGATACAACAGTATCATCGCAACCAAATATTATCTTCTGAGTGTTCAGGAAACTCTAGCGGTAGAAAAGGCAATAAACCCAAGAAGCATATAAAGTGCTGTAGTAGCATATTTTGGGCTCTGTTCAGCTGCTGAATGGTGTTGTGTGAGATATTCCCATTGGGTTGGGGTATGGGAGGCCTGTGCTCTTATGGAGAGAAAGTTGGAAGCCAGGTGGGGATATCAAGTGGCTCTAAATGCTTACGTTTATACAACAGAATACAGTCCATGAGGCTCTTCTAACTGCTTCCACTGCCTCTTGCTGGCATGCAGCTGTGGCTCTGTAGTCATTCTTGAGCTGCATCACAGCCTTGGTCATGGGGCCTTCACTTGTGGTCTAACACTGTCTTCTTAGTAAATCTAGTCGAATCACCTCCTAGGCTTGGCCCTATTTCGGTCTCCACTCTCCTCTTCCATTCTAAACAGGTAGGTTTTAGTCGCAACAACCTGATAAACCATTTGTCCCTAAATGGCAGTCCAGTTTCCAGTCCTTTCCTTCACATATCTGTAGGCTTTTTTCCTCCTATCTGCTGAAGCATCACAGTTCACATTTGGACCTAATAGATCTAGTTAAGCAATCTATATACATAGATGTGCATATATGTTTACCTGTGAGTTCATTAAGTGATAGCTGAGAAACTGAACACTTTTATTGAAAAATTCATCTGATGTCTATTATAAAATTATACCATTAGCTGGATTAGATGAGGACCTTTTTTAGGTTAGAAGGTATTAAGTAATGACTCAGACCCCTGAGTCTCATGTTCTTTCCTTTTCTGCATGAAGATACCTGGAAATTAAGATTAATGCTGAGAAGAAATTTGTGAATATTTCTGAAATTTTTGTTTCCACATATACTATCAATGCACAAAGACTGGGGCTGTCCCATTCAAGGTCAATGGAGATTTTCAGGTGACTAACCGTATTCATACACACTTGCAGGGTTATCTTGAAAGCTATAAAAGACAATTTAAAAAATACTTTATTTAAAAACAAAATAGTATAGGGAAAACACAAAATAGCTGTGCCATTAAAAATTAGAATTTGCCTTCTAATGTATTCTGCTCAAATTTTCCTGTTTAAATCTCTGGAAAAGTAGGTGAAATGTTCTTTCCTGCCTCTGCATTTTACGTACATACATTAAAGGTAGCTACCAGGGATTGCTCTTTCTGTATCTGTAATAGTGTGCCAGTCCTCTGTGGGACATCTTTGTCTGTCACTGTGCAGTATGGCAGACCAAGGAAGGGGTAACATAGATTGCTCTCGATCTGGGAAACCGGTGGCTGCCTAGAACATAGGAGGTTTTTCCCATGCCACTTGGGAGACTACAAAAGGCATTCATTTTAAAAGTAGACCATGGTAATTACCACTACATTTATGTTAGAGGTTAACATTAGTGTTATTTCCTCTATTGCCTGGTTTTACAGAATGTTATGCCCCACTGCTTTTATTAGATCCAAGCAATGGATGAAATAAGTGTTATTAACCTCTAACACTTGAAAAAATTAGTCTCAAGGAAAACAGAGACAAAGCTGGGCAGTTATTTTCCCCTGCTCTTTGGGTGAGGTGCTGTAAAACTTTGCAAATTTAATAGTTATTTCATAATGTATCCATGAAAAAAGAAACGATGTGAAACAAAATAAGAAAACAAAAGTCAGTAAAATGCTTGCAGCTTTTCTTAAGTCATTGAAAATTTACACAAGATAGAACAATAGAAGGTTTTTACTGAGTATGAGGTCATTTGAATTAAAGAAATACTAATGTGAGTCTTAACATAAAACGTTAACCAACTGTATTTCATTGACATCATATTTGAGAGTTGAAAACATTTTAGATGCTTTTCTTTGTGGTTGCACCAGGACCTCAAGCAATGCTAGTTTAGACAATTCCAAGACCCGGTTAGTGAATGGTTACAACGTCACCAAAAATAAAAGCTGAAGAGGTTCCCACATAGTACAGATTTAGCAAGAGTGCCTATCCCGTCATTGTCAGACAGAGAAATCCCCAGAGGCTGAAATCAGGAGCTACATGACTGGGTATACTGGGATATGGATTCCTGAGGTCACTTCCTAAGCGGGTCACAAACCTCGTGTATTTCTGGCCAAGGATGCACAGTGCTGTCTTCCTGCTCCTTACCTGTAGATTTCAAATAACGGTGTTTCTTACCATACTGTTCTGAAGCTAATTTGATGAATAATGGGAACTGGGGGAATTGAGGACTACCACACAGGGGTTCTAAAAGTGCCTGTGACTGTGGACTTTTCTGACCCCAGCTGTCCTATGAGTTGAAACACAGTATAAAGATATGGATATAGTGTCGGATATAAAATTTTACTGAATTTAAACTTATTTTAAGGTCTTCAAATTGGTTTTTAACTCCGGGCAAAAATAAATAAAATTTTTTTTTTTAATTCTTTTTTAAAAAAATATTTTATTTCTGATTTGTTTTTGTCCATTTGCCAGCACCATCTTTGCTAACTTTACAAAGTTTAGGTATCCCTCCCCACCCCAAGTCAGGTCTGTACGTATGGACAAGGTTTGACTTTAAATTTCTGGTTAAATTCCACTTTTTTGCATCTGAGTTAAAAGTGTTCTTTGAAATACTGTTTTTTATCAATAAGTTTCTTCATTTCTTAATAAGAACTTTTCATAGAATGACCTGATGAACAGTACAGTGGGGAGCAATGCAAAAAAGGTTTTGGGGGGTGGGGGGAGTGTTGGTTTAAGGCCACAAGCATTGTCAGGAAGAAGTAGAAACAAGAGAACAGATGTACTGGAGAATTTTAATTTATTAAACACACACATGCACACCAACCAACTAACTTCTAATTACTGGTGTTTTCTAAAAGCTGATATAATCTGCCTTACAGAGCTATCCCAGTACTCAACATTTTTGGAAACTGTTGATCTCATTGGTCTTTCCTATCTCAAATTACTACGAGGTTATATTTTATTCCATATTGGAACTTTTTAAAAGATTATAACTAATTGCTGGTGATAAGGGTATGTGTCATTGCTTGAAATGAAAAGTCTACTTTAGATCCATGTGAAAAAAAAAAAAAAAAAAAAAAGAATAAGAATGCTTTTAAAGGTGACATTAAAGGATTCTGTAAGACTCTTCTAGCACAATTTTTGTGGGGAGCAATTATGGTAGAGAGCATGCCCTTGAAACATGATTTCTATAAACACGTATTATTGCCCTTCTTTAACATTGCTGAAGTTCAATACTGTCATTTTCTAAACATCTAAAATATTCAGTGACCCAACTAATTTACTTTCAGAATATTCAGGTTTTACTTACTTTGTTAACTGTCTCTTCAATAGCTTAATTGAGTATTTTAAGTCAATAAATTACCCTTCAACATTTCTGTCTGGAATCTCAGTCAGTATCCAAAACAAGCCTGTCATTAATGAACACTTTCTCAAACAAAAGAAAGGCAGGCAGCAGATCTGAATTGTGGACATTGTTTGGTTCCCTTATTCTAAACACATTAGTACACTGTATTTCCCCACTTATATAGGCTTTTGTATGGTGAGCATGTGACTGTTCAAATGTCGCAGCAGGGCATCCAGAGACTGGAAAAAGGAAAAAAAAAAAAAAAGAAGAAAGAAAAAGAAAAGAAAATTGTTTGGAACAATTTGCATTAGTTCAAGGGCAATGTTAAGCATTTTACAGCTGGTTTATTGCTATTCTTGTGCTGTTTAAACTGTCTTTCATGTCAAAAGTCCTTTCCTGCTTACAAATCATCAGGAAGAATTGCGGCCACCACGCTGTTCGCCTAAGCTCCTCCAGGGGTTCTGGCCCTTTGATCACAGATATCGTTTGCAATCGAGTTAAAAATAGGGGGCTGCTGAGATAAGCCGAGGCTCTGACAGGAGACCAGCTTTCCTTTTTCTTCTGGACTTTGTTCGCTCCTTCTGTGGTATGGGAACACGTAATCTTGGCACAGAAGGAGTAGTGTTATGGCTTTAGGAGATACATTTGAAGGAGTTGAGGAGGTCATTAAGGAGCTCAGCCCCTTGCCAGTGCAGTCCAGCTTTGCAAGGTCCCTGGGTTCAAAAGAAGACTTGTAAACTAGGGCCTCAGTACGTAAAATTAACAAATGTAAGCCTGCATCCGTCTTGGAGGCAGATTCAACTGAGTGCCAAGATTTTAGCACTTCTCAGCTCTCTTCAGTGAGGAGAAAACTGTGTAAAACTGAAGATCGCTTTCTCAGTAATTCCATTAAAGTTGTCAAAGTACCCTGTGCTTATTCAAGTTGATTGAAAATTCTGGTTGACATTGGTGGGCACTAGATTGAGTTTGAAGTAAGTGGCTATTTCGTGGGGAAGGATCTCCAGTATAGTGCATGTACTTTTTTGCCAGAGGTGGAGTGGGGAAAAGTTTCTTGAACAGTGTCTGTATGTGCAACCTGAGGAAGAAAGCACTGCGCTGCAAATGAGGTTAGTATTCTCCTCTGAAAGTAGATTAATTTTATTTTTATGTCATTGTCTTTTTAAGTTATGCTAACACCTCTTTTTGGAAACATCCAGGATTAGGGTAAGGAGGTCTTTAATTTAAACTGAAAATTCATGGCATTAAAAAAAATATCCAAATAATGTAAGATATAGTCCACCCAGAGACTGCACAGCTCACATACAGACTACCTTTATTTGTGCTATTTATTTAATTCTATTGCTTAGGAACCTAGGTGACAAACCAGAGACCTGTGGGGCTATATGCAAAGCCAGAAAAACAAATTATAAAAGACCAGTTTCTGCAGGCCTTTTGTAACCAACAATTGAAATACAGGGAGAGGCAGACCAGCTGTCACAGCACATCAGCAATCTTTGTTTTTAGCAGTCCTCACGGCAAAAGAGATGTTTCAGAAAGGATTTGAATGTGGATGCAGAGGTGACTTTAAAACCATTTTTTGCAAGACATGCAGTTTATATTTCATTTGATAGAGAACAGGGAGACAGAAGATGTATGTTGTTACCACTGTGATGTTTAAAGGATATTGGGGAGGAAAGATTAGAAGGCAGAAGCAGATTTTATTAGTTGGATAGATTTACTGGGGGGTGGGGGTGGAGGGGGGGTGGGGAGAAAACCTCACAAGATCTTAAGAAGGGCTTTTGTGCCTGGAAGGTTTTCTTTTTTCCAGCAGAGCAAATGGTATAGCAGAAGAAGTTACTCTTCCCATGCACTGTTCCTTGTTTATAGAGAGGACTTACACAGCCTATGAAACAGGCTACAGATACAATCGTGCTGAATTTTGGGTTCACTTATGCACAGATTGGTAATGCAAGTTAAGCCTGCTTTTGTCCGACTAAAAGTAATCACTGCGCATTCTTCTCTTCCAAAATAAATGGGGATGGTAGTAGTTAGATCTGTGCTTTTTGCTGTATACAGTCACATAGGAGCTGTGATCTGACTTAAATAATTTCGTAAGAACATGGTATTTTATGAAATCAGGAAATTATGAAGTTGGAGAGAAAAGTAAATCAGACTTGAATTTTATGTGCAGTTGTTCAGCTGTTACAGAGCTGCCTCGGTGTATGCAAGATTAACAGATCAGAACGTTTACTGCTGAGTTTTGCATTTGGGAGTATTTTAGTCATAAAAGTACTATTGGTAGTAAAAAAAAAATCACTGGAAACGTTGTGGGGAAGAAGTTATTTTTAGTGGGTTTTTACCTTTTTTTTTTTCTGGATACTTTTACTGGTATATATCTTGACAGAAAAAAAAATATCAAATGGTTCATTTATCTTTACAATAACAGATACATTTTTTCCCCCTGTGTGTTCCAATCATTTGCTTAAGATTTACTGCCTACAGAATAAAAGGAGAGCCTTTATAACTTTTCAAAAAATGCAAGAAATATCAGTGTTAATATCTCAGATTCAATAGTCACCACGAAGGACAGTTCTCAAGCTCTGCCTGTTTTGAACTCTCTCTGTTACCCGGTAGACTGTTGAACTGCTAGATACTCTTTACAAAGCCCATTTTCTTTATAACTTTTTTTTTTTTTTTTTTTTAATTGGTTGACTACTATTGACCACTAAACACAAACCAAGCCTGTGATCTCATAAGCTCATGTATACTGCAAGAAAACGCAAATCCTTGGTAATAGCTTCTAAAAATTGTCAGGAGGAAAAAATTCCATGTTTCTGAAAAAAATGAAAAGAATGGAATATGCTCTGACGTACAGTGCAAATGACCCACCTTGTGAAATTCAGGTGGGAGATTAGTCTGAGTCCTAGGAACAGAACCGAGGCAACCACCATCACAAAGACAACACAGCAACATAAGCTGAAATAAAAAGAACTGGTTTTCTTCATGAGCAAGATATGAGATGTGGCCAAAGATGACGTTAGCACGGTGAAGCAGAGGTCCAGGAACAGGGTAAGATCACTTGGTTTGCTGATGTGGTTAGGTGGAAAGGAAAATCCTGAAGCAGGGGCACATCTCTGTGTCTTTGACCTCACTGTCCTCGGTCCCTTTCATAGTAAATGGGGAAGTATGGGACTTCTATAGGACAGCTGATTCTATAGGGTAGCTGGTGGTAAAGTGAGTGTGGAAAACAAGTCAGGTGAATCACAGCTTAAAAGTTCTTGTCTGTCTTCATTGACCCTGAAGGGGGGATCTGAGACAACTAGTGTCATTATCTAAGACTGCGTGATGTGAATTACCGTCACCCACACCAGAGGACAGGGGTCTTGCCTCCTGCTGTAGATGTAGCGCAGGGAAGGGGCTTACTTAGGGGTTTCTTTCAGTGGAGAGCTAAGGCACCTACTTCAGTTTTCCCCCTGCCTCTGTTACCCCCGAGGACCGGAGATCCTGGCCTTGGCCTGGGGAAGGAGGCAGGTCAGAAGACTGCTGTCTGCTGAGAAACTCTTGTCCCCCGAACCTTTTGACCTTTTGTGGATCACCACTTGATGTCAAGCAGAGCTGCCTACCTAGGGGTGCTTCGACCGGCTGCCAGCAATGCAGGGAGGGCACTGCAAGAGGGGCATGTACAAACTCTCTCCTGCAAAATACTGAGTAGCCCTCTCCTGGGCAGCTTCAGGTGCTCTCTGGACTTGCCTCTGATGTATGCAGTCGCATAATGCATTCATTTTTATTGGTTTTAATATTGAAAGAAAAAGACAGAGTATATTAATATTCCTCCCATGTGAAGAAAGCAAAGCATTTATTTTAAACATATGTGAAAAGTATAATTAATATACGGATAAAAATATTTCTTACTCTTTAATATAAAACATAATACAGTAAGTGCTCTTAACAAGCCACTGTAATTCTATTTTGTTGGCAATGTCAGAGCACCCATCAGATTCAGTTATCATATGGCTGATGCTAATTATACAGCTCATTTGCTAGTTAGATGGGAGTCCTTATGTAACTGTTAAACGTGGGGCTATAGCAATTTTTATTAGGAAGCCATTTAACTGCATGATGTTAAACAGTCATGGTTGCTTGCTCTTGAGGAAAATGTAAATAAAATTGCAGTAAAATTTGGGAAAGTATTACACTTGTCTCTGTGTGTCTTTCCTGCTGTCCAGTATGGGAGAAAGTATTCTCTAGTCAGGAAAATTAGGATATTCTTGGAAAAGAAGCTTTTTTGTGCTTGCGTCTTTGAAAGAGACTATCACATCTAAATAGAAAGACATCACATGGCCTCGAATTTAAGAAATTAGTGGTTCTAAACTAAATTCTGTGACTATGGAAGGCAGTTTCCACTATAGTCCTGCAATCGTTAATTTGCAGGCTTGACCTGCTGTGTATGTAGGCTTTTGAAATGGGAAAAGCAACCCGATTAGAGATGTTAGGTAGGTATCCCTGTTCGAGAGATGTAGGCTCTGCCCTCGAGCCTCGATTTTTAGTGCAACGGTCTGTGTGTGTGTGTGGAAATAAAATGCTTTGCTATTTGTTAAAACCTGCTTTCTGCCTCCTAACCCTTTAAAAAGTGTTGCTTGAAGTTGGCCTTGTAATTTACTGGTTAGAACCAGCACTTCCAGTGAAATGGCTTACTCTAATGTGATTGAAAACACCAATTCCTATTGTATTGCCTTCTGTATCTGCATATGTTTCCTTGTTCACTGTTTTTTCCTGCTCGGTTTCTAGCATATTGCAAAGTTACATGTAGTGACATCTATGGCAGAAGCGGCATTACCTCTTTGTATGAGGGATAGCATAAAAACAATATCCAGAGCTGTTTTAAATTTCTTTCCGATGATCTGTGCCTCAGGGAGGGAAGACAGAGGAGGGACAGGAAAAAACCTTTGAAGAGAATGGAAAATCCATTTGCACAGATGTCTGGAAAATCAGTTTCCTCTCAAGCTGTTGTAAGACTTTTGAAGAAATCATTATATTACCTTTTAATCCCCCAGTGCCAGCAGTTGCCTGTGTGACCAGACATTGCCAGCGACGGTCAGTGTGTCTGACAATCTTTCCTCAGTGTCCACATGTTAATTAGATTTGTTCCTGTGGAGAAGCAAATTCATGTGCACATAAACACACGCGTTTTTTGCTTTTCAAATTTTGACAGCGATTATGAATTGCAGGCTTTAATAGGACCTGTCAAACAGTATGGAAACAATTTACTTCCTTTTTGGCATCAAGTATGTCCTGTCCCTATAGTAAGGAAATACTACTGCACAAATGTTGGCATCTGCATTGCTTGCAATAACCCATTCACCAGGGAAGTGGGATACTCAGCCTCCCTTTCTTCTTTTTGCAGGAAGTATAAACTGAATATTATTCCAGTATTTTCAATATCTAGTATTACATATTATTGATTTCATTTATCTGTGTCTGTATAAATCTGTGCATTAGAAATCTCTGATGACTTAATCCGTGGTGTTACTCTTGCCTCTGTTAAAGGTGGAGTGCTGTATAGACAAATATGTACCACACGTGACATTGCTAGCATTTCTACATACATAACGTTACAGTTGTCTCCTGGGAAAGAGAAACTGTGGAATGTAGTACTGGAAAATTCATGATACTGGTACATGGAGGACTGAGCTACAAGAGGGTCTTGTAGGTGCACAAGGAATAATCCTGTGTTTTGCATGCATTTTTACGGCAAACTGCTGTCCACCAAATAATTGATAAATTATTTTATGCTTTAAATACTACTATCAATTATCTACAGCTAAATCTCCATTCCTTATTTACTCAAGTAAGTGTACAGAAGTCAAGATGTTATTCACCTAAGAAACATTAAAAAAAATAGTCTCATGTTGTGTAAATGATTGATTATTAAACCAGCATAGTTACTAACGTAGGGGTAATACTGTGTAGTTAATATGATATCCCACGTAAACAATACTGTCTTTGTAGTCTTAATACTGAATACAGAAATCCATGCAACTCTTTCAGTAACAAGGCTTTGCTTTAATTGCTAACAAAATCTGGAAAAGTTCTTGTTGAGGATGTGTCTTTGTATAAAATGTTTTATTGGGCACCCTTGGGTAGGAAGTGGTGAGCCAGACTGATTGCTTAAGCCTCAGCCACTGAAATCATATTTGTGTGTGTTGGTGACCTTGGGATTAGGATAAGAGAAAGAAAGTCCTTCTGTTTTTAAATTCAAGTTGTTGTTAAGATTTGTTAGAGGAGACCGTTTTCCTCTTGCAAGAATGGCACTTCTTCCCCCCGCCCCCCCTTTTTAAAAAAAATTTTATGATCCCTGTGTAAGAGTGCTGCAGATGATACCTGAGCTGTGTTTACCCTGCCACAGACAAAGGTGATGTGCCCAGAGTCAACCAAGTAACCTCTCAAAGCAACCAAAACGTGCGTTATCTCAAAGACGTGAGCAGACACATGGTAATTGGCTTTCTCCTGGTAGTAAGTAGAGTTATGTTAAATGTGGGCCTGAGGGGAACCCCTGTTTTGGGTTGTAGTTTATTATTAGGTGAGGAAATTACTGGACACCTCCAGCTGCCATTAATCAGCCGTGGAGCCTGACTGGAGCCAAGTGAGAGGCCTGTGGGTGGATGCCGCTGAATGGCAGGGAAATACAACGAGACAGAGACAAATGTTTTCCAGCTTAGCAGCACTAAACTCTGCCCTTTCACAGTCCTTAACATGCATGTTCAAATTGATTTAGTCTGTTTACCCCCCTCAGCCTAACCATCTATTTCCATTGAAGACTGACAGTTTTATGTGTTGCTACCATGTTATTATGTGTTGCTGTGCTGCCAGTAGCTATAGTATTTCAGAAGGGCTCACTTCCAGACATAAAGGGAGAAGGGGGGGAGGGAGCTTGAGTCACTTAATTCCCTTTTACAGGGTGCAAAACATGTTGAGCATGACACCAATTCTCTCCCTCTCTCTGATTCTTTTCTTCCTTCCTTTCTCACCCCCCCCTCTTTGTTTACTTACTCATTTATTTATTGATTTTGGGTCAGCGCATGCCATGCAAAGCCTTAAATGAACTTGCATGCTTGAGAAACACATCTGTCAGGTGATGTAAGTGTCTGGCTTATTCCTCTTTCCTGTTTAGTTTACAAACATGCCATTCCTTCAGGGCTCTGGTACGCGACCGAGAGGCTGCGGCGATGGGTGCCGCTCAAGCAAGGAGGAGCGTAGGTAGCAAACCCACGAGCTTCAGCTGACGCTTAAACATACTGTAGGTCCGTCACCGCTGCTCAGCTGGGAGGTCGGCATACTGGGATTGCAAGAAAAGCTGAACTCGTTTATGATACGTGTTCACAAAATGGGCATGCAGGGAAACAATAGGGAGGAGCTGTGTTTTGCAGTCTTTTTTTTTTTTTTTTGAGACAAACAGAATCAGCTCGTTATCTGAAAGCCCGATTTTAGAATTAGATTCCACTAACACTTGTTCTGGCTAATGCCTTGTCCCACAGTTTAAGGGGTGGGAGTCTATTCAGCAACGATAAAGGTACAGAGGGAAAGACAGGATGTGGCTCTTCCTCCCCACAGGATGATCTGTGTTTTGCCAGTTGTTTTATACTGAAATAAAAAAAAAAAAAAGGAAGACACTTCTTGTTTAACTCAAATGCAGGAAGCTATGAAACCCCAAAGAGAAAGAAGTGGCATACAGAAAGTGAATTTTGAGCAGCTCAGTGATTAGGCTTGTCATCTGGGGCTCACTTAGGTCTGTCTTCTGAATTCCTGAGTTCAGAGTTTTTGTGCACTCAGCTGGCTTTCCCTCTTCTAGTTTTGAAGGTTTTGTGCTCCTTTTCCAATTGGTTTTCTTTTCAGATCCTGCTGCTTCTTTTTTTTTTTTTTTTTTTTTTTTTGATGTGTGCATGTATAAAATATATGATAGCTCTGTGGAGTAATTACATCAAAGTTACCCTGCAACAGTAACAACATCCTCTGGCAGAAGATCACCAGTCAATAAAGAGGATTGTTCCGGCTTTCCCTTGCAATGCCTGACTTCATTCCTGTTGAATCGTAACATGTTCAGAAGCTGAAAACAAAGGCAAAAAGGACTCATATACACAAAATGCTGATTTCTGAGCTGAGGCTAATTTGTGTGCATATTATGGTGTGCCAGGCCCTGTGTACCGATGGCAGACAGATCCTCTGTTCTGCTTTGCGCTGAAACATCTGCGGAAACAGTGCAGTCTTCAAGAAAGTTTTCAATGATAAATACTTCAGTAAAAATATTTAGATAATTAGTAAACTAATGCAACAAGCAGAACAGTCATAACCCACAGTGCTACGTACACAGGGCAGGTATCCCTTGTGGTAGTCCTGTCTTTGTGGGAGAGAAAAGATGTCTTAAGATCTCCACCAAAACTGTTTTTGTCAAGCAAGTGATCTTGCCTGACATAGTCTTCGCTGTCTTTAAGGAGTAATTCCACACTGAGAGTTGATGCTGGCATCCATGTAAAATTCAAATCAGCTAATATCATAGTGCTCTCTAAATGAATGTTGCAATAATTACAAAAAAGTTATGGTCCCAGAAAATAGAAGCATTGCTTGTGTGTTATTTAGCAGCACCTGCCTGCTAAATTCATATTAAACATGTTTTTTTAAAAAAGGTCTTGTAACAGAGTTTGCATTGTTTCATAGCATCCTATATGACATGAATTAACTATGTTAGAGGCCTGATTTTCAATATAACTGGTAATATTTTCCAGCATTTTGCATCAGGAAGGCTAACGGTGTGACCAAGCTACTCTAACTAAACCTTATGTTTCCAAAAACCGACCTATTTTAAAACTTATTTATTTATTTAAAAATTAGTATGCTTTTATTAGTGCGCAATTAGGGCAGTAACACAAAAATTTAATCATTTTATCCACACCAATCTCCTTTTTAGGGGTAGGGGAGAAAGCAGGCAGGTGCTGAAGAGGCAGGTGCTGTAAAAAGTTTCTGTTTTGACGGATACAGACACTCTCCGAACCACATTTCAGTACTCTTTTCAAAATGACATTTTTACTCTGTTTGCCACTAGCATTTATGCGGGATCTGTGGTTTAAAGTGGGTTTTCCTGACTACTCTTTGCCTGCGGTCATATTCTATCCGTGGATAATGGAGTCGCTGTTTACAAAACCTGGCTGTGTGGCTCTGTAGAAGAATACTTAGGAAAACGGTGATGTGGCCTGTTGAAAACCGCTGTCAAACCCCTGATGCCATAAACACTGTTCAGTAGGATCAGGAAGAGCTCGGAGGCCAAAGGGTTGCCGGTCCCTCTCCCCGTAGTGGAGCCGCTGCTTTTGCAAAACCAGCTTTGCTCAGCTGGCTCTGCACATCCTCTGTCATCGTCCTCCTTAATGGGGAGTTTGGCGAGATTTTTATGTGTGCCAGGACCACCATCAGCTCCTGGTGCTTCCTTAAGTTGGGCAGGCACAGTGACCGATCCTTTCCAGAGATCTTTCAGGTGTCTGAAATTAAACAGCTTTATTTTCTGTCTCTTTTGCCTTGCTGCCCTTTCCAGCTTACTCTTCCTGATGGTTCTCATCTCTGACACCGCCGGGTGCTCCAAAGTCCGCAAGAGCTGTTTCTGAGTCTTCCCTCCGCTCCTGAGTTATCTTTTTTTATGTACCAGTGTGAAAAAGCTTAATACTGTCAAATTTTATTTTCCAATGTTCAGATTGAGAACTTAATGAGGTTTATAACACAATGGCTTTTCTTTTAAAAGTATATCCATTAATCTTTACTGCGACAGCTGTGTACAAAATAACCCTGAAAGGCTAGCAGAAGGCTCAACAACATAGGGGCAGGGGGGAAGAGAGGCAAATGGTTACATTAGAACATTGGTCCTGCATGGCAAGCCAAGTCACTGAAAGCTCAATAAAGCCAGGGGTGGATTTTGGTTTTTTTTTAGTTAGTTTGTTTGTTTATTTATTTATTTAAATGGGAATAGATGGGAGCGTAGGTTTTTGGTGGTGATGTTTATCTTTGTGTCAGAGCCCCCGTTAGACCAGGAGGAGAAGAGAAAGTGAAAGCTCTGTATTTGTGGAATATTTTTAATCCCCTTCTGTTTAAAATCTGAAAGGCAAATTGTATGGGTCTATTGCCGAGTGAGTTCTGCTAAGCTTGTCTGTTTTCACACTTTCTATAGCTTGAGAGCTTCCTCTGATTCAGTAAGAATCACAGGAAAATTCACAGGAAACTCATAGGACTGACAGGGAAATTAGTCCTTAATGATGTGCCAGTCTGACAAGAAGATGACTTTTGGCAGCAAATCTGTATGTGCTTTTTATGTTGAATACTTTTTTTGTTGGACCTTGAACATATGTAAATAATATTTGTAAAAACATTTTGATCCATTAGCATAATGATATTCTTATTTGCAGTAAAAGTCATCCTCAGACCTTCACCCACCAAAACAAGGGTAAAGTTTCCATGATTCTGCCAATGATGTAGCATATGGAAGCTGTGCCATTTTGGCATTATGTATTTTAACTGTTACCCAAATGCTTGATGAGGAAGTGGGATGAATATTCTGGCTGGGGAGCTATGAGTGAGCTGCAGCTGAAAATGGAGGGGACAGTAGGTGTGTGAATACAAAGTGGCTCTCACTGTTGCTTACCGAGTGCAGCATTTGTGGAGTTACTGTACGTGACAAATATGGCAAAATCGTTGTCAGAAATCATCCGTGATGGCTTTGGTTCTACTACAGAATTGATCCGTGTGGATGAGTCAAGTATTGTACATAATAATTGTAATACTTAATATTCGTAACTAAATATAATATTGTTGTGGCATCTTATCTCTGCTGGTAACTGCCCTCTGGCTGGACGTCATGCCACTGACCACAACCCTCTAAGCTCAGCAGTTCAACCATTTTTCAGTCCGTCTCTGTGTCCCTTATCTAAGCTGTGCTTCATCAGTTTGTCAGCGAGGACATCGCGGGAGGCAGTGGGTTTCACTTTCCATGTTGTGAGCAAGAGCCTGAAGCAGGGAAACAGGCTTATTTCAATCACTGATTTGATGCTGCACATCATTAACGTATTTTTAAAATGTGCTTTTGAACATACAGCTATGCCAAATTCCAGCAATTGTCTTGAATTGACGTATACTGCAATATGGTTCTCTTTGAAGCAGTCTTGTTTCATAACATTTTCCATTCCCCCTTGTGTCTCTTAAGTTCTTGTTTTGCAAAAAGTGGAGCTCGCACTGCAAATCTTAGACTTTTTTTCCTTGCAGACAGTGCTGAGTAGTGCAGTCAGCATCTTTAAAGTTTTCTTTCAAAACATGAGTTGTGAAGTGAGGGCATCTGTTCAGTCTCTGCTTCCACTGAAATATTGCTACGTAAAGGTAATTCTTCAAATGAATATACATTGGAAATACATGAAAAATGTTGTTCTTGAGGGGCATATCTAACACTAAGACTTATTGTTCATATAATTGCCCAACACCATTACTTTTTCATCATTAATTTTTTTTAAAAGAGAAAAATGTTTCCAAAAAAAGATACTTTTTTAAAAACAATGTGCTTATCTGAAGAATATATGAAATGATACTGCATTATTTAAAGACATGAATTGGTCATGTAAACGTACTTAAGAATTTATTTTAAATTGGTTTCTATTCAAAAGGATACAATAATTTTTAATGTCCCAGCTTTGGATTCTACAAAACTTACTCACATGCTGAGATTTAAGCATGTGAACTGAAAGAACAGCTTCATCACATTTCATTTAAACGCTGCCTTTTCTGAAGTGGAAAAGCAAAGCAAAGTGTCTCCAACATCTTCCAGCATAACAGCAAATGCAGAGAATATCAAAGCAAATAATTATCATTGCATTGCTATACGCTCAGTGCCCAGGAAATTTAATTCAGTGCCTTTCCTCAATTCTCCCTGCCTCCAGCTTGTTCCTGTAAACACACAGGTAACTGCATGCTGTAATGTAAGAAATAAGTATTTCTTTATGTAATGTAAATCTAATTTTTGATGACTGACTTGTAAAATTGCCTTACCCGGTGAATTTTAAACAGCTGGCCTATACATCCTTTTCACTCAGCTGTTTTTCCTTCTGGAGATACTTAAATAATATCTTGAGGGTGTTTCCTCTTAATGAGGTAATAATACCCATATCCTGGGCTAAATAAACTTGAGGCCAAAGGCCTAGGTGTTTATTAGCAGAGGATGTGGTTATTAACAAATTTAACAGGAAGCACCCTCGAGTTATTATTTTACTGACATTTCTAATGATTATGCATTTGAGAAATAATTGGTTGAAAAATAATACTTATACTTTTAAGAGGGCAGGTGAAGCAGAAGATAATTAATAGGTCGGCTCATGGCAAACAAAGCTTCTATCAGTCTGGTGCCTTCTGAAGTGGGTGGTGATACCAGACGCAGGAGGAGCAGTACCCTTTCAACTGTTGTTGCCTTGGGCACTTCAGGTCAGCATGCCACTCTCCTTAATGCAAGAAAGCCCATGGAAGTTTTGGTTTTCAAATCAAAGCCAGTTAGGCAGTGCGTCCTTTTAAGAGACCAGTTATTTGTCAACAACAGAGGTAGCAAAAGCACATGAATTTGTGAAGTCCACATGTTGTTAGCTCTAATAAGTGACGATTGGCATCCTAATCCTCTTTAGCAAAGGGACTTTTGCCCCCAAAGGAGCAATAATAATGAGCTTAGCACTTAGAAAAATTGGTTCTCATCCCTGGGTCTTAATTGGTTTTGCAGAGATGGACAGAGGAACTGAGACAAAGGGAACTCAAAGAGCGTGCCAAGTTCCTGTCATAAGTAAACAGCAGTTTGGAGAAGACTCTGGGCTCTTAAGTCTGGTGTTCCAGTTATGTTGCTTCCTCTGCCTCGTAATACCTCCGTCCTGCAAATATTTGTGCTGCATGAATAGACTCAGAGGCCTTGGCTCCACTTCCCAGGCATCTACCACTGTGGGTAGAGTTTCATTTACAACACTTTTTGTTTTGTATAATGCAAATGCTGGCAGAGTGCAGATGTGCTGATGAGAATGTGCAAACTACTCACAAACTCAAAGCTAAGCACATACGTACATATTTGCAAGACTGAAGTCTGAGAGAAATCAGATTATGCTGTTTAGTTTCACTCGTATGAAATCAACGGCCACATAAACCCCCACCAGCCTCCCTTTATTGCTACAGAACAGAAACTTATTGGATTTAAGCATATACAAAGAAGGTGATTCGGGGAACTGACAAGTCTCTGCTGTTCTTTGTTTAGGGCAGAAATTGTAGCAAAGTATTTTCAGGTTAACTAGCATCTGCGATCTGAATTTTTGCAAAGCTTGATACCTCCATTAAAAATATGGCAGTGGCTAATTGCTACGCTGACAGCTTAAGTTGAATGTAGGATGCTAAGTTCCTCATTTTAGAACAAAACCAAAAATACAATGGCTAGCTATGTTTTGCCTACAATTAACAGAATAAACATCTTAATAGCCGAAGAAGACACAAGCAGATGTTCTAATTGCACATCTGTGTGAAACTGATATTTGCTAGTTCCACTGTAGCTTGACCTCTGTACATCAGGAAGTTTCAGTCCCATAGGATTTAAATGATTTATTGATCTGGATGCAATGAATATTACAGAAACAAGCTGTATTTCTAAGAATTTAAATACGTTCTCATTCTGTGTAGTACTAATTCATGCTTGAAAGGAATCCACACTCTGCTTTAATCCGAGTGGAGATATCAAGATTGTTCACTTTATCCTTGAATAAGTGGGAGGAAAGATGAAATATGCAGAGGATATGATACTGGGAAACTGGAGGAATGTGGAAACAAGGAATCTGTTCCAGTAGTTACATCTTTCTCTTTAGACTTCTAAAAAGATTTTGTGAGATGGACTAAAGAAAAGCCAATGGAAAAAGCCACGTTCCTTGTAGCAAGCTGAAAACCCCCCTCATACTCTACAATGAAGATTTTGTATCACACTTCTCTATCCAGGAACTAGAAAAAAGCTTCATAATGCATATGAATCTTTTTCGTAAGTGGAGTTAAGGTTTATATTGCCAGGTTTTCATGACATTTCAAAAATACCACATAATGAGGATCAAGTGACTTTAGGACCAGGTGCAACAAGGAAGGCTGCAAAATAATATCCTTACCTCTACACTGGAAAATTGCCCATAGTAGATTTGTATTAATTTTATTAGAATATTTGCTTGAATTGGCTTGTGTGATTGTGCAAGTAATGGGTTTTGGTAAGTACATTTTTGATAATTTGACACGGGAGATACTAGTGTGTGTGCAGCTTTGAGTATCTTAGGAGTTCCCCTCTAGTCAGTGTTTACGTCAGACATGGGAAGACTTCAGTCCCAAACCTAGTGCTGGTTGTTAGGGCTATGTTATCTATCTGGCTACCTATCTGTTCCTGCCAGTAACAGCTACACTGTGCTCAACTGAAGTACAGCAAATCTCTATGGTTTTAAATGCACTCATTTTTATATACATCTGTCAGAAATCGGTGCAGAGGAATAAACAAATGGCATACAGCTTGATTGGTTCAACCTGCTGGAGATCAGTGGATATTATTTTTTTCATTGATTTTGTTGCCTTTGGGGTTTTTTCTTAAGTGTCAAACAAACCTGAAGTTTATTTTGTTAAAGGAGAGTGAGACTGAAGGAAGTAACAAATCCATTGCTATAAAGGAATGGATGGATCTTTCCAGCCAGGAGCAAAATGCCTGTGACCAATATGGAAGTGCCTGGAGGGTGTGTTCCTCCTCTGCAGCTCAGCTGTGTGATGGTATCCCTGTTCCCATGTGCTGACGGGGGCAGTCTGGCAGCAGGTTAGGAAAACTCTTAATGCACAAAAAGAAAGTTAATTGAGGAAGCAAAATGGTGAGAAGAAAGAGAAGAGGGAAGATAGCAAGGAAGCGGGGAGAAGAGTAAGAGACAAGAACTGGAAGGGTGGAACAGAGTAACTCGGTGAATGAGCTATCAGGGAAGGAAGATGTTCCTCCTGCTTGTTGGTACGGGGCCTCCTGCTGATGGTACCTCTGGCTTGTTTTGCTGGGATCTGGATGAGGATGACCAGGGAAAGGAGTTGTCTCTTCTTGTCGTAGCGCTAGCTCTCTCTAGTGCTTTGGAGATCGCTGGGGGGGGGGGGGAATGGAAAGGAGTGATCATCTGAAGGATACGCAGGATGGTGCATCGGTGATGGCGTGATCTTTAGCCAGCTCTGAACTCTTCCACTGGGCAAGCTGGGAGACTAATGTTCATTTCATGGAAGATAGGTTCCTTCAGCGTAAAGGCATAATTCCTTTTCTAGGCTTTAAACCCAACTAACTCCTAAGGTGATCCCTAGTTAGTATTAGAAAATAAGAGATTACCATTAATACACTTTGGTAATATATCTAAAATAGAAAGAAAACTCGCAAAATCAATAGGAAAATACATGCGTTCATGTATATATAATGTGTATACATCTCTGTCCAAAAGATGACTTCATGAATGACAGGCGTGTTACATAGTGAGCATTAGCGCAGTGTTTTCTATTTAGTACTCTTTTCATATAATTTTTGTACCTTCTTTTTATGTCACCACTTTTTCTTTTCTTTTCTTTTCTTTTCTTTTCTTTTCTTTTCTTTTCTTTTCTTTTCTTTTCTTTTCTTTTCTTTTCTTTTCTTTTCTTTTCTTTTCTTTTCTTTTCTTTTCTTTTCTTTTCTTTTCTTTTCTTTTCTTTTCTCTTTTCTTTTCCTTTTCTTTTCTTTTCTTTTCTTTTCTTTTCTTTTCTTTTCTTTTCTTTTCTTTTCTTTTCTTTTCTTTTCTTTTCTTTTCTTTTCTTTTCTTTTCTTTTCTTTTCTTTTCTTTTCTTTTCTTTTCTTTTCTTTTCTTTTTCTTTTTTCCTTTTTTTTTTTTTTTGCAAAGGTGTTCTGCCTTGCAGTTTTTAGGTAAATTCTATGACGTTTTATGGATACTGAAGTAATTTGTGACACATAGAAATGATTGAATTAGACAAATCATTCTTTGATGTGTGTTTAAGGAGCTAATATATAGCTTCTAAATTTTTACATATCTTTTATTGAGGCTGGTATGAGGGCATCCTCCAGGTGTTTTCAGTTAACCATTTGGTGTGCGGCAAACACATCTCATACATGTTATATATTGTGTGTATGCATTATCTGGAGCTATTGTAAGACAGTATTTACTGAGGAAATCACTGAAGAGTTCATATATATGATTTTAACAGCACGATTTCCCTTTCCCTAGGGGTGATTTATATATATATGTCAAATATAAAATATATGACTCCCAAAAAGGCAGCCACAAAATACAAGGCTGTGGTCATATAACACAACTCCAGTGTCAAAGAAAGGCTGTATTTTAGGACTTCGACACTGTTGTCATGAAATATGGCTTAATATAAAACTATCTGAAAGACAAATGTTATTTTGCAAGAGAAAGGGACAGTAACTTGCTGTTCTTAAAGTTCCTGTGGTAATGGGTTTATGTTACATGCAAAACCCTTGTGATAAGGCACCGCTAAGGCTAAAAAAATGAAAATTAAGATGTAAAAAAGAGATCATGCAGAATATTCAATTCCAAGGAAAATTTAGCTGTGAGCTGAAAGCCTTCATTTAACTTTGTTAGTATGTGAATGACTCTCCATCTGGAGAATCAAGGTCTGTCTGTCCTACAGCATATACCTCGTAAGAAAGGGACAGACATGTCTCCCTCCTCTCCTGTCCTTACAGAAAGCTCTCACGGCAGCAGAGCTGGCAAGGTTCTGCTTGTATGTGTTCCCGGCACACCAGTGCCCTTGTGCCCCTTCGGATGCTACGACTACTGGGTTCAAACAACAACTATAGTCCAGTATTTCTTTATGTTCAAGTTAGCTTATGGACAAAACCATCAGTATTATTGAATCGCTGTGTGTGAGTTTATGGGCAAAGCAGGCTTACAAAACCTGTGGTTGTTATAGTTTAAAAATGAACTTGATTTCAGTAAGAGCAGGTCGAGAATTACTCAAAATGATTGTACTTTTTACTGTACAGCAGTCTGTCAGGGCAACGGCCTTTTTATACACAGTTTATTCTTACATATAAGCAATAAGATGATCTTTTTGTCTGCAGCTGTGAAGGAAAACAAGTAGTTTTTCTGAGTTTGTGGGACAAAAATGATGCACATACTGAGTTTCACCTCCTGAGGCTATTGATAGTGTGAAGAGCTTGCTGTAAACATAGTGCAAGTCTTATATTGCTCTTATATGTTCTTAAAGGTAATTTTTATACTCTAGCAGGAACCAGGATATTTACTAAAACTTGTGTTAACAAAATGATGGAAATCAGATGCAGTGAAAATTGAACCTCTTCATTACTGTGGTCAATGAGAATCTGTAACTGGTTGCTATGTGACAATCCTTGAGATCCTCAAAAAATAATGGTAGAGTTGATCTTGCAGTAAAAGATATGAGCCAGCATATAAGGACATTAAAAAAAATAATAAAAAAATCTATCTTCAACTTATGTACTCTGGAAAAGGCACAGAGATAATGTCAACTTTAATTACTGTTTTCTTCTGAACACAGGGAATAGGCCAAAGGGCATGAATGGAAATTAAAGAAAAATGGAAAACAGATGGTAGGAAGCATGCTACAGGAACTGGAGTACAGGCAGCACTGTACATAATTTACCAAAAAGAAAAGGGGCCTTATGAGTTATTTTGTCCAATTTTAAACATCATCATCTTATGGGCTGTTTCACAACAACGTTATTACTAAATCAAGTCCCCATTGATAGCAACCGCTGTATTGTTGCCAGAATTTAAAATTCTTCCTTCTCCAGCCTTTATAAGACATCTTTGAAATATAGGTCAGACAAAATTGGATGCTGAAAGATAGCCACGGAAATTAATAGCTTGACATTCAAAAGTGCTGGTCACCAAAGCCACCATATATTTCAGGGGATACTGGCTGAATACTTGTCATTTTGGAAAAGGTTGACATTGATTTAAATGCTTCAGCGTGGGATTAGGAGCCTAATTTTAATACGCATTTTTTAATAAATCTTGTCAATATTTATGATGACATATTGCAAAGTGCTGTTGCTTTGTTTTAGAGGCTTTCATTTGGATAGGAAATCGTTTAGTTCAGGCAGGATTTCTTTCCCTTTGCAGCACGTTTCTCGCAGTTGAAGGAGCTGATCAGAGAATGGCCCTGATGTGCAGTGGGGAGGTTTCAGAGTCCAAAACCAGAAAGACTTGAAGCCACACTGAGCCATAGACTGGCAAAACACAAAAATCAAGTGGTAGTCCCTGCAATTAATCCTGAAATGCATGCTTGTTTTTGAAGTCAGATTTCTTGCTTCTCTCCTCCAAATCCTGCCTCATGAGGGGCAGAGCAATGAGGCAGGGTAGGCCGTGGGGCTGACCTGCTCTCAGTGTAGTGCTGAGCACCCCCCCAGGCTGCCCCTACGGTCGGGCCTGCCTCACCATCCTGATGTTTTGGCCATTTTGGGTTGGTGGGGATCAAGGGGTAGCCTACAAGCCAGCCCACTGCTGGGAGCTCGCCACATTCCTGGCCCCGTGGCTGCAAGCTGGTCTCCCCAGAGCTGCTGCAACTTTCATTTTGGTCAGCTTCTCCTTCCAGGTAGGGCCCTAGGGCTGCACCCGTACTGGGACTGTCATTGATGTTCGACAACAGTTTGCCATCCAACTACCAGCTGAGGGGGCTTGGTGTGCCAGGAGTAAAAAGCTGCCTTGCCATGGCCTGCTCCTGCGTTATGGGCTCAGCAGCCAGCCGGCACGCGTAAATGGATGTACCCAGCGGGGTGGGTGCTGCCTGCCTGCACCGCGCTGGTGCTTGTTTGAGATCCTGAACGAGGTTTTGTGTACCTGTGTGGGTTTGAAACCATGTCCCGCCTGGGTCAGCTGAACCACCGGCACCGCTCTCACCAGCCTGCCAGCCTCAGTGGTGTTATTCAGCATTACGCAGGCCAGCAGTGGCTTTAGTAGCAGACAGCTCTCCTCCTAGCTACCTCATATAATGTTTATAGGGAGCCGGGCCTATGCTTTTCATGGGAAACTTCTAATTTGTTGGGGTTTATCTAGGATCAAGGAAGCAGAATCATGTTCAAGTCATGTATGGCACGTCATGGCAGTTCTCTAACAGCCTTCATCAGAAGTGCTGTTTCAAAGGAGAGGAAAATGAATGGTTACTGGCAAACATGTTAACATAGCTCAGTCATCCCTAGGCTTCCAGCACCGTGATGGGAGAAGGTAATGAGGTCATGGGTTGTATTTTTAGGTTCTGAAGACTGACTTTGAGAACTGAGGAAAAGTAAATAAAGGATTATTTATTAAATGAAGAAAGGATTATCCATTACAGGATAAATCTTGCTTGCCTTACGTGTACAAATAGTTCCCATTGACTATGAACAAGTCAAATACTTACACAAGCCATTTATAACTTTTTATGTAACCTTATAAAACCACATACATTCTTTTATGTCGTGAGCTTAAGAAGCATGCAGAAGTTAGCCAGTTAGGTGTCTAATGAAACAAAGTAGCCTCATTTTCACTACAGATACCTTCAAAGACAGGTTGAAACAAGAAAACTTCTTATCTATTTAACCACGAGACAAATATATTCAGAAAAATATCCAGATAACAAAGCAAATTTCACTGGAGAGTCTCAATTGCTGTGAGAACAGAGTGGCTGGGAAAAGGAAAGGAGGACCACGCAAAGCATGAAAACATTCAGAAGGTGGTTAAATGGAAAGTTTCTCCTCCTCCTGCACATTCCTTGGAGTCTCTCAGAACATGGGGCAGGGCAACGGTAACTTTTATTATAAGACACTACAAATTAATTTCAGAATAATTTTCTTCTGGCCTACCAGCTGTAGTTACTCAAGACAGATTAACCAGAACATGATTGGTTGCAGCCCCTGTCCAACACCATGAGCTAAATACCACAATTATAGAGGATGCCAACAGAGATAGTGTTAACTCTTAACTTGGTGATACCTCTAGCTAATCTCAACTGACTGTCTCTGGGCTGAGTTTTTCCAGGGTACAAGTGCAATGAAAATGGGGAATCAGGAGGACTGAAGCTTCTCTGTCATCCCCTGCATGAATGATGTGTGGCTTCCTACCCACAAGATGCTGCATGGCATATGGGTGCCCTGCTCCTGCCCCGACTTCTCAGTCAGCTGTACATGAGACATTCGTACTTGGTGACCCTTTGTGCCTCAAGTATGTCTGGCATTAAGTCACTTGGCAGTTTGTGCAGTTTTTAACTGACATTATGCTCCGTGTGCTAGATATAAAAACTGTTCTCATCATCTTTCATCCTTATTGATTCAGTTATAAATCACCCTGCTTTATGTTTCCCATAGTTTATCTCAGGAATGCGTAGATAATAGCCTTTCATTAAAAGAGAAGGAAACATTCAGCCTCCTATTTTAATTTTATTCAGAGGAACAGCTGAATCCAAAAGGAAGATTTGGATGTTTTCCCTTCTTTCTTTGAAAAGTCAGCTACAGAAACTGAGGAGAGCAGGCTTGAATCACCACTGGACAAGTGCGTTCAGTGCTGCTCTGGACTAACTGACAGACATTCTTTTCCTGTGGTGAAATATTTTGAAATCCCTCATTTTTGTCTGAATGACAAAAGCCAAAACCTCAGTGTTTTTCATGAGGAGGAATTCTTGTCTTCCGGCCAACTCAGTTAGCTTCACAGCAAGAACTGGGAAGTTCAGGTTATGGCAAAGGGAGGATTTCCACATACATGTGGAAGTAGATGACAGTTGCTTTCAGTCCTTTGACCTCCTGCAGCACTGAGATGTCAAGCATTAAAATCATGACACTGTACAGAAAGTTATCAAATCAACTAATTCCTCAAGGCTTTGACCATTTTCTTTATCTATAATTTTTCTCTGAAGATGGTTTAGTTAAGCTTAGACATTCATCATGCAACTAAAGATCGTGCCAGGAAATTTTCACAGCAGCTATCAAGTACTCCATGCTAACTTCTTCAAAAAAGGAAGAAAAGAGGGGGAAAAAAAAAAAAAAGTTCAAATTATGCATTCTCTCAGTTCTGTGCTTTGAGAATTCTGTGCTTCCTTTCTTGACCAAAGTACATATTGCCGTGGTCTAACCTGTCACCCGTAATCTGAGTTCAGTCTTCAGCTTGACCTGTGCTTGTGCTGTAACTCTGGCAGATTCTGTTTTCCATTAACTCAATCATAGGGCAGTTTTTACCCCGCTAAAATATTTGACTAGCCTTTTTCTCCTGTCTCTTCCATGACAACTGCAGTCCTCCCTTGTGCAGCTCCCCCAGAACGTGGTTGCCAAGATTACACTCCTAGAACATCGTTTTGAGTGCGTCCCTCTTCCCTCAGTGTCCCTTCACTAACTGTTGGTCCTCAGTCTGAAAACCCTTCCTCGGCCCTCTGCTAGTCACTATCACAATGTCTCCATCCATTCTGTATCACCAGGCCCGATTGCCAACCTCTTGTTTTGTTCAACAAGCTCATCTTAACTATTGTGGGCGTAGCAATCTCTAAACACCCAGAAAGCGATTGCAATGCTGTCCCTCAAACTCCTCTTCATTAATGTGTTACCAGTCCATCCCCTGGGGAAGGCCGATATTGAGGATGTGATTGCGGGGTTGTTTCACCACTTTTTTGTGCTTTCCTGCCTGTCTGCAGTTATTGCTTTTTTCCCACAGCTTGTGGTACGGCCCTCCTCTTTCTCTGCATCTGCATGCTATCAGGCATGGTGGTGTGGTGGTTGGTGAGCAGGGCTACATTTTGGGGTGCCCTTAGGAGGCAGTGGCTGAACACCAACACTCCTTTGCCTCCTAGGAGTCTTGGGCTCTTCAGTCCCTTCTGTTGGCTTTTCAATCCTTTCCTCTCCTTGGTGGATGGGCTTGTAAGCATGACCCACAAAGTCATCCAGACTCAGATTCTCACATACCTTGCTGTGCCCCGATGTGGTTTCACAGGGCAGCAGTCCTGGAAACTGATTTTTTTCTGAGAGGGAGAAAGAAACCACGTGCCCGTATTTTTGCCTTTCATAATTTCTGTTTAAAGTTGGCCACTGCCTTTAATTGACTGTGTCTGTCCAGTGCTTTCTTCCCTGGCTGATCTGTATGTTCATCTGTCCCATCACATGTTTCTAAGTGATTCAATAACAGAAATTAAAATGTGTTAGCAGGGAGAATACATTACGTATACTGTAAAATGAATCAGTAGGAAGGGTTCTATCCTGGAAGGGATGGATTGCAATTAGTGCAATCTAATTAGCGTATACTTTCTGTACAATCCTGGAAACCCTCTTCATGTTCATATATATTTTTTCTCTCGGTACTCTCCCAGCCCTCCCAAAGCTGGAAACAAGAATGCAGTTAAGGATGGGAGATGTTATATTGCTACTTCTAGTTCTGTCTTTCTCTAGCAGGTACTTTCCATTTCTGTGAGGTTGAAGTGTTTGCTTTTAAAATTAATTACCACAGGAATTAAGGGTTTTACAATGGCTTTGTGGTAACACAGTTTTAAATAGAGATAGATCTGTGAACCACTGCAATCTGTCATAATGGTGTTTCCTTGGAATAATCACTGAATGTATCTTAGAAGTTAAAAAAAATTAAAAAATCAAACATTTTGATACGTTACATCTGCATCCGATTTTCTTATTAGCTGATTTAACATGATGGCATGTTAAATTTGCATTGGCACCTAGCAGCTTATTGTATGGTGAGCTCTGTGAATATAACATACCATTTTCTAGCGCTAACAGTTATGTATGCTAATAAAGTGCATATTGACCTGCACAGTGCTATACAGAGCCCCGCCAATCAAATCTGTCTTCTGAGAGAAGGTGGAAAAAAATCTCCGTGGTTTATTATACCCCATTAAGCTTCCTAACCAGTTACAGCAGCTAATTCTAAGGATTTTTAGCCTAAAATTCGCCTCATTCAAACTTGTCCTTTTTTCCACTTTTTAGAGTGTTTTGCTGTTGTTACTGGACACCGCTTGTGACATGTCTGTCACTAGAGTCTGTGGATCTTCCAGTGGGAAGCTTAGAAGGGCAGGAAAATTCTAGTTCAATAAATGGTCTTTGCTATTTTCAAAGCTAATGTCTTAGAAATGAATGATGGACTGTTTATCTTTAGAAAAATATGGATCTTTCTAGCAATGGAAGCCATTTTTTTGAAGCCATTGGGGAACAGGGAAGGGAAACATAACAGTAGTTGCAAACCCAGAGACAGAGGCCTGAAAAGGACCAGCAGCAATCTGGAAAATCTTTTAGACATGAAACTGGAAGTTTGAGTCATTTGTGAGGTTGGCCAAGAGAAGTGAAATTCTTGATGGAGTAAGTTGTTCGGCTCTTGGCTCCCAGGACTGACTTCTAGCATCAACACCACTTGGTTTTGGTATCTTCATGATCAGCACAGAAGTCCCATTTTTACCTTCACAGTTTCATGTTGTGTAGCGTGTCTCACATCCTGAGTCTGCCCTACATCCCTGGTTAACTGAAACCCAGGCTCTAGAATTTGATCAGGTCAACTAGAAACTTTTCAGGGTGGGCACAAAGCACCACAAGGCACTGTGCAGAAGCTGGGAGTGAGTCAGATGCTTTGCCATAGCCACACCAATCGAATGTGAATTCAGCAGTTGCTCAGGATTAGGTCTCTCTTATCATGAAAGACAGCAGCTTTCCTGGAGTCGTAAATAGTCTGTGGAAACGAATTAGTCCCAAGAAAAGTGGTTTTTGCTATTGAACTCTCATTACAGACCATAGGAGCTGGATATTCAGCTTTGTATTTCAGGCTGTGCAGATCTGGGTCTCAAGCAGTGTCATCTGATGCAGTTTAAAGACTCAAATCGAGCTGCAATTCAGAACAGGAAAACCATTTTCCACTGGATTCCCGTAGTTTCGACTTTATCACTTGAGTTACAATGATTTCTTGTTGTGCCTGAACAGAGTCCACAAACTGCAATTTACTGCTTCCTGCAACAGTCTGACATGGTCCCCTGTGGGAGAAAAATAAGTTAAACAGAGAACTTTTTCCTCTTAAGGAATTATATTGATCTTGCAGATGCCGAGTTAACTTACCATGTTTTTCCTTAGAGCACTTGGCTGCAGATTCACTTAAGAGTAAATATAAGAGCCCTATCATCTCATTTCCCCTTAAGCCTAAGCATTACAATCTGTCAGTCACTGACATGCAGTTTTCTTTTAAAGATGAGATTGAATAGTATGAAACAGCTCTTCAATGTTTGCTAAGTTCTGTGTCACGATTTCCCAACTATAACTATTGCATTTCTCTTAAAAAAATCTGTCATTTTTCTGCAGCCCGAACGTCAAATGCAATATATAGAAAATATAAATATTTAAATTTGAGGTATGGTTTACCCTGTTCTTCACTGGAGTGCTGCTTCTTCTATCAAAAACCACAGAAGTGTAGCTTGAGTAGGCTACTGGAGAGAGCAAATTCATCATGTGTCTGCTGCAAGCTCTCTTGTTGTTTAAGGACTAGCTAGACTGGTAAATAATCCACAGACCTTAACAGGAGGCAATGCTGACTTGCATTACTTCTGGAAGAGCACCAGCTTCCTCTTTTGGTATCCTCCTCCTCTTTTCTTTTACCCCTTTTCCATCTCATTTTCTCTGCAATGAGAATGAAGAGGTTCTTTCATCTCTGGAGACTTCTGTCATGTTTAATTGGCATAGACATTTATAGTTTTATTTCAGCTTGACCGGGCTTCTCAAGGACAGTTTCCATATCCTGCAGCTAGCTACAGTACGTTCTTCCCTGCAGAGTGTAATCTGTATTTCCAGAGTGAGGATGACTCTTGGCATGTGCCCACAGACCCTGTGTTCTTACATAGCGTGAATCTGTCGTCTTTATATCTTCATAGAAGATGAGGAACCTCCTCATAGGCTTCCCTACCTGTGAAACTCTTCTCACATGCAGCCTTATGCATGTGTGTCCACAACAGGATATGCAAAGATAGATGCATGTATGTATATGACGGTATGTAAAGGATATGCAAAGAGTACGTGACCATTCGCTTGACCTCAGCCAGGTAATAGGCAGTGATTTTTCTGTCTGGATGCAATCTTATGGGCATCATCAGATGCACTGTGATAAGGCAACACCACATCAATAGTGCAATATGATTCCTTTTTGATTTAATGTTTGACAATTGACCTTCTGTGCTAGGTAATGTCAACATGAAATGAGAGGCGGTTTTGGTCCCAAAGCTTTACCGGCTTAGCAAATGAATCCAGTATACTAATCTCTTATCTGTTGTTGAGTAGTTGATGTGTGCAGAATGTGTAGCTTGAACGTGAAATCCACAGCCATGGCACTTCCTTTAAAGCTCAGCGTGTGGCTCGCCATCCAGGTTTACTCTTGTCATTTTCCAATTGCTGGTGTTATTCCAAGTTGTTTGCATACCAGTGGTAAGGTGATTTTATGCTATTGGTAATTTTGCCATAATTCAGCAACATGAAGTAATCTTTGCTTTCTTTCTGCAGAGCTCATGTGGCTGACAGAAAATGACTCTGATGTGCAACTTGTATTTCCACAGTGAAAGAGGCTATGTTTAGAGCAGAAGATTTTAACTTCCCTTAGTAAATACAGAACCCCCCCAACTGCTTTAATCTCTGACACTGTGTTTTACAGGTAGTTATTTTTAAAAATGACTTTTCTTCCTCCTTTATGGCTAGGAAGCAATAAAAACACCCTCCTCATTCGATTCAGAAATTCACCACAGAGATGTTGTAAGTAGAAAGAGCCAGGAAAAGAAAGAGCATAAAATAATTTTTAAACCAGACAACACATTTCTCTATAATGGTGGATTACTGCAATCACTTTCCCTTCCTTCGCAGAGGGCAAGGGATATCATACTCATGGGAATTATGCCTCAGCCCTTCAAATGCTAATTACCATATTATACAGTTTAATCAGAGATGATATTTGTTGGAATAAGCAAGTTGCAGACAGCCACTGGGCATTCCTGTGGAATGCAGGAGTAAAAGGAAGTCCTGCTTCATATTTGGCTTTAAAAATTGGACAGCCCACAGGGTGTGACGTGCCTGGCTGAGGCTCTGGTGACATGGAAGTACATGTAGCCATCCCTTCTCTTGTGGTGCCGTGTTGAGATGAGGCACAGATGCAGACCCTGCCTTCCCCCCTCCTCTCCTTGCTACCCTACTGTGCCATGAAGCCTTTCATGGTCTTTTAAGGATTGCCAGGACAACTGTGGTGGCATGGCTCTCCCAAAGCAGTACTCTGCCTTTGCACTGCTGGGAAGTACTGGGGAGAGGGCAAGGGCTAAGCCTTTCCCAATTTAAGGAGAGCAAGATAACCCAGTATTTAATGCAAAAGCTGGGCTAGCACGGCTGTGCTCTCAGTTCGGTGCCAGCATGTTCAAGGTTTCAATGGCAGTCCTCCTATGCTTTTGGTGAAGGTTCGTTGCTGATGCTTTTAAGTGTACTTGTGCACAGAAAGTTACGTGCTGGCTTTCCTCTAGCAGTCTTAGGTGTGAGCTAAAGATCCACCCATGCCTTTTGGAAAGAGGAAGGAGCATCTGAGTACATAGCTCATGAAGAAGAGTTCTCAAAAGAAGTCTAATAGGCTAATGCAATCTTGTGAGGAAGACCTGAGGCTTTTCTTCCTTTTAATCTATTAGTTATTCAGAGGTGAAGTGTTGAGTAAGGGGAAGGGGGACACACTTATGAGGGCAAGAGGAGTCAGTGATAACACATTTCCATCTCAAATTACAAAATGAGCATTTTGAAGAATTTTCACGAGCAAGAACAATTTATGGGACAGTAAAATGTAAAGCAGTTTCCCTAAGTCTGTCCCATGCTTCCCGTGAATGCTCCTAAAAACTGCAGTGTGTTTTCCTATGGATTTTATTGGCTGCAGGTGATTGTGGGATACTGTGATGTAACAAAAAATTGCAATTTCATTTTAAGACTCAGGTGGGGAGAGAGTATACACTGGTACTTTGGCTGCTTCTAGTCTTCCTGTTTCATAGCCATGATAAGCGCTTTTGATTTTTTTTTTTTCAATTTTACCTCTGCTGACTTCCTAAAAGCATAGCAAATAGTTTAATTGAATTAGGCTAGTGATTTCTGATATGTACAAGCCCAGGCAACCCCCTAAATTATGTGGGGAAAATGTGCTTTGAGAAGATTTTCACCGCAGAGAGAAATATTTCCTAACAGTAGAAAGCATGAAAGGCAAAGTGTAGTTCAGATCGTGTTCCTTTTAGAAGGACTCTTTTGCTGGTTAGAAAAACTGCCTGGTACTTGTATAACATCAGTTTTGCAGTTTTCTCTTTGACACGCTGTCCAAGTCACTGTGACAACTGTGGCCTAAGAGCTGTTCACTTTATGGATGGGCAAATAACGTGATCACTAAAGATGCATGCTGAGGTCAGAGGTCGGCTGATGTTTGTTTAATTGAGTCCCTTGGCAGAAGCTGGAAAATCCTTAGCAGGAAAGGTTGTCATCCAGGGCACAAAAGAATACCGAAATAGGTGAAATAATTTGAGTCTGACCTTCCTGCATCTGGTGGAGCTTTAGGGTTTGATGCACAGTGACCACATTTGCAATTTCCTGATCCTAAATACGCTGCATGTATTCCTGTGCAACACTGTAGCACAAACTCAAGGTCCTAACGTGTAAGACAGCTACTACTGGTTTTGGTATTTTTAAATTATAATAAGCTAGATTCTACAGTGATTTAGCATTTTATTTTGCATCCAGTTAATGAAAAAAAAAAAAGAAAAACAAGGTAAAACATGAAAGAGGACAAAGTCCCCCTAGTTTAAGAGAAAACAATTCTGTACCTGAACGAGATGACTGGCACAATTCATTGATGACCATGAACCCAGAACGGTGTGTCATTGCTGCTGATTGTGCAATGCAAGCTGGAAAGGAAACAGATATTCCTGGTTAAAAAGGTGGGAATATCCTGGTGTGCATGGAGTGCTGGTGGGTGCCTGGAACAGCAGAAGATCTTTAATGCATAGAAGGGGTTTAATGACTTCATGAGGCCACTGTACTTGAATCAGTCAAAGAACAGCAAGCAGAGGATTTAGAAAAACGTGCTTAATTTTGCAAGAACAGCTTATTTACTGGACTTGTTTTATGGGCTAGGATAGATCATTACTTTCAGATTATCTATGAGGATTGCTAACAGAATTTCAGTGAAGTAGCCATCTCTTTATTTTCTGGAAAAGTTCATGTATACACAGAAAAAAACTGCTCATTTATTTACATGATTTCTCTCAAGAATACCCTAAAGCCTAAGGATGTTTTACCCAAGTGTATTCCATCTCAAAATTTAGTTTCACTAACATATAAATGTACTGTGTGCTATACCATCCAGGAGAAGATCAATATTGATAATTGTGGGGGAAAATTTTGGGTTTGTGCTGAGACTGTAGAGAGACAGTCCATTTATTGGCTGAACAGAGACTTGCCATGCTTGGATTATATTACTTTACTGCAACATACTGTGTTAAAGAAGTGCAAAATATTATTATTGTTTTTCATGTGTCATGTATGTTAAGAATTTTGTATTGAAAGAGAAGTGAGTGTACTGGAGGCTGTCATAAAAAACTGGGGATGGCAATGGAAATTGTGGGTGTGTAAAGGCAAAATTCAGCAGCTTAGAGTAGACTTTTAGAAGTGAAAATGCTAGCTTAGGTACTTAGACTACGATGTTATCCTGCAGTGTATACAATATATTGACAAGACAGTAATATGTTACATTTGATATCTGTCACTGAGTAGTATGGGAACCTATGTGCATTCTTATAGTTATCTTTATGGTAAAAGAATATAAAACTCTTTGCAAAAAGTAAGGCAAAAGTATTTTAATAGATCATAAAGGTCAGACTAAACTAATCTCCAACAACTTCTTAGCATAAGTAAAGCTACATATAAAAATGGGTTTGAAATTTTGCACTTATGGTCACATCCTCCCCTTGCGTAAGGCGGAATAGATTCCTTATGTCCAGTTGAGCTGGGACAATTTATAGCATCTGGCAGCTCAGTTATATACATTTGAATATATAGGTTCAGAGGGGAATATTATTTTAAAAATATGCAAAATGCTGTTTTCAAAGAAAAGGAAACAAAAGTTACGTGTTACAAAAAAACTTAGACATGCCTCAGTTTCAGTTTTAGCATGAGCCTTAGAAACCTGGCCTATATTCCTTAAGCAGTTTTCAACCGCAGGCCAGCTTTCAAGGGGAACACCCTGCTCCCCGTGGGGAAGGATTTATGATTTTATTCAGGATGTATGAAATGCGATGATTTTGGCTGGATTTCAGGGAACAAAAGAGGGGGGCAGAGCCTACATTCATTTACACCCCTTTCGGTCTGCTTGTTGTCAATGAAGTTTTAATGACAATGCACAAAGGCAGAATGTGAGCTACAGAATGGGGACGGGTGCTTTGTAAGAATGGCCAAAAAAAAAATAATAAATTGCTGACCCTTCTGTGAGCAGAAGCTGCTGGTGCTGGCAGAGCTCTGAAAAACAAGGCTGCAGCAGAAAACAACAGCAGCAGATTCAGAGAGCCCCTTTAGGGACCTTTCTTCCAGATGCTGAATTCTTGTTCTCTCTGACCTACTGAAATGATCTGCTATAACACAGTGTGAACTTGGTCTTTGGGAATAGAAGAAATCAGCCGTGTTTCCAAAATTCATGTATGTGCAGACAAATAAGCGTATTCCTGGAATATGCAGGAACTTTTCATCCCCTGAGCTGCCCGAATGGACATTTATGCATCTTGAGAGAAGCTGTTTGAAACAGCTTTTTCAAAACCTAAGAAAAGTGCATGGCATCCAGTCGGCTGAAGGAAATGCTTCCCACTGTTCCTTCTCGCTGATAGTTTAATGTTATCTAACACATGGTAATTTTTGTTTAATGAAAGCGGTGTGTGGGGGGAGAATCGCTATCTAAAATAAGCAGTTTCTGAGCCAGATCCCTGGCTCTCATCCATTGCCTCTGCACCACTGGTGCATGAGGGAATTCCTCGGTACCGCTGAGCTGCGGGAGCCTGGCCCCTGCAGCACCCTCTCGCTCTGCTTTTCACGGGGGGAGCACGCCTGGGACGTAGCTGAGGCTAGGCAGGGGGGATGCTTAAACCATTTGTGAACTCTGGCAAGCCCCAGCTGTTGAAACAGCCCTTGGGAAGATGCTGCAGCTGAACGCAATTTTGAACAGTCTGAAGCAGCTCCGTGCTGCTGAGTGGGGTCCCAGCAGGCCCCCACGTGGGATGGAGAGTCCTCAGACTCTCGCAGATTCTTGTTGCTGAGCTCGGATCTTGCTGCAGGAAGGTGCTGACCGAGGATCTGCACCCAGATATTCCATCGATAGCTTCAAAAAAGAGAGACAGACTTTGCTGGATGTGAGTGAAGAACCCTGCCTATCATCTAAACACATCGGTATTTTGTAAGCAAAGCAACAACTTAATAATACACTCAAAATAACAGGTATTGCCTGGGAGGCTGAAAGTGAGAACTGAACTAGTAAGCTGTGTTCCACCTGGGATCCGTGAGAGCCTTGAGGTCATTGACAAAGATGTCTTGACTTGAAACTGTAAACTTTCTTTGGGATATGCTCTGCACTTGAATAATCAAGTATGGAATGATTTATTGACGTTTTATGCAGATAGAAGAATCAGTCTAAAGGGAGACAAATACACTATTGAAATAGGTTTCTTTTTGATGGAAATAAGAATCAAATGCTTGGCTTGTTTCATATCATGATGTAGCTTGCAACTGTCTACATGTCCTTAGTGAGAAAGGGTTCATACCCACTACAGATTCATAGTGTTAGCTATCAAATTTTTCACATCGTATCCAACACATGCACATTGTGGCCTTCATTACTGCTCAACGAAAGCTTTCGCAGCCTCAAATTAATTAAAAAGCAGCAGCAGTGCAGCAGCGTGCCCATATGAAACCAGAAAATCACTGCTAGAATTGTTAGTCACAACAAATTAAAAGTCTGACAGTCTCACCGCACTAAGCTGCTCATGTCTTTCTTCCTTTTTGTGTACTAATATTCCTAAATACGTAGTGGAATATTAAAATGTAATTACAAGGTAGATACTTGACTAGAAAACTTTCCCTCACCTGTAATATACAGGTCTAGCTGCTTTGTTAATATTGCCATTCAGGTACAATTGAAAATCAACAGAGAAAGTTATTCCAGAACCTGCACGAGAAGGTCACAAACTCCCTTTGAAAGCACTGATACTTCCTTTTGTTCGCTCTTATGTATCTGATTACAAATTACTAAATCCTCCTGCTATTTGAGAACTTTTAGATTCTAATCAGTACTTTGATGAATGTACAGCACAATAATGCAGATGAGTGATGTCACCCTTTATGCATACAGCAGCGTGCATGGACGAAAATGCGGAGAAACCATTCAAAAGTACCGGGACCTTTGTGATCTAGGAGCTTCCTTTGTAATCAATCCTGACTGTAAATTGTTGCCTAATGACTAGACATTGTTAAAATGTCTAATTAAACATTTTGAAAAATCACATAAATAGAAAATGTTCTTCTTAACATGTGGAGAGTTGCCTTCATGTTGATAAATCAGAGTAAAAATCTGGAATAAGGGAATGTTTCATAAATTGACTTGAAAAACCAAGATGCAAACATGAGTAAGTTTCAGCAATGTCAGCAAATTACAGATCTTTTCTTTAGCATTTAGGAACTAGGTAATTTCCTAACGCTTTGTGCTACAGTAAAGGAGACTTTTTACTAAATGAAGTAAGAGGTAAACTTTGTCGCCTTTTTTCATGTAATGAAATGTAATGTAATGAAAGGAAAACAATGTAGCCAGGTGTTAGTAAATAAGCAAAAAATTCTTAAAAGGTGGGGTGCTTTCATAAAATATGATGAAACCAAGCCATTGAAGTAAAACTTGTTAGTATAATAAATATCATGCTGTGGCTTTTTCATTGTGCTGCAGAAGACATGGTCCTGACACATTCTTTTAGTCTGAGACACTTATATTGAGTATTTTTATTGGGTATGAAAACCCCATAGGACTATTCTTTCAAGTGAAAACTGTGCTGAAGAGATTTGGGGATGGTACTATGAATTTACAAAGGGGTAGGAATGCAGAAATCTGCCTCTCTGATACCTATTCAACACCAGCTGAAGTCACAGAACGGATAATGCCTGTCGATTTTTATATAGCCATTGTATTTCTTTGCCTGCGTGGTTTTGTATTATAAAGTCAATATTCTTTTAATGTGGATTATGAAGGAGTGACCTTGCCTTATTCTGGGACACACATCACTAAATTAGGGTAACTGGAGAATTTCTTGTAGAGAGGACTTTCCCGCCACCTCACCCTGTGTGTGGCTAGTTGTGTGTTTTGTTCTGAGGCTACCCATGAAACGGTAACAAGAAAAAGAAGTGTAACCGAAGCATACGTTCCTATGTGGTGCAAAGAAAAGGGCTCTCCACAGAGGTGCTGCAAACTGAAAGCAGCTACCTTTTAGTAACTTTCCTCCTTTTCTCTGCCAGGGGCTGCTGACACTCCCAGCCCTTTAGGCTGGAGCATCTGAAGTGTGGGAAAAAGACTTTTCCTGGAGAAGTTGAGTATCTTAGATGTACCTCCTCCGTCTTAGGTAACCAGTGCTACTTATTGTTCATCAACGTGGTTGAGCAATCTGCTGTGATTGTATCAAACTGGTGATTGAAATAACATAAAAATACTAAACCACTTGTATTTTTGTCACCAGAACTGAGCAGATATTCTATGATACTAGCTGTGATCATAGTTACACATTCAGTGTAGTTTGTTTTGAATTCAAGTACTAGAAAACAACTTCTGTGTTCTTGTAAATTTAACCTCTATACCTTTTTTTTTTCCTATCCTGTTCTTTCTCAGTGTGTATATTTAGATTTATACAACCCCAATTGTCTGTGCTGTTTTGTCTGGGAAGCTCATTATACAAACCTAATGCTTTTCCCAGCTGCAAATAGGTTCTCCTTGCAGTGTGTCACTTTCATTATCGCGGGGTGCTGTCTTTTCAACACTTAAACATGTCATGTCACCACATGATTAACATGTGAAGCAGTAGTACACTGCTTTAAGCAGTCAAAGTCAGGATTACTTAGGTACTTGGCTCCCTTGTTGATTGTAATATGGGAAGTCAGTACCCTCTAACTGGGCAAATTTTTTTCAAGTGAGCTTGAAATAAACACGGGTAGTAACACTATCAGTTCCTTTCATTCCCACTCCTTTCTCTTCTTCCATCATGTCTAATACATCTGATGCACTTCAAAAGATCCTGGGCATAAGATAAGCTGTAAGAAGTCTCCAGTTATTTCTGAAGAGATCAGGGAATCTGAAACACTGGAAGGGGTCACCTTGAATCTGTACAAGTATGAAAAAGGCAGGCATGCTAGCCCAGATGGTCTATCTTTATACTTTTTATGCCATAAAGAAGGGCATTAATGCTGCTTGGAAGGATGGGTTTTTATGATCAAGAGCAGAAGAAAAGAATTTAGAATTGTTTGAGTGCTTAGCCATTTATATTT
Organism: Falco biarmicus; assembly: GCF_023638135.1. Lineage (NCBI taxonomy): Eukaryota > Metazoa > Chordata > Aves > Falconiformes > Falconidae > Falco > Falco biarmicus. The sequence continues at coordinate 121,440,322 of NC_079288.1, read as the reverse complement.
ACAGTAATTGCTTCTGGAAAAAAAAAAAAGTCCTTTTCCTGCCAACATGTAGGAAAAATAGAGGCTGATTGAATTAAGTCTGGGAACCAGTTTGATTAGAAATTGAAACAAATCTCCTAGGACTCTAGGAACCTAGTTCATTTGTGGCATTCTTTCCATAGTCTAATGGGCAATAATGCTTGATACTGAACGATAAGAAATGCTAGTTTCGGAAAACAGCTGTTGTGGGTTTGGTAGTTTGGAACCACATTCTGAGAGCTGAATGTAAACCATAAATATGTGGAAACCCAGGCAAGTCAGATTGTTCCTCCAGATATGATTTGCACCAATGGTCATTATTTAAAAAAAAAAAAAAAAAAAGCCACTAGAATTACACCTTCCAGTTTTGGAAAGAAAATCAGGACTACCATTATTCTAGCAAGTGATACTGTATAAAATATCTATAAAATGTGACAGCGTGTGTATACTATGTGACTTTTAATAGGTACTTGGAGGTACTACGTATCAGCATTTTGGTATTTACTGTACACTGAACTGTGCCATTTTGCTGGGATGGTGCAAGTACTGGTTCAGAATCTGATGAAAACGTTTCTGTTCTATACTCTTGTTAACATAACTCAGGCCTTCAAACACCTGAAAAATCGTGACCCCACTTTTTAAGTTTTCCAGCACTCATTAAAACTTGTAAGGGATGTTTGGCTATTTGTGCCTTGCAGGGCTTGGAGCCCTTTGCCTTTAGGATTCATTCCCAGTGCAAACTTAAAAATTAGTTTCTTGAGGCACTTAGTGGTCCGCAACTGGTGAGCTGAGAGCAACAAAATCCTTTGTTCACTAGACAGAGTTGCGTGCTTTGTTTCTGTACTTTCTCACTCCTGTTACTACCACTCATCACAATTAAATTAGGTCAAAAATCCTTGGGCCATCCCTAATGTAACCTGCAGCTCGAAGCCTTGTGTATTGCAATCCCAGAATGGAGGCTGCGAGGGTGGGGGTAAAGGTTTCCCAGCCTACCAAACTATTGTCATTCCTAGGTCTCGTGATACCCTACACAGAGGCAAATATAAACAATAGGTCTAAATAGCAACCTAAGAGTATGATTTCTTGTGGTTTTGCCTATTTTGCAAGTCATGGACAAAACCAGGAAAGTCACACGTGGAATCACTGCATTAAATGTTGGTGGAAGTATGCAAACACTCAAGCAAAGAAGAATATTTATGGTCCATTTATGAAACTCAGCCTAGGAAAGGAGTTTCTCCTCCACCAGTCTTAGAAATGAGCTCTGTGTTTTTGCATATTTTTAAATAGAAAAGTGAAAGTTTCCATATGTTGGTGATTATAGAGACTGTCTTTTTAGAAAGAAGTTGTGTAATAGCAAATATATTTCACAGGTAGCTCTGTTTTCCAGGTAGCTCTTTGAAAATGACAAATTAACAATGATTATAGTTTTATATAATGTATAATTATCTATTATTTACAGGATAAAGAATGACTAGTGAAAGTAGAGGTCATGCCATAACATGCAGTACATGAAGCACTAGAGAATATTTTTTTATGTGGCCACTTCTTTCATCCTTCGGAAATTGTGGGAAAATGTTTCTAAAATACAGCCTTGCTAGGCATTATATTTCAAACTGAATTTCATGAAGCAGACACCACAACAACTAATTAACATTGACTTAATTTTAAAGACCTTAAAATGCCTTTTTTTTTTTTTTTGGTATCAGTTAATCATAGTCAAGTCTTGTTGAATGCAATTGTTATTGGATTATTTTTGTGGCTTTTGACATATTATAGAATATATGTCAGAACTGAAAAATGTAAATTCAGCCTGCATCTTGGAAAACAGGTTTTCACCAAATTCAGTATGCAATGGAATGATATTTGATAATTTTGCAATAATTGCAAAATGCAATTATTCAGTTAAAAATGTGTAAAGAATTGTATGCGTAAGGTGTGCAGTAGCAATTTGCATACAAAAACTTTGTGGAAATAGAAATAAGAAAAAACCCATGTGGTGTAAACTGGAAGTCTAATGTATAGAAACTGTATGTGTAGTCCTGAAAAAACATTTTATAACCTGGCTTCCTTAGAGCAAATTCATCCTATGATACTAGGATGATATACTGAAGACAGGTCCATCTTCTGCCTTAGCAACACAAAACTTTTACAAAAAAGAGGTAATCTGAAGCATTTGAATTATAAATGCTTACCGATCATTGAATTTAAAAACATAAAATTTATTAATTATATTCAAGAAGTAGATGCAATAAAAAGTTGATGAGTTAGCAGGTTCAGGTGAAATGTTATATGACACTTATCAAACATTTTTGTGACACAAATTTGTGGATCGGGAGAGGGATAGGGGGAAGCTGGTGATCTGTAGCTGATATTTCAATACCTTCTTGTACATTTTCTGTGGTTTCTGTTTGGTTTGGTTGTGTGTTTGATTAGATCTGCTGGATGGCTTCACGCTTACTTGGACACTGTGCCCAGTGCATTCTTGCGTGCACTTGATGATATTATGGTTGTTGGTGAAAACCTGTAGAATATCCCACTTACCTAAATGAACCCAAATTATTTTTAATGGGTTTTGAGGACACAATTTCAGTCTCGGGCTTAGGAGAAAGAAAGGATTCGTTTACCACTGGAGAAGACTGAGGAGGAAGGAAGGAAGCTGGGAAAGGGAAGGACAAGGAGGCAGTGGAAAGACAGGCAAGAGCAAGTGAGAGAAAGCATCAGGTGTAAAGGTATGAAAGATTGAGGCGAGTATAAATGGAGCATAAAAATGCAGTCAGACATATTATTTTTCTTTGCTTTAAATACTCTGTAAGCAGAGCAGTCAACAGGCAGACAATTATATCACTAAGCACTTTAGATTACATTAGGGTGCAAGGCAAGCTTTGCTGTCCGTGGTATATGATATCATTTGAACCCCCTGAAAGGATAAATGGTATAATTTGCGAGGTGACTCATACAGGGAAGCAGATAATCACTGGTGTGCCATAATACAAGTGAGAAAAAGACAAAATAACAGTCAAGGAGCGGTTATGGTAAACATCGTGTTCCTTTTATCTTCTGATATTGTTTATCATGATAGTATTATCATTATTATTTGCTAACATTATGGTATCACCTAGTGAGAAAAATTCAAGGCTTGGAGCCAGAATCCTAGACAAAACAGCCTAATGCTTATGGCAGTTCCTTCCTTTGTTGGTTATTAAACTGTTTCTGTGAATGAAAATAATAACAACAAGGAGAAATGTACACCATGCTGTGACCAATTTCCTGCCACACCATGAGTGATGCACGTAACTGCCTTGTGCAGCTGTAGTGATGCTCTTGCATGGGGGGAGCCTGAATGGGGACCTTAAGAGTGTGGCTGGAGTGACCTGAATTGTGCTGCTAACACTGAGAAGAAAGATGCCTACTTTAGTTCTTCGGACTACAGAGCAGCCAGCATACTGAAAAACTGAAAATACAAGACAATAGGTCTGACAGAGCTGGGTGGCATTCAGACTCAGTATTGATTTGCTGTGGAGATATCAGTTTTATGGTGAAGTTAAAAACTTCCTAGCTTGCCAGCTGTATGTACATTTTCCTGCCTTTTCTCTTCCTGTGTTTTTATTTATTAAATTACACTCAAGGGCACCAGAGCAAACCCCTGATTAAAATGAAATGCCCTGTTTTTTCCGATAAATGAATAATAATTTTTTAAAGGGCTATCATCTGCAGTTTTATGCAGAGCCTCAAGCTATGCTACGCGTCATGCTATGCGTCATGTTTTTCTAAAACCCTTTTGTTAATACTTTTTTGTAGGCAGACTTGAGAACTCCAAGAATAAGCTAACGTTACAGCAGTAAAAATGCTTCTTGAAAAGGACAGATATAAGGAACATTTCTACTGGGGATTACATTTGGTCATATTTTTTCTGTTAGATCATGCTTCTGTGGGGTTCCTAGACTCTTACTGGAAGATCCTGCTGGCTCTTGGACTGTGGTGTTGAATGTCCCTTACGTTCATTAGTAGCTTATATTGGAAGCAGAGGGCTTCTGAGCTTTTCAGCTGTAGTTCAACAACATTAGTCTTAGGCAGAAAAGTGAAAATTTATTTACTGAAAGTAAAATATTTGTTTTGGCTAGAATGCAATTTTTGGCACTACTACTGACACATTTTAGGCCAAATTTTGGTAGTAGGCTAGTAAGCCTGTGATTACAAACACAGGCGAATTTCATAAAAGTTCAGTCCAATCTCATCCCTCTTGGTGTAAATTCAAAGTATTGTGTTGAAATCTCTTGCCATCTGACTAAACTTCTGGTTTCTAGGGTCTGCCAGTGTACACAGCACACTGTATTTGGTGTTACCAGCCCAGAGCAGGTGTAGATTTAGATTTTCTCATTATCATAGAAAGTAAGAGAAAGTAGCCAACCCACTTTGTAATTAACTATGAGTGTGATGACAACCTAGCAATCCTAAGCAGGTGATGTAAACTCATGGTACTGATGTGACAATTATCTGGTTTAGTAATAATGATTAACTGTAACAGCAACAAAAAATAACGCAAAAATAACCTCCTGAGGAAAGTGAGTATTACTGTCCCTTTTATGCAGACAAACTGAATCCAAGAGGTTAAACAGCTTGTCTAGCACTTCCATGTAAGATGGAAAGGAAACCTGTGTAGACAAACGATGAATTATACATAGCTTTACTTGTGACTTTTAGATCAAACTTTGCTGTACTTATACTTCAAAGCTTGTGGAAGTTATCCAACCAAGACGGAGTCCTTCCCTTCCCTACAAAATGAAAGTCCTTTATGTGCTACACAGGAGATTAGTCTAGTGAAGAACCTTTGGCTCATTGCACTCGGATTTTTTTTTTTTTTTCTGCTTGTATGTAATGGGATGTCTTTTCCCGTTGTTTTCTACTTGGCCACCATCTTCGTGCTTCCTTTTCCAAGAGGACAGCTGTTAGCAAGAGCTATACAGTTCCTGTAACAGTTGCCCTTACATCTGGCCTTTGTCAGCTCAGAAAAGACAGTGATCCTAAGTTTGGACCCCCTAAGAGTTAGTCTTCATGTTTTCCAGGAGGCAGTAAATGCTGGTATCTCACACAGTGGTCACCTGCTAAGTGGTGTGACTACCTGGGGATGCTGGGCCGTGCAAAGCTTTTGTCACTGCAGAACTGGCACTCTCATCCAGAGAATCAACACAAATTTTACTCGCTCCAGAGTTTTACCTCTCTTTTGAGTGTCCCAGCCCTTGGATCAGAATTTCCAATTTAGATACCCTAAATTGAGATACTGAGAACAGGAGCTAGATACTTAAGCTTAGTAGAATAAACTTGCTGTGGAGGCTCTGAGCATGCTGCACTAATGCCAAGCGCCCCAATGCAGGTATCTCCAGCTCAGTGGTAGGTATCTGGATTTAGCAGCTAAGCTGAAGAGTTTTGGTTTACACTTTTGGACCTGGCCTGTTCTTTTAGATGTCAGAAATTATTTAAGCAGCTATTAGGTCTGCAACAAATTGCAGTGGAAAGATCAACAGAGCATGGAGAAGCTCTGTTTACAAGGTACCAGGGACCACTTGCATAACAAACCTGTCAATGATTTATAAAGTGTACAGACACGGTACCACAGAAAGTCTCACTCAAAACATTTGGTTACTCATTACCACATTGTTTGAGTGATCTTCTCATCTTACTGGATGTTCTGGACAGCAAGAAGGCCTGCCCATCTCCTTAGCAGCTGATGATCCTTGGACAACTTTGTTGCCCTCTCTGTAAATTAATGTCAGCTTTCCTACAGAAGTGTAGGACTGCCTACTGAAGTACAATGCCTGTTTTATTTGAATGTTCTCTGGGAAACAGTTTAGAGAGCATCCATATCAAACAATTTCTGCACTGCAGTATTTGTACCTCAAAGAGTTAGGTCAAGGGGTTTGGATCAAAGCCTAGCTGAGGGTGCATACATCATGGGGCCCAGGGAGAGAAGCATTAAATTTCTTGCTTAAAATTGGCTGTTAAATGCAAATGCATCATCCTTTGTGTTATATAAAATCCAAGCTGAGTGTTCTGTATTTTCTTGAGGCAGCAAACTGTTGAACAGACTCCCCTTCATTTCAAGGTCTTTCGATCAGGCTCTTGATGAATTCATTAAACTATATATTCATTATAGGTGATGAAAAGTATATAACCTTTCCGGGAGGGAAGTGGTCTGCTCCATAAATAAATCTAGCCCTGTAAATTGAAGATGTGCTAGAATGAAATACCTGGATCCAATAGTGCTGTAACTTGAGCAAGGCAAGTGTTTGTAATGGTAGCTTTGGGAATGAGGCCACTCGCAGTGGAATGGATGAACCTTACAAAGTGCCCTGATGGTCTAAAAATCCAGGCTGCCCTGCACTGGGGAAGAAGTAAATACCAGAGTCAAGGTTCCTCAGGGAGGAAGCCCTGCCAGACTTTCTCTTTTGCTATATATTGAGCTTCTGTCTGAGCATGATCTGAGATCAAAAACACTGCAGTACTACACTAACAAAGAGGCCTGACAAGTAGGAAAGTTTGGGATTACATTCTGAGAGGTCATCTCTTGTGATCTGTGTCCTTTAGGAGACCAGAGGACAGGTACTCATGGAACACTCTCCCTGGTTACTTGCTGTATTTAATACTGAGTCCATTGCTTTTTGTATTGTTTGGAGTTCCTCATGACTATGAAAACTGGTTCCAGCATTGGAAGGACTGTAGTAGTCGAAGGAAGAATTAATGAGTCAGTGAGTTCCACATAGCTATGTTGGTCAGAAACGTAGAAAAGTGCATGGTCTTTCTGACTGTTTTTTTCAGGCCACCTGCTATCAGTTGGCAACTAAGTACTTAACCAGATCCATATCCACGGATGGCAGGTGAGAAATAGCAGACGTGCCTCTATGCAAGAAGGTCAGATATAGACTTTGCCATATTTTGCTAGTGATTTTCTCTGACATGCCAGTACAACTTTGGCTTTCTGTGTGTTGTACTTCATGTGTATCCGAAAAGCAAAGCATCAGTCAACCCCTGAATTAACTCCAGGCTTCAAAAAAGCCCCAATCCTCTACTTGTATTATCAAGATTTCAACACTTGAACGTTGAGGTTCTTTCTGTTTTGGTTCCCCCCTTGCCCCCACCTTCAAACGAACTGTGAAGCTTTGCATACTTTGGAAGTAAATGTAAGTGCACTGTAGACATCGGTCCAAGGTACCATTTTCTGACCTTTTTCTCAGTTGCAGCTGGTTCGTGGTATCATTGTCAAATCTGTTGGCACAGAGAGTTGGCCACAATTGATATTCTCCACAGCACTTGCTATAGCAGTTGGATGCCATTGAGGAACGTTTTATAGCAATGTCAGTATTACAGCATCTCAGTGGTTTTTCTTAATGATTGGACACAGTCCAGTCACAAAAATGTTAGGATACAAATGTAATCTGTGTTCATGGAAACATAAACATCCAGCTAAGACCTAAGTAAATCCTCCTCAATAGTGACTGTGACCAAGGTATGAGCCAGATCAAGTATGGAGAAACAAATATTGTCCTCATATAATGGTTCATATGAAAGCTGTACTGTATCAAACCTGTGGTTGTTTTATATTTGAGTACCAATTCATAACACAACCAACTTAAATCTATTAATTACTACCTTATTTTTTTTTAGTCAGGACTGTCCCTCTCCACTTTCTCCCAGTAATTGAATTTTGATCCCGTGGAACCAATTCTGCTCTCGATGAAGCTCTCAGGAGCCCAGCAAAGCTACTGCAGACAAAGAGGCTACAGTCAGTCACTTACCAGACACAATGCACGTTTTTTTATAGTTTAATGAAGACTCAGAATAAAAGCCACATTTTTAAATTTTAGCATGACAAGTCATGTGCACCCACAAATCATGCTGTTGTCATCAGGGTCTTAAAAAACCATACTTCTTGGGAAAAAAAAAAAGTAGACTAATGCAGTCAAACGAAGTACATTACAGGAGAAGGAAAGGAAAATCCACAGAGGCAGAAAGGGAAATTAGTGTACTACTTATTAGTACCTTTTAAAATCTCTCTGCTGTGCCTGAAATATTAAATAGTGGGCTGGAAAATTGTAGTCTTCCTGCAAGAATGTGTTGCTTCCTTCAGCTTAAATATCAGTGGTTTAAAATGAAAGTTTGTTAGTGTGTGAATGGCACTTTTATTGTGGTGCAAGCAAATTCTTCATGCCATTGAAAGAGTTTTCCTTAATAGAATGCAGGGGCTAGAATGGTAAATCTTTTGAAGTTGCTCCTAAACATGTAATATTTAGCTTGAGAAGCAATAGTGAGGAAACGAACATGATAAGAGCTCATTCAGTAACAGCTCTAAATTGATTATTTCCTTCCTTATGTAAACTTATCAGTCAGCCCTTTGGGCTCACTTCCGAATGCCAGCTCAGCACGAGAGTCTTATCACAAGGAAATGGAATGTAAAAGCCCTAACAATTTTGATAAGGCACGTAGTACTTTGGTTATGATCCTATCTCTCCCCTCCTCCCTTTTAAGTAATTCATCTGTACTAAAAGGGGAGATGCCCTCCCTGTAACTTTTGTATAAATACATATTGATGTTGTTATATCCAGAATAAGCTCTGGTTATTTATTCTGCTGTTTTCTCAAAATATTCTTAGACAAAGAGACTAGAAGATATATTGGCAATTATAAGTGTGAATGAAGTGGCAGAGTGCTCTGAATTGATGATTTCTGAGTTTTTTGAAACACCAGGATGTATTTTAGACACAATTTAAAGATTCTCGGTAGAGCGGATACTGTAGGAAATTTTTTGGGTTTTTGTTTGCCACTTATACCCCTTTACCCCATGCATGATGCCATGGGGCTTGCATCTCTATGTGATGGCAGAACCCAGACTGAGTAAGAATCCAACAGCTCACAGTACAAAAGCCAAACAAGCAAACTAAAAAAACCTACCATGCAAACACCAAACCACACACACAAATGTACATATAGCAAAGGAAAACTGACAGGCGAGCTCTACCGGCCAGCCACCACAGTCGAACACTTCACAGTTCTAGCAGCCAGAAAAACAGCAAAACAGCCCAAAGTACAAATTTAACTTCATTCACTTGTCCCAGTAAAATAATAATTTAAAAATGTACGTAACATGTTTTGTGGTTCATTGCATACCGGGACAGCAAAACCTGATAAAAGTGCTCAAATGACAGTACTGTTTTTGTTTGAGATGTGATGACATGCTCCTTAAGCAAATGTTATAGGCAGCAAATCCATGACCCAGTAAAATACACTCCAGACCATCAAAGTAGTTCTACAGCTTGATGAAATCCACTCGTCTTTAGCAAGAATGACCTAAAACTCTTTAGAGGAAAAAAAAGTGTGGTGGAATTCAGAAAGAATGTTTTTTAAGCAAACAGTGACATACCAAAGTTGAGTGTAACTTTTCCAGTGAAACCTAAAACTAAGCCAAACTTACCTGATTTATTTTTGTCGCAGAAACTCAAATCTTGAGTCGTTTTATGCAAATTAGGGAGAAGCTGTGACTGAAGCTGGACTGACATATGATTTTGATCGGCTCTTAGCAAAATCTCCTCTCAGGGATTCTCAACATCAAAACAACATCACAAATCAAGAGGGGCCTTAATCCTGACAGTGTTGAAGTTTATGGGAAAGATAACATTGATTTTAATAGGGTTAGGACTTCTCCAAAATTTTCATGTTGCGTGAGGAAACCCCTAGACTTGTCCACAATACATCCTAAATACTTCAGGTTGAAGAAAAAAAGAAAAATGTCTGCTCCAATGCCAAGTGTATTTGGTGAATCAGTGAGATTGTGACAGAAACAAGACTGGAAAAAGGTCATGGAGTAAATCTAGAACGTACCTTCGCGCACACGAGCACTCAGAGGAAGGGAAGGCTTTCTGATGGAAGGCTCAGGGTCAGACTAGATGAATCTATGCTTCCTTTGCTCTGTCTTTGTGCACAATATGAACTTTCATAACCGTGCTTTCTATGCCATACCGATGCCGGCACACCTGTAACAAACTGTATTTACCAGTAAGGAAATCTTGTTCGTGTTTTGGGAAACAAAACCAGAATTAAAAGGTATAAGGAAAAACTATAAATCTACAAAGTGAATGCTAGGTAGCAAAATCAAAGAGGGTGTAACTGCATTGCCTGTCATTTATTTGTTGGGCCTACAGCAGCAAAGTCCTCAGGGAAAGGAATTACAGTAGGAGATATTATCTTATTTTAGTGCTGTATTTCCTATCTTAAATTAATAGCGCGTAGGATTTTCATTATAATTGATATAATTATTCATGAGTCTGTTTTGTAACACAAGTAAAGAGCACTTTGCTGCTCTGTGAAGCCTGGCTTGTTTTATGGAGTTAAAGGCCTTTAAGATACCAGCAAGGTGGGCAAATACTATTGCTGAAATTTTCAACCCAGCAACCAAACTGATGTTCAAAGCAGAGAGCAGATGGAAGGGCTGGGACTTTGCACTCATTTCTGAAAATGCTGATGTTTGTGTTTAACTGCATAGGGGAAAAAACTTGGTGACCTCAGATACTCTATAGCAGCTGGCTGTAGCATGCATGGGTTTTACTTTGTGACACGGAGCTCAAACACTGGAGGAGTGCAGAGCAAATAATCAGATGGTCTGTAACACAGCGCTGTTCATAATAGGCTTTATTGGTAGCGATAAAAATGATGGTGGCACTACACTAACCAGTCATTGATTGCTCGAAGTTAGAGAGCAGGGTAAGTTTAGGGAGAGCTTTCAGAGACAGTTCTCAGCAAAGCTCAGCTGTCCATCTGTGACATGTGTCTGAGCCTCTTCGGGTCGGATTCTGCCCCCTTTACTGGATGTAGTACTGTGAGAAAAGGCACATCGGAAAATTTGTGTGGTCTGCTTAAAGGTGGCAGAATTGGGTATTTATTTAGGTCAAATAAACAAGTACGTGGAGACCTGGGGAGTTTATCTAATGCACTGGCTAAGTGAGTATGGTATGAAGGAGCTACATAGTGAACAGCTGTGGAGAGGCACAGATGGAATAACTGCACACTCTCTGAGTAGGTGTCTGCCGACATTTCTTGCTGATCTGAGACCATTGTGTGGCCAGACACTTTCTAATAAAAAGATCTGCAGAGTCCCAATGAAAAAAAATTCCCCACAACTCTCCCAAAAACTTATGAAAACAGACCAAACCAGAAGAGAAAAAGATTTTCATATCTTGTGCTTATTAATTATGAGGTTTTGGAAACAAGTGAAGATCACCAACTACCCAGGCCAGCTTTCAGGCTTCTGTACTTTGAAAGAATCTGAGCTGAATTCAGGGCTTGGATATTTTAAATGATAAACCAGTACATTTTGTTCCCTTGAAAACTGCATGAATTGTTTTAAGGAGTTCATCTTGTCTGTTTGGGTTAAGTAGAAGGGCATATAGTCAGACTGGTTTATTACCTAATAATAAATGTTTCCTTCTTTGCTAAACAGATAGATGTGAGGAAACAATACAGAATGCATGTGCAAAGATTCCACCAGGTAACTGTGTTTATAGCCAAAATTAATTGCAAGGTAATTTTCTTGTACCTGAATTTAGTTTTTGAAAAGAGCATTTCCGTGACTTCTCTTTGTCCTATTTACAAGCTACAATTTTTCCAGCAATTAAATGTAATTCCCGCTAATAGATGATCCATTTTCTGCAGTGTTGCCAGTCCTGAATAGTTGCTGTAAAAGATACCAGTCTTGAATCAAAGTATGTGTATTGTATTCTGTAACCCTAGTGCTAGCTTTTATTAGATGTGTGAAGCTGCATCATACCTTGTCACCTGCATTTCCAACAAGCAAATAAGAGGTCAGGTGAGCAACATATCTCCACTTTGTGGGCTACCGCAAGATTCAAGTGAGTGGTGTAACTCAGGAGCCTCTCCCAGCTGGTGTGATAAGCCATGAGGCGACGTATATACGTAGCGCTCTGTGCCACGCTCCAGCACCGAGGAACAGTGCAAAGGTTGTGTAACGGGGCGGGCAGCATGTAGTTGCTCCAGTGAGAAAGTTCCCCGGGGAGGGTTGTGGCCTATCTTACCTGCATGCTTCACATGGCAACTTCATGCTGTGCAGGCAAATTATCATCACCTCCTGGGGCCATCTTCTCAGTGTTGCTTAGCGCCCTGTGACTGGAAGGGTTATTGTCACATCAGTTGCAGGTTGTCCTTTGCATGAGAGCCCTTCTGCTTGCTTGAGAGCCAGCTGCTTGCAGTCAGCCTAGGGGCGTATAGCTCGTATTTTTGTTTCTGTGGGCATGTAATACAGGAGAGACAACTGAGATCCCAATCACCACCAATATAAGTGGTAAAAATAGCCTGGTGCAAACCAGATTCTTGTCCATCTCAGGTGGTATCATGTGATAAGCTGAAGATATAACCTATGGTGGCTTCACAACCAAGCTGGAGATGGGCAGTAAATTCACCTCTGGCTTATTATGGTCGTTCAGTGTGGGTTTTTTCAGGACCCCACGAGTGGCATAACAAAAAACATGGCACACCAATCTGGGAAGTTGCTGTATTTTAAATGTGTGTCAAATTCTCCACTTTATAGAAGCTGTACCATGGAGCAGACACCTTTTCTCTTTTGGAGAGTTAATCTTGTAAATTAGCATTACAACACAGCCTGAAGAAGCTACTTCCCTTTCCATTTCCTCTTCTTTTGTGGTAGAACAGTTATCCACAGGACATTCCTAGTTCCTGGAACAAACTCTTTGTTTTGCAAACTTTATTCCACCCCTGCTGTCTAGTAGAGACCTGTTTTGAGCTGCGTTCCACCGGCTAGGAAAACACACAGGCAACAGAAATGCTTTTCTTACAAAACAGTCTTTTCAAGGATTTTATCTCTTCCCCTCCCTAAAAAGGAAAGATTTGGTCGAGAACAAGTAGACCTGTAGGCATTTCCCTTGGGGAATTCTCCTTTACTTCAAGGAGAGGAAATGGGCGATACATCAAAATAGGCAGAGATTTCTTGGACATCTTCCATCATGATCTGTGACACTTCAGTGCTAGTCACTTGTGTTACCGTGGGGATACACTGCTAAATTAGCATGCATTGTTCTGCTTTAAATGGCTGCAAAGTCTTGAGTCAATTCTATGAAGTACATTTTGTGTAATTACAACTAGGATTAGAGTTTCCATTCCTTCTGGTGCTGGATTCCCTGCTAGTGACGGAAATTACACATTTCCTGTCATAACCAATAATAGTAATAACTATAATCTACACTCTGTACGTTTATTTTTGTAGTATTTATATTTGTGGCATCATTGACTTTGAGACTTGCATATCCTAAGATGACTTTGTCCTGATGCAAATACATGCATATTCCCACAGTCTGCATTGCTTTGTGTAAGTTTCAAGAGAAAAACATGCTAACATGGGAGACAAGGGATATTAGAAATGCTTATTATAAAGCTGGAAGCAAGTCTCACCAAACCTCAGATACATCTTTTTTGATGTAATGGAAACAGAAAAAATGTTTCAAAGGAACTGACTGTGCACGAGTTGTGATTCAGGCTCATAGAGAAATTTGTTTAGTATAAAATCTTTTGCAGAAGACATGTTTTCATTGAAGCAGTGACATGAACGAGACTAAAATAGAAATAATAATTATTTTTTAAAAGTGACAGTAACCTCTGTGTGTCATCCTTATGCAGTTGTCCTGGTGTCATATAGTTTCTGCATCATGTCTGTTCTACAGAAATTGAAGATGCTTTTTAATTGGCTGAGGGCTTGTTGAGAAATTGGTTTGTTAGGGTTATTGCAAATAAAAGATCTCAGTAGTCAGTTATTTCTTTGTCTAAAAGAGGTCATTAAATTTGATGATAGAAGCTGTCAATGTATAAAAATATACAGCTGAATGGAAGGTGAGAACAAATGCTGACAAGTGTAGTATACAGCCAGTGCTCTTGACAAGACACAGGATTGAACTGAGCAAATGGCTCATAAAGCTCATTTAGCAGGAGGACAGTAAAAGCCTTCCTTTAAGGTGATTTAGCTTTTTAGTAAGCATTTGTGTGGAGACAGGGGTGTACCCTGGTAGATGGCGGTGCTTGCTTTTACTAGGCACTGCAGACGGCACTGCAATATAACTTCAGTTTATTATGGCACTAAAACTGTTAAACTGTTACAGTCTTTTTTTCACTTGAAGTGAGGCTTGTCTCTAACCAAAAGGGGATAGCCATTCTTTTCCTATGCTGGTTATTGGTTTTGATGGACAGTCATCTCTGTGTCTTTTTCAAAAGCATGACTTCACTTTGTGCTAAGGGAAAATAACACAGAGTTTATTATAGAAGTTGATCAGTAACACACAACTACGGTAGTTCCACTTAACTTAAAAAAAAATGATACATTAAAACAGTTACTGCATTCTCTGTCTTACTGATTAGCATCATCCAGATGTTAAAGATTAGTGATGGACAGCCACAGGGCCGTCCAGCTTCCTGGGGGACAAGAGCAGGGCTGTGGTGGGTGTAGAGAGAGCCCAGGTTAGGAGCTTTCCCATGAAGATGGTCATCTGGCTGATGCCCCAGGCAGCAGGGAGCTATGGTGGCTGCTGCAGGACATGCCTCCAGGAGGCAATTCCCTCTGTGGAAAGATGTAAGTGTTGGGTATGTGGAATCCCCAGATCCCCTGCAGTCAAGTCTCTGATAAGGCAGCTGACTGTATCGGACTGAGGTGGGGGGCTGTCTCAGCAAAAGGCCACCGGACTGCTCCTCAGAGGCAGCAGGCCTCTGTCTGATGTCCTAGCCTGCTTGTGTCCACCACTGGTGTGTCACCACTGCTTGTGGTAGAAGATTGCCCCTGCCAGCTGAGCCCCTACCCATCCAGTCCCCCTACCCACCCAGTCCCCCTACCCATCCAGTCCCCCACACGGTGTGTGGCTCCTGTAAGGTGCCTGGCAGGCCCGCTGTCCTGGGTTCACACTATTATGCCAATTTGTACGCCTCTTTTGGGGAGAGGCATAGAAACTCTCGTTCTGACTTGAAAAAGTGTTTTCCAGAGTCACTCTGAGGTCACAGAGTCCTCTGAGTCACTGAGGCCACTTAGACATAAGTGTCTTCAAGGATCCTTTGAAAATTACTGCCAGTGTTTTCGCTGGCCAGGTCATTATCTGCTCACTGAAAAAAGGATGTTTTCTAATACATGTTTTCTGTCAAAATGAATGAGGTAGAGGTCTTGAAACATGAAAGTCCTCATTTGGACTGAAAGCCTATCTTTAAATTCATGAGTTGGATTAGAAAAACATCTAAGAACAGTGTTGACCTCTGTCAACACTTTCAAAAACAGATTTATAATAGTGTTTGAATCTCATGTAAGCTTTAGATCAATTATTTGTTGGTTTTATTCAACTGTTGCTTCAGATACAGTATGTAGATGAGATAAGGTTTGTCTTTGCATATTAATCCCTGTGTTGATTAAGAAGAGACGTGTGCACTGTATTATTAGCAACCTATGTTACAGAAGCTCTCATGTACCTACTCTGTTGAAAAAAAAATATAAAAGGATAAAGAAAGAAGTATAGGCTGCCATCACAGGCAATTGTCAGTCCTAAATCGAGGTCAGGTGCTGTAGACCTGGTGCAGCATGACAGAAGTCCCAGTGCTGCGCAGAGCCTAACCCAAAGCAGGACCCTGTCAGTGCTGCTAGCCCCAGGGACGATGCTGAGCGGTGCTAAAAACTAGCTGGCGTTGTAAACCGTGAGCCTCTCCTCAGCAGAGGAGCCACCTCATTCCCAAGAAAGTCTCAGCTGTAATCCGAACATTTTCGTTTAGTTCGGGAACATCAAGAACTTGCAAACTGGAACACACATCTGCCTCATGTGGACACCACCAGTGAGCTTTAAGCTGTCTTACAGACTTTGTCTGGATCTGTTTTTTCACCTTTTGCTCTATGACAAATGCTGGTATAGTCATATCAGTGGATTGTTCTGATTATCCACAAATCCCAGGAAATTGAGTATGTTTTCCACTACATCTACCTCACTCCAACACAGGAATAAAATATTATAAACAGTCTCATGTATCGCATGTTAGCTAGGTCAGAAACCGCTGTTTATGTCATGCCTATCATTAGGTTGACCAGTCTACCCTGGCGTACATGACTTTAAACCCATGTGTAACCTTAATTCCAGCATGATGGTTCTGTTCAGATCAGACCTTTATGATTTCCAGCTGCTGTGATCCTTCCGAAGACACTTCCTAACGCAGGATTTAGAATCATTTAATGTATTTGTAGTTGTATAACTGAGCATTATAAAAAATGCTTAAAGTTTTATTAAACCACTGGCTGTGTTTAATAGTTAACAAAGCTAAACAACAAAATAAGAGCAGCAAACCGGCAGGTATGTTAGGGAAACATGGCAGGCTTGCACAGAATGTAAGTTCTGCTTCTTAAGTGGATGAGACAGACAATTATTCACTATATTTTGAAAGCACCTGGCACTAAGTCTATCGGCCATCAGGACAACATAAGTGGAAGTGGTGTTTATCACAGTGCCATGTTAAGTGGATCCGAGTGCAACAGAAATAAACAAAACAGCCTCTGGAAAAGTTTCAGGACTTTCAAACTGGTGAGTGCTCTAATGTTGCAGACATCTCAGGTCATTTATTAGGAGCCAAACAGCCAGCACAAATGACAATATGCACTTTTATGTTTGTTGCTTTCTTTCTTTTATGTTTGTTTGTTTCCTTGTAAAGAAGGTGGATTTCATACAGCTATATTACTGTGCTACCTCCTCTCTCAGTTAAAAACAACCTCTGGCCTGTCCATCTGACAGATCTTACATCTTCTTTCAATTGCACCCCTTTGCTCTCCTCATAAGGAAACCTCTCTGCTGCTCTACTTTTTCTTATCTGACACAAACAAGACAGTCCTGGTTTCCTGTAAGTGTGGTAAACCATTTAAATTTTTCCTAACCATTGTGATATGTGCTGCCTGCTTTTCAGAAGTGGTATTTTGGTAGATAGTTTAAAATGGACAGATTGCATGCTACAAATTCCAGGATGTAATCGTCTTGCAACCTTTCATCTTGCTTGCAAAATTTGCAAGATTTGCATATTGGGTGTTTTCTGCAACTCAAAGTCACCTTTCTAGCCATAGAATGGGCCTCCCATTGCTTCTGACCAAATACCATTTCTTCATTTCAAATGAAAAATGTCAAATTAATTTCTGAGTTCAGCATGTTACCCAATTTACCAGACCCAGCAATTTCAGGAAGTCCAAGATGGAAATCCAGGACTTTATTTTCAGGTCAATGATAGTGATGGAGAGTTTGTAAAATGCCCCCTTAGCCTCTCCTTTGATCTGTCAAAGTTTCTAGATGTGGAATGTGTCTCTACATTGCCATAAAGTTCTCTGTTGCAGAAATAAGCACTCTGATGGGAGAAAGTTCATGCCAGCATTTTCTTGTCAGTGGTCTCTTGTGGCAGTTGCAGTTGTTGTCTCCAAATCTGACATGGGAAGATTAGTGTGGATAACTAGGAAAAGGTCATGGTAAAAACCCAGTTCTGCTGCACTTGTTCCACCCCTACATTCCACCCCTGCCCTGAGATCCCTGATACACCTTGTTTCAGTGGTATAAATTACTGCTGGTCTTAGAAAGACTATATTCAGGCAAAAAACGTTAGAAACAAAAGTCAAAACCACTAGATATAAACAACTTTAGAATGTGTTAAAACCCAGTGAAATTCTACTATCCTGCCCTCTGTCATTGGAATGTGAACATTATTGCAGTTTTCTTTCTTAATAGTTAAGGATTTTTACATTGAAGTCTAAGAACGTGTTCAAAAGGTTGATATTTAATACTTTACTCAAAACTTTGCCTCCTATGAATATCATGACAATAAAAAAGAAAAAAAGTCAGCATTTTCACAGTTTAATGGCATAGTATGAGGCAAGAAGTATTTTTGATTTTTAGCAATTTCTATTTTTAATGGAAAAATGATTTGCATCTTCAGTACGTTTTGGGATAAAACTTTTGCTTCTATCTGCTTTCGAGGTCCAAGCAAATATTTAATTCCTTTAATTATGGCAAAAGAATTTTATTGTCTAAAATACTATTTTTTTCTGTTAACTAGCTGCTTCAGTGCATTTATGCTAGGCAGACCATAATTTTGATCAATGATGTATTCCAAATATCAATTAAAGAATCCTCTAGAGCTTACAAATAGGAAATCTGATGGATTCAGTGCCTCATATGCAGCTAATTGGTAATGTGCTGTAACTTATCAGGTAACAATTATCCCCAGTAGTTTTACACAGTATTTCTGGGAGTCGTCCCTTGACGCTTTATTTAGAGCATCTGTCAGCATATATGTTATTAATCTTACGGGACTTCACTCAGCAGCCACCATTCTGCTGTCTGCAGAAGAAGGTAAAGAAACCTGCTAGATTATCTGTAGCACACCTTCTTGACAGTACCTGCTTTCTCCTGTCTGATTTTTTTTTTAAACCTTGTTGTCTTTGACGAAGGTGAAAACACATATAACCTTGCTGGCTGCTTACCTTTGGTATTATTCTTGAAATATTTGGTGGCTATGATGAAATTGTTTCAGAGATTAAAGTAGTAAAAGAATTCACTAGATTGGGAACGTATGCAAAGAATAATTTAGGATGGAAAGGATCTCCAGAGCTTGAGTGCAATCTCCCTGCTAGACCAGATTGCTCAGGGCTGGTTCAGTCAAGTTTTGAGCATTTTCAGGGATGGAGATTCCTCAGCCTCTCTGGGCAATCTGTTCCAGTGTTTCAGCACCCCTGTGATTAAAAATGTTTTCCTTCTATCTGTTCTGAATGTCTGGTGTTCCAACTTGTGTTTATCATTTTTCAGTCTATCGTTGCACTAACCTCTGAGGAGAGTTTAGCTTGGTCTTCTCTGTAGTCCTGATCAGGGAGCTGCAGATGGCAATGAGACCTCCCCTTAGTCTTTTCATGAGGCTGAACAAAGCCATCTCTTTCAGGCTAGCAAATGCTCCAGCTCTCTGAGCCTCTGGGTGGCACCTGCTGGACTCATTTCACTATGTCAGTATCTTCTTGTGCTGAGGGGCCCCAAAACCGGACACAGCAGTCCAGGTAAGGCCTCACAAGGACCCAACAGATGGGAGCAGTCATTTTGCTTGACCTGCTGGTGGCACTTCAATAGAGTCCAGGATGCTGTTGGCTTTCCTTGCCACGAGGGCACACTGCTGGCTCATGTTGCTCTTGTCAGGACCTCCAAGTCCTTTTTTGTGAAGCTACTTTCTGTCAGGTCAACCCCCTGCTTCTACTGCTGTAGAGTTATTTAATTCCAGATGCAGGACTCTGCTTTTGACTTTTTTGAACTTCATGAAGTTCCTGTTAGTCCATTTCTCCAGCCTATCAAGGGCCCTCGAGTAGTTGCCCAGCCTTCCAACATGTCAGCTGCTCCCCCTAGTGTAGCCTATGTAGGACACAAACTTGTTGAGAGTGAACTCTGCCCCACCAGCCATGTCAGTAATAAAGACATTAACCAGTATTGGCCCCAATATCAAACCTTGAAGGATGCTAGTAACCAGCCGCTAGCTGGACCTCAGCTCTGCGAGCCTGAAGATGCAGCCAATTTTCCACCCACTTCATTATCAACTTACTCGGTTCATATCTAACTTAGTTCTAGTTTAAACTCCAGATCAGCTCTGTTTTCCCCAGCTCCATCGCTGCATGCTTGAGCAATGTTGCTATATTCCCCCCAAGGAGCCCTTCCCTGATTCCTCCTTCTGTGGCCTTTTTGTGTTTGAACTCAGCCAGGAGGTCCCCATTCATCCGTGCTGACCCTGTGCTGTGCCTGCTCAATTTTCTGCTCCTCGGTTTAGTCCATTTATTGTGCTTTGAAGAGGGTGTCCTGTCATGTCAACTAGCTTGCTTAGGCTTGCTGGCCTCCAGACCAGTCTCCGGGATCCTGCCCAGCAAAGCTGTGAATAATCTTAAATCCAGTTTTCTGAAGTTCAGGGCTGTGATTCTACTGTTCATCTTGCTCCCTTGTCTTGGGATTTTCAACTTCACAGTCTCATGTTCACTGCAGCTATGGCTGCCCTTGGCCTTCACGTTTTTGACCAGTTCTTCCTTGTTTGTGATGGGTCCAGCAGAACACATCCCCTAGTCAGCTCACTGCTTACTGGACATATCTACTCCTCCAGGAGCCTTTTGTCTTCACTTCCAGACTTTATAGTCACTCTTGGTATGCTCAGCCCTGTCAGTGACATTGTGCTGACATGAACGGCAAAGGGTAATAGTCCAAGGTCCAGACAAATCTCATAAGTGTCTCTGCAACATCCTGGACCAAACATCTGTCAAGCAACAAACCACCTGGGAAGTAAGACAGGTTGGCAGATTGGACAATCCTTCACAAGAGATTGTCTCCAATGGCTGTCATCTGCGTCTTCTTCTTGATGTAGTTTTAGGCTCAGCTGGCTCTGATGTGTCCCTTAATGGGTCTCATTCCTCCTCAGTTGTTCCTGGGGCACCATATGTATTTTGCAATTGCAGATCTACAGAGATACAAAGAACCTTTTTTCTGTTGCCAGCAGTCACAAGTTTGAGGCATGATTTCTTCCAACAGCTGAGTTAATAACCAAAGCCTTAAGCAGTTTCGATAGCAGAGCAAAGCTGGCATGGGAGAGGCGAGAGAGGAGGATCATGTTTGGGGTGTCAGACCTTGCAAGACCTCTGATGTGTGTCATTGGGCCAAGAAGACAGAGTGTGGAGAGCATAAGGATGAGGAAACTTTGCAAATCTGGGGAATGACCAGGTGCACTCATGGAATCCAGTGTAGCTACTGAAGGGAAGGGATAAGTAAATGAATTTGCTTTCAAGTGCTGAGGAAGATCAGAATTAGGATGGGTGTCATAGAATAAAATAATCTCCAAGCAATCATTTAAAGCTTTCCTTGCTTATTTCCACACCAGAGAGAGGCAAAATCTCCAAATTTCCCGTGACCAGAAATCCCACCACAATAAAGTCTTACTGAAAAGTCTGAGAAAATATCATGAATGATGTTTCATTCTGATTTTGATTACTTTTGTATTTCCCACCATATGATAAATCAAATAAAAATAATTTTGAACAGGAAAAATGAGGAAGAATCCCTTCTTCCTTTCCCTGCATTTGTAGGTAAATACTAACTTAATTTCAAAATGAAATATAACATAAAAGGATTTATTTCTGCAAAATGTGTTTCTATTAATGGTCCATATTATCTATTGATGAATATCTGAGCAATTGTACTTTAGACTCTTCTCTTGAAGGAAAATGGGATACGTTTACTAGAGTGATGAATATTAAGTACCCAGTCTTTAAAAGGGTGTTCTCTGTTATGCCTAAAGTCTCCACAGGCCACAAAAACTGTTTACCCCTTTCTGATTCTTTATTCCAATCTTCTGATGACTGGACTGTGTTCTCATAAATCTATCTGTGTTGTTAGTGGTCTAAACCCGTTTTTTCTTTTTTTCTTAACAAAGTGTAGTTGATAAGAGGGTGGAAAAAAAGTTACGAGTGAAATTGTACAGTGTACTAAGAAGTGTATCATACATACTTCATGTGCATATGCTTCATATGTAGTCATCACCACTATGAAACACTAGCATCTGCTTTTTACGTTGTAAACCAGCTTCTTAATAATGAGTTTGTGAGATTTTGCGTGTTAGAAGCCAACGCTTCCCAGAGTTTTTCTAAATTGTAATTTTTTTGCATTAAATCACTGAAGATTAGAAAAGTGTCTGTGCCTGAAGTGGGATGCCACTTGGGCATAATGACTTGAATGTCATTGAATTGTTGAACTGCAACTAAGGCGGCTACTCAGAGTGGTTATCTAAAGTGTTGTGTGCTTATAAATTCAAGCAATATGGCTCTAGAAAATTTTGTCAGGGCTCTGCTTCAGCAAAGTCCTTAGACTTATGTTTAATTGTACATAAGGGAGCTCACTGCTCGTAATGTATGTACTAATGCAGTTTACTCTTTCCTAGAAAAGTTTTAAAAATCAGCTCCTGAGTCACTTTGAAGCCAAGGGAATTCCAAAACCTAGCAGTTCATTGCAAACAGACCCCATTGTTGCAGCAAACTGTGGCAAAAAGTCACCGTTGACCCCCTGGTTCATCTGAACCTCTTTCTAACATTTCTTGTAGACTTTTCCCAGACAATGGGACTGTGAAAAATGTATGTTGCATTAAAAAAAACCAACACCACCAACTTACAAATCATCTAATCACAAGCCAAAATCCACCTTAAGGGGAAATGAGAAGCCAAACCAAAAATCCAAGCCTGGGTCATAATGTTGCTTTTCTGTATCACAACTCATTATGAAGGTAGCTTTTACTTAACCTCTTAGTTCTCACATCACTCATGCTAATGGCCAAGTTTCTGATACTGGTGACATTTATCAACTGATCATCTGTGACTCCATGAGTCACTGTCTCCAGGCTTGACATAAACCACTCAGACTCTGTGCTAGGGTCACCTGGACTTTGTCACTATTTAACAATTGAAAAGGAGCAGTATTTTCTTAAAGCACAGGCCAGACCCTCCAGTGATGTAAACGAGCACAGGAGAAGCAAAGTCAACAGAGCACTGACTTTCCTAAGGCTCCAAAGGCAGCTGAGCAAATGGGTGAAGCTCTGTTTTCCTTCTGTGCTTTCTTTTCCTTGCTCATTTGTTCCTTTGCTCTCTTCAGTTAAATCAAACATACCTAGATACAAGCAGTAGTTGAAAAGCAGCTGTGGGTATATTGCATCCGAATACCGGGATGCACTGGCTATATAATAGATGTAAAAATTGGGGCTGTTCATCTCGTGCTCTGCCTGTAATGTGAATCTAGAAGTAATGACAAGATTATTTGTTTTACTGCTTTTAAAGAGGCCTTCTGAATGCAGAGAATGGTTATCTTGGTGCTTTTTTACAGAGTATGGAAAGGTAATGTAGGAGTAGCACATAGGAAGTGTTTTATCTACCCTGCCTTTTAATATACTGTTGCATGTTGGCCATCCAAATGTCACAACTCTGTGTAAAGGATTTGATTTCTTAAGAGGCAGAACATTCAAATTAGGCCCATGGCTAATTCTTTCCCATGCCTGCATCTGTGAAGAAAATTCTGTGGAAAGAGGGAGGAATAAAAAGTCACTATCTCTTCAAACATGATCACATCTCATTTCTCGTGCAGTTGAAAGTCTGTATCAAACCCGGTACCTGCAAATTGCCATTGCCCTCCTCGCAGGGGCCGTGATCTATTCCACCGCTTGCATGCAGCTAGCAAAGCCACAGGTAGAAGAGGCCCCAACCGCGACACGGGGGCCAGGGTTTATCAGTGAGCCAGAGCCATTGACAAAACTGTGTTGTAATTCAGTCCTGTTCTTGGCAGCTGGTTTGAGAACACATATAGACTTTTTCCAGGTCAGCTGGGGCTCTAAGCCTCAGGGAGTAAAAAATGCATGCTTAGTAAACCGCTTGAAAATTGCAGTTCGTGTGTATTCCTGTCCCGGTAAGTAAAAGATATTGATGAAGTTCAGAAATTCGTAGTAGAACTTTCATCCAAGTGCCCAACATTTATTTCTTTAGTACATGAGGTCTTTAAAACATTAGACTAGGGCCGGAGAATCAGGCCACTGGCTCAACGCAGAGAATTTCTCCTTGTCAAAACACTGAAACTTCTACTGGGAATTTTGTACTGCTGCTAGGGTGCAGCTGCTAGTCAGTCAAAAGACGTACTTATCCATGTGTCTCTGCTACTTTACTTCAGTCCTGCCCTGGAATAGTGTGTCACAGCATCTATTTCTGGATCAATGACAGATGTCACCAAACAATCCTTTCAAATTATTCCATTGACCAAATGAAGGCTTAACTCTGCTCTAAAGACAACAAGGCCGATATAAGGTTGAATGCCGTAATTAGCTCCATATGTTTTGAGGCATTAGGGTAGAGTGAAATGACCAGAAGTACACTAATAAATAAAGACCATATCCTGGTATTGATCTGTATGTGGAACTCACCTCTGAAATCAATAGGGAGCACTGAAAAAAATCAATGGCAGGATGTGAGCCTTAGATAAGCTAGTTTCAAATCATTCTGTCTCTCTCCTACAAGAAGACAGGTTACTTCGTGTTATCTAAGCCCTCAAACATCCTCAAGAAGTTTCGGAAATAGGAAAAAGCCACATGGAGGGGAACTGATATAGAAAGATTTACATGACAAAACGCTTGTATTTTGTAAGACCTTGACTAGTCGCTGCTTTTTCATATCAACTCTCTGGGTGAAACATTTACAGTTTCTTGTAATTGAGACTGAAAGTCTCTGAGAATACCTTGGGGAAGAGTGGTTGATGTAGTGAAAGGAACTGGTGTTTACGTGCATTTCCTGCTAGCATTATCGATAACCTTGCCCTGCATTATAACAGGGGGGAAACTCTACAGAAATTAGGCCTTCAGGCAATTGCTGTGCATGAGAAATCAGCCATGTGTTGAAGAGAAAATGGAGCTAGGAAGCTCAAGGGACACAGCATACCTTCTTTTCTGAGGTATGGTTTTGACAGATGGGCACAGTATAGGGTGGTTATTTTTTCTCTGGTGGATATCAAAAAGATAAAAAAAGTTGTTTTTCCAACACATAGGTTATGTTTCTTGGCTGTATTTGCTTGTGATTAGTGCTGTGTGGGATCTTCTGAAGCACAAGACTGCAAACAGAAGCCTCACTGAAGCATGTTAGAGCTCCCATCAGGCTCACAAACTTGATTTCTTTTCCTCAGAAATCAAAGTGGAGGGATGGGCACATGGACATCTGGATACCCAGCTAATATGGCATCAAGATGCAGCTGAAACTTACACGCAGACCTAAGTGTGACAGCCCTGCCTAACTAACTTTGATGCTCCCATGACCTGAGTCAACAAATAGCTTTAAGATGGATACTCCTCTCACTAATGGTTTTCTACTGATGTGAGTATTCCATTATTGGTTTTGTCTGGTTTGGTGTGGTTTTTTTTAATTATTATTATTATTATTTTTTTTTTTATTTATTTGCTAGGAGAGAAATTCTCAAGCAAATTATTCTGGGAGTGAGAAAAATTTTGATACCCCAAAGATTTTATGTGGGCTTACTCCAATGAACGTTGTCAAATTCCAATCATTTAGTACAAGGCGTGCTTAACATCAGCTAAAAAGTACTGCTGCAATATGGGGAAAATTATAGATTTGAACCTGAAAAAATGGAACCAAAGGCATTTACCCAAAGAGTTTCTATCTTCAGAATAACTCTCTTTACTTGCCCTTGCTTGTCTTCTGTCTTTTTTATTATTATTATTTTAAATTGCATGCGCATTTACTGCACGTGAAATGTTTCACATTGCCAGACATGGTATAAACCTGCACTCAGAGCCTCCTGGACTTCTTGTTCCTAATATTGGAAGATGTAATCTAGCCAAAATCCCCTCTAGATGGCTCCGATGCTATCATTACATTACCAATCTTTGCTTAGATCCTTGTCTGAATCTTTTCCCTATCTGTAGCTTTGTTCTCATTTAGAATTGTAAGTTTGAAGGTTTCTATTTCGTTTTATCCATGAAGGAGATCTATCTCAATAATACAAGCTTTTGCATGCTGCCCCATTAGTGTCTCATCTTAATCCATGCCTTGAGGGTCCAAATCTAGGGAGGATAGAATAATTCAGTCTCCATACAGATCTTGGACTCTTCTCAGACTGTGCCAACAAGTGTGCCAATTAAAATTGTGTTTTCATGACATTGCAAGCCAGCCGATTGCAGAGAATGTGGATAAATAACATGGATTTATAATTTAGGTTTCAGAAAAAGAATGTTTTTCCCTCCAAAATTATCTTACTTGTATTGTATCATTGTTCATGATTTAGTCAGAACCTGGAATGCTACCTTCAGATTCTGGAAGCTGGCAAAATTCATAACCTGGCAAAAGGGGAAATATTCACATAACTCTCGGCAAGAGACCAAATCAAACCATTCTTGTTAATTGCAGGTGAGTAATAACACTCTTAGATTTCGTACAAATAACATCAGCACTCTCCTGCTCTGTGATTGATGGGATGTTTTAAATGGAGTGCTTTAATTCAGCACAGCTGGATGTCTCTTGTTGGATTCCCCTCCTAGTCGAAGAAATTTTTGGTTTTAGGTATATTGGCAACAACTTACCCTGTTAAGGCTGAAAAATGTCCCCCGAGAGTAAATGTTGAGCTGTCAACTCTTTGCTTGGTCAATATCTCTGCTAATGAAAACTGGGGATTACTGTTCAGTTGTTTGCTTGGTTTTTTGAACAAATTCACTTGGTCATCAAGGTCTTGTTTAAACTTTTGGATTTAATTGTAATGGTCTATCATGAGTAATGTGCCTGTAGCCTAAGCGCTTCCTCGTAGGACTTTCAAAAGCTTTTCCTTTCCCAGGATCTCTGCCATTTTGTTGCTTCCCATGGCTAGGACTAAGCAGCTGGCTGCAGGCTTAGGAGACCTTAGTAGAATTCCTCACATTCCTTTAACCCACGTGCATGGCGAGTGGCAGAGGAGGGCTTCTGCGGGGGTCATAGGAAAGTGCTGATAGGGAAAACCACACGTTTAGCTTTTACAGATGCTTGAGAACCCAGCTTAAATCCAGGGCAGATTCGAAGAAGGGGCAGCACTAGTGTACGGTGCTCCATACCACGCGCAGGTCATAGTACTTTGCCAAGCCAACAAAGGGTGTCTAGGGAAAGAAAATTGCTGGGTGTTCTGAGAAAGGAGGAAGACTTTAACCCATTTCTATTAAGCTTCCAAAACGGAACACTTTAACTGTTCAGCAAGTAGAGCAAACGGCAGGATTCTCTGAGGATCTTGCCACGCTACCAACTATGCAGTTCATTTAAACCAGGCATAGATCCACTTAGCATATTAAGTTCCCTAGCATCAGACTCACGTGGATTTATTTATCAACATGAGCTTTCAGAGCCCTAGAGTACATAATAACAGGAAAATTGTGGCTCTAGTTAAACACATCCCCAGGGAAAGCCTGGTAAACGTCCAGGGCAGTGATTAGGAAAGGTTAACTTATGATGTGACAAGGAAAGTAGTACAACTTAGATAACACTAATAAATGAAACTGGTGCCAAACAATGATACATTATTCTGATGTGCTCTGTTAAAAAAAAAATAAAAATGAATAAACCAAACAGTTTTTAGAGGAATATCCTGAATCTGTCTGTGACAATGTACAGTTACTTACTACTTTAGCATATCAATGTGGATGTCTATGTGTGGAAAATGTATTACAGAAGGAATTATTTAATATAACGGGCATCATCTGGTGTGCTCCATGCAGGACAGGACATAATGCAAACTTCCAATTTCTGCAGTTATCGTGAGTGAGCATCCACAATGCTATTTATATTGGAGGAAAATACCAGTAATAGAAAGCATTTACTGAATGACTGAAAACAAATTATCAAGGGAGAGACAATTTTCTCTTTGCACTAGTTGGTAAAACCCTCCATGCATTTTAATCCTTAGATTATGGAGTGAGTAAATTGAATTGTGGGGACTTTTTGCCATAAACAAGCAAAACCCTAAACTTCCAACATCAAAAAAGCCCTTCCAACATTAAAAAAAAAAAATCTTTTTCAGGGATTAGCCATTTTGTTATTGTTGATTTTCTTATGTTACAATTTACACCATAATCTTCTTTCCTTCTGCTTTAGTTATATGACTTATTATTGCTGTGTTTCTGGCATATATGTATTTTTAGACTTTATCCCTTGTGATGTTGCAAGCTTTCAGTCTTGCACAGACTTTCAGGCATGCTCCCCCTCTTATACAGTGATCTGAAAGACAGATTTCAGCAGGAGAGTTCATAATGAAAAAAATTAAGCAACGCATTAGAATCTGGGATCTGAATAGTTCTGTCTTGCTCAGTAGTTGAATAATTGCTCAATATTCGGAACTTCCTGTTACTCTGATGGACTCAGCATGTCTATTCAGCGCCAAGGACTGTGGTGCACAGATATCTGATCTGCCTCCGAGAAATCCTGGTTTGTCTGTGCGGTGCTGTCTGGAAATTGTAGAGCCGGTCTCATAACTTGTGCAGAGCCCTGCACCGACACACTCCTAAGGCATCCAGTTTGGCAATTAGTTTAGCTGCTGTTTATTTGGGTGTCACTGTATTATGCTCTACTACATTGTGTAGACATACACAAATTGTGTCTTTTAGGGGAGTTCATGAGGACGTGTCTCTGCACAATGGAAACCAGACTCCTTACTGACGCATTGAGATCCTGCGCATATCTGTAAAAAGCTCTGTTTCCTCAGGTCTGTTCTTGAAGTCTAAAACGGATGTTTTATTACACTTTCACTGACTCTAATGAAAAAAATATCTCCACTTCAGCAGGACGATGAGGCCTCCTGACAACAAAATTTTTGTTCCAAGCACTATAATGTATATGCTATGGCACAGAAAGAAAAAGCTACTCAGAATACTAACTAGGGAGATACTTTCTGCACCTCTCCTATAACGGATAAACAATATTTGCCTGGATGATGCTATTTCATAAATCATACATCTATTATGTAATAATGCCAAAATGTTAAAACTTGAGTGTTTATATCCAGAGTAAGCTAATGTTCAGCAAGGTCTAACATTCACGCTGTACTCCATGGTCTACAAGATGTCTCACTGAAGTGTAAGCAGCTGACCAAATGGTATGTCCCTGACTCCTTTCCAGATTCAGACACGCAGTCTAATTTTGGCAGTCAGTGAGATTTAAAGAGCTCAGCATCTCTGAACATCAGGCCGATTGTTCAAGGCTTGCACAGACCTAACAAGGTTTGTATCAGAAATAAGAAGCTGGCTACAGGTGTGGTTAGCAGTCAAGAAGATCGCTGCGTTACAGTAAATGAGGTATGTTTTATGGTTGCTTTCTTTCTGGTACAGTTTCTTATTGCCACTTTTACTCATCTTCTGATACAATGGCAAGGATGTCAGCGTGTTTGCAGTGTTAATGACATTCTCAGTATTGCTACATGAAACATAAATAGGCACGGAGGGAAGCCACCAGCCTCGTTAAGACCACAGTCTTTCACTGCAGAGGCACAGAGGCAGTGGGTCCAGCTACCATGGGAAGCTCCTGGGCAGTTCCTGTCTGAAGCGGCTCTTTGCACAAGCCCCCAGTTCCCCCCAGCATATGGGAAGCACAGCCAGGTGGTGCCTGTCTGGGCTGTGGGAAACCAGGCCTTTCCCTGTGGAAGTTTTTCCAGGATAGCTCTCAAGGTACCCCCTTGTGCCCGAAGTGCTGCCATTTCTTTCTCTCTTGAGCTGTGCTGTCTGGACAGGGAAGCAGTTCAAAACAAATTGGCCTCTTGTCTGGGCTGCAGGAGGCTGATTGTCTAAAATACAAGGAGAAAGAGAATAACACCATAAAAAGATGTGCATTTCACCTTGCTAAAAATGAACATACTTGCCACTGAGACAAACAAATCCTGTTTTTTGGTGGTTTTTCTTTTTTTTTGTTTGTTTTTATCAGGTTCACTTACAGGATACATGAACAGGCTTCATTTACATCAAGGTGCAAAGTTGAGAAGAAAAAATAAATTGATTCTGTATAAACTCCTCAGAAAAAAAGTAACTTTTCACTTTTGCTATATGATGAGAGAATCACTAAACCAGAGCAAAACACAGGAAAAGGATGTATTGAATCTGAGGACAGTTACTGTAATGCCTTAGCTTTTCCTTTATTCCTTTAGCTAAGATGTTTGTAGTACGTGATAGGTTTATTTTTTTTTTTTTCTGAACTGGCTGCAGTCAAAGCTATGACTCTCCATGCAGTGAACTAAAGCTAGAATCCTATGTGGTTCAGCCAGTTAAAAATACTAAAATTACTTTCTTCCCTCCTGCTCTTCCAAGCTTTCTTCTCTGCAGATGGCAGAGGACAATATGCTGGGTCTGCAATAACACTGACTCAAAATTCCTTGCTAATTGTAAGATAACTTCCTAAAGATTGCAAGCAAAAGGAAGTCAGAGAACAAAGCAATGTCAAGTATGCACATGTCACAACACAATGTGCTGATTCCAAGCCTTTGGAAACATGCTGAAAGACATGTCTGGGGAAAAAAAAAAAAGAAACAGGGAAATGCTTCCATACGGTCTTTCAGCATGAAAACAACAGCTGAGTGTGCCTGTTTCCATCAGGAAAAAATACCCTGAAATAACAAAAGGTACTGGAAAGCTAGAAATGAAATCATCAGATGGCGAGTACCCTCTTTTGTCTCTTCCTAAAATTTACATAGACTGTACTTGCACTACATTGTAAATCAAGGGATCAATCTGGAGTAGTGTTTGACTGTGAGGTGCCAAGAAGACCGAGAAAAATGGAATGTATAAACAGGTCTCTTACAATGAAGGACTAGCAGGACAAAACAGAAGTAAAGCAAACACAGGGCCACACTTTCAGATAATGTATCTGCAGGAATGCAAACTCTGTGCATTCCTGATCGCTCCTGTAGGTACTGAAGGTACAAAAGACACCCTCTTGAGGAGAATGGCATACACAGTGTTTCTTTGTGAAATAGAGTCTGCATACATTCCCTTCATAACCACAGGTAAATCTCTGCA
Source organism: Falco biarmicus (assembly GCF_023638135.1). Lineage (NCBI taxonomy): Eukaryota > Metazoa > Chordata > Aves > Falconiformes > Falconidae > Falco > Falco biarmicus. The sequence goes on along the minus strand of NC_079288.1, from coordinate 121,409,681 downwards.
TCACTGGTGTACTCTAAAGATGTAAATGTTTTCAATTAGGTCTGTCACTATTGGCTTGCTGAGTCCAATTTTCTGTCATCTGAAGAGCGAAGGGTTGAGTAAACTCCAGGGGAAAATTATGGGATCCCAGTGAAAGATGACATGTGCAACACAAATGAAACTGCATGCTTCTAACTTAAGATGTTACAAAATATCCCCTCCAAAACCAGAGGGATATCATACATAAATGCAAATGAAGCAACATTCAGTAATGAATAATGATGTGACTAGGCATTTTTCTTTCAAAGCCAACAGAAGGAAATAGAATTATCCCTAGTTTCTGCAGGCAGAAACAAATACCGAGATGAAAAGCAAGTTGCCTAACATTGCATATCAGCTCAGGAATAAATTCTCCATCTTCAGATTCTCGAGTGACTTTATAACTCTTGTTCCTTTTTGTAAACTACTGAACCCCAAAGGGCACTTATGACAAGTGCATCTGAAAGGCTTGTTTTGCATTTGGTGCTTCTAGTTGTGCTCCCAGAGCTACACGCCATCAAATGACCTTGGAGTTTGTTAATGTTTCCTACAGTGGGCATAATATGCATGAGAATGAAACCCCAACCTTACTTTAAGCAAAAGTTATTTTAGGCACATTTTACCAGAATTTTCGCGAGAGATTTTAAAATCGAGCATAAATATTTCTGCCAAATATAGAGAAAGTGTTTCTGTTATTTATTATAAAGGCTGAACGTGAAATAAGCTGAGGAACTCTGCTTTCCCTGGCTGCAAACTGTAGTGTCTTTCCCAAACCTATTTGTTAGATATTCCTTGTCAGTGTACTTTTTGGGATTCAGATCTTTCTTGCTGATTCTAATTTGCATTCCAACTGTATGAAGCACCATTTAAATTTGGTGTTCAGCTGTCTTCTGTAGATTTTCATGCATTTAATGGATTCTTCCTTCCCTCTTGGGCTAAACCGAGAATATCTGACTCTGAGTCTCACTATAGCAAGTTTATGGAAAATGTGGCTGCTTTTGAACCAGTGCTATTTTTTTTTTATTTTTGTAAACAAGGACCTGACCAAACTGAGCCTTCTATTTTCTAATTTCACTGTTTGCCATGCAAGTTAGGAGCTTACTATTCTGAACTGTCGTGAACTTTATGTCGACATTGTGTCTATATAGGCAATAAAATTTGCACCAGTTGCCAGTCCCAGGCAGGCAGGATGCACGTGCGGAGAACAGCGTGCTGGAGGGCTGGTGTCTGTGCTGGGGATGTAACACTAATGCCCGCGTGTACAACATCACGAGGCAGAGCTTCACATCAGCAGTGAACTTGAGAGTGTGTCACAAGATGCCAAGTATAGACACTAAGGAAATCTACACTGAAAAGAAACCCTCTGCCGTAGTAAATCACTGTTGTAGATGTCCTTTGAGGCTGAGGTGATGCCTGGCTGTAACACAGCCAAATGAGGGAGTGAGATATTATGTTACTGCTATGCATGGCCACGTAAAATCTAGGAACAGGCAGGAGGAGGTGGGTAGGAAGGCATATTAAACTGTTAGGCAATGAAGGGAAAGAGATGGGGAATGCACCTTAAAAAGATCTTTTGGTTTGCACTTTTGTTGGACCTACTAGCGGTTTTGAAATAATGCAAAGGATGAGCCTGTTGTCCTGGGTACTATATTCTAGCAAATTGCTTTTCCAGGATCACAGGAATAGTGTCTTTTAACATAATTCCTCCTCTCTGACCCCTGCATAAATGGATTAAAAGCAAACTTTAACAAAAAAATAAAACAAAACAAAACACACACACCCACACACACCGCAAAAAAAAGGAAAAAAAAAAGAAAAAAAAAATAAAAAAAAAAGAAAAAAAAAGAAAAAAAAAAAAGAAAGGAAACACAAAGGTTAACCCCAAACACTTATGTGTTTATAATGTCCAAAAGCACTGGAGAGATTGTAGCAGGTGGTCCCACCACCTGTGCTTGTCTACTTCCATTCCAAATAATCTCCTTATCGAATGCAGGGAGGAGCAGACACCCGGGAGGGTCCCACAGGAAGAGCAGTGGCTGAAAAACAGAGTGACTGACCAGAGAGATAGGAACCTGCAGGGAATACATAACTCGGGGAAGGCAAAACAGAGTGAAAAACACTATGGACAGATCCTTGTCTCATTTACAGCTTGTATATCTACAGCAATGCTGCTGGCTTCAGGGGCAGCCCTTTTTATTTACGTCATGTTGGTAATGGATGGGTGGTAAGAGATCCTGCAATTCAAATCTATAAGCTGCCACATTCTAATGGCTTGCAGAGAAAAAGGCCAATCAAACAATGTTTTCTTAATAGCACCCATTTGCTTCATCCTTCCTCAATTGCTACAGGAAATGATTTAATTTAATAGAGTAAGTGGATGCATTGCATGATTTCCAAATGGCACGCTAACAACGTAATGATCCCTACCCTCTGCATTGCAGGGAGGGCTGTGGTTTGTTTGTCAGTGGGCTGCACCTACAATGGCTTTTTATGTCTGTCAGACTTTGAAAGAAAACAAAGCGCTGGCTAAAAAAGAAATAAACAATAAAGACCATTCCTGTCATGTATCTGAATATTCCCTTTTACTCATTCTTTTCTGAGCATGAAATTTCTTAGGTAAATATAGCTAGAAGGGGAAAGGTACCTCAAAGGAGCCTGCTGATGCCAGCATGTAGCCTTGCATTCAAGTGAGGTCTTTTGAAGTGAAAGCATTCTCAATGTTGAGGACTTCTGCGTCAAGCTGCCTGCTGGGCATGTTGCACGCCCTGGAGCCGATGGCTCTACCTTTTCACAAGCTGTTCTTCAGCAGAGCGAAGTTCTTGCTCGTCATCTGGCAGCCAGTATTTCTTTATCATCAGGTCTCCTCGCTGTGGTACAGCATTGCACTGACATGGCTAAATGGCTTCTCCGCTGGGACACGCTTTGCCGCCTTCCGCTTCGCACCCAGAAGCGATCCCTGAGTTCCTTGTAAATTTTTTATCTAGGTCCAAAAGCTTCCAGAGCTTCCTGTCTGCACCGTGCAGTGCAGAATACTTTGTGATAACCTCTTACGAGATGGAGTATACAAGCCTTGCTGCTTTTCTTCCATCTGTTCCTAAGTGACAGGACATTCTTATGTCCTGTAAGGATCAACTTGGTAACAGCCCTGATGCTAGATTTGCTGTTCTGGGAGGTCCAGCTGTTAGTCCTGGACTTCCCTTAATCCCTTCTCTATCTGAGCAACAAAGGAGGGTATGGACAAAAGTGAGACCTGTTGAAACCCATCAGAAAGGTTGACTGGCACCCTGGGTAAGGTGACAGACCCCAGGATCCACAGTTTCCATCATAATAATTATCCATAAAAATGAACGCTGTAGGAGAGAGAATCCCAAAACATCCAGCATAGCTTCTGCAAGCTGTAGTGGTTTCTCCTGTTGTAGCAGTTCTGTGTTCTTTTTTCAGTGAAGGTACCTTCACTTTGGATTTAACACTGTCGTCTCTAAGTGTTGTTCACCTAAATAGCTATTCAGCTGGTTCATTTTGAGCGACATTTTTGAGTGACATTTTTGAGTGAAATACTGAGTTAAAAGAATAGTACTGGAGTTTTCTTTCATGAATCAGAAATACTTTCATTTCTTGCATGATGTTGTCAAGACAGCAGTGTTCTAATTGCACCTATACTCTTTGCCACAGTGTTTTGGAGCATTCAGTGTTTTGGAGAATCACAATGTTTTGGAGAAATTTTTGTTCTGGAAATATTTCTAAGCCTGTGAGCAGTCTTCCCCCACTCCAAGTATTTATATTTAAAATCTGTAAGTAAATATTTATTCCTGGCTAGAAGTTACTTGAAATTTAAGATCCAAAGCAAGAGGCTTTGGAGTTCACTAACTCTCAGAGTACACAAGCTTTGTGTTAACTTTTCAACCAAGATGCCAATTATGCAGAAGAAGGACTAAGGTTCTAGAAGCGTAAAAGTCAGGAAATAAAAAGCTATTGCTCTCTGCTACTGTGATGCCTCAGAAATATGTGGTATTTTCTATCATTCTGCAGGGTGATGATTTTATACCTTCATATACTTACACAGTGTGGCCAATTCTATAGTAACTTTTCATTCATCAATTTGGCACTTTTACAGTCTCAGCATTGCGCAGAACGTGCTTTTTTAATATTTGATCTCCTTGACTAAACCCATAAAACAAAGGCAAGAGAGATTAAGATAGAAAGAACTACACCGATGTAAATTCAGTTCAAAGTTTATGCTGGCTTCTGCTGTATACTTTTAGCAGAGAAACCAGAAGTTTGTCGCCAGGTGAAGTAGCAGAAATGCTTGTGCTGTCCCCTCTTGTGAAAGGGTTATGTCAGAACAGGACAGGCCCAGAAGAACTTGGCATGAGGAAATGGCAGCAGTATTGGTGACAGCTTCTTCAGACCTTCTCCTTTCTGCAACTGTGTAATCCTGTTGATCAGAAAGCTTTAGGTAGTAATACTTGAGGTTCCTGTCGAGTGAATCTTCCTTGGGAATTCTGAACAGGCTCTCAAAACTGAGTAGGAAGAAACAATTCATATTGTTATGACTCTAGTTTGAGGACTTTGATAATTGAAGTAATTAACAAAAGTAGCAAAATGTGTGTGGTAAGATTCCAATCAGGGCAGTAATAATTTTTGTTTCAGTGATGTAATTTTTGTATTGATCACAACACTGGCCAGAAAACAAGGGAAGAAGAACCAGTTTTGTATAATCTGCCACCTCCATGGTGATTATTCCCATTTCAGCAAGAGCATCCTTTTCCAGATTACTCCTAATATTCTTCTTCCTTCACCTCAGGTAAACAGAAAACTATTCTGTGGCAATAAAAGCTCACTAGAATTAATTTTCACCTATATATAAAAGCCATCCAAAGATGTCACCTGCCAGAAATTCTGTGCTAAGGCTGCAAAGGCTAGAACTTAAATGTTAGGAAATGTCTAATTCATCGCTGCCAACAGAACCTTAATTCAGCTCCTTTCTGTGTTAAGATATAGTCTTTAATTGCATAATCACATACTATTTTTTCCAAAGGACCTCTGTCTCACTCAGGGCACAGGACCTACAAGAGGGCTGAGTAGAGGTTATACAGACACACATAAATCTGCCACTTCCTAATTTAGCTGTCCTTGACTATGCAACCTAAATAATTTTGCTTTCAGGGAGGTACATATTATTTTTTTTTCTTAAATAATGATAGAACATCATTCTGTAAATGGTTTCCTTTGGTGGGACTTTGGACATCAGCTTGCAAAGGCTTCTAAAGGAGATGTAGTTAAGAAATGGATAATCCAGTAAACACAGCTTCCATGCGTTTTAAACATGCACAGACTAACACTTCATTTGCTCTCAGTTTGGAGTGTCACATGGTGTTTCAAGTGCTAAAAGATTTACTATGGTTTATGGCTCAAATATTTCTAACTCAATTTGTCGTTTAGCACCAAACTCCCCTGTCCTGCAGCACACTCAAAGGCTAAAGGGCATCGAAGCATCCTCCAGCTTAACTGCCCATGGATTTGAATAGCTCTCATGACCTCTCTGTTGCTCGTGGGATCTTTTATGAAGTTAATTCTTAAAATGTAAGGCCTCAGGTGTATCTGTGACGTAATGCTTGAGGTGTCAGCACAAAACCAGATTCCATCAGTCACAATAATTTTTATACATTAAACAGTTTCTGCTTGGAAAGAGAGGTCCTTCAGTGTGATTTTGCTCTTTTAATCAACGTTATTACCATTTTGCTCTTCTGCAAAGTGCTATTAATTGAGTGCATTTCCATTAAATTTCAAAGTACACCTTAGTCTTTATGGCTGGATGTTACTTTTAAAACACACAAGTTCTGGCAGGTATGACCTCAGGTGCAAACATAACTTTATTTGCTAAGAATAAGCTATTTAGCTATGTAGCTTTGATTATGGTTCTGTAATTAAAGTGCTCAGGTACTACTACAGTGAATGGGCTGAAGCTACAGGTATAATGAGCAGGAAACAGAAACACAGATTGGAAGAATGAAGTTTGAGGAGCAGGTTGTCATATCCAATTCTGCTAACCTTGTACATGGCAGAAGATCTGCCCCAGTTGTTTTGAGTCAGTGTGCAGACAGGTGAGTGAGGAGGATGCTGCCACAGTGGAAGACTTGGAAAGAAGCACAAGAAGGTTGAACATGGAGGACTTTGGAAAATACCCAACCTTGACTTGCATTGAATGGTAAGTACAACTTATCAGTTATCAGAAAGAGTCCTTCAGTCCAAGAAGCTTGTGTTTAATAGGTGGCCAAGTCAGCGGGTTAGTAATTTGTGAGAATTTGCTACAGAATTCCATATCAGTCTATTGGAACAATAATTATTGAGTTGCGAATGCATTTTAAGGTCTCTCAATGGCAGCTCTGCAACTGATCCTACAAACAGAGATCTATTACAATCCAGCTTTTCATGCCTTCAGCAAATACTGGTTTTGAGTGAGAATTCAGCTGTGGAACATTGAAAACCTTGAATACAGATATGTGCCTGGGCTGTATAATAGATGAGCAAGCTGAGCCAACACTGGAAGAATCCTTAATTTTCTCCTTCCAGTTTCTCCCCATCTGGGTTTTACTAGATTACCCAACAAATATGAACTAATATTGTAGTCTGCAGAGAGTTCTCCTCATGTTTGGAAGAACTAGGGATTTCATAACAGTTTTATGAGATGAGTTTAGAGTTGCATTTTGGAAATGTGTTTTTAAACAGAGGATGTGTTTTATCTTTCTTTAGAACATCTTTTATTGATTTAACTGGCAGGGGTTCATATTTTTTTAATAATTTAAGCAGTGTGGATCCAGGGCCCAAATTGTGTTGACCTTAAATACAATCCTGATGAAGGGAATGTTGAAATAGCGAAGAGAAGTTCAGCTTTGTGTTGAAGACCAGGGTCAGTGAGAAGTATTTCAGCTGTTATGCTATCCTGATTTAGAAGAAAATGAAAGGCTTCTGTGCATCGTATTGACGTGATGTGACTGAATGAATGCAGACGCACCATGATCTGAAGTCTGCTAAACTTGTGTTTGGAGGGGTGTGAATATATAAGAGACTGTTCCTGGGAGAAGCCAACCACTGCTTCTGGAAAGATCCCAGAAAATTACAGTGAAGTTACGCAACGAATCTTTATTGCTAGGATGTGGTACAAAAAATACAGAAATGAGCAGTTACCACCAGTATCAGGTCAGGAACAGGGCCCAGGAGCTGCCCTAAAGGCTCAGACAGGTATTACGTGCATACAATTAGTGGCCCGTTGTGGGAGGAGCATTTTATATTATGTTGAATATTTGGATTTTCTGTTAGACTGCTCCTTATGCAGTAGACATAACAGAGAAGCATGTGACAAAACCCAGGCCTGATGGGGAAGAATGACTGCAGTACCTGACAACACCCAAGACCCTATGCTCCTGCAGGACTAGCTCTAGTTTCAGGAAAATTGGGTTCCCAGGGAAAGCAGAATCTCAAATCTGTTTTTCTGTTAATTCAGTTGGGCAAATAGCGAGGAGGTAGCAGCTAACCAGTTGCCTGTTTTCATTCCTCTTCTGAGATGGGCATTCGTTTTCTCCATTCACCGCATGGGGAGCTTAGGCTTTCACCCCTACGTACCCTATGCCCAACAGAGCAGCACCTAAAAGATTAGGCATTATGTCCCTGCATCCGTAGCCTCCGGAGTCCCGACATGGATGTAGTCCTTAGTGTAGGAATTACTGGAAGTATAAACATACTGTTGTCTCTCAAACAGTTGCCTCTATAATGGGTGCCCAACTCCTGTAGTTACTACTGGGCAGAGCTGAAGTACTAACAGATCCAGCCCACAGGGTTTAAAGGCGAGATGCTGCAGGCAGATCTATACCATACAGCTGTGCTTCAGGCCAGCGAGCCATACCCAGCCGAGGTGGCATTTCCACAAGGTCCAGACTGTAACCCAAGCACAGACCCATGCAGGAGCATGGTTTTGTGCTTGGGGTAGTTAGCCTCGCTCAGCTAAAGCTTTTTGGTGGGAAAAATCTGCAGCACAACTCTTTTTTTCAGTTGGGTGGAGGGGCAAGGGAAAGGAGCATGTTCCCTATCTGTAGGCTGTTTTTGAAAAATGATTTGACTAATACTTAGACAGTATAAGCCATCCATTTCCATCAATTATCGAAAAGGGCTCAGCACAAATAGTATTTCAGTTTTCAAGGTGCTCTTTTGCTTGAAATAAAAACGGATGTGGAGAAATGCTAAGATTTTTGAGAGAGATCTAAAAACAATAGAGTCCTCCTGGAAAAAAAAAATAAAAATCAATGGAATTTGTTCAGTTCCTTTAGAAACCCAGCCTCCGCCTTCAGAGCTTTCTCAACAGTCTGTATTTTCCCCAATCACTAACAAAACAAGGGTAAAGGCTTTCCCGAGGGAAATCTGCTTAAGCCTGTTGCAATGTCTGTGAGGAGTATGGGTGCTGGTGGAGAGTGATACAGGGAGGAACTGTGCTGTCAACAACAGGAAACTGGTGAAAAACGAGCGGCGCTCCTGGGGAGGTGAATGCGGAGCAGATGGCTCTAATTGTGAGTCACACTGTGACAACTGACAAGAGAAATTCTGCACTCTTGACACTTTAAAGATACCAAAAATACCAGAGAGCACATTCCATGGCTTCTTGAAGACTTCCATATCAAGGTAGCTGAGGGGGGGAGAGCTCCAACTCCTCCTGTTTCCATCACTAAACAGCCCATAAAATTTGCTGTTGATAAGCTTCCAAGCAGCCAAGTATTCTAATACTTAGATAAGTCACTAATGTTAATAAAACCACTGAAGAAATAAGAAGGAAGAGGTGCAAAGGGGATTCATGTGCAGGGCAGCACCAGTTGCTTTAGATACTGATCCTTTCAATTAAGGGTGGTTCTGGATAAGAAAGGGGAAAGTAACATCCTTGTTTATAAGCACTGATAGATTTTGAAATCTCTCTCTCTGTCTTTTTTTTTTTTTTTTTTTTTTTTTTTTCATCCGGAACGACTGCAAGCATTTTCTTGATGTCTTTCAATTATTGCCCGGATACAGGGTTGCAGATTTATATTGTGCTGCTTTAGTGGAGTTACAAAAAGTCAGGACCAGAAACCATTCATAGTTGCTTGCCAGTTTTTTATTTTGGGATGAATGCCTGGCTTGGGTGGGTCTGCAGATGTCAACAGAGCTACCCCAGCAATAAGTTTTATTTGCTGTATTTGCTTGCGTGACACAACTGCTCTAGTACCAGTAGCTTAGTACCATACTCAGGTAGTCTGTCCCTTATAGCCTGGTTATTTCACATGCACCCCAATAACATAAGTCAGCTCCTTTACTTGGAACTCTGTGAATATTAATATCTGGCTGTGGTATTATTTTTATTCTTCTGGTACCATGCAAAAAATTTGCATGGATATTCAGGGAGGTGGGGGGAAGGGAATTTCGTAGCATTGGAAATATTTTTGGGAGTGTCTCATTCTGACTGGCTTCAGATATCTGATATTTTGGCATTCTCTACTGCTTTTCAAATTATTGCTATTTGTGAAAGTTACTAACAATGGAAAAGCGCATCTAGTCACTTGGGAAGGCAGCTACACTGCACAACTGTTCCTCCTACAGCTGTTAAGCTGCTGCTCAAAGGTGCAATTTGGAAGTTGTTACTTGAATAACTGCTTATGCACTGGCACAGTGGGTTTGCTCAGGCAGGTCACACAGTTCAGCACTTTTAGGTTCAGTGTAGTATTTCTGAGTTGGAGCTATCCTTATCACTTTCTTTTATTATTATTTTGCTTTATGTTATATCAGTTAGCCGGACTCTGCAATTCTTTTCTGTGGGGTAAGTCTGCTATACAGAGATACCTAAGATGAACGGAGTAAGTTACATAGGCTACCAGCAGTAGTATAGCCTTAGTGTAGTGTTCTGGTAAGATTGCCTAGTTTGGTCCATTAAGTGGCTCTGTAAATTGCAGTACCTGTGGTAGGCATGTCATTTCGCGTTGCATCATCTGAAAATCCCACAAGCAGCTTTCCTCTAGCACCTCTGTATTAACACTCCTGAGGTTACACCAACGGGTACTCCTTTTGTCCAGCTCTTCTGTGTCACCAGTGCAGCTTGAGATGCGAATAATTTAAATCCTTGGGCATTTTAGAACAAGCATTTCCTTTTGTAACTGCTGTCCCAGACTGACAGTTGGCTTACTTGCTAGCAGATATTTTAGCTGTTATTGCCACTTCTGAGATGTTGTTACCGCCGTGAAAAGCCTGGGATTCACCACTAACTGTGGTAAACCTACCAAAATACTTGTGTTGTCACGCTTTACAATTTGTAAGTTGTATAACACCCATGTACAGTAGGCCACATTTTCCAAAATCATGAGCTTTTGTTGTGTCTAACTCACACAGAGCTCGGCAGTTGATACACATGTCCTGAGAGCAGCCTGAGCCACGCAAAGCCCTGCCATTGCTCTGTGGTACCACCACTGTGAGAGAAGCCTACTGTAATGCAAAGCCCCCTACTTTCACGTTTGGTGTGAATTTCAAAGTTTGTCTCTTGTGGTGTTATTTTTTCCTGCTGATAATAGTGGAGGGGAAGAGGAGCAAGCACCATGTGATCTTCTGTTCTTGAATCCTTGGCAGAGATTTTGAGACCTCAAGTCTTCTCTCCTTCTAAAAGCATTCTCTTGGAGAAGTTGCACGATGCGGTGGAATTTCTTTCTTCTTTATATCTGTGTTGGCTAAAGCAAGACAGAGGAGCTTGAAAAGACTCGCCCTCCTCAAGGAACGCTATCTGGTTCGTAAGCATTCCTAGAGGTTAAGGCTGGTGACTATCAAGAAAGCAAATACTTCACGCAAGGGTAAGTCCTTTAATTGTGTTTGTGTTGAATAGCTGCCAGATCCCCATGTCAGGATGTCTGCAGTCACGGCTCTGATCTCACCATTCCTTCCTCGGCTGTTGCACAATTGTGTTGCATGTTTGTGGTAGGGGAGAAAGCTGGAGAGCTGGGCTATGAAACCATCTCAGGGAAGGAAGCCATGTTTTATTTTAGTTGCTTGGTTTGGATAAAAGCCTGCAGGAGATTGAATAACATAAAAAACCCATAACACGGCCCATTCGTGGAAACCAAACCTGGTCTTCTATACAGATATGTGAAATATGAGGTTTGATAGCCAGGGTGGAAAAGGAAATGTCAATGAAAATGTGTTTGCTGGTGTAGTAGAAATCCTGATGTACATATGTGATAAGTCATTACTTGTTCTACCTGGACTCTCACGTGTTGTTGCAGGGTCTGTTGGGCTTAGGCTTGTAGATGCGGTGAGGGAGCTTTTGGAAAACTAGTTCTGCCTCTGCTTCATTGATGGATCACTTCAAGGATATTTTGTGGCAGACAAGTGAGACAAAGCAGTGACAAATAACAGCCTGTGAAAGAGGAAAGAAACCCAAAGATACTGCAGGCCATGAGCTTAGCAGTGGAGAGAGAAGGAAAGAGATCATAACTCCTTCCAGCCACAGCAGAAGAGATCTGGGGACTCTCAGCAGATGTAAGGGTTGAAAGCCAATATGGTTACACAGACGTTCAGTTCCTGAAAGAAGACAGCAGTTGCCTTAGCCACAGAAATGTTGGTTAAAAGTAATATCCTGATTAGTCTCAGTACCATAAGTCTTTCTTAAATGATAAAGTTGTGCATTATTCCTGTTTGGTTAGAACAAAGCAAATTTCACAGAAGTCTAATTTTACTACTGAAAACTAGCAAGAGGTTAGGTTAATCTGTGACCATCATGTCATCTCATGTAATAAAATTAGGTGAGCTGGTAGCGGTGCTCCAGGAGGATACCAGTTCCACTTCCTGAACCAGGAAGTGAAGAATTATCCAGAGCAATAAAGAGCTTGTACAAATAATACTGGGGAAATCAGAAGTTAATCCAAATACCAGCTCCCTCAATCTAATCAGTATGAATAGCTCCCTGCCAACTGCTCCATTACCTGAAACAGGGGTCAACTGATAAGAATCAGTCAGTCCTCTCATTAAAAAAACCACACAACTAACAAATCCCCTTCATCTCAGAATCTCAAATTCCATCATTCTCGATAAGCACTAACCAGTTCCTCATCTCTCATTTGCAGTTCATATCCTGAGCTACATACATTTGCTGTTAGAGATAAGGATATGAAAAAGTAAAGTGATTATTAATATGCATGTTGCAACCTGTTAGCCTTTCTCAGGCTGCTGTGTCTGACGTTGTAAATAGAGGTGGTCAGTGATTCTGCACAGGAACTTGGGATCTGGCCACATGCCATTCGCTTAAAAAGTTAGCCCAGATGATTATGTTCAGGGAAAACAGTACGAGTAATCTGAATGGAGAAAGAGGTGATTGAATAAAGAGGGAGCAAGCAAGAAAGAGTAAGAGCGAGAAGGACCTGCTGTAGGTCTGGGTGCTCCTTCTGGAGGCAGCAGAGACAATTGGTCAGCTGAAGGTGGAAGAAGGGAAAGGGAGCAGTAACCCCAGGCTTTTGAAAGATGTTGCCCGACTGGCATCAAACCACACGAGTCACACTTTGATGCTTATACTGTGCTCACCATAGGATATTTGTTAAAGTTATAGCCCAGACTGTATTTCTCCGCCTTTCCCGTTTAGCATGGGAGAGGTTTAGCTGTCCTAAAAGGAGGTAACACCAATCAATAGTGGCATTAAGAGATCCGTCAGTAAAAGATGATTCCTGAATCAGTATTCTGGTGTTTGAGTCAAACGTCTGTCTTCAGCAATTTATGCAGTATTCTTCTAATGTTTTGGGGAGGTGCAGGAACAGACTTTTTTTGCTTTTCTTGGTAACTGAGGGGAAGAAGGGTTGAGTCAGCTGCCCTGTAATGCAGAATTCTCCTTTACAACAGGTTAGAGGCTTCCCAGAGAAAATAGTTCTTTTCTGTTCTACAGACTTTTTTTCTTCATGTGTTTTAGATTTACAGATCAACTAAGCAAAAGCAAAATAGAACACCACCAATATAAAATCCCCAAATATGCTTTTAAAGGTCACTGACACAACTATATTTATTTTAATATATTTTTAATTTCGTTGTGCAGTAAATAAGCACAAATTGCATCCTCAAAAAAAACAAGGGTTTCTTAGCTTGTTTTCTTGACTTCAGATTTAGCTAAAAATATTATGATCTATAATTATTGGAGAACAATGTCTTTTTTACACTCAGATTGTTATTCACTATCCCCTTACCTGTTAAGGGAAAACAATAAAGTGTGTTTGAATGAACCACAAGTAAATTAAATTTAACTCCATTCTATGGTTGAGGGTAGAGGTCTTCTGGAGAAGAGCTGCCTGTAGCGGCTTATATTTTATGAAAGTTTACACCCAAATTAGAAGTTAGGAAAAATGATTTCAGTGAAACTCTTTCCTTTTAAGAAATTATATTGCCTTTTGGTCAAAGTGAAAAATAAAGAGAAACCTATAAAATTGATTAATTTTGATCATGATTTGTGGAAAACAGATTTACTGTTTCACGTTATGTTTCTCTGTGAGTTATCCCTCACTTTTCTTTCCACGCACACACTCTCCTGCCACTATTTACTTTTAATTTTGAAGGGGGAAATAATGGGATGAGAGGGTTTTGATTTTTTTTTTTTCATTTGGAATGCCTAGACAGTAATGAAATAAAATATTCTATGCATGCTTAAAAAGCCAGACACTTGCTATTGAAGGGGAAATAATGCCTGGCTCCCCCTCCCCCAAAAAAAAGAAGAGAAAGAAAAAGAGAACAGGTGCAGTTAATGGGCCAGACTAAAGTATCATGGGAGATTTTCAAAGCCACAGATGAGTTTAGCTGCACCACTTCCGAGGAATATAAATGAGTGTTGTTTACTTTGGTTTTCTGAAGTTTAAAATTACCCTCTTCAGTGTAGGCATTGGGGGGAAGTCTGCTTGAAATAATTGCGGACATTTGAAATTAACATGTTACTGCCACCTCATATGACAGGGATAAATGCCACTCACACACTACTTTTCTACAGACAGACAGTATACTAGAGAATTTTACCAAACATTGTCATCAGGAAGGAGGAACAGTCTTGCCTTACATCTCTGCTTTTTATTTCATTGCTTTTATTTCAAAATTGTCTTTGAGTGGGGAGCAAGGTCTGGGCATTTGTCCCAGTCAGGCAACATCATCACTTTTTTTCTTCTGGTCTGACAGAACCTTTACTCCTACCTACACGCCCTGTTGCATTTGTTCATCTAAAATGGTGCTGGAAAACTACAAGTTTATAAAAATCAACACTGTGTCTTGATGCATTAAACGTTGCATTATTAACTAAAGTCTTTTACTCACACATACTCCTACTCCAAATATATACATGCATTGATGCACATGCACTGATTCTGTTAAAAAAACAATTTTCAGGAAGCTCTGGAGTTACACAAAAACTTAGACAATACTGTATAATTAAAAACTCATTGAGATCGTTAATGGATAACTCTTGTTCGTCTCTGGGCCTAATTCACATGTTGTGCTGATCAAAACATGCCAAATTAATTGAGTTTTATGGTATTTATGATCTTATTCTAGAACCTTATTCTTTGTAAGATTTACCATTTTATAAGGTTGCTGTGGAAAGACAGTGACAACTCTTCATTGAAGTGTTTGTGGCTTATTCTAATTTCCATAATGAGGGAGCTTTTTTCCCCCTCATGTATTCTGCCTTTAGCTGATGATCATCTTCCTTTATATTCAGGACTTATTATTGTTTTGGGAGAGTGCCTATGCAGTCAGAAATGCAAACTGCTTTTCTTGGACTGTTTTGGTCTTATTTTTATTTTCCATGAAATACCTCTAATATATTCTTCCTGTGCAGTTACCCACTGCATGCAAATTCAAAGCAATAACCACGTTATTTCTTTTGTTCCAATGACTCACTGTAGTTAGGAACAGACTCTGTTGTGTTAGTTGTTAGTTCTAAGATAATATCATACACTGCATTCCAACATAATAATGGATTTCAATCTGAAATTATAGAAAACCAGAATGGTTGAAAGTAACCCATAAGTGACCAAATGAGATACACATAGAATCATCCTAAGGTCTGGATTCATCTGTCTGTCTTTCCTACAAATCAGGGGCTGCTGCTGGTGGTGTTATTCTTTTTTGTTTTTCTTTTCTTTTCTTTTTTTTTTTTTTTTTTTAAGACAGTTCTTAATGCTTGAACAAATCCCTTTTTCTTCCCCTCGGTAATGTGGTTAACTGTCTGGAATGTGAGCCACTGGAAATTCTTCCCCACAGAAGAATCTCCATTAAGCTTTCAAACAGAGTTACTTCATCCCCACAGCTGCATGGATAGAAGACTTTCTACTGCCTAAATACTTACTGTATATGTCATCCTTAATTTTTTTTTTTTTTCCCAGCCAGAGCTTTAGGAGCAGGTGCTAGCCTTTTGCTTCCTTTCTGCTTCCTCTGTGGGGAATGGGTTGGAAAGAGCCAACTAATTAGAAAATTCTACAGGGAAATTAATTCTGCAAACAGCTGAGGAATGGCATTTCAGTATAATGCTCACTTTGTCTGTCAGCAGAGCGCTGGTTGGCTTGACAAGTGGCGGTTCTCCCAGATGCTACACATGTTGTGATGAGGCTAGAACTGCATCGTACGTTGCCCCTTTACTAAAAGATGTGATGCTTTGGAAGAGTAAATACACCAAAACCAACCTCTAGGACATGCTACGTTGCTGTCACGAGGCAACAGTATGGTATTTTTACATATGCTTCAAGTATAGCAGTGAACCACGTCGGTTTTAGTGAGCTTAGTTCCAAATGCTGCCTTTGCTTTTCTGTAGGGCTGAGGCACAGGGGAGGAGGGTGAAAAGATACATACTAAACTGCTCGGAGTGAAAGGGCTGGATTGTCAAAGTTAGGCTTGCATGTTGTACACTATCCAAAAATATGTGCAGATCTGTAACGTGTCTGAGCAAAACACTTATTTAAACAGTTGGCTGGCTACGTGCACATGAGACTAGTCAGATCTGCACACACAGGCTTCCCTGTTCAGACGCTGGTGGCTGAGACCTGCAGAGACGGTTCGCTCTGAAGGAGCCTGTTGTGAGATGCTGATGGAAACAGTGCTGTGTTAGTGAAGATGACGACAGCCTACTCATTTCTCAGAGATCTCGCCACTACCAGTTTTGTCATCTTAGTACTTCCTACTTGCAGGCTAAACCCCCGTTTAGCCGCTTACCCTAAGTGATGTGCCAGGTTCTTAGCTCACGTCTCATGACAGACCTTGGTGACCCTCAAGCCAAGAACAGCATAAACCCCCCCAGTCCTCCTCCCAACCACATTCCTGTTTCTTCCAAAACCCCCACATTTCTCCTCAAGCTATTCATAACATGAGGTAACCCTCAGTAGCAGCCTTCTTATGCACGCCGTTCCCAGACTCACTCGGCTCCCCTTATTTCTGTCCTGCCAGGAGATGTCCCTGGGCTTCGCTTTGGTGTTAGCTGTGCAGCAGTGTCCCCCAGACGCCAGATGTCTGGGAATTTGCCCTGGACTTAACATAGAAAGAGGGACTTGCGAGTGCCCATGGAGTAATATAGAACTGCTTTTCTTATCTTTTTGGTCCCAACACGATGTTGAAGCTTGTGGTGTTATGAATACCTCTTTGTGTGGCAGTTGGTTCACGTTTTAGATGTCTTACTCTCCCTCAGTGGGTCTTGTATTCTTGAGCTCTTTTTCATACTCTTTATCTCTGTCATGAGTATCTGAATTCTTTTCCTTCCTGTATCTCCTAAGAACTAATTTGTCATGTCTAAGAATATAAAAAGTAGTACATTCGTGTAAGTCCCATGCAGATATGTCACTTCTCTGTAGCTCAAGATTTTCAAATGCATTTTCTTTTTTCTCATATTTACTCTACTGTAACAAGACTCTCAACTTTTTCTTCCTTCTTTTATTTTTCCCCTTTCCCTTGTCCCGTACTTCACAAATGTGGTAATATTCTGTCTCAGTAAAAAAAAGTCTCATCACTCCTTATTTTATCAGTCAGTTCTCTCCAGCATAATTACATCACCTGAGACGTTGCACAGTGTTGGATTCAAGGACTGATTTAATGCTGTACAATCTATAACCTAATACCAGTTCAGTGTTATCATGTAGATATTTGAGAATTACTTGTATATGAACATTTTTTAATTAAAAAAAATATTCAGATTTCTGCTATGCTTATGCTGAATTGTGATCATCTCCCAGCACTAAACACTGAACTAACTAAAGGGCTTTGACTTTGAAAGAGTAATTTTCACAGATGAAAATCATGCTTGCAGGTGAAAATAATACCATTCCATTCTTTGTCTTTAAGAAAAAGCAAGCCAGTTTCTATACTTTTCATTCCCCTGATAGCAATTATAGTTTTCTTAATGAGATGTAATTACTTAAGAAACCCCTGAAATTAAATCACAGCTAAATACAAACACCTTCCCCTTAGCTTAATTACTAATTTTAAAAAATCTCTTTACATGTTTTAATTAATTTCTATAGTCGCATATGTTCACAAATTGGAAGGACTAAAAGTAACCTCAAAAGGAGAGGTGCATGGACTCTTGAATGTAAGCAACTTGATTCTAAAGTCTATTTAAGCTGGAGACGTCCTAATGTCTGCATGTCGAAGATTTATTCTGCAGTCATATTTTCCGAATTAATTGACATTTTCATTTTGAAGTCCTAAATGCATCACTACCTGGCAGTTTTCCAAAGTGCATTATGATAGATCTGATGCATGTATTATGAAAACTTGTCAAGTGGTCCATGTTTAACATGAAGGCCTGTTTGCATTTAAAACAAGAACACAATTAAATTATTGAATATTATTATCACACATTCTTCCCAGAATTACTCTTTTAATGTGGAGTGCTTACTAATTACAGGAACACCGTCAGCTGAAATTTTTAAAGCGATTGTCAAATGAGAAATAAAATGGAAAAAGTGTGCTATTTATTGCAGGTAAATGTCTAGCTAGATTGCCTTTATATACTATGTAGATAAAAAGTTCTTGGTGATTTAGTTTTCTATTTATTGTCATCCAGATGTTCAAAACAGTGACCCAGCTGGCATGGTAATTTAATTTTTTCCAACTTATGATGATGGTTTAAATCATAAAAAAGAGCTATGTTACATCCATGGAAATTCACTAGGATGATTTGCAGTAAATGGATTTTTATATGGGATATTTTTTTTTCCAAATTTCAACAAGAGTCAAGATTATATCTGCATGTGTTTAGGAGCCAAAATGCATAAGTAAAGGAGAAAGACACATCTATCTGTAGAAGCTGTTGACTAACTGCATGTTTGCACTATTCGCTTAATGGTATAGCTGATGAATCTTTGAGTGTTGCTGCGGAGTACAACAGTTGGTGGCATGGATAAGGATTTCCTGTGATGCGCTGGCCATCAGAAAGACCAAGAATGGTCAGGCTAGAAGGAACAGACACCCTTGTTTTGGGCGCATGGGACAGTGTGGGGATGTAAGGATGACAGGGAGGTTAGGTGAATTGAGCAGTGAATTTGGAAAACCTTACAATTAATTTAGATGTTTCATTATGTTCTAAACACAATGCTTGTTTCCTTTGGGGTAAGGCAAAATGCTTTGTTTTGTCTTTGGGTGTTCAAAAGGACTGCATTTCCATTTTGGTTTCAAGAGATCTAGCTTTTTAAAAATTTCAATTCTATTTCAAAATGTTAATGCTGGTTTAAGAAATCAAAACTTTTATGTATTTACTTATTTCCACTTCAAAGCAAGGTAGCTCACTTACCCTGGTTTTGGGAACAAAGCTGCTCACTGAAGTCGCCCTGAGTTTGCAAAGGGTGTTAGCATTTCCCGGACTCCATTTTCCGATTGATTTTTTATTCATCAAGAAATTTCATCTCTAGCTATAACATTTTGTTTTGCAAGAGGGTTGTTGGGGTTTTTGGTATGTGTTTGCCACACATATTGCAAGAGTTAATAACTAAAACCAATTTGATTTATGACCTGTTTTGCTTGGACAAGTTTGTGAATACCAATGCTGTATATGTTTGTAATTACATTCTTTCTTTCCCCCAAGGATGTCACTGTCCAAAACAAATTGAGAATTTTGTTTAGAAAGTTTACTCGCACCTTGTATTATTATGTATACTTTTGAGACAAACTTGCATCTGGGGATAAGAACAGTTTCCAAAGTTCAGAATGGAATCTTTTAAACTTTCATGCTGTCCCTAAGTTTTAATATATGCCTGGCTTAATATTGCATTGCAATATTAACATAGATTATTTATTTTGCATAATAGACATATCTCTGCAAAATGTAAGCCTTTTCTGATACATTTTTGCGACAGCTGTGGGTAACATTCCTTGCTGAATATCTAAATTGTTCAGTAAGGTCAACATTCATAAAGGCTTTTATCTACTGCACTTTAAAAATTTTCCTCTAGCTGCTCTAAAAATGTGAGTGTTATTCTTTACTCTGAAATCCCATCATTTTTTTATTCGTAGACATGGCCTGGAAAGGAAGGAAGGATAAGGAGACAGTGGGAGTGAATCAATATTTTGTCGTAGTGACACTCCTGTGTTATTCCAGCTAGTCAGTTTTACTGGTAACCTCCTGACTGCAGCGCTATCCGTCGCAGTTGCTCGAAAATGAAAGGCTACAGCTTCTTTGCTGATAGTTCACCTGCTGTAGCATAGCTGAGATATTTATGTAGAATATATAACAGGTAGATATTTATGCCAGCTTTAGTTCCCTGCTGCAGGGTTGGACAATTTAAAGCTGTGCCACCTTTTGCAAAGACCAGGCATGTGGAGGGTGGACCTGTGTACAAGGCAGTGCTAACCTTCTTATGGTGTCTCTCCTCTTGCTCTTGCAGAAATCACGCCTGCCTCAGGCATAATGTCTTGGGAGCTCTGGGGAACTTTAGATCTCTGGTAATTTTATGCTTCTGCTGATCTGAGCTACTGAGGAGGCTTTTGCAAACATAACTTCAGATGACACGCACACAGTAAATCCCTTCGGAACCTGGCTGGGAACCGCATAAAAGGACGTGTGTCAGCGATGATACAAGGAAATCAGGTGGAAGTTGAAGAGCTAGGCTACTGTCTTCAGAGTCAGGTAAGCATAGCTTAGCAAACACCTCACTATCCTCACATCAGTTCATGGGAAGCATCTGGTGCTGCTAATATCAATGCACGTTCTGTTAGCCTGCAGAACTCTCTTTAGATACAAGATCTGGCACTCTTAGCCGCTAAAGGTGCATATCAAAATGTGAACACAAGCAGATACCACCTTAATATTGGAATGGTATCTAACTAATAATCAGGTTATTTAAATCTTAGAATCCTAGAATCATTTAGGTTAGGAAGAGCCTTTAAGATCGCCAAGTCCAACCATTAACCCAGGACCACCAAGGTGGCAGGGATGGGACCGGTGGGGCAGTGGGAGAGGGCTGGGCTGCTCTGTTGGGTAGCAAGTGTGGGGGCAGCCCTGCTGGTGGCCAGGCCTGGAGGGTCCTCTCTGGTCCCTGCTGAAGGGCTCTTGGGCAGCTGCCCCACATCATGGTTGGCCTCGCCTTTTGGTCTGTAGGGAAGCGGCATGAGCGGGCAGCCGTGGGGGTGTGGGTCCTCACTTCTACTGCAGTGGTGCTTGCCTCTTGGCCTCTGCAGCTTGGTGAAGCAGAAAGTTCTGCCAAAATGGAGCTGTGATGCCAATTTACAGACTTTAACTGAGCATCTAAAGAAAACGCTAGATCCAGATCCTGCTATAAGGTGTCCTGCAGAAAAGTGTCTTCAGTCAGTTTGAAGGAAGCCAGAACTATCTGTTGTTACTCTTAATGCTGCTGGAGAAATCACAGGAAAATATCATCCAGGTTTGTGCATCTGTAACATTCAAGAATTATATTAAAAGGAACTGGAGAATTGTTGAGGATGAACCGGACAAAGAATGTGAACTGGACAGGTTTGCCATTGAAGCCAACACAGTGCCCTTGATGCTTAGCAGCCCAGAACAAATTCAGAAGCAGTTAAGTGAGGTTAATAGTATTATTGGACTTTGTATTCTTTCCTTAGAAATGGCCAGACTTACGGGCAGAAATGGTGAATCCCTTTCAAAGTGGAGATTTCCACATCATTAATGGGGTCCTTTGCACTGCTCACTCTTTATTTAAAAGGTACCGCCACAAATTTAAATCAGATGAGTTATGGACAGAGATCAAACTTCTCCTTGATGCTTTTCCTTTGCCCTTGACAAATCTCTTTAAGGTAACTATTGAACTTTGTGGCACACGTGCAAATGATGCTAGTGATTTGAAGGTTTGTGGTTTTTTTCTCATTCTAACTGTGAAGCTGTTCTACAGTTTAAATTTTCAGGATCTTCAGTTTTTTGAAGATAACATGGAAACATGGATGACAAGTTTCATAGTCTTGTAAGTTTAGATAATAAATTTTCACAGACTGGAAAAAAAAAAAAAGTACTTTATCTAAACAGAACATGGAAAACCAAGAGGGGTTTAGAGAAGGTTTTTTACCTTGCTTTCAGATTTTCTTTAATTGATTATCTAATCATTCCATTGTATTTATCAACAATATCCAGAAAGGTAAGGACTTAATTGTGCTAAGGATTAGTTCAAGGATGCTATTAAAATATTTGCACATCATGGCCAGAAAACCATTCTATTAAACTCATCTGAGGACCTGCTGTTGACAGAAGAGCAGTGTGTCAGGGTGGCTTAAGGGTACGAGGTCAGGTCCCTCAGGGCTGAAAGAAATGTCATGGAGTGTAGGTAAACCCCAGAGATTTCCAGAAAGGACCATGATTCTTCTGCCATCAGTCAGTAAAATTTTTACTGTTGACTCTCACAGAAGTAAAATTAGATCAGTACTGACTGCTTCTGAAATCCCGCCCTTAATACCATGCTTCTTAAATGTCAGCCTGCTTGCCTTCTTTCCAAATGTTGGACAGACAAAATGCTGAAATTTCTGCTCCTCAGCCCCACTGTGATAAATAAATAAATAAAAGGTTACTTGGTGGGTTTTTGTGGTGGTTATTTTTTTTTTTTTTTGGGTAGGCTATTAAAAAAAAAAAGAGTGGAAATCAGATGAACATAAAATGATTTTTGACACATTTGGCAAATGGTAGTCTTTTCAGAAGTTTGCTCACAAAAACTGCTGTGTAAGCATCCACTTGGTCCATTTGATTAAGAGGATTTCTTGCCAGGAAGGGTGGAAAAAAAATCACCAGTTGGCAATCTTCATCATTTCCATTCATTTTCATTGCCTATGAATCCCAAAGTGTTTGGTGGAAACGACAATGTTCCTTGTATTTTACAACTAAAGCAAAGGAGATTACAAGTGAAGATATGAAAACACGAATGCTTGAAAAGTGACGTTCCTGGAAAAGAGACACCCAGATGAGCTGACAGAGAAACCTGATGCTCAGAAGTACGGTAGGAACCTTCAGATGCTCAGCAGTTATGAAAATCAAACCACTTACTTAGGAGCCCAAGTAATGCACTAAACGACTGCCCCAAACTTTCATAATATGCTGAGAAAAGGGCAGGAATAAGAAGAATGTAAAATATTCATAATTATCTATCCTAACTATTAGACCATATATTATACTCCTTGTCTTTAATTTTGGGAAAAGAATTGTATGGCCTAAATTCTTATCTTTATCTATCTATCTATCTATATAAAAACCCAGAAACATAATCTGAGAAACAATTTTTATGCTGGGTTGTTTTTAAACTGGGTTGTTGCTGAGGAATTAGAAAAATGTGCAAGTCTCACATTTTGATTTACACAGTCAATGTTTCAATGACTGACCAGCTACTTATCATTCTGTTCCATTCATAAGATCATGCCATAGACAGCCATGTAGGATTTGTCCAGCAGTTCATGTGCCTTGCCTTTGCTAAAAACTTTGGTTTGGAATGGAATGGAGCCAAACACAGGAAGGAAATTATTATGGAAACTGTAAGAATTTGAGACTTCAGCTATCATCACCTACAACAAAACACCTCCTCTTATTGGAACGCACGTAATTACTGATCAGAGAAAAATTGCTAGGAGATATTTCAGGAAGGTATTTGGCTTCTGAAAGCTAATTCTGCCATCAGAGTACTTGCCAGACATAAGCAGGGTATCGTGTTGTGGTATTTTTTCTTACATGAAGAGAAATTACAGATGTAAAAAGGATAAAATTTTGGAGCTTAGGCTGTTATTGTCTGTTTCAAGGGACACTGCTGAATGTCTTTACACTGTCAAAAGCTACTTTATTAAAAGAAAGATAAAGTCTAAAGAACATTAGTAAACAATTTTTTTCATTTAAGTGGATAAGATCATGATAGATACACCTGATTACATTATCAGAGCCTAGGAATTTTAAAATAAACTCAGGTTCCAAGAGAAATTCAAGCTATTCACAAGTTTAAATAATTTTCAAATACATCATGTGAAAGACAAATACAGCCACACTTGTGATGCTCATGCAAAGAATTTTCCAAGTTATTTGGAGACTTCTAAGTGTGACACTGATCACATGTGTTTGACCTTCACATGATAACAGTGTTGCTTTCAGCTGGAAATGATGAAGTCACGCATAAAACATTTGTATTTCTAAAACATACTCATAAACTAGGCTTTAATGAAGGCATTTTCACATTTTATTGTAATTTTTATTCTAAGTCAAAATGACACATTGTGCACAATAATATAAAAATAATAACAGTATTCTTTTGCTAGTGTGACAGAACAAACTCACATGACAGAATATTTATTGCACAAAAAGAAGAAAATGTGTTGTGCATGGATAATAGCATAAAAGGTTAGCATAGGGAAAATGAAGAAATGTTAAGTATCTTGGCTATTCTTAACTGTGATTTCAGCAGAAGGCACCTTTTTTCTGAGCAGAGCTGGTTGTTATTTGTACCTGCATCTTTCTATCTTAAAATTACCTTAAAGAATGTTAAGTGGAAGCTAATTCTAATTAACTACTGTTTAATTAGTTAACATTTGAAGGGATCAGCTTTACATGGAAGTAGTACAGGGCTAAGTCTGCGAAGAATACAATGCTGGCTAGTGCATCACCTAACTTCAAGGCGTCCTGCCAGCTAGCAGGAATTTTTGCTCCAAGATCAGGCACATCTCTTCCTTAACGAATGGAGGGGAAGAGCTAAGTCAGCTCAGAGTAATGTCACTGGAGACCAACAAGCTGAACTCTTCCAGAGAAAAACAGCGAGATGTCAGCTGTATCCCTTAGAGTGAGGCATTTAACTCTACTTAGGTTTCTCGCCTGCGAATCTGGTCTTTGAATTAAACATCTCCAGACTCACCAAAGGAAATCCCATCCCAATATTTAAAGCATTCACCTGAGTGAGAACCTGTTTTCAAAAATCGTTTTTGCTGTAGCTTGAAAACATATTTCCAGGTTCTTTTTGCTGAATTTTTTGACTTAGTATGTATTGCACACTTTGAGGGATGGGGAGGAGACTTCAGGTGATCAATCTGCTTGATAGTCCTTGGCAGAGTAGAGAATGGTATTCAGGCTCCTGGTGCAATGAACATTTACTTTATGCAGAGAAAGAAGTGCTTCAGCAGGAAAGGCTGGTATCTGATAGCCGTAAACAGCCACGGTTCCTGAGGGACAGCTGTGTCAATTAAGTAAATTAGGGCGATCAGTATTCAAACACTATGGAGAGAGAATAATCAAGCCAGAGACCTACGAATGCCATCTTTCTTCATGTACACCACAAAGACCATCTCCGTGTATAGAACAAAATAAGAGCTTCTGCCTTTTCAGAACATTTTTTTGTTGAGTTCTGAAATATCACAGAAGATGCCATTGTCTGGTGAGAAAAGCTGTATTAAGATGGATAAAAGGAGAAAGGTAAACCCCTCTCCTTTACTCTGCATACTTCTTACAGGAAAAAGGCACACATGCAAAATGGCAGAAAGATCAGATTTTTGAGGTCTATCTCTGCAGTGGGTTGGGCTGTAACCACCTGGCAGAGTGAGGAATTGGTGCTCAACCGCACACATATCACATGGAGAGGTAGCAATCTCCTGCTATTTCATGACAAATAGTTTAATGTTTGTGTGAATGTGTGGGTGGAAGGGCACCCTGTTTACGACACGTTACAGATGGATGTCTGTGGAATGTTGCCCTGGAAGAATTCATATTATTTCCAGCAGGAAACCCAAATGCTAAGCAGATGTATTTTCTTCCAGACCTAAGCTATCGGACTCTTCAGTCTTAGGTTCAGACTGTCAGAAAATCTTCACTTCATCCAGTTTAACATTTATAAGACAATGGTCAAAAAACCAATGGCTTTTCAGCCCTATTGACAAAGACTGGAAGCCACTGGGAAGGTCATGCAGATCACTGTTTCTGTGAGGGCACATGGACTGCTCATTAAATCTGCTTGGTCATCTCACTTATGTATTGAACTTAAAAAAATCAAAACAAGACACACACACACACACAAACAAACTACAAAAAACCCAAAACAAAACCAATCCCTAAAAGCAAGTAGCACTCCTGCTCAGAGGATGTTTAAGGGAGTTATTCCAACTTGATCTTTCTCCCATGTATGCTCTATGGGAGGAAATGTTTATGGAGGAAACAAACTGGAAAAGATCACAAAGATCCTGCCACGTAGATTTCCTGGTGTTATTCTATAGAGGAAGAGTCAAAAGTTCTTTCCTCAAATTCCTTTCCCCATGTAAACAGGGGGAAGAATACTGTCTTTTGTCAACAATTTGTTTTGCTAATTTACCATTACCTTCAAAACATGTTCTATAAAAATGCCATTTATTAATCACAACTGTATTGTGTTCTAAAACAAACCCGATCCTTTGGGACCATATTTGTGTAATATATGTTGAAATGTATGGTTTGCTAAATGGCCTTATCTGTAATTCAGAGAGCCTCTGTGTGCTTTGGAAGACCATTTGGCAAACTCTGTGCAAGGAAGTGATTTAGTTATCTGGCTGCATTAAGGATGAAAACAATTTAAGATTAATTAGGACTTCTAGAAATGTGATAGGAAAAAAACCCAACCTAAGTTCTTGGCGGTGGAAGAAGTAATTAGCCAGTACTGCAAGAACCTTGGTGAAGGTACAATCTGATATCCTTTAGTGGATGTAGAGAAAGTATTGTCCCCAGCTTTCCATTTTTACCTCTCATCTATCTGGTGCTTACTTTCTCAACAGTTTGGATGTGGTATGTACCCTAGCAAGTGCTTCTAGCCTGTTTCAGTGACAAAATAGAGTAATTTAAATCACTGTTTTGGATTGTCCAGGAGGCAGAGGGCAAATCACTTTCAAATGATGTAAAACTTCATTTCAGTTTGAGTCCTTGTCTCCTCCTTTTGTTGGTCCATAGCCATAAAAATGTTGTAGAGGGGATGTTGTGATGCAAGCACCCAAGTGAAGGCAAAGCTCCAGCTGTGACTGACTCCAGTTCCAGAAGGTTCAGTTTCATAGCATGGACTTAGAGACTGGTTATTGAGAATACATTGCTAAGTTTCTGCTAAGTGAAGATACAGTTCACAAGTTATTTATTTCAAGTCATTTACAGTATAGTGATAAATCTGTGCAATTTTATTCCAGCTCAACAGGACATTGGACGATGCTAAACTGTTTAATGTACGTAACGTGATACTCTATGATAAAAATGATCCATTAGTGAGCTGAGTGACAAAAAGGCATGTCTAAAAAAATCCTCAAGGATAGGCCAGGATCGTTTGCATTTATTTTAATGATATCCAAATGCTGTTCTAACTAAAGATGTTAATAATCACGAAAAGCAATAAAACTCTAGAAAGAGTTAAACTTACTGGCAAGCTTTATTCTGCTGTGGTGTTCTGTTTGACATACTTCCATAACCTCTTCCCTTCAATAAATGTCAACTACTTTGCTTTTTTTTATCATTATTTTATTTATTTATTTATTTCTTAAATGTTCTTGCTGTGAAGAGAGACAGAGCATGAAATCTGTCAGGGATATATCACATCTTGCATTCATATGCTCACGGTTTTTGTTAGGGTGACTGAAAGGCCAGAGAAGATGCTGCAGGAAGACTTTCAAGCAACAATAAATATGGAAGTTGTTTCCAACTCAATGCTTTAAAAGCTTTAATGAAAAGGCCTTGATATGATCAACTTTGGTAGAGGAATAAAAGTAGTATTTCCACAATAAATATTTTATTTTTTACGGTACTTTCTCTGAAAACCACCAACGGGAAGTGGCAGGATTTGATGACAACATAGATTTAAAAAATGGTATGAACTTATCTAATGGCAGAAGATGATGACAGTTTTTGAAGATTGCCGACCAGTCAAGAGCTACTGGAGCCAGATTACAAACCTTCGTTGCTTTTACTCTGAAGCTTGATTACTTAATGAAAAGGTCTGTGTGATACAGTAGTATCTGACACACGGGAACAGCCTCAAAAGCCTTTGAAGTCCTTTCCCCTCAAATGTGCTTTAGAAGGTAGAGTAACATGTTAAAACAAGATCTTTGTGGTAGCTCCACGACATCTGCAGGAACCTGTCTGCCCAGGACCATCTGGCTTTCAGTGCTCCCCCTCTGTGGCTGGTTTGAGAATGTGGGACTGGTCTCCTGTTTGTGTGATACTAGACACTTCTGCAGGCTGCATGACTTGTAAACGCAATAAAACGATCGACTCATGATGGCCTAATCCATCTCCTACCAAGAAAACGGAAAGACTCTTAAATCTTCTCAGGGGCTGAAACTGGATGAATTTATGAACAAGTCACAGAAAGTACCAAGTATGGTCAATGTCTGCACCCTGCCTCGCTGGGCTTGGTACAGGATGAGCAGAAAAAGGCAAATAAAGAGCTCTCATTTCTGTGGGTACCAACCTGTTATTGATGCGGATTCAGATTTGGTCCTGGAAAACTTTTTATTTGGGAGCGTAAGAAAGATGGAGGTGGCCCTAATCAATCCCTGACTTGACAGGTTTTTGAAGAAACTAAGAAAATAATAATGTGACATTTTGCACAAGCATGAACTGGGGTCCATACAGGTAATGAATAATGAATGAAGCTTGTTGTAATGAATGAAACCAGGTTAAAGACAAAGCTGTCCCTGAGTGTCTTCCTCCTAAGGTCAAGACTGGTGGGAATAAGGGAAGCTAATGAACTTAATCCTCAAGCCAGCTGTTATACTGTTAAACAGTATTTCCAAAGGCTGTTTCAGAAAATATAAACACATTAAAGAATAGCCAGAAATCTAATCTGCTCAGCAATCAGATTTCTCAGTTGTGTGTTGAAGGCATAGCAACCTAAATTACCCTTGAAACGACTCTATTTCAAGTCACACATGTTTCTGAGCTATATTTTTAGAAGACTTCATACTAGCAGTACAACAACTTATTCCAGACAAGGACTTAGCTTGGGTTTATGTTGACATATAATTTGTAAAAGTTTGTAATAAACATCTCTCACCGAGACTGGCAGAAATTATAGGAAGGAAAACACCACTTCTAACTTTGGGCTACTTGCTTTGATTCAGCCCTCATTGTGTTACGTTTGTTATGTGAGCTTCAAAACTGCAGAAAAGTGATGAATCGTTGTGTAACTAAGACCAGAATTTCCAAAGCAGCCTCATCTTTTTAGAAACTCTCTTTTGATTAAGGATTTTGCCTTCCAGTATAAATATTCACCACAAGCCTGATGCTTAGATCAGAAAGTATACTAACAGGCTTTCATCCCGATAGGAAGAAACGTGCAATGCATCATTCAAGACCTTAGGCCCAAGCTGGCATCCTGTTATACACCCACTGATGAATTTTAGGGTGTACAGAAAGTGCCAACTGAAGTCTTACAAATAAACACTTAGTGAATATATAAATACAGTAAACAGGAAAGAAAAATACCAGCATGCATCCTGGTGGTCAGTCAGAAATGACTACTCTTCTCCAGCCAGTTTTTATATCCTTTAGGATAATAGGGCCATCGTTATTTTCCCAACACTTTTCAGCTTGTGGTAAGAGATAGTTTTCCCTCTGTTAGTCACACAAACTAAAAGCAGATCCGTAATCTCAGTTTAGCTGCATGTGGAAGCTGGTCTTGTTTGTAAATGATGAAAGGAAACCAGGCAGGAACCTAATTTACCAAGTTTTTCTGCAGAAGCATTCAGTTTCTCCAGGGTTTCACTTTCTTCCACACTGACCAGCTTCTCTGCACTGGATAAAGTTTTTGAATCCCTCAAAATACCAGTTTATCATTGGTACAATTCAGGAGCTTAAAAATTAAAGCATGCATCAATGCCTTTGAAAGTATGTTTTAGGAACTACTGTGATATTGCACCTTGTGTGTGTGTTCGTTTTATTATCTAAAACATGGTAGATGGTTTGGTCAAAATTGCTGGTGACACCGAGCAAGCTCATAGCGGGAGAATCCACTGCTCTGAAGAGCCAACAATTTAAATAATCTAAAGCTATGTTTCTTGTTCTTCCAAAATAAAGCTTAATCTATTACTTAACTGCCCAGGAAGCTACTGTTCAAACGGTAATAGACAACCTTGAATTAAGTGGAAAAGAGATGTTGGTATAAATTAAATAAATATTTACTTATAATAAAGGGTGGCATTTTAATAATTAGTGAGAAGTCTTGTGTTTATAGATTTTTTTTATAACATAGTATGTAAGTAATGAAAACAAAACATTGATTATTCAATACACAAAAGCCACTTTTAGAGGTGCAACAGATGGAGAGTGCCAGAGCCAGAAGAGAGTATTTTTAAAAAGCAGTGTGATCGTGTAATTAAATTGAGTGGATTAAGTATGAGAATTCACAAACATTCAGGTGAGTTAGGTTCTGTTCTCACTGACATTGGAGAAATAATGAAATTTCTGTTTCCCTGCGTGTACACACTGTTTGGAAAACCATTTATTAATGTTGAAATTAATAGCAGCACGACCATGCGTTCAGCAAGCCCAAAACTGTAACATGACTTGAATGATCAGTCACAAATAACAAAGTGATTATGGGGGCAAACAGAACAGCAGAAGCTCTACTAAAATGCTGAAAATTTACAAGTGTTACCTCGTTAACGTTTGTCTCATAGGCAGGACCAAAGCAGTAACATGGAAGTATGGCAGGAAGGAATGACTGACTTTTTCATAATTATAGTGCTCCACAAAGCTGGATATGGTTCCACCTCCTCCAAGTCATTGTCTCAGAAGACTATATTCTCTCCTTAAATAAATAAATTCATTTTAAAAACCTCTAAGAATCTCACCAAGGACTGTGTGCCTGTCTACATATATGTGTGTTTGTATATGCCAAGCAAACTGATGGTTCTTTGAGATGTTTCAGCATCCTTGATGCTGGATACTGCTTTGTTTTAAATCATCTCTACCATATTTTTTTCAATCAGATCAAGACGTTTATTTTTAAAGATGCTTTCTACTAAATGGATAGCCAGAGAAAGGCTACATCACACGCAGAGCCAGCCAGCTCCTGCCTAAAATGCACAGAGCACACGTTGCACTAGTCCTTGCTCTTTGATGTAATTCCTGTGGCTTACTAGATACAGAAAAGTAGCTACCCGTAATCAGACCTTAGGTGGAAAAGCTGAAACAGATAATTTGATAAACTCAGGGAAAATGAAGCGGCCAAGAATCATTATAGCGTCTTTCCCAATGATAACAGTAGTTAGGCTTTCCATTTGCCCAGAGGTACCATACATACCTGTTGAAGCCGCTCATATCTTCTGCAGGCACATGGCTGCCTTGCTGATTCCTGAAGTCCCACAGCCTCTCTGTTTACTGTTTTATAGCGAGTTCTTTTTCTGTATTAAGTTCACATGTAAATGGGGCAGCTTTCACGTAGTTTTGCAAGTATGTGACCAGCCACGCTGTCTCAAAGAAACAGCCAGTTTTCTTGTTGGTTTAAATTGCTGTAGGTCTTTATTGGCTTGAATATCTTCCTCTTTACAAGCACCCTTCTGTCAAAGAAACTGAGCACAGCTTGCTTACTCCCCAGACATCCTGCAAAGTCCTGTATGAACTGGTCTCCTGCAGCCCACAGGTCTCACAGCAGCAGTTCAGTCAGGTGCTCACATTCTACTCGGACCCCTGTGTTTCTCACGCTGATGTTGATGGTCTCTTTGGAGAACAATAGCAGGGAGACTGGATGGCTCAAAACATTATTGCTAGGCTTCTGAAGGCTTTGCTGTTGGTTTTGTAGAGTCATGAGGGTATTAACAATGCACTCCCTACTACTGCTAATTCACCTTGTGGCTGAAACCCACAGCTGACGTTGAAGAGTTCAGCCCTCTATTTAGCTAATTTGGTCCAAGCCAGGCTGGTGGCAACTGAAAGCTATGCACAGCTGATAGCTATATCCAGTGGTCATTTGTGAAAATTGCTTTAGTGGCCTCCGTCCAAGTTTTACCGACAAAACATCAGTTTCTCAAAATATTTTCTCCAAAATAACTGCTTGCCAAAATTTTGGGGGCAACCAAGGGTTTAAAGACAAGAAAGGTGAACTTGTGTCTTCCCTAGAAGTATTCTTTGTATGCCAGCAATGAAGTGCCCAGGGGCACTTTTGTGTTAAGCACCACCCAGGTTGTCAATACAGAACTTCTGTCCACAGAAATACCAAATCGAGTTGATACGAGTTTCCCACTCATCCAAAACCACTTTCCCACCAGGCAGAAGAGATCACAAAATTAAACAGCATTCCCTCCTTCTCACATCTCTGCAGTTTGTAAGCACTGTGCCTGTCATAATTTTCCCAGGAGGTTTCCTTAACCATAATGTCTCATCCCTGCAAGCAGCTGCTTCCTTTTTGCATGAGAGATCTTGGAGACTTGCCTCACTTATCAAAACTAAACCACTGAAAAGCTAGTAAATAACTAAGCTCTATGGGGAAGACGAAATCCCACTGTAGATGGACAGATTTGCTTAGCCTATAAAATAATTCTGGAGCAAGTATTGTTTTGGAAAAATTCTAAAATGTATCAAAGTTTGATCGTTCTTGGCTTGTCCTAATTTGCTTACTTTGGGGTTATAGCTGACCCTCAGTATGCACGTTCGTCCCATTACTGTTAACAGGAGTTAAATATATACACATATCTAAGAGAGACTTGACCATTTACTCTCAGTGTTCCAAGGTCAGCTGAAGTCTGGACCTTTTACTTTCTCTATGCTCCACTAATTAAGAACAAAGCTTATGCAAGACCTCCTCGGGGAACATGGGCTCGGAGGTTTTTACAGTCCACAAGGCTAAAATTCAAATGTGAACCACAGCTGTTTGGACAGGAGTCTTGGACCTCTTTGTTTTGAACTATAGTGACCTGCTCAGCCTTACCAACACGTGAAACTGAAATCCCCACACAGCTAATGAGTGGGATGTGAAAACTGCCTGGCAGGCAGAACTCGGTAAAGTGACCGATTTATAGTGCTCTGGGATTTGCAGGTGGAAGGGCTGTCCTTTCTCTTCATCTCTCCCCCTCACTCCCTCATGTTTCAATACACATCATTTCATCTGCATACATCTATGCGTATGTGTAGATCTGAATCTATGTTCGCCATCCAACCAGCTGACCCAATGTTCTTGTTGCAGATGGTCAGGTTCCTCCCTTCTGCCAAGTACAGGTATTTTTATGAATCCCTGGTAAGAGGTAAAATAAAAAGGGAAACAGAGTGTGGGATAAACCAGTCATTCAATCTAAGTAATGCTAGACCTCCAGTGCCCCAACACTTTTACATACATTCTATACACCCGTGGTAGTGCATATATTTTGAACTATATAATACATATAAAAGTGTCAGCTGAACCTTCCCTTTGATTTAATTGCAATTACACAAATATTCAGAATATCAGCAATGAGTAATTTTGCAGAACTGGGACACGATATGCTGTATAATAGTTAAGCTATTTGAATGGACTGGCAGTCCACCTTCCAGTGGCCATTGTGGCTTGGATCAGGTGATGATCTCAGTGGAGGCCGCTTGGCTGATACTGTGTTTTTCTTGAAGTCAATGATAGCTTGTCTTATACCCCCTTATATTTAGAATCCAATTCCATTACCTTCTTTGCGAAGACTGTAGGTATTCTATATATTAATGGCTGATTGCAGCAAGAAAAAACATATCTTGATCTGATCAGAGCATCTGACCTTTCACATTCATTGCAAACCACGTCAAATACTACGGAAAGACTGCAGAAAAAATGCAATTCTTTATGTAGTGATATAATGAATATCTTTGTGTATCCAAGATAATAGGAATTCCAGCATTCGTGCTTACTGTAAAATATAGCAAGCAAAGGCTAAGTAAATTCTGTTTTAATACGGAAATAATTTTGACTGCATCTTTGGCTTTGTATGACATGGAAACTGGTGATTGTTTATGCTTTGCTACTTTTTTTGGTCTGTGTTAAGATCCCACATGAGAAACAAATTTTTCTCTAGGAACAAAATGTTACTTTTTTGGGACTGAGTTCTAATTAGTTGGGTAGTACGTCTGTTTCTTTTCAGTTGGGAAAACGCAATGCATATAAAATCCAGATGGATAGCACATGATGCTGGAACCAGTCCCAGCCAATCAGCCACATCACTTGATTAAAAGAAACCTATAAGAATTTAAGTAAAAAACCAAACCCAACAAGATAGCAAGAGCAGCAAACTGGCTGCACTATGGGATTTCATCAAAGCTCACAGAGTGCTTCTCTTTTGCTGGTTAGCCTCCCCACACCTTACTGAAAGTTAACCTGCAGTTGTATTCAATTTAAACTTGTGTAGGATTTGTGACTAAGACCCTGAATACCAATGGTGCAAGACATTTGGTAAGTGGGATGGGGAGGAAATTCATCACCAGACTACATCAGGCCACAAGGACAACAGCTTTAGGGCAACGGGCTCTTTGAAGGAACTCAGCTGAGAGAAACGCAACAGAAATCCACCCCGCCACAAACCGTAATATTGCACAGCAATTCTTTTTTGTATGGATTTTGTCTGTGACTGAACAGTCTTTCAGAGAGCAAGCAAGCACTGCTCACAGCCTCACTGTGTGCAAAACCTCCTGGGGTTTCACCAGGTCGAAGGGTGAGATTTTTGGAGGGGTCTAACGTGGGTTCTGAAGGAGTTTGAAGGAGAGGCAGGCAGGCCTGGTGGAGGGATGGAGAGGCATCTGGAATCCCTACAGGCAACTGCAGGAATGTTTATTATTCTTTGTTTATTATTTTGAGTGTGTGCTCTCTTCCTCTCTTTGTCTCCCTTTGTTATTTGTGTAATAAAATTCCTCTAGGCATATAAAGTCAGTCATCTGGAATTGTGCAACTCTTTCTGCCAGGAAGCTGGAGAAGCCCCTCTCCTGTGCAGAGAGAAAAGTACAAGCTCATCTCAGCGATTGGGAAATTACAGAAATACAGAATACAGTTTGTCTTCAGGTTACATTTATATAGCAAAGAGCTGTGGCAAATAATTGTGCGCCTTGCTGTTAAACGTTCTGTTTCATCCTGTCCAAGGCGGTATGTTTATATAAAGCTTGAGAAATAATTTGTACATTTTAAAATAAAGCATGCAAAATACGTTAAAAAGGCGCGGTGTTAAAATTGCCAGTGGGTGCAGAGAAGGAAAAAAAAATAAATAAGTAGAGAGGAGCATCTTTACAGCCACATGGCTAGTGAAATTTTCTATTTATTCTTTGGGGAAAAGGCAAAGCAGCTGCCCAGCTGCTGGTTGGATAGGTGCCGGTACTATTTTTATTGGCAGGCAACTCTGAGTGGCTGAAAGGTGGTCATTAACACCCTGACACAAAGTGCTGACAGGGCGATTATAAGATTAACACCCTATGTTATATTAACAGTGTCAAAACCTCCCCTTACCTGTCAGTGAGAAATAATGGCATGAAGGAAAACATTATAGACATACTGAGATTTTAACATTAAAATGCCACACAGCTACTAACTTTTCCAATTTGGTCTAAGTATCTAGATGACCTCCTACAGGCCAATCTTAAATTATAGTTTCACAGAATAAAAAAATGAACACAACAGCTAAACTACAAGTTTTGTTTTTCTCTCTTGATGGCTTTTAGACTTGATCTGCCTGGAAGTGGGTCTTTCACAGCTGTTGCTACTAGACTTTTGGTTTGAGGTCTTGGAAGCTCAGGGGTTTAGGACTTAGGACTTGATAAATTTGACAAACAGAACTTTTCTAGAGAAACATATTGCTGATATGCAAGGCAAAATTTGGGTAGGATCTTCCCACGGGTTGACTAGTTATCCCAGACAGCACTAGAACGTGACAGCCTTGGGACCCGAAGGAGACGTCTGCATTTGAAAGTGTTTCTGCTCCCTGGTCACAGGAACGGGAAGGGCAAACCCTCTAGCACGGCTTCAGCTAACCTGGTTTATACTGCTCAGGCTTCTGTCAGTTCGATTAAATAAAATAAGCCGGGGCAGCAAGTTCTTCCTCTAGCGCTAGACCTATGCCTTCGTTGGTAAAAAAATATTTCATTGTGTTCCTGAATTGTACTACCATTTCAATCTTTAAGAACTAAAATGGCGTTATGCTTTAGCACCTGGGAAAAGGAAGGGGAAAAAAAGAAGGGGGGAGGGGAAGAGGTCCAACTACATACAGAGCCTTTCCAGAGCTTTCTAAAGCCTGCTAGAGGAGCGCCCCGGCGCTCATTTTGGCCCTGCATAAACCGCACATTTCCAGCAGTGGTGGAATGGCCACTCTGGAGCTGGCAACGCTGTGGATGGCAGAACTGTCCCAGAGGCTGTGCCTGCAGGGGCCCCCAGGCCTCCCGCCCCCTCTGCCAGCAAGATTTGGGCTCCACGAGCTCTGCCAAAATTCCCCATACCCGCTCCAATAGGCTTGGCCAGTCACCTGCCTGTTTTTATTCCACAAATGTCCCCCTTGCAGCGTATGTGCACTGTGCCGTCAGTGATGTGCCGTGTGATTCCTTTAGCTTCGGGTCTCCAGGGTGCTTACCTTCCTATTGCCCAGGTTTTGCAAGCTCACACATTCTTTCTATATAGTTTTCTTATTACGTGTTATATTGTATATAATGATAGTATATTCTATATGCTATGTATGTCTGTAAGAGCTACAGATAGAACGCATAATACGTATTCTTTATGTACACCTCCGTTTCTAAACAAGATCAAGATACAGTGAAAGCACCCAAAACACCAGGAAGGGTTTACGTGTTGCATAAGAAAAGTTCAGTAGTTTTTAATCAAGATTTTTGGGATTTTCAGAGAGTTGCAATGCCATCATATCACGATAGCTTAAAGTCTATTGAAACCCCTTAACAAAGTGTATGTAGTTAACTTAGGACTTGTTACAAATTACTAAAGCGCCATCCGAAAAGTTCAAATGTCTCGGAAACAGATCCAACAGAAACATTTAATAACTAAACAAGAATAAAGGATGGATTTATGACTGCTGTTTAGTTTGGGGTCTGTTGGAAGTCAATGCAAAAAATTCACAAACACTTTCAGACCTTCTGTTAAACGAACACTGCCTGCAGAAAACTGAGTATTTATTACGGCAACTGATGTGAATTGCCAAAGGTAGGGAGTTTCCAATAAATAGGACTCCAGTTTTAAGAACAACCTGTTAAAGTATTTGTATGTGTCATTTTATTACAGCATCTGCTTTAGCTGAAACCAAGGTCTCCAGGGCAATTCTGAACTTTCAAGTCATCTATAGAATCAAATGTTTTCATCTACATATCTTTTTTACTTAAAAAAAATGAAAAATATTACATAATTCAGAGAAAATTATGTTTGATCATGTTTCATTGATGATATTCATGCAGTTTTCCATGCTGACAAGAGTCTCAGAATATTTTCTGAAATGTTAGAAATGCCTTTAGAGATTTTTGGCATTTCACAAAATCTGAGTAATTTTTCAAAACAAGGAACAGTCTAGAAACACTGCCAAGTTAGTTGGGTACTGAGTGGTCTAATTTATAATGAGATCAGGTGGCCACTGAAAAGACACTCAAGTGATGAGATCTTGCACACATTACAGTTTCCTGGGAATTCAAGCAGTATAGAAAGGCTTTGCTTACCAAACGAATGGCATATTGCTCTCCGTTGACTTTAGCTGCAGAATGTTTAACTACACTGGTTTAGCTGTTCAGCAAAGGTGTATTTCACTCTGCTTTACTTTGCTTTTAGTAACAGCTCTGAGTTACTTTGTGGGAACCCTGTGTCCTGTTTATCTCTCTCTGGAAGTAAGCAAAACTCCCGGTTTCATAGGAAAGGGAAGATCGGGCATCTGTCCTGTCCAAAGAGCCTCTCTCTCTGCTGGGTGAGAAAGAGATGAGCTCTTCGAGCATTGCTTCTGCTGGGAAGTATTAAGAGGGAGTTATGGGCTTGCTAGGGCTAAAATCAGCGATCAGTACGTGCCACAGATTTGTGGCTCTGAGCACTGAACGGGAGCAGAGCAACAGGCTGTGTCTGCTAATCCTTATCCCTTTCTTTCTGCACATCTTCTGTGTGACAAAGAGGGATCACGGGTCACATTCGGCCCCAGCCCCAGCCCTTCTTTCACAGTTGTGAATCAAGACACACTTTGGCAAAGCCGGGGTGGCAGTCCCCCCAAAAAAAAGCCACAGCACAATGAAAGCCACCAAATAGTTAATAAACTATGAAATCATGTGTAGTAGACATGAGAGTGGGAGGAGAACTACCCAAGACCTTATTTACAAAGGAGTAAAGACATAAAAGATGACCTTCTGTGACCACTAAAGGAATAACTTCATCAGGACATAATTGTGCCAGAACATGACCAGACGCTTGCATGTCAATCACGCTGAAGTGCCGGATACAGTAGTCATTTGCAAGAGGTTTTGAATGAAGGAGGTGGGGGTTTTCTTGCTTTTCACGGGTGTTTTCTTTTTGAGTACAGTTTTTCTCTCTGATAGGCAGTTTGTGAACACTTCTAACGGAACACTGGAATCCTTAAACTTAGGTTCCCTAGTCTGGATGTGATGCCTTTACACACTGGGAAGAAAATAAATATACACTCACGTGTTAAGGTTCATGGTCCTGCAATCATTGTGCATCCCGGTCAACAAAACAGTCATTTTAAAATGGCCAGCGTACCTGTGCATTGCTTGAGCATTGTGTGACGAGCAGCAAATCATAGTGTTTTTTTTTAAAAAATAGACATGTGCTATATCTTTGCCTCAGACTAATGGCTGAGTGACTTAAAACCCACCTAACATTAAAACCAACACTCGTACTTCTCCAGAAGAAGCATGTCACTATTGGCGGGTGCACAGAAATCAGATCTGCTGCAATCCCTGCGTGATTCTTGCTGTGAGGCACACTTTATCAGCTATAATATGTGCATATTGTCAATGTTCTCCGAAAGGCAGAATATTGCAGGACAGATTTTTATTTCCAGCAGGCTGGAACATGGCACGGGGAGATATATTTGATGTGGGCGATTGACACGGAGTTTCATATGTGCTGGTTTTCCCAGAAAGGCAGCATGTGAGTGATCAGCAATAGTTGTAGGAAGAAATGGAGGGTAAATATTGCTGTAGGTATGGGAAAAGTAGTAGAAATCACGTACTCTGTGTAGCTAGTATCCATGCATGTGTCTTAATGTAGGGTATAATTTCTCAGCTAGTTACATATTATTTAATGAAAGTATTTCATCAAATTTATCTACTTTTAGAAAGCAAGTAAAAATGCACAGCTTTGTCCTAAAAATGTTGGCCTCTACATGCATTAAGAAAGCCAGGGGAGGAAGTGGAACAGAGACCACAGATAAGCCACATTTTAACACCAAAACCTGTTGTCTCCCTGTGTGTCTTCTCATCTGTGTTGCTTTGCCTTCCTTAACATACGGGTAGGGAAAGATGGATTTGTAAGGCATTTATAGCACGGTATACAGCAAACCACTACTTTTTCATCTCTTTCAAAAATACTTCAGTTCACTAAATATTTGGAAACTCTTTTTCATTTATTTGCTTTAGGTGGATCAACTTCAATTTTTGCTCTTTCCATTTTTTAAGCGCATAAACAGAATGCTCCTGCTGTCCGTTTTATACTATAAAGAAAACCCTTTACACCTATCAGTGACACCATGGTGAACTGCAACAGCAACACAAAAGCAAAAGAATTCCTGCTTAGACTACTGCAGCTTGGAGATGAGTCAAAACTGGATAAAGTATTGAACGGTGACTACTGTCAGCAGCTGACTTCTGCCAAAAGCAACCTTCACAGATCCAGAGTGGGAAGTTTACATCATCAAAAACATCCCACAAGCATAATGGATGCAATTCAAGCACTACCCGCAGGACTGCTTGGTGGCACAGGACTACTGACACCCACCACATCGTATCAACACAGAATAGCTACACAGACACACGTCCTGAAGACTTTCCCATCCCCTCTCTGCAAGCTGAAGTCTAGGTTGTATAGCAGGCAAAATACTTCCATACTTGAGGAAAGGAACAAAAAGTGAAGTGCCTATGGTACCTCTGTTGGCTTCTTTACTATTGTGGCTATTTGTTTATTATCGTTTGTCAAGATTTATGGCTGTTTAGAACAAAACAAGCACTGGTTTTGAAAGGTGGCTTAATGAAAGGAACAAGTTTCAACTTTGTTCCCTGCTTTCATACAATCAGAGGTTATGTTTATTTAGAAAGCTAACATTTATACAGATTATGCACTCTCAGTGGTTCTATGCCAAAAAACACATAAGTAAAATGGGTCTTTCCATCACTCTCTCAGTTTTGACCTATGATTGTTTTTGCAGGAACTGGATCTTTTAAGCAATAGCCTCTGGTAGAGCAAGAGGAAAGCATGGCACCTTGTGCAATAATTCGCAAACCACGGCTTGAGCAAAAGGATACACAAAATGTATTTGAATCACTCAACTGTCCAGACTACTCCAAACGCTATTTGATTAGGATAATTGCCAGTGAGAGTGGGAAAGGTCATCAAGCAAAGCTAGATGATGGAGGAAGGTCACCGGTTTAAAGTCAAATTTTTACATAATGTGAGACTTTGGATTGATTAAGCCATCCAACAAAATTTCCAAAGTATTAAAAAGAGTAAAATGAGAATGAATAGATGGCAAATTGACCTGGAAAAGTCACTGAATAATTATACAAGTTGTAAATTTGCTTTTGTTGTACGTGCTCCTCATTACCCTGCTATTGAAAATGTTTGAAATATTGCTATTTTTTAAATGAGCAGGGTCTTAAGAAAGAAATGTTTGTCTCACGTTTGTATGCAAGTGTATATTTTAAAGTCTTTTTAAAAATTGACTCACAGCAAAAATGGAAAATTATTATGCTCAGAAGGATCTACCTGGTCGCTTTCCTGCTATTAACAGATTGTCTTTCAGAGGAAATACCCAGCCTGGCAAACGCCACTTATCATTCAGTGAGTATATGTGATACAGAGAGGCATGTGATTAGAGAGTGCTTCAAAACTCTGATTTTAATCAGTTGAATATCTTTCATAGGAGACAATGGTTTTCCTATGGAACCATTCTACAAATTGAAAATATATATATATATATATAAAAAAAAGTCATTCTGCTTT
This sequence comes from Falco biarmicus, assembly GCF_023638135.1. Lineage (NCBI taxonomy): Eukaryota > Metazoa > Chordata > Aves > Falconiformes > Falconidae > Falco > Falco biarmicus. The sequence goes on along the minus strand of NC_079288.1, from coordinate 121,369,089 downwards.
CCAATATTTTTCCAGCTGAAAAAGTGACAAAGCTTAAGGATGTGATTCCGCTCCCTCCCCTCCCCATATTGTCTCACTTTCTAAAAGTTTTCCAACTGGCAAAACAGTCAGTGTTACTTTGTGTTCTTTCCTGCCTTTAGAAAGAAAATAAGTTTAAAGTACAGGAAAGTCCTGTTTGAAAACAGTGCTGGTATTTCTCCGTTTTGAACTATTTTTGGCAAAAAGAGTAGCATCAAATTATTTTTTCTTTTCACAACTATGAAATGAAAAAACTCACTAGTTCAGAAAACATGCCTCTCTGTAACATCTTCCCCAACTTCCCAGAAGCATATTTTTAACTTGCAGTTATTTTTCACTTGCCTTTATGCAGCACTTGAGACTGCTCAACTATGAGCAGTTGAGAGTCGGAGTCTCTCAACAGATTTTTTGGGTATTTTCCTTTAAATAGAGATCTGTAGGCTGATTTGCATCAGCAAAGCGTTCATTAAAAAGGATTAAGCATGGTTAAGTGCCACAGCCCCATGAAAGAAAGCGAGGCTAAAAACCACGCACCTTGTCTCCATTGACAGTGTCAACCCAAGCATCCTAATTTGTCCCATATATCAGGAAACCTAAAACTTTTATAATGTAGCCCAAATTACTACTTCAGCAGGTGAGTAAATAATCACTGTTGACTTCTCCCCTGCACAACATTTACTTCAGGGTTATGCGTTGGTGGCATAAAATGGGCTGTAATTGGGGGTCAGGAGGGCGAGGGGTGGCCAGTCAGCTTTTCCTCCTGCTCAGCCATTCCTGCCTTTCCCCTATTCCTTCCCAAAGCAAGATTTAAGCAGCTAACTCACTTTGTTTTGGCCCTGGATGGAAGGGGGTGTATGTGGTGGATGACCCAGGGCTTCTTTCAGCAGCTGCAGGCACGTAACTCCCTTAGCACGGGGTTTGGGACCACGGGTGGGGGCAGACGTGCCTTAGCCCTGCTTGGGGAAGCCTCACAGTGTGGAGAAGCACCCCCAGACCCAAACTAGTGGAAGAAAAACTTGACCTGGAAAGACAGCAGGGATTCCTTTCATCTCCCGTGATTGCATTTTCATTGAGGGTGAGGTAGTTGGGCTCCTTTCTGTCAATAGCTGCTCCCTATTTCAGAGACGGAGCTAAAAGCTGCTAAGTGACAGCAGGATCCAGAGGCGGGTGAACCTGCTCTGCATCTTCCCAGAACATGCACAGCTGCCTCAAAGTGAAGAAAATGTTGCAATTTAATTTATTTGCTGAGCTGCCCCATTTCATCGGGCAGGGTTACCCCTTTCCACCGTGTCATGTAAGTGCTGCAATTAACTGGCATGCTGCTACAAATAAAGATTTCTCTTCAAACAAAGGAGAGGAGGTTTCTGACTTTCAATATATTTTTGATCACCTGCAATCCTACAAAGTTTACTGAAGCTGTTGTAGAGTTCAGCAGCCTTTCATCCTGTAATTACATGTTGTGTCTCAAGAATTATATTAAAGCTGGGGATGGAAGATTCTCAGAAGACTTAACAAATAACTGAAATGCATAAGACTCTCTTTATTCAAAAAATCTGCCTGGAAAGCTCATAAGAAAAGGCTTTCCTGCAAGATTTTCTATACTTCCTACTTGAAGGCAGGCTGGAAATCTGAGAAGAGCCTTTCTGTTCCAGCTAAAGTAGGTAGGTGCCAGGGTTTTAGGAGACTGAAGGAGAGGCAAGGGGAGGAAAATGGAGATACACCTTTTTCTTCAGAAATTCAGGTTCATCTTGAGTTTTTGTTAAAAGTTAAGATTCACTTTCATTTTGTCTGAAAAAAATTTCTTCGCTTTTATTTTGTCTAAACCATCTGGCTGAAGTACAGCATGGGCTGGGCTTGCCTGAGAAGTCACATTGAATTAATAAGTCTATTCACTAAGCATAAGTTGAAGCCTGTTTGTAAACCCCTGCAAGAGCTAATCTGCTCTGTGCACCTCTTGCCAAGGCACACGGGAACCTCTCCCGCACTGCACGGAAGACCAGCTCAGCCCACATTATCTGAGATGTGCTTGCACTGGGCTTGACCCAAGTCCAAAGCTGAGCTGTACTTCCAGGATGGCCTTTGGTCCAGGAACATCAGTCAATACGAACTTTTTTTGATGTGTGATGCTACTTTTTCCAAAAGAACAAAAGAACTCTGCTTGTGTTATTTAAGACAGCTGTGGTTCAGTTTTTAAGGTACTGACATAGGCTCCATAACTGATAACCACTCGACAGCTTGGAAACTATGACTTGAAATTGGCTAGTTCTTGGATGGGAGGGAGATCACCTGAGACCTTAAGCAGAAATTATGGCATGAAAGGCAAAGCATCTGGCAAATCCTTTACTGTGTTTTCATCTCTGCGGAGGAATACACATGTGTATAGAGAGGTGGGCAAAATGTGCTTAGGTACCTGTGATACAGAGTAAGACTCCTCCAGAGCAGTAGATGTGCAGCCACAAGTACAGTTTGAGTAAGTAAATAGATACATGAGCATGTAATGTTCCAATCACAAGCAAGCAAAAAAAAATAAAAAAATAATAATCTGAATCATGGAAAACAGTCAAAGATATTTCAAGTGAAGAATTTAAGAAGCTAAGAAAGAAAATGGGAACTAAACTGTAGACAAATTCTAAAAGAGCCTTTTTTTTTTTTCTCAGCCAAGCTTTGGATCTAACTTTCAATAGCAAGAAATGTAGGTTAAGGATACACAATGACTATGAGCTCAGAACTGCAATGTTTTCCCACAGAGAAGGGTGCCATGATTACACAGGGTAGGTGTGAACACTCAGTATATCTCCCAGAAGCTCCAACCTATGTTGCTTTTGGACTTTGAGACCTGGAAACCAGAGCGACCAACCACACTCACGCAGAGGCACACAATGATTCCAATGCCAGCCCTACAAATGAAAGACACACCTGCCTACACCCCAGAAAGTGGCATCAGTAATATAGCAGCAAAAACGCAATTTCAAACAAAAAAGGAACAAGGCATCAGATTTTAGTTTGGCTTCAATGTGACTATGGTGTAAAGGACACACAAAGTGAGTTCTACCAGTGATTTGCTGCCATCCATCTCCAAAACAGTGCTGGGTGCTGCATTTTTCAGGTTCGTTGCTTGAAATGAGGCAGATTTTTTAGTTTGTTTGTTTGTTTTCAGTCCCCTAAATGCTTTCCCTCTTGAAACCAGTGCCTGCTACGGTGTCTCATGCCTGACAGCCACGGCCAAGGCTCTTTCAGTAGAGTAGTTCTGTCCTATACTGTGCTACCAAGAATAAACACTGTATGAGCATAAGTGCCAAAAGAGAAAAAGAAAACACCCTCCCTTTCATTTTTTTTTCCCTTGCAAGGCCAAACATGCTGTCTTTGGACACATTTCAATCCTGCTTTAATTCATTAAAAAAGTGAAACAAAATCACCATTTACATCCTTGACAGCTGGCAGGTTTTATGTGTTCTTACGGCTCCTGCCAAGTCAAAAAAAGTTTTCATTCAGCTCTGTCATGGATCTTCGGAGTGCCTAAAGTGTGAGAGATGTCAAAATGTACTCATAACAATGACATACAGTACCTGAAGGCAGGAACGTATTATGCTAATGTACTGGTGTAAAGGAAGTTACAATTCTTCTTTTAGTTTTATTTAAAAAAATAATAAAATAATAAAAAAAACCCAACATAAAACACCACAACAACATCAGAAAACATATCAGTCCCGAAAGAGGGAGCATTTTGCTTTCTACAAAGCCATCTGATATATTCCAAGAGCTTTCCGTTCATCAGATTGCATTCCAGCATGTACTAGGGGAGGGGGAAAAAAAAAAAAAAAAAAAAAAAGGCATCTGGTGTTTTATTAGCATTTCTTGATTCCTATTACTTCTGTGAGATGGCAATGGTTGTGCAGTTCAGGTGCTGGGAAGGACTGGCAAAGAGCTACGGGCAGCTCCTGCCGCTGCTGCAGACCCGGTGGCGGGGAGGAAGGCACTCTCCCCCAGGGCCCTGCGGGAACAGTTTGCACTCCTACATGATTATATTTGCAATAATAATTTGCAAAAAAAACCCCCAAAAAATCAAACAACAACGCACCAAATGGAAACGTTATAGTGATGTGAGGCAGTGACAAACACCGCCTTGCAACCATTTCAGTAGAAATAAGGAACAGAAATGATCTCCAGCTTACATTTTCTGCCGTTCTCCCACAGCCCTAGTAAGACAGTAACAGAAAGTAACCCCCTTCCAAATCCACAGCAAACACTCACGTAGCAGAGCGGAGGCACGATGCAAACCCCCGATGTTTTATGCCACAACGCATGTAGACCACAGGCTAGATCACAATCCACAGAACGTATAACCCGCAGGCACCCAATCCAACCCTATACATCCAAGCCGTATACAGCCAACGCATTTCTTTGCCAGAAAGGCATCGTACAGAAAAGCCTGGCAGCTGTTTGAACTCTGTGGCATTAGGTAAAGTCATCTAGATTACAGTTCAACAAAATCTTAGCTGCCACTTGAATTTTGGTGGGGACAAGGATAAACTAGAAATTGGACATGCTGATATTGCATTTCCTTGTCTCACTGCCCCCCCTCCCCAGGAAATGAAAATATAACTTAAATCTAAGGACAAGTGTATGAGGTGAAACTTTAAATTTCCACCCTGCACAGCTGTTTAAATTAGAGAGAAAGACTTTTTTTTTTTTGGGGGGGGGGGTGGGGGGGTGGGGCCACGAGGGAAGAGCTCCATGATATAATTACGACCCATGAGCACACCACCGCTATCATTTCCAAAGGCATTTGGGAGGGAGCTGTTGCAGCTTTCCGAACTGAAGTCTCACTCAGGAAGGATGGGTGCCAGATCATTATTCTTGGCTTTAAGACAGAAAATAGCTTATAGGCCTAAGATGCTATTTACTGCCTACAGTACATTTCAAAGAGCAGCTATCTTGTCAATCATATACTCTTTGTATTACCTGACTAGGTCATTTTAATTTTGCTGTGGTTAGTTATTTTAAAATCAGTGTTATTCTATGATCAGCTACCCCTTATCTACGGTGGTGAGAATAGCTTGGGGTTGCGACTTAAAGACCACAAATATGACTAGTCTTGGCTCTGAAACTTTGAGACCCATAGGCGCAGTCTTTTCCTACAAAATGCAATCATTATGGCATGCATATAGCCCAAAGCTATTTCACTTATTAAGCCAACAACTGCTTAAAATGGCAAGCTGCTCTTGGAAAAAATCAACTTGCTGCTTTTTGCCTGTACAAGATCCCTTTTGATACACATAAATTTTTAGAAAATCTAAGCCTAGGGCAATTGTGTACCCCAAGATACAGTTACAGCAGGATAATAACTAGACTCTCAGTTACATTTCTGTGCTCATCCTTACCCGCAGTATTGTGGATGCAACAGGCAGAAACTATTTGCTCTCCGCAAGAGTCACTTTAAAGAAAAAAAAAAAATGCACCAGTGGAAATGTGGCTTTGTGTGCAGACCTGGTGTGAGGGAGATCAAGGGAAACCCTAGCCTGAAGGAGCAGGTGTAGTGTGGGGTCTTTGACCAGAACCAGTTCTGTGAAGTTTGGAAATGCAGATGTCTAAGATGTAGGCACATCAACCCTCATCATCCTTTGGTCACTCCTTTTTTAGGCACAAGTGTAGCACCCCAAGGCCCAGTTCACAGCACTCCTGGTTGAAGTCCTCACGCAAGTGCCTGTGACCATGTTGTGAAGCTGAAGGAACGAAAAGAAGCAGCAAAAGGAATGGGCTAGGCTGGAAAAACAGAGATTGCTGAAATTTATTTCTCTTTTTCCTTCCCTCGCACAGAGTTGTATATAGCAACAGGAGCATTACCTGGCTACGAATACCAAACTCCTCAGTGAAAGGACATCTGAAGTATCGCTATGAATCACTAACAATTATTCTTAATAAAATTAGATCCATGCCAAGCCAAGGCTCACCAAGGACCTTATGACTACACCGTTGTGACTGAGCAGACGCTATCTACTCTTTGGGTAAGGAGTCTAGCGAGTTGCTACTCTCCTTCAACAGAGGAAAAATAGATGTAAAAAATATGGTGGCACTGTGTCATGACGTTCCAGGATGTTGGCTTTGGGACTATGATCCAACAGAGAGGTAGGCAACCTCCCTGTTTCTTTTTGTATATTAAAAAAAAAAAAAAAGAGGCATCTTTTGAATTATAATGCATATTTTGCTCTGACAAGGAAATGAGCTTTGGAGTAAAACATTTCTTCAGGTTTCATTTGTTTACTTCTAGGTTAAGTGACAGGTTGCCATCAGGCTATGACCATGAAGTCCAAGATGGTGCACACAAATGAACACCTAAGGAGTCTTCATGTAGAGACAAAGCTCTGAATGCTGATCAGCCAAGACGAGGTCCACACACTGCCTTCTCAAGTGGCTCTGGTTGTAACAGCATGTTGTTTCTGAGACAAAGCACTGATAATAGCCATGCATTTCCTACACAGCAATTGGCTTTTGGTTGCCCTTCCTCAGCAGGTTGCAGTGCGTGTCACGCTGAAGGCTGGCTGCCCTCCACGTGGGGAGGAGAGCCTTTCACCAGGCTCTGATGTACAGCTGGACATGTGAAAAGTGCTGGCAGCAGTGGGGCCTCTGGAAGCCTTTAAGATAAAAGGCACTTTCTGAAAGTAAGATTACTTTTATTACTGAGATGATGTGAAACTGTTTATTTTATTAGGTATCGTTTCAAATCATTTAATTATCATATTAGTTGTTTTCATAGCTTATATTCTAAGGGCACAATTGTGTGACTGAATGAAAGATTGCCTCCTGCCAATTTCATTGTACAAACAGCCTGGAGCTCTCTCTGCCTTAAATATATACCCAGAAGTGGGCTGAATGTGTGTGGGAAGTGGAGAGAGACTTTGGAAACAAAAGGAGCTATTACCCAAGTTCTCTTTTTAAGATGTTTGTTCACACAAAGGCATTTTCTAAAATAGCTAATGATCCTTTGAAGACTAAAAAAAAAAAAAAGTAGTTCTGTACTCTGCTCAATGCTGACCAAATTATTTCACAGTAGTTTACAATCAATACAATTTTGCTTTCACCATATCAAGGTAAATATCAAAAATCACAACATTCTACAATTGCACATCTGGGAAAGTTCTGCTTTTCCACGTGAAATATAATGCAGCCCTGGAATATTGGGACTGCCAAAAAGCATGTCTCCATACCATATAAATGGTGCAGTTGCAAAAATTATTAACCAATAGAACTTAAAGCCAGCAGGGTTGTAGAAGAATTGTATAGGGATATAAAGAAATTGGAAAACAGAATTGTTATAGATAACATGATTTATTTTTTTTCCTATTGCAAAGTTATTCTTTCTTTGGATCAGGGAGTTAAAATTGTAATGGCACAAGAATTCCAAAATATGTCTAAAAAGGAAAAAAAACCCAAAAAACTTTAGAAGATGCAATCCACTATAGAATACCTCTATATGTTAAAACTGCATTGTTCCGTTTCCTCCTTCCAAAAAGAAAACCACATTGTTTCATCAGAGTAAGCATCTTTGTAACAATGCAACTGCATTTCTCAAAACTGCATTTTCCCGGTGAAATATTCTTTTCACAAGAGGTTTGGTCAATCCTCTCCACTTTTCCTCATCTGCTGCTATATCGCACTGGCAGGAAAAGCCTCTACAGTGTGCTGGAAAAACCTGTGAGCACCACATACTCTAGGCCTTATTCAGAAAGCCCCCGGAGGGCATCAGACTGGTGAGCTCCAGCTCCATATTCCCAGCCAGATGTTCCACACAGGGACATGACATGTCACCACAACAGCTGGTGACCGTAAAGCACCTGCACGGAAGCTGCTGTGCGACTGCAGCTGCAAAAGCATTGGCACTGAGCTGTTCTTCATCCAGCTGTGCTCTGCTGGACACTTAACAAAATGAAGGAGGATTGCTGATAGCATGGTGACACTAACATTGGCCAGCCGACAACTGCAAGTTGGCTCTCCACACACCCTTGATTGGACTCTGTGTCCTTCCTTTGACCCTCAGCTCCTTCCTCTGACTCTGAGTAATGAGTGTAAGCGCTCCAGCTATTTCAATATATCTTTTTGCTATTTTTCTTCCAGCAGAGAGGATGTTCCTCCTTCATACTCATATTTTTCTATCTTCTAAAGAAGTGAACACATCTTGTGGGTGGTTGGGGACGCTGAGCTCATCCATCAGGAAAGGTTCACGAAATACTCAACACCACTTGGGTAGCTTGTGATAGCAACCTCCTCAAAATTTGTTGGAAGACTCTTTCCAATATCTGAATAAATTACACCTGCTGAAAAGCCTGATCCTCTACTAGGACTGCCCACAAACTGTTCTAGTACGGCTAGAAGGACACGTTCCTGGGGCTCGGCCTCTTGTACAGGACAAAAGAAAAGGGAGAAAAACCACCTTCCTGAGACAGAATTTCCCAGAAGAGCATGGCTGAGCTTATCTGCAACTAAGGCACAGTTGGTCACGCACCTGTTTGCCTCAGATTCACCCTTCCCAGTCCAGCTGGGAGGTTTATACTTGACACAGCTGTTTAGATGGTCATATCAAATAGAACACGATTTGGGAACATGGGATGCTTATTATTCCAGGACGTTTTCTTTAAGTACCTCACTAGCATGTTTTTATTGTTGGTTAGATGTATCGGAATGGTTGGTGGGCACCTGAACTTGATGCTGAGATGGCTCCTGTGCTCAGCTGAAGCCACCCAGGGAGAGAGGTGGGCAAAGGGCCAGAACAGGTCCAGCTACCCAAGCCAAAAGGGTTTTGGAGCACTGCTGCAAGAAAAGCTTTTAGTAGTTACGATAACCAATGGTATACTCATTCCAGTTTAATTTGTTGGTCTCATGCTTTCCTGGGTTTGCCACTGTCAGCAGTGAAGGAGTCACGAACAGCTACAGAAGATCATCATGGGGCAGGATGTGCCCCAAAATACTACACACTGTTATCAACATACAGCAGCAAAGTGCTCCTCCATGTGTCTGCATGGGAAAAGTCTCAAAGGCAAAGCCAGACGCCTCTGTGACAGACCAAGAAAACTTCCCTAAATAATTGGGGAGCAGAGACAAAAGCAAATTTTCTCTCTGAATGGGGTATTATACAGCATATTTCTGTCTGAACAACAAAAATGATCAAGAGGAAAACTGAAAAGATTAAAGATATAAAATCAAAATGCTGATGATTATAAACTGAGCGTAAAGGTCTTGGTCAACGTGGGGACAAAGTTACACACCACCACATATAATCAGACAAACAGGTGAAGTGTCAGATAAAATTACATTGTGAGAAACAGAATCGTAATCACATTTTTAAAATCATGATGGTTCATCACATAACACTTTTTAAATGAAGCTGCTCTAAGCACCTCTCCATCCTAAAGACTGCTGCATCTGGAAACCTATAGCTCCGAGTGGGAATTTCAGTGCTGGCTGAAAGGGAATGATTTTCCTGTTCCTCAGTTTCCCACCATGGAAAATGTCTACTAATGAACACAAAGAGCAAGGCAACAGCTTGCAAAAATGCAAAGTCAAGCTTACCTGTGGCCCACTTCAACAGAAATTTTGTTTACCTATCAACACCTCGGGAACAATTCCTTCTTCATTCACATTCCTCAACAGCAGCCTTTTATTATATGGTGTACCACATCCTAACATTAATTAGCACTTCACTGGCAGGCTAAGTATCATTTTTCAAAAGGACTGCAATTAACAAAATAAAACAAATACCTTTTTCGTTCAAGCAGCATTGCCTCTTTCTTTCTCTTCAAAGTGATGGTGTCAAATTGTTGCTTTCCTCTCGCAGCTTGCTGTAAACCAGCAACAATGGAAATACTTTCCGATGCGTGACGGTTTTCACTTGCCTACCACCTTTCACCTGAATATTTTAAAACACTTGGCAAAAGCAAAGGGTGGGGAAGGATATTGATTTTCTTTGATTTTTCTTCGGTTTATATGGTGAGTTGCAGGCACAGAGGTGGTAAGTAACTCGCCTCGAGTTACAGAATGACTCATCTGCAGAGTCAATAATAAAGCCTGGACTCTGGTTATTCTCTTTGCAAGATAATCCAACACATGCAATGATTTCATGTCAACTCAAAATTTGGTAATGCGTCTTTCTTGGGAAAAAAGTGTTCTGTCTGTGTTGGGGGAAAACATCCTGGTTTATTCATTGTGTTCACATAGCAAATAGCCATCCCATCCAGCCTTTGAGACTGATGCCAATGACGGTCTAAACGCAGAGCTTGTGAATGACTCTCACAAAGCCATCAGCTAGAAAGCTGTCTAGCAAACTCACAAATGTGAAACTGTAACGCTACAGCAGGATTAGCCTGCAACAGCTGGGAAACCATAGAGGTCTTAATGGCAACGGACAGAACATAATCAGTTGAAATACTCTGTATTTTTTTGGTGGTTTGCAACATGATCTTCTCTCTGTGGAGAAAATCCTTAATAGATGGGGCTTAGAGATTTATTTCCCTATTTTCTGAAACAAAATCAGTGCAAAAAAAAAAAAAAGTAAATTGTTTGGCTGGAAGTTTTGTATATAAAACCAGCTTAGATTTGTCATTAAAATACCACGGCTGAAAAGCGTCAATAAAACAGAAATATATTGACTGGCAATGGTAATCCAGCTCCCTCAGGGGCATCCTGAGATCCTCATGGTGCCATGGCCTCTAGGCAGGATTTTCTGGCTGGATTGGCTCTTCTATGGATCGCAACAGCTTCCCCTCATCAGGACTATTGTTGGGCTCAGGAAGGAGCACAGAGGGCTGAGACAGCCCCCCAGAGCTCCCACAAAGCCCCGTGACAGACTTGCTGGTGATCTTTGATTTTGCTGGGTGGGCCTTTCAGTTGATGGCTGTTATATTCAGAGGTGGGAGAGAAGGAAAGTTTATTGCCTCAAACAGAAATCTCTCTTTTGGACAAAATTGTTTATCTCAAAAGAAAAAAAAAAAAAATAAAGGAAAAATGAAAAAGCAGCCCTCTCCCCCCTGCGTGTCTCTGTAGGGGCACCCTTCCTGGGAAAACACCTTCAATGACTCCTCTTCCCAAGCCAGTTAAAGGTGCTAAAAGAGACTTCCAAAATCACCCTAAATAACCTCTGGAAGGAAAAGCTAATTTGTTATATTCAGTTCAGCCCTATTTTGGGTGAAACGTGGCAAATCCATGTGGTAGGCCATACTGTGGGGCCCACCCCACGACACTGCCTTTGCAATGCCTCCCAGCACCAGCAATATCTGTGCTTTGTAATGAACCTGTGGGACCTCCACGTGCAAAAAGGTGCCGTTGGCAAGCACTGTTGCCTCCCCATTAAATAACTCCCATGCTGTGAGAAACCATGAGTCCCTTGTGTCTTTTTAGCACCTGGGAAAAAGGGTGACATTACATCTCTCTTGAAGATGACACTGGTCTCTTGGGCAGACCTCATGCTGTCCACCTTGGAAACTGTCCTGACTTTCTGGGACCCAGACTTGTATGGAATAATTGGGATTTAATCAACCCTGTTCACACAAATCTCTTGGCTGCATTTCTAGACAAAAAAAAAATTAAAATAATTAAAAAAGAAGGATCTGGGAAAGCCATCACAAAGGGACTAAGAACTGTACTGGAGGTATCTCCCCTGCAGGCACTATTCCTCTGAATAGGCCAGAGTTTAGGGCAGGTCAAAAGAAAGCTACTGATCTGGAAATAATGGTGTGTGCCGGAAAGACCCCGCTGCCTCACACAGCCCCCCAGCTGCATGCCCCCACCAGCCAGCACCACAAAAGGAAACACAAAGATTAGCTGCAAAATTATTATTATATCTCCCTGGAAGTATTATTATTATTTTGATTATTATTATTAATGTGCTCAGTTCACTAAAGACTGCAGTTTAGCATCAGAAAGGTAAAGCAGCTGTTTCAGAGATGCTGCTGGGAAGGGTAGGTCCATCCTGCCTCAGATCACTCACTTTTGTCCTGTTTCCAAAAAATTCTTGCTGTAATGTAATCTCTGATGATGCAGTCTAAAAATGTTTGCCATCAACTGTCAAACATAAGTCATGTTTGCAAAAAAACTAAAAATGACACCATCTTACGCGGTATATTTAGCTGTTGGACAGCCTAATGGAGATCACCCCAGCTTAGTTTCAGTGTGTATTCCCTTCTCAATAGAAATTATAACAAAAAAAAAATAAATCCCTTTACTTTGCTTTATTATGTCACCAAGGCTTTGATGCATCCTTTAAAACTATGAGAGAAGCATGTGTTATGTTCTGGGGTGCACGACATGGCAGGCATCGTGTACCAGAAGGGTGGAATAAGGTTTTCAACAGACAGATTTTTCCTATGGGCTATAAATATTCCCTATCAGCCTGCTAGTAACGCCTTAGTAAGCCTTCCAGTCAAATGCAGATACAGCCAGCAAGTGTATTTCTAACTTTAGCAGACGCCATTTCACATGTATATTGCCTTTTAAAAACAATAAGGAAGGGTCAGTGAGAATCCATTTGGTTAAAACTTTCCTGAAATGAGGGTCAAAAGCCTAGACCCAGTTGCACAGGGCTAGGGGATGGGACACTGCTGTCCTCCATCAGCTGGCTGCTCCAAAGCTTGCACAAAGTGGAGAAGGGTCAGGAATGGAAAAACCACCGGGTACTGTTTTTGTTTGACTCATCTCTGTCTTAAAATTTAGGTTTTGGCTGCGTACCTGGTAAGTGTAAAGTGTCACATTAGAGGAAATCATCAGAGGCAAGTGAAGTAACTCATGGCCCAGAAGCCTCAGCCAAAGCGAGGACTCCCTGCACATTAGGCGCTGGGAATGTTCCTATTTGCCCCTCATCCCATTCCCCGAATTTCCACTCCCAGCTTCACTAACAAGAAAGTGCTCAGTCATGTGGTGCACCACACTCAAAAACCTCTCATCCTGGGGTCTCTGTTTATGCAAACACAAATCTTAGACCTCTAAATACATGTCAATTCTGCGTCAGCCATGGATAACTGAGGATATCAGAAATGGAAGACCTCCATATAATCTGGTGTCATCAGACATACTAGTAAAATGGTGCAAGTCACTTTACAGTAACACTTGCAAAGTGACGCTTGTAAGGCTGCGGAAACGGATCAAGAAATAAGATATATGCTTAACAGGTGGAAGAGATAGCCCATCACGTGTAGCCTGCATCCATCCAGGACAGCCAGGGGACTTAAGCCATAAACTCCTGTAGGCGTGAATTGGAGGCACCTTCCTCTTTACACAAGGAGTATTTCTTAAATAGAAGGAATATTACAAAGCATCCTTCACCTGGGCTTGAATTTTGCACCCTTTGTGTTTTGTTACAATGTGCCGCCCGCAGGTTGGTTGCCAGACACAGCAAAGCAGACCTGACTACAAGGATGACTGCTGTGTGTTCATGTGTATCCTAAAGCAGCACAACCAGGGAAGTTCAGGCAAAGGCGTTTAATGCTCCATCAGGAAAGCTTGGCATGGCATGGATCTATCTGCGATTACAAAGGCACAGCACTTCAAATTACCATGAAGAAAAATTGCACATTGATCTATAATTGGCTGCTTTCCCTATGGATAAAAATAAGCTTTAATGAATCTTTTTGCCTCTGTTGGCATCTTAAAGCCATTGTAGCTTTGGAAAAGTGACTGAAGACTGTTCGTAAGGTACGTCACCTACAAAACTAATACATCTCTTCCAAATGCAAAATCCTGACTATTGTCAATGCAACATTATAACATGTGCTGCCTTCTCAGATCCTGGGAGGAGTCTGCCTATAAACCCAAAGATTTTTGCCAGTAAAGTCACGTGTAGTGATTAGAGGTACACAAGCTTAGGGCGTTCACTGCTTTTCTCTACACCGTCAACCTGCAAAGGAAAACCAGGCTATAGCCGTCCTGAGAAGATTCCTCCAGACTGAAAGTGGTAGGATGGTCATGGCCATAGGGAAAGATCTGTATTTCCTTGGCAAATATGCTTCCTGCAATACTGCTCACCTTTTGAATATATCTGAAAAAACCACACACTAGAATGCTGTGTCTCTGTTTGCTTTTCACACTGACAATTGCCAGAGGTCAGGTTACAAGTACATCAAGTCCCCTATAAGAACACCAGAGAGTAAAAATGTGCTGCTTCCAAGCGAAGCAAAAAACTCCTCATACTATTCCTAGCCTGTGCCATGTTTTCCCCAGTGTGATATTATCTCCTCCACAGAACGCTGGATTCTCTCAATAGGTGAAAGCAAAGGATGATGCCTATCTATTCAGGTTACTCTCTGCATCACTGAGGGCTTCAATGCACTAAGTCCATGGGTAGGATACATCATTTTTGGAGGCAAACCTGGCTAAAGCCATTCCCCACAGCTACTGGATTCCTACTCCAGTTTCCTTTCAAAGCAACCTAAGGCACAACAGCCTCAAGAAGAATAAAACCCCTACTCTTATTTCTGTATTTGATGTATGTTTAATTTACGGGAAAGATATCAATTCACTTAGGACAAATGAACTTGTTGAGCATTAATATTATGCAAGCCCAGTAATTCCTGTCAAAGCTAAGGTGTTAATAACGATACAATTATATATATACACTGCTGTTCTATACTGTTTCAAGTTAAGAAGAGCACAAGCCTTGCAGCTAGTGACACTCTGTGCACTACAGCTGTCTCACTAAAACCAATGCTCCTCAGAAAACACCTAGTTTAATTTAAAGTTGTGGAGCCACACCTCAGCTGGCAGATGAAATAAGAATGTAAACAATGGTCCTACAACAGTTATATTTTTCTGAACGTTTCCACCCCTTTACAGTAACTGCAATTTCTTTGATTTTTACGACTCAGATAATTCTTCCTCCACCCCAGGGTTTGGTTTGTTTTTTCCCCTTTATGCTGCTGAGAGAGCTTTACTCACTGTCACTGTTTCCTTTATACCACCAATTAGTCAGCCAGCTCCCCCTGGTTGTGTGGGGTTTTCATGTGAGTGTGAGAAAGCAGGCATGAAGAAACCTAGGAAAATATGAATGCAAAACCACAAAATACAGCAGGCATTGCCAAGGCCAGGTGCAGGCTCTGAAACTATATGTAATTTAGTTCCAAGTCATCTTAGCATAAACTTGTGGTTAATACTGTCACTGTTGTGTTGGCAGGCTCGTTATGCTCTGAACTCTGGGCATATTTTTTTTTAAGGTACATCCTAAGAGATTTAAGTTCCACCTAGCAAAGATATTCAGAAGAAAACATCTAGCTGTGAAAGTTCATCAAGAACCAGAATTTTGCTTATTAATACACAGACAATTTACATTTTAAATCAGATCTTAACTTCTTTAAGCAGAACCAAAGGAAGAGTATTATTACTGTAGTTAGTGGTGCACAGTTACCCTCCCTGTGTCTCAAGCTGCAGAACGAGCAGGCGATTGTCAGGTTTTGCCCTTTTCTCCTCCCTTTCTGTGATGCTTTTTCTCATCAGAGCTTGCTGCCCAGCCCTCTCCTCTGGCTGACCTCCCTCACAGGGTATATGCTATTTCCTACCAGCCCTTTTTCTCTCCCATCCTGACCCTTTATATCACCTGCAGACATCCTGCCCAAAGCCACCGGGATGAGGACGATGCCACCCTGCTAGCTGAGCTCTGGGACAGGCTTCGGTGCCCTTTTTGAACTCTCAGCAGGGGTCTGTGCCCAGCCACCCGGATCAGTTGCCAGCAGCGATCCGCAGCCCTTTCGTGCCCCCTCCCTCCCGTTTTTTTTGCTCCAGCTGCTGGAGCCTCTATCCCTCCTTTTTTCCACCCGCCAGGCATTCAGGGCCACAGCTGTTTGATCAGGTCATGGTTCCGTTCTCTCAACAGGGCTGCCTCTACAAAGCCAGTGGTAACTAACATGATAAACTGCTGGTGGAGAGATCAGACTTTACTTTTCATTTCTTTTCCACCAACAGGGAACTCTCCCCTGTTCATCTGAGGGTACAGCGGCCGACAAAGCGGCGTGGTGGCTGCTGGATGGCTGGCAAAGCACACGTAGCTAAAAGCAATGTATCTTGTACTCCTTTTCCATTTATTTCCCCCTTCCATTTCACTCTCACAGGTGTACAGAAGGAATAGCAGGCGAGCAATGCCGCATATTGCTGGTCACGCTCCTTCACATAGTGAATTATAAAAGCAGATCACTTTGATTTAGTGTGAGGTACCAGAAAACTTTTGGATGGTCACTGCGGTATGATCTCATCCAGACAAACCACCTGTTAGTGGGCTGTAGCAGCCATAAATTGATCCTGGGGATGCTTGGATAAAGAACTGTCTTCTCTGTTGTCCCAGGAGAACTGATTTATCTGTATAAAATATCTATTTACTCTGCAGAAATTGCCATTAAAATATTAGCTTAGTAGTATTTTCCATTAGTAATTCCTGAGCTTTCCATGCTCCCGCGTGTGTGCAGATGCATGTACCTACGTATGTACACACTGTTGTATGTGTATGTTGTATGTACAGTCTGTTGGAAGGGAGGCAAACGTATATAAGACTGAAACAGAAATGTGACTGTTAAGGTTCAGTGGAGATCATAAAAGGTAGGACACGGTAGAATGAATTCTTACTAAAAAACCAGAAACCAACAACCAGCATCAGCAATAGAGAGCAAGGATGTTCTAAAGTCAGTTGTATACTTGTTTAGGATTCCAGTTCAATTCCCTTTTTTTTTTTTGTTTTTAATATGGTTTTTTTATTATTATTTATGGATAACATATGTTTTGAAATCTAACTTCCAGAGTTTTGCCTTTGACACACCTTTAACCCAGTTATTAAAAGATTCTATAGGGAGTCAACATTTTAATTTTTTGAAGTGCAAAAATGGACTTTGCCATAGTCTTTCCTACTTATTTTTTAATTTTTTATGGATCATTTTCAGAAAAGAAATATTGAGGTTTTATTTTTTCCCCTCCCTTTCTTTTTATCTTTTTTTTGCCATCACTTGTAACAGAAAATCTAGTAGACTTGTGTCATCTCTTTCCTTTTCCTACTGTGTACTTTCTCTTAATTTCCTCAGATTTTGAAAAGCCATAGAGTGGCAAGAAATGGATTTTTCAAAAGTTAGCGAGCTGCAGAATGGCCTAAGGAAAAAGCAGAATCCTACTCTGCCCAGCAGTTTTCTATTCATAGCAACAAGGAGCAAAGAGAACTGAAGACAAGTAGTAATGACAACACTGCTATTGCTAAAGTAATTCCCTTTTGAATATTGCCAAATAAAAATAACTGCAGTGGTTCAGAGTGTTCCTCAGGAACACATGCCTCTTCTTTTGTCAAACCCTAATACATGCATGAAGAATTAAACCCCGGCTTTTGCAAAACAGATGTGTTTCACTGGAAATGTTAAGCAATCTTGATGATAACACCATACGGTGCCTTTACGAAAATGCAGTCCAACAGCCACACCAGCCAGAACTGGGAGCCCAAAGTACCTCTCAGCTACCAGAAAGGTCTGGTGCTCCTGGAGCATACGTGTGCCAGAGAAAAAATACATCTGACCCTTTTCTAGCTGCACCAGCTCTACAGATAGCCTGGTTGTTTTTACAACATGACAGAATGGGGAGAGGGTGTGTAAATGTGTGACGGCGAGAGAAAAGGTGCGAGGGGAATGGGCTTTCTGGGCTGCTGAAACATGTCTATTTCAGTGCTCGACATCAGGAGCCTTTTATTGCACTTTACCTCAAATCTAGTAGAAAACCTCTTCCTCAGACACGGATCTTGTGCCAGTTTCAAGATAGATATTCCATTTTGTGTTGGTTTTGGATGTGAAGACAATATTGGCCTAATCATGGAAACCGAGTTGTAGCTTTAAATTTGGAGAGGCAACCGGTTCTCCTGAATGCTTTTAAACACTTTCAGCCCTTTGGATGAAAAATGTTCATGCCTGTTTCACCGTTAGTCACTTTGAGTAAGACCACTGGCTCCGAAGGATCAACTAAACCCTACTAGATACACAGCTTCCTCTTGAACATGCTTTGCATTACAGTATCTATAGAAAAGGTATTACAAAGGAGTCGTGTGCCAAGTGGCATTTTCTTTCATTCCAAACAAAGACACAAGGTTTACATATGTAAAACGCATAGCTCCGCGTGCCATAATTTTCTTAGTGCATTTTCAGGCAAAATAACACACTGGATGCCAAGACGACAAGTTGTTCAACAGAAAAACCAGCTATCATTAATGCAGGTATCCATCCTCCAGTGGAAACCGTCTCCATCAACAGCAGACAGTCATGGCTTTTAATATAATTCAGTGGCAGATAATACAAAGCAGTACTTTCACAACCGGAGCATGGATGAAAAATGACAGTCCAGGAACATGACAATTAACAGGCCTGCAGGGTGAAGTTCTGACTGGCTTTAACTGGAAAGCTTGTTTTCTCTTGGGCACACATGTTTGCCAGCTTCAAATGGCACTTACTATTTTTGGTAAAGTTGTTGCAAGCCCTCACACATGCTTCATCCAGCACCAGTTCACTAGTATATGATAATCATTTGGTATTAAATGCTGGCAACGGGGCCAGAAGGTTTCCTTCATGCATCCTCCTACCACTGCCAAGGCAATCAAATTAATTCTGTTAACAGTCTGCCAAGTCAACTAGCCCACTAAACTGTCCCGTCTTAAAAATGAAATCGAGACATTCATATCAAACAGTGCCGTTTCCCCACCGAGTGTGACGTCTGGAGCCCTGCCAGCAGGAATGACTGCTATCATCATACGATGCCATGCGATGGCTCTAATGAGCTGACATTTCCTGTTGCTAAATTGCCACGTCTGAAAGCCAAACCAAATAGTGTTCAACCTCTTTAGAAACCAGACGATGGTTTCTGACTTTTCCTTCTGCCTTCTGTTTCCTCGCTTTCAACGTTTCTCTATCCAAACCTGCCTAGATAAAGAGGTCTGAAGTAAAAAAACCTGCTCCTGCACCATATGGAATGTATCAGACTGCTCTGCACAAACGAAGCTGTCTCATGTTGCTTTCCCAGCCTTCACAGTCTGCTCTGCAAACTGAACCATTCCCTCGTTAATTGAAACGGGGGGCTGCTGCGAGCGAGCAGTGCGGGCACAGGTTGCCCACACTGGCCTGGGTCCACACCTGAGCTCACTTTCCTTCCATATATTTCACTTATTTCACCAGCAACAGCGGCAGAAGGGAGACTTCAAACACATTTTCTAGGATCTCCAGGGAATCCGTGCAGAGCATTCAAGTTGCTGTCACTATTATATCTTTTGAGTCTCTCACAATCACGGTTCAGCACAATGAAATGTTAATGCTCCTCCTCAGAATAATTGCCTTAAGTTTTTCATTTTAAATTTTTCACCCAAAGGGATACTCTTTGGGGGGTCAAATCACCAATGCACGTTGAAACCACTGTGGTCTTAAGCCCAGCAGTGCTCACCGATGTAGACACTTCTGAAGCAGGGGCACAACAGGTACATCCGAAGAATACTAATGGGAAGAAAAATTAGAGGCTCAGGCCTCCCAGGGCAATACAGAGCTACAAAACCAGTCAGTAATCCTCCATGATTCTTAACACACACTCCTCAGCATAGTCAATGAGCCAGCAGACAAATCGAGTTTAACAAGCAAGCAAGAGATGTTTTGCTAGAAAGGATGGAAGATGGGAAGAATTGCAGAAAGATATTTTTTTTTTTAATCCACCCATACAGAAAAGGCCACTAGGTAGAAGGCAGTGTAATTTTTCTACGTTGTTATTTGCTAGGCTGGGACAGGGTTGGAGAGGGGATTCTACCTGCACCAAGCTGCTCTACTAAGACTACGAGCTAAATAGAGGCCTGTTTAGCTGGCAGCATAGTTTTCTTCATAGCCTTTATTTTTGCTCTCCAAATGGTATATGAATTTCATATACCTCAAGCTGCACTTGCAGACTTTTCCCTAATCCACTGCACTGGTAGTCTTGGCTATCCTCCATCAACTTAACTATTAAGTCTCAAAAGTCTGTTATACATTTTATAGACTTGGGAGAAGCTCATTTTGCTAGCGTGTGGGCTCCTTGCAAGGGGCTGACGCTCATCTGTTCGGTTGGGTTTGCTGTCTTCTATAGTGACACATTTCATGTTAACGACACTAATAACTAACTAAAAATTGTTCTACCTATTTCTTTGGATTAGTTTCAATTCAAGGAAGCAAAACTATCTACCACAGGAAAGTTTTTCCTCTGGCAGCAACGTGCCTTATACAGCAGTGGCACTCAAAAATCAACAGCACTAGTAAGTACTGGGTGTGTCTTTACAATTTCCAATTTTCTATGCTGTGAACTGATGTAAGTCTCCTCTTTAGGGATGTATTAGGTGACAGGAAAAGACCATAAAAAACCATGAATACTAGGAATGAGAACTCTTCAGGTTTTGCTAACTTAAGTTTCAACAGAGGTGCTTTTCCCAGAAAGAAAATAAGAAGGTGATGCCCCAAAAACATCTCAAATAGATTTTTACCTAAGAGATGTCTCATAAGATAACCTATTGCTTCCCTGACAAGTTTGGGATATAGAAGCCAGAGCACTGTGGTTCAATATAATCACTACGTATAGCACATATTCCTTAGAATTTTGGAAGCATTCCTTCCCACATTAATATGGCAAAGATTTCCAAGGAGGCTTAAAGCATAGGGAAAATTAATGAAGAAAATAGGTATTGACATGGATAGAAGTAATTTTTCTCTCAAAGCACCAAGCAAAGCTACTGATGCCACATATTGCTCTTCTCCCCACCCCAACCTCTTCTCTTTGCAGGGGATTTCCATTACCAGGACACTGCAGTCAAAGTTACAACTCTGCATGGTTGTGTAGCATCAAACCAGCCTTCTGCCTTTGTGTCCAATTAATTTTGAACTTCCACAATTACTAATTGGGAAAAACTGATGCTTATCCTAGGTACTGATCTATTTTATGTGACCTGGCCAAAGGCCCATTGTATACAAAATAGATGTAATAAACTGTGTCTTTTAAATAGGACAACAGAACTATATATTGCATCAGACAATAAGAAGGTCAATAATGCTCATATACAACCATCACTTCTTCAGGCTTTTCTTTAAAAGACTTCATGTAGAAAAAAAAAAACCCAAAAAACAAAAAGCAAAACAAATATAATAGCATGCCAGGTACATAATGTAAGAAAGAACTGAGTAAATCATGTCATGTTGAATAAAAACTGCCCCAAATCTCAGCAGGGAACTAAAAATCAGATCAGTGTGAGTGTATTCAACTTAATCAGTCCTGAGAAAAGGTCTGGCATCTGTCAGAATAAATGTGCGTGTAAAATCCCCAGCAGTCTGATTTTTAATAATTTAGAAATATAGCAAAGATACAGCACTACATATGGTGTTAATTTTATGATTAGCATTTCTGTCCCAAAACCCAAGTAGGAAAGGGCTTCAACCTTATGGCAAAATTAGTAAATACTAATTGAACCTGTCAAATTATTTTGTTCATGCTTAGTTCAAGCTCCAGATGAAAGCTGGCTAGAGTACCACTTTGAGCACTTGGACTGAGCCATCTGAAAGTGGTGTGGGCTGCAGATGGTACTCAGCATTTTGAAAAATGCAGTCACTCTCTTAGATGTCAATATATGAGCTCAGATCCCAAAAGTAGGTACCCAACTGAAAATTACCTAAGAAAATTAGATTCTTAACTCAGAGATATGCAAACAAGCAAATAAAAACGGCACACGCTCTCACCCACCCCCACTCCATACCAAGAACAAATCTCACCCCAAACAGGAACAAGATGGACTTAACCATACACTGGAGCTTTTTCTGAAGTTCTTAAAGTACATGTATAGAAGTGATTTCCAATTTAGAGACCTTCTTAGGAGTGTGTATATGAGTCTCATTTTCTACCTACTTAGTAGATGATAAAATCTTGTCATCACAGTTTAGAAAGAAACTATCACATTCACATCACAGCGAAAGCTCAAGGTTTTGTTCTACGTAAGATGCTACCACTAGAAGCTTTCTATCTTTGGAGAGACTGCTGTTTAATTTCTAACAATCTGGCATACATGGTACTAGACACCATAACAATTGTTTTATTGATGTGATAAGTGGCAAGGGACATTTAGCAAATCGTTTCAGCGTAGAAACTAGTCAGGTTTAAAGGCCTGAGATCTAAAAGGTAATATTTAAGATATAGGAGGAATCACTTGCAATTATTATGTTAATATAGATGTGTTTTTCAGCAAATGGGCTATGATATTTGCTTTCTGTTGACATCTTTTTTTCCTTTCTGATGCAACAGCTGGGCTCATGACAGTTGCGTCTAATTACAAAAGGTGATCTTTCAAATTACTGCTTCTTAGAGAAATCCCAGAAAAGAAAATGGGACCTTGTGTTACATAAATGCCCACAGGATCAGCTCTGCTCTCTTTCAACCAAGAGGAAAATGCAGGAAGAAAAACTCAAGTGACTTTCCATTCTTATTTGCATAATATTTGCTTTTGTTAACAGGCACACATAGGCATAGCGACCTGTTGCTGGAAGGGTGAGCACACTGAAAAGAACAAGAAAAGGAAGGCTACATCCTGAGGTGACCATCTATGTTAATTGATTAGGAGAACATTATGTCATTTCTAAATAGGCTTAGTGTCAAACTCATGCTTTCCTCAAACTCTGGCAGCATTAACAGCATGCTGTTGATAATATAACTCAAGGTCTCACTAACTTTGACAGCTCTGCAAGGGTATTTTGGAAGGATTTACTGGTTTTGAATAGCTTATTTCACTAACCCATAAAAAACCACTTTCCTTCAGCATGAGTACGAGCAGGTTTTTTCTATACTTAATAAGGCCAAGGTAAAGAAAACCCAACTGCATATTTTTAAATATTTTATCCTTACACAAGCCTGGGTTATGCAGAGCACAGAGCCATATACATACTTTCACAGAGTGCCTAACTTGCACGTCAACTTTTTCAAGGAGTACAAAATTAAAAAAAAATAGTCACAACAGAAGCGTGATTAATAATAGGAACCTCCCCATCCAATAAGAAGCTGCATCTTCTGCTCACGTCTAGGGATAGACAAGCAATGGAAGGTCAACAACTTCTGTGCATTTCCTACAGTACTGCAGTGTAAATTAAACAACCTTTTTTTCTTTGAAGTGTGTGTGTGAGTTCTATGCCTACAAATGATCCTGCAACCATATGCTAGGCCTACCTATTTATCCTAGAAATATTCTAATTTACAGGGGGAGAGTGTGGGGAAAATGAAGAGAGGGTGCTGTAGGAGTGAAGGAATTCAGACTTTTCCCGATACATTTGGTAAGTTTTTAGATGCCCCTGTTTGGTGGTGAACTTCTGATAATGTCCTGAAGTCTCCTTCTATCCATTACAAAAAAATCCCATGCAAAGCAGCATTGAAAATTTAGGTTAAATTTATTTTCTACATTATTATTACTACAAGTAAAAGAGTTTCAAAATCCCTCTGTTTCACAAAACTTTTCTCACACAACATGAGAAACACTAGCAGGCTAAAAGCTACTGTGAAATACGCTACTGCAGAATGGAATTAATACCTAATGTCTCTGGCTCATCTATGCGAACAATCTACAGGAAGAAACAGTAAGTAGCAGAAATTAAAAGTAACCATCTTCTACCTCCTTGTGAGTCCCTGGTTCATTAGTCACTGAGGTTTTGAGGTTTTTTTTCCATCTTGTTTAAATTAAGGGTCACAGTGATGTCCTGTCATCATAGCAGTACAGTGCGTATGTGCCCCAACAACTCATAGATCAGTGTACGTAGGAAATCCATTAAAAATACAACCATTTACTACTAGCTTCGGTCTTCTTCAAAACTGACCCTCATCTCCGTAAGAGCATCTGACTGACAGCCAAAGGCTTTTCTCGGCATGCCGGCAGAGATGCTTGTGTCCCCCTTCCACTGGGGCTAAGATGTTATCTACTTCATATCCTGCCCCACATTGTCCCAGGTAGATCTGGGATCCGTTTGGAGCCCTGCACTTCGTCATCACATTAGTCATAGACGACGAAAACATTCTGTTCCTGTTTGCTGGCCAAACACTATCTCTGCCCTGGAGGATACGCAATACATACAGCACGCTTGTGCACTGAGAAAGCCCAGCTCGGCTGGGTAATGCAGGAAGCGGTGCTGGTTTTGGCTGGGCTAGAGTTAATTTTCTTCATAGTAGGTGGCATGGGGCTGTGTTTTGGATTTGTGCTGGAAACAGTGTTGATAATACAGGGCTGTTTGCGTTACTGCTGAGCAGCGCTTACCCAGAGCCAAGGGCTTCTGTGCTCCACACACCACCTCACCAGCAAGTGGGCTGGGGGGGGCACCAGGAGCTGGGAGGGGACACAACCAGGACAATTGACTCCATACCATATGATGTCATGCTCAGCATATAAATAAGGGGGAAGAAGAAGGAAGGAGGAACATTCAGATTTATGGCATTTGCCTTCCAAGTCACCGTTACGTGTGACGGAGCCCGGCTGCCCTGGGGATGGCCCTGGGGATGGCTGAGCACCCGCCTGCCCATGGGACGTGGTGAATGAATTCCTTGCTTTGCTTTGCTTGTGTGCGTGGCTTTTGCTGCACTTATTAAACTGTCTTCGTCTCAACCCATGAGTTTTCTCAGTTTTACTCTTCTGATTCTCTCCCTCCATCCCACTGGGGGGACTTAGCTGCTGGCTGGGGTTAAACCATGACAGTAGCACATTATGTGATTAATAAGTACACGTTAAATGCTTTTTAATGGTAAACTATTGAAGCTGCAGAATCTATATGACCTCCCCCGGTTTTCCAAGCATGACCTTCAGGGATGTTAGAAGAGAGAACTGAGACGCACCAAACTGGCACCCAAGAAGCAGTGCGTGTCTCATTCCTCAGCCAGCTACGAGGTAAGCGTGGTAAAAGGGAAGAAAAAAAAAATTCCAAATGCCATCATAAAACATGCCCTATTTTAATCACTGTGTTTTACAGAAAAAGACTGTAAGCAGACAGAGCTAAAATGCAGTCTCCATAGCTTTGAGCAATCACAAACACTGAGTGTACCTCTCAGCTCCAGGATTTTCTGTAGCCTTTAACAAATACCTTTACTCATTGTTTGAAAATAAAGCATAAGCATTGTGGTAAGACCTGTGAAAAGCAGTCAAATTAAATGCTATCTGTATAAACCTGAGAAAAATCTGAAAAGTAAACAATGCCTCCATCAGAGAATTGCTACAACACTTCACCGTTATAATTATTGTAATACTATAATATTTTCCTTAGCAACAGCCTATGGTTTGTTTAAAGCTACATAAATTTTCAAGAGGTTGACATTGCGATGATTCAGTGGATAACACAGTTGGGTTGTTTTTAAACTACAAGTAAAATTTAATCCCATTTCATTTCATAAATGACACCTGATTAAGCTTGTCCAGCATCTCATATGTCAGAGGACAGCCGCCCTGATACATGAGCTAAACTGACTGAGAAAAATGACTGGAGAGGACCAAAATAACAACCATAATAATTCATTCTTCTATTTCAGTTCGAAAAGGAGGCGACTACTCCTGTCTTGCACAGACTTGAAGAAAGTGACTTTCCCAAGGTCACTCAACAGTACATGGACTAGAGTCCAAATGGCCAGGATTCTACCCGGTACTCTCCCCATTAGGCTACAGATGAGACACTTCATTTTGACACTGCCATTTATTTCCAGCAATGGATGCACACTGCACCTTCTCACATTAATGCAGTGTGGAGCTCCTCATTCCTCTCTCATCATTACCTACACATTAGGGTACAGGTACTCTAATGGTACACCTGGGGCGTACCATCGTTCACTTTCACTCTTTGCACCTTTATTTCACAACACCGTTGGAAATAGAAATTTCTAAGGATTCAAAAAGCAGTATATTACTAAACTAACAGTACCAACCCTACTACCATGTTCTCAGTGGTGCCCCCCAAGTCCCCGGCCCCTGGGGCATGGTACATTCATATTACACTGTGACTCTGGCAGCCAGGAACTGGGCTTGTGTCTGCCCCTAGTATAACACTTCATACCTCAGCCGAAAGTCCATTCCTCTAAGCTTCTAGGGCCATTCAGCCGTTAAAATGATAAGGTTAGGGTTTTCTACGAAGTCGAGCTAGGAAGGTGTCTTTGGCTTTCAGTGCCAATTCCCATCACAGTGACATTTGTGATTTCCTATCAGCAACCAACCTGAGTCAGCATAGAGAAGGAAGGAATAGATTGCTTCAGAAGGCTGTGAAAGCAAGCATAGATAAGTCCTTGCTGTAGTAACGCTGTATTCTGCTCCCTGACTTTACCATCTGCAATGGCAGTAAAGAGCGATGAGAAGTTACCATGGTGGTTGTGATAACAACCAATTGCTTTTCTGCGTCTGGGAGCCATCTGATCTGTTTTGCGTTTGAAGCCTTTGCTGGAAAGAGTTATGGCTCTGTGAATATTATTGTGTTCTTAGTCATACATTTATTAGATACAAAATATTTTCACTGAGCACTTCTGAGAACCACTATAAAGCACTTTAACACTTTTATGTGCTTTAGCCAGTCCTATTCTTTGCGTTGGTGACTGTGCCTCCCATTGCCCCTTTCTCTCTCCCAAATGAAAAAGAAAATGATGATTTAATCTAGCAGAAAAATGCAGAGGGCATCGACAGATGGTTTTTTGCTTCTCCATTCTCTGACTCAGGGTCTTTTCCAAATCCCTGGATGAAATCAATGCAACTGATTTCATTGCTTTGAAAGCAGTATGGATCAGGCCTTTTTCATGATCCTGGGGAAGTCTCTTTTCCCCCTCCGCTCAACACACCCTTTTGTGAAACGGTGACGGCAACATAAAACCTGTCTTCGAACGGTTTGCCTGGGAGCTGCCATACAACTGACTGCATGTTATCATGGTGATGGATAAGGAAACAGTTAATGGTCCAGCCGTTATTACTACAGGTTGAAAAGAAGTAATTTTTGTTTATATTTCATTGTTGTTTAAAGTACTCAGAACTAGAAAAGGAAATATCTGACGATTAATGATGTGTTTATATTGACTTTCTTCCCATCCACGTTTTCCTAATGTGAAGAAATACTTCCTCAGCACACAAACATGGTGTTAAGAGGAAGGTGTCAGAGGACAGAATAAATATCAAAAGTCTCTTTGGCACAAGGGCTCTGTTCTGCAATTTCCAGACCTCAAGCATGAGAAGGAGCCATTTCTCAGGCCCCATTACTGCTCTTCCAAAGATGTGTGGCACTGGTGGTGGTTGTGTATGGGGCTATAGCAAGACTCCACGGGAGCCCTCACTGGTCCCTGAGTGGGGACGAAGCCGTGCTGGCCCCATCGGGGGCTGGTGGTGGCCATGACGAGGAGCCACGTGGCCAGCTGCCCTGCTCAGAGGTGCTTTGCTGTTGGGGGATTCCTGGTCACTCCTGCTCCTCCGCATGCCCCTGCCTGCTCGCTGTGCTTGCCGAGTCCTCCAGCTTCATTGATTTGTTTCTTCACGCAGCACTCTCCAAGATCAACCCCGAGCCATGGGCAAGCTGCGGGAGAGGCGGCGGAGGAGGCTGTGAGCTCTTAACAGTGAGGTTCTCCAGCCGTCGCAGGAGGCGGCTGTGCCAGAACGTGAAATGATTGCCTATCCCCGCTTTTGCAAGGTTTTATGGCTCCATTCACACTTCCATCTGTCTCCCTCCCCTCTTCCCCCTCCCTTCCCCTCTCTCTTTTTCTGTCGGATGCTTCAAGGAAAAGAAAATTTATGGAAGTGGTTCCAAGAGCTGTTTTCTCTGCCTTGGTGCTAGTTGGTGCATGCTCCTGGCTGGCTCAGCCCTCCCTTCTCCCTGCCCCGCTCCCAAACTCCTTCACCTCACACAAAAGATAGATCATGTTACCATTCACTAGCTGCCTCCTGGGCCCCAGCCCCCAGAGCTGGTGAGTGCATCCATAAAAGTGCCAGGTACGTGCAGCTCCCTGCCCCCTGCACCTCCTTTATAGGATAAAATTCTTTTTCAGGTTCCCACCCTGGGAAAAGTGTGAATTTCAAGTCTTTCCCGACACAAAAAAATACATGGTGCTGACATGGTCCCCCCTCATGTAGGGACGAGTGATAGGAAAAACAGGTTGTCTTTTTCCTAATCAGGATATCGCTTAATAAATTTAAGCTAATATTTCAGAGCGGTGATACAGGCTCAGTTTTGAGGACAAGCTGCCTGAGTGGCACCATGTTTGTCCTTCAGCCCCAGGGTCAGCTTCAGGGGACTTCCAGCAGGGAAGGCAGGACCCCACTCCCTCCAGCCTCTTCCCCCATCTCCGCATGCTGCAAAAGCAGCTCACCTGTTGTGGATGGCAAAATTTATTTACCAGGACTTCTGAACGTGCTCTGGTCATCCAAGCAACAACTGCAAAAGGCAGCTCCCCTGCCCTTCCTCTTCCCGTCTTGTCCTGTCCTGCTCCTTATTCTCTTGCACGTTTACCTTCCTTGTTTTCTCCCTGTATTTCACTCCAAGGCTTTCAGGCCTCAGTATTGCTCTATCACCATCAGCGACAAGACTGTAAAATGCAAAAATGGAAAATTGATTCAGTCTCTAATCTCAGTTTCACAGTCCTCGTGTGGAGCAAAAAATCCCTATGGCCATTTTTGTCTAGAGCTGGATCCTGATCTCGACAGCAATCTGAAGAATTCAGAGATGTTCACCACCTCCCTTCTGTTGGCTCAAACTCAGATCAAATCTGGGTTTCAGGGACTGAATTTTCACTTGCATATTTCTGTAATCAGACACTGTTCGTGGCACAGAGACCATGCCGTGGCCAGCTGCGAGAATGGGATTTGCAAACAGTGACTTGCAAACAATGATATAGGGTGCTTACTGAGTAACATAACACATTTATTACACAGTCATAGTTCTTATTAGGAGTATTTAAATAAAAACTATTTCCTTTATCAGTGCTTGTACAATATTTGTAATGATTGGTTTTTATAGAGAAAACAGAGATCCCGAACTGGCCTAGTCTGAATCAATAGTTAACATCCTGTAAAATATTTCAAGTAACAAAATCATAGAACACACTCAAAGAACGTGTTTATTTGACTAATGTTGGTATAAAAATTAGTCAGAAACTAAGATCTTGTATGACAGGAGTCATCCAAGAGTGATCTTCCAGAGGTAAACTGGACACGTAACAATGGAGTGACAACGCTGACAGGCTATAAGTCTGGTGACACGTGTGGTGCTGTTATAAGGACTGCCAGGTTGAGAGGTACAGCAGCAGTATAAAAGCAAGTCCATTTTTAAGGCTTGTTTCTTGGCCTTCCCTCCATAATGATGTCTCACCTACAATACAGCCAGTGACTCATCCTTCAATTATTGCTGCTGTCGTTCTGGTCCAAATTGCTTGGAGGAAGGGAAGTACAGATAGAGACACTTTGGGAGATTAAAATAACCGTGTCTGCAATCCTTTATAACAGCTTTGCTATAAGGAACCTGCTTTCTCCGTGATTATTTTGTTATGGATTCACTTGTGCAACATGTTCTTGGAACAGCACAGTTTGTTTCTGGAAACAGGAATTAGTGACAGGAGATTCATTATAGACAGGGAGTATTTTTCCTTAAAGAAAAGCTGTCAGGTCAAGTCAGACTTTTTATATTACTGTTTGTAAAACAAGGTGTTTACATACCTGTAAACCTGCCTTTTTTTTTTTTTTTTTTCTGATGAGTGTCACCTTTAGAAAGCTAGGTGGAAACAGTTCTTTGGCACTGGAGGCAGAGCGAGAGGAGAAAAGGCCAAGCTGCTGCTTCCCTGCCCCTTCCTCCCTCCGCTGGGTGCCAGCCCCTGGGGCAAGGTGTCCGACGTGGCCTAGGACCCCAACCTCAGGGCTCTGCCCGCACTGTAACGCTGCCTGCAGGGAGGGTGAAGCCTCCTGCCTGTAGCCAGCCTCCCTGCAGCCACCAGCCTCCCTGTGGCCAGCCTCCCTACCTGCGGCCAGCCTCCCCACCTGCGGCCAGCCTCCCCACCTGCGGCCAGCCTCCCCACCTGCAGCCAGGCTCCCTGCCTGCGGCCAGCCTCCCCACCTGCAGCCAGGCTCCCCACCTGCAGCCAGGCTCCCCGCCTGCGGCCAGCCTCCCCGCCTGCGGCCAGCCTCCTGCCTGCGGCCAGCCTCCCTACCTGCGGCCAGCCTCCCTACCTGCGGCCAGCCTCCTGCCTGCGGCCAGCCTCCCTACCTGCGGCCAGCCTCCCTGCCTGTGGCCAGCCTCCCTACCTGCGGCCAGCCTCCCTGCCTGCGGCCAGCCTCCCCGCCTGCGGCCAGCCTCCCCGCCTGCGGCCAGCCTCCCCGCCTGCGGCCAGCCTCCCCACCTGCGGCCAGGCTCCCCACCTGCAGCCAGCCTCCCCGCCTGTGGCCAGCCTCCCTGCCTGCAGCCAGCCTCCCTACCTGTGGCCAGCCTCCCTACCTGTGGCCAGCCTCCCCGCCTGCGGCCAGCCTCCCCGCCTGCGGCCAGCCTCCCTACCTGTGGTCAGCCTCCCTACCTGCGGCCAGCCTCCCTACCTGCCACCAGCCTCCTGCCTGCGGCCAGCCTCCCTACCGCCAGCCTCCCTACCTGCGGCCAGCCTCCCTACCTGCGGCCAGCCTCCCTACCTGCGGCCAGCCTCCCTGCCTGTGGCCAGCCTCCTGCCTGCAGCCGGCCTCCCACCTGTAGGCAGCCTCCGTGCCTGCGGCCAGCCTCCTACCAGTAACTACATCTGTCCCAAGGTCCATGGAGGAAGCCCGAGCCTTTGTCATAATGCTAACAATTCAGATACTCCAGATGATAAATAAAAGTGCTAAAAACTCAGCGTGGTGTGTATTCCTCCTCTGTAGGCAGCTAGCTAGTCAACTGTTTTATCTAGATTATCATCTCTGAAGGAAAGTATTTATAATTTGGCAGTCATGGTCAAAGTGTTTAGACAATTCAGTCAATGGAAAACCCTG
Source organism: Falco biarmicus (assembly GCF_023638135.1). Classification (NCBI taxonomy): domain Eukaryota; kingdom Metazoa; phylum Chordata; class Aves; order Falconiformes; family Falconidae; genus Falco; species Falco biarmicus. The sequence goes on along the minus strand of NC_079288.1, from coordinate 121,338,113 downwards.
AGGGGAAAAGAAAACTGAAACAAAAACATGAAGACAGAGGGATGTAAGGGTAGAGCAAATCCCATTTAACAAACTCTGTCTTTAAAGCAAACCTGGTCTCTCTTGCCCATGGTGAATACATAAGGACTGTTACTTTCTCAGTTTTGGAGTGTTTTGCCTCCCAAAGGTGAAAGACAGCAGGCTTCCCAGAGTAACAGTATAAATTAATATAGAAATTAGATGCCAAAATCAGAAACAGGAAAACTGCAAACCACGCAGGATCTCTCCACTTCTGCCTTCCTCCTTACTCCTGGGCTGGTAGAGTTGGCACTGGACATTTTTATTCTGGAGCGCACACTCCTGTCCCCTAATTTACCCTGCCATTTGCCCACCCCCAGAAGAACAAAATTTGCATTCAGATAAACACAGACCTGCTTCCTAAGCCTACGCAGACTATTTAATTAAGAGTTTCCGAGTGGAAACCGCACATCATTTCCCCAAATTAAGGGCTGCTTGATAGGAACCCTCCGTTCTGCTCTGGCATAAACAGAAATCAGGAGGCGAGGGGCCAGGTCACCTCCTGAACTCCCATCCTTGTGCAAGCATCAGCCATTAGGCTGTGCAAACAGCCCCGCACCTCTGCTGGGAAAAATAAAACCAGCCGGGTTTGCTGCTGGCCTGGCTCCGGCGAGGGTGGAGCTGGCTTTGCAGGCGGAGGGCTGGAAATGCCTGTCTCCTCCGTGGCGAAAAATCTGGAGGGCAGCCAGGCTCCGCTGGGCTGTCTGCTGCGGGGAGGAAGGAGCTGTAAGCCAGCAATTAGTAATCCTGCTACTAACAGGAAAGATTGCTGGGAAGTATAAATAGGGTTGCTGTTTATACGCGAGTTAGCATAGGAAGTGGTGTTGATGATGGCTGGGTTGTTTTTTGGTTGGTTTTTGTTGGGTGCTTTTTTTTTTTTTTCAGAAAGCTGCCTTGCGTAGGAAAGGACGCGGTTTGTGAAAATCGCGGCGGCTGGGGAAGAACTTCATGCATGGAGGTTTGGGGCCGGTTTTACAGATTTACCTTATTATGCATTAATGAGCTCCATAGCGTAAGATGTAATGTGTAATCCTTTGGTATATACTGAATTTTATGCTCATATTCTGGTGTGAAGGGGGAAAGCCTTGGACTTTCGGAGTATTTTTGATTTTTCCTTCTCATTTTAGCTGCATTCAAATGTTATCACAGTTTCTGAAGGGATAGGAGCTTTTCCAAGCAGCATGAAAAATGAGCTCATGAATGAACCACAAAGCAGTCATAATAAGCACAGAACCGAGAAAGACAGTATAGGCTTTAGAAAGTGGATTAGCACGTTTGCGCAAATGGTAGAGCAAGGAAATACGCCTCTAGAACTGTCAGCATCCCTTAATGATCCAAAGGCCTGGGATGAAAAGAAAGTAAGTCCGGGAAAGTAACGGGACTTCTAATTTCCAACAACTGCACAAGTCTCTGTTGTCATCAGTCACCTTCTGCTTCTCTTTTACCGTCGCACTTCCTCCGAAAATCAAAGGGTTGTGCTGCTAGTGCAAAAGAGTACGGGCACGGTGACCACTGTGAACCCCTTTAGGAGGTGGACAGAGGCCAGGGGGAACTACAAATAAAGTGGTAGATAAGCTTTTTGGTATGTGTAAAAAGATAAATTCTAAAATACAGAAAGTAGAAATGGAGAAATATCCCTAACTTTCCTCTCTATATATCTATCCTCAGGAAAGAGTGGATTTCACAGAGGGCAAGTTGGAAAAGGAGTCATCAGAGCACAATTACAAATTTCCCCAACTTGTTACAAATGAAGAATGTTAATTTATTAATAACACTAAAAATGAACTCCATTAGGCTAAAGGACAATGACAAAGCATGCCTCTTGGAACATGACCTCATACATTTCATTGCAAATGTAAATTTGAAATCAGTCTCTTAAATATACCAGCCGCGTCCCCATTGGAACTCACAACCGTGTGTAGTTTGGCTGGTCCATCTAACTGCTGAATTAAAGGGAAAAACAGACGTGCTGTGGGGTGCAGGAATTATTAGTGATGACATGTATCACATTTGGAGTGATGGGGCAGAATGGCAACATAACACGAAGAGGAAATTGTCTCTGACATGCCCTTCACTTTCTTTAATGGTATATGGTTTCTGGTCCAAATTATGTAAGGACCTCAAGTGCTATTTGACAGTACCTGCAGGAGACGACCTTAAAAATTTGCCAGTTTTGTCTTAGATAAATATATACAGTTTCTTCAGTGTTCCCCGCACTTCCTCGTACTTGCTTTAGAGAGTGCTTCTAATCTAAGGCACTGATATTAAGCTCTCAAGCAACTGGCAAGTTTTAAAGGATCATTGTATGTTTTCATGCTCAAGCGATAAATCTGGGTGTGAGTTCCCAGCACGGCCAACGGGAATGTGGATGTGTGCTGCAGAAGACAGGTTTACAGCATTAAAACCTGGGAGAAATAATTATGTGAGCCACTTTGGATGAAATCATAATTAAGCCTTATTGGGGTTTGAAAGTTTGGATTTACAGTATGTTTCATTCACCATTTTTCATTTTCATGAACCTCTGGCAGTTTCTGCTTCCAGCTGGGACAAGAAGCAAAGTGGCTAAAAGTACTATGAAGAAAACTGTGGGAAACCCATATACCTTCAGGAGGGCACGCTGGCAGTCTCAGCATGTTATTTTGAGACACAGAGCTCTGTCATGTTTTTCAGGTTGAAGAGTATGAAGTAAAAGTTAAGGAGCTGCGATACTCTGGAGGTTTATTCAAAGTGAAACCCTTTTCCATGCAAGGGAAAGAAAACACCTGAGGTTCAGTTGTGTTCCCCTGGAGGTACCCTTGCCTTGTAGCATAAAATACAAAATTCCCAGCCTGGACAAGGATTAGAGAGAAAATGACCACATTTCTTCAAAAGAGAAGTGTAATGCACTGGTTTGGACCTTTGATAATGATCACATGCACCAGTATTATGGTCTCCAGTTTCTATGCACTGTGCAAGCAGGAACAGCAAGTTGGATGCAATAGGAAGGACTCCACTAATAGCACTGCTTATGAAATTGAGTGTATTTTAAACAGCACTGAAAATGGTCAACCTGATGTGTAAATCTTTTGCAATATTATTCCTTGGATCATTAGAATATGCTACTAGCAACACCAAAAATCAGCATTTTGAAGGCTCTAGATTTCATTTCAAGTAACATGGTCTGAAAAGTGTTGCAAGAATGGAACCACGGACTCTTGCAAAGGGGAAGTATGTAGAAGTCCAGGAAAGAGGCCATGAAGACACGTGTTCTGTTGTCAGGCATATGTTTGGAGCTTGTCCATGTGTTGTGAAACATGTGAGCCTGTTTGTGTGCTCACCACAGCCGTGAAATGACTTCACAAACTCCTGTGTCAGAGCTTTACACCTGCATCCTACCTAAACCCCTGACCTCAGTGCCTACAGGAAAACTGCTCTGGCTCACCGTCACCTTCTTGCCTTTTCCTGTGGCCGAGGAGGTAAAAACTCCAAGGTTAGGCTTGGAACAGTGTGACTATGCACTTGTTTGGAATTTTGGCCAATATGTTCACAAATAATGTAAATATCAAAGAATGAGAAATATTGTACAGTGGCACACCCATTACCTCCAGCACTGGCAAGGATGATATTATATAAACATTTATGTAATATAAAAATTCCGTTAATTTAGATAATAAAGATTAATACACTAATCTAAAACCACACACCCCTGAAGAGACTGAATTTTTTTCCAGTAGGTCCTGGGAAAAACAACCAGCAAATCACCTTCTGGTTTCAAACGCCTTGAATAGAGATTTGTAATTTGCGTCATTTCAAGTATCGAAGTTGGATTGCAGCTGTCTTTGTGCCTCTTGTGTAGAATTCATAGAATTATCTCCAGAGGTTATTGGGACAGACTAAAAAGAGTAGACTTTCTGGTAAAAGAAACAGCAAAGAAGTGGTGGAGGCGGAGGCCCCGAGTCAGGAGAGTGCCTAAGCACCTCTTTGATGGTGGACCTTTGAGCTTGGGGAACACTATCCACTTCATTGGAACTTCTCACATACTCAAACCTAAACAGATGCTAACTTTCCTCTTTGCTCCCCACAAAGACAACAAGTGAAGGAGACCTACCCAGCCTGTCTATTCAGGCAGGAAAGGAGACTATCAGGAGGAAAAAAATCACACGGTTCAGTGAAACTACAGGATAAAAACATGCCAAATATTCTCCTAAGATTAAGAATGGGACAGATGTTTCAGAAGGGTAAGATACCTTCTCCTGGGGTTATACTTGCTGTGCTAAAATTACAAGGACTTCCCGGTGTTCACTTTTTGATGGCAACATCTAGGCTCAGGAGGAACCCCTGTCCACAGGAGTGAAGTCAGCCTCTCCCTAAAGGCAGTGGCTGATTAAGCCAGGTTGCTATGCTCCTGTAGGATATTTAAGACAGTGCATCTGAGGTGAAACATCCTAGGTCTCATTCATGGGAGAGCACCCTACCCATTCAGCTGCCAAATTTCTCATTTCCAGCCACAACACAGGTTGCACGCGAATCAAGGAACCAGGGACTCAGCCTTCAAAATGAGGGCTGTCACAAGCTCCTTTCTCACCCACAACACAGGCACAGTTAATCTACGATAGTTCCCAGTTTAACAGTTCCTTGTCAGATTGCTAACTCTAACCACATGTGTGATGACATGCTGTGGACTTCTCCTGGGCTTGGGACTGGGCACATATCTCACTGTCTACCAAAATCAACATCTAAAAGCAGATTTTAAGGCCTAAAAGCCATGCAATACAGAAAGGGTGTGGAATTAGGCTTCCACTTCAAGTGCCTCAGTAATTGAAACGATGTCCAAACCCTCCGTCTGGTTTGGGTTACCTGGAAGTATTCCCTACATGCTAGATTATTCAGATAGATAGCGAGTGATATATGTTAATGGAGAATTTAAGTAATACAATTAAAAATGGCAAGTACACACTCCTCTGGTTTCTCGGCTAAATCCCAGGAATGCACTGCTTGGAATTTCACAGAGCAATCATAGAGCCCCCAGCACACTCCTTGTATTCCTTCTTAGGGAAATAACAGTACCAAAGATGAGTATAACTCCCTTTTCAAAACTGATTTTACTACTTAGGTCTAATTCTATAGAAAACAACATCATGCCACATTGCAAAACCATACTTTCATCACAGCCTTTGCACTTCATTAGTCTTTCTCATTCTTGCACACCCTATAGATAGCAGAACACAAATGAAGACTGAAAACAACCGAGTGACAAAGCCAGATTAATACCGATTTTCCTAACAAAATCCCAAACCATCCATTTCAGGCTGATTTAATCCTAAGCCTTACAACCTCACATAGTCATGGCAGCATTGGCTGCCTTCTCTTAGAAACACCCCCCCAGCCACTGCTGGAGACACAGTACCTAAATTAGATTCTCTCTCTCAGCCGGGTATTGCATGGCACCAGAGAGGAGTGAAAATAGCCTCCCTGCAAGGATAATGAAATGCACACTGTAAAATTTTGCTGAAACTATACACCTTTCCTTATTCTTCTATTATCAAAATCAGGTTTATAGGCATTTTATTTAGGAGTGGATCAGTTATCTTCACTTGTAACTTACATTAGCGACTGCTATTAAAGATAATAGGTAAGAGGCGACTGGAAATAGGGAGAAGGTGATAACTCTGACTGACATCTTTACTGGCATGGGACAATGGAGAAGTTTATGAAGCTTTTCTAGTGGTGGCCCAAAAAACAATCAAGATTGGCTCCATGATGTCTTGCCAAGAATGCTATAACCTTCCTCTGCAACCTCTTCAGCAGGAGCCAGTGACATGAGAGCTTCACAGGAGGTCATACAATTGCATCAGCAGATGTGCGGAGGAATATAAGGCATAAGATATGCATAGGCAGAAGTCTCCCCTGAAAAGTGGGCTCTCCCTCTGGGGACGAAGGAGCATTTGAGGTAGGGTTAATGGGGGGGGGGGGGGGGAAGGGTCTGTTTCTTTTTGAGGTGATCACTATGGGCATGCTAGCATTGGTGAGGAATCATTCTGGTGTCTTCAGAACCATTCTGGAGTATCTATCTTGTTAAAATTACTGCACTTGTCTAAGTCTGTGGCTGAAGTTGATCTTCATTCAAAGGGGCAGGAATGGGTGGTGCTTGCGCTCTCTTCGTGGCCATATTGTTTGCATTTTCTGCAACCTTCAAGTGATAAAAGGAGTATAAGAATCTGTCTGTTACCTCCCAGCCAAACTGTCAGCTCAGCTGGTCCAGCAGATCAGCAGCCCCAGAGATTTTCTAAAACAACTTCCAAGCCATACTTACAAGATACAGGGCACTTTATAAAGCAAACCCCAATTATTTCTCAGTCTAAAGCCACCCGTGAAGTGTCAGTCTACAGGAATCAATTCACACATGTTTTAATCAACTTGTAAGTTACACTGGATATATGGGAATAGTTAAATTTATAGAGCTTGGAGTCTGGCCCATTAAACTCTGTCTATACTGTTTTAACACTTCTGGAAACCTACATTCAAATTTGCCTCAGGTCATGATTGAAATGAATACTCCTACTTCCAGCAAAATACCAAGCACAGATCCATCAGTGTATGCTGAAAACATAACAAAAGCTTCCCCGTGCTGTCCAAGGGGCTGCCAAAGGACCAGGGAATGCAGGGCGGCAGGGCTGTGCAGGGATGTCCAACCACTGAGCCCATCTCTGGTTCGGACCACTGATTACATACGTGCAGGAAAACAAACCTCGCCAACCATGCATGAACAGAAATGTGCCTTGCTATAATCATCTGAGATGAGACCCAGCTGTTTGCTGAAGTGATCTTGGTTACTGGCTGATAATTTGGACATTTTGGAAGCATCTGCAGGTTTTCTTTATTGACAGGGTAGGGTTTTCTACTGCATTTTCTCTTGGAGCAGATTTAGCTGATAGCATCAGCATTTGCACAGCAGCGTTAACAGCCTTGTCTATGCAGGTACCGTGGAAACCAGAGACAGGGGTTTTGCCAGTCAGGACAGGAATGCTTATTTAAATGTAAGGAGAGAACCAGATCTGCAGCTGCTATATCTGCAACAAGTCTCAGAGGGGTACCCAAGGCAAAAACTGACTGCCTTGGAAAAAAAGCATTGTGCCCTGTGGAACCGAAAAGAAAAAAAACCCAACAAAACCCTTGCAAGAATATGCACTCCCCATACTGAAAATGCATTTTTGGTTTCCAGAAAAGACGGCTACAGCATGCATGCCTCAGGTTGCCCAATAACAGGCAGGCTTACATGCCGAATATCAACATGAGAATTTGCGAAGGTAATTACTTCAATTATCTCGTTACCTTGGTAACCACATAACACACTCAGGCTGTAATGAGTCACTGCCACCAACCCACCAGGGCAGCAGCCCTCTCCCAGCAGCTCCATGGGGAGCTCCGGCGCTGCTGGCTGAGCCAGGGAGGGCAGGGGCACCTGGGGGCTCCAGCAGCGCCTGCCATTCCCACCACCCTTGTCTCATGACCCCAGCAGTGGTTTTTGGCTCAGGGTGGTGAAGACACCAGTTTGCTGCCTTGGACACAGACTTTTTCAAAGGGCAGCTGGTGTCTGGGGATGCCCATCAGACTAAGAAGTGTACAGGTGTTTTTTTTCCCAACAACTAAGAAAAAACTCAGTTTATAACCTTTAATATAATACTGGAGATGCAGTTGTGAGGGTATTGGGTCAGAGCAAGTGTCACTGTAACCACAAAAGCCTAATGAGAATTACCGCAAAATAAGGCAAATGTGAAAAACATAATTTCTTCAACTTCTCAGGTGCATGGACCATGTATAAAATTGCCATTACTGAGCCAAATTCTGGCCTGGATGCCAGCAGTGTAACTGGGAGTAATGTCACTGAATGACTGCAGCTTTTTTGTGTACGCTCAAGAACGCCAGCTGATGAATAAACAGTTGTACGACGACTGCTTTCAAAACACTGCACTGCATAGCTTGCATAACACGTATGTTAACTAAAGTATGTCGAATATGTAACTTTTCCAGCTCATTCTATATTCAATATGTCTATACATACACTTTCATATCTAGGCAAAAAATATTCTGACTAGATAGGTTGATTTTGACTGTCTTATCTTAGTCACATAGTAACTGTAAATATCCAGAAAGAGCAAGAAAAATGATAAAAGTTCCTGGGAAAGTTTGTATTAAGATGACAAGTACGAAAAATATTTTATGTATTCGGTGAAGGCATTGAGTAATAGGAAACCATAACAGAATGTATGAAACTAGGCTTGTGATAATGCAATGATAATGAACCTGGGGCTCTTATTCACTTCTTTGTGCAGTTCAACAAGATGACCTGAAAATAAAAGGAAAATACATACATACACATTTTTTGTGCAGAATGCCTTCCTTGCATATATTGCTCCAGCAGTATGTGCAGATCATGGTGTTTTAGAAACACCATATTGGTATACTTGCTGAATCAAGTTTGCCCAGGAAACAAACTGTCATACACAAGCTGACCATGTGGGAAAGGTCAAAAAGAAGACTCACTTCAGGACAAGTAGATCCCTCTCCAGCTACTTCTTCATGAAACATTAATTTAAAAACTCAACAAACCCCACATTTTTTGCAATGAGGGAAAAGCACCTGAGAAAAAGGGGTTTTAGTTGAAAGTTTTGGACCTTGTGAATATTTTGTTTCTGGAAATGTGTTTGAAAGTTTTGGGTTTTTTTTTTATTTTACTACCCCATCATAGGTATGGTCATATCTACAAACTGATAATTTTTCCACTGGTGGTGTGTGAATGGCTATTTTGCAGACCAAAGACAACAAAGCATTTGTACTGAACACTCAGAAGTGACAAATTCAGCCTGATGTACAAACACTACATATCGTTCACATCTGACTGCAAGAAATACATGGTTGCCTTTCCTTCTTTGCTTCTTTACTCTTACTTGCCTAGCTTTCTTTTATTGTGGGGTTGGAGAAACAAAATCAGAAAAATCATCAAATAACTTTGCACATAAACCTGGAATAATTTTGAACACCAACTTAATAATTCCGCTAGCCTAAATGAAGCAAGATGGAAGAAAAGCAGCTAGGGTTGCTGCATATATTTATGAAGCTGGCAGCAAAGAAGGAGAGCTAGAAGCACGCACAGGTGTTGAACAGATAGAAATCTTGCAAACCAACTGCATTGTGGCAGCAGCTATAGGGTACAAAACAACATTTCCCCATGTAATCACAACAAATTGGTTTTAATCACAAACAGATGGGATTCATAATCAGTTTTCTAGAGTCAATCTAATGAAAGCCTCAGCAACTCCCAGCTGAAGAATTTCTTCAGAGGGCAAGGGAATACCTATAGGTCAATTTACATACCTTGGCAGCAAATTGCAAGCCAATGGGGATATCAGAAGGAAATAAGGTCACAAATTGGCAGAGGGGCAGCTGCATTTACCAGTTTAAACAAGATTCGGGTCTTGAAAACCTACATCTTAAAAGCCAAATCAGCAACTTCTAGGCCAAACTATGAATCTTCAACTCAAATGCTGTTTCCATCTGAACATACGGATATGGAACCTGGATGTTCCTCAGAGGCACGCAGGCAGGCAACTTCAAGCTTTTGAAAGAAAATGCCTCAGAAATTCTAAATGCAATGAAAATATGAAATGGAATGGGTACGCAATGAATGTCAGGAGCTATCAAGGAGCTCAATAGCTCCGTATCTCTGACAAATGGAACGGGTGCATTTGGGACACGTCAGGAACGAAGGCAAACATCTGCCCCTTTAGAGATGCCACAGGGTAATGGGAGGAATGGATGCGTGGGGCTGACTGCACCACTCCATTGAACATGCTCAAAGGACGTGTGAGAGCAGCACGAAGGTGGACATGTGTGACTACTGCTTGCAGCAGCTGACACTTGGTGACACAGGGTAGGGTCTGTCAGACTCCTGTACGACTGAGCAATTGATCAGTCTATCAACCTACCCAGCTGTTTCCTGCAGTGACAAGACGTGACGTGACATATACATAAAATATTGGTTCTAATTATAGTAAGGCTCCTCTATGATTTGCTTATTGTTACAGGAATGAATTTCAAGCTTTGCAGGTACTGTAGAAATGACTGAAACTTTCCTAGACCTTTTTTTTTTCCACCCAAGCACATTTTAGTTAGAAAGCTTTTGGGGGATGTTACTTGAGGCTACAGGTTCCTAGAAATAGCAACACTGTATTGAACTGATATTTGAACTCCTGTGTTTATAATTGATTACAGCTTGAAGGGAAAGATAATTATTTTTTTAAGAGTGGATTTTTCTTAATCATGGCAATGTATTTTTACAATCTTACTTCTATAAAAAATCTTCTGCCTTGAAACCCTTAGATACCAAAACCATGGATAGATTAATGTCAGTGAAACTAGCACTTTCATTTTAAAAATGCATGAAGCACAATTGAATTCATGCTTATAAATACCTCCAGCAGCTGAGGCTGGGGAGTCACTCAGGCAATTTCAGTGTGAGTTTAAGGAGCGCCACAAACTCTGGCAAAGTTTGGAAAAGGAAAATTTAAAAAGTTCCCAAAGGAACTGAAGCCAGTGCTGCTGCTGAATGAGACTCCAGAAGCAGCTTTCTACCCAGTCTCTGCCCTGCGCAGTGCAGGCATACACATCCAGCCTTGCTGGATTCAGGGTGCCTACAACACGGGCAACCCTACTGCCTACTGGATGGGATGGGTAGGATATTGATATATTTAAGCCATCGCTGTCAATCAAAACTACAAAAGATTGCTTTCCAGGTGCTCTGTTTGGGAATCCTTTCCTAGCATGGTTTCTTGTGAATGGGGGAAAATATTTAATTTGTTTCCTGATCTCGATGGGAGGGTATTTCAGATGCTGTGAGCAATCCACCATATTGGACTAGATGCACAAACAGCAGGAGGCAGCTCATATTCAAAGGAGAACAAGAGAGAAAATAATGAATTACTGGAACAGTGCTGGCCACTTCAGTAAGAACACCAGTCATCTAATGAAAATATTGACATTTATGGGCATCCACAGACAGAGTTAGACATAGTTGTGGTCTCTGCTACTGTATCACTTTTCATAATGTTTTATTTCTGTTTACCTTCCAAAACAAACTACTGTAACTAATATGTTTATAATAATTAAGAAGGAGACAGCCAAGTTGGAGAGAAGAATGGCCTCCAAAATTCACACTTTTCCCAGCTGGAATGCTTAATTGGGCTGGAGACTTCTTTTCTCTCCCTAATCAGATAGGAAAGCTGGGAGAAACGAACGGGCCCATAATTATTGCTGGTATAACTTCACAAAAAACAATGTGCTTACACAAGGGATTAATTTAATGCAGTGTCCTTTGCTAATCATACAATTAGCAGCTAAATAACCAGAACTAATGTATTTGTTATATATGTATGCATGCCTTTGTACGTATATATGTGTGTGCATGTGTATATACATACATGAGAATGTCATATATGCTGCCTGGTCACTTCTGAAGCTGGAGGTTGTGCATGGTGCCCTGAATCAGTCTGATAATCAGTATCTCGGGGACAATCTCTCTTCAGTCCTCAAAGCAGATTTTGTGGTCTGTCATTGCACTGGAGCTGACAGTGCACAGACCATGCCTGGGAGGAACAGGGAGACAGCCTTCTCAGTGAAAGGTCTGTGACTATTTAGCAACCAAAAACTGTCCCAAACCTGAGGGGTTTCACTCCAGGAGGAATGCAATTGCACCGAGTGTTATGAAGACATGACTGTGTTTGCGGTTTTGCAAGACTGACTCAGGCTGATTGCTGCGGCAGGAAAGTCTGTCCCATGCACGCATTGACTCTGATCCCTTAATCTCACAGAGAAAAACATACTCTTTGTATGTTCTCTTAATTACTCAACAGGGAAGGCCTTGCTCAGCATGTAGCAGAATTCAGCTTATTATACTGCCTTCAGACTTTTTGCTCTGGGAGCAAAACAGAGCTACCCTTCTTTATCTACTGGTGGTGAAGGCCTCCTCAGGTTTGTTTATATGATGCTCATAAATCTGGCTGTCACGGCAAGGATAAGCATCTATCGTCTTCCCATCAAAGGCTCTCACAGCGTTCCATAATGCCCAGCCACGCTCTTCTGTGGTGGGACTGGAGAGGTGATTTCTTACAGATAATCATGACGTGGATCTGCCAGTTATGAAGTAATGTTTATTCCTTCTGGATCAAAAAATTGTAAGGAGAACGTGTTTTAAAGCCAAAGCACACACGTCCCTTCTTCGAAAAAAGCTGTATGCCCTTTCAGTAGTTGGCAATCTATTTTTTGGCACTTTGTTAATCGTGTGTATCAGCTTGTTCCTTAAAAGTATTGATTTGTTTCCAAACAAGTGACCAAGTAAATTAATAAAACCAGTCAAACCCAAACCAAACACTGAAGATTTCCTTAACTGAAGATTGACGGGTCTAAAATGAGTCTGACACCTTAAACACTTTGTATTGCTAATAGAGATTAACTGACATGCAAAACCAGCAGGCAGCAGAAATGCATTTCTTGCTGTCAACATTTCTTTAAAATTTTAAATTACAGGGCGTGCACAAAGGATTTCTTCAGGTTCTGTACAGAGCATAAGGGAAAATATTGACCTTGGAAAGGTAACTCTCTCACTACAGCAAATATATTCTCTTCTACAGCATAATCACAGTTGTCTGAAGTAATCTATCACTTGAAGACAGCACCCATAGCACTGACAAATACGACGTTTCCCATTTACTTCTAAACAAACTTTCCTGCTATTTGCAGATCCTGAGTGCTTTATGTAGTGGTTACAATTAAAGCATCAGTAACAAAATAGGTACTGGAATCAGGCTCTCGTTCTAAAAATAGGCAAGTACTCTGTGGCAGCTAAGAGTTTAAGCAACAACTTTTCTGAATTAGGCCAAGTATGTCTAGATTTTGGAAAAGATGAAACTAATATAAAATATTTAATTTTTATAAAGGACAGTAGAAAGGATGAATTTTTTCATTTAACAAATCTGAGAGTGAAAAATCTGATTTATATAGCTTTATAAGTTATGTAGCAGGTATGCTGGAAAGGTATAATACATATGTGATACCATAGCTTTAGAAGAATCACGATAAAGCTTTAAATCAAAAGATTTTATACCTTTCAACATTAAATCTACAATGACAGAATATGGCAATGTAAGAATCCTATAACTGAAAAGAGATTCAAATAAAAGATTCATAAACCAAATGCATCTCCATACATTCTCCTAATTCAAACTGGAGTTGTATTTGCACGGTGAATGCTGTGAAAACTTCCTGGTTAAAAATGCTGGAATTTACTTAGGTGTCCTCTTCTAAGGGAGGAGTCTCTGAATCTGGAAAACATTTAGGTTTCACAAAAGGATAAGAGAAAACATTCCTGACAAAGCCTCTGTGCTCCTACTTGATTTGAATTTTTGAATCATGTGTTAAGCTGTTGAGCAAGACTTTGAGAGTGGTGTGTGCTCCAGTTTTCAGCTTTCTCTGTTTCTTGGTATGTGATGGGTTCTCCACCATCCTGCTGAAGTCACGGTGGCAGGGAGCTCTGCCTGCCTTGTGGAAACCCCTGTACCATCGCCTATGTGGAAAATCACTAGCAGACAAATATTAGGAGAACCTGTTTCTTAAATCTGTTTTTGAAACTTCCTGTGCTACTTTTTTTTTTTTTTTTCTTTCCTTTGCAGGGTTTATCCCATGACCAGTTTTGGAGGTTAATGGTTTGCATTTTAGAAAATGATCTTGCTGGTTATTTATGCCCTATATCTCTATTTCAGTTATGCATTCAGCAGCTGGAGTCCATATGGAAATGTTAGTCATTTTAACGGAGTGAAGACCTTTGCAGATAAGGGATAGGAAATATGATCTTTTTTTCCTATTTTGTTCCTAATCATATGCCATTAAAGAGAAGTATATATGGAACAGGATATTTTTTCTAATATTATGATTTACCGTATCAATTTCAACCAGCAACTTGGGCCTTGGCATAGGAAAACACAGAAATATTTTATTTCAGAGTTGTGAGTAGGAATTAATGGCACTGAACATTGCACTATCGTTTCAAAGGAGCTTGACCTTTAGTGAGACCGTCTTCCTATAGGAACTATCATCTTTTTCACTTTCCTACCTGCCTCAGAAACATTTCTGCCTGGGAACCAGCTCATAAAAAGCCCTGCCAGCTCCAGGAGACACACTGGTTTGCTAATATACACTGATGCCAGACTGAGGTTATAAATATCTAAGCAAATATATAATGGCTACTTTATTTGGGTGGCATATAACAGTAGCTTATCTCTATGTACAACCCAAAGAAGTTTTCAGAGATCCAGAAGACCCATCTGCCTTCCCAAGAAGTGTCCCACCATAAATACAGTGACTGCTGCTCAGTCCTGCTGTCTACATGGAGAAGGCAACACGGTGGCGTTGAATTTGACTTTACTTGCAAGGCACCCAAAGGCATGTGAGGAGTCCTACAAGAAAGGGGAAAAATTAACTAAACTTTGTCCTGGAAATCTAATAATCTTTGGAAAGATACAACAAGAAAGAGGGTGAAAGGTGACAGATAACGCGAGACACAGGGAAAAAGTCCCCGAGGTGATTCAATGAGCACATCTCTGGTGGGAAGGGAAGAAACATATGTATTCAATAAGGCTAATATCACTTCAGCACAAGGGGCCAGCACAGTCATTTAGTCTCACGGAGCTAGAATATTTTATTTCAATTAAATATCCAGGCTCTTCCAGTAACCTTCAAATCCAATCTTAGGTGACTTTATCAGGACAACGGAGTACCATACTTCCCTGACTGGACCTGGTTTTGGTCAGCAGAAGACACAGAGGATGGTCAGAAGCGAATCAGGCTTTGTTTGATTTTCTTTTTTTCTGAGGAATGTAAATGAATTTCAGCTTCCAGCTAAGTATCAAACATCTGTATGTTCCACTTCCTCGAGAAGCTGACAAAATAAATTCAGCATTAAAAGCAAGGAGAAAATGAGTCTGACAGACTCATTCTCGTCTGGGCATCCTTTCTTGGTTTACTCTCTGCCAAGCCATGATTTCAAAACCAATTCCTTACACTCTTGAAAAAACGCCACAGCGCTGTTCCAACAAGTACAACCAGATAAGTCAACATGGGGGTGCTGTTTCTAAAAAGTTGATAGCTGTCTGTCTAGGAGCAAATGTCACTACTGCAAGTCCAAGGGAGTGATGAAGCTGACAGGAAAATCAATTACAGAGCTGCAGTGAGGCAGTGGAAAGAGAATGATGGAGAGCTAGAAAATTAAAATAAAAAATAAAATATATATACACACACACACACACTAGAATTTAAATTGAATAACCACCTTGCACCTGCTATGCCTACAACAGAAGAGGAATGGCTTATGCTAAACCTCCTCAGTGAGAAAGGGGAATATGAAAACCATAACCTAATGTTACCAAAGCTTTTGAGACCAGATGGAAAATCCATGTAATATTAAAGAGCGTAGCTGGTCTGCTGGTTTGCAAATGCAAAGAAAACAAGCTGCACGTCAGCTTTATTAAGCTTATAACAAGCAATGATTTTAGGCCAGGTTACCACAAACAGCTGTAAGTTGTTGCCAAAAGAAAATTGCAGATGCTGTCACAAATCCTACACTTCTAAAACTATAAGTTTTTCTGACAAATTCAAGTCTCAAGAATCTGAATTCACCTAGCAGTCATTTTTTAATAGCAAATGCTTACTCAAATACATTATTTGCTTTCAGAAATGCAGAAACTGCTGCACACAGATAGCCAAATATTTTCATATTAATCTCTCTGGTGACAAAAAACTTCCTGGACAGCTAGCTTTTTTTATGCAAGTCAGTGTCAAGCCCATCACCTGTTTCAAGTGAAGAAACCTGAGGAATTTCAAAACCAAGTTTTTAACTTTTCCATTTTGGACGTTTCCTTATGAATATTGTCTGAATTTTATAAGCACAGACAGTACGCAAAGACAAGATTAGAAACAGGGCAAGAACCATTTTGTCCCCTGTACAACCACAGTACAACATTCTCAGGACCACAGTGGGTCCCACTTGGCTGGGGAGGAGAAAGCAATGGCCAAAGGAAGAGGTGAGACAATGAGCTGGCCCTCATGGCCCCTGGCCATGTCCTGCTTGCCAGCACCAGATTACCTGGGGGCAAGGCAGAGGCTGCCATTTCTCACCAGAAGATGGTCATGGGTCTGGAGGGCACCACTGGGGTGCTTTAGGAGGTAACACGGCCATGGCCACCACACCATGCTGACGGTCTGGTTGACATCAGATGGCAGCTTTGCTTGAGTCTGCACCAAAACCAGTTTTTCATGGATTTCTCTAAGTATCATACCGGACTACTAGGGAGGTATCAGACCAGCTCCACTCAATAGTCATACACCTAAGAGAACTGGCTTCATCACTGCAGAATTTAGAAACCAGAGGGACTGCCCATGAGACCAGAGGTTTTTATAAATACAACCTTTGTTACCATGCCATAACAATTCAAGGCAAATAACACAGCTGCTACTAATGGCAGCTCATTGGAGCAAGACACTTTCCTTTCCAAGAATGAACTATCTGACATGCAGTGTTTTAACTACGTGTCTTCAAAAAGAACATATGCTTTCTCAAACAGCTACTGAGACTTTTTAAATACATATACCTACCAGGATCTGATATTTCTGATACACTATAAAACATAAATATAGATATGAAAAATTTTAAGTGCTGGAACTGAGCCGGCATTAGTATTCTTTTTCATTTTTAAGAAGGAGAAACAAGTCTGGATATGAATAAATTTGAATACTGCTTCATCACAAGATGTTTTACTTATACAGACAATTAGGTGTTTTCACAGCCTCAAAGTATGCCAGGGTAGAAGTGTTCCCTGCCCTGTGCTTTCAAATGGTTTGTCCAACTGATTTGTAAGGGGCCCAAGTAGCAGCATTTTCTACTCACTCTCCCTAGGACATCATTCCAGAGCTTCGTGTGTTCAGCATTTGGAAGTTGTTCCCAGAAGGAAAGCCACATGTTACCTCATTCAGTTCTTTACAACATACCCACAGATTCAGGAGGAGGAATCCCAAGTCCCAATCTAAATACTGGAAGAAAATTTGGGAATACAGTAAGGAAAGCGAAGGAAGCCACTGCTGCCTTATTTATGTTGCAAAATGAGGACAGATAGGGTAATTCTTTCCAAGAGTGACACAAGTGCTGTGATACCGAACAACCAGGATTTAAGATCTTGACAGTGCTATACTTTTCCCAATTAAAACATCCCCCTGGCTGTATTTTATCATCAGGAAAGCTTCTCACCCTTCAGAGCTTTCTAGAAATACCAACCACTGCCTTTCCACCTTCATATTAACATGTTTGTTCAGCTGACAGTTCTGCCCCAAACACTAACACTTTTATCATGCTTTCCTGCAGACAGAAGAAGGGAGGGAAAGGAGCAGATGTCCATTCTGATTTTCACTTTGGTCCATAAATCATTGGGTCATCTAGGATGCATGTTTTACAAACCAGTGAAACAAAAAAGCGATGAGCCATGAAATCCAGCAAAGCTCAACTCTTTCTTTATTTAGCTGTGAGCACCTCCATGTATTGCTTCAAGTTCACTGACAGATTTAGGAAGGGAGTATTACTCCACTATTACTTTGATAGAATGGAGAATTTGGAATGCAATTTCTAACAAAAGCAGTTATCTAACTCTTTTTCTGACCACCGCTATTCTATAAGCCTGTGGACATACAGAGGAAAACACATTCACTTTTATATTTTAGCCACCTGCTTCAGTGATTTCTCCTTTAATTGAGGTCCCCAGACCTACTATCGCTTGGCAAAGCCAGAGCACAATCATAAGAGACAAAGAGCTGCTGACAAAGCACTCATTCAGCAGATATTTTAGTTTGCTCTAGCTCTGGTCACCTGAGTATCTTTATTTCTGATCTAGTGGAGGAATCTGTTAGCTGAGGAGGAACACACCAACTCCCATGCCAGGCTCCTGCCACAGATCCATCACAGTGATTTGTGTTGCGGTGACGCAGCGAGGCGCGATGCAGAGCTTCGAGAAGATGCCTGCAGTGCCTGCCAAGGAACACGACCTTTTTTTCCTGTCTGCCAGCTCAGGGTTCATAGAGGAAATCATTAAATTGGAGCCAAACATTCCTGTTGCAAAAATGAAGGACCTGGTAGGCCAAGACAACGATTGCCAGACAGGTTTGAGCTACACATGTTTAGATCAGGGTAAATACTTTGGTTCTGGAGTTGATAAATATCCTAATAAAAAACTGCATCATTAACATGGAAAATTATACCAGGCTTATGGTTTCTACTGTGGAATGCAGCTGACTAGCTAAAGGTCTCTGTGTACTCAAAATAAGACAAGATAGAAGTGGATGCCAAATCTCAGCGTAAGGAAAGGCTCAGTTTCCTCTTGGCTAAGGTATGACCGAGTCAATCATTTAATGTCAAAGTGTTCTGAAGCAAAAGCAGCAGATGACATCCTGAATATGTGTTGTAAAAAGCGGTTGGTTTGGGGGTTTGTGAAAATCATCACTGCTGAGTTCCTTGTGGCTGCAGACACCACACCAGGATCCCACGGGAAGCCAGGATCCGAGCAGGTGCGCAGTGCCCAGGGGTGCAGGGGACTGCAGCCACAGGGAGGGCTTGTGGGGTGCTGCCCATCCCTGCTCAGCAGCAAATCACTCTGGGGGCTGGAGGGAAACGCTCACAGCTATTATTCTCAGGTGCATGGAGAGGCTGGCAAACTCTGTCACGTCACCCATATGTTTCCTCCCTTTTTCTTTTTTTTTTTTTACATGCACAGTTTTTCAGTATGAAATTTGCAGAGCTGAAACAATATTGAAATACAAAAAATTCCTTCTTTGCAAGGTAATTTGAACTCTAAACTGAGTTTGGACTTAATGATGTTTGCAGGACTGTTGTGTTAATTTTCCCTTTACATTTCAGCACTCCAGCCTTCTCCGTGAGAATACTCATGGAAAGTGAATTTCACGTAATAGCTCACTTTGGACTTTACAGTTGACTTTTATGCTTGCCCTTTGCAAATCTCATTATAGCAATTAGTTAGATAGATGGCGGAAGAACGAAAGTATCCTGTGGGGGAAAACCTGGGTCTAGTGAAATTCAGGAGAGTTTTGCCAATGGCAGGATTTCAGCCCATATTTGTAATGTGACAAACAAGGCAGCTGCAGATTTCAAGCATTCATGACCGGGGAAAGGAAGATTTACACTCCAAAGAAATTAAAGTAGTAGTCAAATAGCGGGTGCATCTAACTCAATTTGCAGAGAGGAGAAAAGCAGTAGTTGTTTACTGTAATGTGAGTTATTGGTTCAGATTAGAATTACAAACCAGAACAATTTTGCCAAATTTACAAAGACTTTAGTGAATTAAATCAATTCCATA